>NC_057852.1:69423847-71823847 GCF_015237465.2 Chelonia mydas | reverse complement strand
ACCCATTTATTAAAAAAAAAAACTGTCAGTGGCAGGATTATGAAGTGGTTCCATACTGCTCTCCCCAAAGAACATCCTAGATTTTAATAGGACAGTGACCTATCATGGCAGCCCAACAAGGGAGACCAGTCCATTCATGAAAGATGGTTGACAAAGGAGCAAGTTACAATTCCAAGAGATAGGGTTAGAGTGAACTTGTGTCGCGAGAGATGGTAATGTGGTATTGTGAGGTCCTACATGAGTTTGGATACTTTGAACAAACCACGTTTTGAATCTTTTGAGGTTCCTTCATCCCAAAATTTATGTCCTAACACAAACACTACATTTTGCAATCAAGAAAGCCAGTTATATTTATCAAATTATGCACTTGGAACTAATCAACAACTTATAGAAAGCACAATGTTTATCCAACCACATTTAAAAACTTTGCATTATCTATTATATTCACACACAAATACCTCCTCAAAATAAGGGATTAGAGGACTCAGTGGATGAACTGGAGGAAAGGAAAAAATAATGGTATTGCTTTGAAAAGAGGCAGGAAACAGGATGAGAAGAGGGAACAAATTTCAGGTAAGCCAAGAAGTGCTTCAGATAATCATCCAAACTTTTGGGGTCTTAGTTGGACCTTCTTAGGTTTACACATTACCTTCCAGATATATATATGTTGAACTTTTTCTACTGAAAATTATGTCAAAAAAGAAAAAAAGGTTAATCACATTTTTCTTAATCTGATGGCGTGACAATTAAGCACGAGGAGGATTTGAGGTTGACAGGTTCCAGTGTGAAACAGTCCTGTATCTTATGTCAAGACATTCATTCTTGAGAGAAGAACATGAACATGGAAAGAGCATTAATGTTGCCCATATAGTGGTTTGCAAATCATGTGGACTAAAATTAATTTTACCTCCCCTTTGTATGATGTTAATGGGGCATGTTACCTATAGTACAAATTCTATTACTTAGAATTTCTCATTAAACAGGAATGGATTTAAGAAACTTATTTGAAATCCTCTAAGCATAGAGATAATGAAGAGGTGATTAATTTATGTATGGGTCTTGTAAAAAGATAATGCAATCCATAGTGTGCAAGTGCACAGAATGGCCTGTTTGGACATCATAGCTGTTGTCCTGCAAAGGAGAAATGCAAGAGGATGATTAAATGGGATGATTAGAACTCATGGAATTGGATCAACAAACAGTAAGACTCTCCAAGTGGTCCGTTCCTCCAGGTCTCCGCAGATGTACTTCCATCTTCTGATTCAATCAGAGTTTTATTTTCATTTCAGATGAGGTAGTCCCACTTATCCTAGGGCATCCCAATGGATTTTGCACCAATGCTGCATTCTGTAGGACGTAAAGACCGTTGGCCAGATCTTTGCATGCAATGCAGTGCTTCGACCATAAAGGTGTACCTGCCTATAAAAATGGCTTAAGTGGTCCAAGGAGGATCACTCCAATGTGAGGTGATCCTTTTCTGGCATAGAACCAGTGCAGAGAGACTTACACTATACCACCCTACCTGCTGTCAGCAGGAAAAGAGGGGTGGTAGGGACATCCGTATACCATGACGGTCCTTGAGCTGTTCTCAGCCTCTTGTGGCCATCCCAGCTTATCAAAAATTAGGGTAGTGTTCACAATGGTGTAACAGTAGAGACAGAATGGCATGCACAGAGCAGCACCACAATTAATGCACTTCTACAGTGAGCTTTAAGCCATCTGGGAACACTATACTCTCATACTGTTCAATCTGCCTGTAAACCACAGATGTGACCCCATACTTGGAAAGGCATTATTTTGGTAGGTGCATGAGGTAGGGCAGAAGAGGTAAAAATTAGATGAAGTAGAGCAAGGGAAAATGTATTAGGCTGTCTATTAGAAAAATCTTTCTGACAGAAATATAATAGGCTGTGCAATAGTCTCATAGGAGGAAGTACTGGGACTGGACAAACAACTAGAAAATGTACCATCAGTAATAATCTTGCCCTGGCAACAGGATGGATTAAATTACCTACTGCAATAGGTCTTTTCCGTCTAACTTTGATGATGCTACTAACATTTAAACCTACATTAAAATAACCTCAGATACTAACAAACCACTAGTTCAGCCAACTACTCATACATTGTATGAGCTAGAAAGGAACCTCTCTAAAATGATTTTAAAATGGACATACCATTGAAAGGGTTTTTTTTTTTAAATAGGTGATTAAGATAATCTAAAAGTTTTGTTACTACCCTGAAAAGATCTCTGTGTTAAAGTTTAATACATGGCTAAAGGTATTTAACATTAGACCTGACAAAGCACTAGAAATGGTGGATTTATGATCTAACAGGTCTCTTCCATCTCCAACTTCTGATATGTGGGGATTCAAAAAATATCAATAAATAGCTGAAAGAGAGCTGATTTTTCTTTAATATTGAAACTATTAAAATAATTCAGGGCTGCATTAAAGCTCTTCCATTTGTGCCAGAGTGTGAGAGAAGGGGGTTACTGGGGGGCAGAGGGAAAAGATTGAATGAATTGCTTCAAATCTAAAAGTATGGCCAGGCTGTAATTTTAAACCAAAAACTTTAAGACTGAACAAGTAGATATTCTCTCCTTTGTCTTATGCCATTTAAATTGACCTTTCCATTTTATGCTGATATTTTTCAATTACAGAAGCAATCATGGTATATTTCACTAAACAAAGTACTGTGATTAATTAATCTAATTGTATAAACAGCCAGACTGTGAATAGCATATTAAAATAGGATGAAAGAACAGCTTTGATTGAAACTCGGTGTATCAATTTATATTTCCTTGTCTCCCGCACTTTTTGTGGGAATTGAAGGTTACACCTCATTGAACACACTAAGCTACTGTAACTCAAATGGAGCTTTAGACATTTAACCTTCAGCTTTTGTCTGACATTTCCCCCAGCACATAAGCACCAAACTTAGGTTTGAAGCTCTTTCAATTGCTTATGTCGCAACATGCACAGTGCTTGCACCAAAATAATCTTTAAAAGTAATTATCATAGTCTTTGTGGCACAGGTGTTGTGAGTTAGGAAATCTGAGTTAGAGTCTCAGTTTTGCTACAGATTTCTTGTGTGAGTTGAGACAAGACACTTACAACAAAATTTTAAAATGCCCAAAACTAGCACCTAAATCCGTATTTATTAATCTTTATAAAAATGGCCTGATTTTCAGACAACCGCCCCATACACTGAATTTCAATTGAATTTGAAACCACTGACCGTGGTATCCCCATCTGTAAACTAGTACATTTCATTTCCTCACAGGGCTATTGCAAAGATTAATTCATTAATGCTTGTAATGCATTTTGAGAACTTATGAGCTAGTATCTAGATACTGTAGTGATAAATGCTTTAAAATTGTGATTAAACACAGACAAATGGTACTGTAGCAGGGGCTTAGCCAGTCAGGTTTTTTCCACTGCCTTAGTTTCCATTCTCTCTCAGGGAAAGAAGTTTTGTACTGCGGATGTTTTCTTAATAATCCTCTCTTTAGGAGAGGTTGGGTTGTTAAAGTTTAAGGCCATTCTGGGTCACACTGCTTGGTGCAGGGCTTAACCTTGTCCCTACTAAGGCTTTCCTCAACAGGCTAGCATTCTCCCAGCCTTTCTGAGTCCTATTCCCCGCAGGCTTGCTCTCTCAGGTTCTCCGGTTGGAAGTTAAGGAGAGCCTCTGCTGTTTTCTCCAAGCCTGACTCTATACAGCAGCTTATAGAATCTTCCTGCTCCTCTGAATTTCTCCCTGGCCCTACCTAACCTCAAGCTGGCCTTATATCCCTCAGCAGGTCTAATTCCTAATCACATACTCTGCTGGCTGAGAGGTTCAATCCAAGGCTCCCTTAAAGGGCCAGCTCACCCTGCAATAAAAACAATTACCACCATTATAAAGTCAACATTTGCCACAGGGAAAAATATATGTTCTCCAATACCATTATGCAGAAATTGTTTCAAATGCTAACTTTTTATTGGTGACTACTGTAAGAACAAAGGATTAGTATTATTAGCCCTCTTTTTCCTGTCCGCTGACTATTACAATTTCAAACTCCAGCCAAGATGAACTTTTAAAATGTCCTGGGTCTGGGGGAGGAATTAAAGGGGGAAATGGATTAAGTTGTCAGTTTAACATATCTTAGAATACACAGGCTTTTTACTAAATTTCACTTTCTATCTGTAGATGTGAAGATGGAGATCTCAGGTACAAAGACATTAAAGTAGAATCAGACAAATTTGACAGCGTGAATGAGTGAGAGAGCACCCACACAAGGGTAGTTAATGAAAAGCACATGCCTAGAATTGCCATTGAATTGCCATAAAGTCCAAGCATAGAAAAGGTAAAATGTGATTAAAACTGGTTTAAAAACCAACATTTATACATTTCCATACTTGGAGCTCACATGTGAAATAAAGGAGAGTGAAATACTGAAAATATTAGAGCTATTACATACAGTATAGAATGCTACTCACTAGGATTTCTAATTTATTAATATTTAGACGTGATTGGTTTACAGCCAGACTTCTTGTATTTGGTTTCCTTTGGGGGTAAAGGAGAACATTAGCTGGAAGAGTTTATAACACAAACAATGCCATGGAAATGTCTTGTTCCTGTTGCCCTTCCTCCCTCTCTCTGGGCGTATTTCTGAAATGCCACCCTGATGCCATCAGCTATAAATTATATTAAAGGACTAAATTTTTTTGTGACTCAAATGGTGATGTAACAGTTAGCACTCCCTTTTGTGAATGCCTATGATCTTATATTGATAACTGAAATTTTCACAGTTGTCAAACTATTTGGACAACCTCCCAGGGTGCTTCCCAGCACTCCCTACCCTCCCTATTTTCTGTATGGGGTTGTTGTGGTATAGGGTCAGAGAGTTTAGTTGGAGTCCTGTTTCATACAGACCAGAGTGTCTTTTTGCACTGCATTATAGGTGTTTGTACTATCTAAATTAATAAAGATCCATGTACCTTCAAAGAAGAGATTGACTTTAAAATGTGTTACATAAATGAGACAAAGTAGGTACAACAGTTAAGTAGTGTAACTTGGAACCACTATGGCATTCACTGGGTATGCAAAGTACACAGAGAAAGACAGGGTGAGTGGGAAAAGCAACTAACAGTAGGGATTATTTTAAAGGAAGTGGGCAGGGGGCAGCTTTATCTTATACATATCTGTTGCTTTTCCTGCTTCATCCCTCTATTTGCTGTCTTAGCTGGTAAGTTACAATGACACTGCATCCACTGAATGCCATACACTATTTCACCTGTTTTACAGCTCAAATGTTGCATTTAAAGCTACCTCTAAAATTTGAGTTGTATTCCCTGTACTTAAAATGAGGAATACCACTGGAGTCAGTAAAGATCTGAACTATAATTTGCACCTCAATAAGTCACCAATGTCTTTGTCCAGTTTCTGATTGGAGGAAATTGACCATGAAAACCAGAAAATAAGGGCTAATTTTTATTTGTAGCTAAAATGAACCAAGCTATTCTTGCCATATCAGATCTGTTGATACAATATAAATATTTGCATCCCTGTGATTTTAGTATGCAAATTTGTGAAAGGATATTGGAACATATGGCCAGGTCAACTTATTGCAAATTCAACTTTTGTCAACAAGATGCTTAATAAGCCCCACTGCACCCTGAAACAGGGCGTAGTAGGATACCATGTTGATTGTCTAATGACATTTTTCCCCCATAGCAATTTACAAGTAACTTTTTTCCTTTAACTGTCAGTTCTAACACCTCAACCATAGATCTGTAGTTCAGGCTTGACTCTTTGATTCTCTCACTTCCACCTCCAGTAACTGGGATTCAGCAGGTGAAATTATGTGTTTAGTTAAACCTGTGCAACCCACTGTTCTCCACATTAGTCTCTCAGAAACACCTATGAAAGTTCATGCCTGTTCACGGGTTTACGCAGGTGTAACTAATTGACCCTATAATTGCATTTTAGTAACAATTCTGCTCCCAATGCACAATAAGGAATAGAATGCAATTCACACTCTTAGCTGCCTTAGCTCTGCAGTGTTAGCAGTAGCAGCAAAAAGTAGTAAAAACTTAACTTTAGACACAAAGTCAAGCAGCCATGACTGAATCCACAGAGAGCAGATGTGTTAAGTAGGAAGGTGCCATTTTGACAACACTTTTCAGAGTAGAATTATACCTCTGTAAACTTTTGTAATAGAGAGGATTTCAGGCATTCAATGAGCCCAGTAGTTATTTATTTGTATTATCATTGTGCCTAGGAGCCCTGGTCATGGACCAGAGCCCACATTGTGCTGGGTACTGTACAAATACAGAAGAAAAAACAACAGTCCCTGACCCAAAGAGCTTTTAATTTAAGTAGAAAAAACAACAGATGGATACAGACAAGTGCAAAGGGAGTATAAGGAAGCAGTAAGACTACATTGCTCAGCCCAATAGGTAGTGATACCATCACACCAGTGGCCTAACCATTGTCAAGGTTTTTGTAGGCATCATGGCAAAGACAGATTTAGGGAAGGATTTGACGGTGGATAAGGAGATAGCTTGAGGATGTTTATAAACACCCCCTCGCAAGCATGAGGGGCAGCACTGGAGAAAAGCAGAAAAATGCTCTTTTGAAAATGTAACCAGTGAGCGATGGAGACTGGCATCATGGGTTATTTGGAGGTTGGAAGTGACATGTCAGTAGTGAATGATTATAGGTAACAAAGGGCCTTGAAAAAAGTGAGGATGAGGAGCGCATAAATTGATAAAGAAGGGGGATCCAGTGGAGGGGATTCAGAGAGGGTTGTGACTGAATGTAGCCTGTATTCACATCCCTACACACTAATGTAATAATTTTTGCATCAAGTATGACTTGTAATACCATTTGAAAACCCTGGTCAATATTACGGTGAAGTGTATTTGGCACCGTTATATGTGAAGTTATGAATTCCCCCTGAATTATGTGGGTGGATCATGTTCAAACCGAGATAGCAACAGTTAGGCAAATCGAGTCAAGCAGGTCTTAAAGGGATGTGTGTTTACCTCAAATTCACATACAATGGTAAACAAAGTCCTCAGACAATGTAAGGAGGAAAGCAAGAGACAAAGGAGATCTGCATTTCAAGGATGAGAAAAAACAGCAGGAGTGACTCTTCACCAGGAGACTTCATGCTGCCAGGCTCTGCTGGAGAGAATTTTTACCTAGAAATCATTCTCAAGAGCTTACACTTTAAAGGGAGAAATGAATTATAAAAACGAGAGGCAAACACTCAAAGGTACCCCTCTCTTTGTCTCTCTCTTTGCACCTACGCTGACAAAAGAAAGAGCCATTTGACTTCGACCTTTTTGGTCAGGACCTCTCGCCCAGTCAGTAAGGCTGTGGCTATGATCTTTGCTTTAAATCAAGCCTAATTTGTTAAATTTTAGCATCAGAAAGTTTCTTTATTTTTCTTTTAATTTCTAACTGTAAAGCCTATACTTGAATTCACTTTAAATCCTATCTTCTTTTGTTAATAAACTTGTTTTACTGTTTAATCAAACCCAGTGTATTTAAATTAAACTGTTTGGGTAACTATTTAAGGTGGTAAATTGTTGTGTTGTACCCTTAAAGGGACAATGGACCTAATATATCTGAGCTGTCCAGGAGAGGGCTGGGCAGAGCAGAATGCACAATTGTGGAGAAATTTGGGATTGGGAGTGTGTTGGGGTCACTCTGAAAACAGCAGCTAAGACAAGCAGCAGCCAGGGTGTGGCTGGTGTTTGCTGACACGCTGCTGGGATCAGAGGTTCTGGACCAGGGCTGTGGCTGCACACAGACACAGGGGGAGTAAATGCCATGAGGGCAGGCACTTTGTAAGCAACTCTGGGGAAAGCGACAACAGCAAGGCATTGTAAAGCACGCAAGGTTGAAGGGTAAGTGGCGACACAGCATCTCACTGGTCTGGATTGCACCCAGGAGGGTAACAAGAGGTGACATGATCAAAGTGACATGCTAGGAGAATGACCTACTATCTTTGCAGCAGCAGTCTGAGTGGATATGAGTGAGGCAAGATTGCATTTGTCTGGCCAGAGTAAAAGATGTTGCAGTAACTAAGATGCAAGATGGGGACAGTGTCAACAAGAGATTTAGCTATGTAGATGGATAGGAGAGGCTGTATTTGGTGATGTTATGGAAGAATCTGCAAGATTTAGATGTAGCCTGGATGTGAGGACCTAATGAGATGTCTGAATTAAGGATGACACCCAGATTATGGGACTGAGTGACAGGCAGGATGGTGACGTTGTCCACAGTGATTGAGGAGGGGCAGGGTGGCAAGAGGGGCATTTGAAGGGGATGGGGGAAAAGTTCCATTTTAGCCATGTTGCGTGTGAGCTAATGACCAGATAGCCACAAGGAGATGTCAGAGAGACAGGCAGATATTTTATTTTGGACAGAAGGAGACCTGTCCAGTGCGTGCAAACGTGCACACACAGCAAGAGAGCACGAGACTGATGAGTTGTCAGCATGGAGATAGTGGTTGAATTTGTGTTTGTGGATGAGATTACCCAGCTGTAAGGTGTAATGAGGGGGAAGAGAAGAGGCCCAAGGATAGAACTCTGGGGTTGCTCTGTGGAACCCCCAGGGAAAGCTGGAGAAGAGCTGAAGATCATCTTCGGAAGGACAGGCTGATGAAGTAATGAGAGGTATAAGGAGAACCAGGAGAGGACAGAGTCATGGAAGTGAAGGGAGGACAAGATTTCAAGAAGAGCATGACTGGCTGTCAACGATGGCCAACAAATTGAGGAGGATGAAGATTGAGTACTAGTTCTGAGCTTTGTCTAGGAAGCACTAATTAGAGACCTTGGCAAGAGCAGTTTCAGTGGCATGGAAAGGATGGAAGCTAGATTGGAGAGCAACTTCAGACTGATCACAAACTACTTATTCACTGAACTCAGGTGAAATGGAGAAGGGAGCTGGAAGAAGCAAGTGGGGTTTTTAAGATGGGAGAGGTTAAAACATGCTTCTATTGTGAGGGGAAAAAAAAACACGGGAAAGTGTCAGGCTAAGGAGAAAAGAGTATGAGAGGGAATGAGAAAGGGAAGGTGAGCCACTGGGAAAAGGAAGATTACACTGTATTTTGTCAGTTCTCTTGGGGAAAAAAACAACCAATGATGGCAAAACTGAAGCAGCAGAGGATGAATTTGTAGAGAACGAAGTCAGCCTGCTCATGGGTTAATAGAACAGCAAGTAAGGCAAGAACCCCAGTTAAAAAAGAAAAAGCAGGAAAATAAACAGCTAAATGTCTGATCTGTTCAATCATCCTGGGATTGAGCACAGGATCTATTTAATTAGCTAGCATCAATCAGGGATCCTCCCAGAGACATTTGGAGACTGCTAGACGGATAGTGGGATAATCAGCTGGTGGGTCAGTCATCCCTAAGAACTGGCATAAAAACCCATCACTAATGCACATTCAAACAGAAATGTGGGCAGTAGCGAGTTAGCCGAACATTCAAACTGAGGGTGGAATCCACAAAAACTAACCAGAGTGCCTCAACACAGATTAAGGCACCTAAATCAAAGACAATACTCTTGAACCCTGTAGGTGCCTAACTTCACTTGGCAGCTAAATTTTTCAAAGCAAACGTTTCCTAGGTTCTTAGGTTTTTGCCTGTCAGCAAGCACGTTGCTTGCTCTGGGTGTCCAGACACCTGTCTCCTGCCTAAGACAGCGTGATTCATGAACCAAGGGAAGACAGGCAGTCGGCAACCTAACACTCCCAAGGGGCCCAATCTAGTAGGGGCCCTCTGAGCACACCTACTGGATCATGTTCCATTCCAAATCCAGCTAGAGGATGTGATGGTGGTATAACTTTTAGCCTGGTGGTGAGGGTACTCACCTAGGATGTAGGAGACCCAGCCACAAAACTCCCCTGTCCCTGACAGAGGGGGGGAAAGGAGACCATTGTTCAAAACCTCTCTCTGAGACTGCTGTAACCACTGAACCATAGGGTATTGTGATGTGGGCGCCCTCCGGTTGAAGATGTCCCACTGCGGATAAATAAATAAATAAACAAACAGTGATTGGGCCATAAAGAGAGAGACAGAGGGAATGACTCTGCACTTAGTGGTTAGAGCACCCAGCTTAGGCGCAGGAGACCCTGGGTCAAGCTCCCCTGCTCCAATCCCTTTATTTATCCACAATAGAACAGCTTCAAGAGGAGAGACTGAAATAGACAGATACGAGTATCCCATAGCTCAGTGGTTAGAACACTTTCCTGAGACATGGGAGACCCCCTTCTGCCCCTCTGTGAGGGAGGAGGGAATTGTACCTGGGTCTCAAATGTCCCAGATGAGTACTCTAACTACTAGGCTAAAAGTTATAAGATGGGCACCACCACCTCTTCCTCCTTAGGCGCCTGTCTGGCTTCACAAAAAAGCAGCCAAACTCATTCCTCAAGAAACTGTAGAGGTACAGAAGCCAGGAGAGGGGATCCTATGGATTGCTAGCAGGGGAAAGTGCCTCCCTGCAGTCTAGATTTAGACTCCTATCTCTGAGACAAATATGGGGCACATCTCCCATTGGCTAGCTTAGGTGGGGGATCCACCCACCTCCATTCATTGTATAGGGAGCCTAGGCACCTCACTTGGCTTTGTGGATCAGTGTTACTCCTGTGATTTTCTAGGCACCTAAAAAGTTAGGCACCATGATGCTAACTGTTGCAATGCCCAAGTCCCTTTGAGGATTCCACCCAGAGTAGTCAGCACACCATGGTGCTACCATTAGACAAGAAACAAAGCACAGCAGCTATGAGACTGAGATAGGTGAAGTTCAAAGTGCTCAGTTCTGGGCATCGGCGCAACTGCATCTGGAATATGTATGCACTTCTGGTCAACAGTTCAAGACAGAGGTTAATAAATTGGAGAGAGTTCAGAGAAGAGCCATGAGGATGATTAAAGGATTAGAAAGCGTGCCTTATAGTGAGAGACTCAAGGAACTCAATTTATTTAGCTTAACAGAGAAGGTTAAGGGGTGATGATTACAGGCTAAGTACCTGCATGGGGAACAGATATTTGATAATAGGCTTGTCAATCTAGCACAGAAAGATGTAACGTAATCCAACGGCTAGAAGCTGAAGGTAGACAAATTCAGACTGGAAATAAGGGATACATTGTAATTAACCACTGGAACAATTTCCCAAGGACCGGGGAGGATTCTCCATCATTGACAATTTTTAAATTAAGATTGGATGTTTTTCTAAAAGCTCTTCTGTAGACATTATTTGGAGGGAAGTTCTATGGCCTGTGTTACAGAGGAGGTCAGACTAGATGGTCAGAATGGTCCCTTCCAGCCTTAGATTTTATTACTTTCTCTTCAGACAAACTTTTGCACAATAACTTGAAGCTAACTAGAACTCTCACCACCTCATGGATTTGTAAAATTGCTCTGAAAGTTTAAGAAAAGAGGTGTCATGAGATGTCTTATGTGTTGGCTCCCAGCTGCAAATGAAACAATAGTGGAGTGGGTTTTTTGGCACCTCAGATTCTGGTCTCACTCGCATCTAGAACCCAGAAGTGCAAAATATGTGCCAGTTAAACAAAATACTATTCTCTTAGGCGTGGTCTACACTCAATATTTATGTCAACTCACCTATGTTGCTCAGGGGTATGAAAAATCCACACCCCGGAGAGACATAGTTAAGCCAATTTAACCCCCACTGTAGACAATGCTAGGTTGACAAAAAAAATTCTTCCATCCACCTAGCTACTGCCTCTCAGGGAGGTGGGTTACCTTTGCCAATAGGAGAGCCCCTTCCATCCATGTAGGTAGTGTCTATCCCTAAAATGCTGCAGCTATGCTGCTGTAGCATTTCATGTGTAGACAAGCCATAACAAAGGCAAAGCTGGGTGTGGGGATGGTTGCATTGCCACAGCATGTGACATTTCAGGGTTAAAAGCAATCTTTATATAAGAGCTACATATTACTAGTATTATTTATTAAAACATGTTAACGACAGACACTGAGGCTATTTTGGGCCTTGGTATAATCTGTAAGAACAGATCAGCAGAGATGATTAAAAAACTTCCCCCTCTCAAAGAAGAGGTCTCCCAAGAGAACTACTTTAAAAATAATATTTTTTTAAAAAATCTGCCATTGCTTTGTTGTCCAAATTCATGAAAACAGACAGCATGGAAGCAATCTGGGATTAAAACAAAAAAATGCTGTTTTTGTTCTTTCATCCTGTAAATATCAATATTTCTAATGCACATTATTGCTAATGCTCCAAGGCTAGTACCAAAAGTGTTTCTGAACAGGTAAGGAATAACTTAAGAGTACAAGAATTCAGCTGTTTTAATTCCTCATTTCAAAGAGCCAACCTTAAAAATGAACTAGTAGTCTTTTCTGGAAGGAAGACTTTCACTATTGTTTTATCTAAGTCCAATGGAAATTTTAAATGAATGTGGTCTTATTCAATTCCTGCAGAAAATGGCTGCAATTTATTTCTGACATGTTAACATATATTACATCTGTTTAAACGATGGGATCATTAGCACAGCAAAGACTGAGTGCTTGAGTAATTGCCCAGCTTCTGTTGCTAACGTACACGATGAAAAGAAAGGCACAGAATTAATCCTTGCTGAACAATCTGATGAATATGTGTAAGGTTTTTTATTATAAAACATATTTTGCTTTCTTTCAATAAACTATTGTTCTAGTTTGAGACTATTATGACTATCAAAAGGAAATTTTGTTCACCGTAATATCAAAGTTATGATCCACTAAGTCAAAAGATTTTTCATAGATCTATTGTACACTCAATTCACATCTAAAATTAGAGTAAAAGTGAACCTTGAAAATAAGCAATCCCTTCTTAGCAATCCTTAAAGTAGTATTTTAATGCTCAAGCTTTTTACACAGAAAACACCACGTTATCTACAAAGAATAACTTACTACTTAAATTATTGAATCTCCCTACGTTGCAAACATTTTAAGATTTCTCCTTTTTCAAAAAGATTAAAGGTGGGTTTGAAATTTTTCAGGAATCCACAGTAATATCTAACTTATAAGAATGACTAGGGATTTCAAACCATTGGCATCTTCTAAAGAAATTTAAATTAGAAATTGTTAAAATATGGAAATAAAATAATCCCACAATGCAAAATAAGAATATACAGTCAATGCAGAGGATCAGCTATATGTCCAGAGCCTCACTTGTGAAGTCCAGACAACAGACTTGTGAATTGCAAACTAAGATAAGGATGAACTCTCAGGAAGATCAAAAAGGTTAAAGACATTGCAATGTATCTTCCAGAAATTTGCTCTGGAGGACTGAAAGTAGTCCGAATTATTATTTGGACTGCTTCAACAAAATTACCTGCAGAGGTCCATCTGCTCAAGCTATGTGTTAAATGCCTTGTAAGGTGTATGGTAAGCCTGAGGTGAATTGATTCTGCCCAACAACAGATGGAGGTCAATTTTCTATTATCTTCAAAATTCTCTTGGTGAGCCTGGGTTTAGTGTAAATGGCCTAGGGCCTTCTTCAATCTGCTTCTGGTGAAGCTACACTATTCATTGAGGTCTGGACTCAGCACAAATTATTTACAAGAAAAACATCATACCGCAAAGGTCTTAAAATGCTCAATTATAATAACGTACCTGAGAACACAAGCTACAAACATAAGACTGTCTTTGTGGAAAAATATGATGCTACAAACATATTGTACTACTTGTTAAAGAGGAGCAGTACACATAGGCTTATAAATAAAAACAAAGGAAGGGAAAATAATTAAGACACATAGTTTCCACTCTTAGTGGGTCACATCAGTATTTAAACAAATTTATTGTATCAGGATACCATATAAGTTAGTAACATTATAAAACCAGGGACTATATGAAAGGGCAGAGAATGGATATATTTTATTACTGTAAAAATATAAGTCTGACACAGCTGATTGATGCTTCCATTCACTGCAGAAAGGAGTAGATTGGCACAAGGATGGAATTTATGTTTTTTCAGTTTGCTTTAAAAAACAAAAACAAAAAATCCCACAAAACTAGGAAGTTACACACAAAAGCTGCTATGTGACGAAAACATCAAGTTTGCAAAAGTCAAGCACTCAAAATATGTAACATTAATTTGACTCCTTGTATGTATGTATGCATGCAATATGATTAGGGCCCTACCAAATTCACGGCCATGAAAAACACGTCACGGACCGTGAAATCTAGTCTTTTGTGTGCTTTTACCCTATACTATACAGATTTCATGGGTGAGACCAGGGTTTCTCAAATTGGGGGTCCTGCCCCAAAAAGGAGTTGCGGGGGAGTGAGGAGGTGTCACAAGTTTATTTTAGGGGGGTCATGGTATTGCCACCTTTACCTCTACTCTGGTGCTTTCAGAGCAGGGCACCTGGCCAGCAGCCGCCACTCTCCGGCTGCCCAGCTCTGAAGGCAGCACCGCCACCAGCAGCCGCACAGAAGTAAGGGTGGCAATACCATACCATGCCACCCTTATTCTGTGCTGCTGCCTTCAGAGCTGGGTGGCTGGAGAATGGCAGCTGATGACTGAGGGCCCAGCTCTGCAGGCAGCAGCGCAGAAACAAGGGTGGTGATGCCATACACCATGCATCCCTATGTCTGCTCTGCTGCCTGCTTCCAGGTGCGGTGTTCTGTCCCAGTTAGTGGCACCAAGACCACTTAGAGTTAAATGAGTTTGATCTATAGCCTTAGCTAAGAGACAGTTGACTTTTAGCTCATGCGGTAGAGACTCATGCACTAAGCTCCAGAGGTCCCCAATTCAGTCCTGCCCACTGACGAGCAGGGTATTTGGTGTTACACTGGCAGCAGCTCTCCCTTCAGAGCTGGGCTCCCGGCCAGCAGCCGTCACTCTCCAGCTGCCCAGCTCTGAAAGCAGCACTGGCAGCAAGCGCAGAAGTAAGGGTAGCAGTACCACAACCCACCCTACAATAACCTTGTGACCCCCCCACAACTCCTTTGGGTCAGGACCCCTACAATTACAGCACCATGAAATTTCAGATTTAAATAGCTGAAATCATAAAATTTATGGTTTTTAAAATCCTATGACCGTGAAATTGACCAAAATGGACTATGAATTTGGGAGGGCCCTAATTACGATATGGTCTTTAATTACATGATCACAGACTAACACCTACTTCACTACATACCCCTATTCATCCCCAGAACACAGTCAATTCTGTACCCTGATTAAGGCATATGCACAAGAAGGTGAAATTAAGGTTACACAGACAACCTTAAATTTTGGCATATCTTAACTTTGGAGTGCTTGACTTTGCAATCTTAACATTGTGTTACAGGCCTTCCCTTGGTGGTGCCCTCTTGTGGGGCAACTTGGCATTATTCACCCTGTCATGGGGTCTGACAGTCTATTGCCACTTCTCACATGTCCAGTACAGTGGGTTTTTTGCCCTCTAGCTAAGCTACATTTGAGTCCCACTCCTTCCAAGCCAAGGAATACAGTGAACTGAAACCCCCATGATCATCCAAGGAGTCCTGGTCATGAGTCCACCCTTCTTGCAGGGCTTGTCTTCATGCAGCCAATACTTTTAGTCAGTCTTCCTGGGCCTGATCATCCCACCTACCGGGAGACTCATCCAGGCAGCAAGCTGTCTCAGACTTTTGGCTGAAACCAGGCTTCCCTCACCAAGGGAGAAGTAGAGCTCTGCTTTTCTTCCTGGTCAGACCCAACCTGATCTGGTCTCCTCCTTTTAAACACCCATCTGTGCTCTTGACATCTAATACAGGTGTCCTGGGGCCAATCGAATCCAGAGGCCCTCATTAACTCCTTCTTGCCAGTGTGAGGCCTGTATGCACCCATACAGATAATCTGTGTGTATTTAGTAATATAAATTATTGCATATTTTAAACTAACAGCAAAGATACACAAATTAATGTATTAAGAGGAGTTATAGTTGTGCACTGAAGTTTTCTAAATCCCACATAGAGCTGATCTGTTAAAATACAAAGATTCTTTGCTGTGACGACAATGTAAAATATGTAAAGGAATTTGTTCATTGATGAACCTTCAGGTAATTTTAATTGTTTTAAATATTAATAAAAATAAAACTTAAAAATGTAAATCTTGAATTGTATAAGCATAACAAAATGCTACCACATTAGCCAACTTCAATTCTAACCAAAGTAATTAATCAGTGTGATAAAGTAATAATCAAAGCATAAAACTTGAATGCTTCCAACACCTGTTTTTAATTTGTCGAGTGTCAAAGTAATTCTTGAAATGTCTGCTGAAAAGGTTACAGCCACTGCTAGTAAGGGGTGGTACGCTGAGGAATACACAAATGTACTTTGATGATTGTGGTTAATTCTCATGGTCACTCAGTATTCTTAGGGGATTTTCATCATTGCTACCTTTGAATTCAGATAATGTGAATGTCTGACAGTGTAATCAGATGTTTAATATTCTGTAAGATTTTAAAAGATCACAAAACACATTAATCTTTTTGTCTATAAGACAATGTCTCCTGACAAAGAAATAAAGCCTCTAGTAATGTTACACACCATGCAGTGGTTATCTTTAAAAAGTGGACATTTGCAATTTGAAAGTAAATAGCATTACTAGAGTATTACAAAACAAAAAACAAAAACAAAAAACCACAATGAGGAGTACTTCTGGCACCTTATAGGCTAACAAATTTATTTGGGCATAAGCTTTCGTGGGCTAAAACCCACTTCATCAGATGCATAGAGTGGAAAATACAATAGGAAGATATATATAGCAGTACATGAAAAGATGCCTTACCCAGTGGGGTGTCGAGACAAATCAATTAAAGTGGGCTATTATCAACAGGATGAAAAAATCACTTTTGTAGTGGTAATCAGGGTGGCTCATTTCAAACACTTAACAAGAAGGTGCGAGTAACAGTGGAGGCAAATTAGCATGGGGAGATTAGTTTTTTGGTTTTTTTTAAGTTCTTGTAGTGACTCATCCACTCCAGTCTTTATTCAGGCCTAATTTGATCGTGTTCAGTTTTCAAATTAATTCCAGTTCTGCAGTTTGTCATTGGAGTCTGTTTTTGAAGGTTTTTTTGTTGAAGAATTGCCACTTTTAAGTCTGTCATTGAGTGTCCAGGGAGGTTGAAGTGTTCTTTGACTGATTTTTGAATGCTGTAATTCTTGACGTCTGATTTGTGTAGAGACTGTCCGGTTTGGACCAATGTACATGGCAGAGGCGCATTGCTGGCACATGATGACATATCACATTGGTAGATGTGCATCTATGTAGCGTAAGTAGAGTAGGGACATTAGGGGACGAGTGCTGAGGACGCGTTGTTCTAAGTCAGCCATAAAAATGTTGGCATACTGTGGGGTATGCCATAGCAGTGCCACTAACTTGAAGGTATACATTGTCATCAAATGTGAAATAGTTGTGGGTGAGGACAAAGTCACAAAGTTCAGTCACAAGGGTTTGCCGTGACATTATCGGGGACACTGTTCCTGACGGCTTGTAGTCCATCTTTGTGTGGAACGTTGGTGTAGAGGGCTTCTACATCCATAGTGGCTAGGATGGTGTTTTCTGGAAGACCACCAATTGATTGTAGCTTCCTCAGGAAATCAGTGGTGTCTCAAAGATAGCTGGAGTGTTGGTAGCACAGGGCCTGAGGAGAGAGTCTACATAGCCAGAAAATCCTGTTGTCAGGGTGCCAATGTCTGAGATGATGGGGCATCCAGGATTCCCAGGTTTATGGATCTTGGGTAGCCGATAGAATACCCCTGATCGGGGTTCTAGGGGTGTGCCTGCGTAGATTTGTTCCTGTGCTTTTTCAGAGAGTTTCTTGAGCAGATGGTGTAGTTTCTTTTGGTAACCCTCAGTGGGATTAGAGGGTAATGGCCTGTAGAATGTGGTGTCAACGAGTTGCCTAGCAGCCTCTCGTTCTTATTCTATAATATACATATTACAGATATTCTCTATATTCCTATAATTTAATATATAAAAATACCTTTACTATTATATCACTGCTAATAGATTTCAAATGGTATAGGACAACAGCAAATACTGTAGTGATAAATGCACCAAATGTAGTAGTGTATGTGCCAACCTATTAAATAAATAGTTAAAAAAAATGAGATTTGTGTGGGAGGGGGCTCTGGGCTGAGGCAGGATGTTGGGTGTGGGAGAGGGTATGGGCTCTGGGCTCTAGGGCGGGCTCCAGGTTGTGGCCAAAAATGAGGGGTTCAGGGTGCGGGAGGAGGCTCCAGGCTGGGGCAGGAGGGGGTGAGGGTTTTGTCTGGGGGTGCAGGAGGGGGAACCGGGCTGGGACCAAGGGGTTCAGAGAGTGTGGGAGGAGGCTCAGGCAGGGGGTTGGGGTGTGGGAGGAGGTTTGGACTGCAGGCGGTGCTGACCTCAGATGGCTCCTGGGAAGCGGTGATATGTTCCTGTGGCTCCTAGATGGAAGCACAGACAAGAGGCTCCAAGCGCTGCCCCTGCAGCTCCAATTGGCTGTGGTTCCTGGCCAATGGGAGCTGTACAGCTGGCGCTTGAGGTGGGGGCAGCACGTGGAACTCCCATGGTTACCCCCCCCCCCCGAGCTAGAGAGACATGCCGGCCTTTCCCGGGAGCTGCGCAGAGCTGGGCAGATAGCCTGCCAGCCCCACTGTGCCACTAACCAGACTTTTAACGACCGAGGCAGCGGAGCTGCCCGGAGCTGACAGGGTCTCTTTTTGACTGGGTGTTCTGGTCGAAAACTGGACACCTGGCAACCCTAAAGGAGAGGCACTATATCAGTACTAAGAATTATTATTCTGAAATTATATTTTTTGGCTTTTGACATTTTGCCTCTTATTTGCTCTCACCATTACTTTCCCCAACAATTTAGATGACAAATACAAATTTGTTTTTGTTTGTTTAGTTATTTGTTTTTCAAATAGAAATAAATAATATTTAAAAACAGGACTCAATCATTCCCTTACATCTGTGTGTAGGTGTCCCCTAGCTTAATGGGAGAAGAGGTTCAGATATGTCCTTGGCACCATTCCCTCCATTTCTGTAGTCTGAATTCTATAAATAGGAAAGAAGCAAGGTTGAAGGAGGAACATATATAATCAGAATACCCCTCTTCCAGAAACTTGCGGGGAATTCAGGAAAAACAAATCTAGTAGTCCAGTCCATGGTCACCTCCCCTAAACATGGTTTCTAGAGGCAGACGTATTCAGGATTCTCGGTTTCTTCATTGAAGCAGTGGAGTCCAGGAAGAAGAGGTTTCAAAGAACACTGTAAAGAGTCACAGTTACCTTCTCCTTTACATTGAACAAAGAACTTTAGTTTAGTGAAGAGAACAGTATTATCCTTATAACTGCTCTGTCTCTGCTTTACTATAGATCTGTTTGTTGTGCTACTGGACGTGGATTTTCAGAAACAGTACACTCAGTAAAATCTATCATACTTTAGAAATGGAAAAATAAGTATAATTGCTAGCCCAACGTGTGCTTTAGTGAAATGAGGATCAGTTCAGGACAAAAATGTTTCTGTTAGGCATCAGAAGACTTTGCTGCAGGACACTTATTGTTTGTTTTAAAGGAAAGAAAAGAGGATGAACATAACTGTCAGAACATGTGCCTCATCCAACCATCTCTTGCATTTCCCAGTTTGCTCGGCAAGCTATCTGGATGCTCAGGACTAGAAAAAGCAGCAGTTAGCACTTAATTTGTAAGCTACTACAAGTCCCTAAATCCCTGATCTCCTGCTGATAATTTAGGGTCCTTTGAGTATTGCCATCTGTGCAACTGAGTACTGCTTGGCAAACAGATGGATGTAAAGGCATAACATTTCCATACAAGGTTATCCCATGGGTGCCGGTATAAGATGGAGAACCACAGAATAGGGCACTTTCCTACTTTTTGTTCTGTCTCTTAATTAGATCATTCCCATTAACAGGGAAGTTAAACAGATTATATATTAGAATAATTAATATAAAGGCTCACGTTATGTTCAGAGGTAAATATTCTGAATTTACTACTGGTAATTTACTATTTGCAAAGCCATTAACCCAGGATCTCACGGATTTGTTCTGTACCTTATAAAGGTATTTCAGTAAAATACCACATAGGAATAAATGTGAATCTTGACTGGAAAAAAAAAAAAAGATGGAGCGATCCTGAGCTAGAGGATAAATATATTTGTGCTACAAAAATCATTTATATACAGGCCAAATTCATCACTGTTTCGGAAGTTAATCTGAGGTTATTCCCTTAACTTTCAGCCAGTTGCTGGAGAAGGTTAGGGTTAGGGTTTTTTTGGTGGGGTGGGTGAGGAGGAAGAGAATGTGTACCTAAAGGCTGTTTAACCCATCCATAGGCCAAACCCTTTTATGTCCATCCTGATAGGGCTCCCTGCTCCCCTTTTGTGGTTAGCTCCCCCATGCGGTCGCTCAACAGAGCACAAGAGACAGGGACTGCTGGAAGTGGAGAGAGGCCAGGCTGGACCCTGGGGAGGATCTGATGTAGGAGCTGTCCCCACGGCAGCAATGAGGCAAAGCAACACTGGCTGCCCCATTTCCCTCTCATGTCTGGCCCCACTACCCCTCTGTAATGGGGTAGTTAGCCAGTCATTCAGATTTGGCCTTTGTGACCTGATGCATGGGGTTGCAGCACCATTCAGGTTGCTCCCCACCGCCAGGACATCAACTGGGCCCTCAGCATGTGTCTAGTTTGCCTATGCCTTAATATGGCCCTGTGTGCGCCTTGTCACTATGATGGATGGTCTAGACAAGGGGTTGGGAACCTCCAGGCTTCAGGCTGGATCCGGCTCCCTGCTTCATTTCATCTGGCTTGCAGCAAGTCTCTGTGCCGCGGGCTGGAAGCCCCAAGCCTCAGCACCCCCCATGGGGCTAGCGCTGCGAGCACTGGCTTACCCCACAGTGGCAGGAGGGTTGCCAGGCTGTTAGAAGTCTGGTTGGCTCTGCACAACAACTGGAAGGACTCTGTGGCTCCTAGATGCAGGGGTGATCAGGGAAGCTCTATGTGCTACCCCTACCCCCAGCACCAGCTCCGCAGTTCCCATTGGCTGGGAACCACGGCCAATGGGAGCTGTGGACTGCCCAGGGGCCAGACACAGCAGCCACTTCTGGGAGCAGCATGGAGTCAGAGCAGGCAGGATGCCTGCCTTAGCCCCGCTGTGCCACCAACCAGGAGCTGCCTGAGGTAAGTGCTATCTGGCCAAAGCCTGCATCCTAAACCCGCTACGCCTTGTCAGAACCCCCTCCTGCCACGCTAACTCCTTCCCAGACCCTGCATTCTACACCTCCTCCCGCACCCCAACCCTCTTGGCCCCAGTTCAGAGCCCCCTCTTGCACCCCAAACCCCCTCATTGCCAGCCCAATCCCAGAGCCTGCACAACAACCTCCTTGCCCCTGCCCAGAGCCCCCTCCCACACTGTGAACCCCTCATTTCTGGCCCCACCCCAGAGCCTAGGGAAATTTCCGAGCCTCTGTGCCCTCATGCAGAGTTGGAGCTGTGAGTGCAGACTTGCCCCACTGCGGTGGCAGGGGAGAAAGCCACGAGTCTCCATGCTTCCCCGCAGGGCTATGTGGGGCCCATAACTGATTTTTAATGTGGGTCAGTGGCCCTGATAGAAAAAAAGGGTTCCTCACCCCAGTCTAGATAATACTTAGTCCTGCCATGAGTGCAGGGGACTGGACTAGAGGACCTCTCAAGGTCCCTTCCAATCCTATGATTTTATGTATACACAAGAAAAATAGTTATGTATATTAACATTGAAATTAATCCCTAAACTGATTGTACTGTGACAGAATAGGATATGTCTGTATCCAATTGCAGACACTGTTTTTGTATTACATGTTGAACTGGATTGTACAGCCCTGAAGAAACAGTGACCTACCACAAGAGGTGCATTACATCTCCTTGAAGGACCATCAGGGAGAAGGCCCTGAGCCAGTTTAAAACCAGGCTATTTATCCAAAAACTCTTTGTCTGTTGGTCTCTGGAGAATACAGTTGGAACTAGTATATGTACACCTCTCCAGGAATGTAGCTTCAAAGAGCTGATAATGGAGGAAATATATTAGCATCCCCCTCCCCAGGAGAGAAAATCCATACAATGCCACACCACCACGTACAATGTACAATGCACTGTGGGGAGGGCAGGGCTCGCTGGATCCCGCAGCTCCCACTGTGTGTTGTTTACCCTCTCTTCTTCCCCAATTAGCAGCCCTTGTTGGAGCTTTCCACCCACAGACAGGGGATTGTCTCCTCCTCTTCCCTTCCCCTTTCAAGAAAGGAGGGTCTGGCTGACACAAGGACCAGAATCTTTGGCAGCCCCAGAGATTCAGCTCTCAGGGCTCAGTCTCCAAATCTATTGCACCTTCACAAGGTTTACCTTCCACCTCTTCCTAAGGGCAAATTGCTCTATTGTCACTGACGGCAGCTTCAGGCATCGTGTGCTTCCTGGCCCTCTCCTCAGCTGGACTACATGTGTGTTATTAGCAGTCTGTGCGTGGAACAACCTTCTTCTTGTTCAACCCCTTTCTGTGCGGATTTTCCACTCTTTTAAACTCCTCCTCTTCCAGACTGCATAACACTTGCAGGTGCATCTCGTTAGCATGGAATAGGCCCAGAGGTGCTCATTAGCCTCCTCCATACCAGTTTGAGGGCATGTCCTTTCACAGTAACCTAAAAGATATTAACCCTGCTTTCATAAGGTTTGCTCAAGATATTATCAGTCTGTCACTCACAAGTGCTGATCATTGCCACATGGAAGCAAGATTTGCAGGAGGGACTCCACCCAGCCTGGAAGGCTGACAAACCGTAGACTCACAGAAGGGTTAGATCAGATGAGGGGAAGGTTTCAGGACTTCAATTATTTTCAAATTTCTGTAACTCTTGAATGCTTAAGAGTAAAGTGACTGTGGGTAATAAATTCCTTTACTAAGCTTGTGTTCCTTGCTCTTCTGCCACATTGTCCCCAACAGGATTAAACTAGAAGCCCAGAGTGCCCACAGCCAAGATGGAGCATTCACAGGCCACTCAGAAAGTATGAGGCACTAGTTTCAGGGTCTAGGATAGTGAGTGTGTGGAGTCTGATGTCTCAAAGAAGGGTCTCAGTCAAGAGGTCTCATCCTGGGAATTTACTTGATAGTTCCAGAGCTAGAAACAGTGACTGGACTCTTCCCAGGCTCAGCTAGTTTAGATGCATGTGGGAAGTCCCAGTGGACTGGGTCCACTCTCAGACTGGAGACAGTACAGTGGAGTAATGGGACAGGTTGTGACAAGTACACAGGTGGAAGCTGTAAAGAGAAAGCTGCCCTTCTAAATCGCGAAATGTTATGTTTTACGTCTGCTAGCACTCCAAAGCCAAAATCAACTTTGGCAGAGAAGGTAGATATTACTTATCGCTCAACAGGAAGGCTAAATTTCACTTACTTACTTTCTTACTCCCCCCCCATAACCCTACATTTAAAACTAAACTTTATGGGTGCTGATTTTGACCCTAATCCTGCTCTTTTTGCTGCTACTAAACTAGAGTTGGAGGAGACTAGAGGCCACATGTAGGTGAGAGAGGTTAGTGAGGAAATGGGGTGAGGTGAGGTTTTTAAAAGCAAGCAGTATGGATAGACAGCACATATGTGGTACACCAAAATATACCCACTAGCCAACAAAGCGTCTTCCCTCATGATCTTTAGCTGGCAGCTGAAGCCCACTTTGGACTGAAGCAGAAGGGACTATGGACCCCGCTCCCAGCACTTAATTCTCTCTGGAGCATTTCATAGGTATCCTGGCCTATTGCTCCACAAGCTCCCTGTGGGAATGGGAGAGCAACTTAAAAAACCCTCCCCCCTCATTTCCAAAACAAAGGTCAGGGTGCAGCAATATGTAAAGACAAAGCATAAACTTAAGTGGATGTGCACTGATATGTGACAGTTAGGCATGTGCTGCTTTGAATGCAAAGCAGGGTCAGGCAAATGAACTGGATTTATAACCAAGAAAAAGAATACAAAAAAAACCCAGCATTTTTTTTCATGTTAACTATCTTTGAATAACATGAAAGCAGGCAACGGATGTGCTAGTAATCAAGCTCTATGTAAAATAGAATATTTCAAATACTAGTGAGGAAATGGGGTGAACACCCCTTGTTTCATGTTCTCTGTGTACATAAATCTCCCCACTGTATTTTCCACTGAATGCATCCGATGAAGTGAGCTGTAGCTCACGAAAGCTTATGCTCAAATAAATTTATTAGTCTCTAATGTGCCACAAGTACTCCTTTTCTTTTTGCGGATACAGACTAACACGGCTGTTACTCTGAAACCACTCATAAACCAGGGGTGATTGTGAATGCCATCTCCTATTTACATCATTATCAGGCCTGGCATGGGACCCTAGTCCCACCCACTCCCCTCCTCCACACCATAAGTAGGAGAAAAAAGATAAAAGGAGTCATAAGCTGCACAAGAAATAGAAGCCTCCCCCTCACCAGGCATTGCAGCGCCCAGGATTAATGCCCAGGCATTAATCCTGGACAACAGTCAAACCCTTTCTAACCCATCAACTGCCTTGGAACCCACTGAAATGGTTATACTTATAATTTAACTCACCAAAACCAGTTCTTTTGGGTGGTGGATTGCAGGTGAAAAAACCTCATAGCAGTTTGTCATTTTGCCATGTGGGAAAAATCTGTTCCAGACCCCAAAACTGGCAATTAGCCTTGCCCCTAGTATTACCAGAGGTCCTACAAATAGAGGAAGGGTGGGGCTGAAACAGGGAGCCTGCAATGATTACCTGGCTGAAACAGCAAACTGCATCAGCCCCCTTCAGACTGCACCTCCACCAAATGGGAACCAATCACCCTGCCCCAGCACCATCCCCAGCTCCCAATGGTGTCAGCAGCAGTGGGCAAGACGGGTCATAAAGCCTGGGCCCTAGATACAGCATGTGACACCACATTCCATGCTCTTCAGCATAGGAAAAGAAGGAAGAGGGGTTAAGGGGAAAAAGACAAGTAGCCCCCAGATGCTGAAAGCAAAGGTATGAGAAGGGGGAGAGAAAAAAAGGAAAGGAGATGGGCCACATAGAACATTGCTTCAATTGCTTTGAGATTTCTCCCCAACTGCCCCAGAAGATCTCTCCACTGCTCCCAGCCCCCATCAAAGCCTCACCCCAGCTAGCAAGGTGAGCAACTACAGACAACTGTGAATTTAGAGAGAGTTATGTAGATCATTCTGTCATAATGACATTCCATGCATAGTAACAGTAGTGATTTGGGTAATCACAAGAACCCTGAAATAGAATTGTAACTCAGTCATATAAAATGTAACAGTTTAATTTTATTTCATGCAATACTTGGATTTGACCCTCTCTTCTGAATATGATTGATTTTCCAAAAGTTTCCTCCTAAATAAATTAAAGCTTAATTTAAAAGATTTCTTTGGATGTCCTGTTAACGCAGAAGTTAATCAGATCTCTGACTGCTATAGTCTAATTATTTAAATCAGTCAATTTCTACTAAATTTTTAAAATAAAACCTCGTCAACCTGCAGATAGCATAAAAGTTATCACTATTTACACTCATATTAGTATTGATATCATGCACTATCAATGCTAACGTGAACTTTTGGAGTATAAAATGCAAACAGGCAATGATTCATAGATAAATATGGTATCAATATTCTATTGTAAAAATGGCATTAACAAATAGCAGTGTATTATGGGATGATTCCATCTTGAGTTTTTGGGTTGAGTGTTCACATGGAGATGGTGCTGAGGTTGACATGTATAATAGAGATAGGGTGACCATATGTCCCAAAGAGAAAATGAGACACCACCGCATGGGGCTGTCCCAAGCCGCTCACTCGAGCCCCACTCCCCATGCGGGGCTGGCATCACTGCTCACCTGATCCCTAACTGCACCCCACGTGAAACTGGCATTGCTGCTTGCTTGATCCCTGCCTGCTCTCCCCTGCACGAGGCTGACAATGGCATCACTGTTTGCTTGAGCTCTGTCTTCTCCCCCTTCCAGCCTATGCAGGGCTGGCTTCACCGCACTCCACCTTTTTGGCAAAAGTGGGCGTTTGGCCCATTTTCTCTTGCCAACTTTGGCAAGAGAAAATGGGCCAAATGCCCACTTTTGTCAAAAATGTTGGGACAGTCGGGAGAGGGCTTAAAAAAGGGACTGTCCCAGTAAATACAGGATGCATGGTCACCCTAAATAGAGAATATATTGGTGACCTCTATTTTTTAAAACTGCTTCTAAAGGAGACAGAATTGAATAAGCCAATATAGTAAAGGTCATGATCAAAACATATTTGGATAATGGTTTGTGTTACTTTAGCAACGCTATAGACAGAATGACTAAACAAGCCTTTCCCCATCAATATAATATTGCTAAGATATTTCATAATCTTTGTTAGAATGCTGCTGCTGCCTTTTTCACTTAAGATAAACACTTCCTGAGTCACACTCTCCCCATGACAGGGGCTGTGTCCCCTCCCACATTCCCACCTACCCCACCCAATTAATATTTTATACTTATCAGAAGGTAGGGGCTTTGGTCCCCTCTTTCTCCCCCTGAAAAATCAATATTGTTCTGGCCCAGAACAGTCTCTGAAATTTTGGAATTGATCAGATGTGCTGTGGAAAGTTACTGCATTACATACGGACAGAGAAATGCTGTCATGTAGAGTGTAAGGCCTTCAAAAGATCAAGATCTGGCCCTGTGTGAATAAGAACACCCTGTACATTACATTTGCTAAGATAAAAGTGATAGAGTTATCAACCCTAATGCTTCAAGATGTAAACTGACCTCCAATGACCACAAAGAAGCAGTTGCCTCCAGAAGCATTAGAATTTCACTATTTAGGTGCATTACAGGCAATTTATGCCCTCCATCAGGCATATACGTGGGTCATGGTGGAGACAGAATACTGGATTAGCTAGATCATGGGTGGTAATTCTTACATTTAATTCCTGTAAGTGGAGCATCTTAAAACTCTATCTATCAAGTATCTATCAATACATTGCACTAATGGCTGCGTGAAACTGAAGGAAAATTGCTAGAATCATAAAGCCACTAAATACTATTAAGTGCACTAAAGTAGAAAACTAATGTGTTTTATCAAATTCATGAATTTGACCAAAAAAGCATCAAGTGCTGATGAAATTGCTGATCATTCTGAACTGAAAAGTAGTATCAAAATTATGGAAAAAGCCTCCTCCTTTAAAAAGCACACAGACTACATCTAGACTACAAGCTAGGGGTGTGATTCCTAGCTCACGTACACTTACTCACACTACCTCTCACTGATAAGTAGTTTAGCTACAGCAGCACGAGCAGCAGCACTGCTTAGCTGTGCAGAGAATAAATCTGCCTGAAACCCCTGGGTTTGTGTAAAGCTGACAGACCCTGGTTGTTAGCGGGCGGGATCGAACCTGGGATCTCTGGAGCTGAGTGCATGAGCTAAAAGCCAACTGGCTGTTAGCTAAGGCAATAGAGCAGACTCATTTTATCTCTCTCTCTAAGCAGTCTCAGTGCCACTAGCTGGGACAGAACACCACACCCAGGAGGTGTGTGGGTTACATACTTCCCCTCGCTGAGGACGCGCAGCCTGAGCCTCAGAGACTTCCCAGTTGAAATCCTGGATGAGCTCCCACTTGTACTGCCAAGAGACCCTGGTCGTGACCGGGTGGGATCGAACCTGGGACCTCTGGAGCTTAGTGCATGAGCCTCTACCGCATGAGCTAAAAGCCAGCTGCTGTTAGCCAAGGCTGTAGAGCAGATTCATTTTATCTCTCTCTCTAAATGGTCTCAGTGCTACTGGATGGGAGAGAACACCACACCCAGGAGGTGTGTGGGTTACATATGCACTCAGCATGGCTTAGAGAGGATGGTGATCAATTGTTCTCCATGTTCACTGATGATAGGACAAGAAATAGCAGACAGTCTGTAGCAAGGGAGATCTGGGTTCAATATTAGAAAAATCTTTCTAACTATAAGGCTAGTTAAGCTCTGGAATCAGCTTCCAAGGGAGGTTATGGAATCACCATCATTAGAGGTTTATAAAAACAAGTTAGGCAAATACTTGTGAGGGATGGCCTAGGTATACTTTGTTCTGCCTCTCAAGGTCCCTTCCAACCCTACCTTTCTATGATTTCAGAGATGTTGAAAAAAAACCATACACGGAAGAAAAAAGTTGCTCATGCACACACACACACTCCCATTCAATATGGATGACTCTCCATTTCAATGAATTTGCTCTTCAGATACAAACAGGAATGCAAGGACAGAGTGAAAGAACACATTCTAGAAAAGTAGAACCAATAGAAGTAGACAGTTTGGAGCAGCATTTAGCTTTTTTCTTGATCAAGCTGCAGTCATTTTCATAATCATTTCAATTATGAAGCACATACTGTATCATTCATATGCAGCTATCAACTTAGATATTCTTTCCAACGAGTGGGATGAGCTCACAAAAATGCCATATTTATCAACACATTTGCTTTGAGAGCAACACTTTATTGTGACTCTTTCTGCATTATATATATTTTTATTGTGCACCCTGCCACCACAGGAATAGCTTTAAGGTTATTTCCTACATAGAAATAGTGTCAGTTGTCTAACTTACTGTGTAGCAAACTAGAATAATACATTTTTTTCAACTGAGCTGGCATCTAGGGCTTATCTTAAATTGGATACATAAATATATACCACAAGCACACTGATTTATTTTTTAAAGTACCACATCTCAGAAATTCTTATGGACTCAGTAAAGGTCTACAAAATCTACTACTTTTTTCTGCATCATCAGATGAAGTAGAAATTAATGCTTAGAACGATAAGGCTTGACTGCTGATTTCCTTGGCAGGGGAAAATGCAAATATTCATTAGTACAGGTTTATTCTACGTACCTCCAATTTGTGAATATGCATATAGTGGAGTGAGCAAATTCAAAGATGTTCAGTTACAGGATTTAGCTCCAATGAGCAATGCTATACTCAACATGATTTTTATAGCACTATTTCAATGCAAAACAAACACAAAGTGAATCTCACAAAGAAGCTGCACCTACTGATAAGTCAGAGAGTACCTATTACACTAGCTCTCCTGATGAAACACTTCTCAGTTCAGTATTGGATCCACATCCAGACTCCTGAAGCCCAGGAGAGAAACAGTCTGGCACCCTGCAATGACTAAGCCCAGGTTTAAACATGAAGGAGTGGAACAAAAGCCTTTTAGCAACAAGCTGTGAGTTCTGCATCACCCTTCTGATGAAGCTCAGGAAGATTCCTATACTCACCACCTTCAAAAATATTCCCCCTATCAAAAACAAAACGGAAGAAAACCTTGGGTGTTCAATCACATCTCTAATGCATAAAACATAGTAAATTCATTATAGAATTGAATAATTTAGTGACTATTTTATTTCTCAAGTAGCTGAGCCCATATAGTTTTTGTTTTGGTATAGGCTTGCATCTAACCAGAGGGAGGAGATGCAGAGGTGGATTGCTGTTATCTGTTGCCATGGTAGCAGTATCACAGAAATGCAGATGTTGGGTGTAGTAGGTGAGGACAAAATGGAACAGAGATAGAGAAGACATGCAGTGGCGGAGTGTTGCCATGGTAATGGCAGCACCACCATGGTGGAAGGTTGTAGGGGAAGGTAGAGAGCTGATGAGCCTACAGCTGGACACTCACCATACATTCTTTTCAGCGGATTATACAATAACTGTGAAAACATATTTGTAGGAAAAAAAATCCCCAGTTCTGCGCTATGTTCTCTTTTTAAAATTTGCATATGTGGTGAGTATAAGAAAAAGATGTTCCTGGATTAAAAAAAAATCTTGTTAAAGCTCCTAGACTGTGTATCCTACCAGTGCAAACCATAAACAAAGGAAATAAGCCATTGCCTTATTCAAGGCACCCTCAATAATCTAGTCATCAGTTCCCCTTCTCAGCATCAGATATTTCCTTTCCACCATCCAGAGATCATTTTGTTGCACTGGAACTTCTGTCAGGGAATCTTGGGGGACAAGGAGGGAGGAATGGTTAAGAGGATGAGGCCATGAGAGTAAGGAATAGGGTTAAGTTAGACACATTCCCATTGACTCCCTGGGCCCTTCTCTGCCCAGCACAGCACAGTACACAGAGTAATAACTACCATGATTGTTAGCCTGTTTGGAGATGGAGAGCAGCCCTGTAGATATTCATTTATGAAATCAGGCCAGTACAGTTAATATTCTCAATTGTATCTTGTTCTCAAAAAGTCCAGTTGCTGGCATTGTATTATTATTTTGATATTTTGTTTAATAGTGCACTGAGTGCATGATGAAGAGGCCCTAGAAGGCAGACAGAACTTGCTGCAGGATAAGAGACAACATGCACTCAAAAAAAAAAAAAAAAAAAAAAAAAAAAGAATGGTATGGTTATGTGCTTCAAGATCAAGTCTCTCTCCCTGAGTTTAGCCACTCATTTGCAATTCTGAATGGAAACGGTGTGGGCAGGCCTCATTATTTCCATGCGCACATACGCGCACACACACACACGGATGAATTTAAAGGTTGACTAAGTAACTATTGGCAAAATTATATATATAAGTAAATGAAGTTAAGGAGGACTCTAATCTTCTATTTTATAGCTGTTAAAAGTCTTCTCCAGATGTAGATTAAGATAAAGAGGATGCTTATGAGTATTAGAAGGCAATATCCCGCAGGAGACAAATTTATAGGAACAGATTTCCCTCTTGGACCTCAAGGAAGAATATATTTCCAGTGATACACAGAGATGATAAACAGACCATTCTGGATGTCTGTGAAGAATTTAAATGTGATTTTTAAGTCAAACACACAGAGGTCATTTTTTTCCTTCAGTGGTAGCAATAACTTTAGTCTCCTTAGCATCAGACTTCCACAGAGAAGTAACCAGTAGGGGAATATGCCAATAAACACAGGGAGGAAGTAATACTTGTAACCCCCATTACCATTAACTGTAATTACCACATGCATTAAATTAGGCAGGGACCTGTGGAAATAACATGTGATCATGTAATGAAAGACTATACTGTGGTGCATAAGCATAAAAGAGCAGAGCTAAGTTTACAAGTGCAACCTAGCTTCAACATTTCTGGATTTAAGTGAAAAGTGTACTGGTGTGTTTGCAGCACAGAGTATTCTTTGAATATTGCAAATCTTTTTAAAAAAAGTTCCTTCCATTGACAATGGATCACTCCAATATAAAGGTGCTTTGTGTGAGACAACATCTCATTGGAAAAGAAATAAAAACAGGGTGACAGAGTGCTCAATCAATGGAGCTATCTGATCAGCTAGACAGTCGGCTTTTCAGGATGACCACACAAACAACTGGCTTGAGCTATAAAATCGTGCAAATTCAGATGCTTAGTCACATCAATAATCCTAAACTATTAAAAACTTCCAGCACTTTATTTCCATTGTTTTTATTAAATTGTTCTTTATCGTTTCTTTGTGCAGTAGATCAATACAAGCAGAAATCCAGTGCTATCTTCAAAACCATGCTTACAACCTCAAAAACAAATAAAACCATCCTCTCCTCCTCTCTCACAAGTGATATGAATTCATATTGAGTTGTGTTTATGCTTTTGAAAATGTAGCTCTATGTTTTTTGACTGTTATTTAGGTAATTAAAGATCCTTTATTTGTTCACTATTGTATTGTCATAGGATTTAATATTTTACTATACTCCCTTTTATTAGTGTCTCATGTTACAAATCAAGGAAAGTGTTTAAGCTTATACTTCTAATGTTTACACCATCAAACTGAAATGATTTGGGTGCCAATAATAGCCTGATTATGACCATTTTAATATCTGAATGGTGCTGTGATGTAGTGCAATTTACTATTAGCAATTCATATTCTAAACAGCTCATCTTACTATTCAGCCACCTTCAATTATTTTAAAACTACACTGCAAAATTAAAGTACATTACAACTGTAATGCCTCAGTACATGACATGCTACATCTGTGTGGAACAATTTTCTGGAAATTAAGTCAAGGTTAAATTCCTATTATAATTCCCACAAGAGGAACTTTCATGTAAAAAAGGACAGACTTATTAAGCTTTTGAGCCCAATGCATCCTCCATAAAAAAAATTGACTGAGACAAACAATTCCTGGCCTACATCACTGGTGGAAAACAAAACAAAAGAATTAATCCTCTATTAAGCCTAAGACGGCACCTAAGCTTCTGTGCCACAAATATAGACTGTCATAAATGAACATTTATATTATAGCCATTATATTATATCCCTGCATTATTAGTTTTAGTGGCAAAGGGATAGGTCAAAAGCAGAGTTGTCTCAGTCTTGAGAGCTGTAAAATAAAGTGATACTCATGTTTTATTTCCTTTTTCATTCCATATCTCCATATAATCAAGTATAATCAGGTAAGGGGCGGGAAGGAATCACTGACTAAATTTAAATCTGTCCAAATTCTGCAGTATTCATAATTCTTGCTTTCATTTTTTTTTTGGGGGGGGGGGGGGGGGAGGAATGAAGTGAAGGTGAGATGATCTAGACCACATGTACAAAGTTTAAGAGCCTGTGAAGAGAGAAGGTAGGAGATTATGTAGCTAGGATAGATATTTGGATACGCATTTGATCTATCACATTTCCCTTATTTCTGGAAATTGTCCCAGAAAGCATTGCTGAAAACACCCCCCCCCCCCCAAAATCCCAAATCCACGCCCCACAAATACCTAAAGGAAGCATACTACTAAGCATAGTGCCAGCCTGTCAGTATCTGACACTGTTGATTTTCTTTACGTATTTGTATTTGATGGTGTTTTCCTTTTTAGGTACTGTGTTTCTAGGACTAACTGCTACACTTTCATAGCAGCTTTGCTTTCGAGGTGAAGTATTTTCAGTCATGTTTTGGAGGCAACAATAGATATTCTAAAAAAAATATTTTGTGCCAGTTCATTTCTGGATTCTACGGTGTCTACTTCCAATGAAAGCCTTCATATTGCACACATTACATTGGTGCATGTGTTACAGAAACCTGGTTGAACAACACTGCTGAACTCATTTTGGCAGAATTTATTCCAGCTAGGAATTTGATGTAGCATGAATTGAAAAGTATAAGTGTGTGTGGCTGTGCTGTCTGCATTCAACCTGAAATGCAGGTAGCCTCCCACTACAGAACTGGATTGAAAGCAGATCACCCACTGTGTGCGAGTTAAGTTAATACTGGTGGTTGTGTACTGATCACCCCACTCTAAAATCCTTAAGTGAGCAGCTGGCATTTATGGTCCATACTCCTGTGTTCACAAATTTTACAGGATTATGATAAATTTTGTACAAAGTATGCCTTCTGAGATATCATTTGATAACTCAACTTGCTAACCATTACTGTCCTGGTAAAATATATGTGGCAACATTGTATGTAAAGTAAAGATTCTTCTGTACGATATTACTAAGACGTGTTCCAAGTCTGGCAAGCGACCGCAAACCAGTTTCCCAGAGACAAAAGGCAGAGTGAGGAATCAGCCAGGTGTCAGCAAAATCAAAAGGACCATCACTTGGTTAAGTGGCCATTCTTTGGCAGGACAGGGGTGTAGTTGGAAGAGAGCCTGAGACATAAACCCTTGAATTAGAGTCCTGGTATGAGGCAGGACCTACTTACAGAATTTGGCAAGAACAGGGCTGATATTGCAGACATACACATTTCCGAGAAGTGCTAGTCACAAAATACTCAGGCAAACACATCCCAATATCAAGTGGTACCAGAACATTCCAATATTAAGAATGGTACAAAAACATTCCCCAAGGATAACAGGAACACACTGACCCCTCCTAAAAGATAAGGTCAGGATGACCGTATGCAATACAGATGTTTTAATTGAACAAATATGTACAAAATGATTGGTGATAACTAGCGACGTCCAGGGCAGTAACGAACTATGACAAAGGGGCAGTATTAACTTGTTTGTATCGGGGTATCTCAGAGGTAGTGTCTTTGGCCAGCCTAGGGAGCAGTGGAAAGTCCCACCACTGACTGAGCTGCGTCCATTGTCACAAGCATACATGTCTTAATATCCTCGTGGAGTCTGCCAGATGCTATTACCGTGCTTTGTCAACAGTAAACCTGGCTGGATGCCTTCACTAAAAATCAAGTCTGTGGATTTATTGGGCAGTTTAATTGAGGTCTGCTATCTGCACAGAGCTGGGACAGCACACCAAATGAACACACACACACAGCCAACGTCTGACCACAAGGGGGTATAAGTGAAAAATCCCCATCTTGACAAAGAAACAGCTTGAGGTTCCCGTCCACAGACTTTCTCCTGAACTTCAGCTGGTGATGCTTCTCATAAGAGAAAGAACTACAAGAAGGGAGAATAAACTCCCCAAATTAGTCCTCCCTTTCTCTCTACCCATGGAACCCACAACCCTTGAAGGACAAAGGAAGCAGCATTGGACTGGGGAAGGGATCCTAACTGAAAAATTCAGCCAGTAAGACTGCTGAAACGTGTGGTGAGAAAGACCTTTGCTTTGAATTTACTTTAGTTTGTTAAGTTACGCATTAGTTGCATTTTACTTTTATTTTTCTTGTAATCAATTCTGACTTTTATGCTTCATTACTTATAATCTATCCTTTTGTGGTTAATAAATGTGTTTTATTGTTTTATCTAAACTAATATGTTTAGACTGAAGTGTTTTGGAAATTCCTTTTGGGATAACAGGATTTGTGCACATCATTTTCTATTAATGAAATGACGGATTTTATATGAACTTATATTATCCAGGAGGGGCTGGGCAGTACCAGACTCACATTTCTGGGGAAAGTCTGGGACTGGGAGTTTGCTGGTGTTGCTTGGCAGTGTAATTCAAGAGTGGCTGGCCAGAGCATTCATACAATATAACTATGCGTCATTTACATGCTGGAAGCTATGCGTGAGCAGAGTAGGAGTGGTAGCTCTCACAGCAAAGCAGTGTAAAAGGCACCCCAGGTTAGAGAACTGAGGTGACACAGCTGTTCATCAGTCCAGATTGTACCTGGGCATGTCTCAGCATTCCTGAATGAGATGGCACTCTAGGTGTATTACACTGTGTGTGTAATAATATCCACAGATGTCCATTCTGATGAGACAGCTCAAAATATTTAAAAAATCCACAGTTAAATGAAAGCACTTTATATAGTGACAACATAATAATATGGTTCCTACAAACTAAAGTCCCTGTTAACATTCCTTGCATCCCTTATTTGTTACTAGCTAAACTAATCTCCATATAACGTGCTCATAGCCATGATATTTGAGCAAAAACATAACAGCTCTAAGACTGAATGTCAGAAAATTTTACAATAAAGCACTGTAGTATCAATTCATATTACAGCTCAAAGAGGCACAATAGAGACCTTTTTGCACTCTCCACTTAGCTAATGATTAATCTGGAGCTGATTCTTTTTTCTAAATTTGTGACGTTTGTTAAGGTCAGGTTCCCACTTTTTCCACAAAGAGTTTGAGTCGTCCAACTCATAAAATCCATTCTTGTGCCCTTGCAGTAAAGGCTTCTGCTAGTTAAAAAGCTCTTATTATTGCATTGAACTTTCTTGACTTCTCTTTTAACTTCTTTCATTAGACCTGTGATAACTTATTTGCAATCCTGGCAATACATATTGTCTGTACAATGTTTTAGAATGCTGCAGCTTAAAACTTGGCAAATACAGCATGCAGAGCAATGGCTAGTTCAGGAAACCTCAAAACTATTTTTGTCAATTATTTGTTATCAAATTAACAGTGCACATCTAGCCTTCAGTCTAGGTCAGGGGTTGGCAACCTTTCAGAAGTGGTGTGCTGAATCTTCATTTATTCACTCTAATTTAAGGTTTCGCGTGCCAGTAATACATTTTAATGTTTTTAGAAGGTCTCTTTCTATAAGTCTATAATATATAACTAAACTATTGTTGTATGTAAAGTAAATAAGGTTTTAAAAATGTTTAAGAAGCTTCATTTAAAATTAAAATGCAGAGCCCCCCCCAGACCGGTGGCCAGGACCCAGGCGGTGTGAGTGCCACTGAAAATCAGCTCGCGTGCCGCCTTTGGCACACGTGCCATAGGTTGCCTACCCCGATCTAGATCATTTCTGCCCTGAGCCTGCTCTTAAAATTACACACAGAAAGTCTAGCACATTTGATATATTTTAAATTATTTATCCTGAATAGCAATTTTTGGTAGAATATGCAAATAAGCAAATTCACTACAGTCACAATCCCTCCCGTATGTCTGTGCAGTATCAAATTATTCCCATGGTGGGGAGAGATTACGGTCTTAACTACCACCATTGTCTTTTGAAAAAAGCAGGGTGGCTTTTGTAAACAGGCAGTGAATATTGATTTAAAGCTTAAAAGTAAAGGCTTTCTGAAAGCACTTAAGAAAATGGAGTTGAAAATATTTATGGTAAGAATTGGGAAAATGCATAATCATTTTTATATATTATAAACTCACTACTTTCATACAAGTGTAGCACATGAACACCACATTCAACACCAACAAACAAAGCAACTTTCAGTATGTTTCTGCAAGTATTTGTGATAAATGTTTTCAATGAAACTCAACTAGGTGTTCATTTTGGGTTTTTTTAGTTATTGTAAATTAACAAATACCCAGTTGTGAGCTGGTGGAGTCCCTCCCCAACTCTAAATAACAAACACAATCTGCACATTTCGCAGAGTCAAAAAATGATCCCTTCAGGGGTCTCATTTTATTAACAAGGTGTTTTCAATATAGTGTGACATGAACCGCAGCCTTCTCTCTGACAGTTGCTGTACGTAAGGTTTCCTTCCCTAGCTCCTGCTACCAGAGGGCTACTCCCACCTCCTTTAAATTGTTATGCAAGAGGCTGCCAACAAGCAGGTCTTTGATCCATAGGCAAACACAGACCCTGTTGAAATTGATGGGTGTGCTAGCCAGTGGCGGTGAGCATGCCGGGAGTGCTAGCCAGTGGCAGTGAGTACGGAGCCCAGGTGGCACTGGGCTCCCGGCAGGGAGCTTCACACAGAGCTGAGAGTCCAGACTCTCAGCCTCCCACACTGCCCCTCTTAAGTCGGTGGAAGTGCTCCCGGTGAGGATGTGCACAACCAACAGAAGGAGGGTAGTGTGGACAAGAAAAAACGCGGTAATTACTGTGGTGGCTGTAAGTTGACCTAACATAGGTCGACTTAAGTTTGTAGCGTAGACATACCCTGAGCAAGGAAAAATGTACTGTTTGATTGTACTGTATTAAGGGAAATGGGATTTGGGTACATACTTTGTAAATTCACAAACAAAAGACAGTTTACTGTCAGAGTTGTTCTAAATCAACTAAACCACAAAAAATTTGGAAATACAAATGAAAGGATTAAAAAAATATATTACAAGGTTGCAATGTCAATCACGCTGAGGTAAGGAAATTCCAGAATGAGCACTGCTATGCAACCTTAATGCATATGAACAAGGGGGGCAAATTACGATACAGCCTTTAACGTCCAGAAGTGACTACTGTGACACAGCTCTGACCTTGCCTCTATGGGTCCCGCATTTCCTGGTGGATTTCACTGCCTCAGAGGCTCACTGTGACCCTCCACGTAACCCTTCTTTCTCTTGAGACAAGGGTCACAGTCTGCTGAGCCATTTTCATCATAAGCAGGCAAGGGAGGTGAGGAGAAGTTATCCTTCCTTGCACAGCCTCTGTTGTCTCCCAGTCTCAGTGATTAATCGGGGGCAAAGGTGGGGGGGAGCCCGGGCCCACCCTCTACTCCAGGCTCCAGCCCAGGGACCCTAATAGTATCAGCTAGGGTAGCTGACCTTTTAGAAACATGACATGTACAATTCCCTGGGCTACTTCCCCCACAGCAGCCCTCACTTCCTCAAGCTCCACTTCACCCTTACCTCAGGGCGGCCTTCCTTGTGCCTGATATGGTGTGTTCTACTCAGCCTCTCCAACAGCGCAACTTCCTCCCACAGCTCCTGACATGCACGCCCACCTGACTGGCTGGGAGGCTTTTAACTAGTTTCAGCCAGCCCCTGATTGGCTTCCGGTGTCCCAATCAACCTAGCCTTCTCCCTGCCTTCTGGAAAGTTCTTAATTGGTCCCAGGTGTCTTAATTGACCTGTAGCAGTTTCCATTTCACTTAACCTGGTACCAGGGATTTGTTTAGCCTGGAGCTAATATATTGATCTCCCATTACTTTTCTATAGCCATCTGGCCTTGCCCCGTCACACTACCTTTGACAAGTTTGATGTAAGTGACTTTGCTGATATAACATAGGAACTGAGTGGCAGCAACAGTCTCCAAGATAGCATTCATATTCAAAAGATCATTCTCTCTTCCTGCAGTCCCATGCCTCATTCATTACAAACCTTTCAGAGTATGCAACAAAAGAGAGAGAAGTCTTCACTAAACAACCTTGACTATCCTTAGAGCACATCCATCCTGTGCATTGACTGAAGCAGGGGTTCTGTGGATAAAATAATATGGGGATCATCTAACAACAAATAAGATTGAACCAAAGATATACCAGACTCATATCATCCATTTCTCCCACTACCAGAAACAACCTGGCTACATCCCAAATATTAGCTAACCGCTAAGGCCAAGGGGAAACAATATTCAGAGTAGAGTCTAATGAACCATACTTGCCCAATACATAAGCCATAGTTAACAGCAGCTACTCACAGTGTTTCAGCATCTGCTTACCAGCTGGGGAAAGAGTAAAATCTTACCTTTTTGTTACACATACTTCAAAGCAAAACTGCAATTCATAAAATATGACTTACAGAAGTTAAGCATTCCTGTTCTAAAAAACAGAAGATACTGTAGGGTATACAGCTAAGAGTATGTGCATTTATGAAATTACAGAATGGGTAAAAAATTGAGGGGAAAATTGTAAATGTTTTTGAAAAAAAAATAATCTTTTGGTTTCAAAAATTTCCAACCAGTTCTACTGCTCTCTATAGATGGTCGAATATGGGAGGAATTTTACAGAAGCATTTGCTGAAAATTCCTTCTTTCATCAACGTTTGTAATTTCAACCAAAAGTTTGGTTGAAAAAAAATCAAAATTCAGAAAAATTTATACCAGTTCTGTGGAATTAGTTTCACTAAATGTTAGTGTTATTCAAAATATCAAATTTTGTACGTATACATTATGAAAACTACTCTTTTCATTGCTATTACTGAACAAAATTGTGCACCTCTGTACAGCTTCTGGCTTATCTACACATTGCATTAGGCTACAGCAGAGGGGTGTAAATTCTTGTGTGCACTAGCACATTGCCTACTGGCACACCTTGAAAATTTCCTAGTGCATATTGACGTTGTGCTATTTGAAATGAGACTACATTAATGCATACTTGGGAACCTTTACTGCATGTCAGCAGGGTCCACATGGGCCAGTTAGTGCACAACACACTAGTGTGCTTTAGAATTTACACTCCTCTGCTAGATTAATGCGGTGTGTAGTTAAGCCCTTGAACTGCTGTGGAAGTGCCATACTTCTGTTGTGTAGGGTGTGCTTATTTCTGAGCTGAGAGCATTGGGTGAAGGAGGAGGATGGAGACAGGCAATGCATGAGGACATTGCAACCTTTAGCATGCTATAAACTCTATTTTACAATTGCTCTATCCATAGGAGCGTGTAGGAAGAGTTCATAGACAGGCTGGAGGAAGAGTTCATGGACGGGCTGGGGCTGGAGAAGTTACAGAGGCTTGGTTAGGAAGGGTTGTCATAAGCACAGAAAGGCATTTCATACACTGGTTTCTAGTAGAGGTGGAGGATAATCCCCCCCCCCTCCCCCCCCCGCGACTCTCCAGATAAAACTCCCATGTAAATCCCATTTACTCAGACTTTGTGCTATCAAATGAATTTCACTATTCATGTTCTTGATAGAATAGTAATTGCTACTACCTCAAGTCCCACCAAAGTTTGAAGTGTGATGAAACTCCAAGCTGTAACTGTGAGAGAGTCAGTAAAATTCACCAGAGCATCATGGCAAAAATCTAGACTTTTTTTGTCCCAAATGGTCTTAACTTAAATGGTTATGTTCTGAAATGCTTTTTCCAGGAAGGGGGAAACCCCTAAACACAACAAATCAATACAATTTGTGTTTACTTAAACTTGCCAAATAATATATTTTTAAATTACAGTGGTTCCAAGGTGAACTTATTTCTTTTAATAAAAAAGTTACACAAACAACAACTGTTTAAGATCTTAAATCATAAAAAGATCACATACTGTGCCTTAAAATTTATACCGAATACGTTGGTAAGAAGGATTAGTACCCTCAACAAGTTCTAGCTTGACAGCCATGGAGATAAATACTTCTGTTTCTCTCCCGTTACAGTATAAACAGAGTCAGGCTTCCCCAAACTGCCCTGCCAATGTGCTTCTTCTCTGAACTCGACTGACGAATGAAAAAGGCAAAGGCTGATCATTTGTTTCTTTACTTTTCTGCTGATGGTTTTCTGAAGTGAATACCATTGACTTCTGTCATAAAAATAAAGGGAAAGGTAATCACCTTTCTGTATTCAGTGCTATAAAATCCCTCCTGGCCAGAGGCAAAACCCTTTCACCTGTGAAGGGTTAAGAAGCTAAGATAACCTCGCTGGCACCTGACCAAAATGACCAGTGAGGAGATAAGATACTTTCAAATCGGGGGGGGTGGGGGGGGGGAGACGACAAAGGGTTTGTCTGTCTGTGTGATGCTTTTGCCGGGAACAGATCAGGACTGCAGTCTCAGAAACTCTGTTAAGTTAGTAAGTAATCTAGCTAGAAATGCGTTAGATTTCCTTTTGTTAAATGGCTGCTAAAATAAGCTGAGCTGGATGGAATGTATATTCCTGTTTTTATGTCTTTTTGTAACTTAAAGTTTTGCCTAGAGAGATTCTCTATGTTTTGAATCTGATTACCCTGTAAGGTATTTACTATCCTGATTTTACAGAGGTGATTCTCTTACCTTTTCTTTAATTAAAATTCTTCTTTTAAGAACCTGATTGATTTTTCATTGTTCTTAAGATCCAAGGGTTTGGGTCTGTGTTCACCTGTACAAATTGGTGAGGATTTTTATCAAGCCTTCCCCAGGAAAGGCGTGTAGAGCTTGTGGGGATATTTGGCAGAAGACATCTCCAAGTGGCCTTTTTCCCTGTTCTTTGTTTAACACACTTGGTGGTGGCAGCATAGGGTTCAAGGACAAGGCAAAGTCTGTACCTTGGGGAAGTTTTTAACCTAAGCTGGTAAGAATGAGCTTAGGGGGTCTTTCATGCAGGTCCCAACATCTGTACCCTGGAGTTCAGAGTGGGGAAGGAACCTTGACAACTTCTGTGAACTGGCCTGAGACCAAACTTCTTACATGTAGCTATCCACTGAACTATCAGAGATCAAGATATTTTGATTACAAGGGATGTCAACTGGATTTAAACTGGCATCCCAACCTCTCTTACCACCATTCCCTTGACCCACAAAGTCTTTCCAAATAAATACATTTTAAAGTAATCTGAATATTTTTATAAAAATAGAAAACAAAAGAACTGTTAAGGCCTAAATGCAGTGATCTTTGTTTCTCCTGGAAGCTGCTGACATAAATAAACCTCATCAGTCAGGGCAGAGAGCTGCATTAGATTTGATTATGCATTTGACTCTTAAAAAGGGGGGGGGGGGAAATGAATGCCAGTTTAGGCATGTAAAAGGAAATGATTTTCACCTATGGTGAGTCTAAAAACATGTATTTGCCACTGAAGTTTATGCACATATTTTGTTAACTATCTAGGATTAAACACTAGCCAGTGTTTTATGTGTAACCTATTTCAAGTAATACTACTACTGGTTATTTTGGGGGTTTTTTGTTTAAAATATATTTTTGCTTCACCTCCAACATCATTTTCTCCTTTACTGTTCCACTAAGAACTGTGTTTGTGCCCCTATAGTATATTTCTCCAGAAATGTTATCTTGGCAGGTAAGAAGCCTCTTTTCACTTTTACAAATTACAAATCTATTGTAAGGTGATAAATGGGCTATGCTAATTATTAGTTCATTTTTTCAATTACTTTTTTTTTAATAAAGCATTTCATTTCACCTTTAATAGCTCTTCCTATAAAAGAAGTGTGGTTTTTCTTTGTTTTCAAGCATATTTGCAAACCATGGGAAAAATAGTATGTTTGATAACTGTGCACCCACAAATAATGCAACATTATCACAATGTTTCTATTACCACATATCTTTAGGTTAATAATCGATCATATTTTATAATTACAACAGCCCATGAATATAGATCATCAATACAAGGGGCCCCAGTTACAAACTGTGGCTTCACAAATCAGAGGGGGTGGGGAGGTTAACTAACTGTAGCAGTACCCTGAAGCAGTTCTCGGAATGAATCAAACACATAAGATACAACCAAGTAACAAAGGTAGCAAATAACATCCAGGGTTGGGCCTGAAATTCAGTTTGCAAAAGTAGCAAAAACTGATTATTCAGTCTGTTAGCACAAAACAGGATGTGGAGAGAAGGAATAATTCCTGCGGTGGTTCTGAATTTTGGTAAAAGCCCCTGTTCAGTTTAGATTCAAAGCACAATGCATGAGGCCCTGACTTATCAAAATGTATTTAAACACATGCTTTGCTTCCCATGACTTCATCAGAACTACTCATATACTTTCATGTAAGCATGTTTTGATGGATTGGAACTTGAGTCCATTTATACATACATTTACTGAGTAATATCTTTTTCATTTGCAATTCTCTCAAAGCATTTGTGTGTGTATGCACACACACCACTAACTTCTACTGGCTAGGAAGTCAGTCATAATCTAGTTTCTATTAATATATTCCCTCTCTTATTGTTGGCCTAAAGGGAATGGAAACATAGTCACGGGAAATTTCTCCTTTCATTCTACTAAGAGATGGAGGCCTTTTGTACCTGATTGTCTCCCTGTGAGATTTAGCTCATGACTGTAATGACTACATATACTAGATGCAATAAACTAATTACAATATTTATTCATGGTATTAAACCAATAAAGCCAGTCATTAAAATGTCAGTGATAAAAGCCTTTTCTGCAATTAAGAATCAATATTAGAGCAAAAAAGTAAGAATGTTTTGTTGTTGTTGTTGTTTTTTTTGAGTAGGGTGGTAGACCCTCAGAACAGCAACATATGTAAGAAAAAATCTGAAAAATATACCACTTTGTATTAGCTTTAGGTACATATATAAATATTGCACACACCCACACAAATCAATGCTAACTAGATAAAATCAGATTCAATCCATAAATAAGATGTAATGCAGGCAATTTTAATCCATGAAAAAATTAAGGCTTCTCATAGCAAGAAACATTCAACTCTGCTGCCAGGTGAGAGCAGCCTGGATTCATTAAGCTATCATTCAACCTCTCCTGGATGAAACTTTGTGAATGGTCTTGCTGAGAAGAAAAACATCTCCTCCTCCTCCACAGTGACAACATAGAATTTTAATAAATGTCTAGCTGTAATTGGTTTAGTTTGCACTGCAATAACCTCCCACATACTCTAACTTCTGTCTCACATATTTAATTTGTGGCAGGTTCTCTATATTCCAGGGAAACCTTTGCCCACCTAGTCACAGAATAGGAAACCAGCAGAATACGAAACAAGCCCCACCATCTCCATGGTTGTCATAGTACCCATAACATCTTGAGTCAGCTTAGAAGAGCTGTCACCTGACAGACCCTGAAGTCTCCCAAAACAGTGTATTTAGGCAACTCCAATCTAAATTGCATAAAAAGTCAGTCAGCTCAACTGGATCTTGTGTACCTCAACTATTGCCACTTGAAACCAAAATTTAAGATTTTCATAACAGGGAATTAACATTCATCTCCACTATCATCTGAAAATTCATGCTGTGCCTATTATCCATTTGGAGCAAGTTCCCTGATAGAAAGCCTGCTATACCTTGTAGCCGCATCTCAGCTATACAAGAAAATATGTCAGACTAATCCATCATCAAATCAATCAGCAAACTAATCACGTGTTGTATAGTCATTTTCTTGACCGCACTTTGGTTCATTACAAAATATACCAGTTTCTGGGAAGCCACCTCATGCAGAGTTTTTAAATTCACCTTCCATAGAAGATGCACTTCTAAAGTTATACCCAACCTGCATACAGTATTCTTTTACTTGTAAATATTATCTGGGGTTAGATTTAACTGGTCATCTTTCTACCTTGTTTCTCTGGTACTACAGTGTATCCCTTTTCTCTTTTTCTAAACACAGGTATTCTGGGTGCCAAGATTGTGGAGACATGTCCTAGACCTGTACCACAGTAGAACACTCATCTTGATCCTGACAGTTTTCCTGTCTACTTAAGATCAAACTTACTTTATCTTATGCAAGGTGTTATGGGATACTTAGCATAAATGAACAGCATTATAAAATGACATAGGCCAATTCAGGGCATTTAACTGACAGCATATATTTACACAATATCATGTTATATGGATATATTAATGTGTTAAGCACATAATGTGATATATAAGTCCATCATATGTTAATCAACACATACAAGAAATTATAATACAAATATTAAAGGTCCCTGTCATCCGATGCCCTTTGCTCCAGAAATGAGAGCCTAGCAAGATCAGTGGGACGGATGATAAATTTCACACACTTAAGAAAGTTTCTCTTTCAGTTTTGTCTTCCCATGCCCATTATAGCCCTATTTAGGAACCAACCCCTATTCAGAGCAGCATTTAAAGAATATGCTTGAAGCATATTCCTATTGAAGTCAACGGGACTTCAGCACATGCTTGTCTGAATGGGGTCCCATGACAGGGAGCAAAGAACCCATACTTCTCAAAATAGTGAATGCCACACCCAGTCTTCACAGTTGCGGGTGCATTCCTGGCTCCACTGAACTTAATTGAACAACTATTATTGACTTATATGAGACAAGGATTTCACCCCAATCCACAGTAATTTTACTCAACATTTTCAGCCATTTTACGACTATTGAAAATGTTCACAGACTTGATTGTACACATGCATGCACATCTCTATGTTAGAAGAACATTATTAAGGTTGCAAAGTCAAGCATGTAAAAGCTAGGGAATGTCAGAATTAAGGTTATCTGTGCAACCTTAATACATCCACTTATATGTATGCATTATGATACAGTCTTTAATTACATGATCACATACTGATTCTTCCCCACCCCTCGGACTCTTGCCTCATTCACTGCATAGGATGGACAGTGCTCTGGGGATGAATCAGGATTCTACAGTGAAGGAGGCTGTTGTCTGTAGAACACCTAACCTCCTTTGTTGCAGAAGTTTGCACAGGCAACCTTAATTCTGTCTTTCCTAACTTGAGTGGGAAGACATTTTGCTAGTCAATTTCACAGCTGTTTTCTGACAGCAGAAAACCAGTGAGATTCAAGAATCTTGGGTTCCATTCCAAGATGAGAAAAGTGTTTTCTAATGAAAAAACTTTCTTTTGCCTGGTTTCAGAGTAACAGCCGTGTTAGTCTGTATTCGCAAAAAGAAAAGGAGGACTTGTGGCACCTTAGAGACTAACCAATTTATTTGAGCATGAGCTTTCGTGAGCTACAGCTCACTTCATCGGATGCATACTGTGGAAATTGCAGAAGACATTATATACACAGACACCATGAAACAATACCTCCTCCCACCCCACTCTCCTGCTGGTAATAGCTTATCTAAAGTGATCATCAAGTTGGGCCATTTCCAGCACAAATCCAGGTTTTCTCACCCTCCGCCCCCCCCCCACAGACAAACTCACTCTCTTGCTGGTAATAGCCCATCCAAAGTGACCACTGTCTTCACAATGTGTGTGATAATCAAGGTGGGCCATTTCCTGCAGAAATCCAGGTTCTCTCACCCCCTCACCCTCCTCCAAAAACCCCACACACAAACTCACTCTCCTGCTGGTAATAGCCTATCCAAAGTGACCACTCTCCTTACAACCTGCATGAAAATCAAAGTGGGCCATTTCCAGCACAAATCCAGGTTTTCTCACTCCCCCATCCCCATACACACACAAACTCACTCTATAAATAGGTGAGGGGGTGAGAAAACCTGGATTTGTGCTGGAAATGGCCCAACTTGATGATCACTTTAGATAAGCTATTACCAGCAGGAGAGTGGGGTGGGGGGAGGTATTGTTTCATGGTGTCTGTGTATATAATGTCTTCTGCAATTTCCACAGTATGCATCCGATGAAGTGAGCTGTAGCTCACGAAAGCTCATGCTCAAATAAATTGGTTAGTCTCTAAGGTGCCACAAGTCCTCCTTTTCTTTTCTTTTGCCTGTCTCCCACAAGCTTGACCTGTTCTGCCCCATCACCTTTAATCTGTCTCTGTCCCAAGTCTTGTGTCTTCCCCACATTTTGCTTCATGTCCCAATCTCTCAGCCTCCATTCTCCATGCCTCAGGATTCTCATCCCAGTCCCATCTCCTTGTCTTACCAGCCCTACTGGGTTTACTATCTGAATTCCCCATCTCCTCCCCACCACCATACCTAGTTCCAGTCTCTTTGCCCAGCCAGTCTTAGTTCCCCACTCCTGGCTCCTCATGAATCTGCCTGTCCCAGCTCCCAGACCAAGTATCCTCCCCCAGGGCCCTCATCCAACCTGTTTTCCCCACATCCCTCCCCAGCGCCTTTTCCCAGGCCCCTCACCTTCCCTCCCCTCCCAGTCTTTGTCTACCCACTCCCTATTTTCTCCTCACATGCCAGCTCTTAGTTTTATGTCTTCACACCTCCCCACCTCCATTTCCCACAAACTTGTTCTCGTCCCAGTCTTTGTCCAGCCAGTCCCACCCCTCCTCACCTCCTCATCCAATCTGTTTCCTCGTCCAAATCTCCCAAATCTCAGTCCCAGTCTCTTCACCCAGCCAGTCCTAGTTCCTCTCCCCACTGCAGTATGAATCTCACTAGACTGTATCATAATCTACTCATTTCCTACCTCTCTGCAGTCAAGTCATATGATTTCTTCCTCCACACTGCCAGGGGCATGGAGGGCATTGAGACTATACAGTATCCTGCTCGCAGCTCCAGTGCCTGGCCCCACCCATGCTTGAAGCAACTGGAAGCCATCACTATAGGGAAAGCCAGACTTTCCCCCTGCAGCTCTAGGATAGGGAGAACATGTTCAGTTGATCTCACTTGGGGAATACGTGTAATCTGGTCAGACATAGGAAATAGCAGGGAAAGCAGCATGTTCAGTTGCTCAGTGGAATGGATCATACAGAGTCTGGTCACCACTAGGAACTGCGAGAATCTGGATCAGGCTTAGTGACGACACTAAGGCTGCTCCGGTGGCCCCCGGCAGCGGTCCCTGGGTGCCACTGCCTGCCCCCCACCCCTCTGGCAGCAGCAGCCCTTTGGGTCCCTGGCCTGCAGCAGCAGGCACCCCAAGATTTAGTCAGAGGTGTTTATATTACAAGTCATGGACAGGTCACAGGCATGAATTTGTGTTTATTGTCCATGACCTGTCCATGACTTTTACTAAAAATACCAGTGACTAAATAGTAGCCTTAGTTACCAAACAGCAACCCAAAATAGTATCTGATAATAGTTTGTGTGGTGGATCTAAAAGCTCTAAGTCTACTGATGACTCACGTGGGTATCAACACGATGGATTTTTTTTTTTCAAATCTAGGAAATTGCACACACAAAAACATTAGAAGACCCTATTAGAGTTGCAAAGTTAAGCACTCTGAAGTTAGGAAATGCCAGAATTAAGGTTGCCTGTGCAAACTTCTGCAACAAGTGATATAGAGCGTCCTACGGACAACCCCACTTAATAATTCTAACTACAAAAATCTGTGATAAATATCTTGCTGACATAGTCTGGATCATTAGAGTTCTTTCACAGAGATTGTTAGGTTGCTCTATTATAGTATTAATTGTTAAAGACGACAAAAGCAGTCTTCTCTCAAAACTATTTTTAAAAAATCAGATTAGAGATTTAAAATGATTTCACATGAGAACTGCAAATATTTTTACAAAGCAGTGTGCACTTAAGCACGTAAAACACTTCCAATTGTACATTGCTTTACTTAGCTAATTTTTCAATAACAACAGAGGAAAAGAGATAATACATGAAGCTTTTGTTTTGTTACATTTTTTTATAGTCTTCAGATTTTGAAATAATTTACTTATTTTGTTTTAAACTGTTTTACACGACACAAAGAGAGTCAGGTTCAATTTTTATATATCTATAGGACCATGACATGTCTGCCTCTTAAACAGAATCAGTACAATTAAGCCTTAAAGAAGAGAGAACTTTATTTATGTGCAAAACCAAGTCGCTGAAAAGCAAGGACATATTATATTTGTGTTTGTTATCTTCTCCAATATAAAGAAATACATATTTCATCACAACACCACAACTTTAACTCTGACCATCAGTTCATCAAGAGGAGGGTTTTTCTGGTAAAGCATTTAAACTGATGTTTCTCGAGAACAATGTTATTGTATAATTAGTTCAATAGTAAAAGCGTTTAACAGTATTGGTTTTGGAAAATTATGTTTGCATATGGACTTGTATTTGAGGAGTATTAATCTGTGTATTTTTTCCAAATGTTTATTGTTTTCATATTTTGAAATGGCTCTTTTTTTTTTTTTTTTTTTTTTTTTTTTTACAGTGTTAAGGTTCACCAAACGGAAAACACCTCATGACAACAGAGCAGGGAGGACTGTAGACCACCCTTCCTATTACAGACACAAAAAAGAGTTTCAACAGCTGAATGAACTATGCAGACTGGATAGCTTGTATTTTCACATGTACCTTCTGTTGTGACACACATTTCACCTTATTCCTGACTGGGGAAATACTGATCAGCTTATGACCATATTTGAAACTGAATTGAGAAGTCCTGCAGAAAGCAGGAAAATTGGAGAACTATATCCACACTTCATGAAGTCCTAAATGATGCAGAAGCATACAAGTAACTGCATGTAACAGAGAAAAGAATGAGACTTCCAGATTCTCATAGAAGGCTGCACTTGGGCAGATGCCCTCATTACTCATTGCATCATCTCCTCACAATCTTAGAGAGAACTGCAAGAGAAAATATCACACATATCTTCTACACTCCAGTTATTAACAAAAAATGAATATGAAGACCCTGTAATGGGATACTCCATTCACCACTAGGATAACACCTCCCCCTAGTCATTCTGGGGAATAGCTTGTGAGGTCGACACCCCTTCCCATGGTTGCACACGATCTCTCCACCCCTCTCTTGCTTCACAAGCTACTGCTGCCTCTTCATGCCAGTCCTCCGGACAGGTCACTGTTAGACTTAGAAACCCTTTGGTACCCTGGAAGGGGAAAACTTTCTCCACGCTAGCAGTCTCAGGTAGTCTTTCCTTCACTGCCCCATGGTGCCACTCCCTCACTAGCTGGTAGGAGAACCCAGGCCCACCCTCTACTCCGGGTTCCGACTCTGGGACCTTCTAGCCAGCGGTTAAGGTCTGTTCCCTCCTGGACCTTACTGCCTTTCCCCGAGCCCTCTCCTACCCCATCAGGCACTCCCCTCTTTGGGGTCTGCCAGCCACCTAACTCCCCTCTCCCAAGGAGTAACTATAGGCTACCTGTCTCTGTAGCCTCAAAACTCTCCTCCTAAAAAGTGACTGCAGACTTTCCCAGCCACCCCCTTCTATTTCCAATTTCCTGTCTTTATACTCTCAGCCCGGCTTGTTCCTCCTCAGCTGGACTCCCACTTTCAACCAGGGGATTGCTTAGCCATTTGATTCCCTTCAGCTGTTGCCTGTTGGGATAGTTAGCCCCCTTGTCAGTCTGCCTTAACCCTCTCAGGTCAAGTGTGGGGTGAACACCCCATCACAGACCCCTGATTCTCTTCTGGAGAGATGGGTGCAGATAAGTTACCTCAATCATATTTTTCTAGGGCTGGTCTCAAATACAAAATTTCTGGTCACACAAACAGTAGTGTGCAAAATGTCTTTAAATCAGTTTTACTACTAATCCAACCTTTTATATTCTGGTAAGAACCCTTCATGTTCTTTACAGTAATACAGAACAACATTTGCACAAAATTGTAACAGTAGCTGGTGGGGTGTGTCACCATTCTGTGGCATACAAAGAGAGCCCCTTCACATAAGATATGGCTAGACAAGATTCAAGGAATGCAAGACATGGAACAAATTACAGCCTGAATCTGACAATCATGGGACTGGCTTGAGTAAAGATGGGCCTTAGCGGGCTACTTCTCACAGCATCTAAAAGAACTAATGTGCCCCCCCTCCCCTTGCCCCAAAAGGCACACAACCATGAACTCAAAACAAAAATATTACAATAAAGTATCAACTCAAATTAATTTGGGCAATATGACATAGCCATGCCAAACATATTAAAAACTGATCCATATATAATGTGACTACACTAAGGATATGTCTACACAGCAGTTGGGAGCTCATGTAGATGTACACTCATGCTAAAAATAGCCACATGGCTGTGTCAGCATGGGCTGATGCTCAGGTGAGCTGCCCAACTACAGTCTCTCACAATCCCCTGATTATGTACTGGAGTGGCTAGCCTGAGTCACTGCTATTTTTAAGTGCTAGCTTGAGCAGAGCTAGTGTGTAGGTCTACCTAAACTGGGAATTACACATCCCAACTGCTGTGTAAACACCCCCCAAACTTTGCATATAGACTGGCTAATCTGCAAGTGTGTCTACTATTTGTATTCAAACTGACTTATTGTACCTAATATTCGTTTGACTTCCTACTACCAGTGTAAAAAATAGATTGTTCATTTTCCTGTTACTTTCTGTCGACATAATTTTCTTGTGAAAACATGCATATTCTCTGCAACTGTTTACAATATTTATCTTAGATATATTCTCTTTACCTTCCTGAAATGATGACTTTGAATCAGAAACAAATGGCTGTAAAAGAAGCAAAAAATACTCCCCACCCTCATACAACCCTCCAAATACATCTCACTGTTTGCTAGTTGCCTCAGGAAACTGGTGTATTAATATTACTTATGATGATGAATATTAGATTTGTGTTGGCGGTGGTATGAGCCAACTGGAATGAAGGATTTCCTAGTACCATTTTACAAACAGGAGTTTTGTTTGAACAACAGCTGTAAGGCTTGGTCTGATATATATATTTTTAAATATTAGCTTTACTTCACTTTAATTTTACTTAGTATGAAAACTTTAAAGACAAGTGCATCAGAAGCCAGGGAAGATTGTATGTGAGAGCTGCGTAATTTTAAAAGCACCAGAAACAGTCCTTTCTTGGTTTCAGAATCATTTACACTGGAGTCAGTAGGTCAGTTTAAAAAGTATGGTAGAATAGCTGATGCTAGCTTCTAATCCTTCCCACTAAGATTTTCCAGAGGTACTGAAGAATTGCTTTATTAATGATTGCTATTACATAGTCCATAGATTTTAGGAACAAACAGGCTGCTAAGAACTGTAGCATTTTATCATTAAAATAATCTGCTTCTCACTCTTTCTTAAGAGAGTGGATTTCAAGTGTGTAATGAAGCTAATGAATCCGAACTCCTGAAAGAGCACTGTGGTATCCAAACAGCTTGGAATCCTCACTGGCCTGTCAGAGTCCTACTTTTATCCTTTTAGCTTATACCCTAATAAGAGATAACTAATAATGGTCTTGACTCTACTTTGGGAACTTAACTTTCTGACACTGCTAATGCTTTGGTGAAATTTTCTTAATTTAGATGACTTTAAAATATACATGGGCATGTTCTCTTCTCTCTGTGTGGGAAGTACCATGTGTATATTTATACACATCAACAAGAGCTTATGCACATCCCCTGAGCGGCAAACAGAGACAAATGTTCTGCTATGAAATTATTCAACATATTAAAGGAGGCTTTTTCATTGGAAAATAAACCCTTACAAGCCAGCAAACACAGACTTCTTTGCGACTTGCAATACTGCAGCAAGTATCTTCCTCAGTTTTGTTAAGGCTAAGGCCAATCTCAAAGGTTAACAAATTATTACCCTCATTGTTTGGCCTTACTAGATCTCCCAAGGGAGTTCATCCATTAAAGAAAGCCAGCAGAGAGAATATTAATGACTTTACCTCTGACATAAACTCAAGCTGTAATAAACAGAAAAACTTCTCTGGCATAACAAAGATTAATCAGTATTGCATTCAATAGTAGCATGTACTATACTGTGAGGGGAAGGGAAGGGAAGGGGCATATCAAGGGAGAGAAGAGAAAGCTTAGACATTTATGTCTTGTGAATGTTTGGGTAACAAATAAAGCCACACTACAGGAAAGGAGTCAATTTGGACTGGTTACCCTAGAGCCGAGCTGGAACTGCACCTCTTACAAGGCCCAATTCTAACCACTAAGGAGATACTTTTTAAAATAAGTGAGTGTTGTGTGGGGACTGAGCACAGCATCAGGCATAAAACCTCTTTCTTAACATTCCTGAGCATTTACACAACAAATATAACACAGTGAAAAATAAGATCATATTGGTCCTTTAAGCTTACATGCACTCTCTACTATTGGAAAGTACAAATTAAAACCTTTGTAAAGCTTTAAGCATATGGCAATATAAGCAGATACTGCTGAGATGCAGTGCTTTTTTACGTTCATGTTCTTATGGTGAATGTAATCTCTGAAGAAAGGAGATGATAGAAAATAGGTTGTACTATATACACGCTCCCTCTATGGATTTCATGTGGAGATTTGACTTCTGCATTGCCGATTAGACATGTATAAATGTGAGAGGTACCAGACTATATGGCTAGATTGGGCACACTTTACACAGGTGAGCTCTTATCACATAAGTATTTTCATTGATGTCAAGTCATTGGCAGCTGCTGGAACAGCAATCCAACATTTTGGAAAGGCAACCCTCTAATGTAGGCACTTCAATATGGATTTAGGATCATAACTTTAGGCACCCATTTTTAGTAGTCTTGATCTATAAGCATTCATTTCCTCTTAGATTGTAACATCTGTAGTAGAAAGAGAGCCTGAGTCAGAAGCCCTTGTATCAGAAGCCTGGCCTGAGGCCTGGGTTAAAGTAGTGGTCAAATCTTTGCTAATATAAAGCAAAGTTGAGCTGTGAACTAAAGGCAGGCCCTGCTCACAGAATCTGGCAAGAACAGGGCTGATATTGCAGAAATATACATGCCTAAGTAGTGTTAGGCACTCATGTAAACACATTCCAGAAAGGTGGTACCAGAACACCTTGATACCAAACATTCACAAAAGACAATGGGACATGCCATCCCATCTTAAAGATATGACAGCATGATGGATAGAGATGTTGTGATCGAACCAACATGTACAAGGCAAGGGGCGGCCCCTGGATACATCAGAGGGTGGCACCTAGCCACGTCAGTGCGGCAATACAAAACTTGTTGGTATTGGTGAATAAAGAAGTATCTCAGAGGGAGTGTCTTTGGCAAGCTTAGGGGATAATGGAAAGTCCTGCCATTAACTGAGCTAGTCCATTCCAACAGACATACATGTGTTAGTGTACCTGTAACCATTGAGCCAGGACATTAGGCCCATGCTTTGTTGACAATAAATCTGACCAAGTGCCTTTGCTACAAACCGAGCAAAGGATTTGTGGATTTATTGGGCAGTTTGATCGGAGCCTGCTGTCCAGGTTATCTGGCCAGAGTCAGTACAGCACACAGAAAACACACACACAGTCAAACAATTATCAACAACATCTTTAGGATAAGGATGATGTCTTTATATGTGTTTATACTGCACCAAGTATAATGGAATCCTAGTCCTGACTGGATTACAATGATATAAATAATAAGAAATGCATGTATAAGGGAAGGTTAAAAGAACTAAGCATATATATCTTGTCTAGAAGAATATTAAAGGGGAAAGGATAGTACTCCATAAATATTGAAAATGAATCCATATTAAGGGAGGTAGATAAATGATTAAAAGTAGGCCACAGTTTAATGAGAACTGAGATTAGACATCACGAAGGAGGTCCTAAAAATAAGATTAATTAAAATATAGGATAGTCCTCCAGTGGAAATGGAAGGCTTCTTATTACTAGAATAATTCAAAATGTAGGTTTGAGAAAGCACTTGAGAAAGTTTTGCATTACTAGAATTATGAACTGGAAAATCAAATAGACCTTTACAAACTAAAATTCTATGTTTCTCCAAGCTGTCAAGTTGCATTCAGAATCTGAAAAGTGGATTGTAGTCATGGTGAAATGAAGTTATGCAGGATTAGGAGAACTGGAACTTTGCCTTCTTTCTTCCCCCATTCTACATACATTATTTTTTTTTAAAATTCCATAAAACACCCCCCTTAGGTTTAATGTAATGTTAAGGCTGAAAGCTCAGCTCCAACTCTGCCTCTTTATGTAAGTCTTGACATATGGTCTTTTCTTCTATCATTAAATATGATTTGTTAAACAATACAAAGTAAAATTTGTGTACATCCTTTCACACAGTAAGTTACAGTACAGACAGCAAAATTCCACTGTGCATGCATGAGCTGTGCAAATGTCAGTTCTCATAGCTTTATATTTATTCAAATGATTCGGTCTAAACTTTATTTTTTCCTTAACCATCAAGGAAATAGAATCATAGAATATCAGGGTTGGAAGGGACCTCAGGAGGTCATCTAGTCTGACCCCCTGCTCAAAGCAGGACCAATCCCCAATAAATCATCCCAGCCAGGGCTTTGTCAAGCCTGACCTTAAAGACGTCTAAGGAAGGAGATTCCACCAACTCCCTAGGTAAATGCCAAACTAATGTTTCTACTTTCAACCACTGAATTACTCATGTGCAAAATTTCAGAGATACAGATGATTTAAAAATGTACATATGCATTTTTATAAGTACCATATCATATATTTAACACATATAATAGAACCCTATGTATTTGCATGAATGACTGGAAGAGCCACTGCAAGTTACTAGATTTTTCAAATTAGAAAACAAAATGAACAAACAAAAATAAACAGGGATAATGCACTACTAACAGTACTTAATTTATTTCACAAGTGTTGTTTAGATGAAATGATTTAAAAACATACTTCACTGAGTATAATGGTAAGTGTTATATAATGAATTTTGTAAAAGGAATGAAGAATTAGTCATTTAAAGACCTCACCGGAGAACTATGCTGAGAAGTACCATAGGGAGAGACCACTGTTTTTGTAGGGCCGGTATGATCCTCACGAGTATGTATTCAATGGCAAATATCTATATTAATACAGACTTAGGGTTGTTTCGTTGTATGTCATCCCCCTTCAGAATGCTGAGCTGAGAAAAACCAACTTCTGAAAGCCAGGGAATGCACGGTTAAGGTTGCCCAGGCAACCTTAACTCTACCTTCTTTCACCAGTACGCCCTCTTCACACATACACGCACATTTATCCCACCAACCCCACAGTTGCTGAAATGTACAAGCACTTCTCCTTTTACAACCCATTCTCTCTCATCCACAGAATTTTATCTAACACTACCACTGGTGAGCCAAATTATTAGGATTATGTAGGAGCAATACTCACGGAATAATAGAAGCGTAGGACTAGAAGGGACCTCGAGAGGTCTTCTAGTCCAATCCCTTGTGCTGAAAGCAGGACTAAGTATTATATAGACCATCCATAACAGGTGTTTATCTAACCTGATCTTAAAAACTTCCCATGACAGAGATTCCATAACCTCCTTAAACAATTTATTCCTAATAAATAATGGTCAGGCTTGAGTCTGCTTAAGGTCAAAGTGTGACAATGTTTAATGGGTAATTGTATTGATTTAAATTTTAATAGTACAAAATTATGCATTATATGCTTTCTTATTTTTATCTATTTAAATATTCACAGTTGTGGGAAATTATGGAGGGAGGTCAGACAATTATTTAACGACCTCAGATGTTGAGATTCAAAAAGTTAAAGCTTTACAACTGTTAAAACACAAATAGTCAACATCACATGTCAAAAAAAGAAAGTAAACATCCTTAAACTTCTCAAGCAGCATTTTTCTTACTTTGCCTATCCTAAATGTTGATCATCATCAATGGAAATATTTTTTCATTGGTTTGTGCATGTGTGATGAAATCAACATTTACCAATAAAATGTCCAAGCCTATTAATGTTCGAGGACAGAAAATTTCTGTGAAAACTGCAAAAGTACTCAAGGTAAAAGTTGTACACATAGTTTGCTTTTTAAAAAGCAAGTGCTTATAGTTGTGTTCCCAACCAGGTCAGTGACCACAACAAAGAGGGAAGTGGGGTTAAAACAGAAATATACCACTGAGGAAACTAATAATGGGCTAAGTAGTCAATAAATGGTGTGGCTCACATATATGGCTTACATAGAATTGATAATTAATCAACGAAAAGGCTAATACTGTGTGTCTGATTTAATTGGAAGGTAACCGTTCATTATCTTTTTCTGTATATCTGTTATTGCTTTAATAGTTAATTACAGGGTATGCTTTGGTTCAAATAAAGGTTTACATTAATAAACTTAAGTGTTTCAACCCAAGTGGGTTAATGGAGTTGGCACTCGCCAGTGCAAATTATTTGTGTACACTCCAGATGCAGTCAGTGTGTTAAGTGTACCTATGCTAAATGGCAGAGGCAATAGTTGGCTTGCTAGGTAAAAGAATGTTTGTGATATGAGGATGTGTGGATTACTTTGAGATGCATGACAGAGCTGTGATTATGATTTCAAATCTATGTTTTGCACCCTCTGATGTGTGTGAGGCAAAGGAAGAGGTGCACGTGTACCTTCAGAATGCAGTATATATCATGTCAGTACAGAATTGTGTCGATCATGTTGGTAGCACTGGCTAGGGCTTTTCTTATACATGATATTATTAGCAGTGAAGTGGAACATGAGAGAATTCTAATGCTTTAATAATAGTTAAGTGAAAGTTTAGGTTGAGTTAGTATCTTATAAACGTAAGGGAGCTATAAAAGGCTTTCAAGTGGTATGTAAATTGCAGACATGTGGTATTTGTCTGGGGAGTGAAAGAGTGTATGCCAGGATCTGGAACCTCCTGAATCTTAAGGACCAGTGTACGTGTTATGTGCATATTGAGGCATTATTTAAAAGGGGTAGAGTGAAGATAACATGAGCAACCTTCCATCCACACCATTTTTGTCCTATAATAGTGTTAGATGGAATCTTTTGAGCAAGAATGTATGAGTTGTAAAAGAAGGTGAAGAGCTTGTACATTTCAGCTCCTATGGTGTTAGCAGAGTAAAAGTTTGTGCATTAACAGAGCCTATTGGAGTACTGCTGAAGGAAGGTGGAGTCAAGGTGTCAAGGTTCCTCCCCTACTCTGAACTCTAGGATACAGATGTGGGGACCTGCATGAAAACCTCCTAAGCTTACTTTTACCAGCTTAGATTAAAACTTCCCCAAGGTACAAATTAATTTTATCCTTTGTCCTTGGAATATCCACTGCCACCACCAAACTCTAACTGGGTTTACTGGGAAACGTAGTTTGGACACGTCTTTCCCCCCAAAATCCTCCCAACCCTTGCACCCCACTTCCTGGGAAAGGTTTGGTAAAAATCCTCACCAATTTGCATAGGTGACACAGACCCTTGGATCTGAGAACAATGAAAAAGCATTCAGTTTTCTTACAAGAAGACTTTTAATAGAAATAGAAGTAAATAGAAGTAAAGGAATCACCCCTGTAAAATCAGGATGGTAGATACCTTACAGGGTAATTAGATTCAAAACATAGAGAATCCCTCTAGGCAAAACCTTAAGTTACAAAAAAGACACACAGACAGAAATAGTCATTCTATTCAGCACAGTTCGTTTCTCAGCCATTTAACGAAATCATAATCTAACGCATACCTAGCTAGATTACTTACTAAAAGTTCTAAGACTCCATTCCTGTTCTACCCCCGGCAAAAGCAGGATACCGACAGACACAGACCCTTTGTTTCTCTCCCTCCTCCCAGCTTTTTAAAGTATCTTGTCTCCTCATTGGTCATTTTGGTCAGGTGCCAGCACGGTTACCTTTAGCTTCTTAACCCTTTACAGGTGAGAGGATTTTTCCTCTGGCCAGGAGGGATTTTAAAGGGGTTTACCCTTCCTTTTATATTTATGACACAAGAATGTCAGGATGTCTCAGACATTTGAATTTTGCTCAACTGAGCTTTCTGGCAGGGGATGGCATTTCACCACAGAACCTTAGTTCTGCATTGCTGTAGGTTTTTGCCATTGAATTTCTGAGTTTGTTGAACAGGAAAAGATGTTATAGGCAGGAGTTAGTTGTCATTTAGGCAGTTTTACATACCATGTCTTGCAATTAGCATACAAAGTCAAATCAGCCTGTAGTCAGCAGTCCCCACATCATGGTGTACTCCTTGCTGTCTTCAAATTTCTGCAACCTCATGATCGTGGAATCACTCAGAGTCCACATATTGGCAACCCTGGACGTACACATTTATTTTCCCTCAGCAGGTAAAGGTAGCTGTACTGCCAGTTCCAAACCTCTGCACTGCGTGTCTTGTGTCTTAATCTGCCCCAAGATCAGGAAGTAACCATTTTCTCCCCCTTGGGCTAGTAAAAATACAGATTTTCCTCAAACACCCAATCCAAGGCTTGCCTTCCACCACCAGTCCTCATTGTTCAATCCTCCACAACTGCAACGCCTCTCCCCATACCCTATCTTCTCCCTATCACCACAAAGTCCTCTGTCTCTGGCTCCTCCCCACCTGATATAACAAAAGCTTCGGTTAAACCGGTTTCTGACTATACTGCTGTGTTCACAGTAAATAAAAACTTTTAACAGAGAACTCTTGCTGCTTGCCACAAGTTAATAAGTCTTTATTTCACAGGTGTACAAAGGTTCTGACTAGAAACATCAGAGATGTGTTCACTAAGCACAATGCATCAGCACATGCCCTCAAACTACTCAGGTAACCATGAAGTGGCTGCCTAAAATCCTCTTGCAATTTGTTTTCTTTATTGGTGCATGCATATTGTAGTCCTTCCAGATTGCAATTCTACACAAACAAAGGAGTGAACATGTTCTTAAATGGCATTCACAATTTGGGTCCCTGTAATGGGCTCCTTCCTCCACCCTTTCGGACCACTGCAGGCTGGATACTTCCAAGCTTATAAGCACCAGTGTATTATGTATTGGGTCCCCTCCAGCAGGTCACCAGTGCAACCTTGTGCAACAACATACAATTGGAAGTAAACTTCCCCAGTAGTCCACTCTCTGGGGATGGAAAGGGCAAGATCTCACCATCCAGAGATCCCATATTCCTGCCTCCTGTGCTCCCCCCTTTTCTTAGTGAAGAAGACTTGACTGGATAGTCCATAGTGGCCACCAAATATATATATTTTGTCCTCCCCTGTGTGTTTTAGGTAATATACCTTTCTAATACTATCCCATTTCCCCAATATTTTCATTAAATAATGTAATGTAGCTTCTTTTCTCTTTGTTTATCAAAGTCCGTACATACCCATAAAGTTAGGTCCAGGAGTTTCATTCATAGTGGAACAACAGTTCACTAGTAGCTATCTGTAGTGCACATATGGGTGTTGTAAGAAAAGCACTCCACACAACATGTTATACCTGTGCTTTTACTAAATCTAATTTTTTAAGTTTTGATTTTGATGCCGAACCAAACGCTTGGCAGCTATATTAAATAAGTCGTCTGATTAAGGCTTGGTATACCATCAGCACTGTTTTCTTATCCACTCCCCAATTAGTCCTTGCAACAACTTTTAAGTAGGTTGATCCTTCTTTGCATTTATCTCTAACATAGGCTATATGATCTTTCCAAAATAATTTAATATAAAATATTGTCTGTAGGAATGTAAACCTTTTAACTATATCTATTTGTTCTCCGTACAGGTACAGTTTGCATTCCTTTGAAGCTTTTCTTTTTGTGAAGATCAATCCTTTGGTTTTAACAATGGAGAACTTCAAACCCCATGCATTTCCTCAGCCTTCCCCTTGCTGCTCTATCGCTACATCGAAGGCATTACTATGCAGATGGGAGAGAGTCTGCCGGTGTAGTTAATTCACCTCCCCAAGAGGCAGCTGCTGTATCAGAAGGAGAAGCTCTCCCATTGACATAGCACTGTCTAGATGGGGAGGGGGCGGGGAGGGAGAGGGGGGGCTAGGTCAATATAGCTGCGCCACTCAGGGCTGTGGATTTTTCACACCCCTGAGTGATGTCATTATATCCATATAGGTCTATAGTGTAGACCTGGCCTGAGAAAGGTCAACCTTTAAACAGATATCTTGATGCAACCTTAACTGTAGTGATGTGACTGTGCCATTATAACATGTCTTTATAGTAACCACTTGTCTCAACTATTAGCAGAATTTGAACCTGAGACCTTCAGTAGTAGAGCCTTTCCTCTAATGTGGACTAATGAGGGCTAATCCATAAATTTGTAAAGCAGTGTTTGGCTCTTTAAATAAAAGGTTTATTCTCAGTTTGGTTAAAAAAATAGAATTCATAACAATGAACATTACAGATATGAACAGAACATCTTGTAATGCAGACTTTGCCACCAACCTGATAAGCCCACCTGACTATCCTTTGTGTTTTATTATATTGACATATATTTCAAAGCCGTTTGGAGGGAATCCAAAGAGCTTCCAGATGCTGTTTCCCAGAGATAACCACAGATTGTCTCATGATAGCAGACTGCAGATCAAGATTAAAAATGATACATCAAACTCATTTAGGGGCTCCATTTGGTTTTTATTTTATTTATTTAATGTGTGTCTATTTCTATAGGGTTATTTTTCACAGTTGGATTCCTTGGCTACCATATATTCTGCCCAAATTACAGCCAAAATATTCTACCCCATGCTAGATTCTGTAACATTATTAGCTGCTGGCGTATTTGAACCTAGATTTCTCCATGCCAGTATCTGAAGTGTGAAGAGCCGCTGCCTCCATATTCTGTTCCAAGTGCCAATGAGCACCTCGGGGACATGACACTGGACACATATCCAGGATTTTCACAAAACAAAATGAAGATAATTAATCTCAATCCCCTCCCAAAACATAACAGTTTGAAGGGCATAAAGAACATTACCAGCAGAACTGGAGTTTTAAATAAGACAATTCTTGAACTTCTGCTATAATGCTGTGAAAATGCTGAGGAGGAATGCTGAATAAAAATAACATTCTGTATTTATATAACACTGTCCTTCCATGGATCTACAGATATTAAAGTACAAACTCTCACAAGACATTCCTGTGTAGGTAGGAGAGAACATTCCCCATTTTACAAATATATTAGTGACTACATTTTCCAAACTGTCTAATTTTGTCACCCCAAAACAAGGTGATTGGCACTTGAGTTTCCAATGTGCTGAGCAGAGCTAGCTGAAACTTTTCACATACGTTTTTAATTAAAAAATGGACTTTGTTTCAAATATTATCTTTTCATGAACTGTCAACAAATATTTTCTGAATTTTAACAAAATTGTCAATGATATTTCTATTAAAATCATTTTCAAAATTGTTATAAAAATTGTACACTTACCAAAATAGTGTTTTCTCGCTGAAAAACTTCTTTGGGGACAAACAAAAAATTCAAAGATAATTTTGATAAACATTTTCAAAATGATTCAAGTAAAAATTTGGATTAAGAATGTGGTAGAAAATGGATCTATTTGAACCTGTGAAATGGAAAGAACTTCACATTTTCATTTCCCCACTGTTTCACCCGCTTCAGTACTGAGTACATGAAACTGCAAGCGGCAGATGCTTACTAAATTTGAAGATCAGATTCTCAGTGTTTCAATGGAGGCAACCAAAATTAGTGAACACTTCTGAAAACCTAGGCCTAAAGTAACTCACCTCAGGGTTACAAAGGAAGTTTGCAGCAGATGTCAGAAGAAAATGTAGATCATCTCACATCCAGCCTGGTTTTTGGCCTTATCCATCCTCCATGATTACCACTCTCCTGCTGGTAATAGCTCACCTTAAGTGACAGGTTTCAGAGTAGCAGCCGTGTTAGTCTGTATTTGCAAAAAGAAAAGGAGTACTTGTGGCACCTTAGAGACTAACCAATTTATCTGAGCATAAGCTTTCGTGAGCTACAGCTCACTTCATCCGATGTAGCTGTAGCTCACGAAAGCTTATGCTCAAATAAATTGGTTAGTCTCTAAGGTGCCACAAGTACTCCTTTTCTTTTTGCAAATACAGACTAACACGGCTGCTACTCTGAAATCTGATCCATGATTTATGCCATTCATGCCTGGGGCAGATTGAACTTGAATGGATTCCAGTGGAGCTGCAGTGCCAGGGAATCAAAGAAAGGAGCTAACAGGGGACTGAGCAGTATGGAGGCACAAGACCTCTTTACAGATAGCCCAGGTTACCATGCAGCCTTGAGGAGCTTCAGGTTTGTGGGTAGGTGCCACAGCCACTATTGTACAGTAGGGCAAATCCTGTGTCCCTCATGATATGATGGGGGAAAATCTTTGTGGAGAGAGCCTCACAGAGCCCCCTCCACATTACGGGATTTTGCCTCAGAAAAGGAAATGTGTGTGTCTGCTGGCAAATGTTGATCTTTTGACATTCCCCATTATAACACACCCGCACGCACACATTGTAAGTATTTTAGTGATACAGGCCCTTGGAAACATGAACCTGTAATAACTTATTAGATTTTCCTTTCTTGAAATTAAAGAAATCTTCCTTAGAAACTGTATAGAACTGAATGATAATAAAATTTGATTAGAACATTCACAAAACTAATACTTTCTTGCAGTAGTACAGTTAGCCTGCCACATAGGCCTGGTCTACTGTGGGTGCGGGGGGAGGACGAGCTAAGTCTGTCTAAGTTACACAACTTCAGCTACAAAAATAGCATAGCTGAAGTGGATGTACTTAAAGCTACTTACCGGGGTGTCTTCACTGCGGTAGGTCAACTGCTGACGCTCCCCTGTTGACTCCACATATGCTTCTCGCTCCGGTAGAGTACCAGAGTCGACAGGAGAGCGCTCGGCAGTAGATTTATCGCGTCTTCACTAGACGTGATAAATTGACCCCCGCTGGATCAGCTGCTCCAGAGGTATGTGTAATCATGCCCATAGTCTGAGATTCTTTCTCACCAACAAGCGATACACACTAGGCTGTGTAAAATGTGCTCTCTGGCTGCTAGAGATATCACTGCTACTGGAGAAGACAGCACATATTTCCATGTTGATCCAGTGATGAACAGAATTTTCTCTCTGCTATTTTCCGTTCACTAAATCAGCTTATGTGTAATGAGTGGTACAGACCTTTGGAGGCTTATTAATTTTGATTTATAAACAGTTTTCTAAAAGGTGTCTGTCTGAGATGCTAGTCACCTCTGACATAGGTTACTTACCCCCAAAAAGTAGCATCTAGCCCCACAACAATTCAGACAACTTGATCTCTCAAACTCTTGCAAACTCCCCAACCTTCCCATAGACCTCAACCGTCAGCAAACCTTATCTCTACAAAGCCAAAAGAAGTAGATGTGCTTTGCAGCACAAATGATGGATAATGGACATGGGCTATTTCAGACAAAGATGGAGAACTTGTTCCCAAATTAAAGGCTCCTCATGGAGAATACTCAGCCACCAGGACTGTCTCTTAAATCAAGAGGGATACATCTCAAGATCAGATTATTAGGGTGCCTCTCCTGAGGCAATAACAACTTATTCCAGAATTGACTAAAATATCTGTGCATCATTGAAGGGCAAGAATTTTTCTCAGGGGAGGTTTATAAAGAAGTCTGGGCTGACCCTGGCTTCAGGTCCTGAGGCCAGATATTATATGAGTGGCTGGGACTCCCCAACTCCTTCAGTGGTTAAGGATCAGGCTGGCTGTTGGTTTCAGCCAGTCTCTCTCTATGAGAGCCAAAAACACAGGGCAGGATGGACAATGCAATGACTTCTGGCAAGGCAGGATGGAAAAAAAAAGGGGAGCATATAAACTGTCCACCTTTCCACAAGACAGAGAGCTATCTGGAGGTGTGGTGTTCTACCTTCCTGTAATGTGTGGACAAAAAGAAGCCTCTCATTTTTACTCTTAAATTTTGTAATCCTTTGCTTTATGATGTTTTTGGAGTAGACATCTTTGAAGAGTGTCTGAAACAGCCTACTAGACTGTTGGTGCATTTTGCTGTCTACTTGGGTAAATTGAAATAAAGAACCCCCTTACTCCATGGAGGGGAACTTTGTAATTTGTGAATAGAAAGGATGTGTGTTTTTTGTTGTTGGGCCTGATACCCCCCGCCTTGCGGAAAACGTACCACAAACGCTAATGATTCCAGTTTTGTTCAACATCTCTGTTCTCAGAACACAATCTACATAATTAGCAAATAGCATGACTTCTGTATCTAGCACACCGGGAGGGTAGAGATATTGTGCTCTTGCCATCATTTCATATGCCAACTTCTAAAACTCTGATGTGATAATAACATACTTTCAATTTAATAATGGTAATGGGTGTGCTGAATTCCCTGTGCAGTAAAATCAAATGAAACAAAGGAATGCTATGAATTTATTAAGACAAGTGAAGCCTCACATTTAACTTAAATGTCAAGTAAAATTTTTGAAAATTGTAATACTTCAAGACAATCACAATAGCTGTTCTGTCACCCAGAGTAAATGCAAGACAAATGGGACACACAGCAAACTTCTTATAAAACAGTCCATAGAGTATTCAAAGAATTATTTATGCTGAAGTCATAGCTTCCCCCCCTCCACCTCTGTATTGTGGAGCACACATTTATATGCAAGTCTTAGATCTAAATTCCCAGATAAAAGAAATGCTATTCTAGATAGTTCCCTACAAACAAATCCTGTTGGCTCTTCTGATTCATCGCCTCCAAAATACACCACTTCCTCTCCATTGCCACAGCTATAACCCTTTTCCATGCCTTTGTCATTTCATGTATTAACTACTGAAGCCTCCCCCTTCTTAGCCTCCTTACTTCTCCTGTCTCTGCTCTCTAGTTTATTCAACATGCCACTGCTAATATTACCTTCCTCCATTGTTGCTGTTACCCTTCTGTTGTGTTCCGACTAGCTTCCATTCCTATTGATTTCCATCTCACAACCTCTGCCTTCACCTTCAAGGTTCTCTGCCCTGCCAAATCTAGTCCTGCCAACATCTCTGCACTTGTTCCTTACTTACTACCATCCCTCTGCCAACTTAACTCACCTTTATCACTGTTATTTTATGCTTTCTTATAACCATTAGGGACTCCCTCTTCTTTTGTACATCATGCAACCTCCTCATAACCCATTTCCTCTTCCAACAATATAATTTTCTTGGGAGCTCCTTATTACTTAGCCTGTGCTGCCAATAAAACAAAAAATACATTTTACAAGAATAAAAAAGATATTTAACTTGACAGCTCAAATGATATATGCATTCCGTCAACACTTCTCAACACATTGATTATTTCTAAGTTACTTGTGTGACGATGCCTCCCCATAAGGCTTTATAGAAATATGCTTATGAATGTATATATGACATAACTAGAATAGGTTTTATGCTACATATACATAACATATCTCTGTAAAAGTTATGATCTACTGAATCTATTAATCCTATTTGTATGCATGTATCATTTTTGTATTCGAAGTTATGAATATTCGCTTTGTACTGACTTGATTTCTAAGTAGCCTTCATAGAGTATTTGGTCAGCTTCTTGAGAAATGAATGTGCAAATTAGGTGCCCAATCAAGAAACACTTAAAGGACAATGAATCTTGTAAGGCTCCAATCCACATAAGAAGTCTACCTGAGGACATTCAAGGAAGCATGTGAACCGTGGCTACTAACTAAGTTCTGAGTCATGCGTGGACATGCGACTTGCCCATGTGACTCCAAAACTCCATCTTGGAGCTGGACTTTGCATAGGAGAAAGGAGGGGGTCTCCACCCACAGGAGAAAGTCTATTTAAACCCCGGGAGACCCCTCCATTTTGTCTTCAGCTGGCTCAAGAGAGCCTCTCCACCCCCAAGGATACCTGAAAGAAACCGGATCAAAGAACAGTAACTACAGGGGGTGTGAGTGATTGCTGGACCCAGACTAGAAGGAGACTAGTCTGTAAAAGGAAGCTTACTGGAACTGGTGAGGTTTTATCTGTATTCAGTTTTCTTAGACATAGACTTGCATGTTCTATTTTATTTTCCTTGGTAATTCACTTTGTTCTGTCTGTTACTACTTGGAACCACTTAAATCCTACTTTCTATATTTAATAAAATCACCTTTTACTTATTAATGAACCCAGAGTATGTATTAATACCGGGGGGGGGGGGTGCAAACAGCTGTGCATATCTCTGTCAGTGTTATAGAGGGCAAACAATTTATGAGTTTACCCTGTATAAGCTTTAGACAGGGTAAAATGGATTTGTTTGGGGTTTGGACCCCATTGGGAGTTGGGCATCTGAGTGTTAAAGACAGGAACACTTCTTCAGTTGCTTTCAGTTAAGTCTGCAGCTTTGGGGCATGTGGTTCAGACCCTGGGTCTGTGTTGGAGCAGACTGGGGTGTCTGGCTCAGCAAGACAGGGTGCTGGAGTCCCCAACTAGCAGGAAAAGCAGGGACAGAAGTAGTCTTGGCATATCAGTTGGCAGTTCCCAAGGGGGTTACTGTGATCCAACCTGTCACAACTTGCATGTAGTATTTCCAAAAATGGTGTGTTTTATATAATCCCAAACTGATGACTCACTTGCAATGAAATGGCCTCTTGTCAAGCCAAAGGGGTCGCAGGGGAGGGGGCTCGGATACACTTAATGAAGCCATTCCAGGTGCATAGTATAACCGGTTTTATTACCAAAGTATAAGAAGCTTCCCAGCCTTCACACATTATTAAATATGTGCTTTTCAGCAAGCAAGCATCAATGCTTATGCCCCTTCTGCTACGGACAGTCCCGGACCTCCAACCTTGTCCTTGAGGGCTCATAGCAGGCGCTGCTCCAGCGTGGGGAATTCCTGGGCACCCACAAGGCCAGAGTCCGCAGGTGAGACTATTCATCTAAAGCAATCTGCATAGCTGTTTTTAATTATCTCCTTCTAAGGGTGGGGGCACGTACATCCACAAGCAGGCTCGGGCAGGAAACACTACTGTTTTCTATTCCCACACTTAACCCTCCTTATCTTTTTTCTTGTTTGACCAGCCAGGCTGGCTTGCAGCCACTCGACGGGATAAAGCCAGGTCACTACTAGCTCCCCCCAAGCCATTCTGTAACAGCCCCACAAGGTAACTTGCAATCAGCCCCAACACCTCTTTGAATATTATATTATCTCTGAGATACTGCAGCTAATTCTTGATCAACAATTAAATTGGAGGAGTAACATAATGCTACCAGAATGGGTGTAGTAGAGGGGATATATAGATATATATATAGCGATAGATAGATAGATAGATAGATATTATTATTATTGGAAATGAGACTATGTTCATCTTTGGCAGGTGAAAGTTTTGCAATATACTAGGGGAAAATATGATATACATTTCAACTGTCTGGTTTTACCATAACTGTAGTTATTTTGTTAAAACTCAGAAACTAATGCATAACCCTGGAAAGTTTAGAACCTTCATCTGATCCTACTGGGCCTTTGCTTTGGAAATATGTTGCAACTGACTCCTGGTAGCCCTAACATATTATCTAAGAGGCAAAATTTTTTGTTGAGATTTGTTCTTATTTATTGATTGGCTTTTGGCAGTTATTTACTGCCAACTAATAAATTAGAAAAGTTCACTGGCATTGATTACATCAAACTTGTAAGTTAGAACACCTTTATCGGGAATCTGAGCTCAGCAACTATGAGTCTAAGTGTTAAGGAATAGAAAACTTTTGATTTTCAGTTCCAGCTGAGTAAGTCTTCACACACCTTAATTCTGTGCTATAAAATTTGTTACAAATATTCATGCTTGTAGTACTACTAAGAGTCACAATTTTGATATCCCCAATTGTTTTCACACCAGAAATGCACTGAAAATTAGAAGTTGCAATGCTGGCACTTTTTAAATGGCTCACAGGCTCCACACAATTCTCAATCTATATGATATACAATAGCACACTTCTGAAATTGCTTTCATGCTATTGGTCACTACTACATCTGCTGCAGATCTGTCACTGCATGCAAAATGATAAACCGGTTCTTGAATTTACATCTCTATCTTGTATAAATGTTTCTCAACCAATGTAATGGCACATATTATTTACTGCCTCAAGATAATGTAAGTTACATTAAATTAAGTAACATATATTATTACTTTCTTAGGGCCAAATGGTACCACTGTACTCACACTAAGTAGTCCCTTACTCCACTGAAACCAGTGGGAATAACTTCAGAGTAAGCTATTATTCTTTGTGAGTGATGATGGTATAATTTGGCCACAAGTGAGCAAAGTTTTGTAAAATAGTATACATTTTGGCTTTAACTGTCAATATACTTGACAAATAATATGGCTTATATTAAAGATGCAATCATAAAAGCTTATAAAAGAAAGAAATCACCTTTCAGGCATATAAAGGCAAAGATCTGTGTATTATGTTTTATTGGTTTCTGGTAATTCCCACAAAGTGCTAAGTGCTGTATAAGAACAAAAAAAAAAAAATGGTCCCTGCCCTTATACTTTAAAATGACAAAATGGAGGGAGGTGGGAGGGAAAGGTGCAGCAAGTAAAAGGGTCAAGCAGGAATTGGCCACATCTTGACAATACAATATTATAACAACATAACTTGTATTGGTTTGTTTTCTCTCTCTTTTTTAATTTGGAAAATAAATAGTTCAGAAGCTTGCTGTATCCTGTTTCTTCCCCCCCGACCCCAGATCATTGTACATTCTACCAGATCACATCCATCAATTAGTGGGCACAACAACTTTATCCCCTGTGTGAAGAAATAATGCAAGTTGACGACATACTCTCTCCATGCACACACTCACAAGGTTTTTAAACTGAGACATCCAATCATAATTTCATGCCACATTCAGCAAGAGAATGTTACATGCTGTCCTTTTTTGTACACAGCTGATTCAAAAACCAGAAAATACTCAGTTTTGCTGGGCTACTTATTACTTGTAACATCCCAATATAAGTTTAGTTAGATGTGAAAATAATGAATAATTGAACATTTGTTTTTCCTGATTTCTTCTTCCAGTGATTCCTGTCCAGTGAGGATATCATAGCTACAGAAATTATCGCCATAAGAGGTTAAAATCTCTCTCCATCTCTATAGTACTAACAACTGAAATATGTCACTGATTGCTGGTCTCAGAACACAAGTGTTACTCTTGACCAGCACCAAGGGCTCACTCACCGAGATGAAGAGCTGCTGAAGGGTGCTAATTAAGTATCTTGAAACAGGTGGTAACACCTCCATGCATCTAAATGTAGTTCAAATCCACACAGAAGCTGAACAGAAGAGCACATAACCAGAAGGCAACACTGATTCAATGTCAAGTGGGGGAGTGAAAGTAGTGGTTCTAATTTAAGCACTGAGCCTATAAAGTAGGCAGATGATCATTGCTTCTTGGGACAACTTATTGATTATTTTTCTGTAAAAGAACTGAATCTACATGCTTTGGGTTACTGGCACAGTCACTCTCAATTAGCTCCTTTTTCCTCTGCTAATACCTGCCATACTCACCAACTACATTATATATATTTTATGTATATAAAGTATTGGTGTGAGGATACACTAGAGAAAGAGGTCCTCAGCTGGAATAAATTGTCAAAACCTCATTGTTGTCAATGGAGCTATAACAACAATTTGCACTATCAGCTGAGTATTTACTACAACATATCTAGAGTATAATAAGCACACTAAGCAAAAAGGAGGAACAGGAAAGAGAGCAAATTAATATATACTTAATATATCTAGCTGTAATATTAAGTGCTGTAGTATCTGGATATGCAGTGCATCATGGCAGTATGGAATCAGAGAACTGCTGTTTATGGCCCATTTCAGAAAATTACTTCAGCACACGTTTAAATCCATCCATATTCAAGAAGGGTGATTAAGCACATACTTATTAGTAAGCATTAGCTCATGTTCCATTGATTTCAATATGACATTTTCACATGTTTCATGCCCTTCCCAAATTTAGATGTTTTCCTCAATTGGGACCGTTAAGGAGATACATCTCCTCAGTTTTGAGAAGAGGAGAATGAATATTTTTGCATTGAAGGGAAGGACTACCTGCCTTGGTCCCAAAGGCCATAGGTGCTGGTGTGATCAGGGATATAGCCATGTGTATAAATAATTAATACTCTTTATATTATGGTATCATAGTGCCTAATATGTGCAATAGGAAGGCAATTCCTGCCCTAAATCTGAAGGAAATGAGGGGAATTACTGAAAGACGCATAAAACTGGCTCAAGGATTATAAACAAAGATTAATTACCAGTGTTCTGTCAAATATGAAAGAGACAGAAGAACAAGGGTCAGGTTTGGTTTTAATATAATTAAATATCTTCAGAAGTCTTTTAGCACTAGGAGCAGAAGTCATGCTGTAAACATTTGCTTACAGTGTGAAGAGAAAAGACAGGGCTAACACTATGGCCCTGGGATTTTAAACAGATGGGAAAATAAGTAAAAACCATTTAAATGAGCTTTTATCAGAATACATTAAGAGGACATTCATTTGGAGAGGAAAGAATCTAAGGGACAAGTATAAAGAAGTGAAAATATTGATTAGGGAACTGTATTACAGTAAGTAACCTCAGAAGAATTGGAGACAAAGTACTGAATATGAAATACAATGTTGCCACAAAAAGGCAGTGTTACAGCATGCTGAATATATCTAGAGAGAGGTGTTACATCCAGCACCAGGGATAATTATTTCTCTCTGCACAATATCCATGAAGTAATAGATAGAATCCTGTGTGAAGCTTTGGGACACATTTTTATTTAAAAAAACTACTACTAAGCTGGAGAGAGACCAAAGAACAATTTTAAAAAAAGGTTAGAAAACATAAAAAAAAGTAGATAGATTTGAGTTAGTAGACACTACAGGAAAAAAACAAAAACAGTGAAACAAAACATGGTAATTCTCTATAAATAACAGCGAGGAATTAATAAAATTGGAAGGCGTTTCAGTAGTTATTGAGCGTGCTGCAATATGCAATGGCATAAAATTAAGGGGAAAATGCAGGCTAAATAATGGGATGCTATTTTAGTGAAGTTAATTAATAGCATAACCTGCCAAGGCAGGCAGTGGGATTATCATTTTAGGAAGTATTCAAGGCAAGAGCTAAAGAAGGGAGAGAAGTAATGAGGAGTCTGTAGAAATCCACATATAACTAAAGCGTTTGGATGAAGGAGCTGACCAACCTTATAATCAATGAATGTAAGTATTCAATTGGACAGTATGTTTCAGTTAACAATAAAGGTCTCTCCAAAGATAAGTTCAGTCAGCCAAAACAAAACAAAACAAAACGGTTAGAAAAACTGACACGCTGAAAAGAACAATAGACAGTTTGTGATACGGGGTCAGATCCACTCCCATTAAATTCAATGGGAGTTTTTACCACTGACTTCAACACCACAACAAAATAATAGGGAAACAGAACGTAATGCCAATAAATGTGAAGTCAGTCTAACTACCATGAACCAAACAGAAGAGTACTTTTATATATTACAAGTAGGTAATGTAGTTAGGGTACATCACCTAATGTGAATGCTTGCTTCAATCCTTTTCAAATATGTTACAGTGATCTGCAGAGGCAAGCATGTGGCCATGCAAGAAAAATGAATGATGCATTGGTTAGAGTGCTGACTCGGTACTGGATAGATTTGAAGTAAATTCCTTCCTCTGACACAGATTTCTTGTGTAATCTTGGGCAAGTCACTTATTTTCTCTGGACTAGGTCCACAAAAGGCACTTAGGGGTTTAACTGCCTCTTTAGGCACCACAGACCTCAAACCGCTATTTGGCTGTAGGTGCCTGAAGTCCTCTAGGCTCCTGAGTTTCTGCCAGTAGGCATGCGCAAAGCCACTTAAGTCAAGGGCACCAGAACCTTTGTTGAAGTGTGGAGTGGGGAGGCGACACATAACTGTGGCTAGCAGCAGGGAAGGAGAAACAGTCCCGGGGGGGAGGAACTCAGCAGGCACCCGGCGGCCAGCCACCCAGAGCTTCCTCTCTCCCTGTCCTGGACACACACCCACGTACACACACACAATGCAGTTGCTAGAAGAGCGCTGCCTTCTCGCTACTGCTGGGTATCCCATCCAGAGGGGTCCTGAGAAATCTGGGGGAGGCACATGACCCTGCATGCCCCCCACGTGTCACCTCTGCCACAGCCAAGCCCAAAGTAGATTCTTGTGCCCCTTCTCCCCAACCCCATGTATTCCCTCATAGCCCTAGCTCCCCAGCCCCTCAGGCACTTGGTACAACCAGTCTCCTGTCTCCAGCGACTGCACTTAGCTCGCCAGGAACAAGCCGTGCAGCCCATCTTCCTCTGCCCTTCCCACCAGTTGCCATCCAGCACTGTGATCAGCTCCCTCGCTGCAGAGTGCAGTCCCTGCTGGTGCTACTCTGTGCCTGCCTGAGGCTTGCAATGCCCCCCGAAACTACACCCATGTTAAAAAGTGGGAGTCATGGCCTCCTGCTCCTCTCCCATTCCAGTGCTGGAGACCTAAGTCCCAACACTGCCCCACAGCCAACAAGCTGCTCAGAGCCCTAGCTCATATCTAAGCCCTGGAGGGGTGGGGTAGGAGGGTGTTCGCCTCACCTATCTCCCTAATGGAGCCCAATCCAGTAGGTATTCTCAAAGCAACGCATATAGGATGGGGCTTTGCACAAAAGAAAGCCAGGGCAAATATATGAGTGTGCATTACGCAGCACTGTCCTCTTCATAGCTTAGCCCCCTCAAGCCTTTTGAGGCAAACTGTCCCAGGCAGTCTGCTCCCCACTTGCCTGGTCTGTGCCACTCCACAGTGGCTGGTAGGAGACAATGGGCCCACCCTCTACAAAGGGTTCCAGTTCCAGTCAAGGGACCCTCAACCCAGAAGCTCTGGGCCCTTAACTGCTCCTTCCCTGAACAGCTTCCTACTCTGTTCCTGCAGCTTCCTGATACTCTCCTTGTATCAGGGAGTTCAACTGCAGGTTTCCTCCCCCAGCCTCCTCTCTTTATAGGCCCTACCCTGTTTCTTCCCCCAGCTGGACTTTATCTGCAGTTAGGCTCCAGCACTTCCTAGGTTTCCTCCAGGTGCAGCCTAAGGTTAATTGACCTAAGTTACCCCTTCAGGCCTTGCGTAGGGTGGACAAAACATCACAGGAAGGTAGAACACATTTCATCTGCACAGGATCTATTAATACTGTGTATAAAATTGTGTATAAAACAAGAATATTTAGAGTTTGGACTGGAGTTAAAAAATTGACTTTTTCAAGAAAGATTAATTCATCCTAACTTACTTAAATCCACCTGAGCAAGGTGAAACAGGTAATTTCTGGTTCCATCTTTACAACTCTACCAATAGGTTATAGATGCACACAGACAATGAAATGCAGTCTACTGTATATTCATATAGGTCAAATATCATTACATTTCATGACTCCTGAATCAGACCATTGGATCCCACAACAATAGAACTTTGTGATCAAAATCTGAACTTGGCCAAGAACATCAGGCTATAGAAACCAGATAAAAAAATCAAAAAACTGGAAAGAGTGATTTTCTTGTACTGGGCACAACAAAACTTTCTTTTATTTTTAACAAGCAAAAAACTCAAGAGAACCTCCTAATCTTAGAGAGAGGGAAATGTGCTAACTTGCAATGCAGCATACAATCCAAACAACTTCTGCACTTTACAAATTTACAAGTAGCAACAAAGATACAGGTTTGAACCTCATAAATTCACTGCAGCAAATCAGTTTGCCAAACAAGACACGGGTTTCAATGGGTGTATAAGACATAAAAAGCATCAGGATTGTACTCATAGGGCTAGAACCATGAGGAATCTGCACATCCCAGTTTTAGAAAGGTGACTTTAGAATACTTAGAATTTGGTCCATATAACTTACTCAGGATTTTGCCTGCATACAGTATTAATGGGATCTCTTATCATTAGTCACAGCTCTTTCATAGAATATTTGAACATCGATGCCCTGTTAATTCCTTTTCAAAACTAAATATCAAATTTGAAAATGGGAACATCTTGGAAGCAGTGTTCCTACATGCATAGCAGGTGTTCAAAGCAGCAAGTATTGTGTATGTACAACTGAAGTACAGACAAATAGCTTGAAAAGTAAGTCCATGCCAGAGAAGTCTAAGATCTGCTTCTATCACTTTGTCCAAGAGTCTTGCTAAAGGACATCCTGACTGTCTAACCTTTTTGTATCTCTCTCACAGAAACTAGAAACCTGCATTGTGTCTTGTAAAGGTGAGAACCAGAAGTTTAAACATGTAGGGCCTTATTATTTTCTCATTTAGACCATCCATACAAACCCATTAATTCTAGCCTACTATCCCCCAAATAAGATGGGCTGAGCTTAAGAGTTGCTTGAGTGCCCTCAGCTCCCTATAACTCCTTTGCAAGATCCAGCCCTTTGCAGGCACATCCTTTCCATATTTTTTCACCCTCTGAAAAGGAGCAACACTACTCTGAAAGCATGAATTCTGTGTGTATATTGTGTAAACTTGTTTGCTTTCATGCTATCAGCAAGAATAAAGCACATTGCTTTGAATCAGTATAGAGATCACTATGTTCAACTCATATATGTGTGTGGCTTTGAGGCATCGACTAGCAGCTTTTTTTTTTTTTAATACCTTAGTATCAGAAACCATTGCTATTATTCTCTCACCCTATTGTACCTATTCCCTGTCATACTGCATCTCTACTCAATAGGGTTTTTAATATGTAATATTTCAGAAATCATAATACTCCTACACAATTATCCTACAATAATTATGTATAATAAATGTTTTCAGTAATACTTAAAGCTTCTAAATACCTTGGGGTAGAAAGACCACACAGCTAAAAAAAAACCAACCCACCGTAATTAATCCAATGCTAAATTGAAGGATCCTCTGTCACCAGAGAGCTTCAGAATAAGTAAGGAAAGAAAGCCCCACATAATGTTACTCTCATGACATCAACACTGTAATAGAGACTATGTTACCATTCCAAGTTCCTTGCAAAATCATCAGAAAAAGGCTCATTATTCATTTTAATTATCAGAAACTCCTCATATTAACCATAATCAGAGAAAAAGCATTTTAATTGTCTTTAGACAAGTGTAGCTTAGTGCAAGAAACACTTAAAGCAAGTAATAACTTCTGCCTTCTAGCCTATGATCTTAGAAAGACTGAAAAAAAGAAAATAGAGAACCTGTAATCATTTTATAACCTCATTCCTTTTCTTACCCATACTTGTTACATAATTCTCTCTAATTGAAACTGACGTAGTTACAGCGGAGTAAATACTTGATCTGGAAGAATTAGATATGGATAATTAGAAAATTCAGAGTTGTATTACTAAGGATTAAAAAAAAATGTTTGGAAGGGATATAAACACTTATGCTTCTGGACATATGCCAATACGTAAGTGATGAGTGTCTGAAAGAAATTTCCCTAGTAAGTTATTCTGTTAGTACCTACTGTGGGAATCTCGCCCTTGCTACTGTTAGAGGCAGAACAGTAGACTTCAGAGACCCCTGGTCTCATCCACCATGTCAGTTCCTGTGCTTCTAGTGAGGCTTCATCTGATTTCCTAAATACAAGTAGTATCAAAACACACCTATAGAATTTAAAAAGGCAGATGTCAGATCAGAAATGTTCTCCCATCCCGATGGGTCAGTGGAAATCCCACTATACTAATTCAAAGATCTGAATGCCAGGAGGGACCAGTGTGATCATCTAGTCCGACTTCCCATGTAATATAGTCTATAAAGTTTCACCACTTAGTTTTTTAATATAATTTTTAGAAATATTGATCTTCTCACGTATCTGGAATTAACCTTCAGTCATTTATCTGGAAGAGGCTTTGAACTACGTTGTTCAAAATTTCAGTTCACTGTAAGTGTTCTGTGAGTTTTCAAAGTTATTTTCAATTATTTCTCCCTCATTTTCCCTGAAAAAACCATGATTAGAGTCTAATTTGGGGTCAACCACATCAACCCGCCTCTAGTCCCTGAATTGCAAGAACTACCGTTTCAAAAGAAACCTCAGCAGTAACGGCAGCAGTTGACCTCAGAAGCCTTACTGGTGCGTTCTGTGGTAACAGTCTGAGATCATGTAGACAAACTGAATATAAGAGAATGTCTCAGTGATATTTTCTATGGGTCTTTACAGCAGATTCGACTGTAACATTTTTCCATAATAACCCCATTTCCCTCCCTCTGGAGAACTTTTAAATGTAACACTATGATGGGAAAATATATCCTCAGTATAGCACTGTATAAGTTAATAAAGGAGAATCATTTCTGTAAAGCCCAAGCTCGGCTGTATTAGAGGTAGCTGCACAGTGTTGACAGTCAGAATCAGAGTAATAACAGTAATAGTAAATCAAGGATTATAAGAAATAGGAACTTTACAAAATACCCCCAATCCTTCCTAACTTGGTTTTAAATGCAACAGGAAACAAGGGAGTGATATAACCCTGATAAAACAGCAGAAAGAACAATGGGGAGGGAAAGTAAGTAGCCCTTTCTCCCTGATGTCCAGTTCAAAGCTTAAGACAATCTTGGCATATTGCAAGGGGCCTTCAGCATCTCTGACAGTCTTAGAAGTCCTTCTGATAACGTCACTTTTTTATGAAGGGATCTTCCTCTTACACTCCTGGGCAACACCAGAAGCTGAGGAGACATTTTTTTTTCCTTTTCCCCCTCAATGATACTACTTCTTGCAGAGATGCAGGGGCTGAGAGAAGAGGGTCCTTCTGATTTCTAGTCAGCGCCAGTCTCTACATAGCAGTTTGTAATCTTCTCTGCAGCATCTTATTTCTCAACACTAATGCAAGTTTTGGAAGTAGGCCTGCAATGGCAATTTTCCAGGAAGGTGAGGGCTGTAACAGATTTGCACAGAGTTTACATAAAAGTTATTAACATGAAATGTCCATAGCCATGATACTTGATTGTACTTGTATCCTTCTTAATAGATAAATAGAAACTGCTTCTTGTTCAAGTTCATCAGTAACAAAAACCTTCAGATCAGCTTAATTCTAATTTTCATTTATAAGTAGGGGATTGGGAAGCCCTGTAGCTTGAGTTCACCCAAATTTAGGTATGCCTTACAGAAGGAGCCAATTCACTTCCTTCAGCTTTGCTTTCCACTTGAACTTAAAAACTCAAAATGCAACTGTACAAACCCACGTGAGTTTCTGATTAAGCCAGTTTTATCCACCTGGATGCCCTTACCTCCAAGAGAATTTATTTTCAGGATGGCCTGAGGCATGCATGCTTACTGCTCCCCACAAACGAGATAACTGCATGCACAGAAAGGTATATAGAATCATAGAAGATTAGGGTTGGAAGAGACCTGAGGAGGTCATCTAGTCCAACCCCCTGCTCAAAGCAGGGCCAACACCAACTAAATCATCCCAGCCAGGGCTTTGTCAAGCCAGGCCTTAAAAACCTCAAAGGATGGTGATTCCACCACCTCCCTAGGTAACAACCCATTTCAGTGCTTCACCACCCTCCTAGTGAAATAGTGTTTCCTAATATCCAACCTAGACCTCCCCCACTGCAACTTGAGATCATTGCTCCTTGTTCTGTCATCTGCCACCACTGAGAACAGCCTAGCTCCATCCTCTTTGGAACCCCCTTTCAGGTAGTTGAAGGCTGCTAACAAATCCCCCCTCACTCTTCTCTTCTGCAGACTAAACAATCCCAGTTCCCTCAGCCTCTCCTCAGAAGTCATGTGCCCCAACCCCCTGATCATTTTCATTGCCCTCCGCTGGACTATCTCCAATTTGTCCACATCCAAAACTGGACGCAATACTCCAGATGTGGCCTCACCAGTGCCGAATAGAGGGGAATAATCACTTCCCTCAGTCTGCTGGCAATGCTCCTACTAACGTAGCCCAATATGACATTAGCCTTCTTGGCAGCAAGGGCACATTGCTGACTCATATCCAGCTTCTCATCCACTGTAATCCTCAGGTCCTTTTCTGCAGAACTGCTGCTTAGCCAGTCGGTTGCCAGCCTTTAGCAGTGCATGGGATTCTTCCATCCCAAGTATAGGACTCTGCACTTGTCCTTGTTGAACCTCATCAGATTTCTTTTGGCCCAATCCTCCAATTTGTCTAGGTCACTCTGGACCCTATCCCTACCCTCCAGCATATCTACTTCTCCCCCCAGTTTAGTGTCATCTGCGAACTTGCTGAGGGTACAATCTATCCCATCGTCCAGATCATTAATAAAGATGTTGAACAAAACCAGCCCCAGTCACCATTTAAAAAAATAAACAAACAGCACTTGCCAGCTGCAGTATTGGCAACCCCAACTCTACAAAATAAATCAAGAATCAGGCCCAAAAATCATGTGGTTAATGTTTTTATAAAATACATTTTGGGTTATTTTTATTTGCATTCTGTTTTTTCAGCAAGTTCATATTCGGAAGCTTTTCTCCATGATGGCTAGAAACATACACCTTTTTATAAACGAAACCTGGGATTCTCACATCATAACAAGATTTCACGAGCTTTAAGAAAAAAATAAAATTGTGAAAGGTGGCAATATTGAAATAGTTATCAAATAGGAGAGCCAGGGATGGGGAGACATCTGTAACAACAGTTGGCAATACTGTCTTTTGGATGGTTTCTACGGCAGATTAGCACACACTTACCTTAACGTCCATGCACCAATGCCCGTTGGCAAAAAACAAACAAACAAAAAAGTCCTCACCCTCAATTTCCATATCTCTAGATAAAGGGAGACTAACGTACACAACAGTATAAGAATAGAATAGAAATATATTTTTGTGGGTGTAGTAGAGTCTTCCTTAGGGAAAAATTGCCCCTTTTGTCAGCTTGATCTATAATATTTATAAAGGTCATAAGAATAACCATACTGGGTTGATCTAGTCCAGTATCCTGTCTTCCAACAGTGACCAATACCAGGTGCTTCAGAGAGAATGAACAGAACACGTAAGCATCAAGTGATCATTCCCATAATATATACTCTACTATAAACACTTGTATTAGTGGTGCCTAGATAGTATGGTGACTGGTGCGCTATAAACATCAGAAATTGAATTTATTGTCCCAAGGACTGAAATACTTTGGTCTACTTAAAGTCACTGGGCTCCGTATAGGGGTATGTGGATGAAATGTAATGACCTATGATATACAAGAGGTCAGACTAGATGATATAATTGTTGCTTCTGGCTTTAAACTGTTAGATTTTAAATGAGCACTTAGAGAGATTAATATAGGATCAACACATTCTGACTCGGGACTTTGAGAACTGCTTGAAGTAAAATAAATAAAGAATAAAGAATAATTACCAAAGATTAAGCTCTTAATATGTATTTTACATTTCCTTACTTTCCCCATATTCGCCACATTGCTGTGTGACTATTTCAAAGAGAAGGATCTTAATTGTTAGTACTGCAAGTTTTAATTAGAGATTTTCTGCCCACTAAGTCCAGTATAATCAGCACTGAAGCCAATAAAAGCCAAAAGACTTGCTCAGTATCTGCGTACCTGATCTCTGGCTCAAGATCTGTGGATAAGGATGGTTCTGATAACTGGGCTTACAAATTTACACCAATGGTAAGATTAATTGTAAAAATAGGAACGCTCATAAGATGTTTGTTACAATAACCTACAATATAAGAAATGTTGATGGAAAGTAGGTCAAGTTGTTTCTAATAATGAATGTTATAAACAGGTGCCAGAGGACCAGACAGAGAGACTAAATTAGGGCAAACAAAAAAGGCCATGCTGATATGATTCAAGGACCATGCTGAAATCAAATTTGCTAAAATCAGAAAATATGGAGCTGGAAATTTATGAACCAAAATTGGTGTGTTGAATATTAGGCCTAACTAGTGGACAAAATAATGAGGTGATGGGCTATTCCATACATTACTCCCTTTATGGGTCCTTAAAAAATAGGCAGAAGAAAATTGGAAGGACAGGCAAAGCTTGCTCCAGTAGCTTTGATGATCATGGCTGCCACACCATCTCCTGGGACCCAGCCTTTCTTTGTCCTAATCCTGAGGGATGTCCTGACCAGCTCGGGCCAGAGAGAGGTATCCATATGACATTGCCACCCTCACTAGCTCCGGCTGAATCTCAATCAACAGCTGAGATAGAACGAGATCTGACTTTAACCACAGCAGCAGCAGCAAGTATCATGCCAGCCCATTTTAGCTAGCGCCTTTTTCCCCCAGAAAGGACAGTTTCAGACTTAAACAGTATCAGCAACAATAGCTCCAGCTCATAACAACTCACTTAAAAAAAATACCCCACAGGACAGTTATTACCGTCTTTAATACCATTTAAGAGATGGTCAGACAAGTGGCTTTTTCTTCTAAAACTCTCCAGCAAAAGGAAAGAACAAAAGATGGTGTTAAAATAAAAGCCTGACTTAATACTTTACTTTTCAAATGCTTTCCCTGTTTTCCTTTCTATTCTGCACCTTTAATAAACGGTTTAAAGGATTGTTAAGTAGGCTAATGTCTCTGTATACCAAACCCGGGAACTTGTTTAACACTGTTTAATGTTGGACAGTGACCGGGTTATATTAACACCCTTAGCCCATATATTCCATTAAAATTAATAAAACAGGTCTCAAATGACCTTATATGGAGAGCAACATTTCATATGTACTGTATATGTATGCATATTTTAAATCTGTAATATCAGATTCAGTGCTTCCACTTGGCTCTCACCTTAACAATGCTTTAAAATCTATATCAGAATATAAGAATATAATTTGGGGTGGAGAAATGAGCTATCCTTTCTCTTCCACAGCCACCTAAATCTTGTGGTCAAGCAAATAGCTCAGATGCCAGAGTTGTCCAGGAAGGAGAAACAGAACATAAATCCCATTCTGCATTCTAACTGAAAAAAGTTGGCAAGGCCATAAAAGGGGGTTATTTACAACAGTACTGACAAATATTATAGGTACCTAAACTTCTACACCATGCAATGTTGTAAGTAAATCAAGCATATTAGTCTCTGGATTCTGAAGATGATGTTCTTCCACAAGGAGGATTTGTTCTTCTCAGAGGCGAAAGCAACAGTTACCTAAGATGACTGGACTTGGTCGATACTTTCATTATTTTGTTTACTTTTTATGGGTCAAACAAATGTGGGTAGACATGAGATCTTGGCAGTCTCCTTTGCATTAATTAATTCAATTATATTTTTGTATAATCAATTAATCCAAAGTAATACATTAATTAAATTAACTATGCAATTTAAACAAGCCTCGTGGATTTAGACCTTTAAATACTTACATGGTTTAATGTCACAATTGTACAACCCCCCTTTTGAAATTTTTGCAGTAGGTTAGTTACCTGATCACTATACTATGATTCTTACCCTGTGGCAGATCATTGGGCTACAGAAGTCATTAGTTGCCTTTAAAAGGCCACTTCTTGTTCTAGATCTGAGACACAACCCAAATCATGGAGGCAAGTTTGATCCTCTACTACAAAATGTGATGGGGTTATATAATTGGGTGCTGCCCTTGAGCACACACCCTTGTGTCCCCTCATGGTCCTTCAGGCACATTGCCCTCAGCATCCATTCCAGTTCTTTCCATTACCTAGAGCAAATTCAAAGAAAATACCCCCTTCATGGGGTTTGGTTTAATCAACAGTTTCTGCAGGGTGTAACTTTCTTCTTTAGTTGCTCATGTTCATGCCCGTGCTTGCTCCATATAAGACACCTGGAAGGTTTTCTTGCCCCTGCTCAGGAGGCCTCAGCCCTCCTCCTGTGGCTGGGTTCTACTTCAGGCAGGAAGTCTCTCTTAAGACAGGACATCTTGTCCAATCCCCTGCTCAAAGCAGGACCAACACCAACTAAATCATCCCAGCCAAGGCTTTGTCAAGCCGGGCCTTAAAAACCTCAAAGGATGGAGATTCCACCACCTCCCTAGGTAACTGGACATCGTCACCACCAACGAGGACCGGAAGAAGATCATCATGGTGGATGTCACTGTGCCATTCAAGAACAGGACCCCGGCCTTCCACGATGCCCAAGCTCAAAAGATAGAGAAATATGCCCCTCTGGCTGAAACCTTGAGAGCTAAGGGTTACCAGGTCCAGGCACACACACTGATCGTCAGAGCCTTAGGCGCATGGGACCCCAGTAATGAGCGAATGTTGCGGGAATGTAGAATCGGTCAATGCTACGCTCAGCTGATGTGGCAACTCATGGTGTCGGACACAAATCAGGTGGTTGAGGGACACCTACATAGAACACATCACCAGACATCGGCAATACCAGGAGGGATGAGCTGGAGTGCCAATGAGAAGCACAGTCAGGAAAGTAACTGAAATACTTTCCCCATGGATTGTATTTTCTAAATAGACAACCAACCTAATTTTCAATTATTGAGGGACCATCTCCACTCATTGATATATTTTGCTTTCCACAACCAAATTGCTGTACAACTTTTCATGAGTGATGTACCCGAGTACTCGGATTCTAATATCAAAACTGTATTGTTAAATCTATTCACTTAAATTTGGGTTATTGCTGATTGTGTGCTCTATGTATCACATGACTTTTAAAAACAAACTTTGTATTTGTGGATAATCTAAGCACTATACTCAGATGTACAGACACTGTTTTCCAAACCTATGTATTATACAATTTTTTTTAACATTAGCTTTAATAAAAATTGTAAATATATTCTCAATGTGGCCCTTTTTTAGTTGTAATAACATGAGTTTGTTGTAGAATGCATATAATAAAAATCAATATAAGAAAAGCTTCTTAGAACTAAACAACCCTTTCTTCGAACTAAACAATCCTAAAAAATAAATGTTTTCAGGATAAAACAAGTGGGACTATAAAATTTAGAAATAATTGTATATATAGATGTTAAAACCAAACCAAGAAAATATTGTCCTATTCTTTTCATTAGCCTTGCAATATTCAGTCCAATGGCTTATCTTATTCAACTGCACTCCCGCTGTAATCAAAATTGGATGGAGACATCTGCGAATTCCTATTTTATTTTCTTCTTTCAACTAGTCTTTTTTAAAGTGTTGAGCCAATCTCAAAACATCATCATATATTGCACAGTCATTCATGTGCTAAATAAGTATGCATCTTTGACAGGATAGTATCACAGTTGCAAATAGAGAATGCACGCAGAAGCTTAAAAGCCTTGATGCCTGAAAAAATTAGTCTGCTTGGGGTGTTAGAGAAAAACAACAAAACAAAAACACCTTTCTAAATTATAGTTGATCCAAAAAGAAATATTACAAAAGCAGGATCAAAAGTAGCAGCCCCCTGAAAGCTCCTTCTCAGAGTGCCAGCAGAGTTGGAAGAAGCAATTCATTGCTGCTCTCTATTAATTGTTTTCCAAGGGTTTGCTAAGCAGACAGAAATATGGAATCCTGGCAGGGAAACAAGAGGCTCAAGAGAGGTTCAGCAAAAGTCTAAAAATTGACAGCTGTGTGCACTATGTTAATATATAAAATAAAATTTTATCTGAGTTTCCAGCCAATGGAGAACAGATTCTATAACAACCACAGGCAAGCATCATACCTATTTCCTCCAGCAACAAAGATGTTAAAAACAGATTACTCTCCCTCATCCTACCGCTTCTGCTTTTTGTTCTTTTCCACTGTACACCTGTCAGAAAGATTGAGAAAGACTGGATGATGCTGGAATACAGTGCAATTGAAATTTTTGGCATGGTTATCCTAGTGTTATCATGCTAGAGCAGAAGTCTAGGAGTCCCATCTAGTCCCAAGTCTGCCATTGACTCTGTGTGACCCAGGATAACTGATTTACTCCTTTATAACATAAGGCTCATGATACTGAAACACAGTGTGTTATAAGAGGCTTAGCTAAAGCGCTTTGAAAACCTTATAGTGCTAGCTCTTTCGCACAGCAACTGTCTCTTATAATGTGTTTGAACAGCCCCCCCTGCACAATGGATCCTCAGACCAACTGGAGCTTCTGAGTGCTACCATATTACAAATAGGTATAAATAAAATTAACATATATGTAAGCACAGATTTTATATAACTTCTGTTTTCTTTTGTACAAATATCTTTCCTATAATCCTTTTTTTCTTGTACTAATTTTTTCAAAAGTAATCAAGTACATTTTTAAAAGTGATCTGACAATCTGCCTGAATATTGATCCTGAGCCCTGAGGAGTAACATTTGTCTAGATTGTGATCATACTGAGTGGTACTTTATTCCACAAATTGATTGCTTGACTTCAGTGGGACAATTTGTGATGCACACTACTATTTAATGTGAGTAAGTATATTACAATCTGTCCCTTAAACAACTGGGAGAAAAAGGTAGATGAGGCACAAAACTTTACAATGTACCAAATTCATCAGCAAGAGGTTGCAAGGACCTCACAATTCCCATGGGCAGCATGCCACTGAAATGAATGAAAAGGGACGACAGTGAGATTAAAAACCTGTGAGTAAAGCTGGTTGGAAAATGGGATACTTTTTGTGGAAAATGTTGACTTCTTTATGAAAAATGGAAAGCCAAAATAGCTCTGCTGAAAATTGAAATACGTTAGAACCCTGTTTATCTGAGCCTCCATTATCTGGCTTCCCGCATTAACCAAACCACCAGCACACACACAGGAACATGGGAAATTGACACTTCAGCCCTGGGGCAGCAGAGCTCAGAATCTCACATCCCCCAATCTTCCCCCAGGTGGCGGGGCTCTGGCTCTCAGGCCCTCCCCTTCTTCTCCTGTGTTATTTAATATCACCTTAGCTTAGTTATTATAACGATAAGCTTTATAAACATAAAATATATTTTGCAACCTGGATGCAGTTTGTTTACTTTTTGCTCTTCACTCAGCTTGAACAATGAAACTAGCAAGCTGCACTGAACTTAAGGTATGTCTACACAGCAGTTGGAGGGTGCTTCTCAGGGTGGGCAGACAGACATATGCTAGCTCTGCTTGAGTTAGCATGCTAAAAATATCAGTGTGGCCATGTGGCATGGGTGGCAGCCATGAGCTGGCTGCCCGAGTACATATGCAGGGGATTGGGTGAGACTGAGCTGCTGCCTGTCTGTCAACCTATGCTGAGAAGCACCCTCCCAGACACTGTATAGACATACCCTTATGGTAGTTCACTTTCTGGAACACAGATTTTGAATGAGTATCCAAGAAAAAGTACTCCCTTTTAAAATGTGGGTTTGAAATAATGAGGGAGTATGGACAGAGAAGTTTGGGGAAGGATAGTTTTCTCAGTTAAAAATAAATCCTTTCTAGCAGGTCAACAGGAGGACCTGGGTGATTTTCAGAGATGGTGCCAAACATCCTTCAATTATTCTTACTGAAGTAATAGAGCCAAATTAGGGAGTTTTAGACCAGCTGCTAAGGCAGAGTGAAGAACCACTTTTCACTTTACACCCACATCCTCTTACATTTGCTACCATTTAACTAAGTTGGACAGCAACTTTCAGACAAACTTCTAACCATACCTGTGTGAACCCGCTACAAAGTAAACATAAATCTCTTCACCTCTTTATTTCCATGTCTGCACCAATAAATATATCCTGCCATTTTTCTTCACAAATTTTACTTTTAACTAAATCTTATCAACCACATTATACAATCAAGTTGCCATGTAAACAGCCTTGACTCCATCCTAAGCCAGTTATAAAGTGTCACTAAAGAGAAAATGATATTTAACACAAACACAAGTTTCTTTCCACTGCATCTAGGCATTTTAGCTGCAGTAAAGAAGTTGTCTAACACATTCAGTCAGGAAAGAAAGTAATATCCACAGAGAGCCGTGTTCTAGCCTCAGTTCTGTTTTCCCTCACTTTTTATTCAGACCCCTCGTCAGAAGAGCTATGATGGGATAGGGTCTATGCTTTAATCCAGCCCTGCTTATCCTGAGTGAAAAGTACGTGAAAATCCACTTCTGAAATTTCCTACAATACAAACCTCCACAAGCTATTTTGTACTTCAACTGTTCATATCAATCTGTTTTCTTGTCTGTTGATAATGGTATTGGATTAAAAATAAAAACAAACAAAAACAAACAAAACAATAAATGAGAAAATGATTTCTAACAATTCACTCTTATCAGATTGGTAGCTTGCTTTTGATATCATTTACTCCAAAACTCCATCTCTAATATTTCTCTAACCACAGTTTTCTTATTCTCAGGTAAAAAGGGGCAGAAAAAAAGCTAGGGAAAATTCAACTAATGCATCATTTTGACACATTTGTTGTTTAGCCAGTGGTGTGCAGTCTGCTATTTCTCATATAATAAATGTTTACTGTATTTCAAATTTAATAAGTGCTCTAGGCTACAGCAATTGTTTAATATACTTCTATAGTATATATATATATATATCTCCGTTCTGAGAGAATACCACAAGATGTCTGTTTAAACTAATAAAAAGCAAGGTTGAATGGAAAAAATAAGATTCAAGTGCATTGGTCTCAATGAACATTTTCCAAAGAGTCATTAGAGAGCTGCAGAGAGTGCAGCAATAGAAAAGTGGCAGTTGATGGGTCAGTCAATTACTGTGGTGGCAGTGAGCAGGAGGAGGAGGAGGAAGGCAGGAACCATTTTTTCAGATTTAGATTCTATGTAATGATGTCTGGGAAGCATTTTGTTCTCTTATGGACCCCAGATATAATCAGAGTCTGATTGTAAGCCTGATCCTGAGTATAACCAGAGTTCAACCTGATTAGGAATTGCAAGGTCTGGCCCTAAAGCGATAGCTTCTGCTCACAGATGAGGACAAAGAAGTACTGACTTACAGAGTCCATAAAAAGTTTGGAGTGTATTCATATATAGCTTCCTACAAAAGAAAAACATTATTGTTAACTTGGAGGTAAGGTTTCTCAAGTTCAAATTCTACCAAAGTCATCTCTAAAAATCTAGATCTGTGAAATTCCTCTCTTTTCCCCATTCCACAATAATAATAATACTAAAATCTGTCCTTTTATTCACCTATATTTAGCCACTATGCATGTACCACCTCCATCACACTCTGAAGAAATGTGCAACCTTAATTCTCACCCCAACAACCTCCATCAGCCCCCAAAACCATTCCACTTTAAAGCACATTTCCTAAACACAAAATAGTGACTTCAATATACTTTTCTATGTAGACACTCCAATTACACATGCACATCTTAAAAATTCATTGTTATTTCCTGTTATTCCATTCCTCTGCCATGCTAACACAGTTCTAATGCAACAAAAAATGACACTGAAGAAATAAAGAATGACAGGGAGAGATGATGCATTTTATAAAGTGTGGATTTCCTAGATTTTTAGAGATTACATACAGTACAAGTGGAGTTTGCACTTGAGCAACCTTATCACCAAATTAACAATGTTTTTTGTTTTGTTTGCACTGTTTTTGGAGAGGGGGGTAGAGGGCAGGTATTATTAGTATATATCAATGTTCTCAAAAACGTATTTGATCGTGCCCCCCTTTTTTGTATCTGTAGTAGTTTACGCCCTGCCTTCCCCACACCTACCCAGACAGCAGGCGTCAGTCTCTGGCCGCCCAGCTCTAAAGACGAAGTGGAGGCTGCTGGCCGAGGAACTCAGCTCTGAAGGCAGCACTGATGCTGATGTAGGGAAGAAGCAAGCACGCTGAATGGCAGGGCTATAGGGATGTATGTAGGGGAACAAGGATGTATGAAGAGGAGATTAGAACATTGGGTCAATACATTGGGAGGCATTGGGGGCTTAAGAGGAAGGGAGAAAACTTTGTTGCAGTGCTGTGGGAGGACTTGCGGACCATTTTGAGAGGAACATAGATATGTAGGGGTGATGTGTGTCATGTTTGGGGACATACTAGGTGTGTGGCCTATAGGTGGCGGCAGTGGGCAGAAGTGGGATTTGAGTTAGGCCATGTTCTCTGGTCTGCTAAAACCAACTTGCACCACACTGGCAAAAATGGTATAGCACAGTACATATTAACTTGGCTCAGGAAGGTCTTCGGGGTCAGAGATCTAACTCAAATCCCACTTCTGCCCGATGCCCCCACCTATAAGTTCATACCCATTATGTCCCACACATAGCACAAACCACCCATACATAGCTATGCTCCTCTCAAAATGGTCCTCAAGTCCTCCCACTGCCCTGCTACGAGTTTTCTCTCTTCCCCTCAAGCCCCCAATGCCTCTACCAAACTCATGTGTATTATTAAATGAAATGCATACATTTGCAATCATTCTGTCTGAAAGTTAAATAATTTACAATAAATAACTTTTGTTAATATAAATAAAGAGAGAAGAATGGTTTAATTTAATTAAGTGATTATTCAAAATAACACAGCCTATTCAATAAAATATAATTGAGTCATACTACCTAAGAGGTTAATTTTCAACAGCATACATACATTTTAACACACATTATATTTATGTACAGTATTTAGGCTGCTACATCAAATTAAACAGCACTAGATATTGCATACATTGGAACTGAATAAAGATTTCTGAATTCCTTTGCTGCTACAGACCTTGGACAAGCAGGTATAAGCAGCTGTTACCTCCATCACTGTTTTGTTCAGCTTCTCCCAAAACAACAACATGCATCCCCATGTACTAAAATAATAGGTTCTGTAACTTTCAGACTTGGGCTACTCTCTGGCCATTTCCAAAGATCAAAATCTAAGCATCACCTACAGTGTTCATCTTAGGTCATGTCCACACTAGCTCCTATGTCTGCAAAACTTTTGTTGCTCATGGGTGTGAAAAAACACCCTGAGCGATATAAATTTTGCTGGCTTAGGCTCTCATGTGCACAGCACTAGGTTGGCGGGAGACACTCTCCTGCTGACATAGCTACCACCACTTTATGTCAACCTGAGCGCTCTTTCCTGTTGGCACAACGCAGCTACAGGAATTCTCTTACAGCAGCACAGCTGTAAATTTATCAAACAAGTGTACTAGCCGTCTGAAGCAGCTACACTTAAGTGAAAATTGACATCAGAAAGTTAGAGGCAGTAGAGATGACAGGTGTAAAGTGGAATGAATTTTAAGACAAATGAAAAAGTCAGAAGGAAAGTAAGATGTGAAATCAGGGTACAGATTGGTTATAATCGAAACAATTATAATAGTGGGGACACTGCAGAAGACAAAAAGAAACAGATGATAAGATGCAAAAGAAAATAATATAAACACAAAACCAAGGTCAGTCTAACCCAGAGGCTGGGCACTGACTAAATGGAGAGACATCATACACAGGGATATGACCAGGCAGGGCTTAATGGAGGAACAAGCCACATACAGGAATGCATGGTTACTGTCCTGCTCCCCATGTCTGCAAAGATGCTTTGGGATGACAACAAAAGGAATGGTTTGTAGGTGAAATACACATATAATAAATGTAAGTACATGTGTCACACGAGGATATAATAAATCATACAAGATGCTAATGAGCACTTGAATAACACTATATTCAAGGTGCTTTGCAAATAATGATCCTCACAACAACTTTGTGAGTTAGGTAAGTGTGTATTTCAAAGACAGAGAGATGGAGCCAGAAAGTTTAAGTGACTAATACTGGGTCAAAGTGACAAATCAGAAAAAAATTTAGAACTCAGAATCTTCCAATTCTGTGTTCAGAGCAACTCTCACATGTCACAAACATGATGACTTGAGTCATGCTGATATGTCTCCCAAGCTCAAACTCACAAAAGTTCAGGCTGGAAGGTGATAGGTTCAAGTTTGCATTTCAACCATTTGCCAAGAATGCCCTTTTGTTTCTAGTAACCTCCAGGGCTTCTAACATTTGAAATGTTTTCTGGCAAATTTACCTGCTGTCTCCATGAAATATGAAGAGCTACAATATACAATGCAGTTGCCTCTTCTCCCAATTTGTGTTCTCATGTCCATTCAATATTAACGAATCTCCTCAGTAATAAGACTTCATGGGGGGGTGGGAGGGATAAAGGTCAAAAACTGGCCCTGGCAAAGAGTAACTTCTATTGGATGACTTATCCCACAGTAAATTAAGTACCTCATCTATCTACCAGCATGATTAATGACTTATTATTGATTACTAATATGCAAGTTCACTAAATTTAAACAAATTACCTTGTGGCTTTTTTTTTTTTAAATAACCTAAAAAGGTCTTGTGGATTAAATGCACCTGTCTGATCTAGTAACCCCCTCACACTTTTGTGTCTGATGTGTGTTTTATTAACCCCTTTCCAATAGACTTGGTGCAAGCAGGTTAAGATGAAAAGCTCAGCAATTTAAGATAAAATCAGAGTGGCCAGACTATTAGCACACAATGTCCTGATCTTATTTTAGCTGGCTGTAAATGAAAAACTAAAACTGCTTGCTTTTGTGTGGTATAATGCATCATCAAAAAAGACTTAAAATGCTAAGCATTGCTTTTAATAGATCCTATTTCCTCAGCTTTCAGGAGGTTTATAATGAATGTTCTCTTGAGAGATGTTGGAGCCTGAAAGGACATAATTTACTCTTGAAAGTTTATATTAGTCCAAGGAATTTACTTTCCTGAGCAATAGCTCTGGAAGCATGTGTGCATATGTGTACATTTTGAGATTTTTGGTTTTGTTTTAAAATAAGAACTAACTGTTGCAGATTATCTCTGTACCAAGAGCCCCTCACTATGATCAGCAATACTAATTCTATATAAACTGGAATATACTTATAGTGAACTGAAGTGGAGTGAAAGTCAGTGCATATCAGTGGACTTTCATTTCTTCTATAGGGAGTATTAGCATTACAGACGTCTGTGTTTGACATCAGATTTTAAATATGGCAGCCTTCCTTCCTCTCACGTTAGTGTGGGTGCTATGTCCTGTACCTGCAATCAATACGGAACGCTCTGTATGGAATCTGTCATGGTATAGGCTGTATATAGAAGCCAACATTCCTCACTAAAATTCTTCCACTTCTTATTTTCACAACTGATTTGTAATTTGTTGACATCCAGCCAGATTTTGCTAAACATATGCATATACTGAACTGTATTAACACAAGTAATCTCACTGACTTCTTACATTAATGTCCCGGGGATTACTCCTGTGAATAAAGTTCAATATATGCATACATTTTTATGAGATCAGGCCCATGGTTTAAATACAGATTTTGATATTTGGCTACCACTTTCCTCAGCAAAAACCACCAGACTCTCTTAATCTTTGACTTTAATTTTAAAGTGTAGGGCAAACGTGAAATAATCTGCAGTTTAGTCAGTGAAAATTAAAAGGAATTTAATGACTGACATCAGTGGAAGGATAGCTTTTACAGACATAACTTAAGTGAGAGCCAGATTTACCAGAGGCGCAGACTTACAATAAATTTGACTTCAGCCTTGTGCAAATCAGGGTGAGAAATACTGCCATGTCACAGAATTTCTCCAATATGGTTCTCTTTGCATAATGGCATGTCACAAGCGAATATTATATTCTCTAATCATCCATTCCTCATCCAAATGATAAAAGCACCTGATTAGCTACGGAATACTAAACTGGCATATTTTTGAAAAATGTGCTGATTGCGTAAGACACAACTCTGCACAGTTGCAAAAGTTTTCATTCGTAAAACAAATATGCCACTCCAACAAATTTTAAGAGAGACAAAATTATACAAGGGTAAAACAAAACAACAGTATTATTATTTATACAGTACCTAATGACACCTAAGTTACTGTTATTATTTTGACTGCAGTAACAGGAGGTTCAGCGTCATTGACATGGAGTGACTCACACAGGCACTTAATTTCTGATTATTGGGGCACATGACTGATGATTAGCACAAAATTCACTGTATATACATGGGCTCGGCCGAATTCAATTTTTATTTTTTATGTAATTTCTACAGATATCAACGTTTATTCTTACACGTGTTTATTATTGATTTAAAGTTTCACAGTCACACAAAATTATGGCTTTTACGCTTTTTTTAATCAATGTAAATTTTCAGTTTGGGATATTATGGGGAGTTGGGCAAAAGGAAAAGGAGGGGCAGAAAATTATTTAATGACAGTAGACAAATTCAAAAAGTTAAAACTTTATAACATTAAAACACAAATTTTCAATGCTGGTTTCTTTTGGAAAGCGTGGCACCTGGGGAGATGGAAAGGGTGGAAGGGCTGATGAGAGTTGTCAGCCAGAGAATTTTTCACCCATTTGGGGGAACTCCACTTTCCCAATATGGATGGACTTCCAAGTCATCCTCAACTACCCAATGGCTCCTCCCAAAACACCTGAAGATACAAATCGTTTCCTTTCCCCTTCCCTAGTTTAGAGTGGACAGTCCTGGTCCCACTCTTCTGTTCTTGTGCAAGTTCTAAAAGTCATGGAAGCTCTAAGACTGCAATAAACTCTGCAGCCCTGAGTGCAGGGTAGAGAGAAGCTCAAGATCTACGATGGGCTGTTCTTTCACATGAGCTCCTCTCCTTCCCCCAGGCAGCTCCAGAGTTTGACTGCAGAATGAATACGGAGCCCATATGTTGTAGTACCATACCTGTGGAAAAACAGGTATTGAATTCTTCATTGCTGAAGTTGCAGGTTATGACTATTTGCATATTATGACTGAAATTTTAAAAAAGGAGTATTTGTGGCACCTTAGAGACTACCAAATTTATTTGAGCATAAGCTTTCATGAGCTACAGCTCACTTCATCAGATGCATTCAGTGGAAAATACAGTGGGGAGATTTATATACGCAGAGAACATGAAACAATGGGTGTTACCATACACACTGTAACGAGAGTAATCACTTAAGGTGAGCTATTACCAGCGGGGGCGGGGGAAGCTTTTGTGGTGATAATCAAGGTGGACCATTTCCAGCAGTTGACAAGAACATCTGAGGAACAGTGGGGGGTGGAAATAAACATGGGGAAATAGTTTTACTTTGTGTAATGACCCATCCACTCCTAGTCTCTATTCAAGCCTACGTTAATTGTATCCAGTTTGCAAATTAATTCCAATTCAGCAGTCTCTCATTGGAGTCTGTTTTGAAGTTTTTTTGTTGAAGAATTGCAACTTTTAGGTCTGTAATCGAGTGACCAAAGAGATTGAAGTGTTCTCCAACTGGTTTTTGAATGTACAGAACAACTAACCCAGGAGCCTATCCTTACCACAAAGCCTGTTGCCACCAACTGTGTCCACATATCTATTCAGGGGACACCATCATAGGGCCTAATCACATTAGCCACACTATCAGAGGCTCGTTCACCTGCACATCTACCAACGTGATATATGCCATCATGTGTCAGCAATGCCCCTCTGCCATGTACATTGGTCAAACTGGACAGTCTCTATGTAAAAGAATAAATGGACACAAATCAGATGTCAAGAATTATAACATTCAAAAACCAGTTGAAGAACACTTCAATCTCTCTGATCACTCGATTACAGACCTAAAAGTTGCAATTCTTCAACAAAAAAACTTCAAAAACAGACTCCAACGAGAGACTGCTGAATTGGAATTAATTTGCAAACTGGATACAATTAGCTTAGGCTTGAACAGAGACTGGGAGTGGATGGGTCATTACAAAAAGTAAAACTATTTCCCCCCTGCACCGTTCCTCAGATGTTCTTGTCAACTGCTGGAAATGGCCCACCTTGATTATCCCTACAAAAGGTTTTTTCCCCTTCGCTCTCCTGCTGGTAATAGCTCACCATACCTGATCATTCTCGTTACAGTGTGTATGGTAACACCCATTGTTTCATGTTCTCTGCGTATATAAATCTCCCCACTGTATTTTCCACTGAATGCATCCGATGAAGTGAGCTGTAGCTCATGAAAGCTTATGCTCAAATAAATTTGGTAGTCTCTAAGGTGCCACAAGTACTCCTTTTCTTTTTGCGAATACAGACTAACATGGCTGCTACTCTGAAACTTGAAATTTTAAAGTTCTTGAGGAAGATTTTCTTTACCACTTAGCCTCACTCACATAAGCTAACTACAGCTGAAAGGACTCATGACTTACCAGTGTCAAGATGAATGAACATTTTCCCATATGGAATAACAAAAATCATTACTAACTTTAATAAGCTTCTTCTTATTAAGCTGTCGGCTGGAGTTTTTTGGCCCTTAGAAACTCCATTAGGTTCATGAGGTTTCTGAGCTCCACAGATGTGAGGATGACTGAATGGATGACACTCCGTGTTGAAAGTACCCTTTCTCTGGCAATCACAGAATGAAATTTACACACTTGCTATGTTGGGCTGCCTAAATGAACAGTCAGGCTCCACAGCTTTTCACAGCTCAAAAGGACACACATACATACTACCTGTTGAACTGGATCTATTGCCCAATGATAGTTCAAGGATTGTTGTGGATTCACAATTTAGAAAGAAGCAGTGCACAAATTTCAGGTAAATATTAATGTTTATTATGATAGTCACATTATGTTTTCTTTTTATTCTTTAGAACATGAAGAATATTAGCTCCCAGGTGGATTTTCTGTGTGTGATATGAAAGTCCATCTTCTATCATAAAGAGCATGGTATTACTATTGTAATTTAAATATTAGGACATGTAGAGCTAAAAAGATGAGAGCAGCCGTGTGTGATGGACAAATATTTCAGTTACGTATTAAAATATTTTAATGAAAGAAATGTGGAGATAGTACATGTTTCAAAGAGATTGCTAATGTAAGATGTTTGGATATGGGGGTGAGTGAGTGGCAGAAATCAAGTCAGATTCCTTCCTGATAAAGCCATTTCTCTAGTTGACAACTGTCAAAAACACCTCAGAAATCCATGAATATTGAAGTGCTGTTCACTGGCACATTTGGCATTCTGAAGCCAGGCAAATAGAACTCATGAAATATGAAAGGAGTGCTTCATGTCGCTTTGTAGAAAATGTTGCCATTAAGATGATGTATGGGGAAGTTCACACCTTCATCTTCTGGCAGTGCTATACTGTATTTTCAATCAGCTGTATTACTTTGCTTTGAAAGTATTACTGTTGGCCTATATTCCTTCTCTTCTGGCTGCAGGATCTCTATGAAACTAGAGCTATATTCAGGGTTTTAAATGTCTGTTAATACTGATATATGTACTTATCTAAAACAAGTGCATATTTTATATAAAATATAATGAAACTTCCTGCTGAGAGCAGCTTTCTAAACCAGGTGTTTTCATACTTACTAATAGCCACCATGTGGCAGTTATTTCTAAAGCCAGTTTTGCCGCCTCAACTTTTATGATTCAAAACCTTATCAGAAAACAGAAATAAGAGGTGTTGTTTTTCTTCATCTAGACAAGCGGCAAAGAGTCCTGTGGCACTTTACAGACTAACAGCTGTATTGGAGCATAAGCTTTCGTGGGTGAATACCCACTTTGTCGGATGCATAAGCTCCAATACGTCTGTTAGTCTGTAAGGTGCCACAGGACTCTCTGCCGCTTTTACAGATCCAGACTAACACAGCTACCCCTCTGATACTTCATCTAGACAAGCTCAGAATCAATTTTATCTATGCTTCTTCTTGCCCTTTTCTTGTTACTAAACATCATGGACCAGTTCCTTAACTGATGTAAACTGCCACAGTTTGATTGATTATGGCAATTTACACCAGCTGAGGATTTGGCCACTTATTAAGGAGGTGCAATAGTGCCTCTACATATTATGGTGGGTCTCAATTTTTCACTTAATGAATGGATCCAAGCTTTCTGTTTTGTATGAGGGATGCAGTGTGTTATCTCCAAATTCACAGCACATAATCTGGGAGAGGGGTGGGGGTAAAGATTAAATTTTCTGAGGATTTTCAACTAAATTTGTTGTCTAGTTTGAGTTAAATTTCATTTAAAATTTAACCTTTAAGACATTTTTCAATGTCTGACCTTTTATTTGAAGCTTTTTTTAAAAAAAAACATTCACACATTCAAACACATTGCCAGCACTCATCAAATGTATAAAGATATTAAGTTGTAATTAAGCAAAGTAATAAATAATTGTTCTCGGTCTTTCCCACTGTGTTTACATTTTCCCTTACTCACAGTGACCACACCACACCTGAAGCGGGGGAACATTGTCCGGGCTTGCTGAAAGAATACAGCAGTGCTTAATGGCAGGGGTGGAGGAAGGAAGTCAGAAACTGCTGCAAAGGTGAGCAGTGGTCAGTTTTCTGGCACTGACTCACCCCCCTGGGGAACGTGAGGGTGGAAGGCTATAAAGGTGCAAACCCTGGGTGTTGGAAGCCTTTTCTCCACATAGCAGGCAAGGCAGCACCCACCCTTCCTCCCCAAGAGGTGGCAAATATCAGGTTGGGTTAGGACCTGCTGTGGGCATTGTGCTAGTCACTCCTTTTTACGGGGGCTAGAAAGGAATTTTTCCCTCACAGCATATTGGCTTTGGTGGAGTAAGGTTTTTCTAACCTTTCCCCACAGTGGGTGTCAGGGAGGACCTTTTCTGGTAAGAAGAAAAGATGGTAGGCTATATGTCGCAACTTATTTAGTAAGTGTGGGTGGATGTCCTGTGCAGGTACTTCATGGAGAAGGGATACAGTGACCTGATAAATGGCCTGGTAAAGGACTTAAAAGGAGGTTCTGGATAAAAGAACAGAATGGGGCAGGGGGGTTGGGGACTGCTACAATTGGTATGGCAGCGAGCCAACCAATCCCCCCGTTCCTATAGCCCATCTTAACCCTCCTACGAGGGGGATGGCTAGTAAGGTCCAAGCCATGGGTTGGCTGGGGGACTTGGATGGAAAATTAATGGGGGCTGGTGGAAGCCCCAGATAGTGATTTGAATAAATATGGATTTGCCTGCACTGTACTCTTTATCTGCTGGATAGTCCCAGACATCTATATAATAAAGTTGCGGCCTGATTAAATCCATATCAAGTGTCTCCTGCCTCCTCCTCTTTCAGTACAGCTGGACAATGTCCACCATTTCCCATAACTTAATGGTATGGAAGCTACCCATTTCCTCGCAATGTAATGCAAAACACTATGAACTCATACTTCCCCCATAAACACATCATTTAAGTAGATCTGTAGAACCATAGAGACCTCAACATCATTTGGTCTAATCCCTTGCCAAGATGCTAGATTTGTTGTGTCTAAACTATCCAAGACAGATGGCTATCCAACCTCCTCTTGAAAACATCCAGGAAAGGAGCTTTCGTGACCTCCCTGAGCAGTCTGTTCCATTATCCTACTGTTCTTAGAGTTAGGAAGTTTTTCTTAAGATTTAATATTCCTGAGGGAATTCGGTGCCAAAAAATTAATTCTGTGCAAAAAAAAAATGTACACAATATTTTAAAATTCTGCAAATTTTATTTGCCAATAAATAAATGTGTCTCCAGCATGGCACTGGGGAACACAGGCCACTGGCTGCATTGAGGTGGGAGATCACCCTGAAGCCCCCATGTCCCCTGGTACAAGGACTCGTCAGTGAGGCTGCACCTGACCCAATGCAAGGGCTGAGCCAGCCCCTCTGCGCCAGGTGCATCAGACGTGGGTGGGCAGGCTCAGCCCATCAGGATACAAGTATGGAGGGACTTAGTGTGTGGAGATCCAGGCGTGGGGTGAGAGGTTTCTGGGGGGGGGGGCAATCTGGATGCGGGCGGCTCAGTGGGAAAGCTGGATGCACAGGGGCTCATTGTGGGGCTCTGGGTGCAAGGGTAATGGGACTCTGCATGAAAGTGGTTGGGGCTCAGCGGGGGGGGGGGTCTGGGTGTGGAGGGCTCATTGTGACAGTCCGGGTGCTGGGGAGTGGGGCTTGATGGGGTGGGGGTGCAGGTACGGCTCGTTGGTGATCAGTGGGGTGGGGGGGCTCATCAGAGGGGTCTAGGTGTAGGGGGATGGGCTTGTCAGGATGAGGGTTTGATGGTTTGAATAAACATGGGGAAATAGTTTATTTCCCCCTCTCTCACACACACACACACACTGTTCCTCAGACGTTCTTGTCTACTGCTGGAAATGGCCCACCTTAATTATCACTACAAAAGGTCCCCGCCCCCGCTCTCCTGCTGGTAATAGCTCACCTTACCTGATCACTCTCCTTACAGTGTGTATGGTAACACCCCTTGTTTCATGTTCTCTGTGTATATAAATCTCCCCACTGTATTTTCCACTGAATGCATCCGATGAATTGAGCTGTAGCTCACGAAAGCTTATGCTCAAATAAATTTGTTAGTCTCTAAGGTGCCACAAGTCCTCCTTTTCTTTTTGCGGATACAGACTAACACAGCTCCTACTCTGAAACCAGGTATATTATGTTCACCACATTCCCCCTACCCACCAGACCTGTTATCCTGTCAAAGAAGGAAATCAAGCTGGTTTGGCATGACATGTTCTTAGTAAATCCATGCTGGCACTAGTAATTAACCCTTCATCCTCCAGGTATTTGCAAACTGAATGTTTCATGTATTACTCTCATAGCTTCCCAGGCATTGAAGTCAGGCCTGAAGTAAACCATTAAAATCCATGCTAAGTCATTGAACATTCAGTACTTAAGAAATTGTGAAGGCCTGCATTTCACAACAGTCCATATGTACTCACAAAACAAGATCAGATAACTCTCTCACATCAAAACAAGAGTAAAATTCACTAACAGATCCACCCAGCAATATTTTGTCAAAATTGAGGCTTTTTTCACCCTATTTTTTCCTGTTATGTGACTGTAGTAGAGGCTTGTTCTTTAACTGCTTATCAAAGTCAAAATATCTAGGCTACCTCAAGACATAAGCACCAGATTTGTACCATTCATTTTTTGCATATCTCTATCATGTTTCCCTTTATTCATCTCTTTTCTAAACTAAAGATCCCTATTCTTTTTGGTCTCTTCTCAAACACAGTCTCTCTCTGTCTCCAATTATTTTAGAAACTTTTTTTTAAAAAAATATGGTGAACAGAATTTAATTTGGGAGCACTGTTTATTTATGTAATGGTATAAAATATTCACTATTTTGTCCCATTTTTGACACTATTTTGCATATTTTTTATGTGGTGGTGATGCCTTGTTAAAAGTTTTATCTTGAGCTTTCCACAAGGACCCTCAAGTCTTTTTCTTGAATGTTTACAGTTGATTTAGAACCCAACTCTCTGGCTTTGAATCCAAAACTTCTCGTTTTCCTCCCACTCCATTTACTTGTGTCCTCATTACAAGTCAGGATTCAGAGACAGCATACAATATTAAAGCTTAAAATATTGATAACAGCTGATCTTTTAGTTATTTATTTTAAACTAAAACATATTAAGTTTGTGTGAGTTTGTCCTTAAGTGGGTTTAATATTGTATCTGCCAAGCCTTAATTTGGTTTCCAGTTAAAATAATTCTACAAATTATATCAAATCTAAATATCTATCTATCTATGGAACTGTGTATAAATTATTTTGAAAAGAATGGGGATTAAGATTTCCTTTTCTTGAACATAATCTCATTTCCCTGAAATACAGTACAAGCTGTGTTTAAAAGAAATGAGTTTCATCTTCACATTGAGACAGGAAACTGGAAACTTCACAAGTTAGCCAAAAACTAGATGGAGGGAGATTAGAGAGACACAAGGTGGGTGAGGTCATATCTTCTATTGGACCAACTTCTGCTGGTGAGAGAGACAAGTTTTCGAGCCACAGAGAGCTCTGCTTCAGGTCTGGGAAAATAACACAGACTGTTACTGCTAAATATAAAGTGGAACAGATTGTTTAGCACAGTATTTAAGGGACCACTCAAGGTTAAGTGACTCGTTAACACACCTCCAGTCATAGGGAGAAAAAGAAGGTGGGGAAGTTGTTGGGGGAGGGTGGCTAATGGGTTACAGATTGTTGTAATAAACCATACACCCAGTGTCTCTATTCAGTCCATGATTTTTAGTGTCTAGCAAAGTTATGAATTTAAGCTCCCAGGCTCATCTTTTGAAAGTGTTGAGCAGGTTTCCTTTGAGGATTAGAATTGAAAGGTCAGACAGAGTGATCACTTTTTGTTTGAAGGCCAGAAGAGGAGGTTCAGGAAAGATTTTTTTTCCAGGATGGGTTCCCCATTGAGTGAGTATGGGCTATCGTTGTTTGATGATACCCAGTATGGGTTCCAGCGTGGGGTGGTAGGTCACAGCTAGGGTGTGCGGTCAGAAGGTGTTTATTTCAGTACTGAAGCAGGTTCTCTCGGGGCATTTGGGTGGCCCATTCCATGATTTGATCTACCTCGATTGTGGAGTGTTCTTGCTTGGTGAAGATGGTTCTAAGTGTATTAAGGTATTTATCCCAGACTTTCTCCTTTGAGCATATTCTGTGATATCTAGTGCCTACCTAGCCATAGGTACTGGAACTAGAGGTGTGGGGGTGCTGCAGCACCCCTGACTTGAAGTGGTTTCCATTATATACACGGTTTACAGTTTGGTTCAATGGCTCTCAGCATCCCCACTATAAAAATTGTTCCAGCACCTCTGCACCTAGCAGAAGAGAATAGATGTCTTGCTGTGTTTGGGGTAGTTACTGGATCTCTGAAGATAGGTGTGGTGATCCATGGGTTTCTTGTGTAAAGTTGTTTGTAGGGTTCCACTGCTGAAGGTGATCACGGTGTCCAGGAAGTTGATGCTAGTGTGGGAGTGTTCCAGAGACAGTTTAATGGACGGGTGGTGGTTGCTGAAATTGTGAGGAAGTTTAAGCCGTCTGTCCAGAGGATGAAAATATCCATGTACCTTGGGTATATTATTAGTTTCATGGTGCATTTGTCCAGAAATTCTTCTTCAAGGGGTCCCACAAAAAGGTTGGTATATTAGGGATCCATTCTAGTTCCCAGAGCTGTTCTCATGGTTTGGACAAATTGTTTGTTGTTAAATGTAAAAATTGTTATGAGTGAGGATGAAATGGGTGAGTTTGGCGATGTTTTTGGGGTGGATATCTGAGGATCGTCTATTGTCTTGTAAATATTTGAGGCAGGAAGCTATGCCATCATTGTGAGCGGTGTTGGTGTATAGGTAGGGGACGTCCATGATGAGCTATGAACTTCAGTGAATTAAAATGGAGCTGGGTGAATACTGCATAAAAAAAAAAAATCAGCAAAAATGCATTTGACTTTTTAAATGAATTCATTTTGGTCATGCCCACATACTTTTTTATTTTAACATTCTATGAATAGCTATGGAACTGATGTTACTAGCATGAATGCTCAAAGAAGCAAATTTTAAGTTTCCACAATCAAACCCTTGCAAAAAGTACATTTTAAATGCACTTCATGGAGCATTAGCACCAGAAATCTGAACAGAAGAATTGCATTCATGCAGACATTGAACAGAAACAATATTATCTGACTTATGGGACTGATTTCACCTAAACAACATATCTTGAATACCATAGTTTTAATTTTAAATAGCAAGCAATATAGTAAATTAAATGCACAGAAAAAAATCTACATAATATGTAGATGTATAGCATGGTATCTCTTTACATATTTTGAGAGCCCTCTGGAACCACTCACTGTGTTCTCGCTGTTGGAAAGCCTCCAGAAATGAGTTAGAGAAGCAGTATGTAGGTAGGTCTTGCATGTTTTCATATAATTAGTGTAAACAGTTATTTGGAACCCGATTGCACTGATGCAGATTCTTCATATTATTGTTTACAGAGCAAGAGAACACAATAATGAATATATTTCAGACATTTAGTGTGTTCTCTCAGATATTTTGCAAACAGAAAGAGATGCAATATGTTGTATAAATTATTCATCACAAAATACTCCCTCTGGAAAAGAGACCACTCACACTTTTTATCTTACTGTCAAAAAGTTGCTAGTTTTTCCACGTACTGTAGAATCTAATTTGAAATACACAAAATATGCACCCTAAGAATTAATGAAGTACTGTATAGTATTCCAGGACAATACTGTTCCCTTCATAGTGGGCTGTTTGTTTTTCCTTACAATTACATCCCTATAAAATCCTTACTTTTCTCATAGCTATGCCTCATTTAACAGTGTGCTGGGTCCTCTTTCGAACTGTGTGTAAACCGGTATTTCTTATACTTGAGAATTAATTTTGACAGATACTTCCAAAGGCTGGAGCTCAACAGCTCATTGACAAGGAGGGTAACCCCAAGTTGTATCTACCAAAGCAAGGATGCTATAGTACATATAGTATCCTTACATACAAGAGACATCATGTATTCTCCTTAGGTAAACAAGGCCATTCCTTCCTTGTGCTGTGAAAGTGAGATGGAGAAGGAAAATGGCATTGAAAGCCCCTTTGCCTCTAGTTCAGCAGCAGGAGAGTACAGGATCCAAAGCCATTTAAAGTCAATGAGAGAACTCCCGTTGACTTCAAAGGGCTTTGGATCAGGCCCCTAGTGATTGCTAAGGGGACTGCTGCTACCTTGCCAGTTGGTATATGACTGCAACGACATGGTGTGGTTTTCTGTATGCTGCAATCTCCATCACACAGTAGTGAAGGGTGCACACTATTCCTTTATGGAGCAGAACTAAATTGGAGCTCACCAAGTAACTTATCTCTGGCTTCCCTGATCGTAATAAACGACCAACTATGCAGTTGCATTGGGCCCTGTTCAAAAATCCCCACTATCAAAGGAGAATATGACCCTAAAAATACCCTCAGACATATATTAGATGTGCCACTGTTTTTTAATCAAACCTTGATTGGAAGCTAATCTTCTTTAACATAAACGTGTTAGGAGACACTACTCTCATTAATGAATTACTCCTTGAAGATGCAAGTCACAAGAGTTCTTTCCCATCTATACCTATTTATTATGTAACCTATATTGTTCTTATGTTTTGGATCAGGTTCATTAGAGTTACTATGGTATGAGAGAATTAATGTGTATAATTCCAATTAGTAGCACCAACGGTTAGTCAAGCTACTCACCATACTGAAAATACAGCACTCCTATAGAACTATCTGTTTTTCACTCTTGTTCTGAAATCTACCAAAGTTTGTTTTTTTTAAAGTAGTGTTATCTTATTTTCATCTTGATGTAAAAACTCCTTTTTGGGGTCTCAAACTCCATACTCTCAGCATGTGTGTTAGCTACAAATCAATATACCATTTTAGCAATGAGGATTTAATTAAGATAAACAGGCTGCTAAATATTTGTTTCTTTATCTAACTGATACCCCTTTGAGGTTTTGTAATGCCTTCCTGCCTGTTTCTGCAAATATGCAGAAATACAAAAACAAAAAGATATGCAGTGAGGTGTCAGCGGATGTTATTTTGCATGAATCAGGATAATTGACTCCAAGGATGTCTTTGTGAACAAAGACACTAATATTTAGCAGCTGGTTTATTAAATCCTTATTGCTTGAACAGCATAGGATTTTGAGATGACATGCTAAAAGTACAAATTTACAGACCTACTGTAAATGCAAATGAAAAAACTCTCCATCTGTAGTCTGTACAAAATGACTCCTGCCCTTTCGGTATGATAAAATGATCTTCAATAAATACTTCTCATGTTCCTGTATCTTTTAATAATTCACTTTGAAAAGCCAACAATAGCTGTAGGCACAGTCTATTTTGATTAATGACAAAAGCAATGGCCTTTGTGTAACAATGCGGTACTCGTACAAGGAGTTTTCAAGGTCATTATTTCTTTCTGAAAAGTTTAACTCAAGTTAAATATTCATAAAACATGACCTGGTTTTATGCGGGGTGCCATATTTGTTGTCTCAGACAGTATGCTACAAGAAATCTCCCAGGAAGCTTAAGATTAATAAAATTCACATGCACTTCAACAGCAGAATGTAATTGAAAGGTTTTGTTATTGTCCTCCATTAAGTCTTGGGGAATGAACCAAGACATGGAAGTTTTAAGGAAGCCTCTCTCCATGGTATCATTTTTCACTGCACTAATGTTACCTTCAAAAGCCAGAAGCTACATTAAACTACCTTTGGTATATTCTGTTATGAGAGTGAAATGCTAATTAAAAAAAATCAGTCTGTAAAGAATTTTAAAGAATGCCTCATGTCCTTTAACAAAAGCCACTGACAACCTTTAGAACACAAGAATGTAAGAGCTGCCATACTGGGTCAGACCATGATCTATCTTCCCCAGTATCCAGTCTCCAAAAGTGGTCAACACAATGTACAAAATAGGGCAATTATGGAATGATTCACTCATCTTCCACTGCTGGCTTCTGATATTCGGAGGTTTAGGGTCACCCCAAGCATGGGATTGTGGCTAATAGACACTGTTGGACCTATCTGCCATGAATTTATCCAGTTCTTTTTGAACCCAGTTGTACTTTTGACCATCATAACATCCCATGTCAATGTGTTCCACAAGATTGTTGTTGTGTAAAAGTACTTCCTATTGTTTGTATTAAACCTGCTGCCTATTAATTTAATCAGGTAATCCCTGATTTTTGTATTATGTGAAAGGGGTAAACGCACTTCTCTATTCACTTGTCCCATTTATGATTGTAGAGACCTCTATCACATCTCCCCTTAATTGTCTGTTTCCCGGATGAGCAGCCCTAATTTTTTTTTTTAGTTTCTCTTCATATGAAACCATTCTGTAGCCTTGGTTAGTTTTGCTACTCTTCTCTGAACCTTTTCCATGTCCACTATATCATTTTGAGATGGGGCAATACTGAACACAGGATGTTGGCACACCATGGATTTATATAATGGCATTCTGATATTTTCTGTCTGATTTTGTATCCCTTTCCTAATAATTCCCAACAGACTGTTAGCCTTTTCTGATCACTGCTGCATACTGAGAAGTTTTCAAAGAACTATCCACAGTGACTCCCAGATTTCTTTCTTGGTTGGCAATAGCTAATTTAGACCCTATTATGGCATATGTCTACTCAGGATTATTTTTTCCAATGTGCATCACTTTGCACTTATCAATAATGAATTTCATCTGTTATTTTGTTGCCCAGTCACCAAGTTTTGTCAGATCCCTCTGTAACTCATCACCGTCAGGTTTGGACTTAACTATCTTGAGTAATTTTCTGTCATCCGCAAACTTTGCCTGTTCACCGTTCATCCCCTTTTCTGGATCATTAATGAATATGTTGAACAGCACGGGTCCTAGATTCTTGGGGGATGGCGCTGTTAACCTATCTCCATTGTGAAAATGGACCATTTATTCCTAGCACTTTTTCCCTTTCTGTCAACCAAATACTGATCAATGAGAAGAACTTCCCTCTTATCCCATGACTACTTAGTTTCCTTAAGAAGACTTTGACAAGGTCCCTCAGCAAAGGCTCTGAAAATCCAACTACACTGTATCGACTGGATCACCCTTCTCCACATGCTTGTTGACTCCCTCAAAGAATTCTAACAGATCAGGGAGGCATGATTTCCCTTTACAAAAGCTGTGTTGACTCTTCCCTCAACATATCGTGTTAATCTGTCTAAGAATGTTCTTTACTATAATTTCAACCAATTTGCCTGGTGCTGAAGTTAGGCTGACCAGTCTCTAAATTGCCAGGATCTTCTCTGGAGCCCTTTTTGTAAATAAAATGGTGTAACATTAGCTACCCTCCAGTCATCTGGTACTGAGGCTGATTCCAGTGAGTTTTCATACCACAGTTAGTATTTGGGCAATTTCATATTTGAGTGCCTTCAAAACTCTTAGGTGAATACCATATGGTCCTGGTGACTTATTGCTGTTTAGTTTTTCAATTTGTTCTAAAACTCTTCTATTGACATCAATTTGAGACAGTACTTCAGATTTCAGACAGTACCCCACTCCAAAATAAATAGCTCTCAGGTGGGTATCTCCCCTTATTCTCTGCAGTGAAGACCTATGCAAAAGAATTAATTTAGCTTCTGTTCAATGGTTGTGACTTCCTTGAGTGCTCCTTTAACACCTTTGTTGTGTAGTGGCCCCACTGCCTATTTAGCCATGGTGGCATTCTTTTGACCCTCCTCCTGTGTTTCTGATTTGGTGGATACATTTAGTCTGAGCATCTACTATAGTGTTTTTAAGTAGTCTCCATCCTGCTTGCAGGGATTTTATTCTTGTGACTACTCTTTTTAATTTCCTTCCAAGTAGCATCCTCATTTTTGTGAAGTTCCCCTTTTTAAATTGTGCTGGTGGATTTATTTTATTTTTGTATTTTTTCCCATAAAATGTGACATCCTTTAACTATATTATGGTCACTATTACCAAGCAGATCAGTTATAGTTATCTCTTGAATCAGATACTTCACTCCACTTAGGGCTAAGTCAAGAATTGCCTCAGTCTTTGTGGGTCCTAGAACTAACTTTCCAAGAAGCAGCCATTGATGGTGTCTAGAAATTTTCTTTCTGCATCATGCCCTGAGATGACATTTACTCAAGAAATGAGGATAGTTTCAATCACCCACTATTATTGCATCTTCTGGTTTTGTAGCCTCTCTAACCTCCCTTAGCATTTCACAGTCACTGTAACCAGCCTGGTCAGGTGGTTGGTAATATGTTACTGCTGCTATATTTGTATTGTTCAAGCATGGAATTTCTACCCAAAGAGATTTTATGGTACAATTTGATTTGTTTAAATTTATTTTTACTATATTTGATTCTATGCTTTCCTTCATATATAGTGCCACCTACCCCACTAGCTCGACCTACTCTGCCATTCCTATATATTTTGTATCCTGATATTACAGTGTCCCTTTATGTATCCTCATTCCACCAAGTTTCTGTGATGCCTATTATATCAATATCTTCATTTAATGCCAAGCAGTCTCGTTAACACATCTTAGTATTTAGACTTCTAGCATTTGTCTATAAGGACTTCTACATTTGGTCAATATTTAATTGCTTGCCTTCATGTGTTATGTTTAAGTAGGACCCTTATGTGGGACTGTTCCTCACTAGTTCCAACCTGTACTTTACCTACTTCTTTGCTATCATCTATGCTAGGATATTGAGTTCCCCCTGAAATAAAATTCATTCCTAGAGGTTGTCTCTACCCAAACTGTGTGCTTCTGCACACCTCTTGGCTTTTCCCCAGCCCTTAAAGGATTTTTTAAAAAACCAACAACCCTATAACCTTTTGATTTTAAATGCCAGCAGTATGGTTCCATTTTGGTTAAGGTGGAACCCATCCCTCCTGTATAGGCTATTTCCTCCCCAAAAGGTTCCCCATTTCCTCATAAACCTAAATCCTTCCCTTGTACACCATCATGTCATCTATGCATTTAGACCATGCCTATCTTACTGGCCCTGTGCATGGATCTGGAAGCATTTCAGAGAACATTACCATGGAGGTCCTGAACTTTAATTTCTTACCGAGCAGCCTAAGTTTAGTCTCAATGACCTTTCTCCTACTTTCCCTATAGCAAATGCTTTGTTCTTTGTCTTTATATAGTAACAATCTATGGTATATCACTCAGAAGTCACTACCACTTATATACTGCAACATATGTGGTCCAACATGAACGAAGTTCAGCAACACTGCACTTTCCACCATAAAACATATTTCTGTTGATTTCTGCTCCTCTATAATTTTGTACTAATTATTATACAGAAGCCATTTAATATGGTTATCAGCAGGCTTTTGCAATCTTAAATACAATGCCACTTTATTTTGTATAATGCCTTTCATAAAAAGCACATGTCAAATTAAGAAATACAAGACAACAGAAAACAGTACAGTTAAAGACCACTGTAATCAGGTTTAACCCTCATCACCTGCAAGGCTAGCAAATGCCCCAAATTAGTCCTGCTTTGCATCTGGGGAGGTGAGTAGCTAATTGGCTTTGCTCTGCCTCCTCTGGCTGGGAGCCATAATAAGTAATCTGAAGGAGCTCAGTTGAGGGAGAGAGAGCAGAGGAGACAGGCCTCACTGGCTGAGAAAAACCTAGGGTGACTATACATAGAGAAAAGGGGGAAATGTAGGCTACTGCAAGGGAAGTCCTGAGATTGTAAGTATAGAAGAAATGACTTCAGCAGCCCAAGAGGTTTGGTTTTGACTTGTTTATGATAACCTAACTTAAGTAACTTGACCAGAGGTCTGAGCTGCAGAAGACTTGGGGCCAGAGGTAGAGGGTTGTCAGGAGGAGCCGAAGATAGCAGCAACAGCCTGCACTGATGCAAGGGGATGCATACCGAGGGTGAATGAGCTCTGCCACAGTAGTGTATAGCAAATACATTAAAGCCTGCTGTCATAAGTACAACATATGGAGGAAAATATGACTACGTAAAGAAGGAGGAGGTTTAAACATAGATAAGGAACAGCTTAGGTACACACAACAAAAGCTGTTCTAGATGACAGGAGCTGCAGAGGAAAAGGTTCTCATCTCCACAGTGGAGAGATCAGATAGGAAGCAGATATTCAATATGCAGTGAGCGTAGATCGAAAGATGCTCTATGAGATTAAGACTGGTACATGGAGCGCTTCTAACAATGAAGGACGTTTTGAACAGCCTCTGGAAATAAACAGGAAGCTAGTGTAGTATTGCCAACTCTTGGTTTTATTGGAACTCTCATGCTGTTTGCTGTTTTTTCTTAAAGCCCAACTCTATCCCTGATGTGAAGAGATGCTGGAGAACATGACTCGTGTACCCTAAAGGCTCAAAAACCAAAAGGCAAATAAAAATAACCATGCTTTCTAAAAAAAATGGATTTTTAAACTCATCTCATGGTTTTAGGGCTTGAGTTAGGAGTTTTGACTGCTTGGGGTTGGCATTGCTGCCAGGGTGTTGAGGATGGGGATGATGTGGTCATGCTTTTTGATATATCTGTACAGGTGACTAGAATGCTGCAACTTATCTGATGAACTAGCTGAGTCCTTTTATGACCCCTTGTGAACCAGCTCCTTCTTCACCTCTTGGAAACCCTGGCTGGTAGGCCTTTTTTGTGTGCTGCTTAATTCACACAGTCCACCAGGGTACCTCCAACATGTGTCTTTATTACTGTTTATGCTCCAGGTACATACACAACATAGCAGCAGTAATGGGGAAGCCCCCTCTATTGTTCTCTGGCCAAGTCTTTTATACTGCCTGCTTTCTTCTCAGAGCTATAAGCTGGTGAGCTAGTTACCATCATGCTCCGTACGGGTGCAAAGAATCCCTTCTACCCTTCCAAATCCAGACTAAGTCCCTCCTACACTAAACTACATCCAGTGCCCTGTGTGTTCTGCATAACCAGGGTGCTGTCTTCCAATTTATAGCTTCTAAGAGTACCCTGCCACACCTGTTTCCACAATATCTCAGCACCTCATAATCTTTAATGTATTTATCTTCATAATTTACAGATGGGCAACTAAGGAAGAGACTTAATGGTTTGCCCAAGGACACATAGGAAGTCTGTGATGCAGCAGAGAATTAAATCTGTATCTCTAGAATCCCAAGGTAGTGCCCAACCTTCCTTCTTAAAATGGACCTTAGAAGGGGCTATACAGGAGGGAATTACAATTGTTAAGTCTAGAAGATGGATTAATCTTACAGGAAAAGTTGAATCAAAGCAAAAGTGGTTATAGGCAATGTCACTGAGACAATGAAAATTGGATTAAACACTTCAGAAATATGGGAGGAGGAATGTCCACAGTCAAAAATATGTTCCAGGATATAGAGAGTGAAAAATAATGGGAAGTAAATTGAGGAGGAAGACCAAGGACATAGATTTATATGGGGTTACCATTCTTGCCTAACAAAAGCACTTGTGGTTTCATGGACACTTATGGTAGTTATAGTTAAACAATTCTACTCTGAAAAATTACAAAAAAGCTGTAACTTCTTATTTCACAGACCTGTTCTCTTCAGGTATATTAAGTCACATCTGCTTATACTACAATAAAAATAAACTGTTACTGCATTTTACTCCTGTTACTATTGCAGGTCCTGCTGAGAGTCTGTTACAGATCATTTATCAGCAGAACTGTTAAATTCCAGTTGCAGACTTTTTTTAACCTTGTTGGTGCCTTTGCCAGAAAGAACCTAGCTTGATTTTGAGTTTCTAAATGGAGTTTGCAGGGCTTAAAGTTTACAAGCAAGAGGTAGCTTTTAAACAGCAGATTCATTGTGGAGATATTCAGAAATAATAAATAGGGAAACTAATTTTTTCAGAAAGTTACACTTTAACCAAGTCTGAAGTTTACTTGAACAAGTTAGACAGAAACATTGTGTAGCGTTATGATGAAATTTCAAGCATCCCAAAATTCTAATAGGATTATGAGATAAAAAGCCAAATAAAATGTGATTATGGGCCACTGTGATAAAATGAGAGTTTAAAAAATGCAACTACTTCCAAGATTTCAGGATACAAATTAGAGCTCAATTAGATGCAGAAAAAAAATGAATGGGCTGGATCCTTGGTGTGAAATGATATAAATCAACTGAACTCATGGGAGGCATGCTGATGATCTGGTCCAATACATCGTCCAGTATACCTCCTGCCAATTGAACCAGTTCATCTGCAAAATCCTCTTGTAAATCAGCACGCTATTTGTTTTGTAGTTTAACAGCTGAATCATGTAGTTCTGATGCAGAAAGTAATATGAAGATTATTCATAAATCCAAAGTAGCCGCATACCCCTTCGTATCCTTCATACCTGCGATGCAACTCTGCAACAAATTTATCAAACAACACCACTGAAAACCTCCACGCAAAATTTCTCTCAGCCTGGCAATTTTCAGTCCAGCTCTCCAGACTCATCCTGTTTTTTATGCTTCAGTTCATGGTGCTTTTCCGGTTTATACTGTTGAGAAACTCGAGGTGTCATTTGTTTAGTGATCGTTTCAAAGCTGTCAAACTGAAGTCGTAGACCAGCCACAAAATCCTTTAAAGAGCCCACCAACGTTACAGCATTAGGCAAGTCAAGGTCAACAGCCTGAAGTGCACTGCTTGTTGCTTGAAATCTCTGCAGAACTGTGTTCCTGAGGTTGCAAAGAAAAGCAATTTCCAGCTTGTCCATTTTCATGACTAGTGATTGAGCATCGTTGTGCATATTTGGGTTCTGATTTGGATCGCCTGCTAGTTTTCTGAGAGGTTCCTGAATATTTTCATAATTCAGCCGTAGTGCTTTTGTAGTCTGGGCATGTGCGAAGCGCCTTGTATCTGAAAGAGCTTTCAGCATCTCAATTCACTTATTGTCATTTGGCTTTAATCCTGCAGTAACAATTTGCCAGTGAGTGGTTGATCTTGAGCAGAAATTAAAAAGCTACTGTACAAAAGGAAAAAAAAAAAAACATGTTTGCCTCCAAGCAGCAGTTTACGCTCGTAACCCCAACTGAATTGAGAGTGTGAGCTGCGCAAGCTACCCACTCTGCTAAGGGGCTTATCTCCAGAATTCATGATTGCAGACCATTGTATGCCCCTCACATATTACTAGCATTGTCATAACAGTGATCTCTGCAATTTGCTATGTCAATGTCCATCTTCTGCAAAACTAAATTACAAAGCAATTCTCCAGTATGACTTGTTTTGAGAAATTTAAGAAAATGCTCTTGAATCTGCCCCTCTTGCGACACATAGGACAATGAACGTAAGTTGATATACGTGGGATATGTCAGGAATGGAATCTACAATAATTGAAAAGTACTTTGCAGTCTGCAACTAATTGTTTATTTCTGAAAGCACCCTATGTCCCATTAATGTTATAAATTCCTCACAAATCATTGAAGAAAAGTATGAAGGCCTTCCTTTACCAACGTTCCCATATTTTTTTTATATGTTCATTTAGAAAAGGATCACAGTGACTCAATAATTCCAACGTGCCCAATTCCCATTACTGGGGGATCCAACAGCTTCACTGTCTCCTCTGAAAGAAAGCCGACGCTCTGCCAGAAACCTAACAACCCATCTGAGGACCTCTTTCCAATAAGCAAGGTGAGTTTCAAACTGTTTTTTCATTTCTAAGTTGATTTGCCCTTTGGCTTGTGTCAGAGAAATCTAGGTAAGCATTGCATTTCTGTGACAAATGTTGCTCTCGTGCTCAACAAGAACTGCAGCGTGTTTCCAGTCATTAAAGCCATAACCACTAAATGTTGTATTAGAAGACAAATCTCCAAACAACACACACAAAAAAACCCAGATCCTGTTGATGGAGAATAAAGAACCCAATCACAAGGTATAAATCCCCCATTTTGAAGAGTACATGTGAAGAGGGTTTTCGATAAACACTTTCTCTTGTGTGTATTGTTTTTCAGACGCTGAAAAAAATCAGTTTTTGTTTTGACATAGTGTTGGCCCTTTTGTGATCCAATAAGATTGCACTGTTTCATTTATTGGGCCACAGCATGCTGCATCAGAGCTGTATGGGTCAAAGTTAGCTGCATTTTTACCTTCATCACATGCAGCTATTTCAATCTTGTCCAAAACTGGCTGACTGGCTGTGTCTGGACTGTCTTTTGGGGTTGCTGTCATTCCCTCGCATGGATTTGTGATGCTTGTTGACTTATTTTCTAAATCACTAATATCTGGTGCATTTGTTGGTGGTTTACTGAAATAGCCTGTCAATTTTGGTATTTTGTTTAACAACTGTTCCTCACGAATCTTTTTTAATTTCTGCATTTTCCTCTTTTGAGCTCGCTGTCATATTTTCTAGGTGCCTGTGCACCATCATCCAGCATTTTTATGAAACCCCTGTAGAGGTGCACAGATCCAACCAATAAGAAATGGCACGTGATAGGATTTTATCACGTGATAATTATGATCAGGAGGGAAGTTGTTTTAATAAGATATGTTGATAAAATAGATTTGTTCTGTGCTTGTTTGTCTATTTGCACATGTAATTGCAATAATTGCCCATATAAATTTGGAATGCAAGGACACATGCTTCCCACAGCTCCCATTGGCTGGGAACGGCAAACCATGGCCACTGGGAGCTGCCTGCAGACGCCGACACTCAACGTAAACAAACTGTCTTGCGGCCTGCTCGCGGATTACCCTGATGAGCCACGTGCCAAAGGTTGTTGCCAACCCCATTTTTTCATATATATAATTGGATTTATTTTTGCGGGGCCGGGGTCCCCCTTAGCCCAAGGACCTGAGCTGCAGCCCCTAAAGCCCCTGCATTAATCCGGCCCTGGTAATAACCAGGAAATGGATCAGTGGGCAAAGAGGAAATGAACATGATATATGCAATTTAATCACAGAGTATATTATTTCACATATACAAGTATATATCACATAAATGTACCTAGATTAAGGTAGTAGGCCAGTTTTTAAAAACAGGCAAATTAAAGTACAGTTGCAAATGGGCAAGTGATTGTACAATTATCCAATCTGCACGTGTTAATTCTGCATTTGTAAATACACATGTAAAAATTTGGCCCTGTACATGGATTTCATATGTCTGAGGTTAATGAAATCAATCAAAATTAGCCACCATCAGCACTGTGTCTGTACATTGTGGGGTATATAACAAACCGCAGCATAAGAAAAGCAGAGCTACAAATGGTAAGTTTGCTTTTACACATTTAAGGCTCAAGAGAAGCATCCGACCCCATAATGCTTCAGGGTTTCTTTTGAGGAAAATATTTAATGTGACCTTTGATTCACCAGTTATTAAGATCTCACTTATGTATCACTTACACTTTTAGCAGTCTTTGGGGTTAAAGCAAAATATCCATCTTAATGTATACCTTTCAGACCAAGTATTTCTCAAAGTAGTCATTTTCCAGTACTACTCCTCACAGACACAGTTGGTGCTTTTATAACAGTATAAAACATCTCAGGCTGGTGTTGCAATAAAAAATTCAAAAGTTCCCACTGCTCCTTGTAGGCAAGGGGAGTTGTAAAAATGCCATTTTGTAAACTGCATACTTTCTACTTCATACAAAATGTGTTTGATTAAGTGACTGAAAGGGCCAGGAGTTTACTTTGCATCCAGCACTGCCTGAAAAGGAGGAAGAACAATATATCCAAAAACTATTCTGTATATATGCTAAGAAATAAAAAAAACAGCCTGCACATGGATTGAAGGATCAAGAGCTATATGTGCCATACTAAATTTCTCTTCTTTTTTTTTTTGTACTATCTTAATTTTGATTCCATGCCTCTTCCAAAGGCCTCTCATACCAGCAACTGTATTAGTTTTAGTTGATATTTGGTTGAGCAGGAGATAGCTCCTAATGCAAGAACATATTGGTATAGAAATGCTCTTTTCTTCCGTGGGAAAGACAGTAATCAGCAAGTTTCCATGGAGATCTTAAAGTTTACTTCACCTCCACCAACTTGCTTGTAATTTACACCAGAGAGATATACAGCTTTCTCAACATTTCAGAATGTGGTGTTCTCCTGCGGAAACTACGCATTTTAGCATGACAGAATCAGCTTGAACATCACATGTCTACCTGAAATGTGTGCTTTTATAGTTCAAGTCAGACCCTTATAGTAATCTCCTAGGTAAGATGTCGACTATATTCTGTATTTTTTTGGTTAGTTTACTTTGTGCATTTGAGAGTACAGAGTGGGTAGTCAGTGTTACTGTTTCCTTCTACATTCACTGGTTTCTCCTTTACTGTAGAAAAGCCTTACAAACATCAGCAAGGAATCAGAAAAAAAATCTTATATGCAATTTTAAAGGATTAAAACAATTTGATATGGACACATTCGAAGGAAGCTCTATAAAAAAAAAAAAACCTGGCATTCAATGGAAAAATCAAGTTGACAGTGTCCCAATGACTAAGCCATGGGCTTTGAAGGATCAAGGCCTTTGGCCATAAGAGCAGGAGTTTACATCCATTGTAGATTCAAATGTACTCAAGGACATAGCTATCAGGTAAGATAGTTTCTCTGATGAGGAAAGGAGAGCAACAGCATCAAAATGTATCTGGTTCCCTGGAGGTTTAATTTTACAACCATAGGAAAGTGAGAGGAATTAGGGAATGAGGATTGTAGTTGAGTAAAAAGGGGTAACCTCAGAACTGAGTTGCCCAACAGCAAGATGGATAAATGTCTAAGGAGCAACCAACACAAATGATCAGTTTGATATGTCCACTAGCTGAGCAAACCCTGCTATGCTGAAGTATGGCAACAACAAAAACCTTGCTCTTGCCATATGAGATGTGTAGTCATTAAGAACATTTGATAATCTATATTTGAACACCTAAACAGAGGTTTCACTAGATTGGTGTTGCACTGGAATTTTAATTGACTAATTGGTATAAATCCTAAACTGGGAATTTAAATGATTATCCATAACTGAGGTCATCATATGACCTAATTAATGTAATTGCTTTCTCTTGAATCCTTTGAATGATTGCCTACACTGAGTGCCAAATTTATTATTGCCAACACTAGTTCCACATACAGTAGCAGCAATGTGAAGTGCAATATCTTTTAGCATAAATCCCTGTTGGTATTTTTAAAATTATATTTCCTACTTTAGTTGCTCTGGTCCCGGTCAGCATGGCCTATGACGCTCTAGTTCAATTTTGTCAAGTTAGACTGATCATTCCCACTGTGTGCACTTTAACTTGTAATAGTTTCAGAGACTGGCAATATAACCATAACATTAGCAATCTTTTACCATTGTCAAAATATGAAAAGTTAACTTTGTGAAAATTATGCAAGACAAGCTACCTTAAACTGTAATAATTGATGTAGAAATGCGGATTTTGTCTGGCCGTGTTTTGTAGCTCCATTTTCAGGGTGTCCTAATCTCCAGGCAACAGGCCTTTAATTGTCTATGTTATGCTCAGAAAGTGACATGGTAAAAATAGCTGATGGTTCTCCATGTAACTGCTCTTAGTTGTCCTTCAAAAGATACCTGGTTAGTTTATTGACAATTTTTTTTTTTTAACACTACTAGCCGCAATGCAAAGCTAGTATAACACTCCACTTTCTGCATCATCAAGAACTTCACAAACACAACTGATTCTAAAGTATTTACTGTTGGTAAAACTTTGATTATTAGGGCTCAAACATTTTTTTATAATGGGAAAGTCTGAATTTGTTGTTTCAAGATTCCCTTCATATATTCTTGGAGATTCCCCAATTATTAAGGGATAAAGTTAGTATTAATAATTACACTTCTATTGAGCCTTTCCTATAGGGGTGTCAGAATAATTTATAAACACAAACCCACCTTATGTTTATATGTGTGTAAACTGAGGCACAAACCAGCAGTATGGTGGTCCGGCATAGATACAGATGTACAGGGGAAAGTGGAGAGCAGGACCCACACATCTGAATAAAAAGGACCACTTCTTACAACTCCACTGTTATTAGAGTTGACAGAACATTCCAATGGATGTTTTTGAACAGTTATTGTAGATATTATTCAATGAAAATGATACATCTGCTCTAGACTACCAATGAGGTTTTTGATAAAGAAAATGTGACCTGTACCATTATAAAACTTAAGAAGCTGTTAAAGATGACAAGTCCCAATTTATTAGTTTATGTAAAATTGGCATTCCTACGGGTTAACCTCTCTGCTTCCCCATTGTTCAGAAAGCAGAATGTTGGCAGGAAAAATATGTCCATGCTGGCACATTTTAGAAAGAATGCAAAAAAAACAACCCACAACTCATTCCTTTAGAAGAATGCAGATCTTGTTGGTCAATTGAGAAGCTAAAAGGAGCATAAAAATGTGCATAAACCCCTTAAAATGGTCCTTTCTTAAGCATGTATTTGTCTGCCCTAATTTTATGTTGTTCTTTCAAGGTTTCTTGCTGTATTGAAAACTCTATTTTTTTTCTCCTTTCTTCTCTCCCAGTGTCTGTCACAAGTCTCATAATTTTATGTTTTATTTAGATTCCCAGCTCCTTGAGTCCTGTGATTACGTGAAAATCTCAGCACATTTTTAAGAGGTATGTCTCTAGCTCTCACAGTTGCAGAAAAAATCTTGAAACTGTGACCTAAACACTCCCTAAAGGCTCAGAACCCAGAAGACAAAACAAAACCCCCAAATTTTATTTTTAAAAATTATCCTGATTTTTTTTAAGCCTTGATTTTTGCGGAGCTTTGATTCATGATTTTTGAACATTTGGGGTTGGCAGTATCACAGATGCTGGAATCAATTTTCAGACTATAACTAGCACTGCTACTACAAAATAATATCTAAAAATAAGAACACACTAAAGTTCTGCAAAAGTGTAGTTTTTCTACAAGCCAAAATTTCTGGCCCTTCTGCAGTTCCTCAGGACTCAAGTTCCAGATATAGATTCATAGATATTTATGTCAGAAGGGACCATTATGATCATCTAGTCTGACCTCCTGCACAACGCAGGCCACAGAATTTCATCCACCACTCCCGCGAAAAACCTCTCACCTATGTCTGAGCTATTGAAGTCCTCAAATCGTGGTTTAAAGACTTCAAGGAGCAGAGAATCCTCCAGCAAGCAACCCGTGCCCCATGCTACAGAGAAAGGCGAAAAAACCTCCAGGGCCTCTTCCAATCTGCCCTGGAGGAAAATTCCTTCCCGACCCCAAATATGGCGATCAGCTAAACCCTGAACATATGGGCAAGATTCACCAGCCAGATACCCAGGAAAGAATTTTGTGTAGTAACTCAGATCCCACCCCATCTAATATCCCATCACAGGCCATGGAGCCTATTTACCAAGAATATTTAATTACCAAAACGATGTTATCCCATCATACCATCTCCTCCATAAACTTATCGAGTTTAATCTTAAAGCCAGATGAAACTCTATACATCTGGAGCCTAGAAACTGTGCAAGTGAGAAAATTCTTGTGGAACTACCAAATTCTGCAAGATGAGAGCTCCTCTGACAGTGGCCAATAGCCGATGCCCCAAAGGGAATGAACAGACAGGTTATCATCAAGTGATCCATGTCCTGTCACCCAATCCCAGCTTCTGGCAAACAGAGGTTAGGGACACCATTCCTTCCCATCCTGGCTAATAGCTACTGATGGATCTATCTTCCATGAATCTATCTAGCTCCCTTTTGAACCCCATTATAGTATTTGCCTTCACAACACCCTCTGGCAAGGAGTTCCAGAGGTTGACAGTGTGTTGTGTGAAAAAATACTTTCTTGTGTTTGTTTTAAAGCTGCTACCTATTAATTTCATTTGGTGGCCCCTTGTTCTTGTGTTATGAGAAGGAGTAAATATGATGATGTCATAAATAAATCTTATCTGCTCTTGTCTTGTGGAGTTCAAAAGTTATGCTTATGTAATTGGCAAAGTTAGTTAAATTGTCAAAGTCTTTGCTAGAAGTATTTTAAGAAATATCATGGAGTAAATAAATAGAGTATGAAGCATGTGAGATTTTAGTTTGTTAATTTGCATTTATTTCTTTGGGGATTAAGCTCAGCGTGAGCCACAAAATACAGGTCAGTACATGTTTTGAGTTTCTCATGCTCTCTCTCTTGATGGACAGAAAATCTCTTTTGTTCAAGGTGACCTGTCCAATTCAGAGGCAAGGAATAGGTTGATTTGGGGAGAGAAAAAAAGTGGAGTTTGACAAGCCCGGTAATTAAGAAGCTGAGGGCAGCAGGGACCCCAACACAGCCAGAGTTCCCTTGTTCCCCCTAATAAGTGGATCCCCTGCAGATATACGTGTCTGTTAGTAAAGAGTAACCCTTTTAGTCCTTTACTTTCTTGTATATTTGATTCATTTATATATCAATGATTTTAGAATCTTAATGATATTAACAAGGAGTATGTCCAAGTTTTAAGGCCCAGAACACTGGTCCTTGACAGATAAGTAACACTATTCACGAATTTTATGCATTAAGCTGTATTTAATATGTGGTACACTCATGATTATAATACTCTAGATATCCTTGGAAACTATCTCCCAGTATATTTTATTCATACATTATATAATGCTTATGTAAGCATTATATATACTTAGAAAATTAATAAGGGATGAGTCTTACAGAACATGTTTTCTGTTGGGCAATTAAGAGGGAAGAATGATTATGGGGGTAAGAAGGACCCACTGAGAGAGATTATCTTGATGAATTGTTAGTCCTCTCAGCTGTAAATAATCATGCCTTCATACATAAATCAGGTAAATTGAGAATGTATAGAAATGACATCAAAACATGTGTTTCTTAGACAAAGAGGTTTTCTTTGTCTGAAACTCTACATCAGAAGCGGATTACTCTTTTGTGGGGCCCTGGGCCAGAGCAAATGGGGGCCCCTCCACAACCCTTTCACCTGCAGTGTCCCCTAGCACTCCTGAAGGGGAAATGGGGTCATGGCGTGGGGACTTGACTCTGCTCCCCAGCAAAAGTGCTGGGGGGTGTGTGTGTGCGCGGAGCGGGTCAGGGTGCATGGGCACCCATTTTTCAGGTGCCCCCAAATGGCCAGGAACCCTGGGCATGGGCCCCTTGGCCCAATGACTAATCTGCCACTGCTCTATATAATGACCCTAGTATGGGAACTTAATGGGTGAATGAAACTGTGCATCCTTCCAGGTACAGTGAAGGAGAGAGAGAACCAGCTTCCATCTGACAACAAGGAGTGGTAACATTTCTATTCTATTCTTTCTGTATAGCACTGTACTAATCTCCGATCAATAATCTTTGATTAAATAATTCCAACTGAGCCTGTGATTTGACAATCTTGAGTTGTCATTAACTCAGACATGCAACAATTTCACCTCTCGTGTGCACAATGCCACCAGGGTCTTCCCCAAGCCATATAGACAAGAAAAAGGAAGAATCAGGATCAGATCCAGCTTCCAGGAACAGAAACCTGCCAGTAGCCACAGGGCACACACAGTGTTTGAGGTTTCATTCCTGTGAACTGGAAGTGATCCCGGGCTACAGGTTAAAGGAATTCTGGAAAATGTATTTGAGTAATTAGTGGCGATTTAATTTTGTTCATTGTTTGTAACTGGCTGGATTCAAAGTTCTGATTTTAAGAGATTGTGGGTTTTTCTTTTTGTTATGTTTTTAATTTAAAGCGTGTAATAAGTTACCTGTTTTCAAGTGCATTTGCTGATTTAATGATGTAATTTTCACAGCAAGAAAGGTTTTGTTAACACTGGAGAAGAGGGTATATTGATTCTAATAAAAAGAATAGTATGGGCAAGTAACTATAGCAGGCTATTGTATTAAATCCCTGCCTTGCTGGGGCAAAAAATGGGGTCAGACAGAAATCTGGTTCCAGGAGCGTGCCCTGAGTTGTAGATTTTATGTGAGCTACATTCGAACAGGACCTCTTTAAAGTGAATACCTTCTATGGTCTCGTATCTGGATAGTCCTCTCTACTTTTAATGTTTTCAGTATACCTTCCCAGTCTATTTAGTGAGACAGCCCAGGCTTTCACATGGAGTATGAAAGACTCTTTCAAGCTGGAGTTACAGCCTTTTCCCCCCTCCATGTCTCTGGCCACTAGGGCGTTCCTTGATGTTAGGATGAAAAGTTACGACGGGGACATTGGCTATTTAAAATGAGCCTATAGGAAGCCTGAACAGCAGCATATCTTGGCATCAAATATCTACTACATTTTTTTTTTTCAATTAAATGATGCTTCTAGAAACTCAACAAAAGTGGAAGAAAGGGTGGTAGCGTTACAGCTTACCCACAGAAGTCAGGTTACAAGCTCATGGAGGAAGGCAGAGTGACAGAGTAGTGAGCACAGCTAATACTTTTAGGGACTGGCAGTAACTTATTTCTCACTGAAGCAGTTGTTCTGCCACCGTTTTTCAAGGCTATAATAGCCATAGGAAAGAATCCACCCAGCCTTCCCTGCCTTATCCCCACACACCTGTGTGCCACCCTAACTTTTATCCATTATGTGTCTTTGCATCTGTGGGGGAATACCAACCTTTGCAACCTGGACACACTTAATTACACACTGCAGGTTATATATATTTTGCCAGCATGAATGTTTCCTTTTTCCTAAGACAGAAAATTATACTTAGAATGTAAGCTCTTCAGGACATGGCCAAGCCTTCCCCTATGTTCTGTACAACACCAACGACATTGGTCAGCATTCAACAAATAAGTCTCGCATGTCAGCATTGCAATTTGTGATTTAAAATACATACTATAAAAGTGAACTCTCATTACAGATAAAGTAACAAACAAGCAGAACAGATCACTTCCTTCAAATGCAGAATATAATTCCAGATTTTATAGCAGTATCTGAGTCAATCTTAGCCAACAGGCCATGAAGGGCATATGAACTATGATGTGAAAATCTTGGAACTTGAATAAATATCAACAAGGAAAAGGAAACTGTTGAAAGTTAAAGGGACTTATATTTGAGTATGATCCCATTTAACTAGTCTACTTTGCATCTTGTATAAACCTAAGAGAGAGACTACGTGACCGAGTTCCACCAATATTATGGTTCTTTTTTGATCTTTCCCAGCTCTCTTTCCAATTATTTTGCTTGAATTTAGCCTTGCAAGTATCTTCCCTAAAACAGCATTCCCAATTACCTTAGCCACAGTACACAAAACATGCATTCTAAAATTGCACAGATCACATTTATTCCTGCAGAAGGTAACCTCAGAAGCTAATAAGTTGCAAACAAAATTTATTTTTAGAAAAGAGCTGTCATCACCTATTGAATGTGATAACGACATTGATAGTAGTTGTTAGCTCTAGCAGATGTATAGATAAAAGCCACTACTGATTTTTCAGCAATGCATGTTGAGTTCTAAAGGTCTAAGATTCTCTAACTCAGTACGTATAAATATAAAGAAGTGCAAGACTGGCATCGCACAAGAGTACTGTACTGGTTAGAAGGGAAAAAAAGACATCGGACCTATGTATGTTGTTATTGCTGCATGGTCAACGTTTGATTGTAGACTGTTCTTTAATTTATCTATTTAAAAAAGACAAAATTCCTGAGGGTGCTGAAATTTGATTCGATAGCCAGCAATTTCTGTTTAGGTCTGAATTTTCATCTGCAGCCCCTCAAAATCCTATGGGACAAATTCTGTCTTCAGATACATGTGTCCTTTCCCTTGAATTCATCAGAAATTGTGCATCTGCATTAGAGGGCAGACTTTTCCCCTATTTTAGAGGCTAGCACAGACACTCTATTGAAAAATGTGCTTCTATCAAAGAGAGACATTTGAATCAAGGTGCACTGTGCTCAAGCTTGTAGCATTTTAACTAATTGAAAAAATCAACTTCAGGTTATGGTAAAATTCATAACAATATATCTGGTATCTCTGTCCTCAACTTACTGTCATCATTTACTCCAGTGTCTGTAAACTTGGCATCACAGTTTCTCCTTCTCCTATATCTGAAACTTGCCTAAAATCACCTTCACAACAAGATCCATAAATCACCCTGACTCCACCTCTGCAAAAATGCTTCACCTGAGACACTGTAGCCTTTCTGCTCTCTACACATTCCAGCCCTCTTGCCTCCAGTATTCTCCCCCATTTGAAGAAGCACACACACATTACCCCATACATACATGAACTCTTCAACTGCCTAAACATATAAGTATCTAGTTCAAAACGATCTAACTTGGTGTGGGTCTAGGTGTGTTTTAAACTTGGACTTCATCCCTCATTATCCTTGTGATTTTTAAAGCTCCCCTGGACCATGTTACTCTGTCCTGATCACCTACTCTCAGTTTCTTCTCTCTTCCTTTACACAACAGTCTCATGACAGTTGGTGCAAGAATTTTCACTATGATTCTTTACAAATAGAACAGACTTCAGTAGCTCTTTTCCTCATCAGCAATCCATCATATTCTATGCAGCACATCCTCAGCTGGTGTAAATTGTCATCAGCATACAAGGCTACTCTGGTCATTCAGCATACAAGGCATATAATCTACCATTTTCTGTGATGATCATTATGGTTAATCAATAAAACATGTTAGTTGTGGGTCTTTTGAAAATTAAGTCATATTTCTATGTTTCAGTTTCTGTTTAGGGTGTTTTGTTGTTTTACCTTCCCACTATCCTTGGCACTGATTTAAGAACTATTCTTAGCTCAAAGTAATTGCAAAATAATCAAATTCCTTCTGTTTCTGCCAAAAGATGAAAGGGGAATGACAAAATAAAAAGTAACTCCTCTTGCTAAATACCACTTGCATGCCATCTCTGGCTCTGCTAATGAAACTTGTATTCTGGTGACTTGCTTAAATTAAACAAATTGCCTTCAGTCAGAAACCCACAAACTGTCAGTTGATCTCGTTCATTAGTTGTTGGCAAATGGGAGAACCAAAGCCAATTCTGACATGTACTTATCATAAATTTATTACTATGTCTGGCATGTCCAGCTTGAGGGGAGGGAAAGAAAAGGAAGTCAACAGGAAAAGTGTAGTAGGAGTTGTGGGTTTTATATTTGTTTATTTTAAAAACTGCTTGTTCAAAGAATAGTTGTTTGTATTACTCAGTTCTCTAGAACATTTTGGGATCTGGTTCCTATGAAAGATGATATACAAAGCAAAGTTATATAAAGTTGTACCATTTAATACAGTTGTTTTGTTACATGGTTTCTAACTTTTTAAAATTTTGCTTTCTTAGATTACCTCTATCCTTAGCTGGTGTGAACTGCCATAGCTCCATTGTCATGACTTCATTCAAGTTAAGACAATGTATCCCAGCTGAGGATCTTCTAGTTTCCTTCCAGCCATATTACTACAGCATTCTTCAGTACAGTTCAAAAATATAATTTTCATAAGAGCTACTCAAGGGAAAAAAAATCAAGTGTTTAAGTAATCAATTTATATGTAAGTAATTATTTATACTATTATATTGGACTTTTATTTTTAATTGTATTACTGTCTAAGTGGAATGCTCAATTTTGCTTACTATAATTGTCAAGAAACTAGTGTATCATTTCTCGAGAGAAAATTAAAATCTTCAAAGCAAATATCAACTTGAAGTGACCTTCAGTCAGAAGAGTGACTATGTAAATTGGCACTTTTTGATTCCACAGAGATGCTGCATCTTTGTTTTCCATACCAATCCTGTTTACTTCACTGGCAAGAAAAAAAAAAAACACACAACCCCCAAAACAAATGAGACAAAACAAACAACCAACCAACCACATACAAAAACTTCTAGCCTCATTTTACTTTTGGAGCAGTACAGTGATGGAAGAGTAGCTGAATTCTATTCTGGTTCACACATCACCAAACTTAACCAAGTTCTAATGACAGGACTTTTATGACTGGTGATAGAGTAAGAGCCAGAAACACAACAACCTGATTTTCAGACCCCAGGTTGAGTTTTCAGGGTTGAAGTGTAGGCCTAAATTCATAGGCTGTTCCAACTTAAGTGGAGCTAGAGCCATAGTCATTTGACTTTTTCAAGGAACCTGATTCTCATCTCCCTTTCCTGTGCCAAGTGGATCTTAGTACAAGAAAAAAAAATCCTACCCAATGTCGTCATATAATTTCTGAGGTGACAATGTTAAAAAAAAATCCGTAGATCGGTAAATCAATAAAAGAATAGTCCATTCAATGCTCCGGGCATCCTTGACAATGCTTGACAAATACACTAACAAACCGTTGCAGGAAGTGCGGCTACTCCAATGAGACCCTGCCCCACATCCCATGCAGCTGCATGCCCCACTCCAGAGCCTGGCAGCTGCGCCACAATGCCATCCAGAACAGCCTGGTGAACGCCATCGCACCGTGTCTGGGGGAGGTTGCCGTGAACTGCGCCATTCCTGGGACTGACAGCCAGTTGTGACCTGACAGTCACCGACGAGGCCTAGAAAAAGATCATCCTCATCGACATCACAGTCTCCTTTGAGAACAGGACCCCCGTCTTCCGCGAAGCCTGAGCTCATAAGCTGGAAAAATACTCCCCTTAGGCTGACACCCTGAGAGCGAAGGGCTACGAGGTGCAGATGGATGCCCTGATCGTCGGAGCCCTGGACACTTGGGACTCCTGCAACGAGCGTGTGCTGCGGACCTTTGGGATCAGTCGATGCTACACACGGCTCATGCAGCGCTTCATGGTCTCGGACACCATCCGATGGTCCAGGGACATCTACATCGAACACATCACCGGCCACCGACAGTACCAGGAGGTGTGAGCTGGTACGACATCGTGCGTCAACTATGGGAAAGGGACTGAGAGACTTTTTCCATTGGACCATATGAACTGGAAACAAACTCACTGAACATTAAATCTCACCAAATGAGGGTAAATCCATCCTTATCATCCTATCCACTATTATACTCCACACCTGAACATAGCCATTATATGAACAACATACCTCCATATCTCAATGTCTGTACTTTGACCCTTTAACCTTTTACCCCCCATTGGGAGACTGCAGATTATGTATTCCGTATGCCACCCGTTCCTAAACCGAATTTCGCACCCCTTGATAATCTGTACCTTATTCCCTGATAACCAGAACTTTTAAGCTTGAACTCTGTACCGTTTTCTTTTTATTTCAACATCATCTTAAAAAAATTATTAAATCTGCCCTGGAGGGTTGTTACAGGCCTGAACAGGGAGTGAGTTCAAGGCCCATGGCCCTAATGGTAAACTCTCTGCCAGCTGTCCCATCTCTGATTCTGATTTGGTTTCAGCTCAGGTGCTTCCATCCGAGTTTCATAAAACCTTTCTGAATAAACTTCTAATCTGCATTTCGATATCACATTTCTATAATTGTATTGCAAATCTCACCTTCATAATTTCAGAAATAGATTCAGCAATCTGTTCAACTGAACAAACTAAAAAGACATCAATGTTTTTAAAAAGTGCTTTTTTCAGTCAGAACAGTCAGGAAACCAAGACAGCAGATTATTTTTTCACCCTCGGCTTCATGAAACAAACATGAATCAGGGTGGTGAAAGGTTAACAAAATCCCTACAGAAAACAATCATGTCATTGACTAATATATTTTCAGTTTTGGTGTCCTGAACAATTTTGATGTGTTTTTATCCAGTAGCAAATCCAAAGTGATGCTGTTGTTATCCCTACAGCTGATCAATCTTCCCAGTTTCCAAGGGGGGAAATCCTGTAACCCTTCTTCTTTCTGCACATCCATCAGGCAGGCAAAACAAAAGGCAAACTTGGCAAACACTGCCTGCCCAAGGTAAGCATTAATCTTAATAGCTGGCTGTAATTAGGAACAAGATGTATGAAGAGACATAAAGCAATAAATAACTTTAAACCAGAAAGGCGATAAGATTAAACCCACAGACTGAAATTGGTCTGCATCAGTGCCGTTCCTGGTATGCCTCTCTCTAGTGGGGTCTAAATTGCCTAGATTAATTGTTCTGGATTATTTCAATTTTTGGATACCAGCCACTGTGAATCATCTCTGGATTTTCTGGACTCCATGACAACCAAGGCACTGGCCCACATGTGTTTTGACTCAACTCATGCATGGGGCACTCCGGATTTTGGAGGCCCATTCCACTCCTGTAATAAGATTCAGGAAATAAGGGTGGTTGCAACCCCCATCTGGGATTCCCCCGCAGCATATCCAGCTCCTACAGTATCCTGGCCACTTGTATATAGCACTTGGTAGGGATGGGGAGGCAGTATGGCTGGAGCACACTGCTATCTAGTTACATTCAGCTGACAGTCTTTTGAGGACTTCTGCCAGTTGTTGAATGCTAGAACAGCCAGCTGCCCTGACCATAGTTCTCCACTGATGCCCTCTGTAGAAACTGACCCCATGACTTGGTGACTGCAGTAGAGGAAAGAGGGATTGAAACTGTATGCTTATTGACCATTACCTCTTCTGTCCTAGCTTCAGTATGATGACACACACTATTTCTCTTCTGATACAGCCATTGTAGTAGAATGACTCACCTAACAGAAACTGGGGCAGGGTGAGAGTTAGTTGGCTGACTACAATGGTAGAATAGCATGAAATCATGCTGATAGGATGGAAGAAAAGAAGTTGAGGGAGTTATATCAGCATCTTTGACTGGTGGGATGTGTCTGTAGTTCGTTTCCCCAGTTGCTTCTGGAAACTCCAGTATAAGTATCAAAAATAGTTCTTATCTGACAAGCAATTATATGTGCCTTATTCACCTCAAAGTTGGATTAATGTAATACATTCTACATGGAACAACATCTTCAAATCATCTAGAAATGGAAGCTAATGCACATTGAAGAGGTCTTTCATGCAGGAAACACATTATTCCTATACTTAATAATTTGCATCTGGCTACCATTCAGTTTCCAAGTGAAGGTTAATATGCTAGTTTTGATCTCCAAATCCCCAGTGGTTGACATTCTGTCTATTTGACATACTTTGTCTGCCTCTATCTGATATCAGAATAGTTGTGATTGTTATGACATTGCACTCCATATGTTTTATGGAAATATGTTTATAAATTTGAATATAATGTCCCTGAAATATGCCTCATACAAAAGGTCTCTTGTAAAGTATCATTACAAAGCTTATAATCTACTGAGTGTGTTTGTCCTATTTGTATGAATGTATCATTCTTGTATCTAAAACTAGAAATATGAAGTATTACTCTGAAGTCCTATTGTAAGTATGCAAAGTGTGGGCCATTAATGGTGGCTTGGAATCTTGATGGCTCCCATTAACTAGGACAATTGGTTGTAAGTGGCTCTATTTAATAAGGGGGGAGGGATAGCTCAGTGGTTTGAGCATTGGCCTGCTAAACCTAGGGTTGTGAGTTCAATCCTTAAGGGGGGCCATTTAGGGATCTGGAGCAAAAATTGGGGATTGGGCCTGCTTCAAGCAGGGGGTTGAACTAGATGACCTCCTGAGGTCCCTTCCAACCCTACCCATCTATGATTCTATTTACTTGTAAGCCTTCCTGTATACGTGGGTGCCAGCCAGTGACTAATGAAGTCTCACAGGACATGTGAACATGTCATTTGATACTGGAATCCATCTTAAACTTGGTGCTTTTCCATTTAGAAGGAAGGGTGGGAGCTCAGAGAGAGACAAAGGATTCCTGCCTTGTGCCAAAGATATAAAAGGGGGTGGAACAGAACAAAGGGGGCTGCAGGCATGAGAAATTCCCTAGTTACCACCTGAGCTGGAACTAACAAGAACTGTACCAGGGGAAAGGATTGGGCCCAGACTAGGAATGAGTCAAGTCTGTGAAAGAAGCTTATTGGAACATTTCTGAGGGTGAGATTTACCTGTATTCAGCTTCTTAAATGTATTAGGCTTAGACTTGGTGTTTTGTTTTATTTTGCTTGGTAACTTACTTTGTTCTGTCTGTTATTACTTAAAACCACTTAAATCCTACTTTTTATACTTAAAATCACTTCTGTTTATTAATTAACCCAGAGTAATTGATTTATACCTGGGGGAGCAAACAGCTGTGCATCTCTCTCTATCAGTGTTATAGAGGGCGGACAATTTATGAGTTTACCCTGTATACGCTTTATAAAGAGTAAAACGAATTTATTTGGGGTTTGGATCCCATTGGGAGCTGGGTGTCTGGATACTGGAGAGAGATGACCTGGTGAGCAGTTTTTGGTTAAAGCCTGCAGCTTTGGGGCCATGGATCAGACCTGGGTCTGTGTTGCAGCAGACTAGCTTATCTGGCTCACAATGTTCCCTCTAATTTTTGACAGGCCGTGTGCGCAAAAAATTTCTTCTGTTGAAATTGTACTTCTGTGCAAATTTTTGTGATAGTGGTGTTTCGCCGTGTGCGTGGGGTTTAGGATCTGTGTGTGCGTGCACACGTGCACAGCTTAGAGGGAACAGTGCTGGCTCAACAAGGCAGGGTTCTGGAGTCCCAAGCCATCAGGGAAAACAGGCTCAGAGGTAATTTCAGCACATCAGGTGACAGTCCCAAGAGGATCTCTGTGACCGAACCCATCACAACTGTCTGATGGGCTCCTGGCTTAATTTGTAGGGTGTTGATGAGTGCTTGATTTTGGAATTTTTCCTGTACTGCTTTTCCAGAACCTGAATTTGGAGATCTTCAGGAGATGCTTCAAGACTCACCTGTTTTCAAGGGTATTTCAGGGGAAAATTATTATGGTGTCTGCATTAGCTGCCATGTTGATAGGCTGGAACGTTTGTAAGACAGTAACCAATGTCCATATCATTGGTTTTACACTGCTCGTATTGGAAAAGCTTGCACAACATATTGCTGTGATTCATTAAAGTCAGATAACTTGATTAAGATACAACCTGGCCGTTAGGCATCAGTGGTTATTTATCTAAGGCCAGAAAAGTCACATTAGAGAACTCATATTTCAGAGCTGTTGTCCGAATCTTGATGGCTCTCAGTCTTCAGGGATTTCTCAATTGCTTTGTGAAAGTACTATATCCTGGCACACAGGAGATCGGTTTGGCTGCAATTTCAGGAAATCATTTCATAGCCTGACGGAAAAGAATCCTGTTGGGGTCAGGTGGTCTTTCCCATAATCATTCACTAGATCACAGAGAACTGTTATGGTTTCACATGAGATACCTTGTCTTTCAAGAGGCTGGATGTGATTGTGGATCAGAAAGGAGAAATGAGAAACATTATCAATATGGGGTTAAAAGGATAAAATGTAGCCCAACATATATAGAGAGAAAAAAAAATCCAGGACTAAATTAGACTAGCTATTAGTTTCCTTGGGAAGGTATAAGCTTCCTTATAAACTATGTACAGGATTAAAGGGAACATCAAAGATCAGATAACTGAAAAACACGCAAGTCATCTCCAACTGTAATGGTCAATTTGGTGGAGTTATAAGACCTAAGGAAAGAGTTTGCCCTTTTTAGGAGCTGCATTAAAACCCCCCAAAGAACACTTTTAAACGTGTCCTTTTTATTTTATTTTTTTTACTTGCACGTTAAAGGGTAGATCATTGGAGAGATTGCTGGCATACACAACTGAATCATTTGGACCATGACCATTAAAAACAAATGCTTTTTATTTATTTGCTTATTGAATATATGATTGTGAATCTGCTTAATTCATTATAAATAAATCCTCTGGGGATATTGTATGTTCCGGTTTAATCCTCTGCTCTTTATGCTTACATAGCCTATTCTTCTAAACAGATTTTACCATGTTGGTTTTTGGACGTTATTAGTATTATTTAATATTATGGTTAACATATGTAACAAGGGAGAATATTTCCTGCCAAATCTCCACCAACAAGCTTTCGGTATGAATAATGCTTTTCTAAGGAAATGTATAAACAAGAAAAGAAAAATATACTACTGCTTGTGAACTGTTCTATTGAGTGAAGGATTGTTGCATAATAAGTACACAAGTTACCAAGGGAACTGACATGCTTAGTTGGTGTTTGCAGGAACACCTCTGTAGGTGAGGGAATCCATTCCATTAAACCTAAAATCCAAGAGCCTTGAGAGAGAGCCTCCGAGTGAGAAGTAGAGGAGAAAAGCAGGTTGTGAAGTCCCAGGCTGTGTATTTATTCCTTACTGTGTCACCTGTAGACCCCCCACCCCACAAAAAATAAATAAAAGATCATGCCTATGGTGAAACCAACAGGAAGAACCCAACAATGTGATTCTGAAGAAAGTATCACCACATAGATAGGATGTGAAATAGAGAATAGGTTTCCAGTTGCTGAGAACACTAGACAACTAGTGGACTGTGGCCCAGATTTTTAAAGATATTCTGGTGTTGCTCCACTCAGTGTTACAAGACCCAAGGCCCAGATTTTAAATGTATTTAGGTGTTGCAAGGTGTATTCATTTAATGGTATTCAGCATTGCAAGGTGTAAGTGACTTAGGAATGCCTATGTGCCTAAGTCACTTCTGAAAATGGGACTTGGCTGTCTAAATAACATAGACCTAGCAACACTGAGTGGAGAAATGCGTAAATAAATTTAAAAATCTGGATTACACCCTTTGTATGAGACTACACATGGAAAACGGAAAGCTGGAAAGAATCAGAGCATTTACTTGCATCCTATATCATTTTGCTTGAAAGAAAAAGTACTTTGAAAACAAAACAGTCTTACTGGAGTGTTATGGGAACAGAGAAATCTAGGAGGATGCCATAGGATTTACTGAAGGACACAAATGTGATGCTTACAGGGAATTTGCTTGGGCTAATAGAACATCATTAGAAAAAAAGTTTCGCCCTAGTCTGAGTGCTAATAAAACTATAATCCTCCAAGAATTGTTGAAATCCTGGAGAGTCTGATAGGGTCATTAGGAGAGCAGCTGGAAGGGCTTATAAAAATAAGTTAGAATGACAATGAAAAACCAGCCAAAGCCAAGATCGAACAAAAAAAAAAAGCAAGCAGGAAGTCTGTGAAGAGCATGAAGCCAAAAATTCCCAAACCAAAACACACCTTATAATTTTTTTCAGAAAAATCCATGTAACTAAACCAACAGCTCTGTCACATAAATTAACTCTGATTGAAAGATTTCTTCTCTTGATAAAGGAATAACCAAATAATGCTTCTGAGATGAAGTCCTATGTTAATTCAAATGAATTTATTCCCTCTTCCAATGTACCTGTAGGGACAGGATTTTATAATTGTACTATAAAAACTGATGTAAACTTTGAATTAATTCTCCCAGCCACCCTTTTTGAATAACAGAAAGGAATGACCATCTCAGTCTGGGATCTTGTTTCCTATATGCATTATAAACTTCCCTCTAGTGATTTCTTTGGTTTAAGGTTTTGTGAGTAAAAGACAGGATCTTGTATTGTGTCTATGTTAATTAGATTAAAGGAATGTTAAACGCCTGAGCCACAATATAAAATGTTTTGACCACAAGATTTAGTGAAGTTTAATTTACAATGTATTCTGCTGAATATAAAATACTGCTGTCTTCTCTGTGAGAGATTGTTTGTGTGAATGAGGAATGCATGCACCAGGAAAAGATAAGACGTGAAAGCCATCACAAAAGTCCAGATGGTCAAGAAAAAGTGAGACTTGGAAACACCAGGAGACAATCAGAAAACATCCATTGTATCCGATGCTAATCATGTTAGCAGCATTGAAGGGCTCAGAGATGAGGCAACCACCCCTGGAAGGCAAGACAACAAATAGGAAATAATGATGAGAAGCCTGACAATAACCATCAAATTATAAAAATGGAAAACCCCAAGATTACCACCACTTAAGGACTAATGATTAAAGGATGACATTGCAAAATGCTTGGACTCAAATGGGAATTTACAAGCATAAAGCTGGGGTGTTTTGCCACGAAACTCTGGGTTCAGTCCTGCCAAAACCTTGGAGCAACAGATCGCGACCGACAGAGCCCAGCTCCTCACTCGTGTTCAATCTAACTGGTTGTTAGATTGACTCAAGCTACAACAGACCGGTAACTATAAAAACATCAACTGGCAGGACTGTGTGCATGATGTGTATGTGTGTGACTGAAAAGCATATGCTAACTATTGTATTCTCAGTAAATATCGCGTATTTGCCTTCTCTCTTAAAAAAGATCCTGTGTGCTTGGTATAGCATAACATCCCTTATTCGTGTGAGAAATCTGGGGAGATTAAATAGGAGGAGCAAATTAAAAATTGGTTCATACAAAATGACAGTTAAGAAACTGGTAGTACTGATGAATTATCCTGGTGGCATGAAGTGCTAGATGTTTGTTTAGTTAAACTAAATGGCATCAGAAAAAGCTATAAATGTAAGGATATGTTAGTTTCTCTAGCTAATTGGCGAAGCTAGTTTGACAGGCATTAGTGTTCTCTGACAGGCAAAACTCTCTCTCTGAGATAGAATCTTTTTCTGCTTTTCTTTCTTTTAGGTGTGTTTATTCTTTCTGACCTTGAAGGGGAGGAAGGCAATTTCATGTGGACCAGGAAGAATCATTGAAGACGTGGCCACTCTGCTTCCTTTGTCTCAGTGCTCCAACTCCCTGATGGGCCAAGCAGCAAGGGGAGATCTCAGAATCTGCATGCCTGTTCTCCATCTTGCAGCTAATATGTACCGATAGCAGCATATAAAGACTTCCAAAGATTTACCAGGTTCAGTGTTTTAACTGAAAAATCAATTTACCTGAAGGCATACTATTCTAAAACAAAGTGTTTAATGACGGTGTTTTTAAGACTCAAATGGGCAAATTTTCTTGTCAGCCACTGGAACTGAATGGATGTAAGTGAAGACACTATTTGGCCTCATTTTTAATACCTTTCTCTGTGAGAAGATTACTTTACGAGAAAGCTTAATTAAAATATACATTATTGTGGCACTGCTGAGGTCAGAGAGAACCTCTTCCTGCAGTACAGACTTCAGATTGTAATCAGCTTTTAGAGCTTAAAAATAAATAACACTGACATTAGCAGTTCAGTTCCAGTTTAACATTAAAGACCATGCTCACAAATTATCTGAAGTCGGCTCAGGTCTATTTTTTCCACTTCCAAGAGCAGTCTTTATAGACATCTATACTGTAGGAGAAATTTCATAAGCTATGTTAAGAGTCTTCCAAGCAGACTCCTTAAACATTGTTATTTTGAAATAATAAGGCACATGTAAGCTTTTCTAAGGGGGAAGAGGTTTCAGTACAGGCAGGAGTACAGAAATAATAGTTTAACTGCTGTTTTTATATTTGATTTCCTGAACGTGACTTTTTTTCTATTTTTGTAAATATGCATGATCCCAAAAGTTCCTCAGTAAGATAATGGAGAGTGGTTTGCTAGCTGTCATGCCGAGGGAAACCAGTAGTGCAGTGCTAAAAGCTGCTACTGCCAGCCGTGGTAACACATTGATAAAAGTGCCACAATCTGCGCTCTATTATGCTTTAAAATAACTCAAATAACCAAAGTAAAGCATGATAATAGTTAAAACTTTATTATAGTAATAATGTCAAAAGTAATAATTATGGGGTTATTTGTTTAAAACTGCAATGCCGTAACAAAAAGCTGTGAACACTGGAAAAAAAAAAAAGACAAAACAAGCCCCCTAAACTTTTTTTTTTTTTTTAAATGCAGATAGATGAGGAGCCTGAATTTCACAGTGGTCTAACACTGCTTTTTCACTGGAGAAACTGCATTTATTTCAAAAGAGCTATTTCAGATTTACACCACTATAAGTTACATCAGAATCAGGAGTGCTTTGCCTGCTAATGCTGGAGATGGGCCCAAACCATAATCTTGAAGTTTAACACACAGATTATAAAATACTACTTCCAATCTCTGCACCCCTTGTCAAAATTTATTTATTTATTTTTTTGTTGTTACAGGACAGCTATAATCAGGAAAACCCAGACACTAGGCTGGAGCCATCCTATGGCCAGACCTTTGTAAAATGTGTAATTATACATGGCCAGAGAGCAGGACACCGAGACTTACTTGTGACTCTCTAGCTACCAGGTAATAAAATGAATGACCAGCATCAGAAGGTACTGCATAGAATGACCCGACTGTACACCACTCAGAAGGTTTTCAAAGAAGTTTTAATAGTCCAAACTTTGAGTACTATTTCTATGCCAGGGTGAAGCAGTCAGTAAAACTGTTGGGTTTGTTCAAACAAGGAGAAAATTCTAGCATGAAGAAGCTGTTGCCAAGCAAAACCAGTCTACCTACCCTGCTTGTGCTGCCTCTCAGTTTTACCACCTACTATTCAAAAGTTATGAACAGAGCTTTCAAAGGAGGATAACAGCAATACCCATGACATATATTGAACTAAAAGAGCTTTTTAGAAGGTCATAGTAGAACAATGACAAACCCTGTAAAATATGGACACTACCCCACTGTGAAGGGGAACTTACCAGCAGTGCTGCCTAGTGGTCAGGCCAGAGTGTAGCACGATGTTTTCCTCTCAGACATTCCCCTTTCTCACTATAGATCTACTGTGTGGGGGTCCGTCCTTTTAGCAATGCAGCCCTCTGGCTGGGTTACACATTCAAGCCCACCCCTTTAGGGGTACACAGAGTACAATGAGATGGAAGTCTGTAGAACTCAGCAAAGGGTTTCCCCCTGGAGTCAGGGTCTGGACTCTTGCAGCTTCAGGATCTTCCCCAGCTTGGGTCCCCACAGAAGGATAGACTTCTGTCATTGTTCCCAGTTTAGGGATTGGAAATGGAACCCAGGCCCACCCTTTCCACCTTTTCCAATCACTTCTTACCCGTGTCCCCTCTCTCTGTAGGGTAAAATAAAGAGCCAAACACAAAATTAAAGTTTCTAACCTTCAAAAGTCACCAGTCCCTCCTCTGCAGGCTTGGACAGGTCAGCATTTCCAAGTCTCAGGCAACAAGAGCTCCTGGGACACTCCTTCACAAGAGCTCAGGTCTGCTCCCTTCCACCACCTGCCTCCCTCTAAGCTGCTCTGCTTCCCTTTTAAGCTCATGCCCTGCTGCACCTGCAAAGCCTGCACAAGCAGGAGGCAGGCTACCTGGGCCCAGAATTGCTCCTTAACCCCTCCTTCTTCAGTGTGGGGTTTGTATACCCTATCACACCCCCTAAACAGCAGCAGGGTTTATAGAACCATAGCACTAGAGATGCATCCCCAAAACACGATAGAATAAATCCGTCATAAAATAGTGTAGGTACTTTCAGAGCCATTAATGTATAATGCACATCTGTACCACAAATCCTGCTACACATTTATACAAATTTCAGAACAAAAGGGTACTGTACAAGGTATACTACACACATTCATACACAAATTTTTGGAAAAAAATATCAAATTGACTACTTTAGAGCCATTAAGATATATGCGTGTATTTATGCAATGGAGATACTAATACAGAGATCTTTTACAAAGTATAGAGCTCTTAGATTGTTAGCTTTTAACATGGCCATTAAATGGTTAATAGAGGGAAACAAATTAGGGAACAGTTACTGAACACACAGAATTTGATTTTTTCAAAAATTACCAGTGTAGCTGTTTCACTTTAGCATATATCCGAGGACTCTAGAATATGTCATGAATTATTATGATCTGTGACTATATCACTGGGAGGGAAAAAAAGAGGTATATATACTAAACCCAAGGCAAATTCTGTTGTGTCATCTTTTAAACCTTTAAAAGGCAGTGTCCAAAGCACTGAAGAAGCTACCTGAAGTAAAATGCCACGGCAGTTGAGGCTAGTACCATTGTACCTGATGAAGCACCATCATGATAATCCAACCTCAAGATATATTGTCCCAGGGATGGATACAAATAACCACTGTTCCAATTCTGTTCTGACTTTTTCACTTCTAAAACATAGACTGCTAATTGCTCTTGTAAAAAAGCTAGTTAAGCAACTTGAAGAGGTGTTTGTAAATGTAAAGAGCATAAATTAAATTAGTATTAAAGAGCTAAAATAAGGATGCCCTGGAGCATGAGTGTGAAGAATGGGAATTTAGCAGTAGTGAACTGGAGGAAAATTGAAGACTTATTCAGTTTACAGCTGAATAAGCCTGGAGTGCTGTAAAGCAGCCCTAAATCATCACATTATCTGTCAGCAGTTTGAATATTACAGTACCATGGGCTTCTGAATAATTGGACAGCAGAAGAATTCTGTTAACTGGTTGCCTAACAGCAACAGTTCAAGTTACATGAAGAATGAAGCAGACACTGTGAAGCTCAAGAAGGGGAACCTTCAAAAGGAATTACTACAGCTAAGCCACACAAAGCATGAAAAGAATGAAGAACGAATTTTCACCTTACGTCCCTTTCACAACAAATCCCATTTTGACTTCTTGGGGTTTTTTTTCAAATTTTACTAAAAGATTTCCCATTTTAAAGCAGATATTGTCAGAATGAAAGCAGTATTAATAAAGTCATTTCCCATGCAAAGAGCCCCATAGGTTACTAAAAGAGAATTTTTAACATGCAGTTTACTTTTCCCCTAGATTTTTTATTTTTTGTTGTTTGTTTGTTTCATCCAGCCTGGAAGGTGAAACGACGCTGAGTTGCTATGGGGATGTGCGGGTGGACATATGGGAATATGGGCTGTGCCAGGGTCCTGGGATTGCTGTTTTGTTTATTTTTATGTTGATGTTTGCTTGCTTGTTTTTAAAGCTGCTAGTTGCACTTCATACAAGTAGCAGCAGAGGGCGCCTGAGTTCCAACCACCAGACACTTCATGACTCTCCCTGTAGAGGAGCCAGCCTGGATCAGAGCTGTATGACTCTGAAAGGTGTACTAAAAAATCCAGTGCCTGGGCAGGGAGAGGCGAGAATGATTCCCAATCCTTGCAAGCAGCATGCGATAACAGGAGGTTGAGGAGGAAAACCTGGAGGAGATATGCAGGGGAAATCCTGCTGCTCCAGCTTTTGGCTTCACTAGGAAATAGAAAAAACTCCTGCTCCCTGAGGTAAGTGAGGTCCTCCTCGTCTCCTCGAAATCTGCAGTGTTGTGGTGGAGGTGACTGGGCGAGGAGAGGTGTGGGTGTGTTGATGAAGGATGTGACTGGAGAAATGGGTGAAAGTGAAGCGGTGGCTAGTTGAGTGGAACGTGTCACCATGGCCAACAACTTTACTCTTCTGGCACAATGGAACTCTCTGAAACAAGTGTAACGTCGGTATGGGAGGCAGAATTTTCTTGAGGGCCAGTCCCAGACTGTGGAATGAACTACCCCTGGAAATAAGGACCCTCACAAAACATGATCATCTTCCACTCCAAGTGCACATTTCCTTGACTTTACCAAAATGAATAAAAAGCAGAAGATATATTTTAAACATTAAGCCCTAAAACCTTGCCAAAACAAGGCATCCCACTGCACATGCTTCTTTCCCAGGAGAGAAGATGAGAGAACAAACAAGACCTGACCAATGTTAGTCACATTGCTTAATGCATGACAGCAAGGCGCTCAGATACTACAGAGATAAGTGTGGTATAAGAACCTGAATAGACTACAGTGTGTGGTGTTCGCTGGGTGAGTGGTGGGTTTAGTAGGGTAACTAGGAGATGACTGTCTGGGATATGTGATGATGTGCACATGGTTTACAGGTGGGAAGGTGTGGTGTATGTGGCACTGACTGGGAGCGAACGGTGGTATTTTTGGTTATGTCAATTAATTGGGATTGACTAGGTGAGTTAATGAATGGTGAGGGGCACAGGTGGATGTTTAAGGGGTTGACAGACAGTGAATTAAATGTCTGAGTGTTCTGCTTAGGGGAGAATAGGGATTTACCCAGCTGTGTTCTACACCATTTTCTTTAGTGACTGGAAGAGTAAGGAACTACCTCCCTGGAATATGCTGGTGTGGTCATCTGCCTGGAGTGCTGCCCCTGCCTCAATCTTAACATGTGCAAATGTAACCCACACACCTTCTGGGTTTGGTGTTGTGTCCCATCTAGTGGCATCAAGACCACTTAGTGAGAGAGATAAAATGAGTCTGCTCTACACCCTTAGCTAACAGTCAGTTGGCTTTTAGCTCATGCAGTAGAGGCTTATGCACTAAGTTCTAGAGGTCTCCGGTTCGATCCCGCCCAACAATGACTGGAGTCTGTCAGCATTACATAACTAGCAAGATAAATCAGGATACAAAAAATAAGAGGGGGATTAAATTATTGAGGATAGATAATTATGTTTAAATATAAGAATGTAAAACCTACTGGTTGAAGATGACAAAATCATGGTGATGGGAACAGGGAACCATGGAGATGAAAAACTGCAGTGGGAAAGCGAGGAAATGGTGAAGGGAAGAGAGGTTTCAAAAATTGTCCCAGTCTCTGACACTCCTGAGCATGGTCCTGCGCTGGTTGGTCAGTTTCATTTTCTGGTTCTCAAACATAGAGAGTTATTGTGTCTTCAACAGAATGAAGTTTAAAGCCTTCCCCCCAAACACATGCACACTTTTGTGTTTGTTTCATGATAACCTTTTTGCTCAGTTTAGGTTTTGTAAAGCTTCAGTATTTTTTTAACACAAAAAATTAAATTTGGGACAGTTCATTCTGTCCATTTTAAAAAATAAAACAGGAATATTTATGAAAGAATGGGAAGTTTGGTGAATGAAATGGATTCATTTTTCACACCACAAAAATGTTCAGTAAAATTAGATATTTATGCTTAATCATGAAAATATGTTCCATCTCTAATCTTTCATAATGTACCACTGACTGGGCACAGGTACAAACTATTTCACTTTAAGCAAGTAAAGGTGGCCTGCCCCATCCCTTGAAGTCCATCCCACCTCCCCCCCCCCCGAAATAAAGTAAGCATCATAACAATGATGTCTACACTGTGCAACTTGCATTATGTCAACCTTTTTATTAGAAACCCAAAGGGGTTTTCTCACTTGGTTGTAAAATTTCTCTCTGGGTTGTGCCTGCTAAAGTGGCTTTTAACTTAAGAACATAAGAATGGGCATACTGGGTCAGACCAAAGGTCCATCCAGCCCAGTATCCTGTCTACTGACAGTGGCCAATGCCAGGTGCCCCAGAGGGAGTGAACCTAACAGGTAATGATCTAGTGATCTCTCTCCTGCCATCCATCTTCACCCTCTGACAAACAGAGGCGAGGGAACAATTCCTTACCCATCCTGGCTAATAGCCATTAATGTACTTAACCTCCATGAATGTATCCAGTTCTCTTTTAAACCCTGTTATAGTCCTAGCCTTCACAACCTCCTCAGGCAAGGAGTTCCACGGGTTGACTATGTGCTGAATGAAGAAGAACTTCCTTTTATTTGTTTAAAACCTGCTGCCCATTAATTTCATTTGGTGGCCCCTAGTTCTTATATTACGGGAACAAGTAAATAACTTTTCCTTATTCACTTTCTCCACATCACTCATGATTTTATATACCTCTATCATATCCCCCCCCTTAGTCTCCTCTTTTCCAAGCTGAAAAGTCCTAGCCTCTTTAATCTCTCCTCATATGAGACCCGTTCCCAACCCCTAATCATTTTAGTTGCCCTTTTCTGAAGCTTTTCTAATGCCAGTACATCTTTTTTGAGATGAGGGGACCACATCTGTATGCAGTATTCAAACTGTGGGTGGACTATGGATTTATATAAAATATTCTCCATCTTATTCTCTATCCCTTTTTTAATGATTCCTAACATCCTGTTTGCTTTTTTGACTGCTGCTGCACACTGCATGGACATCTTCAGGGAACTATCCACGATGACTCCAAGAGCTTTCTCCTGATTAGCTGTAGCTAAATTAGCCCCCATCATATTGTCTGTATTGTTGGGATTTTTTTTTTCCAATGTGCATTACTTTAAATTTCATTTGCCATTTTGTTGCCCAATCACTTAGTTTTGTGAGATCTTTCTGAAGTTCTTCACAGTCTGCTTTGGTCTTAACTATCTTGAGCAGTTTAGTATCATCTGCAAACTTTGCCACCTCACTGTTTACCCCTTTCTCCAGATCATTTATGAATAAGCTGAATAGGATTTGTCCTTGAACTGACCCTTGGTCACCACTAGTTACCCCTCTCCATTCTGAAAATTTACTATTTATTCCTACCCTTTGTTCCCTGTCTTTTAACCAGTTCTCAATCCATGAAAGGATCTTCCCTCTTATCCCATGACAACTTAATTTACATAAGAGCCTTTGGTGAGGGACCTTGTCAAAGGCTTTCTGGAAATCTAAGTACACTATGTCCACTGGATCCCCCTTGTCCAAAAGTTTGGTGACCCCCTCAAAGAACTCTAATAGATTAGTAAGACATGGTCTCCCTTTACAGAAACCATGTTGACTTTTGCGCAACAATTTATGTTCTTCTATGCGTCTGACAATTTTATTCTTTACTATTGTTTCGACTAATTTGCCCAGTACTGACATTAGACTTCCCGGTCTGTAATTGTCAGGATCACCTCTAGATCCCTTCTTAAATATTGGCATTACATTAGCTATCTTCCAGTCATTGGGTACAGTAGCTGATTTAAAGGACAGGTTACAAACTAGTTAACAGTTCCTCAATTTCACATTTGAGTTCTTTCAGAACTCTTGGGTGAATGCCATCTGGTCCTGGTGACTTATTTCTGTTAAGTTGCTCAATTTCTAAACCTCCTCTAGAGACACTTCAATCTATGACAATTCCTCAGATTTGTCACCTACAAAAGACGGCTCAGGTTTGGGAATCTCCCTAACATCCTCAGCCATGAAGACTGAAGCAAAGAATTCATTTAGTTTCTCCACAATGACTTTATCATCTTTAAGTGCTCCTTTTGTATCTCGATCTTCTGTGTTTGTGTGTTTGGTGGTGTTGTTTTAAATAATAATGGGCTGTTAGGTGTACTCAGTTTTGAAGTTCCTTTCATTTGGGTCACACTCTTAACATTGTTTATAGAAAACAATACATATTTAGTAGACAGAAATGTGGCTATGGCATAGATTGCACACTCAGGTGAACAGCTGGTTCAGTTAATTTAGAAAGATTAATGTTTTCCAGAAAAAATTGAATCACTTACTAAGTACACTGTCCAAAAGGGTTCTAGTTTGGTTACAATACCATGTGGTACATTCCCTCACATTTTGTCATATTACTTCTTCACATATCCCCCTTAACTCACAGCACTGCATAACATTACAGAAATCAACAAAGCAAAATTATTTAATTCTCATGGCTTTTAGATCTAGTATATTGCTAGTTTAGATATCTGAAGACAAATTATGGTACCCTTACTCATGTTGAGTAATACTTACTCAAGTAGTCCCATTGATTTCAATCAGAAGAACTACTGAAGACAAGTAAGGATATCACAATCCAGCTATTGAAATGCTGATTAATTTTACAGTGGAACATGGAAGTAGATAATGGATGTAAATAAGTAAGCTTCTAGCATCCTTACTGGTATAAAAAAATAAGATAAAAAAGTAATTGTTGACTTCCTATTAACTGAAATAAACTTCAGGAATAACAATATGAAGATGCCTCTGTGATGGGTTGGACCCCACTTCCAGGGTCCCACTTGATGTACTGGGGTTGCACTGAGTCTGCCTGCTCCAGCCAGCCTTTCCCTTTCACTCTTTTGTTGAGCCAGGCTCTCTGGCCTCCTCCAGTGCACACACATAGGTAGGAACACACCGAGCTATAGAACCACACAGAGTCTGTAATCAGCTCTGCATGGGAAGACTCAGGCCATGGTAAGTTGACCTACTCTACACAACTCCAGCTACGTTATTCAGGTAGCTGAAGTCGACGTACCTTAGGTCAAGTTACCGCGGGGTCTACACCATGAGGGGGTCGACGGGAGAAAATCTCCCGTTGACTTACCTTACTCTTCTTGTCTTTACTTAGACCCGTTAAATTGACCACAGGTGGATCGATCTCAGAGCATCGATCCTGGCTGTAGTGTAGACCTGTCCTCAGCTAGGAAATTGCCCAGCACTCAAGTGCACACCCCCTGTGGAGAGTAAACCCAGAATTGTATTGTCTTGTACTGCATGGAAATCTATACAGCATAAGCTCATGAACTCTGCCCCCTCCCTCAATGTGGAGGAAGATATGCACAGCTTTTTGCCCCTCCCCACTCCCAGTTATGAATTACACAAACTGGTTTTAGAATAAACAAAAACAAGTTTATTAACTACAAAGGATAGATTTTAAGTGATAAGGGATAGCAAACAGATCAAAGCAAATTACTGAGTAAATAAAACAAAAAACAACAACAACTACTAAGTTCAATACACTAAATTAACTGGTTAATAGTAGCAAATTCTCACCCTAAATGTTGTTTTATGCAAGTTGCAGAGTTTCGTGAAAGTAAACTGCACAGTTTGCACCTTAAATCTGCAGGTATTCCTTTCACAGGCTAGACCTTTCTTTCCTGGGCTCAGCCCCCCCGGCTTAGTTCCTTTGTTTCTTCAGATGTTTTCAGCACTCTTCCTTCTTGGGCCAAGAGGTAGTGGAGAAGAGCCCTGATTATCACTTCCCTGCCTTAAATAGGATTTACATATGGCAGGAATCCTTTGTCTCTCAGGGGGAGCCCCCTCACCCCACCTAGTGGAAAAATACCAGAAGTCCAAGATGGAATCCAGTACCAGGTGACATGATCACATGACCCTGCAGTGTCAAAGCAGCATCCCAGGAAGCTTCTAGGGAAGGTAGGAGATTAGCATCTTCAAAGTTCCATTGTCCTCCCTAATTGCCCATTGACTAACCAGTCAGACTGATTGCATTTTGTCTAGTGAGCATTCCCCAGGTGCAAACACTTTAGTAATTGATAGTCCATATTCCTAACTTCAGCTACAGAACTGATACATACAAAGAGATAATCATAACTTTGCCAATGATATTGACCCATCTTGCACAGAACATATTAGTTATGCCATATTCACATCATAAGGATAGCTCTTTGAAGAATATGGGACATAGCGTCACAGACTCCAACTAGGTAGTGATATCAAATCAGAATTTTACTATAAATAATTTACTTCTGTAGTTACCATACTGTCAGTTAATCTTTCTGGTTTAAAGCTGTCTGAAAAGTTCTTACCTTTCCATATCTATATTGTACACTGACAATCTTATATTCAGTTGTCAAAATATTTAAAATGTCCAAGCCCCCATCTTTTTCTCTTTCCAATTTGCACTCCCTCAGTAATTGTTGGTCCACATTTTTTCCTCATGACTTAGAGATACAAGACCAGATTAAGGCTTGTTATGTCTTGACATAGGGAACCAAGACAACAAAAAAGAGAATGGTACTGACTAACAACATTTCATTGTTCTTTGGATTAACACTAAACCCAAGGAACAGGAATTTATTCTCCAGTATCTAAGACTGAAAGTAACCTTCCTTAGTCTAGCCATAACCCTGACAGAGCTACCATCCTTTTTTATTCCCTGAGAACTAATTTAGATTCTGTAGCTCAAAGTCCTCAACAGCATTAATACATCATGCTTTCAGTATTCTAATACACTCTGACTTCTCTGCACAGTGGTTCTCAGAACAGAGGTATTAGAAAGATATATCATATTAGCAGTGTGCTTATCAAAGGGTCTTTATATTAAGGAACCTGAATATCTTAGGAGTCAAGGATCCAAAGTGAATTGAATTCTAGCTTCTCCTCAAAGACAAACCATTTCTTAGAATGCAAACTTCAAAGTGGCAATGTAACCACACATGGGTTTTGTTCACTTTAAGTCAAATTAAACAGAAGCTGCCTCACACATCTCTCATAAAAAAAAGTTATACTGCAGGAGGCAGGCGTATCAGTTTACAACTGGTTGTGCAAGGAGCGTAGTGCCATTAACTCACATGGATTTCAAGGGCCACTCAGGAACTTGCAAAATTGAGGCCAGGCTGCATGTTAATCTGCTGAAGATCTTTCTGGTTCCATACACCTATGACACTTGTACAGAAAAAACGCAAGACACACACTACTGGAATGAAAAGAAGAAATAACTGGAAAGCAGGTTCTTTTGTCAGTATAGCTGGTCTCTGAATTGAGCTGTTTTAGAATTAATCCATCTTGTGTGTAAATTAAAAGAGCATAACTTTAATTGGCAGCCAATTCATGGCCTTCCATTAGATAGCTATCTGCATTATGAATTGTAATGAGGGTTTGCTTTCAGGCATCTTTTGGATGCTGGTGGCACCTTATCTAAAAAGCTATGGCAGGTAAAATAAAAGTTGCACATAAAATGCTTTATATTTAAGGAGAGGAACACTTTCTCATAATTGTTGGTTAGTCACAGTTTTCAACTGCTTAAAAGCTTCACTTACAATCATGAAGAATAGTGGATTTTTTTATTGACTCCCCCCTCCCGCCCCACAATAGCAGTGAAGCTGTTTATCAGTATAAGAAAGAACACTATTTTTTCTTGCTTTTGCCATTTCCCCTTGTATACACTTACAGTATGATTGCTGTGTCCATTCATCAATTCCAAAGAGCTAAAGCACAAAAACAACAAAAACCCTTTGTAAGAATCAAAAACAAGAATTTTGTTCAGGCATGAAATTCAATGCACAAGTAATCAGATTTATGAAGAATTCAAGAATATATTACTCTAAGTAGAAGTATGTTCCTTTGGAGAGATTTAGGCCTGGTCTACACTGCAAAATGCAAGGCAGCTTACAGTGGCCTAGTTGTGGAAGCGTCTTCACTTAAACTTTGCGCTCGCCAACATAAATGCCCCACTACACTGACTTAACACCACCACCTCCTCAAGTGGTATCGCCTCCCTCTGCATCCCATAGAGGACTCTATATTGGGATCTCCCTATACCCCACCTCAACATGCCATGTGGTATCTGGGGTCAATGCACTACCCTGACCATTCTACCCAGGGAGACATTAAAGAAAAGAACAGCTTCATATACACTGACCTGTGAAAGACATGGTTGGTGTATGTACACCTGAAATAACTTCTCTTTCCCCTTCGTAAGTTCTGATCCCTTGTTTTATTCAGTTCTAAATATGGGGTTTTTTAATTTTCCTAGTTCATGTTACAGAATAAAATTCTGGTTTTTTGGAACATAATTCATCTTTGTTAGTTCACAACATATGGTGGCTGGTGATAAGCAGGTCTGACAGCAATCGATTTCTTGTTTCTGCACTGTGTCACAGAACCCATAACATCATTCACAAACAATATCAAGAGGTGCATTGACAATGTTAGATTCTTACATTGTACAGCAATGACTGCAAGATTCATTCCAGGCCGCAAAAGAGAGAGGCCCGGTGGAGCATACTACAGCAACTCATACCACTCTAGCTCACTATAGTTGTATAGCTCTGGTGTTCAGCTCTTGTATCTGGCCACTCAAATTCAGCCGCCTACCTCTACACCTCCACCTTAGCAGAAAATTTTCTCCCTTTGTTTCACAGATATTATGCAGGACACAGCAGTTAGCTAGAGCCTTTGGGATTTTTTCCTCACTGAGATCCAATCTCATAAATAAATAATGCCAGTGATCCTTCAAATGACCAAAGGCACATTCACTTTGAGAAAAATGTTCATCCACAGGTATTATGGGCTTTTTGGTCTTTTAATCATTTTCCTATGTAAGTCCATTGAAGAGGGCATTGGATGGGATATAGCACATGTTGTGATAACAATGTGTAGGAACCATTGGTCTTGAAAGATTGTTGTGGAAGGTGTTGATCATTGTAGCAGTAGAGATATGGCTGCAGGTTTTGTATTTGTTGTTCTGGCAGCGTTTGATGCCACTTTGATTTGGTATGTCCTAGTCTGTGGGCAGCTTGCTTCTGATGATGAGCTTGGAGAGGTTGGGGGCAGAAGTGGTGGTTCAGGGAAGATTTCTTTCAGGAAGGGGTCCCCCTTGAGTATGGATTGTAATTGTTTGATGATACCCTATATGAGTGCCCATGTGGAGTGGTACCAGTGGCTGTGACAGTCCATACCTTGAGGGTATACCCTATAACCCCGTAACCCCCATATTATTCATTATACATTAACTGTGATATTGGATATAAAGCATGCCATGTAAGGTATCATGGGAAAGGTTATGATCTGCAGAAGCCATTGTTCCATCTAAATGTGTGTACCATTAACGCATATAAAATTATAAGAATTGTGTTTTATGGTTTTCACTCAAATACGCTGTGGGTTTGGGAAGTACCCAGATACTAGCTCTCCAGAGACAATAACAAGGGAAGAGGTAACCAATCCTCAGGTGGGTGCTGAACAGACATCACCAGCCATTGTCCAGCAGAGTTACAATTCAATGACTCACTCACAGGAGATACACTGGGGGTATAGCTTCACCTTGTGACTCAACAATGCCCATGAGACATGCCTGGACTAGTGTTCTCCAAGCACATGGACTAAGAGTATAAAACAGAACACAGTGGCCCCGTGCTTGGTCTTACCTCCTCCCCCATCTATGCTGCAAGCAGCAAGGACACTCAGAAGACTGAAGACTCCAACAGAGGAGACTGGCCTAGGTTTCAAAAGTGAAACTTGTGTACTATGAACTGCACTATCCAGTGGGGTGAGAAAAACTGCTTAATCTAGACATTGCCCAGTCTGACAGGGCTGAGAGTTTAGACTGTGTGCTTATATTTTGGTAACCACTCTGACTTTTTGTCTATCACTTATAATCACTCAAAATCTCTTTTGTAATGAATAAGCTTGTTTTTACTGTTTATCTTTACCAGTGAGTTTGCCTGAAGTGTTTGGTAAATCTGCTCAGGTTTACAAAGGCTGGTCGTGTATATCCACTTTCCATTGATGACGTGATGAATCAAATAAACTTGCAATGGTCAAGAAAAGGTCGTGAACCATGCAAGATGGTACATTCCTGAGGTAGAAGGCTGGGAGCTGGGGTGATTTGGCTGGTGCCTTTCTCTGTGTGATTCATGAGTGGCTTTGAGAGCATTCGTGCACTCTAGCTGGGTGTGGGGCTCCACATGCGGTTGTGCTGAGTGACGACACCACCTGGAGGGGTTTTCTGCTTGTCACTAGCAAGCATTGCGAGAGACAGCCTATGCTGGAAAGATAAGGGGGCACAGTGGTCCCACAGTCCCAGGTTGCACCCCAGGGATCCCATCACAGTGGTAGTTCGGGGTGTACAGTCAGAGGGGTTTTATTTCTGTATTGAACCAGAGTCTCTTTGGGTATTTGAGTGGCCCATTCTATGATGCGATCATCAACCAAGGACACCCCACAAGAGGAGTAGAAGGTGCTTTTGAGGGTCTTACGGTGAATATCCCAGACTTTCTCCTTGGAACATATTCTGGTATCTGAGTGCCTGGCAGTAGATAAACAGATTTCTTGATGTGTCTGGGATGGTTATTGGATCTATGAATATAGGTAGGGTGATCTATGGGTTCCTTGTATATAGTTGTTCATTGGGTTCCATTGTTGAAGCTGACTCTGGTGTCCAGGAAGTTGATTTTAGTGTAGGCTGGGGGGAGGGGAGGTTCCAGAGAGTGTTTAATGCATGGGTGGTGGTTATGGTCACCATAAGTCCGGATTTTCCTGGACTTGACCTCATTTTCGGTTCACCCATCTCCATCCAGGCAGATTTTTAAAATATCAGCAACTGTGGGGGATTTTTCTCCTCCCATGAGGGGGCTGACAGTTGGAGTTGCAGCCTCCACATCAAATACCACTTTCTTTCCTCCCTCCCACCCCCCAACCTTCCTCCTCTCTGGCCCTGTCTTATTTTAGGGAACCTGAAATATGGTAAACCCAATGGCAGTTGTTGAAGTTGTGGTAGAAATCTATGAGGGAGTTTAAGCTGCCTCTTTAGAGTATGAAAATATCATGTATGTATCTCAGGCTTATCACTGGTTTCATGGTGCACTTGTCCAGAAATTCCTCCTCAAGCTGTCCCATGAAAAGTGTGGCATATTGGAAAATGGAACCCTACAGACAATCATATACAAGAAACCTGCAGCCATATCTCCACTGCTACAATGACTGAAACCCCCCACTCCCACAACACACCTTTCAAGATCCATAGATCCTACACCTGACTCTTGAAATAACTTTGTGGGTGAAACCAGCTAATCACTGTGCTCTTGAATGAATTCATGCAGGGAAATGATAAAAGACAAGAACACCACATCACTTGTGGGTGAACACTCTTCACAAAATGATCACACAATCTCTCTCCTATCAGTCCTCATCCTCAAAGGAAACCTGCACACTTTCAAAAGACGAGCCTGGAAGCTTAAATTCATTACTCTGCTAGACACTAAAAATCATGACCTGAACAGAGACTGAATTTATGGCTGATTACAGCAATCTGTAACCCACTAACCACCTCTTTTTGTCCTATGTCTGCAGAGGTGTTAATGGGCCACCTATCTTGAGTGGTCACTTACAATATGCACTAACTACTTATGCTAAATCTAGTCCACCTTGTATTTTGTTGTAAGAGTAGGAACACTTTTCCCAGAACTGAAGAAGGGCTCTGTGTGGCTCGAAAGCTTGTCTCTCTCACCAACAAAAGTTGGTCCAATAAAAGATATTACCTCACCCATATTGCCTCTCTATCATTGTGGGACACCCGCCCGTCCCCCGCAGTTATAACTATACTGCACAGGTGGAATATATTCATAGCAGAGAACATTATAGTGACAGTAGTGTTCCCTTTTAATGCCATGAGGTTTCCATTACAAAAAACTCATGCACTTAGTCATGACTACACTGAAATCCATTATAAGAACCACTTTTATGATTATATACCCTACTTATTATTAGAGATGGTAAAATAATTCATGACGAACAATTTACCAGTCAAACTGAACAGGTCACAATTTTTACAAATGCATCTGTGATGGATGGTCTGGGGTCTGTTGCTAGGAACCTGCCTACGCTTAGAAAGTCTTGCTGCTTTAATTATGGTTGCATAGTCAAAGTGGCAACTCCCACACCCACCCTACCATCTTACTGTGGATGCAATTATACTGGTTTAAAAGTGCTTCTACTGGAATGGCTTATTTTTGTTCAGGAACAAAAATAAACTATTTTGGTGTAACTGCACTAGGACTTTTATCAGCATAGCTTTGTCAGAAAGAAAAATCACATCCCAGCCAACATAGTTATGCTAGGAAAACTTAAGTGTAGACCAACTGATATTTTATAATAAGGGATAACGTGAAAGAGGGCTGGCTATGGGAGAAAATACATTCTGCCTGTTTGAGAGACCTGAACTAACCAAATAATCTTAGAATTACTGTATTTGAGCCAGGTGGTTAAGCATTTCAAAAGATAGCTATTTAATAGTTCTAACTGGCCTTCTTTCTTGCCCTTATAGTCTCCTGGAGAACAGGGGAATCCACATGATTACCAATCCCTACTGTTTATACTTATCTTCCAAAAAATATTTGTGAAAATGGAAGCCTGTCTGAGACATTGCCAGACCCAGTGCCGATTGAAGTCAATGCCCCCATTTAGTTCAGGGGTGCAGGATCGAACCCTAGCTGACTCTGGGAGCTGCTTGGATTGAAAGACTTCATGAGGAAGTCCTGATCAGGAAAGTTTTTAGATACAGCATAGAGGGCTGTCAGGCTGAGGGAGGGATTGGATTTCAAGAGATGTAAGATTTTCTTGTACTCTGTAACTAAGCTAAAGGCAAACGTCCACACTAGGCTTTGTAGAGTATTCAACTAAAGTAAATGTTACACAAGTTGTCTTTTGTTTTACTACCATTGCAGTGCCTCAAGGGGGTTATAATCCAGGTGCTTCATGCACCCATTTTCTACTTTGAGCCAGGTTCTCTGCATTTTCCATGATGCACCACAATGGCTCAACAAGAGAGCGAGACCCTCGAGCATCATGGGAGAAGTCATCTGACCATGGATTCTAGTCCATAGAGGAGAATGGGAGCATGAGGCACAGTGACAGCATTTCCAAATCAAAAGATTTTGTCTAAAAACTTTTGGTTAGCAGCCAAAAGTTTTCAGTTTTTAATTTTTTTCTGAAAGATTAAATTTTTCTGTGGACAAAAAAATCCCATCAGCTCTAGCTGAGAAAACAAAATATGCTTCTGAAACCCCCACACTCTTAGTTTTGGTCAAATGAGCTATTGAGAGGCTCTCCTCTCCTATGAAAGTGTAATGCAAGGGGTTGTGGTGGGTGAATACAAATCAGAAACCAAAAAGAAGGTTTCAGAGTAGCAGCCGTGTTAGCCTGTATTCACAAAACGAAAAGGAGTACTTGTGGCACCTTAGAGAATAAATTTGTTAGTCTCTAAGGTGCCACAAGTACTCCTTTTCTTTTTGCAAAAAGAAGGTGTGAGCTGACAAGGGTGCAGCCGACAGTACTCCTAATTCAAGATAGTTTACTGGATGATTTATGCAAATAATAATCACCTCATGAATTGTTTTCTATTTTGCTGCAATAATTGTGGTATTTGGAACTTACTGCTTGAACTATGTGACTGGTTACCTAACTCACATAGTTGTTTTTTCCCCCCCTGCTTCAAGATTGGATGACCTAACCTTTATAAAGAGGAGGAGTACATGAAGAAAAACTTTGTGGTTTGATCCTGCAAGGTAAAAGGTGGTAAGGAGATACAGCATCTAAGGAAGAGATTGCAAGAGATCCAAATAAGTAAGTGATATAAAAAAAATATGTTTTTGGGAATGGTCCAACACTCACAGAAATCAATGGAAAGGCTCCCATTGACTTCAAAATGAGTGATGGATCGAGCCATTATTGAATCCCTCGTGGGGAGGGATAGCTCAGTAGTTTGAGCATTAGCCTGCTAAACCCAGGGTTGTGAGTTCAATCCTTGAGGGGGCCATTTAGGGATCTGGGCCAAAAATTGGGGATTGGTCCTGCTTTGAGCAGGGGGTTGAACTAGATGACCTTCTGAGGTCCCTTCCAACACTGATATTCTATGAATATAGTGGTCTTCCATTTTCCGTCACCACCTAGCACCATATACTACATTCAGTTACACACACACTTATATACACTGACTGCATGTAGGTGTGTGCATGCATACACATGCCTGCTCCTTGGGAAAAGCACAGTCAGATCCAGGAAACACTCTTGGTGTTGGGACTTTGTATAAAGATTTGGGGAAATATCACAAGTTTGTCCTCCTGCAGGGGTAACTAAAGCAATGTCTCATTCCCATTTGTAGCTGCCATTACTTATCAGCACATTCATTACCGCTCTGAATACTTTGAGTAGATTGTAAGAAAGGTTTGAAGGGAGGAACCTGCTAAAAGAGCCAGGTTAGATCATAGACAGAAATTTGGAGTCACTGTTATATGGTCACCGCCAGCACAGCTTTATTCTCACAGCTAAGCACTTCTGCTGGTGGAATGGTGACTTACCATTGGTGACAATGGTGATTTACTGCAAAGAAACAGATTTTTTTTTTAAATTGGACAAAGATTAGGAAAAGCCCGAAGTTAGAGGCCAGAGATAACTGCTTAAGAGGAGTACAAACTGTTGTCTAATCTCCAGAGAAGAAATATCTGTGGTGGATCAGAATGACAGGTTTTCAAGTGAACTGGTGATAAGCAGTGATAAAATTTTCCATGATAAAAACCCCAACATTTTCTCTGTAAAATAACAAACACACTGTGCTGAACTTTAGTTTCACTAGTCACTATATATATATCAGATGAACGCTTACTGATATATTCGCAATTTTAAGCAAATTTGAAACCTACCAGCGCCATCAACTATAATAAAATAAAATAGAAAATGATTCATTAACAATGCATTATTTCTTTACTGTTGTTTATGGCCCTGCTGTTTCAGTCTCATTTTCATTCAATTTACATTTAGCGCTTTCCATGTGTTCTACAGTTGTCTGCCTTTGAATGTAACCTATACCCTTGCTGCCTATGGTAGAGAACAGCACATTATAGTAATGTGAAATCTGTCCTTGCCAAAGACTCAGTGACATGGTCTTTAGGGGTGATTTTTAAAGTTTTCTGCACCTTTTTGTAACTTTAGTTACTCATGTCTGGAGGCTAAAGTGAAATTTGAGATGCATTACCATATGAACCCCTATACACCATTGAATAACCTCTATACACCGGAAGCAGTTTATTGTGGTATGTTTAGCTATGTAAATTTAAAGAGCATTCAAAAATCAAACCACAAGAGGGGGACGTTGTGTGCATTGAATATGTGACACTGGTACTTTCAGTAAAATTTAGTTAATAGTGAATATGTGTTTTTATTTTTTCACAAAATTTACAAGATTCTCTGTAAAAAGGCAAATTCTGCATTTTTCAGTGGCAAATGGATTTCTAGGATCCCTGGTGATGAGGATGACCAAGCTAACAGTGGAAATTATTCCTGAAAACAAGGAGGAGCATAACTGTCATTTTGCTGAGTGCAAGTGCTAAAAGCAGGCTGGGAGGAAGAGCTCGCCATAATAAGCTGCTGATATTTTACTTGCTCAGTTTCCTAAGAGAAAGAAAAGAACACCCAGGGGAGGAGTAAGAAGGTAGAGAATGATCGTGCACCATTGAAGTCAATGGAAGTTTCCCTTTGACTTCAGTAGGACTGGGGTCAGGCAATTAGTGGATCAATGGAGACTTCGGAGAGCAGTAAGGGAGATTCCCAGGTGCTGTCTTTAGCACATCAACAACTAGCAGCAGCAGCACCACAAGATACAGAACTGGGCAAATTGGCTGGAAAAATATAATCAGGTTTCCAGCACTCGGATTCCTTTACCTTAAAAAAAAAAAGAAAGGGGGGGGGGGTTAAACTGGATTCTCCAATAATTCAGAAAAGACCCCATCCATACAACAATAGGCTGAGTGCAGATAATTGTGATACTTATTCTGCTTGCACAATGATGCTTGCTCTATCAAAGCATTGTTTATTTTAAATTTAAGCAATTTAATTTATTTTCCCCGATGTCACTGCTGAAATGACAAGAACATTACTTGGAGGGTGATGCTTACACAATGAAAGAACAAGCTATAGTAATTTAAACAGTAGTCATTATGATCTAACTGTTAACAACATTGGTTCCCTCACCAGTGATTTAATTATACGTTAAATGAAAGAAAACATTCCTACTCTAGTAATCAAATAATTATATCCACATTTTCTTCAATTTCTTTATTTTCACACAAATATTTTCTTGCATCCATTGCCCCTCCCCTCCTTAAATAGAATTTGTTGACTGTTTATTGATAAACATTGTACAATTAAAATACCTTTTTTCAACTTTATTATTTTAAAAAACCATTAATGCCCTGACCCTGCTTTGATCACTGTGTCGCTGCAGGCATCTGCCTCTGTGGTGTCCAGTGTAGCACCAGGGCCTACATAACTGAAAAAATCAAACAAGCAGAAACTTGTGCACACTTCTGAACTCTGAAGAGGCTGGCTTGTTCAGCAGAGAGTAACTGTTCTAGGAACAGTAGGAGTCTTGGAACACTAGAGACATCCATTTATGGTAGTTACATAAACAGAAGCGTCCTCCTAGCCAGCATCAGGAGGAGCAGCATCCACTACATCCATCAGAATGGGAGGGGCAAGTAGGGAATTGCAAGAAGCCTTTGTTCAGGGCTTCATTTCATGCGTAGCTTGTACACAAAAGGTCAGATCTTTTAGATCGCTACAGGACATGAACTATACCACAGCCTGTTGATTAGTTAAACTTTTGCTTGTTTATTAGCTGTCAGTTTAAATATTTTAAATTGTTTGCTTCCTAGTGTACTGCTCCCACTACAGATCAGAGTCAGGTAAGAGCTGGTATATAAGATATTATTAGGATATTAAGCTTTTGCTTGTTTCTGACCCAAGTGCAGTTTATGTTGGAATAAGAATCTCCTGTTGATTGTTTAAGAGTTAGTCTTAATTTATTAACAACCAAACTTTTGGGTTTTTTTTCCAGGATCAGCAAAAGTAATACTTAGCACAGTGGTGTGCTTAAAAATTGGATTCTGCAGATGGGAACTAATTAATGAGCGATTTTACTTCAAATAGTTGTTTAGGTTAGTCAAGTTTTTCTTAGAATTTTTGAAAGTGGATTTGCATTTATATAAAACTAAAAAACAATAATTTTCTCATTTTCTTTGACACTTCCCACTCCCTCAACTCCTACTGAAGATGGAAAAAAATTACCAGGGTCATTCAGGAAGTTGTCAAGAAAAAATTATTATACCTATGAGCTACTTTCGTGCCATCTCAGGAAAAAAAAAAAAAAAGCCCATATGCTTACATAGTCATAGCTACCACAAAGACCAACAATTAACGTTGCCTTTGATAAACAGCAAATAGCAACTTGATGGCTAAAATAGTAGAAATGTTTCCAATTGGAATATGAATCTCATGCTGATTTCAAGATAGATTTATTTATTATTTGTTCATGGTAGTACTAATGAGTTGCTAGGTTCTTTCCATAGATGAGGAAGGGATGATCCTTGTCCCAGAGGCCTCACAGGTCAAAGGACAGACAAATAAGCAGACAGAGGTTAGGCGAAGGGGAACAACAAATAGGGATTTTTAAAGTGGTACAAGTCACCTAGATTCATAGGAGGAAGCACAGCAGAAGTGGGTTCCTTAGTAGGGATTTAAATGTGGATGGGGAGATATCATGCAGATGAGTGCAAGAATATCATATTATGAAAATGAAAAAAAATTATGAACTAGACTGTGTTTAAAATAAAAAGACTGATGCAATGATGTGACAAGCTGGCAAACGGTCGGTCAAATGTGAGAACAGTTGCAGAGCAGAGGTGGTGATGTAGGTAGTGCACACAGTTTGATATAGGAGAAGCAGAGAGTTATATAGGGCTTTGAAAGTGCTAAACTTGGATTTGATGCAATAGCAAATGGTGAGACAGCGGACATGTTCAAGGATCAAAATCACATGATCAAGTTAATGGGCAAGGATGATGACTGAATTTTGTATGGATTGATGTGGGAATGTGTGTGTTTGGAAAGCCAGAGAGTAGGATATTACAGTTGTCAAGGCGAGAGAGATCCTTGATTCATCTAGGAATTTAAGCATGAGAGTCAAAGGCGGAGAGAGTACAACAGAGGGAGTGAACAACTGACTGTACTGATCTCAAGCAGAGGACAATTTTGAGGAGGGAGATGAGGGTGTCAGAAAAGTCAAGCATATTGGTAGATCATGGTAGGCCGAAGTGGTGGGAGAGACAGGCATGAATGACTGATGTTGAATGCGATGAGTTATTGGCCAGAAAAAAAGAACTCTGATATTGACAAATCAGAGAAAGACCTGTGTTTAGTGTAAACAAGGTTGAGTAAGTGGCCATTTTGGCATGTGGAAGAGTAATCCATGGCTGAAAAAATGGGAAGAGGTGAGGATGAGGATGCAGGTGGCTAATGTGTTGCAAGGGATGTCAATATGGAAACTGCAGTCAGCAAGGGTGATGGCAGAAGACTGAGATCAGAGAGAAAGTTGATTGGCAATGGGGTGAAGGGTAGGTGACAACAACTACTTGGAAGGGTAGATGAGAATACAGTCTGATGGGGTGTTGGTCAAAGGAAAAGTAGTGGGAGGAAGTTAGATGTTACCATATATTATATAGACAAAGGCTCTGGAGTTAACATGCTTTCTGAAAAAAACAAACAAACAGTTTTACTAACAAAGAATGCCTTAAAATTGAAGCGGCCAGTTAGCGGAGGGCTGATTTAGTTGGGGATTGGTCCTGCTTTGAGCAGGGGGTTGGACTAGATGACCTCCTGAGGTCCCTTCCAACCCTGATATTATATGATTCTATGACACACTATACTGGCAAAGATAATGAATTTGTGCCATTGTAGCATTAGCAAAGCATACAATTGCTATTTTATTCTGTGCTAGTGGACTATACACCTTTGCTCGTTATTAAACCAAACATTCAGTAATACCATAAAGGTCTAGATAATAGCTTTTAAGCCACAGTTTTGGGTACGGAGCTGTCCCAACTCAGGAGGAAAACCTAAGAAATCGTTCCTCAGACAGGCACAAATCACTCAGAGGCTGTCCTTGAGCATGGGACGCTGCTCTATCCATTCGGATAGGGAAGATTGCTCCGTATGATGAACTGGCTACACTCTGCATTACTGGAGGAGAGAACAAAAGCATGGTCCAACGTTGCCCAGTCTCACTCCCTTTTTGGCATTCTTCTCCCCGGGGTTTGTTGTGGGGACAAGCAATCCCTAAATTCCCCAGGGCATAGGGACGGTCACCGAGAGTGATCTTTACATACCTGTGCAAGGAGGTTGGAAGCTTGTTGTCCATCACTTGGCCCTTGCACACCCATACAAGGTGTGTTCATGATCCAGCCTGAAATATATAGTTCTGTCTCCTTAATCATAGCATCATAAAAACAGAGGGCTGGAAGGGACTTTGAGAGGCATCTAGTGCAATGTTTCTCAACTACTGGTCCGTGAACTGGTGCCGGTCCCTGAAATCTCCCTGACACAATTTAGGAGGGCAGCAAGCCAATAAACACTGATTTATAGTACATCTCCCCACTCTGGGGCAAGACCAAGTATACTGAGGCCATGCTCTAATGAACATGTATAATCCTGTAGCAAGACAGACTCTGAAACAATTACTGAGATATTTAACTTGTCTTACTTTGCTGATCTACTGCCTGATACAATGTCAATGCACAGTGAGTATACTGGATCCAGAAAAATGAAGAAGTCCATGGGCAGTGCTAAACTAAGCACTGAAATACAGCAATATATGTTGACACTGGCATTTGGGGAAGTAAAGCTAGTCTTCCATTTTCTCTGTTCATACTTCATCTCTCTTTTAAGGCATCTAAAAATCGCTGAGTGTCATCTACTGCACTCAGTGAACACTGAACTGTTACCAAAAAAAAAAAAAAAAAAAAAGAGTAGAATGGATGTGAAAATTTAAAACAAGTCACCCAACGGCCATTATACTCAGCAACAACACACTGCAAATTATAGCAACAGACCTGCTGCTGTTTCCAAATATGTAAGCCTTCAGCAAGGTCTTTAGTGCTGCAGACTTACATTACCGTTTCTAAAATAAAAGTGCTGAGGACATACCCAGTTTTAATCGTGAAACTGTAGTCATCTCCTCTGGAGTTAGAGACGGTGGTTACTGACAGTTAGCAGTATTGATGCACCAACCAAGCTACAACTCTGGTAAAAAAAGGCTCATTGTTCTTAATGTTCTTGAGGGAATATGTGAAAGCAGACACAAGATGACAGAAATTAGAAGAGGTGCCTATATGTTTTCATTGACTCCACAGCATGAAAACAATTTGTAAAAGACATTCCCTGACTGTTGCACGCTTTCGTCTGTAAGAAGCGAGTGAATGAAGCAATTTCTTAGATGTGTGTGTAAATCTAAATTGTACTACATTGTGTCATTGGTCTTTCACAAGTCTCACTATCTGCTGAATTTACAAGTAAAAATAGATTCCCCCCCCCCCCCTTAATGGCCAATGCTGCAAACTTATCCTGGGCTCAAAAAATCAAGATGCATTGTCAGCAAAAACATAGATTCTGTAATCCAAGTGTGTGGCACCACTGAAGAGACAAACTGTGCAAGTGTGACTGATAAGGTCTTAGTTAATCATTCTGTTGATGATGCACAAAATGGAATACAATCCACCTCGCTCAAAACCTTGATTAACTGTGTAGATGTCACATGAATTGAAACCCTAATAATATTTTGTAAAATATTGTTGTCATTAAAGTTAGCAGATATGACAATGAATACACAAAAAGAGGAAAATTTGTTGAGTAAACTGGTATAATTTTTTACATGGTTATTCTTTGAAGTAGAGTAGTGGTGGGCAACCTGCGGCCCATCAGAGTAATCTGATTGCGGGCCGCGATATATTTTGCTGATATGCTGGCTGCTGCTTCCCACAGCTGCCACTGGCTGGGAACAGCAAACCGCAGCCACTTGGAACTGCGGGGGGCTGTGCCTGTGGATGGTCAAAGTCAGCAAAATGTCTCGCGACCCACAATCAGATTACCATGATGGGCTGCATGCGACCCTCAGGTTGTCCACCACTGAAATAGAGCCACACTTTGAGAATGACCCAAAACCCATTAAAATCAATGACAGTCTTTTCGTTGATTTCAGTGGGCTTTTGATAAGGCCCTTCAAAGATTATTCCAAATCAATTCTTCCTTTTGCATGATCTCCGGCCAATTAAAAATTTTTACAGAGCGTGCTAGAGCAAAGCCAAGTGGCACTGATGAAAAACCCGCAAACTACGTTATTCGTTTTACATGGTACAGCTACTTAAGGTGCCACCTTGAGCTTTGCACATTCCCCTTCATTAAGCATCACTAAGTGCTGATACATTCAGAGTTTGGGCAAATGAACAGCAGATATGGTATTTTATTCTTGGTAGCACAAATACCAGAAAATAGCAAATTCAGCCACATGTTGTAGTCAAAGTTTTATATTTCTGAGAACAATTCTTGCTGGATGTTTTGCCTTATTTCAAAACTTCAAGATCCTGACATTTTTGAATCACAAAGACATTACCAAAATAAACTCAGTGTCCCTGGGTTATGACAAACATGTGCCGGAAGAAATACTCATTCCTCCCCCAATCATGGCCATTGCTGGGGGCCAATCAACTGCCAGCACTGCAGAACAATTTTAGGACTGCTCTAACTTGTGCCAGTGGATAGTGTTTCCCTAAGAGCCACTCCACTGGCTAGGACTGCTGAATCATATTGCACTTCTGCCCTTTCCTTACATGGCCGTTCCACGTCTCAGGGCACAATGTAATAAGAACATAGAACATAAGAACTGTCATAGTGGCTTAGACCAATGGTCCATCTAGTCCAGTATCCGGTCTTCTGACAGCAGCTAATGCCAGGTGCTTTAAAGGGAATAAACAGAACAGGGCAAGCATCCAGTGACCCTTCAGTTGTCGTTCAGTCCCAGTATCTGGCAGTCAGAGGCTTAGGGACACCAAGAGCATGGGGATGCATCCCTAACCATCTTGGCTAACAGCCATTGATGAACCCATCCTCCATGAACTTATTAGTTCCTTTTGAACCCTGTTATACTTTTGACTTTCACAACATCCCTCGCAATCAGTTCCACACATTGACTCTGTGCTGTGTGAAGAAGTGTGTCCTTTTTATTGTTTTAAACCTGATGCCAATTAGTTTCACTGGGTGATCTCTGATTCTTGTTAGGTGAAGGGGTACATAATACTTCCTTATTCACTGTCTGCCCATCGTTTATTACTCTATAGACCTTTACCATATCCCATTAGTCTTTTCCAAGCTGAATAGTCCCAGTATTTATCTTGCCTCATAGAGAAGTTGTTCCATACTTAGTCATTTTTCTTGCCTTTCTCTGTACCATTCCCAATTCTAATATCTCTTTGAGGTGGGGTAATCAGAACCGCATGCAGTATTCAAGGTAGGAACATACTATGAATTTATACAACATTATGAGATTTACTGTTTGATCATTGATCCCTTTCCTCATGGTTCTTAACATTTGTGTTAGTTTTTTTGACTGCTACTTAACATTGAGCGGATGTTTTCAAAGAACTATCTAAGATGACTCCAAGATTTCTTTCTTGAGTGGTAATAGCTAATTGACACCCCATTATTTTGTATGTATATAGTCAGGATTAGGTTTTCCGATATGCATTATTTGGTATTTATCAACACTGAATTTCATCTGGAATTTTGTTGCCCAGTCACTCAGTTTTATGAGATCCCTTTGTAACTCTTTTGCAGTCTGCTTTGGACTTAACTATCTTGAATAATTTTGTAACATCCGCAAACAGCAGTTGCCACCTAAGTGTGAGCGGCCAGATACTGAAGTATCAACAGCCTTCAGCGTCAAGAAGCTGGAGGGTGGGAAGTGCCATCTTGGCAGGAGTAGTCTTCATGGAGACCTCCATGGAAGGAAGGGGGACTGTCTTGCTCTGGATGCTGGTGAGAGAGCACCCAGGGAAAGGACTGTAATGGACACTGCTTCTTTTACTGGGATGCCTTGCGAGAACTTTTGGACTCAGACTCACATGTGTCCGAAGGGCAGGTGAAGGCTGAAGGGTAACATACCCCCCCACTAGGCCAGAGGTCCAGACTGAGTGGCTGCAAGCAGAGCAGAATGCCTCACCAGGTTACTGCATCTCAACTTTATGGTGCACCACGAGCAGGGTTGGAGACTTTAGTTAGGGGCTAAAGGTTTTAGACACGGAAGGAATTGTGCTACTGTTTCACTGTTGTCGAATTCCCTTTAACCTTCTATTGACTTACAGCCCACATCCATTGCCTTACCTAATATTCTTTTATATAAATGGTTTCAGAAATCTTCTGGTTCGATTGAGTCTGTGTGACAAGGGCATCTGGAGTCATGTATTCAGTGGGGCCCAATGTCTGACGTAAAGAGGAATAGGTGGAGGAGGCTCTTTACTTTAGGACATCTACCAGAACCTGTGATCAGGATGAAGGAGTGGGGATTGCGTAACTCTTATGCTGGCTGAAGATTCCTCTATATGCAGGGCAATTCTTCCTTACTGTTGTGAGGCAGTTTTATGGGATTGGATGCAAGAACTAGATGATGTTTTTATGATTTACGAGCTGCAGGAGATTAAACTAGATCTTAATCGTTAATGCTGTCCTGAAAAATCTATGAATCTATTAACTCCCCTTGGGCTTCTGCAGTAATTGGAGAAAAATCCCTGAAAAGTAGAGGCAGAAAGTGAAGGAATGGCAAGAAAAACCTGTCTTAAAATGAGATGACCCATGAAATATGGGGAACTTGAGAGTTCTAGGTTGTGTTCTTAGTTGCCAACAGCCACTTGAGTCTGAAGATAAGGAACTTGTTCTGTGACAGCAGGGTTTTAACATTTGTAAGCCTGATCCAAGTCAGCTGACTGGTGCCAGGCAATAAAGTTCAGTCATCTCTTACCAGTATTCCAGCATGGCACATTTTTATCATAGGTAGATGAACCATGTATGAAAAAGAAAGGCAAAATAAAATTGTGTCCAATTTCTAAAACACCTGGACAAGACATCCTGAAAATCTGGTATATTTCCTTTGGGCCTATTCAATGGCAACAACCACAGATCTTCTGTACTCAAGGTCAGATCTTTAAAGGTATTTAGGTGCGAAAAAGATGTAGATAGATACCACCTGGAATTTTCAAAAGCACCTACGCACCTGAAATCCATGGGAATGAGGCATCAATGCCCATCTGATAATCCCACTAGATGCCCATCTGCACATTTAAAAACTGACCTTAAGTATCGAATGATGATGTACTGATTCATTCTGAGTTTATCTGAAAAATCTTCAGGTGCTCAGGTTTTGTTATTCACCAAATGGTCAGCACCAAAATCATCACACAATATTAAATGTTCAGGAAGTACAAACACTGTAGAACAATGCTTCAGTCTTGGTATACAGGCTTTTTACGTTGCTTGGGATTGCTCTATAAAATGGTTCCAACTAGGGTCTATTCTTTGAAAAGTTTTACACTAAAACCTAAAAATAATTTTATATATATGACACACACACGCACACAGGGAAATTACTACACGTCACATCAACAGTATTACCGAACTTTGCTGGAAAAAGCAATTTGTTAGCAAGATTATTGATCATCTCTCAAAGCATGTCTCATTTATCTCACGATTAGAGGCTATTAAAATCTTGATTGCTAATATTTACTTGCAACTGTGGCTAAGTCGTGAAGTAGGATGGCCTTATATTCTTAAATAGTCCTTCCTTTCTTTTATCAGCTATTATATTTCTGGAGATACAATGTAGTTCAAAAACAAAAGTGCAAAATGTATTAGGTTAGATTTGACAAGGGACTAGTTGTGGTAATTAAGACCTGAACAGATGTCAGCATTAATAAGAGACTCAAATGAGGTGTACAGAGATAAATGTACTGCTCTGGCTGTGCCGGCAGGCCAGACATCGTTGGTAGCAGTGGATGGCATGGATTCAACAATTCTTTGATTGAAAAAGCTTTTGGTAGGATCTTTGGTAAGCAGGAGCTCTGATACTACTAGCTACTGTATATGCCATGACTACAAACAAAAATTAGGATGTGACCAGATCTGGTATTTATGCTAGCAATGCTAGCAAACAGCAATAAGTCACCAGGACCAGATGGTATTCACCCAAGGGTTCTGAAGGAACTCAAATGTGAAATTGTAGAACTACTAACTGTAGTCTGTAACCTATCATTTAAATCAGCTTCTGTATCAGATGACTGGAGGATAGCTAATATGATGCCAATTTTTAAAAAGGGCTCCAGAGGTGATCCCGGCAATTACAGGCCTGTAAGCCTGACTTCAGTACTGGGCAAACTGGTTGAAACTATAATAGAGAACAATATTGTCAGACATATAGATGAACATAATTTGTTGAGGAAGAGTCAACATGGTTTTAGTAAAGGGAAATCATACCTCAACAATCTACTAGAATTCTTTGAGGGGGTCAACAAGCATGTGGACAAGGGTGTTCCAGTGGATATAATGTATTTAGATTTTCAGAAAGCCTTTGACAAGGTCCCTTACCAAAGGCACTTATCCCGTGGGAAGTGCTCTCATGGATTGGTAACTGGTTAAAAAATAGGAAACAAAGGGTAGGTATAAATGGTCAGTTCTCAGAATGGAGAGAGGAAAATAGTGGTGTCCCCCAGGGGTCTGTTCTGGGACCAGTCCTATTTAACATTCACAAATGATCTGGAAAAAGGGGTAAACCAGTGAGGTGACACAATTTGAAGATAACTATCTTTAGTAATTTTGTATTGAGAGACTGCGAAGAGCTACAAAAGGATCTCTCAAAACTGGGTGACTGGGCAACAAAATGGCAGATGAAATTTAATGTTGATAAATCCAAAGTAATGCACACTGGAAAGCATAATCCCAACTAAACAGATAAAATGACGGGGTCTAAATTAGCTGTTATCGCTCATGAGAGAGATCTTGGAGTCATTGTGGATAGTTCTCTGAAAAACATCCACTCAGTGTGAAGCCGCAGTCAAAAAAAAGCAAACAGAATGCTGGGAATAATTAAGAAAAGAATAGATAATAGGACAGAAAATATGTTGCCTCTATATAAATCCATGGTACACCCACATCTTGAATACTGTGTGCAGATGTGATCGCCCCATCTCAAAAAAGATATATTGGAAAAGGTACAGAAAAGGCAACAAAAATGATTAGGTGTATGAAACGGCTTCTGTATAAGGAGAGATTAATAAGACTGCGATTTGTCAGCTTGGAAAAGAGATGGCTAAGGGGAGATATGATTGAGCTCTATGACTGGTGTAGAGAAAGTAGATAAGGCAGTGTTTACTACTTCTCATAACACAAGAACTAGAGGTCACCAAATGAAATTAATAGGCAGCAGATTTAACGCATATAGGAAGTATTTCTTCACACAACACACAGTCAACCTGTGGAACTCCTTGCCAGAGGATATTGTGAAGGCCAAGACTATAACTGGGTTCTAAAAAGAACTAGAGAAATTCATGGAAGATAGGCCCATCAATGACTATTTGCCAGGATGGGCAGGGATAGTGTCCCTAGCTTCCATTTGCCAGAAGCTGGGAATGAGCAACAGGGGATGGACCACTTGATGATTACCTGTTCTGTTCATTCCCTCTGGGGCACCTGGCACTGTTGGAAGACAGGATACTGGGCTAGATGGACCTTTGGTCTGATCCAGTAGGGCCATTCTTATGTTCTAGGGAAGAAGGAGGGTTGAGTGGGTTGTCCCCAGCTGCCTTGGAGGAGACATTGACAGAGACACCCTGAGGCTATGTCCACACTACACAGCTTTTAGTAACATGGCTGTGTTAGCACAGCCACATTGCTAAAAGTCGCGCAGTGTCGCCGCTGTTTGTTGGCTCTCCTGCCAACAAAATACTTCTACTCCCAATAAGCGGAGTTTGTGTTGTTGGCAGAAGAGCTCTCATGCCAACAACGCGCTGTTCCTACTGCCACTTGTCACGGCAAAACTTTGTCTTTCGGGGGAGGGGGGAAGACACCTCTGAAAGACAACGTTTTTGTCGTTCAATTGCCAGTATAAACATAGCCTGAGAAAGAGAAACTTCAGGAAGAAAGCTGTCCCTCCCAGGCAGACATGGGGTAAATGGGTGAGGAAAACTTAAAAAAGCTTGCAAGGAAAGATAATAGAGGTAAAACCCAGGCATATAGCCTTTTATTGTTTTAACCCTTTGCTCTTTATACTACTTACCTTTGGACTGAATACATTATGCTTTGTTTTGAAGAAATGTTTTTGAACTCACTTTAATCAGCTACTGTCTCAGACTCCTGGAGGAAAACTGCTTTAAGGTGCCAAACACTCATATTTACATGGTTGATAAACAGGGCTGCAGCGCACAGACGGTTCCAAAGCAGTTGAACTGTATGGATCCACCCTTGAAAGAGGTGAATGAACCTTGTCCTATAATCTGAGTGATGCACTTTAGAGGACTGAAAAAGGGAGCTAAAACACAGCTTGCCCTGCAATTCTGACAGTTGCCTTGCCATATACACATTTTATTTTACTTGAAAAATTACTAAACTTCATATTTGATAGAGGATAACCAACACTAAATGTACAGAAATAAATGGAAGTAACATGGCTCTGTCTAGCTGGAATACAATATTTCTAGAAATCACCATAAATACTAGACTTCTGATTGTATATTCTGTTACAGAAATTCAAGGTACAGCACACTGCCAGCAGACAGATTAACTATATTATTGGAAGAACCCTAAATCAATGCATTAGTATCAGTTTTCCAGCATCATTGCACGAATAGGTAGAACTGAATTCATAGTTGATATTTTGGAATAGATGCACACAATCTGTATACTAGTGATTTGTAGGTGCCCCTCTACTGCAGTGTAACTTACACTTCCCAGTCAGGAAACAGATTAAACTAAATTAACCTGAAAATTAAGATGTTAGATAAGTAACTGACATCCCTGGTACTGTGTATTTGCACAGCTTCAGGCTTGGAGCATAAACCTATCTTGAATGTTTGAATTACACTGTCTACACTTGCTTCAGGCTCTGATCTTATACTCCCTGGACAGTTTTATGTACATTATGACTGCAAGGTGGGACCCTTGGATTATAAACTTTTGGGGGCAAGAAGAGTGGGCCAGATTCTACACTGCTATGTGTCATGCAGCATCCTTTCCACCTATATAGAGTGAGTGCAAAGTGTGCGTAGAATACTGCCATTCTGATATGATAGCATTTCACATCCTAGGTTTTCATACTTTATACAGGGTGTAAGACAGGGCAGAGTCAGGCCCCATGTCCTCCTTTCCTTTATGTTTTCTCATAGCAAAATGGTCTGATGAGATTCAGAAAGTGAAAAAATAAAACATTAGTATTTGTATAAATTTTTTTAAACCAAATTAGCCCCTCACAGAATAAGCTTTCCACTCACTTGTTTGGTAGACTCTTTTCTAAGTGGACCCTGTGAAGCACTGACATCTTGATCTGCCATCTGAAAAGCAGGCCGATGGCAGACTCAGAACAGGTCTACCTTTAAAAAGCTGCACTGCTTTAGAGATGCTACTACACTGATGGGGAGCTTCTCCCATTGGCATCGTTAATTCACCTCCGCGAGAGGCAGTAGCTATGTCAACAAGAGAAGCTCTCCCATCAACCTCGTACTGTCTACACTGGGGTTAAGTCGATATAACTGCACTGCTCTTGGGTGTCGATTTTTCATACCCCTGAGCAATCTAGTTTTACCGACGTAAGTTTATAGTGTAGACCTAGCCTCAGACTTCCAGGCTTATGGCCGAAGGAGACATGGTGCCTATTGCATAATAATTGTAATGTACTCAGTAGATAAGAGTGGTCAGGAGAGCACTGGCTGCAATGCCATTACACAATATGTCCTGTCTTCTGGCAGCTCTGAGGGCTTGTGTACACGAGGAAAAAAAGCCCAGGACAGCTAGTGCAAAATAGCTACTGTTGAACAGATATGCTGCTCTAGCTCCCTATGCGGACACTCTTATTCTGCATTAAGACCCTGTCTGGGGTTTGGATTAACTTCCCTGTGAATTCTGCACAAAGACAAGCCCTTGATATGAGTCCTGTATGCAGCCATGGCCCCAAATAAAGATGAATGCATATGAAAAACTATTTATGGCATTTCGACAGAAAGCCATCAGGTGAAAGCCTACAACCCTGAAAACTTCTCTACCAGTTAGTAAATAGGACCTTCTCTCCATGCAGTAATAGGTTACATTTGAACCATCTATGATGGTGCATAAAACAGCATTCAGAAATAAAGGGCTGTGTTCACAAGCCCTAACTGACACTTCTAAAAATCCAAGTCACTGTAATCTGTAATTCATGTATCGAACTTTGGTAAATGTTTCAGAAATTGATCATTAACTGACAAAGATTAAATGAAAAGTTGATAATTTCATTTGCAATTGATCATTTGTGGTTCCGCAAGAAGTCCTGTCTTATTGCCTGGAGTAATGTATATATCTTTTTAAAAGATAAAAAGTTATATTTAATAGCATGCCCAATGACATGACTCTGAGCTGCCAAAAAAAATAGACTTATTTTTCTACTTTTATTTTCTACCTACTCGTAACAGGAATCATTCTACTCTTTTGGAGCAGAGTGCAGAAAAACTGCGGCTTTTAAACAGTAAATTAATAAAAAATAGAAACATCTTTTCCTCATTACAAGTTCATGATGTGCTTATACCCTTAGGGCCTGTTGCAAAGAAACACTGAAGACAATGGGAGTCTTTCCATTACTTCAGCATGCTTTGGATCGAGCAAACCCAACTCATTTTCCATTACAGTTTCATCACTAAATTGAACATTTCACAATTTTATCTGCTTCATTTCCTTAATATTAGAGCTGTGTAAGGCTTGCATTATACCATTAAGAGCCTCTTTCAACTGAAAGATTACAAGTTTCATTAGAAACTCAAAATGCAAGTAAGATCCATGATTGTTGGTCCTCTTTTAAAGAGGCCAGGATGGAGTTAGGGTTTTACACTGAACTGGTTGATTTGGGGGGTGGGAGGCACAAGACGCTGCTCACTGATTTTTCGTATTTCTTCTTTTTGTGAATGATTCACAAGCTTAATTTGATGTTTATAAATCTATTCATTATTCTTAATTAGTTTATGCACATAAATTTCAGCCTATGGGGCATTCATGAAGCTTTTGTAACAGAATAATAATGAATAGTGAACAACAATTAACAACAAATAATTTTGTTCTCATGTAAATAGTGGCATGTATCTACAGGACAATCTTTCTGCAAACAGAGTTGCAAACAAAAAGCAGCTTGTGCAAATGTCCATGATATCCAATAGTAAGGACCATGAAGATGGTTGGATCAAACAGCTATTCAGAGTTTGCAAACCTTATTTTAGATTACTCAATTAATTGTGGTGCGAAAGTGGGTATTATCTCAGTTATTCTACATCTGTGTGACTCCACAGCTATGCTGATTTACATCAAGGATCTGGTCCCAAATATTAAATGCAGCTGGTCAGAATATGGAGATAGGGGATTATGAAGTTTTAAAAAGAGGTTTTGTATTTATTGAAATTTTCTGACGAGCTCTGATATTAAATACTAATAATCAATTATATTAACAAAAAATCAAAGCAAAAGTTCAGATGGATGTAGATACATGCAATTTGAAAAATGAAGAAAAGAGTTTTATAGGCAACTCTGGAAAATGAAATTTCTGAATCAGCCAGAGATCTCCTTAACATCTCTTAAGCTTTGGACAATGACGACGGGTGCTTTATATTTAGAAGCTTGAGTCTCCTGCAGATTGTTTCGACCATATGCATTCTAGTGTAATTTTTTTTGTTACTGTTCTATGGTTTGTTGCCTTACATCACCATGTCTGACTCTCCTTTAAAAAACTGAATCAAAATGACAACATTCAAATACAGTTAGTCACACATAGGTCCTTGAGAAATCATGCTATTTCTTGCTCTGTGTGGAATATTCCAAATCCCAAAACAACAAGAGACAGTGAAACACTTTTTCAAAACTCTTTGAGAAAAAAGGAAGGGGGTCTGTCACAGGGGGCAGCACTCACCACTAGTGTGGGCCTCCTCCTGGTCACTCTGGGGATTAGCTGTTGAGGTCAACGCCCCCTTCCTCAGCTTGCATGCCATTGCACAGCCTCTCTCACACTTCTGCAGCTCCTCTCTCATCCCAGGAACTGCAGTGTCTTCCAGCTGGGTCAGTCAGTGTTCCCCCCCCCCCGCTTCCAGAGTAGCAAAATCCCTTTTCCCCAGTAGTTCTAGGTGGTCTTCCCTTCCCCTGCTCCTTCAGTGGCTGGTAAGCTCAACTCAGCAGTTTTAGGCTTTCCTCTTTTAGCCCTCACTGCTCCTTCTCTGGACTGCTTCTTCCCTCACATGGTTCCCCTTCTCTCTCTGGGTTTACCAGCTACAACCTCCCCCTACTCCCCTCTTCCTAGGGAGTAACTTTCCTGCAGCCTTCCCCAGCAGCTACCATCTGTTACCAGCTACCAGTTCCTGCACAGCTGAACCTGCTTCCAATTAGTTACTTGCTCCCTGGCTCTTCCTCCAGGTGCAGCCTGTGGAGTTAATTGGCTTGCCTGGCCACCTTAACCCATTTCACTTCTGTGTGAGGTGGTCACTGCACAACAGGGCCCTACATGAAACTCATGTAACAAGAGAAATATTTGTTACAGTCTGTCACTGCTACATAAAGAATCATAATCATTTAAAAATCATAGTAATTTCCACTTTTATAGCTCTTTCAGTCTCAAGCTCTCAAACAACATTACAGACATGGATTAATTTAACTTTATCACACCCTTGTGGAGTTTTAGTTGCATTAGCCCCAGATTGCAGATAGGAAAACTAATGCATAATGATTTTGAGTAACTTTTCCAGGTTGTGCTTTGAATCTGTGGCAGACCTGAAAATGAAACCAGAACTCTCAATTCCTAATCCTGTGAGCTACCTAATGAATGTTCTGATTTATATATGTGTTAATTTTCAGCTGTCTGTGATTGCAATTTGACCATACTCAAAATAAACATATATCTGTCAGCAAATTGATCAGTCATTTGACCAGCTAATCTAAATTGAAATAACTCTAGAGAGGATTTCATGCAGCTGAAAACTCTCAAAAGGAAAGAAAAGTCACTACAAGCAATTCTCAAAAACTGAAAGAAAATATTAGAAATAAATCAGAAAGGATATCTGCTGGTAATTAATATTGTAACTGAGAAGAGTATTTGATTTTGCTTCCCTAGCACCAATGGGCTACATAAGCATACAATCTTTTATTGCAGTGTTTATGCTTCCATTTTTCTAATGCATTTGCTCTCACACTATTTTATTCAGGTTCTTGTATGTTTTATATTCTCAGGGTACAGTTCTCATATAATTATATTTTATAGCTACTTTTATTTTAACTAAGTTAAAGAAAAACAAAAGAGAAAACGGAAGAGAAAACAGGCTTTGTTTTGAATATTGCCTATTTTAATGTGGATTGGTTTGTGAACCACAAAACAATAAAGGTGCTCAAACTAAACACTGTGGTGTCAATAGTAAAAGTTATTTTATAAGCAGGTTTATAAAAGTACAAAAATAGTTATAAACATTCAAAAGATGGTAACACAATGCTACATTATGGTGGACTACAACATTTTCTCTCATGTATTGCTCTTTGGGGGCTAGTTTTGAGGAGGATGAAAGATTTCTGTGGAAAAGCACTTAAGGCATTGCCTAGCATATCTCCCCTAAAAGTGGTAATTCTAGTTGTTAAGGGCCAAAAGCACAATGGCCCAACTGGGAAAATAGATGATCTGCAAGCTAAGAACCTACAGATCCTTTTCTTCTGAGGCTATGATCCAGAACACCATATATTGATTGCAATGCCAAGCCACAAAAGTGGTGCAGCTGTTGACATTCAGCACAGCATTCTGTACTGGGGAGTATTTTACATAAGCTAGCAGCCATTTATCAAACTGAACTGTGTGTGATACAAAAGGACATCACGCAACCAAATCTTAGCAATGCTTGAAAGAGTAACTGGAAAATGTAAACGGTTATGGGATGATTGGTATTGTAATACATTTTGAGCTTTTTTTTTTTTTTAAAAACTACCACCTACTATTGTTCATACCCTTAAGAGTTTTTAGACTCCAAGAAACAGATTATTATTGTGGCATCTGTTTCCATAGAGTTCTTTTACACTGCCGTCCTGCTAGGTTATTATTCTAACAACTCTTATCTTTTTGGCAAGTTAGATGATTGTTTTAGGAGATGATTCTTATTTCTCAGGCCTCCATTGTATATGGACAATTCATCTCACTTGACAAAGGTGATGTTTATATGCATTTATATCTTTTATTTTCTCTCACTAAATTCAATATAGTCATCAGAGTAGGATTTCTATTCAGCTTAATCTTGTGCTCTGTGTGCAGACACAAAGTGCAAGCAAACTGACGCATGCTAATCCTCTTCTCCTATTTGCTTGATCTGCCTTGCTCTTTTGCACCCTTTTTAATATTAATAATAATTATAGCTGTTTTCCTCTTCAGATGTTCTTCTAAGCCTCCTCCAGCAATGATTGTAGCAGGCTGGAGTTTAGCTTGTTTGGATACAAAAAAGAGCACAGCTAGAGCTCTGGCTGAGTAAGAGCGAGGAGTACATCCATTTCCAACATGATTCTGCAATGTCAAGACATTCTCAGTCTCCCAACAGCATTTTTGACATAGTCTCATAAAGTTCCTCATGTTTAAAAACCGTCATTTTTGTTTCTGAACTGTTTAGAATAAAGCACATTGGGATGTGTAACAGTCTACCACTGATGTCCAGGGTTGGTTTCCCCTTCCTCACACTACCTGTAAATGTCAACAAAATCATCCTTAGTCAATTATTTTAATATATAAAAAAGGGGAAAAAGAGAACCCCCATTCCTTACCCTTCCCCCCTTTTTGTTGTGAACAGTTCTGTAAGATCTATGTCTATAAGTGGGGACTGAAAGTTGTATTCCTGGGTTATTGTAGCGAGGCGATGTGGTTCCCTGCCGCCCTGGGGAGGGACGAGCCTCTCTGGACACCAAAGTGGGCAGAGCGAGAGAGTCCTGCACCCGCCCCGCAGAGGTCAAGGCACAGGACATGAAATATAAAAGCCCAACCCCAGAGCCCACCAGAGGGGCAGTTGCTGGAGAGGCCAGACACCTGTGGCCTAGCTCCTGGGTGGGAGACCCTGGCAACCGGCAGTGGACCCAAATACAGGCCTGCCCGACCAATCCCTGATGCTGATGAGAGCCCAGAGGAGCTACCAAACCTACCCCTTGCCAATTACCCTGAGGAAACCATGGTGCTTGGCCTCTCCCTCCAGGAGGACACCATCCGGACCCAGGTACCTCTTAGAAAGTAGCCCTGGGGCAGCTGACCCTAGTTTGGCTGCAGCACTGCCAGAGCCTATGTCAGTGTGTTGCGGCCAGGATCCCCACTGACTCAGCAGCCAGCCACCTGTTGTTTCTAGGGCTCTGGGCTGGGATGCAGTGGAGTGGGTGGTCCTGTGTCCCCGCACTCCACCCCACCACCACTCAACTTGTGGGTAGCAGTCTCCCCCTCTGAGCCAAGAGCCTGAGCTTGCTGTTTACCTGTCTTTGCTCAGCCCCTATCTGAGGGTCTGAGCCATTGACTCTTTGCTGACCCAGGGCCTGGGCTGGCTAATTGCATGAACTGTTGCTCATCTCTGGCCTGAGGACCTGAGCACCTGACTCACTATTGCCTGCCAACCACGGGCTAGGCACAAATAACTGCCTGTGTTTGACTCTATTGCTGCCATGGTGAGAAACTCCCATGTCCCAGCTTATTCCCCATCAACCACTGGAAGGAAGTAGCGAGTAGTTTAGTTCCCCACCGCCCCAGAGAGGGACGAGCCCCAGCCAAACCCCTCTACAGTTATGTTTCCAGTTCTGCCATTGACTCACTGTATCAACTTGGGTAAGTCAGTTAACTTCACCTTGTGACCTTGAGAAAATCAACTAATGTCTCTGGGGTACAGTTAATCATATGGGGCTACTAATTCTTACCAGTCTCTCTGGGGTATTGAGAGACTCAAACTAGGGCCAGATTCTGTTCTGAGATCTTCTCTAATGATCAATTTTGCATCTTCACCATTATGGCCCTGAGAAAATTCCCAGTAGTAGTTAGTGCTGGGAGTGTGCAGTATGCCAAAGCTATATAGTTATAGGGACTCTCAGCACCTCTCAGATTCAGGACCACTGAGCCATATTTTCAGCTAGCGTAAATAGGCGTGGTGCCACAGTGAGCTAAAATGATTTACATCAGCTGAGAAACTGGCCCCCTTTGTTTGCAAAGCCTGTTGACATGCTTGGAAGCAAAGTGTTATGTGGGTGCAAATATTTTTGGCAGCAAGAAATGCATAACCAGAATGATCATGTGACATTTCATGAATAAGAGAATGTAATTTGAGTTATGCTCTATGACTTCACTTATGGAAATGCAGTAACAGTAAGCAGTGCCCCTTAACTACGTGTTATCATTCCATATACAATACCCCAGTCTGCCTGTGCAATGACATCCCTAAGTGACCAATATGTTATGAAGCAAAAAATACAGATTAAGCTGGTGTTCAGAAATTCTGGAAGACACAATAAACTTCCCAACATGGCTCTGTATTTTCCTTTTAAATGGCAATGTTTTACTCTTTCTTCGGCAATAACTGTTTGTGTGATTCAGGCAAGCTTCCCCAGCTTGTGTTGGCTTTGCAGCACAGAAACTAGCTGTATTTTTGGCTGAATCTAGCCTTACGTGATTAAGCATTCAGGCCATCTGTATGTAAAAATACTTTCACACAAACACAACATATGGGACGGGGGGGGTTGGGGGCCATTTTTTTATTTTGGCCATTTTGTGGCATTTAAAAATCATGATTTGAAAGAGGTATTTCCAAATATATTCACCAAATGGTTTTTTTTATATATACAAGTTTCCCTTAATAGGGGAGCAAGTGATAAAGCAGAAATGCAACCAAACAGGAAAAACACCTGATTTATATTATGTGCATATTCATATTGCTATAGAATAATAAAAATAATAATTAATAATGACATATGATAACTGTATATGCTTAGAGTTATGGCCCCAGCCCTAACAGTTAGCAGGTTGTATTTAGTCATTAAAGCAAAATATAGTACACAAACCGATGAAAGAATTATGCTGAGCACATGGGGAGGAGAGAGATTAAAAGCCTTTAGAAAAGTGATTGTATCACTGATTACAAATGAACCAGATGCAGAGAAAATGCCTTCTTATATCAGAATCTATTATAAAGTACCCTTATTTTTTATGCAATCATGAAGAAGATTGCTATATTTGATTGGATTTATGGGGTTTATTTCTGCTGGCAAAAGTAACTGGTTAAAGGCTGGCCCTGTCATGCTTTATGCACTAGTCCTAAAGCATCTGGCAATCTCTAAAACACCAATTAAAAGTTTGCTTTTACTTTTCTGTTGTCCAAACTACTTTCTCTCAGGAGCCAGGTTTTCAGATTATTTTTTTTCTAACGTTCATAAGTTTGGCGTATCCCTTAACAAAGTAACTTTGTGGTCCTAAGAGAACTCACCTGACTGTCATTTTAATCCTATGTAATACTTTCTACTAAGGAGGGACCCTTGTATATTACCACAGTGGTTGTAGTAACAGAATGTTTCTTTCCACATTTCCAGTTTTAGCCTGAGCCTGTTAGTGACCCATGGGTGAGCAAGTGAAAGGTGTTGTTTGTATTTTAAGTTTTACTGCTCTCCTGTACAAGTCTCATCTCTGTTTATCCCTGTCCTTTTGTTTTTTTGTCTGTCCTAAAGTTCTCTTTGGTTCACTTATATTGCAAGGTCCTCAGGGTAGAGACCATAGGGCAGAGCATGCAATTATGTCCATCATCTACACTGGTTGAGGATCTGGCACTAAAGATCCCTCTACAATGCCAGATAGCGTTATAGTTCTATATTACAATTTACTCATAACAAAGTATAACAACAGCAGGATAGCCAAGGGCTTAGTTTCTACCAGTCTGCTATGAAAGGGCTAATCTCATTCTATTTCTTTTTTAAAAAAATCTGAGTCTCTACCCAAAAATAAAGGGAGAACAGAACAAAAATATAGACAAAAAGTAAAGAAATGAGAAGGGAAGATTTAAGAGAGCGAACTCCAAATACACACAACATAAATTTAATTACTCCTATAGTAAGAAATAATAGGCAGAATAAACAGTTCTCTTTTCCCTTTGTAACTATGCTAATAAAAGCTAACAAAACAGTTTGTCATTTCAAGTTTAATAGATTGGTTGGTTACCTGGTCAGTTTACGTAATATACTTTTTTAAGGCTGATTAGTTGTGAGAGTCTATTAGTCAGCATTAAACTATTTACAGCTAGGGATGATTATGTTAGTACAGATGCAGTCTGCACAGGATGCTGATGGAAGAAAAGAATTCACAGCAGTTCTTGTTAAAAAGTCTCAAGTCATGCTGCTGTTTAAGTGATTAGAAGGACGCATGTGTTGCAATGACTCTCTTCCATAAGGGTGACTTCTTGGAAATCAATATGTACTAATCACTTTATGTTCTCCAAAGGGCTACATGAAAGATTTGGTAATTTCCTTTTATGCAAAATTACAGATTGAAATGGTTTATTCAGGAAACATTTCATCCCAAAAAATATTTCACATGAACATTAGAGTTCTTAAGGCAACCACTGTATTATTTGCACTTTGATGGCTAGCAAGTTCTGCTCCTGAATTGCTTCTATTCACTCTAATTCAGATTTTTAGTGGATTTTTTTTGCAAGGACTGCAACTGAAGAATAGGCAAGAGATGGTTTGTGCCAACACATTTAGCTTTGATAGCCACAGTGAGATCTGGATAGGGTTATGAGGATCCCCGCCTCCCTAAATTGAGCATACTGAGGAATGAGAACTACCTACCTTTAGTAAAGGCAAATAGGGAGCATGCTAGGGTATTAAATAAGGTCATACACTCTAAATTCAAAAGAACCTAAATGCAGCAGGAAGTTCCCTCACTGCCATACTAAGGATTGTCTGACTAGCTCCTTGTGGAGCCTGAGAAGGAACATGATCCTGCAGAAGCTTCTATTCCCCTGTCATAGGCATTGTCAAGGTGAGATTACAGATTTGTCCCAGATAATACTGAGGTGAAGTCAAACAACTCCCACAACCAAGACTCCAGAGCATTTGGTTACATCTTTTGGGTCCCAGGGACCTCTACTGGATCCCTCCAATATAATAAGGACACTGCAGAAGAGAGGTACATCAGCACTCAAAGACCCATACTGGCCATGAAGCAGTGAGAGTCTAAATCAGAATGACCAGTATTAGTAGACCAGCTGGAAGTGCTTTCAGAACTGAATAAGATGGAGCAGAGACGATGGACCCACCCATACGCTCCCAAATCCACTGTAACATTTCTTATTCTTAGAGCTGGTCGGGAATCATTAGAATGATTTTTCCAACAGAAAATCCAGTGTCCACAGGAAAATTTCAGTTTTGCAAAATAAAATTCTTATGGGAAAATCAAAACAAAATATTTTGGTTTGGGTCCATTCAACCCAAATTGGAATATTCAGTTTTATTGAATGAAAACAATTCAATAAAACATCAACACGCTGTTTCATGAGAGTTGTCTCCTGTGGGCTGTGGTCACTGGAGGGGATACATCTTCTATAATGCAACATCTATTCCTCTCTGACCAAGTTGTGTGGTGCATCAAAGAAGAGATAGTCCAGTCAAGGAGGCTGGCTACGGGTGTGTGTGGGGGGGGAGAAATAGAGGCATTAGGATCCCACATAATTTCCATAAGGCAACGTGTAGCCATGAGAAAAGAGAACTTAATGTTGAGGTGACTCAGAACAGCATTTGGGTCAGTTCAGCAAACTGAAATGAAACATTTAAATTTTGGAATGTCAATGCTTAGTTTCAACATTTCTAATTAGAAATTTTTCGGAATATTTCATTATGGAAAAGTTTTTGATAATTCAGCTTTCTCTTGATTTGGGACAAAATTAATTTTTTAAAAATCAGAATTTCACATGGGACAAATTCTGAACTCCACAGAGTTCTAATTATTCCTTCCTTTGGGAAGCACCACATTCACCATTTTTAAGATCTACTTCCTCTGTCATTATGCTTGAGGACAAAGGAAAGTGGAACTGATGCCGCTATAGATGTGACCCCAGATCCAAGGGAAACTCAGCACTAAAACAAATGTGACACCATCACCCCCTATCTGGGAAGGGGCACAATTAATTTCCCTGGCACCTACAGTTACCTATCTATAAAGTCTAAAATACAGATTATTTGGGGTTAAAACAAAGAGAAATCTCTTGAGGTGGAACTGCTACATTTGCAGCACAATCTAAAGTTTTTTAAAAAAGAGGCAGTTCCTTGGCCTCTTATAACCTCAGCTACAAACACTCAGTGCCACAAGGCCTCAATCCACATTACTTTTTTAGCAGACTGTCAGAGCTCAGGGTGCTAGGCAGAATTGGGGATACATCTGAATAATGGGAATATGTAAAGGCCACCTTGAGGAAAAATTAATTTGTCCTAATTTCTATGTGACAGACATAGTCACTCAAGAAATGTTTGTCTGAGGCTTGGTTCTGACTGAAAACTGCACCAATTTCCCATGAATGGGCCCTGTTTTTGTTTAAAGTATTTGGAAAAAAATTCTGCAGAAATGTCTTATGTTCAAGTCCCTAATGAAACATGATGAACCTCAATTTATGTAGTTTGACTTTGTCCCTATAAATTTGTCACACCTCTGGTGGTGAGGGGAAAAGGGGTCCACATAGAGGGGTGTGTTTGTAAAAAAAACTCAACCTTCAAGCATACAAGCAAGTGTTAATTCATTTCTAAACCTAGTGCACTAAACCTTGCAAAGCTCTAAGTATACACCCCAATTTTGTTTGATTAAAAAGGAAACAGAAAATATCCTTTTAAAGGTTTGGGCATTCTTCAGTTTTCAGAATAAAAAAATAAAGTGAGTAATGTTTGATTTGTCACTACATTTCTGTAAAAATAAAAAAAAAAGATGGTAAAGACACAAAAATGTCAATATCACAATGTAAAAATACCTTTGGTTAGGCGAACAAGAGATTCTTCCTCTGTTACAGCTCAAAGCTTGTTACAACCACATGTAAGAATATGAAGTGAGAAGGGATACACTGCAAATTTTTTTTTGAAGAGATCAACCCATTAGTAACTCCACTTTGAACAGTGCTGAGTATGGGTGAATTCAGGTTAGTGAGTGACTGCCTCTGTTGGACAGTAATTTGAAGTAATGATTGATTTCCACCACAGCAATGATGGCACTGATTGAGCTGACAGTAGAGAAGACCATTTTGACCTTCAGCCTTGAAAATTTCTATCAGAGAAATAAATCTGGAAACTGTGAATTACTACAACAGGGTTTGACACTGATGCCTAAGACATCAGGTGCACTGGCCCTGTGTTGACAAGGTACAATAGTAACAAAAGGTTTAAGGTGGTTTCCTTTCCAAGGAAACAAGACAAAAGGGAAAATAGCGCTATATTCTGTAAAGAATCCCACCAAAATACATAGAGCCAGGAATTTTTGTCCACAATCACTTATATTACAGGATAAAACCAAAAGATTTACCATCTTCTTAAAATTGGCAGAGTAGCTTTATTTTGCAAAACCAGAAGTCATCTGTGTACAGGAGTTGTGCTATTATGTATTTTAGTTAGGTCAGTCAGAAGGAGGATTAATTTACAATACATGATAACTAGGTTTGCAGGTTTTTAGTTAGAAAATACACCTGAATTTATATTTTAGAAGGACAACATAAAGGATGGTGGACCAAAAATTTTACCTACCCTTTTTTTAAAAAAAATCTATTTATAAAGTCCATAAAACTTTTTGTGTGTCAAAGATTTCTACGGGTTAATTCATAAACAAATTCAATGGCAACGGGAAAACACTTCTGACTATGTCTTCAGTATCAAATCAGTGCACATCTTGGAACATCAGTGCACATCTTTCTTCAGTAAGAAATAGATATCAATTTCAAGTTTTCAGTGGGTTATTATAAATCAACAGTAACAAACAATTAATTTAAAAATAAGTCAAATACCGTAACATAATCCTTTGAATCAAACATTAATTTGGCAATACTCTCCTCTCTCCCAGTTAGTAACTGGGATCTCATAGAGGAATCAGTCTTGTAAGGTACTTGACACCTTCTGAGGTACTAAACTCTCTGAACTATTATTGATGTCCAAGGGTTCAGTACCTTGCAAGTCCAAGTTTCCACAGATAAGTAACATGTCCCTTTATCACTTAACAGAGTGACAAATTCAGCAAAGGAATTTAAGCACATAATTTTAAGCAGGGGAATTCTATACTTGAAGTTAAGCAAGCATTCAAGTGTTTTGCGGAATCAGAGCCTATATTAAGTGATACTTAAATAGTATGTTTCATTTGAAATGCCAGCATTCCAAGGAGTGTAGGCTCTTGTATGTGGACCACCTTTCCTGCCCAGGAGTTCTGGCAGTGGCAAACAAAAGAGATGTTAGAAACAGATATTTAAAACTATTCAGTGCCTGACCCTGCCAAATTCCCACAACCAAAATTGTCACTGAAGTCAAATTAATTCCGTCTTCAATTGTGCATAATGAACTTCAAATCTGAGCACCAAATTTTCAAATTATATGTGCAATCACTCAAAATTAACCACCCTACCACCCCAGTTCTAGTTATTACCAAAGTTAGGTGATTGTTAACTGGGTGGAAATTAGGCATTCAGTTGTGCAGCTAATTTGTCTGAAAATGTCCCCCATAAAGTTTTGATTATTACTAGGACACCTTTTTAAAAAGTTTAACCAAATGAATAACCAACCATCTATTGTATGCTCATGTAAGAGTTTAACCACTATTAAACTTACCCCAATATTTCTGAAATCACATTTTAAATTCATTTGCAGTGCTCAATTCACTGGCACATACAAATTACTATACATGCTACTTGTTACAGTTTAAAATTGAAGCCTCCCATGCTGTCAGAGCTAATAAAACATTCTGTAAAGACTTTTTATTCCTTCCAAGTACCACAGGCTAGCACAAAGCAGTGCTTTTTGTGTGTGTGTGGCTCCTACTGGTTCAAAAGATATAAACAAAATATGTGTCCTAGTCACTGTCATTTTTGCAGCATATTATAACTTTATTTTTAACTTGATTCTCTTTGTAAAGCCTTCATAAACAAAGAGGAATAAAATGCTGTATAATTCTTCATTCCCTGTAGAGAAACTTCCTTTTTTTTCCTTCAGAAAATTAAACAGATAGCTTTAAAAAAATACCACCCAAAACAAACAAAAACCAACAACAACATACTTTTCATTTTCTTTGAAAGATGCTGTGTAAAAATGTAAAGCTGGACCTGAACCACACAATTAAAATATGAAACCACATTTCAGAGAGGTTTGGATTCAGAGCCTTCGTTGGCCCTTGCATACATATGGGCCAATCATAAAGTTCAGATTGAGCCCTGGCCAAAATCAGAGGATGTCTGGATGAAGGATTTTGGTTTAGTCCCATCTCCAGTACAAACACTGTGTGTTGTGATTGTGTTGGGCTGCCTCCTAATATTTCATATTATATGAAAGTTCATGACTCTTTTTATGCATCAAAAAGATTTTAATGAGTTAATAAATACATAAAATCATTGGCAACAGGACCACACTTCTGCCTATGCCTTACTCGTTAGATGGAAACATGGAAGAATTAAGAATGAATGCTTTGAGTTTTTGTGTAGTAACTCCTTTACCCCATTCAATGGTAGCACTATCAGTCACATCCTATCGTCAGACTTGGAGGACAACAGTCATAAGGGGGCCCAGAATAGCGCAAACAAAAGAACCTCAGGGATCTAGAGGGTTTGCAAAAGAGCCCCATAGAGGGGAAGGAAAGGCTTCTGCACTTGCACACTGCAGTCTTTAAATAGGTCCCAAGCTAACGTTAGTTTTATTTCAGATATTCTGGATCACTCACAAAGCATTCATTGTAGATCTTTCTCCTTAGAAACTTATGAACTCTTAGATTTAAGAAAATAAAACAAATAGTAAGCAATTTCCAACATTTTTCCTTAAATATTTTGTCCTAACTCTTTTTAATTAGAGTAATTAATTAAATGGGTTTTCTTCATTCATAACATGTTAACCAGAAAATTAGATTAATCATCTGTATAGACCCATAGGATCTGACCATTTTCACAGCGGTCGGTGCCGATGTTCTAGTAACTACACATGACCAGATGCAGCAACTGTGATGGTAGCACTGGGTGCTGGTATCACAATGGTCATACACATGTCCTCTTCCCACACACATACAGCATGAAACTCGAGCTAGCATCACTGTCGTCCTCTGACCCTTCTGTTGTAGTGCCACTGGGAGATACAGGCTGGTGAATATTGCAGTGATGCTGGTGATATATGTGGCAGTTTTTAGCTTTCCCACAGCTACAACTAAAACCAACCAAGATGAAGAGGGGAAAAAGAACACAGGCATGTAAAGACAGAATAATGAGGAAGGGGGAGGAACTAACAACCAATGACCTATATTGCCAGGGGTGCTGGAACAATTTTTATAGTGGGGGTGCTGAGAAACCCTGAAAGCCCTGTATATAATGGACTCCACGCCAGGGGGTTCTACAGAACCCCTAGTTTCAGCACCAATGCATATTGCCCATGGGGAAATAGAGAAGAAAATCAGAACACTGGCCTGTTGTGATATCTCTTTGGAGATGTTCTAATAGTACAGTGACGGGCATCATTACATAAAACGATTGTAGATATATAGAGAGAGAGAGTTTTAAGTATAATCTAGAAATCTGACTAAAATTTAATGGTAAGTTTAACTTTTAATTCCCATCCCCTCAAAAGAAAGTAGAATAACTGCAATTCACCAGAAAATGGGTCAAGGTCCCAGGCAGTGTGTTGTCTGAGATGCTAACAGCTATTGTGAGCAAGCAATCAGGATCCTTACCCAATGCCAGGCTTGGAAAGCTTGGAAAGCTCAGTTGCCAGTGGTGAGTGAGAAGCTTTTCCTGGTGAACATGGGGTCTTCAGCCACAAACTTCTACAGAATGTACACTTTCATTAAAAATATTTTTATCCCTGATGGTTACGAAGAAATCAGATATTAATTAATGCACTGTTGTCTGATTCTACACTCAAATAGCCCCAGTGCTTATGATTTTGCTAAATGGCACCAAAGTTTAAGACTCTAGTCAGTCCCACTGCTGCAATTCAGAACTCTGTAGAGAACATTGAAGCTGTGAGGAATCATGTTGTAACTTGGGAGAGTTATGAACAACAATGGGCAGGCACTGGAATTACTTTACATTCCTCTTCCCTATGGAAGGAATAAGAGGAAGGAAGAGGCAAAATAGCAGAACTCTTGGAAATTCTAGGGCACAAATAAAGTAACAGAGACCTTCCCACAAGCAGAGCTAGCGGACTCCAGAGAGACTACCCTTTCTCTTGTAAAGCTATCTGTTAAGCCAGAGGCTAATACAAAACAGAATTCCTAACACATCAAAGGGACAGCAGCCTAGTAGAAATGCCAGCACATTTCCCCACCCATCATCTACTGGTAGCTGGTGTAATGGCTCTCTCATTGCTAGAGCTGCCCTATTCTCATCTGTCCTATTAATCACAGTTAGTCTTTTTTAAGACCTGTACAATGAGATGTGTCATGTATTCCAGAAGCAGTTAACAGGCAACTTTTGGAATCTAGTCTTGTATACCAATAAATTTCAGATCAAATCTAAAAGCCAAAAATAGATTACGGCCATTTTTACTAGTTGTCTTGTATCCTTATATCTTCTTTTTCCAGTGAATCCTTGCAGCACACCACATAAAATGAATCGTCTGATGAATCATTTAACACTCATTTTTGTTGCCTATATTGATATGGAAGGGAGTGCAGTAGGCTACACAGAAAAAAAATGGGTGTTAAGAAGTGCATTATGAAAAAAAATCCTTGATATTTCATGGAGATTCAAGATGGCAGTGTCACTCAGAACTCAGGGGCAAAAACAGATGTTTAGCATATGTGGAAGATCTAAGAGTCTATCACAGAAAGACAGGGGCAAATAGCAGCATTTACTTCAGCAGGCAGAACAAACAGTTTAGAAACTTAACTGGCAGCCTTGGAAGCAGAGGTAGAAAATGAGAAACAAGAGGAAATCAGATTATCAAACCTGTAATGGACAAGTAATGGTAATAATGAAAAGGTAGCCTCATCTGTGAGTGAGAAAATAGAATACAAGGGGAATCTGTGGAAGGAAATAGTGTAACCAATTTGGATCTTACTTGTAAATCAGTCATAGTTCAGTTAAAGTCAATAGAGTCCTTTCCAGTGTAAAGGAAATCAGAATCTGGTGTATAGTTTATAGTGTTCCTTTTTGAATTTATTGTGAAAATGTATTTATTAAAAAAAATAAAGTAGTTTACTTTCCTGCTGATGATGGACACTAGCACAGACAATTGCTAGTATAGCATGATTCAGAGGAGAGAACTTTTATATTCATTACAATACAGCAGGTGAAGCAGGTTTGGGTTATGTAACAAGAGCCATGTATAGGAGCCAATATATACATTCTATATATTGTGCATAATTCCTATTATTTTATATGGTTTTCATTTGTCTGTTGAACACAATGTAACCTTCAGGATTAAGCGATATACAGAAAGCAAAGAGGGAGTCTAAATCTGTGCAATCATGATTTAGAAGTTTGCAAGTTGTTAGTGACTTCCACAATATACAGAATGCAAGATACATAAAGTAACAGTCCATTAAAATTGAATATGAGAGCTAACAGAAAAATAGGATCTCTGTCTCATAGAAAATTCTGGTATTTTGACATTTTTTTTCATCCCAAATTGGAACAAAATGTCAAATATCAAAGCTTTCCACGGAACAAAAGTTCAAAATAATTGCAATTCAGAAATGTCAAAACTGTTCATTTTCATGTTTTTGGCCAAAATGTAACATTTCAACATTCCTGTTGAATGTTAACATGAATCTCTGCAACTGCCTGAGCCACATAATGTTTTATGGGAGGCCCCTCATGCGTCTGTTCTCCACATTTTGACATGGGCTATGCTCCCCAGCTAGATTACATTTCCCATGATGCCCAAAGGTCTTTTCCTGAGGCAGAGCTGCACTGGTTCATCATGGGAGAATTTTTTCAGAACATAATGTTGCAGCTTCAATCATATTTCAAATGAGGTCTGAATTTCTGAGGCACATTTTTGTTCTTAAACATTTATTAGTATAATATTTAATTAAGAATTAATACACACATGTATGCCACTATCAGACCTCTCTGAAACCTACGTTTTGAAATACAGAATTTACTTTAGATTTGTTTAATTAAATATTAATCTTAGTCACTCGTTTTTCCATTTGTAAGTGCACTCTACATCTATTTTGAATGTCAGATACTGTACAAAATAAGACAGAAGCTGTTAAGAAAAAGTTAGTATATATGCATATGTGACTCCATTTTAATTTGAGGCCCACCAGTGTCTAAAAGCAAACACATCATGCACCAGAAGAAGCGTTCCTTAAATACTGCATTCCTGTGAAAACCCCCGCCCCTTGTCTCCAGCCTGTCTTGATTCCCAGTTTCTGTTCTTTGTCTGTTCCTAACTCCCTGCCTCCTGGCCTTGATGTGAGCCTCCCATACTAATAACAAAGGCTACTGGTGCATTGCTTTAGGACCATGTTGTGTAGTTAAAGTAATAGTCTAGCACGAAGAATGTACCTAGCAAAAATAAATAGTAAATAAAAAAAAAAGTTTGTCTATTGGCTAAGGTTTCCGGTGCACGAGGCCAACATGCTTTGCTAAAAGGTATATAATCTCTGTATAACCTGCATTTGGGGTTCCCTCGTAATTAGCAGGGGGGCACCATGCTTGAGCGTAATAAACTTAGTATCTTTGGGAACTCTGCAGTTGTGGACTTTGTTCATGTGCCTCAGCCTAGACTCAAACTGTGCATGACCTATTAGGTATAATTCGCAGCAGTTTGTGTGCGTGACCTGTCAGGTATAATTTGTAACAAAGCTGATAGTGCTCTAGGTATCTCCAGTAGAAATGGTGCTTGTGGATCAGGAACAATGGATGCTTTACATGTAGAGTGATGTTATACTTAGGCTTTACGTTTTCCTTAAACTTTAATTAAGCTTTTCATTTTTTTCCTATAGAATATTTTCCCAATTTCTATCGGTGTACAACAAAACTTGCATTCACTTTTCAAAATGTTCAGCTTTGTTTTTAACAGCTCAGTTATCATTACTTCCTAATTACTAATTGTGACCTGTCATTGCTGTTGGGAAATGAGCTGAGCTGTCCTTTTTAAAGAGTTGGACAGCCACATATTTTTGGCTCAGCAATGGAGAAGTGTGGGATTAAGGTAGTGGCATTCCAAACTCATTTCTCTGTCACTCGTTTTCTTGAAAGCAGGAATGATAATAATCAGTTCAGACAAGAAGATGGCCACAAAATCTTTTGGAATGATAGAGTAATGGAAATATCAAGGAGAGCGATCCACAGATCTGGGGCTGGATTCAGCAAATCTGTATTTCCCACATTCCCAAATAATATTTTTATTTGTCCAATAGCTGAAATTCTTGATCTGAACTACTGAAATTGGACAGTTCACAAATAAAATGCTAAAAAGCAAAAGTGTAAAACATCATGACAGGAATATTCAAAATACCTAAGGGCCACCTGCTGAAACATTTCTAAATCTGTTTCTCGTAAGACAACACTATTGGAAAATTCTGCTCTTACTGTAGCTTTCAGCAGTTAGCTTTTACATTTTCAGTCAATGAAATAAATATTTTTTTAAAAAAGTATCCATACTGCATATTCAGAAACGTCACCAGATAAGAAGGCTGACATAGGTGCTGGAACTAAGGGTGCAGGGGGTGTTTCAGCACCCCCTGACTTGAAGTGGTTTACATTATATACAGGGTTTACAATTTGGTTCAGTGGCTCTCAGCATCCCCACTAGAAAAATTGTCCCAGAGCCTTTGAAGGCTGACAATTACTAATGCTTGATTAATCAATACAATAGGATTTAAATGCTATTTTTTCCTCTTAGAGAAGAGCCAAAAGAGATTGGGGATGAAGTTGTGGTCAACTTTAACACATTTTAATGGGGATGAAATTCATCACCCAAAAAGACAGATTAAAAATACTAAATAGAAATCTCAAAAATAACAAAACATATAATCTATTTAGGGATTTATGTGGTCAGGTTGTGCTTTCACCAACATCAGTGCAAAGCAAAACTTTGATGAATCCAGTTGTGTTCTTTCAGATTTACACCAGGTAACTGAGCAGAACTGGCCCATAATCTTCAAGATCCATCTATGACACAAGTTAACTTTTTTTTAAACACACACACACACGGTGTAGTCTAGATAAAAATAATAACTTTGCCTCAAGTTACTAATCCCAGCCTACACACATTTGTAAACTGGATTGTCAATGGTATTTAATTTCTTCCTCTTCTTTTTTTTCCTTATGTTGAAAATAAATGTATCTGTCTGCTTAAAACACTGAAAAGCTTTATATTACACAAGATCATGGGCAGATAACTTTTTATAGTAGGTATTTTGCAGAAATCTGGGATATTATCATAATTTCAGAATGACTTCCATTCCATATTTCTACAAATAGAAAGGAGGTGTGGGGGTTCTCTCCTCTTCAGTTTTAGGAACTCACAATGAACACCTTTCTGGGGTATTTAGAAGACTGAGCCTGAAAAGTGGCCTTTGTTCTGATAATAATAAGTGGGTTTCTAGACATGTGGCATTAAGAAGGAAGAACTTTGAAGATGATTTACTGACATCTTAGAGGAAAACTGTCAGTGTAAAGTCAATGAAATAATTATAATAAAATGTATCCATACTGAATATCTAGGATCATCACTAGATAAGAAGGCTGACAGTTATTAATGACTGCTTAATCAACAAAAATGTATTAAATGTTATTTTTTTTTGTTTGGAGATATTCATCTTCTACTGTGCAGGACTTGATACAAAGAAAGCACACTGAGGTGATTAAAGTGAAAATAGAATAAGCCCACCTGCTCATATTTATGTGAAACTGGAAAATTGTTCTTCTGGAGAATTACCAGATTGTCATGTGTGAAAGTATCAATTTGAAATAGACTGTTATATACCGAATTTGCACCTCAACAACTGGGATAAAGGGGAGTGGTGGCCACGCCTCAGCTTTTAAATGTTCCTGTGACTTCTCAGGATTTACAAGTTTAACCTCAAAATATTTGCTGTGCATGTTACGGGTACTAGAATTTATACCAGATTCTACCCTTTGATGTTTGTGATTATGTGCATGTGGCTCTGCATGTTGAAAGGCCTATCTGTTCTTAAGTCACCATCTAATATGCAGGCAGGCCCACTTAAAAGTAGTATAACTATACATCCATAACTCCAGGATGGTCTTTGTTTCTACTGCTAGGCACCAAACTGGATCGCTGTTCATTTCACCACTTCACCTACAGGGACACAGATCAGGCTCTGAGGTGAGAACTGATTATATTGTTATTATAGGCAGGACGGATATCATTAAAGTTGCCTAACATTTCCCATTATAAGATCATATTTTCAGCTGCTTATAACTTTTCCAAACTCTAACTGTTTGGACTGAAATTTGCCATCGTGCATCTCTGCCTCAGGCTGATTTCCCTCCTCTCCATGTTCAGCAAAGTTAGAAGCGTTTGAAAAAAAAAATCACAATTTGCACATTCTTCATTTTTAAGAGATAAAACCTCCCAAGGTTCCATGTTCACTGAGAGCACCTCAAGCCCACCCACTTTCTAGTGCTGACCAGATTTCACATGTGCCACCCCAGACAGTGAATAAGCATGGTCCAGACCAAGGCTACATGACTTTCCCTCTAATGGCCTTCTCAGGTCTGAGCACTGGAGTGGAGAGCAGGGAGCCTGTCTCTCCTGTGCACTCAATGTCTCACTCCACTCCGGTGGTGCCCAAGCAGCGTAGAGAGGGAAGCTATCCATCTTAATGCATAAGGGACAAAAACCAGTTGAGTGGGACAGAAAGGAATAGATTGGGACAAGAAGTCTGGTTAGACTGGGACTAGAGAGAATTGGGGGAAGAGAAACTGGGACTGAAATTGGTTGGGCAAAAGATTGGGACTGAGACATGGTGGGTATCAGATGGCTGGGAATTCTTGGGCACGGAGACTGGGACTGGGAGTTGGGGGGAGGTGGGTATGAAGAGAGGAAGTTAGAACTGGTTGGGCAAGGAGTCAGAAAGGTGGTAGATGGGAGACTGAAGTTAGATAATGAGTCCAGAGAGGGAATGTAGGACTGGGAGTCACTGGGGAGCTGGAGGGGAAGAGGCACAGAAACCTAGGAATTATACACAAAGAACCGCATTAAAAGGAATAGTATTAATGTTGCAAAGTCAAACACTCAAAAGTTAGGAAATGTCAGAATTAAGGTTGCTTGTGCAATCTTTATTTGACTCTGTTGTGCATATGCATTGTGATACAGTCTTTATGGTCACTTACTATTTTTTGCAGAGAACCCCTGCCTTATTCAATGTATAAGACAGACCTGCTCTGGCGATAAATAAGAGTTGTACAGAAGAAAGGATAAGAAGCGATTATTTTTAAAATAAATACATTGGATATTTTATTTGAATTAAATATTTTTTTTTCAAGATAATTTCAAAATTAAAATTCAGTTTATGACAACCTACATTAAGGCCTTAATGTAGGTTGTCATAAACTGAATTTTAATTTTGAAAAATCTCACTAGGCATATATCTGCATCGTTAGACACATAAATACCTTTGAAAATCTGGCCCATGATGACCAGAAACACTCCATGAATTCACTAACTACAGTTAATGCTTTCTTTATGTAATAAATCCAGCATGTTTAAGTAGTTTCATTTAACTAATAAAAACAATTAAAATGCTATTTCGTGCTTTCAGTTGAATTCTAATTTCCATCCAAATGCAGCTTAACACAAATAATGAATAAAATCTAGTAAAGAAGAAATGTGTAATTACCATTTTGTTACATAATAAAAAAGGTGAATAATAAGGATCTGGATAAATGTATGTTGAGGTATATAATAGTTTAAATAATTGTGTATAAATATAGCATTTTCTCCTGGTTCGCAAAAAGAAGTAAGGGTTACATTTAGTTGTGAATCAACAGGTTCTAATGGTTAAACCAACCAATATACCTTTCTTTAGGAAAATAACCAATATAAATACAAAACAGTATTTTAATCAATGTTTGCTGTTTGGTGATTTAAATTTCCTATTTAAATCAATCCACCCTGTTGTATATTAGAGGACACTGCTGAATGTAGGACCTCTACCTTATTTGTTGTAGATGTTGGAAGGTGTCTGGTAAATGCAGCAGGGGATTGCAGGAAGAAAAAGGATGGTCTCATGGTTAAGGCACTCGAATGCTGCCCTGGAGGACTAAATTCTATCTCTGCCTTTGATACAGAGCTCCTACATGATGCTAGTGAAGTTACTTAAACTGATTATTTCACAGATGGTCACCAATTGTATGTTCCTCATTTTCTTGCTTCCCAATTTGATACCCTGGCGTTGGAGGGAACAGCTTAGGGAGTCCACACCACTGCCTTTAAAGACATAAAATGTATGAAGCCCCTGTTCACACAAATCAGATAGTGATGTGTGTAAAGGTATCAATTAAGTTATTTATCATTATTAATTTTTAGTTGGATTCAAAGAGTTGAATAATTTTAGCATCTCTACATCAGAAATCAAATCAGTATGGTTTCTTTGCCTCACCTGAGCATATGGAGTAGTCTCAGCCCATCAGAAAACTAAAATAAATACTATAGAAACTCATTAATTACTATTATTGTGTATTTCAGTCGAGACCAGGGGTTCCAGTCATGCACCAGGACCCAATTGTGCTAGGCCCTGTACAAATAGAACAGAAAGTTAAATTATTTATGACAGATTATAAAAAAGAGACTAGGAATGGATACGGTCAGGGAGCACAAGGTAACAATGAAATTGAGCAGCAGGATAGACAGCAATCTCAAAACACCAGCAGCCTAACAGATCTCCATTTTTTTAAGCATTATGTCAAAAGTGTTTTAAGGAAGGACTTGAAAGTGGAGAAAGCAGTAGTTTTTGGAAGTTTATGGATCCCATCTTTCTTGTGAAAACTCTGCAACGTTTCCTTTAACTTGTAAATATGGGGGTTGGGAGGACTGGGTGTCTCAAGGCAGATCTCAGAAGTTTCCTGCATTTCACAATACATTGGGCTTTGAGACTATGTTCCACCATACTACAGGCACTTGGTCTGTTCTTCATCTAATTACTTCTCCTCTCCCATTTCTGTATATTATGGAAGGGTCCTGGACCCTCCATAATTAAAGTTGGAATTAACTTTCTATTTTTAATCGAGGATACACAAGTAGCCCCTGTCTCAAAAAAATCTCCTTAATTGGCTTGTGTTTCTGGATATGGATCTGAAGTTGGATTAATTCGGACTAGAGAATAAAGTGCACATTTGAAAACATGGTAGTGATTAACCATTGGAACAACTCACCATGGGATGAAGAGAAGGAGTACTTGTGGCACCTTAGAGACTAACAAATTTATTTGAGCATAAGCTGTAGCTCACGAAAGCTTATGCTCAAATAAAATTTGTTAGTCTCTAAGGTGCCACAAGTACTCCTTTTCTTTTTGCGGATACAGACTAACATGGCTGCTACTCTGAAACCTGTCACCATGGGATGTGCTGGATTCTCCATCATGTGAAGTATCTAAATCAAGACTGGTTGTCTTTCTAAAAGAAACTCACTAAGTCAAGCAGAAGATATAGGATTGATACAGAAATCACTGGGTGATGTTTTCGGGCCTATGTTATAGAGGAGGTCAGACTAGATGACCATAATGGTCCCTTCTGTCTTTAACAATCTATTTCATCTATGTGACCAATCCCAATTCAAAATTCCAAGCACACTGCGAACAAGTACTTAGGGAAATCTTTGCTTAGTGTCAGAGAGTGCAAAAAAATAAATAAATTACATACTGAACTTCTTCAAATGCTTTACTGATTATTATTAAAATATTTCTAGCAAAACATGGCATGTTTATGGAAGTAGCTCAAAAATTAGAACCAAGGACTTTGAGTACAACATTTTACCAACAGTACTCCTCTCATAATCACACTCCGTCCCAGGAACCCTATGAGTCTATTTCCCAACATACTTTATTAACAGCTAGTAGTCCCAGATCTTCTACAAAAATAATCAACTCCAAACTTTAAAAACTAACTAGTGTTAATACTGCAGCAATCTAAGGGCAAAGCCAGCCCCTTGTGTTTCTCAGCAAGATGCTGGGGATCACTATGAGGAAAGGAATCAGATACCCCACTCAAAATTATGGATGTGTTGTAAGAATTTACTGTCAGAGACTCACCATCCTGGAGGCAGCCTCTCCTGGCTGGCAGTGGCATAGCAGGCTCTCCTTTCCTGCAGCCCCCTGTCAACAGCTGCTCTGGCCCTGTGGTGTGCTGCCTCTTCTTAGGACTCAGCACTCCTGCCTGGTTACCATCTCTTCCAGTGTTAACAGAGAATCCAACAGAAGTCCTCTAGCTTCATATTGAGTCTTTGATCCGAGTTCAGAGTCACTAGTCCTTCCTCCCCAGGGCCTTTGCATCACCTTTGTTGGTGGCTCGCAGGATCCCCCTCTCTACCTAATAGTACTAGCTCAACTAGCTAATAGTTGTAGTAGCCCTTGCAACCAGAGCACAGTTGGAGGATAAAGACTGGATCCATATGGTAGTGGTGGATTATCTAGACCTGATCTGAACACATGCTGTGCACTGTTGCACAGGGAGCCCTAGTAGAAATGGGCTTCTATGCACCTCCCTGCAATGCACTTTCATATCTTGCTTTCCAGCAACAGCCAAATGGAATCCGTTCCAGTCAAGGACATGATAGATACATCTCATAAAACACAGTATCAACAGAGACTCTGCAGAATAAGCTTTTGTGATACAAGAAACACTCAAGACACAAGAAAAGTGAAAGCAAATTATTCATTTTTGTCTTATATGTAAGTATGAATCTTCTAAAACATTTTCTAAAAATGTCACTGAAAATTATTAATTACTGAGTCACAGTGGCTCTAACTTAATGCCAATTCATCATACTTCATTTGATTACAACATGACAGGTAGTATATTTACCTTGTAGCCCTGAATCAGGAACCAGGGGCATGGGGAGGAGGAAGAGTGAAAGGGAAGAAATACAAGCAAAAAAATAAAGGTGAGGTAAAAATAAAGCACAATCAGCAGTATTTTATTTAAAGAATATGCCCTTTGAAAATAAAACACAAAAAAACAAATCTGCCAACATTACTGAAATGGTGCGCTTGCTGCCAACAACTTTACACATTTGCAAAGGTAAATGGAGACCATATGTTAGATGCTTCTGTGAACATTATAAAATGCAAGTCCCATTGAGAAATCAAATGATTTTTAGTAAATGTCAAGGATTTCAGAACATTTCAGTAATTTTTTTGAAATAGTTCCAGCTGTCCAATAGTTTTAGAACATAACAGCATTTAACAGCCACTATCTTAAGTTCAGGAAGATACAGATGTAACATTTATTGATTTCGGCAAAGAAAATGACTTAAACTATTTCTATCAAAATACCAAGAATTTTTTCCCCAGCAAAGAAATATGGGCCATGTCAATAAATATACTGGCAATGCCCACTTGGAGTTTGTCACTCCAGCTCCTAGAACTCTGGACTGGCCTATTGGGGGAGAAAGGGGCAATCTGACCCCATGGACTACAATAATAATGGCTACTAGAACCCTCTGACATCATTTCCCAGAATGCTTGGAGTCAGGGCGAGGATAGAATGGACTACAAACTCCTCTTGAGACCATTAGGGACTCTTCTGCATGGGGGTGATACCAACAAGCAGTTTGCTGGGCCAGTGATGAGACAGTTTCTCAGCCCCTCTCTGAAACAGGACAGCCTGACTGAGAAAATGAGACTAGTTCTAGTTTCAGTTTTGAGATTGGGAACTGAGACAAGCAGAACAGCTCAAAGAATCTCTGATTAACTCTCCTCCCCACAAAGGGAGTCTTTGAACTGTTGTGGGAGCCCAGTGCATGAGTCAAGCAGTTACAGGCCTGCTAAGGTCCAGCTACAGAGAGCCAACTGAAATGTCCACAGGACTCCAGACCTGGGAGCCTGGAGAGGACCCTGCCCCTCCCAGAGCTGAAGACACTCTAAGAGGATCCTCCTTTTTTTTGTTTAAGCCAGCCAACATTCATTCACAGTGCTGCAGCAGTCATCTCTGGACTCATCCTCAGCAAGCCATCTGCCTGAGAAGGTGCCAGCCAGGTAGCAAGGGGTTTGGAAAAGTTAAGTGTTGGGAGATGAGAAATTTGTTGATCTGTTAGTATTTATTAGTTATCCTAACCCTTTCCTTCCCCAGGTGCTATTTTCCTGTTACCAATAAAGCCCCCTTTTGTTACATTGTTATTTTGGGTGGGTCATTTCTTTGCTGGGGTTTGTGTTGATGCACTTTATTGTTTCTTATGTACTGTGTTTTATACTACTTGTCCGCAGTGGTAGCATTATTCATTTTCCCAAGAGACAGGGCCCTTATGTTTCAAGCACAATGAGAAGTCACCTTTGGTGGAGGCACCAGGCATCACAAAAGAACCCAGGACCCAACCCATGTAAGAAGAAGGAAAAAACCATTCTTAGCAGCAAATACCCTGGAGGATTCTTGTGCCACACCTCAGAGCAGGAGCTACATACTTTCTCGGTTCACCAGAATTTCACATTTGTTTAGCTAACTGATTTATAGATAAAAGTAGAATGAAAACAGCAGGAAGAGAATCATACTGAAAGATTAAATACCAGGAGAATTCAGTTAAAATATAACCAAGAGGATCTTAGTCTGAGCAGTTTCTCACAATCCCTATTTGGAAATGTTCAATGTTGAAAACAGCTCTGTACCCATCTGGTTTATTTATACTAAACATGTCTTATGTATACTAAACTGCCTATTTAAAAGGAGACTTTGAGATGGAAGGAAATGTAGACATCATGACACTCTCCATCCCAATCCTACAGGTTAGTCTACTTCAATGGTGCCAAAGCCTGTTGCTCATATAGCCTGAGCCTCAGGTTGTTCTGTACTCAAACACTCACTGACTTTAAAGTGAGTTCCGTGTATGGAGCAATTTGCAGTGCCCTGTCTACGTAATGCAAACAATGTACATATACAGTATGTTGTCTTATTATTTGCCTTCACTCATGCCCATATGTTTGGATGGGATGTTGCTTTCACACAGTTTGACTTTTTGAATAATCCAGGTAAAAAGCTTTGAGGTTCAGCAGGAAAGGATTACAGGATAGGCATAATAAGAGCATACCACTGGCCTCAGCTCAGAGTCACGGGATGACAACAGAATCTAAGCTCTCCTGTTGAAAAAAATTATGTTTCTAGCCAGAGGCACTGACTTCCCCAGTTCCCGGGGAGTGCTCAACCCCTGCTCCCAGGCCCAACCCCTTCCCCCAAGCCTTCACCCGTACCCCTTCCCACCCCTCTCTTGCCTCTTCCTGCCCCCCAGCACCTCCTGCATGCTGCTGAACAGCTGATTGCAGCAGGTGGGAGGCACTGAGGGGGACAGGGAAGAGCTGATCCGTGGGACTTCTGGTAGGTGCTGAGCACCCACTATTTTTTCCTGTGGGTGCTCTAGTCCTGGAGTGAATGTGAAGTTTTGCCCGTGTAACATTAATTTTGGCACTTCCTAACTTCTGAGTGTTTGATTTTGCAACCTTAATAATGTTCTTTTAACATCTTTTTTGTGTCTATAATAGCAAATTCATACTATATAGAGAACATGTTATGCCCAAATGCAGATATTATGGGTTTTTAATTTTTAAAATGTTATATATGTAGAGAGAGAGAGGCAAAACTTCACATTAAAGGCCTCCCCCACCGAAAACCAGACATTTTAAAAATATCCACAAAATATGCCTTCGGGGCAGATGCTCTACAGTTTTCCTTTAAAGAAGATACTATGGTAGCTACTGTAATAAACATTTAAGTAGGAAATAAAATGTTTGATTGAAAAAACATTTTTTCCAAAACATTTCAAAAAGGTCCAAAGCTCACACGGCATACCATTAAATGCTTTTCTTTAAGGTGTTTTGTACCTTAAAGATAACTGAAAAATTACAGGGAGTGGGATATGGCAGTTGTTATGGAAACCATTGCCATTGAACAGACGAGCTAGAAGTCATATAAAAATCAGCATATTGGGTTGGCAAATAGAACTCTTGTTTACAAGGATATGTTAATTTTCTCTTGCTACGAATTAGATGCAAAAATTCGATAGGTTGGCATGTTACTTAACATATCATTTACTTCCCCACCCACAAAAACACAACCACTTATCAGATGGGCCTACTAAGATTGGACCAAATATTGTATAACCAGCCTTCAGCACTACTATCATAAGATGAGATAAAAACAAGAAATAAGAGGGAAAAAGAAAACACTTCTGAACTCTTATTGAGACATCCCTGCTCTTGTTAAAACACACACTGCAGTATTTTATGGTAATATCCCAAAACACTGTGGTATCACTAAAGTAAGTGGAACATGCACTATAGAAAACTGTTATATTTAAACAAATTACAATGGTGCTCTTGTCAGTCATTGTGTTATATCTCAATTTTCCCATGATAAACAATGTCCAGCAAATGGCTACTTCTACTCTTCATATTTAGACCAGTGGCCAAAAAGAGCTCTAAGCCTTCACCTTGGTGTCTTTGTGGAACCCTAACACAACCTTTTGTGTGGGGTTAAGATCACCAATGAGGTTGTATAAATGCTGACCCAGAACCTCAAAACCAACTGGGTAGGTATTATTGAAACTTGAGCTGGGTAAAAAACACGGGGAAAACTGAATGCAAAATGTAGATAAATTGTGTCTGTTTCCTGAAAAAGCTTTGAGGAAATTTTTCAGTCAACTCTATTTACAATCCTGAGTCTCAATCCTACAGGTTTGAGGTGGCCTGCTGTGCTTTGCAGATTGAAATGGGGTTCAACGATAGCACTAAGGGTCTGCCAACTTTGATTCAATTGCAGGACCAGAGCCTTGAGAAACAGCCCAGGTCTACAGAATTTCAGTGAAACAGTCCTAGTTGAGTTCACACACAGCGTGCCCTATCCCATACAAATAGCTTCCTTTCCTGCAAGTATCCCCCCTCCCACAACACTTTGGTTGTCTTTGCAGTGGTAGTAGCCACTACCCCAGGTAGTGCACCAAAGCTTATGGGCATTATTTACTGCTAGAATTATAGTGAAGAAAGAAATGTATTTCCTTTAGTGCTAGAAGAAGAAAGAAAAAAAAAATCCACACATACTTATTCCAGTTTTGGGAATTCACAAAGCAGGGTCTCAGCTAACTTTAGTTGAAACTTATTCTTTATCGATATATCTACATGTTGTGGTGTTAAGCAAAGCACTGGTCCCTAGTTGAATCTTACAAGCTGGTGTGTACTGTTCCTTTGGGAACAGCAGTCCTGGTAATTCTGTGTTTAACGGATAAGGGGCTCAATGCTGCAGGGAATGCTCTCAGTATTTGGAGGTTGGTGTGTGCCTGTCACTATCTGTGCAGACAGAACAAGGTCTGCGGAGGCCTGGAAGGCAGTTTTTTGTGTTGCTAGAGGCTGTTGGTTTTAGGGAGCAGTTCCACTGCAAGCACAAACAAAACTCCTTCAGGCTGAGGGCAGGTAGTGGTGGCCTCACAAACCTGGGTACTCCTGGGGCATATCACAATGTGGAAATGCGGCTAAATAATTCCTTCCCGTCAGTACCACCAGCATCCTCTCCTCCCCCTTATCTGGAGGCTCTCTATCCCAAAAATCTTGATATATTTTAATCATAATGAGCATTTCAGGGTGCAGCCATGGAGGTATCCACCTTGCAAAAAAGGTAAGTTAACTGTGACACTGACAATATGAGAACAGTATGGAATAGACTATAAATGGGTGTCCAACCTACTTAACAGCCAGCAGAAAAGCTTTACTCTTTATTGTGATAACCAACTACCAGAGAAGGTGGCCAACAAGAGCGGTTGCAGGATCAGTTTAAGCAGGGACTGTTTGACATTGATAATGTCAGAGTATTTTCTACAGTTTTGACTGGACATTCTGTCCTGTGTGCTGATTTGCTCTTAGTTCCAACCTCCTTTCAGGTCCTCCGTCGCAGTCTCTTCACCTTGGCCTCACTTTACACCTGCCTTTCATATGCTTCTTGTTCCTCAGGTGCTCTGTTTCTCCACCTCCCTCCCTCCAATGTCCCCACTCGCTTTCCATGTCTTTCCATTCAGTTTGTCCCTTCCCAATTGAATCCCAGTACCCAAATAAAACTTGTGGGACTAGTGACATTTGACACCATCATATTGTTCTCTCTTCTTGTGTGTCATACTCCTCCCCTTTATCTTTCCTCTGTTCTGTCTATCGAGATTGTAAGCTCTTTGGGGCAGGGACTGTCTGCTACTCTGCGTTTGTACAGTTCCAAGTACAATGGGAACCCATTTTTGTTAGTCCCTAAGCACTACCATAATAAACATGATTACTAATAATATTAAATGTTACACTCATTTATATATTAGATTTCTTGTATTGAATGTTGCACTACTATTTCCATATTACCTTTAGTATCTATTTATTAAATCCTCATTTTTACTTTTAACTTTTATGGAATTTCTCCATTAGTTCACACACGGGTCACATTAATATTTTTAATAAATTATGCCAAGGATCCCACAAGGGCATTCTGCCTGCAAAAAATTTCCTTTGAACAGCTGTGCAATGACCCCTGTTGCATAGACAAGGCACTTCATCTACCAATTGCTTCCTACATAGGACAGAATTATTCTCAGAAAGATGCCGCAGGCCCACTGACTTTGAGCTGCTCACCATTGATAATGAACTGTGCCAGCACTCTCTGTACACAATACCAGGCTTTCACCAAGGACAGTCCACCCACTGGCTGCCACATAGAAAACGAGGACAAATCTTCTGTTAAATGCAGTTCCTCATGCAAAACTCCAAGTAAATCATTCTGATCTTACTCCATTGGTGACAATTCCAAGAAGGCTTCCTTGTGACTAGTATTATAAATGAAGAGCATAAATGTGCACATTTGAGTGAGACAAACTCATATTAAACAAAGAAACAGATTTACAATTCCAAATACATTTGTACTATGTTTTATTTGAAGGGTACTCAGTGACTTCAATGATAGTACAATCCGGAACGACATATGGTCTATTAAAGCAATCCTCATCCCTACTTGGCTATATATAGAATCATAGAACTGGAAGGGACCTCAAGAGGGCATCAAGTCCAGTCCCCTGCACTCATGGCAGGGCTAAGTATTATCTAAGACCATTCCTGACAGGTGTTTGTCTAACCTGCTCTTAAAAATCTCCTATGATGGAGATTCTACAACCTCCCTAGGCAATTTATTCCAGTGCTTAATCACCCTGATGGTTAGGAAGTTTTTCCTAACCCTCCTTTGCTGCAATTTAAGCCCGTTGCTTCTTGTCCTATCCTCATAGGTTAAGAAGAACAATTCTTCTCACTCCTCCTTGTAACAACCTTTTATGTGTTTGAAAACTGTATCATGTCCCCTCTCAGTCTTATCTTTTCCAGACTAAACAAACCCAGTTTTTTCAATCTTCCCTCACAGATCATGTTTTCTAGACCTTTACTCATTTTTGTTGCTCTTCTCTGGACTTCTTCTATGTGGGTATTCAACTGCTTTGCATTGCAACAACTCTATTAGAAGAGCAAACAGCTGAAAGATCCAAATGAAAGATAGCAAAAGAAGAAATTAAAACACTGACTGTGTAAAAAAGATCTGAATTAAACCTTATTCAGTCTGGAAAACTCAGACTTCAGAGCAACTATCCATTTATATTTAATGATAATAATAGTCACTGATTCACAACAACTGTAATTTGTCTTTTCTACCCTGGTTTAGTCTGGAAACAAGTATTCACTCGGAAAATAAAAACACGTGACTGAATTTTTCAACTTCATTCACTAACGGTATATTTATGCTAAATTATTCTTCTGTGCATTGCACAGAAATCAGATTCAGAATATCATACATACATGGTAGAAATTGTAGCTGGAAATGAATAAAGTACAGCTATCCCCATACATTTTGATAGGTATTTCATGTCATCCAACTGAGACACCAAGCTGAATTGCATTCAAAAGGCTGAGAATATTGTCACCGGTCTTTAATATGAAAAGAACTGCTAATGGTGTTTGTAATGTTAATCCAATAAATACAGAGAAAAAAAAAGTGCTAAATATAAAAAGCTTATAAATAAATATTCCAAGTTTAGGCTCTGATTTGTGAAACTAAAGGAAAATAAGATTTGACTGGATATTCTCTAATTAAGTTTAAATGGAGTTATGGACATGAATTTGGTCAATGTAAATCAATCCAAATTTATTCACTTTCTATATCTTCCATTCCCTGCTCTCAGCACGCTAAGCATTTCTGTGGTTACTACAGATCACGAGGATCACTGCTTTGGGCTTCTCATAATACAAGCTAACCAGATCAAATACAGGATCCTTTCTCTACTTTTATATTTTAGAGATTCAGATCTTTAAACTGCATAGTCAGGAAAAGGTTCTTTCATGTCCTCAATATGTGAAATATGTTTTTTGCTTTCTTTGCTTCTCTTACAATAGTCTCCTTTATACTGCCCCTGAAGAGTTCAATTCACACCCATGTATACTACTTACACTTCCATAATCTATGTGGAGTACAATAATTCAATTTTGTTACTTCATTTCCTCATTTTAGCAGAATAGTATGCTGAAACCTATAATACTGGTGGGAAGGGAGTATTAAAACATTTTGCTAAATTTTAAAAAGCTTTGCTAAAGTGTCTCATTAAAAATCTCCTCTATAATGGAAGAATCTAGCCTTCAGCAAAGGCCCCACAGCACTGATATTCAGGTGCCTTCACATTCATATTTCTACAAACTCCTTACTAGTATCTTTAGATATACAAAACCTTAGGAACAGTAGGCCTGAAATCCTTAAATTCACATTCAGAGCCAGTTTCTGCCATTCTTACTCATACTAAGTGATTCTTTACTTCATGAATTCCAAGCATGAGTTCCATTAATTTCAATGGTGTAACTGCAGAGTAACTGTCATGAACACATGTGATAAAATTGTGCCTTCAGTTTTTATTCAGCTATAACTCAGGCAAAACACATATGCCCCACTCCACAAAACACCATTAAACATGAACACAGGACCAAGGTCTGCCTGGCCCTTGCATGAGCATGCAGAGGTTGAAAGGAGAATGTAAGGATTCTGCCACCCCCTGCATTCTTGTACTGCTAGTGTAAGAGCCAGGAGGAATTCCAGTTCCTATGGTCTGAGACGTCTCTCCCCCCACCTCTGTTGGCAAGATTATTGCCTATCAAAGTAATATCTATTGGAGGAAACTCAGGGATATGTGGGAGGGATATGTGGGAGGGAAATCTCTGCAAGGATGGTGTCATCCAGAATTTCCTACTCCCATCTCATTGAAAAGGACACAGGATCTGCTTCAAACTTTTCAGTGTTTCAAAGAGGGATGGGGGGGAAGTAGGACTACCAGGTGAAAATCCTTTGTCTCTGCACCTGCACTGGCCTCCCTGGCTCAACTGTAGCTGCCCATATAGGAATTCCTCCTGGTTGCACTAACCCGAGGCGGAAATCTGCAGAAAAGATAATGCAGCCTCGGGCTATGTTATCTTTTCAATTTACACTGTGTAAGGACAAAGAAGAGGGGGAGGAGGATAATGTGTCCATTTCCAGATCTGTCTTTGCCCATCCACTCACTCCTCCTTCCCAATCTACCCAATTGCCAATCTCTACCCAATTCTGATCTTCAAACCTCTTGACTTCTTGGTTCCCAAAGGGAGGAAGGGCATGGTGCCTCAGAAGTAGCTGAACCTCCCCTTCCATGCTGTACAAAGAGAAATTAGGATGGAAGGGGCATCATCTGTGTTTTGTGTGAAGCTGCATATTATTGCATGCTGTGTATTTCTTTCTGTTTACTCTGCAGCAACACTAATGCTGGCTGGTTCAGTATCTCAGTAAATAGGAAGGTAGCCACATCCAGACATAATGGTTCAAAACTAAACTGTACATGGCCAGACAGCAGTAATCTAACCGAACCTCAGTACAGTACATAAAGATATCATAAGGTCTCAGAATTAATTTAATTCAAAATTATTAGATAATGAGTAGAAATATATTTAATTCATTCTTTGTTGTTCGCAATTCAAAATGGATTCCCATTGCAATTAAAATTAGGATTGCTATAATATTGCAACTAATATGGTATCAAATATTAATTAATATTATTTTATCTATCAGTGTTGGAATGCCTTTTTTCAAGTGTCCTATAGGAGGTGTGGGGGGTTTCCTAACAGATTTTATTTCCCTGACATGTAAAAGGGAAAAAATAGATAAGTCCTTTCGAAAGATTCCTACAAGTACAATAAAAAAATTTGCCTGAAGATTCATTGGGGAATTCTTTGACATGACAACTTAAAATGAATATGTTTTGGAGTGTGCCGTTGCAGACAAACAAGCATGCAAAAAGTTGCATGAAGGAATTTATGAAAGTGATATGTAGATTGATTAGCTATCCCAAGTTTCCCTATTAAGTGTGCTCCATCTGCTTAGGGCATAGCTTCCATATTATCTCAGTGCTGTCTATTTTGAAAGTTATTTACAAAGAAAGAAAAAAGTCACATGAGACTGGATGAAAGTGGAAATTTCCCTGCTTAATAAAAGTTTAGCAATGAGATTTAAAAAAAACAAAAAAACAAAAAAACAAACCACAACTCTTTAGAGGGAGCATCTTTCTGAAAAGAAACTTAGACATTAATGTCTTCTTTATGGGTGAAATTCACCCCTGGCCAGAACACCAACACAAAGCCTATGCACACTGTGGATCACTTACATTTTATCTTGAAGACTAAGACGTCAGTCTTGCAAGCTGCTCCATACAGGCAGACCTCAATGACCCTGCAGAGTCTCACTGACTTCAAGAGGTCTGCCTGCATGAAACAGCTAGCAGGATTCAGGCTGTAAGCAGGACTTAAGTGGCACATAGCTGGTGCCCTACAAAGGGGTGAAATTCACCCTAATGGAACATACTGTGTCCTTCCATAGAGAGAGAATTCTCTGAGCATTTTGTAGTGTAATAAAATTTATTTTCAATGTAAATCGAAGGGCATATTACTCAAGAGTAGTTAATCCCTTGTTAGTTATGCAGGTCACCCAGTAAAGCAGCAATACGATTTTTATGCATCACTATCATGCACTCTGTATATGCCACAGTTTTTACAGCAAACCTATTTTTAGGTTATTAGAGTTATTAGTTTTGATTTTTTATAATTAATGTAATGTATATATAATTTAGACTGAATGCTCTTCCAGGCAGGGAAGTGTATCTAAAGCCTGTTTTGTGGGCTTGTTCTTGTAACCTCTTTTCCTGTAAAGCCAGCTGTCTGTCTTAGTACTACAAGTCCAACTGTTCACAATTCTGAAGAAGTGGCGAAAAACACATAGTTAATAGTGTAGGCGACCCTAAACTTCTGACTGCCAGATGTCAGGAGAGAAAGACATGGATGGAAGGCTCCAAAATTGCACTATTCTATACAGTTCCCATAAAGCCCTGGTACTGACCACTGTTGGAAGACAGGATACTGGACTAGTTGGACCACTGGTCTGACAAAGTACGGCCGTTCTTACGTTTTTACTTTAAAACTCTAAAATAGCTTTTCTATATACAAATATATCAACATTTTGATGCCATTTTTTTCAGGCTATTCCAGGGATAGAAGCTTGTGCTTCTTACCCTTCGGAGCTGGGAAGCCTCCTTTTTCAATGGCATAAACCTCTCTTTTTTCACCCTGAAAGTTCATAATATATCAGAACTTCAATCGGTCACTGGTCCAAGCACTAAATATTGCAAATCTTGCACAAATGTAATTTTTTAGGAGAAATTCCACATTTGGGAAAGGAGTAAACACTTCTCAGGCAGGTTGATTTTTCTTTGAAAATGGTGGCTGTTCGAAGTTACTCAGAGGTATGTGGTGAAATACTGGCTCGGGTGACAAAACTCGCCTTGATTTTAGTGGGGTAGAACTTCTCCCCATGGAATACTGGACGTAATCCTGGTGGAGATGCTTTAGTGGGAAGAGGGTTAACAAGACACTCAAGGGGGGTGATTTATTGCATGGCTCTGTAATATATCACATAGATATCACCAACACATATGTAGTACACATACACACACTGTTTTTCTCTCTCACACACATATGCACCTGTGAACCACAGACCATAGTAGTCAAATGGCTCACCAAGAAAAGCCATCAGGCTGCCTAGGGCCTTTTAAGCAGCATCAAGGCTTCAAAGAAAATGACCCTGCTTAGCTGAGCTTTAAATGAAAAGAGCTAAAGTGCATCACTTTTAACGCCACAAAATCACCTGAACAAAACTGTCTCATCAGCATTTTCTCTGAAGTTCCACAAGCTCTTGGAAAGGTAGAAGGGAGGCCTTTAATTTTCAGTCTGGAAGATAAGAGACAGATAAGCTCAGATTTCATATAAGCCCTGTTAGTAGGCTCAGAATACCTACAATTCTGCTTTCATACTGTGACTGACTTATAGTACATTCTTCCACAGATGCAGATATGAAAGTACAGAGGTTAAGTGACTTACCCAAAAGCCATGACCCAGTTTTGCTCAGTAAGTCAATGTCAGAGCCAGGATAAGAATTCAGGAGCTCTTCCCTTAGTACAAGCTGCCTTTCTGTATTGCAAAGACAGATTGCTATCTACTCAAAGGAGGAACTTCCCCTTCTGAAGCAGCCACATAATGGCTGCCATAATGTCTAACCCTATCCACACCTGCCTCCCTTACAGGAGTAGAGAGATGTGGCAACCATGCTCATAGGAGTGACATTGGGGGATGCACAGTGCAATCACAGACACCCTCACTCAAGGGCAGGTTATTCTCTGGCTGACTGGAAAGACATTTACGTGAAAGGGATTGCATAATGCAAAGAACCGCCCAGTGGCTGACAGGTCTGAAGTGCACATTTTATTTCAGAAATAAAAATCAATTATAAAAAGGGAAAGTGCATGAGTATTATCTAGTGCGGCACAATAGTGTTGTCTATGGCTATCAGTAGACTAGTGAAATTAGGTAAAATGAACAATTTAAAATAAAAATAACTGGAACTGAAAGCCTAACTTTATAAAGGATCAATTACATATTAAGGAAAATGCATGTTATGAGAAAATACTACCCACATTTATCTTTTTCATTCTGGTCTTACTAACGGGAATAAAATTTTACATCTATTTTTTTTTCTCTTCTGTGACATCTGGAATTTCCCAGGGAACCACATTAGGTCTTTTAAAATTTCCTCTTTACATGTCAGCCGTAGGCAAGATTATGGTTAGTTATGCCCTCCAATTTCATTGTTATGCTGATGACACTCTGATCTATTGCTCTAATGATCATTTCTTTTCAAATGTATTTCTGGTAGTAGAAAATTCAAATACCAGTGCCTATTAATTCTTTATGTCTTAATGCCTGGAATACAAAATTACTCACAAATAAATCTTCTAAAAGGCTCTATTCTGTAACACTTGTTAACCACTTGAAAACAAAATAATGTCTATATTTGATGACAAATTGCAAACTTCTTTTTCCTTTAATATTCATCCTATGGTACCTGTTAGAGACACACACAGAGGTATCTGCTCCCACAGTAGCCCCTGAGGCCCAAGAGCAGTACATTCAACTGTATTTTAATGAGCAAAGACTCAAAAGTTGCAGAGATTTGTTTCTTTTTTATTAAAAAAATGATTAATAGTAGTAATATCTTGCATCACTAAAGTGCCTTTCTTGCGAATCTCCTAACACTTTACTAATAATTATTTAGGATAGGGGTATTGTTTTGCTCATTATACAAAGAGATAAACTGAGACACAGAGAAGCTAAATGTCTTGCCTATAGTTACACAAAAAGAGTCAGAGACAGAGCTGGGATTACAGAAGAGAAATCTTGATTCCCAGTCCACTGGACCACATTTCCTCCCTATTTGGTTGTCAAGTAGTTCAGGGATTGGTCATGCTGCATGTCCAACCTTGCCAATTCCTCAACCTCAGCAGCATATGAGTTTGCCTTGTCTCTTCAGTAATCTTTCATAAAATGTCAAATGGAAATACTTTATGGCTATATCCTGCTCCCACTGGGGTCATTGGCAATACTCTTATTGAAGTTAATAGTGCAGAATCAAGCCTTTTATCTCGGCCTCCTTATCGGGCAACCAGCATCCAGGATTCCCCAAAATTCAGCAGCAATCTTATTTTCTTAAGAGTATCGTTTCAAGTCACCATCAGACAACTGAGGAATCCTCATTGATTGGTAAGTTAAAGGAACATTATTCCTTTCCAAAAAAACCAAACAAACATACAAACAAACCTTAAACAGTAGCGAATGTTAATTCATATAAATGTTTCCACTGATTTATCATTAGGTACTAACAATAACAGAAAAGTTATATTTTTTAAAGAATCTGGCAAGGCTGGAAGGGGTTGCATTAAAGTTCATCATCTACAAATGCTTACAAAGAACTTGACTATTCAAATAATTTCTCAAAATGCCCTGGATCTGGTTTGCTTTCCAGCGTCCATAACAATATCATGACAGGTTTCAAAGTTTCCCTCTGCACAATTTCACACTTATTGGGCATGATTCTCATTTACATTAACATCCCTTTACAGTACTCTGAAAGAGGGGGATTAATATAGATGCAAATTACAATTATACCCATTTTAAGGCCCCTTTATATGGCCAGAGTGTTGTGAAGAGGCATTGGTGTTACTGAGAAATCAGGCCATTTTCTCTTATGACAATATTCATTGCGCTTGAGATTTGGCATTCCCCGGTGGCAGAGAAAGACACTGTTCGCTCAATTAAGGACACTGCCATACTTACACTGACTAATACCGTCCTCCATGAGTAGTCCAATTCATTTCAATGGAACCATTTGTGGAGTAAGGTACTACTCAACTTGAGTAACGATGGCAAAATGTGGCCTACAATGTTTTTCTCTCGTGTTTGTTGTATATGTTTTTTTAAAACACTTTTTGTGGGTAAGGAGAATTCAGTTACTGTTAGTTAGCACTGATTTCTACCATAGCAAATGAATACATACTATCTCTCTCTCTATATATACATATCTTAGAATATGAGTGCCAGTGTTTCCAGTTCTCTCATCCACTCATTACACAAACATCTAATGCCATATTTATATGAAAATTGATAGTATGTAGTATTCTAGTCTCCTGTTTACTTCAACCATTCATCATACTTATTCATCTTAAGCTAAAATAATATGTATTACATGTTCTTCTGGTCTTGCTGTACATTTCAGCAATCACATACAGCTCTTAACCAGAAAGTTTGCAGTGTTTTGCTTCACAGTCTGATAAAAACAGAGGGAACAGCTTTATCTATTTACTCTCCTAGGTTTTTCTCCCCACTTCAGTAAGATCAAGATACTGTACTACCTAGTAAAAAAACTGAGACACAAGGATCCACTTACTGCCTCTATTAGATAAACATGTGAATTATATTAGAAACAATTTTATCCTGATATATAAACAACAAAATCTATACTTATGGTGACCATAACTTATATTGCCTGACTGCTGTACTTCCTTATCATGTCTATCTTGCATGCTCTTTTAACTGCTTGTTTAAGCAAATAATTTGTACTGTCAGCAATTCTGTGTATCTTTAATATAACAAAAGAAAAATGGTCCATTTTGCCCCTCCTGTATTCCTTAGCATTGTAGCCCAAGCAATTCCCATAAGAGAAACAATTACCTGAAAGGGACCTGCAGAATATAAATTGCATAAGATCATTCAACATAGGTCTGTTGAACAAATTCAGTGGGACAACTCATGTACATACTCATAGGCAGGCACAAGACAGTGTTTGTAGGGCCATCATTTTGGACAGAACTATTTTTGGTAGACTCAATGGATACCCACCCAGTTTTAACTGATTTGAAAGATCCTGCCATTTCCAGCAGAAGTTCCCATTAGACAAATAGGGAATAATGATGGAAATAATAGAAGTTTTCTGCTTCTCCACATTTGTAAGCAAAATATATTGTGAATATAGATTAGAAAAAATAGGGTCACATTACCATCCCAACAATAACTGTTACTCCTAAATTTTGCCTATTACAGTAGCATCCAACATTTTCAGCCTTACAGTTGTGTGTGCCTGAGCATGTGTGTGTGTGTATGCACACACACACACACATATATGTATATTAAATTAAGAGGACACAATCAATGATTTGGGGAAGTTTTTCTGCCTATTTTGCTCCCATTTTGGCACTCAGAAAGACAAAAGAGAGCAAAAACCATGGTTAGGTCCCCAGCTGGTGATTCACAGCCTTGTCACAGCAGGTATGCTGGAATAGGGAGGAGCATGTTGGGCAAGGGGAAGGGAATGAGTTTCCACCCTGAGATTACTTCAACCACTCTGCCTATGCAGTTCACCTTGCAGGATCAGGCCATAGATATGAATCTCATTTACATTATGTTTAACAAAATACACAGACTATATAATTACATCAGAAATGTATATAGTTTCCCAAATCAATGCATTACACAGTCACACCATTGTGCTACTAAAGCAAAGTTCAGAACTCTTATAATTCCAACTTTCAATTCTAATTCACTATTCTGTAGCTATGTCTAGTGTTTGCATTTTTCTCCAGCACAAAATGTTCCTCACTGCTTCACCTCTCTTTAATGAAGATTTTGTTAGTTACACAGACCTAGGCTCTTCTTCAAGTCACTGTCACCTGAGTTTGACTTCAGCAACATTAGAATTGGGACGTGAAAGAAGACAGTACAGCCAGTGGCCTCATTATCTCATGATTTTCCGATGGCAACGATCCTTCCTTAGTCACAAATCTGTTGAAAGTATAATGCTTTACTTAGTCCATTCCAAGAAACAAACTACCTCTCCTTTATTTTAGTGATAAATAATTCAGATAAAAATTAGATACTGAAGATTTCTCTTGCCATATTTTTCCATAGTTTTCTGTTATGAAAACAGTTGAAGACATTCTATACCCACAACTCTGTTTTGCTACTATTTTCTCAACAAATAGGACTGTTTGAAGACTTTCCAATTTGTAAAAGTCCTGCTTGCCATATTCTAAGGTAACAGCAATGGGCGAATAGCAAACAAGTACAGAATAAAATCTATTTACATGAATCAGTGGCAGTATTCTGGAAGAACAGCTGTTCCAAGTAGCATTTAAGGTTCCTATGAAATTCATTGTGAGAACCCATCAATTTAAGAAAATTAGAAATTTAAGGATTAATTGGCAATAAAGAATCATTTTAGCAATAATTGTCAATCAGCTGATGAAGTTCATGCTTAAAGTTGTTCAGGCTGCAAATTGCTGCAGTTTTACCCAGAATACTATTTATAGGATGATGATATCTTATAGCATGTTTCATTAACCAGTATAATGGTAATCTCCCATATAGCCTATTACTTTGTGGCCTACATAGCTTAACTAAGTTTTCATAAATTTGAAAGAAAACACATCTGTGACTTTTACTAAAAATAACCATGACAAAAATCTTCACCTTAAGTATCATGTACGTCTTAGTTTACCTCTGTAATGTTACCCTGCCCAAATGAATAGAGTTACATCAAGGAAGGTATAAGAGGGACAACAACAGAAAAGGTGACAATGGCAAAGATATCATAAGGGAGTCTATGAAGAAATGATGGGGAAGCTATTAAGTGGAAAATACCCCCTGCCTTTTCACACACTAGGCTGGCAAAGTTCACTCTTCCCAGGGCAAATCTAAGGTCAAAAGGCATACTAAAACCTTAAAAATGCTGAGCTAGGCAGAAAGGGTAGTTGAGTGGGTTGTCAGAAGCAGCTGGAGCTGGGTCTCTAACAGAGAGTGTCACAGGCTGCTCCTACCAGCCTAGATATTGAGGTAACTAGGGTGAATGGAATTTACCAAAGTTTACAAGGAAAGAATAATATGTGGGTAAGAGGAAATATGAATATAGGCCTTTAATTGTTTTTACCCATTGCTATGCACATTTGGGTGAACAAATAATGCATTGTTTTGAAGAAGCAGTTTTTGTGTCTCTTCAACCTTATTCTGGTCATAGACACCAAACCCAGTTAAGACTGTTGGATTAGTATAGCAAACAGGATGGCTGCAGCCCAGAGATCCAGTCTAAGAGTGGTAGGACTGCATGGTTCCCCCTTGAGAAGGGTGCAGGAAGCCAGACCTGTCACTAAGGAGTGCATTCCAGAGGGACTAAATGGATTCTAAAACACAGCTCCCCATGTAACCATGAAAGTTTGTTGGTAAACAAGGGACAAGTAAAGGTTTATGAACTAAATAAAAGTCCAAGTCAACTACTTGTACTTGGCATATATCTTTAATAATTATTACAAAACACATTTTCTTCAAATGTTAGTCAGTTACTAAGATTAGTTGAGACTTGACAAATACTCATTTTTAACTAAATGGTGAATCAGCTTTCCCTAATTTTCTCTAAATCTTAGGCACAAATTAAAAATCTCCAGCAGATTGTCTTGGCAGGAATAACAAAAGACAAAATATATAAAAATATCGGTTTTATTACCATACCACCTAGGAGCTCTAGGTCATGGACTTGGATCCCCACTGGGCTAAGAGCTGTACAAACTGGAATAAAAAGGTAGAGATAGCAAGAATGCGAAGAAGTCTTAACTGAAGCTGCTTTTGAAAGTGTATTCTCTCTTCTTCTCTGGGGAAGGGATTAAAATGTGAACATGTAAAAACAGTACAAAATATAAATAATATTTTGTACTTACTTTTATATCTTTAGAATTATGGTAAAATTGTCCAAAGAACTTAAGTGATATGGAAGTCCAATTTTGAAAAAAAGACTTACAAGTCCAAGACCCACTGACTTTCTGTAAAAGAGACTCCAGAGTACCCCAGTAACTTTTGAAAATGGGATATAGATGCCTTCTATAAATGTCTTATGCAACAGTGTCTGACCCTCAATAGATACTTATCTCATTCTCCAGGTGCCCATATGACAATTAACTTTGCTATCTCACATAAAAACATAATAAATTACTCATCCCACCACAAATACCTAACACCCCGATTATCAAGATAAAAGCTCCACAACCCCAGACAATTTCTACCCAGATGCTTAGGAGGAAAAATGGGCCTTGAACCCTGTGTGAAAAGTTAACAAATCTGGGCTCTGGCATTCTAGAACAGAGAGGCCTTCACAGAGAATGACCTTCTGTTATCTCTGTTTAGCTCCCTACAACTACAGCTTTCATTCCTCAGCTGATCAAAACTCGAACAGTATAGAACAAAGCAGAAAGTCTCTCGGGTAACGTGATCTCAAGCCATTTAGGGTATTAAAGGCTAAAACCAACACCTCGGATTCCACCTGGAAACTGAAAGGCAGCCTATACAGCCTCCAGAGCATTGGCATTATGTGCTCTTAATGTGGTTGAAGTGCTCTGAAACTGTACAGTAGGAGGATTGCCATATTCTGAACAAGCATCTTTCTCAAAGAGGTATGAAGATACAGCCCTATGTAGAAGCTCATTCCAGAAGTCTAATCTTGACGAGACAAAAGTAAGCCAAGCAAGATCCTCATCCAAAACCAACAATCATATTCATCTCACCCAATAAAGATGAAAGAGCCTTATTGGCTACAGCTGCTGCTTGAGCATCTAATAGTAGCCTGAAGTCTATCAAACGCAGAAACTGTGAAACCGAGACACAAATATCAGAAGCACTGCCTCAGTCAGGGTGCTGATATGATACTTATTATTTCATGTAACTGCTTCCCTCAATTTACCAACAATATCTCTATCATATATGGATTGAATCTCAGCCAGTTACCTTTATCTAGATCCCATGATCCTGCAGATTCTAAGTAATTTGTTCCACTGCATCAACAGGATCAGTTGAAACAGAGATGTAGAGCTGAGTATCATCAGTGTTCTGAAGATATCTCACAACTGTCTCTCAGATGCCTAATATAAAAAGTTGAGCAGAAAGGAGGCAGAATAGTATTCTGTGACACTGGCATTAGAGTACCCTCAGGTCAACTGACCTATACTCCATGATTATCCTGAATTCTCTCAGATGCAAAGGAATGAGCCATTCTAAAGCAATCCCAACTATGGTCTATGGATCACAGATATGTGACGAGGGAGCAACGGTATCAAAGATTGATCTGATAAAATGAACTGAGACATCACCTATTATTAGGAAGAAGTCATCAACCAGTATGTCTAATGATGTTTAGCTGTATCCAAAGCCATATCTAAAACTGGATTGACCAGCATTAAAGAAATGGGGATTCCAGATATTACCAGAGAAGCTTTGCCAGAACTCTATCTCAGTAAGCTTTCCCAAAAAGAGAGAAAAGTGGCATAGCTAACATAGTCAACAAGATTATAAAGATCGGATTATAGTTTACCAACTGAAAACCTCACCAATTTTTGAGAGCACCTGACACTCTACTCTCATAAAGGGAGGTATTGATAATCTCATTCAACAAATATCTTCCCACTGGGTTTAGTCAGTTATGATGGACATGTGTCCAAAACCCATGTAATGCCCTAAAGGGCTTCCAATAATCAGCAAAGGCACTGACCTTAAGCAGAGAAGCCTTTGTGTTTGTCCAATCAATATAAACAAACACATCTGAGCAATATGTGAAGTTAATAGAAAATTTCTCACAGCAAGAAAAACTTCATTTTGTAATCAAGTCAAGGCAGCCTGGGTTAACTTGGCTCTTCTCCCAAAAGTTCTGCTGTGGATAATTTTGAAGATGCTACGGTAAAGGCAAAGAACACTTTCTTCTACACAGCCTCGCATATTACTTAAAAAATACTTTATTCTAAAATCAGACTCAGCACTAGCCTTCGCTTACCAGGATTCTAGCCATCTCCCTTCTCATTTCTTCGATAGCTCTTCTTTATAACTTTCTGTTCTAGACATCTGCTAGCTGTTTAAGTGCACATGCAGTGCACATGCAGTAAGAGTATGAGCCAAAGGGTAGATGATGTGCATCATTTTTTCCTCACAGTGAAAATGTCATGATTGCTCTTTGTCATGGCTCCTCAAATTGTCTGACATCTTATGTGATCATGGATCAAATGCTCTTCTTGCCCTCAAAGCTGTTCTTGGTTGCAAGCACATCTCTGAAAGAGACATACAGTGCAATATGACAGTCCACTGCATTGTTTAATAAGAAGTTCCAGCATTTATCGTATTTCTAGGTTGAGTAGAGCTGGTCAGAAAATGTATTCTTCCACACAGAAAAGGTTGGGGTTTTTGTGGAAAATTGAAAACCAGGACATTTTGTTTGAAATGGAAATGCCATTATGGTCTCTTATGAGAGCTGGAGTTAGGATGACTCATGCCTCCATTGTCTGGTATGGGCTGGTCTTCCTGGCCAAACGATTTTTCTGTGATGAACTATGGTCTGCCCTTTCGGTGTGCTGCTCAAGTGCATCATGGGAGCCCCTACCCATGGTGCATAAGGAACCCATATCCCAACTCCTATCAAGCACTGTGGCAGTATTTCCAAATCAAAATGTTTCAATTTTTACCTAATGTAACCCTTCTGCCCGGTGGAGTCAGCAGCAAGAAAGGCCAGGTTCAATATTTAGGGGTTCCTCTTAACATTACAAAACAGAACTGGCTTGAGCCTCCACCCAGTAATCTGGGCAAATTAACCACCACCCCAGGCACCTCTAAAAGGCAATACTTCCCCTCTCACAGGCCCTGAGTCTGTGTATAGCAAACAAAACTTTTAATAAAGAGGGCGAAGGTGGGAAACAGAACCATGAATCAGCCAAACATCCACCACCCAAAAGTACATTGGGCAGCATCCTTTGCCTCAGCTTCTCACCATGTGGAGTGAAAATTTGACAAACAAATGTTCCTTTAACATGCCACTCCCCTCTCTCTCCATTGCACCCCTCTCACAGTTGCAGTCCTTGGTCAGCGAAGACTCTGAATTCAGAGGTGCATTTATATGAGTTCACCTCCCAAGCTGGGTGGCGGAGGAGGCATTTAGCAACACCTCAGCTGCTGAGGCTGCTGCTGCAACTGGCTCACAATTGCCACCATTTACTCTGCCACCGTTCCTCTATCATCACTCTCTGCTACAATGTCACTTTCTGAGTGAGATTCCATCACTTGACACAGCTCTCAATGATTTCAGCATGTAGTGGAGAACCTCACAGCCAGTGCAGATTGTGCAGTCTCTCTCACTGAAAGACTATCTCATGCCAGGTCTAAGGCTCAGCATCTGGTTATCAGTGATTTCACTCTAGTGATCACTGAACAAAGCAAGGACTCTCATTTGAGTCTAATCAGCCCTGCCTTTAAACAGTGGAGAGGGAAGGTTCAAATGGTGTCTAGGGTTGCATAGGCAGAACCCACACCACCACATAGGAACACTAGTCCCCATCCTCTCTCCCCTTCACTGCGATTTGGCATCCCTACTCCCTGCCTAGCAAGTGAGATTCAGTTTAGACTGACCCTCTCCATCAGGGCAGGCTAAGTACAGTTCTGCTGCCTCCCATTCATACAAAGAGTATAACATTTCTTTATCCCCACACTCAATACTAAAGTGATTTGCAACCCAACAACAGCCACAATTGATCACTTTGGCAAAGCAGCTACATCATGCTATGCACCTAGGCAGAGTAGGTGCGTTTATGCAAATACAGTCTGTTCCTGAAGTCTTTCCCCCCGCAGCTCACCACTGGATGTAAAGAGGGTGTAAATGAGCTCCCCCTTACACAGAACTCTTTTTTTCCAGTTTTTGGATGTTTGGTTTTTCAATGAAAGGTTGATATTTTCTGCAGAACACAGACATGTTTCATGAAAAAAATTTGTTTAGTTGAAAACCTATATGTAAAAAAAAAAAATGTTTCAAAGGAAAAGTTTCAATAGGCCACATTTTTTTCTGGCTGCCAAGAGAGAAGTAATTCTATCTGTGACCATTTAACAGAGAAAGACAAAAAATATGAAATAGCACTTAGTGGGAGGAGTGGCCATTGTAAATCAAGAAATACTACTGGTTTAACTCAATCTCTACCCTAAACCCAGTTGTTGTGCTTAATGTAAGCAGGGGAATAGTCCCGCTCTTGTGGGGAACATTCCTGGCTTCTGCACTACCCTGGTGAAGTGGGCTAGCGGAAGGATCTGAGTCCTCGCTCCCACTTCCTTTACCCAGTGTGCCTTTGAGGACTCCCCTTCCACTCTCCTGTCTGGCAGAGTCCTCGTAACGCCAACAAGGCTGGACTCAGGATTCCTGGGGGGCTCGACCCCCAACCCTGCTGTGGTCACCTAGGACAGGGGCTAGGGTGTCCCCACTCCGGGGTACTCTCTCTGCAATGGGCACTTCTCTGACCCACTGATCATTACATACAAGTTAAAGCAAATGCAAGTTATTTAATCAACAATTAATTTTAAAAAGAATAAGGAAAAATGGGAAAGGTTAAAGGAAACACATCAGCCCGCTCTGTGGCAGGGAACATCACAAACAATGTCTCTGGAATGTCCGGGCAGTTCACAGTCTGTTCCTTGTAAGTCCCAGGCCTTCTTCTCAGGCCCTGGCTGTGCTGCAGGGATGCTGTGGGTTGGACACTTGCTCTGGTGGTGGCCACACGCTCTCAGGCTCTAAGCGGTAGGACCCTCCGTCCCAGTGTCGCCCCCGCCCTGTCGGGGTTACAATCCAAGCCTGGCCTGCAAAGCCTCTTGGCTGAGGCGTCTCCCTGTGCTGGGCCCGCTGCCCAGGGTCCCCCTCGTTCTCCCCAGCTGCTCACCGCACCCAGCTCCAGGCTGCTCCAGCCCCAGCTGCACCACGCTGTCTCCACGCTGCTGCTGCTCTGCCTCCAGCTCCCTGGGCTGCTTCTTTGGCCCCTCTGGCTCTGGTTGCTGCAGCTCTGCTCCCAGGACAGGTCTGCTCTCTCTGGACTGTGCCTCTGGCTTTGGGGCTGCAGCTCTGCTCTCAGGACACGGTCTGCTCTCTCCGGGCTGCTTTTCTGGTCCCTCTGGATCTGGCACAGCTCTGCTCCCCAACTTAGCTTGGGCCCCACTCTGTCTGGCCCAGGCAATTCCAGCTCACACAGAGGACAGGACCTCCCTGGCCTCCTGACTCCCTGATTAGCCTGCTTGCCCTGTCATTCAGGCTGACCTGGAGCATTGTCCTCTCCCCATTGTTCGTGGGGGCTGTCAGTCTCAGGGTCCTGATTCCCCATCGACCCTTCCTTCTTTTTAGTACTGGGAGCTAGCCAACCAAAACACCCCCACTGAATGTTCGTAAGGGGGCAACAGTCCCCTTACATTAAGAAGGACAAGTGGTAAGCAGCCATTTAATGTTACTGTTGAATAATACATGTATTATGTATGATTGGGAGAACAGGTTGACAGCAATGGAGTGTGCCTTGCACCTGGAAAAGAATGTGAACCAGTCACTCCTTGATCTGCACAAGCTGGCAACTGACAAGAATGACCCTCATTTGTGTGACTTCATTGCAAAGTATGATAGAGCTTGACTCCTACAAAATATATTGTGTACTGCTTGACAAAAAGATTAAAACCTTTTCATATGTTGTGCTTTTAGACCAAGAGGTTATAAACATAAAAGCTGCATCACAAATAACTTTAAAGGTTTGTATTTTAAAACATTTCAAAGACTTAAGCAGATCAAATTGAGGACACAAATCGATTCTTGGTGTTTCAAAGCCAATGTGTTCTTGATGCTTCAAACATTAAGATGGGTGTCTGATGCCTATGTACTTGTACCAGTTTAGATCAAAGTTAACAAAATCTTTTGACGTTGTCCAGCAATAAAAACAGCGTTTCTTAGAGAGGCCGACAGTTATTTTATCCTGTGTCAGGAGAGGGAATTATTTTAAGAGGTTATATGTTATACCAGGAAAAAATGGTGTCTTCTGTCTGACAGGGGAAGAAGTGGAGAGGTCAGTGGGAGCCTGCTAATACTGCAGCAAGTAAATATGAATCCCTCCTATAAGGTGTCAAAACTCCAAGGATAAATATTTTTGCACAGTTCTTCCTCAGCATATTTAAAATTTCCACAAAGGACTAAAAAATGTCTCTTTAAAATCCTAAACCTCTGATTTGAAAAGTTTAGAGAAAGATTTCTTAAATTAGAATGATCTCTCAACGTTCCATTGCTACTTTCTTTGTTTACAGTAGGTTTCTGTGCTATGCATATGCAAAACATGAACTTTTGCAATAAAACATTAAAGGAGTTTAATTATCTCATCTGGAAGCTGCCTACAGAGTTGGATAATGCGTAGGCAGGAAGAAAAGTCACTGTGCATAGTTGAGTGTAGGGGAACCACTAGCAGCCGGACACATGAGCATACTATGCTGTCAGAGAGCAATGGGACTGGTGGGTGTATGGAAGGTCTTCAGCTTCATGTACCTGCTTAGGGATCCATGGTCTTTGGATAGCCTTGCAGGTATCTCCATCCTACATGGGGATTACAGGCACCAGCTCCTGCCTTTCTAGAGGCCTTCAAACCTGCCTCACTAATGATATAATGTAGCAAAAAAATCATTACTAGCACCTCATGGATTGTTTCAAATCAGATTGTTTCAAATCTCTCAAGAAAAGGGAACTAGAAATTAAAGGGTCATATTTGATTTTGTTCTACAAACAGCACTTTAAAACAGAATGTTAGATGTCTTCTAGAGGCCTGGTCTACATTTAAAAAGGTCCACTGGCATAACTATGTTGGTAAGGGATGTAATATTTTTTACACATATAGCATGCCAGTAAAATGACTAGAGTAGAGGCAGTTATACAAATATATGGTGCTTTATATTGGTGTAGCTTATTGCGCTTTGCGGAGCTGCAATATGCTAGATTGGCATAAGTGTGTCCATACTAGAACAACTGCATCTACACTAAGGAAGTTTTGCTGCTTTAAATATGCTGGGAAATTGTTAGTGGCAAAATTTAAGTGCAGACAAGGCTTCACTTTCACTAGTCACGCTGTTTGTTTACTTTGTACAGTTTGTGGACATTGAAAATAAACAAGTTACTGTTCCTTTTTTCCTGAGTCTATTTCATTTTCAAATTCTCAAGAACTAATCAATATCTGAAGTGCTTGTGTTCCAACACTCTGGGTAAATATTTGGGAAAAACTGCTTTCATCTTATATTCTGGTTAGATCTCAGTGAATAGTTGGGGTTTTTTGTTCAAGACCAAATATGGAAGCTAATTCTTTTTGGTTTCTCACCAAAATGAAAAAGAAAAAAAATGGTTTTCAACTAAAATAATACCCAAAACAAAAGAAAAAAATATTTCATTTCACTTCCAGAGTGCTTTTCACCCTTTTTTGGTGGAAGAGATTGTTTTTGTTTGTTTTTTAAATATAGCTAAATTTGTAAATGAAATGTTCTGACTTTTTTTTAAAAATTGCAAATACTTTCAGCATTCCTGAAAATGCATTTTTCCAGTGAATTTACTATTCACCCAAAAACTTCACGTACCTCTAGTTCTGATATGTAGACACTAACAAACTTCTGTTACTTCATTCTCTTGAGTAGTCCGATGGACTTCAATGAATAAAGTGTATAAAGTTCACATGAATAAAAACAACAAGGAATCTGGTGGCACCTTAAAGACTAACAGATTTATTTGGACATAAGCTTTCGTGGGTAAAAAACCCACCACGAAAGCTTATGCCCAAATAAATCTGTTAGTGTTTAAGCTGCCACTGGACTCCTTGTTGTTTTTGTGGATACAGACTAACACGGCTACCCCCTGACACATGAATAAAGCTACTCATTTGTGTGTTTGCAGGATCAGACGTCTAGATTATTTTAAGGTTCTCAAGATAGAGAGTTTGTCTTGCTTGGTATATGAACAATGTCAAGCATATTGAAGTTAATGGGTTTTAAACACCTTCTTAAAGTTACAAATATATTTAAGATAGACTAGACGACCTTTGTGGTCCCTTTTAACCCTATGATTTGAAATGCTGTGTTGAATGTGGATCTTTGAATCCTCCTGCTTACAAATCATACACATTTAGGGCCCAATCTTGTATTACACGATGACAATGGGACTTCTGCCTGAGTAGAAGAATGCAGGACCAGGCCCTTTTACTCAAAAACTACCATGGGAAATGTTTTGTTAGAAGTGAGACAAAATGCTCTAGCTTTTACAAGAAGACTTGATGTTATAATTATGATGTCAAAGTAATCAGCACATCACTGAAATATTTTAGATGACAAAACATTATTCTTCATCTTCATGTTTCACACTGCATTTTAAACATTGCTGGTTAAAGCGGAGATTACAGCTTGTAATAATTTTCTATCTTCCCTTTGAATTATTCAGGAAAGGGCAGAGGCCTCCACTGCAATTTGGTGGAAGAAAAACTGCTGATGTCAAGAAGATCAGCAGTATGTCCCATCATTAGTCCTTGAAGGCACAGAATACATACCTTTTCAAATATAACACTCAGTACTTAATTAACAAAATTAGATAAGCCAAAAATGTGGAATGTAGTTTTATTACTGTTAGAGATCTATAATGATAGAACTGCATTGGCATGCACAATGAATGCATTCACAGCGAGCAAAACCCACCTTCTCCATTGGGATACAGATTACAATTTGCAGAGATATTTTCTCTCTCCAAACATGAAGGTTATATCTCTAATTTCATTCAAATCACAGTGAAATTATCTTTCCACTCTCTGAATACCTACAAAATATTAGTCATTATAAACAGGAATTAGTCATTGTGGCCTATGTCATTTATCTCAATGACCCTCAGATCTAATTAGTTAGGAGTTTCAAGACAATTTTGACAAATGAAGAGAACATTATGTATTACAATTTTAGGGCTCTATTCCCCTATTATAAATCCTGTAGAGTATTGTCAGATTTTTGTGTAATCTGAACAAAAAAATGGCATTAGGCTGGCTCTCATTCAAATTATGTAAGATCAGTACATTTACTTAAAGAATTTATGAAGCATTCCCAGACAGATGTGTGTACGTGCAAGTGAGAGAGCATGCGCACACATGCATATGATTTCATGAAAGGGAGGAGAAAACAATCCTTTTAAAATTGGTAAACTTGAAAAAGTATACCATCTTGTACAACATTTTTCATAAATCAACATTCTGCCCTCCACATTAATTTGTGGAACAAGAACATTTCACTCAAAAGATCACAATAGATGTCACTAATTTTCAAGTTAGCATTCTGCCCCATGCACATACTATATTTCCATTAATAGGACGAAAAGAGGTGGACCTGCAGAGCCAGACAGTACAGTGCTGTGAAAAGCAGGGTTAGGACACAATGTAAAATGCTCAAATCTCTCTCTCTCAAAAAAAAGTTAACATGTCCCAAGTACCTGAGCTGGGAATTGGAAAGATGTGCCAGAGGATGAATGTTCTTTGGTTGGACACAGAGCTACTTTGTGGAGACAGCAGCAGCTCAATGGCTGGAGTAGGCTCTGCAGTCCTTAACACACCTACGCAAGTCAACTTCACAGCTCTCATTCACCACCAGTGGTAGACAGAATAGAAGAAACCACATTGTAGAAAGGATTTGGGTGTTTTTACCTCTGTGACATCTAACCTGCAAGATCAGGGTTGAAAGAGACCTCAGGAGGTCATCTAGTCCAACTCCCTGCTCAAAGTAGGACCAACCCCAACTAAATCATCCCAGCCAGGGCTTTGTCAACCTGGGCCTTAAAAACATTGAAGAATGGAGATTCCACCACCTCCCTAGGGAACCAATTCCAATGCTTCACCCTCCTAGTGAAATAGTTTTCCTAATATCCAACCTAGACCTCACTCACTGCAACTTGAGGCCATTGCTCCTTGTTCTGTCATCTGCCACCACTGAGGACAGCCTAGCTCCATCCTCTTTGGAAACCCCTTCAGGTAGTTGAAGGTTTCTATCAAATCCCATCTCACTCTTCTCTTCTGCAGACTAAACAAGCCCAGTTCCCTCAGCTTCTTCTCGTAAATCATGTTCCCCAGCCCCCCGATCACTTTTGCTGGACTCTCTCCAATTTGTCCACATCCTTTCTGTAGTGGGGAGCCCAAAACTGGACGCAATACTCCAGACGTGGCCTCACCAGTGCCGAACAGAGGAGAATAATCACTTCCTTTGATCTGCTGGCAATTCTCCTACTAATGCAGCCCAATATGCCGTTAGCCTTCTTGGCAACTAGGGCACACTGCTGACTCATATCCAGCTTCTCATCCACTGTAATCCCCAGGTCCTTTTCTGCAGAACTGCTGCTTAGCTAGTCTGTCCCCAGCCTGTAGAGGTGCATGGAATGCTTCCATCCTAAGTGCAGGACTCTGTACTTGTCCTTGTTGAACCTCATCAGATTTCTTTTGGCCCAATCCTCCAATTTGTTTAGGTCACTCTAGACCCTATCCCTACCTTCCAGTGTATCTACTTCTCCCCCAGCTTAGTGTCATCTGTGAACTTGCTGAGGGTGCAATCCATCCCATCATCCAGATCATTAATTAAGATGTTGAACAAAACCGGCACCAGGACCAACCTCTGGGGTACTCCACTTGTACCAACTGCCAACTAGATATCGAGCCACTGATCACTTTCAGTTTCTTCCAGAGAAGCCTTTGAAAACTGCTCTTTCATTTCTGCTGTTGCTGAGCATTCTCCCATCATTGCTCTAGCACAGATGTAGATCCATTGGTTCTAGCAATGGGAGTGCTAATGCAAACCAGCTGCTGGTGTTTCTACCACTCTCCTCTGGACAGGTCTAAAGGATGTACTGATGAAATTGCCTGTGTCTGCTCTATCACTCAGCTTATTGTGTGTCTCACACATACTATTTAAAAGCAAAGTTTACTCTTTCAATGGAAATAGGAAATTTAAACAGGAATATCGCTAGTACCAGTAGTAGCAATGCAGCAAATTGTCCTTGATTAAGCCTGGTAGAATCAGGTGATTAACCCTTTGAGAAGACTACCGAAAGATACAATAACTAGTGAGAGCTACTTTAATGCTTATTTGAACAGTTGTTCTCTTGTTGAAAAGAACAGCAGAGTTCAGTGACTGGTTGGTTATGTAAAAGTGACGGAGATACAGTTGAATTTTTTCTTCTTCGGTGCAGGCCCTGAACGATGCAGAGACATGTAAGGTCTTCTTAGAAGCAGAAGATCTCAGGGTTGCATATGAGTGTCATGAGTGTCTAAGGACCCTCCTCAACCAATTTGGTTCATTCTAAGTAGTGACCAGCACCACTTACAGAACCTGACTCGACTTCAAAGAACAAAAGCACCAGGGAAGAGTCTATACGTTTTCTACTGGCATTAAGGCTAATGTCTTCATTTCAGCCAACATAAATACGGCAGCTTATGCACAGAAAAGGATTTGTAGCGGTGTGAAAAAATTATATTGCAGTAGTAGATCAATTATTAAAGAAGCTGCCACTGAAGGACCAAACATTGCAGAATTTAGTGGTGCCTCCTCCTGTGAAGAAGACACACTATGGTGCCCAAACCAATCATCTGCTCCTTAGGAAGTTTCCCACACTAGTCTCCTTTGAGGCAGAGAAGGAAAATTCTGCCATAAATTGAATGAATGTCAAGTATACTTGCCTATGTTCAGACCTTGGGAAAAAATAGATGTGTGGTGAGGCCAAATATTTGCTAAGAACTGAGCAAAAAGGATTATGCAAGTGTATCCATACTGACAAAGAATTGTTGACTTTGCCAGTGTTGAACGGGTGTTTTCAGACACACACAGAAATAAAACTGTGTTCCAGGCATGGGTATCTAGTGAACTAGTATGCCCAACTAAATCTGCAAAACAGACTGCAGTGATATTAACTGTTTTGAGTGTACTTCAAATATAGAATTGATGCAACTGGCAAAGCAAGCCACCAGATAAAATCTTTAGAGCTATATGACTAATGGTATTTAACAAAGCAAATACATATATATATTTGCCTCATCAACTGCTCTTCCCCACCCCCATGTTTCTATTTCTTATTTTTCTACTGCTGAGAATTTTTATACATGAACAAGATATCAAATGACCAGAACAAATGTCTATTTGCAAATATTCTGGAAATGTTTCCTCCAGCACTGATAGTGTTCTTTAAAGTTGCCAAACATAATGATTTCTCCTGAACCCAGCTATCAAGATAAATGATTATATATTAAAAACAAAGGCCAGATCCTCCACTGATCTATGTTGACATACACCACTGAAGAACTAAACCAAAATCCTAAAAAATATGTGGATATACTCTGCACTTTGCCCACACTGCTTGAAACGAACTGTATACAATTATAAGATATTTGTTAGGTCTGGTGTAAAATGAATTGTTGGGATTGGAAGTCCTATGACAGCAAGATTATGGTCTTGAACAAATCAAGAAACGAAAAATTAAGATTTCATGGTAATTTGGTAGCATTTTCTATCGCTGCTTCTCTCTCTCTCTGACCTACAAATATACTTTTAAAATAAAATAATGTTAGAGTTAGGTACAACATGTATCAAACATTAGTATTCAGCATGTTTTCCCTATAAAATTTAACTTTTGATTTTCAGTCCCACAAAAGTCAGATCCATTGCTATTTGACACCCCCTACTCAGGATGACATCTTTGACGCTTTTGTGACACACTGTGCAGAACCCTACTAGAGACTATGGGTAGATTCACAAACAAACATAGGAGTAATAACACTCAACATTGTCATGTGTAACTTTCAGGTGTCTTTAAAAATCAATGGGATTCACAAATCCTGGATCAGGCACAAAGGCTTCCTGTACCATAAATGGGGAGAGATTGGGGCCTCAGAAAGGGACTCACAAAAGCCAGCATGCTAGGTGGCTTCATGCCTAAACTAACCAATGGGAGGTACCACACTGAGAGGGGAGTGTTAATCCCTACTCCTCTCCCAGTGATAGGCACCTAAACCTGGGCTGAAAGGAGGCACCTACATGTGCTTGGGTTTTACAGCTGCAAATCCTCTCTTGAAGTTAACATCCATGCTATCTTGCAAGGAGAAGGAACAACTCCCTCAAAATTTTTAGATAGTGGCCTCACCAAGGAGGCAAGAGACCCAGGATCCAGTCCCCCTGTGCCAATTAATTTTAAATAATATTTATCCACAGTGGACCAGCTTCAGTAGTAAAGAATGAGGGAGCCCCACATCAGCATATCCCCTAATTCAGTGGTTTAGGCACTCTCCTGGTGGGAAATCCCTGTTCAAATCTCATCTCCCCCCGTCAGAGGGGGGAACCTGAACAGGGGTTTCCCAGTTCCCAGGTTAAGTGCTCTAACCACAGAGTTATGAAGAAGTGTCTCCTCCTCTTCTTTCCCCTTCTGTTTTGTGTAAGCTTCTCTACAGTGACCCAATATAGTAGGCAACCTCTGAGAATGCTTACCAGCTCAGGCCCAGCAGGTGAGTTAGGGGGAGAAACACCTATCTTCCCCGCAGTTCATGGGTTTTAGGTGTCCAGATGCCTGTAGTGGCACTGTAATATGCATGCACACAAGTAGAAACACGGGCTCCTAGAGAACGTTAACTATAAACATTTGGGCACCAGGAGAGTTTAGCTCCCTATAGAGTTTGGGGGCAGCTGAGTGAGAGCTTTGTGAATTCCTGTGGGGCCTGATTCTGGGATTAGTTGCCCTAGAGTGGGAATTAGGTGCACAAGTGTTTGTGAATCTATCCTTACACATACATAAACTCCACTGAGGAGAGGATGGGAGAAAGAAGGAAAGAACCACCCATGACAGTTGCTAGTCACATAACTTAATGCTGTACTGGAAGGCACTCAGATACCACAGTGATGGGTCTAAGATCCTGAACAGAACAGAGTACACCCCTGTAATGAGGTCAGCACTCAATTCTCATAAGTGCCCGCTCTGGTTGGGTGTTTCCATAGTTAAACTAGTCCGAGCCCTGCCTTCAGGCCATATCCCCAGGGCTTCCTCTATGGAGGCAATGTTTTTGCCCTCCTAGTCTGTTTTGGCCCCAGTCTTTAGCTGGGACTCCTGACAGTTCAGTCCACTTCTAGGGGTTTTCTGATGTCCAATTGTAGGCCCTTCCCCAGCAGCCTATGGGGGTGACCCAGGCGTGCCCACTACTCCAGGCCCTGGCCTTCACCAATGTCTTATGCTTAGCTCTGGGCTCTTCTAAGCTCAGACCCAGTAGTCATCCAGGAGCTCTTCCTTGCTCCCCCAGTCCCTACTAGCACTGGAATGTCCACTGTGTTGCAGTTCCCTCAGCCATCCACACTCCTGCGGCTCTAGTGAGGAACTGTCTTGTCTCTGTAGCTCCTTTTATGTGGCCCTCCTTGCCCAATTGGCTGCTTCCCCTGCAGCCACTCTAGCCTACTTGGAGGACCTCTCTTCTGCTCGTTTCCTGGGATGGTTGTGGCAGAACCCGGAGGCCTCCAGCAGGGGGCCTTTCAGCCTAGTCCACCCCATCACAATCCCTTAAAAAGAATTATTTAACAAAATCACTTAAAAGTATATTTTAATTTTATATGGCATGTAAACTACATGAGGACTTCTGATTCACATAAAGAGGATTTCTCAGATTTTACTATTTGAGTTCATCTTGGTGTCTTTCTGCATTTTTCTACAGCATCAGCTTTCCCTGTATTAAAAACAGGAACTAGCCCCCTTGTGGCAAAACATTAACAGCACAGTCAGACAAATGAACAACACACTTAAATATGGCATTTTGTCCCCTTTTGCAACTATAGCAATTACTAGTGCACTCCAGAACAGAAAAGATTAAATTTGGTGCTCCATTTTACAAAGTAATGATCCAGCTCTCAGGTGGATAAACTATGAAGCCAAAGGCCAGATAGTTCATTGCCATGACAGAAGTGGATTACTGCTGAATGCACACCCCTTTATATCATGGTTAAACTGCAAATATAACATTAGACATTTATTAATGGAAATAAATTTCTCATTTACCTGAGTACCCAATTGCATTTTAAACACCATCTTGTAAAGACTTTTGCTAATGTATATAAAGTATCCAGCCATTCCCTTTAGTTCAGTAGTTCCGTTGAGACTAATTTAATAAAATGTAAAAAAATTAAATCTTGCCCATTTTCTTTTGTCTGCAACTCTACTGTGCTAAGTATCTTAAATGCCTTTATAGTATCCTTTCATTCAATCATGTATAAAACAGATTTTAAGAATAACTGTTTAGACAATATACAATAATTAAGTTTATAGAAACCAGTGAAAGCTCCTGAAATAAATATACAAACATCTAATTTGTTCATGTTTCTAGAATTTAAAAATAGCCTGACAATTTTTATTTAGAAAATCATAAATCTACATACTGCATATGGCCTGCTTTCAGGCTAAGAGAGACCAACTTGAGATCTATTTAATTAAAGAAAAGAGTTAAAGCAGTTTCAGGAACTTTGCCTGCCGTCTGAGTCTGTTTTTCCAATTACATTATTTTATATATACTTCTCTGTTCTGTTGCTTTGTGAAATTGACTAGTCAGAAAAAAAAACAGCAAACAAAGATTTTTCCCCTTTCATTTCTTTCATTTATAATGATCTTTGGTGCCACTTGTAACAATGGGTAAAAGGTTTGCAGACATGATTTTTATGTTGATGGTAAACAAATGAAAGTCAATTCAGAGCGAGGATTGCTTCAGTTACATTCTTCTTACTCTCCAACTCTTCTGTTTTGTCCATATTCCCGTGACAGTAGTCCTGGAATAGACTCTGTCCCAGAGAGCTCTGTGGAATAATGATTTTGTTTCTTTTCCTATCTTTCCTTAGTTCCCCATACTTCTCCTTTAAAGTTGTCGGTGAAAAGGTTTTTCCTTCTAATGACAGGTTTCAGAGTAGCAGCCGTGTTAGTCTGTATTCACAAAAAGAAAAGGAGTACTTGTGGCACCTTAGAGACTAACAAATTTATTTGAGCATAAGCTTTCATGAGCTACAGCTCACTTCTTCGGATGCATTCAGTGGAAGCTTATGCTCAGATAAATTTGTTAGTCTCTAAGGTGCCACAAGTACTCCTTTTCTTTTTTCCTTCTAGTGCACCTTCTTTCCCATCATTTGCCATTTCATCCCCTCAAGCCCTTGTCCCCACCTTTTATCTGTCCATTTCTTTCTATTAGCTTTTTCTCTTTCACTTGTTTAGCCTGCTACTGGCAGCTTCATTTCACCAGGACCTGGCTTTGGGCTAAGCAAAGGAACCACAGTGGATGATGGGAAATTTATAGAATCAACCCAAACCACAGAAAGCTTTGTGTAAGTAAGAAGTATAGTTTTCAGAGTAACAGCCGTGTTAGTCTGTATTCGCAAAAAGAAAAGGAGTACTTGTGGCACCTTAGAGACTAACCAATTTATTTGAGCATAAGCTTTCGTGAGCTACAGCTCACTTCATCGGATGCATACTGTGGAAAGTGTAGAAGATCTTTTTATACACACAAAGCATGAAAAAATACCTCCCCCCACCCCACTCTCCTGCTGGTAATAGCTTATCTAAAGTGACCACTCTCCTTACAATGTGTATGATAATCAAGGTGGGCCATTTCCAGCACAAATCCAGGGTTTAACAAGAACGTCTGGGGGGGGGGGGGGGGGGGGGAACAAGGGGAAATAGGTTACCTTGCATAATGACTTAGCCACTCCCAGTATCTATTCAAGCCTAAGTTAATTGTATCCAATTTGCAAATGAATTCCAATTCAACAGTTTCTCGCTGGAGTCTGGATTTGAAGTTTTTTTGTTATAATATCGCAACTTTCATGTCTGTAATCGTGTGACCAGAGAGATTGAAGTGTTCTCCGACTGGTTTATGAATGTTATAATTCTTGACATCTGATTTGTGTCCATTTATTCTTTTACGTCGAGACACCATCACAGGGCCTAATAACATCAGCCACACTATCAGAGGCTCGTTCACCTGCACATCCACCAATGTGATATATGCCATCATGTGCCAGCAATGCCCCTCTGCCATGTACATTGGGCAAACTGGACAGTCTCTACGTAAAAGAATAAATGGACACAAATCAGATGTCAAGAATTATAACATTCATAAACCAGTTATAAATTATAACATTCATAACCAAATAAATTGGTTAGTCTCTAAGGTGCCACAAGTACTCCTTTTCTTTTTGCGAATACAGACTAACACGGTTGTTACTCTGAAATAAAACTAATGGGATTTTACATGCATTGTTTTTACTTATCTGTATCCTGTCATAATGTAATGGCAAACATTTACATTGTAAATACCCCTGTAACTAAATAGATATCAAAGAAGCCTTATGGAATGCTAATGAAGGACTTTATCAGAAAAGGTGCTAATTCCAAAGCAAATGGCCATTTGTGTGGGTGTGATGACCTGAGGTCAGAGATTCAAAGTGCATTCCTCACTCAACATCATCAAAAGAAAAGCCCAGGTGGGCAGAGACACTGTCAGCTTGTCTTCTGTCAGAAGAAGACATAAGAATGGATTCAAAGAAAAATCCTTCATCTCTGAATGGATTGGATTCTTATAGGGAAGTGTACCAGATGCAAAGCAGAGATCCCCAGAGACAATCTGGGTACCCGAAAAAGGCTTTTGGAAAACTGGCAGTGATTACATCACTGCCAGCATCTGGACTTACAAACTGTGACTCCCGTGTACATATTTTGTACCTGCTTTAACCTCTCAATAACTCAATTCTTTTTTTCTGAGCTAATAAATCTTTAGTTAGTTTACCATAGAATTGGCTGCCAGAATTGTCTTTGGTGTAAGATTCAGAATACCAATTGATCTGGGGTAAGTGACTGGTCTCTTGGGACTTGGAGAAACCTGATGCAATGTGATTTTTAGTTTAAGTGACTATTATCACAAAGTCCAGTTTGTCTGGGTGGCAAGATAGGCTGGAGATTCTAAGGAGTCTGTGACTCCATGGTAAAACTGGTATAGAGATCCAGGAGTCCACATTTGTTACTGACTTGGTGAACTCCTATTAGAGAACATAATACCAGTTTGGGGTGTCTGCCCTTGTTTTCTGATAGTCTGCCCTGAGGTTGGCACTCATGGTTGTGAGTACTCCACACAGCATGACAGCTTCATAAACCATGTGTGTTGCATAAAAAAACCCTTGAACACAGGATTGTTAATTATCCCTTTTTGTTCCTCATTCATGATTCACTGTGATAGTGTCTCTTCCCTTATTTTCTGTGCTACCCTTACTCTGCCTCTCCACATATATTCATGATGGCAGCTTCATTACATGATCACATTATCCTGGGAATGGGACAGACAACTAAATAAATATTTATTTTACAATCTTGGTTGCACAGGACAGAGGTGTGGAAATATTTCATACGTAAACCAATAATCCAGTGTAATCAGTTTAGATAGATAAATTGACACAGGAGAGGTTCTCTATAATGTTATGCTATATCATGCATGGCATTAAGAGAGAGAGAGAGAGAAAGACACCAAGGTGAGAAAAGGATCAAAGGGAATAGAGAAGAGGAAGATAGATGAAACAACCTTATCTCCTTAAATTAAACATGGGAAAACCCCAGGTCTGGCTGCCTTTCAAGTTGAGTTTGTAAACTGATGACATCAAACTTGGCTCTCAAAAGCATTTATAAATCTTTTGAAAAAAGGACTTCGCCATTCCTTCTAACACAGCATGTATCTCTTTAAATGTTAAAGCCCAGATGAGGATGGGGATTAATCCATTTTGTTTGTTAATAAAGATGTTACTTTCCTTCACAAAGATGCTGACTAGCCATTTGGATTCATTGCTCTCTTTTGTTTGGTCCAATCAGGTAAATTTAGTAAAGCTGCACCACTTACTTTTACTATTCAGCATCTCTTAACATATATGAGGCTGTCCACATCCAAGGGGTAAGCTGATTTTGATTATATACCTAGAGACAGCGGAAGTCTTTGACAGGTATTACTAGAGATCAGAGGAGAGCAACCAATTGAAAATGGTACTTGTTTTATGTGTTTCCTAGGGGCCACAATGTGCCAATGATTTATGTTCTGCTCTTTGTTAGATGGGACTGAGGAAGTTGGCAGTGTTCTCTCTGCAGTTGGGATGGGCTGCTTCCTCTCCCTGAGTTATTGTATGGCAAGATGGACTTCAAAGACATCTGGATCAGGGCACACAGGAGAAGAGTTTAACTGTCAGGACATTTAGGGACATGTTTTCAAAAGTGGCCTCTGATTTTGGGTGCCCAATTTGAGCGCGATAAGTGTCTCAAGTTGGGCACCCAAAAAGTGGCGCATTCAAGTCACCTGCTTGTGGTCTGAGAATTGAGAAACTTTATTGCCATTTTTAGTCCTTTAAGTGTGACCTTTCCTGAAAGGAGGACAAATTATTCAGTAGAATTCACCCTGCAAGAAGTTTCCTCCAGGACCCACAGAAATTTAAGTCTCTAAGACAGTAGAATTGCCCTATTGTATGCATACACATACAATACATAGATAGCAAAAAGAAAAGGAGTACTTGTGGCACCTTAGAGACTAACCAATTTATTTGAGCATAAGCTTTCGTGAGCTACAGCTCACTTCATCGGATGCATACTGTGGTAAATACAAAATATGTTTTTATACACACAGACCATGAAAAAATGGGCGTTTATCACTACAAAAGGTTTTCTCTCCCCCCACCCCACTCTCCTGCTGGTAATAGCTTATCTAAAGTGATCACTCTCCTTACAAGAAACTCCCTGAAAAAGCACAAGATCAAATCCGCACAGACACACTCCTGGAACCCCTACCTGGGATATTCCATCTACTACCCAAGATCCATAAACCTGGAAATCCTGGGCATCTCAGGCATTGGCACCCTGACAGCAGGATTGTCTGGCTATGTAGACTCCCTCCTCAGGCCCTACGCTACCAGCACTCCCAGCTACCTTCGAGACACCACTGACTTCCTGAGGAAACTACAGTTCATCAGTGATCTTTCTGATAACACCATCCTGGCCACTATGGATGTAGAAGCCCTCTACACCAACATTCCACACAAAGATGGACTACAAGACATCAAGAACACTATCCCCGATAATGTCACGGCTAACCTGGCGGCTGAACTTTGTGACTTTGTCCTTACCCATAACTATTTTACATTTGGGGACAATGTATACCTTCAAATCAGCGGCACTGCTATGGGTACCCGCATGGCCCCACAGTATGCCAACATTTTTATGGCTGACTTAGAACAACGCTTCCTCAGCTCTCGTCCCCTAACGCCCCTACTCTACTTGCGCTATATTGATGACATCTTCATCATCTGGACCCATGGAAAAGAAGCCCTTGAGGAATTCCACCATGATTTCAACAATTTCCACCCCACCATCAACCTCAGCCTGGTCCAGTCCACACAAGAGATCCACTTCCTGGACACTACAGTGCTAATAAACGATGGTCACATAAACACCACCCTATACCGGAAACCTACTGACCGCTACTCCTACCTACATGCCTCCAGCTTTCACCCTGACCACACCACACGATCCATCGTCTACAGCCAAGCTTTGCCATACAACCGCATTTGCTCCAACCCCTCAGACAGAGACAGACACCTACAAGATCTCTATCAAGCATTCTTACAACTACAATACCCACCTGCGGAAGTGAAGAAACAGATTGATAGAGCCAGAAGAGTTCCCAGAAGTCACCTACTACAGGACAGGCCTAACAAAGAAAATAACAGAACGCCACTAGCCGTCACCTTCAGCCCCCAACTAAAACCCCTCCAACGCATTATCAGGGATCTACAACCTATCCTGAAAGACGACCCAACACTCTCACAAATCTTGGGAGACAGGCCAGTCCTTGCCTACAGACAGCCCCCCAACCTGAAGAAAATACTCACCCGCAACCACATACCACACAACAGAACCACTAACCCAGGAACCTATCCTTGCAACAAAGCCCGTTGCCAACTGTGCCCACATATCTATTCAGGGGACACCATCACAGGGCCTAATAACATCAGCCACACTATCAGAGGCTCGTTCACCTGCACATCCACAAATGTGATATATGCCATCATGTGCCAGCAATGCCCCTCTGCCATGTACATTGGGCAAACTGGACAGTCTCTACGTAAAAGAATAAATGGACACAAATCAGATGTCAAGAATTATAACATTCATAAACCAGCCGGAGAACACTTCAATCTCTCTGGTCACTTGATTTCTGATCTCAAAGTGACTATCCTTCAACAAAAAAACTTCGAAAACAGACTCCAATGAGAGACTGCTGAATTGGACTTAATTTGCAAATTGGATACAATTAACTTAGGCTTGAATAGAGACTGGGAATGGTTAATTCATTATAAAAAGTAACCTATTTCCCCTTGTTTATTCCTTACCCTCCCCGCACTGTTCCTCAGACGTCCTTGTTAAACCCTGGATTTGTGCTGGAAATGGCCCACCTTGATTATCATACACATTGTAAGGAGAGTGATCACTTTAGATAAGCTATTACCAGCAGGAGAGTGGGGTGGGGGGAGAGAAAACCTTTTGTAGTGATAAACACCCATTTTTTCATGGTCTGTGTGTATAAAAACATCTTCTGTATTTTCCACAGTATGCATCCGATAAAGTGAGCTGTAGCTCACGAAAGCTTATGCTCAAATAAATTGGTTAGTCTCTAAGGTGCCACAAGTACTCCTTTTCTTTTTGTGAATACAGACTAACACGGCTGTTACTCTGAAACAATACATAGATAGGTTGTGTTTATTTTGGGTACATACTCCTACAATTAAATCTCCTTTTTATTCTAACTAGTGAGGTACCCTAGTCAGATACAGTCTTCTCCTTAAAAACAGATTTGGTATAAAGGTTATAGATCATGGTAAAACTGATGGGAGCAACTGGCTAGATCTTTTAGCCCCAATCCTGCAATCAGGATTTGTTCTTCTTAACCTCTGAGGATAGAACAAGAAGCAATGGGCTTAAATTCTAGCAAGGGAGGTTTAGGTTGTACATTAGGAAAATCTTCCTAACTGTCACAGTGGTTAAGCACTGTAATAAATTGCCTAGGAAGGTGGTGAAATCTCCATCATTGGGGATTTTTAAGAGCAGGTTTGACAAACACCTGTCAGGGATGGTCTACATAATACTTAGTCATAGAGCCATAGAATATCAGGGTTGGAAGGGCCCTCAGGAGGTCATCTAGCCCAACCCCTTGCTCAAATCCCCAATTTTTGCCCCAGATCCCTAAATGGCCCCCTCAAGGATTGAACTCACAACCCTGGGTTTAGCAGGCCAGTGCTCAAACCACCCTTAGTCCTGCCACGAGTTCAGGGGACTGGACTAGATGATATCTCGAGGTCCCTCCCAGTTCTATGATTCTATCCCCCACTTCCTGAAGGTTTTACGATAGATCGGATTCATCTGGCCAAATATATTTATACAGACGAATACCTTCCCTCTTCAAAGCACTGCATATACATTCATTAATTACTCCAGACACACCTGTGAGTTGGTATTATCCTCCCCCTTATACAGATCGAAAAACGAAGTCCAAGAAGAGGAAAGTCATGGCATACATATGAAGAAATGAGACAAAAAACATCAAATACTGTTGCTGGAAGGTTGCAAGGCAACACAACTTTATTTCTCAGAATTCAGAACCATAACACACAGTAACCAAAAACAGAGAGACAAAGCAGGCTGCTCCCTAAGGCAGAGAGGCATATCCCACCTGGTTCTAGGTAAGTTCCTTCCAGACTGATTCTCATCACACACTTTAATGCAGAGCCCACCCCCTCTCCATGTTCTTAAAGTGAAAATTTGCAATTCCAACACAGTCCCCAATATACCACAGGACAGTTCAAGGTTCATATCAGTGAGTCAATGACAGCAATGTAAAGAGAATTCAGGAGCTTTTTCCTTCCAGCACTTTGCTGATCCTTTTAGGCCACTCTGCCAAGTAACTCTCTTAGAGGTCACAAACGTTTTTTGATTAACTTTTTTTCTGGGGGAAAAAAATGCAGATTTGGATTGATTGAAACATTTTGAGAACTTGTGACAATTTGGCTCAATTGTTTCAGCTCTGAAAAACACAAAACATTTCATCTGATATTTTTTAAATGAAACATTTAGATATTTCAATTCAAAATTATTTTTAGTTTTGAATTTTATTTCAATTTTATTAGAAAAAAGGATTAAAAAACTCAAAAAAACCCATTTTCCTTTAGGCCAAATGAAACATATTGTTTGACTCAAATATACTGTACACACAAAATATATTTTTATTCAGTATATAGCTTTTTTGTTTTACTGAATTTTTTTAAAAAAATATTGACCGGAAATGATTTTTTACAATTTTTTTGGTTTGACTGTGAATCAAAAATTGGTTACTTTCACAGTTTTAGTCTCCCTCTAAACAGAGTTAGCAAAATACTATTTTTATTTTATTTCATGTGTGAAGGATAATGTCAATGCTTATAATCACTTTAGATTTTATTGCTGAAAATATACATTAAAACCCAAGGCCATGACAGTGTCTTAGATTGTTATTTTGAGTGGAGAATGCAAGCTACTACTTCTGTGCTGTAGGAAACAAGCACATACCCTCAGACTCTTGCTTTGGTGTATATCCAAATGCAGGATCGGGGCCTTATATACTCTCTCATGCCTCAGCTTCAACCCTAGCTTGTCTTCACACATCTTACACTTATTTTTAAGCTTATGTAAATGAGAAAAACATTTTTGTTGCTTTGCATTTTTATTACTGAAATTGATTTTCATCAGTTTCTAATTTGATTGCATTTACTAATTGAAATCAAATCCTACCTTAGACCAGTTGTTTTCCCTATGAACAAAAACTCCACTCTTGAGTCTACATATTATAGGCATCCTTCTCATTTACACTAAGGCCACTTTATATTGCTCTGGCAGTGCAAAATGGGTGCAGATTATGTTACATTTTAGCCCACTTTAAGTCCCTTTTCACTGCCAAAATGATGCAAAATGGCCTCACAGTAAATGAGAATCGGGACCTATTATATTATTATTTTTTAAAAAAGAGGTTTTCCTCTACATGGGTCTGATCTGAAGTCTATAGAAAGGAATGGGACTCTTTCCATTGACTTCAGTGATCTATGGATCGTGTCCACTGTGCTGAAGCTTCAGTTACTCTCTGTGAAACATCTATATTTTAGCTGACAAGAATACATCAATAGTGGAGCTCCATCATGAGTCATCTGAGATAAATGCAAGAACAGACAGATCATTTTCCACACATTTTACAGCTTTTCTTCTCTCTTTTACTTTAAAGTCTTGGTCTCCATGCTATAACATCTTACCCCTGTGAGTATTCCTAATAATTCCAATAGGGCTACTCTTGTGTGTAAGATTTTACAGGATAAGTTTTCCTGGGTGTATTCCAACATCTTTATTAACTGTGTTACTTTTCTGGATCATTTTTGCTTCCTTTATTCAAGTCTTTTAATACTAAAAAATATTTATTTGCTAAGACTTTGGATAGCAAGTTTCAGCCAAAAGTGAATATTTATAGCTGAATTACTATTCTTTAGAAAATAGGGTTTATAATGAAAGGAGTAAGGTCGCCTTATTTATCTCGCTTCTATTACACCCTGCAGCATCCATGAAAGGATTTCCCTGCTGCTAGGAAAATACCACACAGTGCTGACATTTTCCCCTCTTTTATTAGTTTTCTAATCTTGTGCCCAGGCTCTCCAAAGACAATTTGACAGGGAGTTGATTCTCAGATTCTTTGATATGAGAGTCTGTAAATAAGCAAAGCAATATTACAGAGTAATCAAACGCTTGAGGTCCTCTTTTTATTAAAGTAATGAAATTTTTTAAACCCTTTCATTTCCCTAAAATTAACAAGTTCAGAAGTCTAAAGCTACACCATTTGTGCTCAGACTTAATAGCTCCCTAGTTCTAACAAAACTGAATTAATTTCCCAGTTAATTTAAATCTGTTGAAAGTTTTTCATATCTTTTGGAATTATGTAAAATTTCAATCAGATAATGGTGGATTGCTTTCCAAATGTAGTTTGAGTAAATATTTAACATAAGTGAAACAAGGAAGTAATTTTAAAGTTAAAATCCACTTTAACAATTTCAGAAAACATCCCTATTCAAGACAGTACTTAAACTTTGTGAGAGACAGCTAGGGCAATTTCATTTAATATTCTTGGGAGATCTTATGAATTAAGTTTAAGTATGTTTGGGGTCCATTGTATTAAATGCTCATTTTATGAATTATTGTGGGTGAGGATTGTATGTAACCTCCCTTAGGGGAGCTGAATGCAAATTCCCACCTCTGTTTCTGCAGAAAACAGGCTTTTGAAGCTACGCTCAGAGGAGGGGACCATTGTCTATTGATTACTTTCTCCTAGAATCTGAGAATCAAAAGGTCTAAGCCAAATAAAGGAAAGACTGAACTATTCATGGCTATGCTGGTTCTGATCTAAAGTTCTTATGAACTTTTGAACACAGAAAAACCCATTGGTGGGATTTGAAGGACGGACACCTACCAGGGTCCTTGTTGGAGTCTGGGGCAACCTTTGGTAAGTTTATTAGCATTTGTGGAGGTTCTTTTATTGTTTTTAATATGTTTTCTCTGTAATTCTTTCACCTTATGAATACATATGCTAGTTTATAACGGGCTGTGTGATAATTTATAACTGCTGGCAATCATGCAGTTCAGAGCTTTCAAAAAGAAAGTGAAGTGTAGATGCTGGCCTGTATAGGCAGTCTGGCTTGCCTATACAGACATCAGATACAAGATACAGATACAAGACTATCAAAAACCCTGGTCGAGTGGGAGAGACACATCTGAGGGGGCACCTGAGGAGATAGGAGCCCATGGGCAGTGGGTATTGTAGGCCAGGGGAGGCTAAGCCTCACTTAGCCCAGGCCTGTGGCCCCACCCTCACTCCCCCTCCCACCTGAAGCCAGCGGAGGCTCTGCTCCAGCCATTGGCAGGGACTGGGGTGACCGGGGCACTTCAGGTTGGCCAGCAGCCCAGAGAAGCTCGTCCTGGTGCTCAGACCCGCCAGCACGGCTGGGGCAGCTAGGGTGGGCGGGCCGGGTGTCCTCCAGATGCGGTGGGAGGGGATGCCAAGGGAAGAAGGGGAGGGGCTGAAGGGCTAGCCTCCCCAAAGGGGGGGGTTCACCCACTGCCCATGCTGAGAAGCCTGGAGTGGGTGCCCTTGCTGAACCATGGAGTGGGAATACAGGTGCCATTGCCTTGACCTTTGACAATGTGTATAAGTCCCATTGACATAAGGGGGTCTTAAACGCACAAAAAAGGAAAAAAAGAGAAAGAAACCACCAAAGCAATGACAAATAATGGTACTGAAGGAAGATTTGTTGTTAGGATGGCCACAAATAAAAACAGGTGGGAAAAATTCTCTTATCACCTCCTTGGGGTGGATTGATGGAGACATTCTGACTTCTTATTTGTAACATGCAAATGTTGCTAAGGTTTAAAAGTAGAACACTGGAATAGAAATAGCCCTCAATGAAGAGTAATGCACAGCCCGGTTCCAGGGGAAACCGGTTTTCATGTGAGTTATGAGTTTTTGAAAACAACACATCAAATGATTTTTTTCCCCACTAAGCTTGTTAGGGTGTGATCCAAAGCCCAAAGTTTGGATCAGGCCCTTTAAGTGCACCAAGCCTGTACTGTGTGTATCTATGAACAATGAACAGGCAAATCAAATGGATGAAATCAATAGGATGATCTCGTGTTGAAGGAATAGGGCCTTGTAAGGCATCCTGGCAAAGGCTCCACAGCCCTTGTGGATTTTGTGAAGTATGAAGGAGGTGGAAAGGTTGCTGTTGCTGCTGTGGTATGTAGGAAGGAGCCCAGCTCTGATGTACCTCAGGAGACTTGCATTTTGGAAAGCTGAAAAGTGCAACCTTCATTTTGGCATTTCCTGACTTTGGAGTGCTTATGTGCATAACCTTAACTTAATTTCCAGTCAAGTTATGGGTATTTTGTACAGATTCAATATACATTATGACCATTCAGAAACTAAAGCAAGTGCAGAATGTACCATGACTCTTGTGCAGAGTTTCGTACCTGAAGCGCATCACATCATCACTGCAGGATCTGCACTGGCTATCAGAAGATCTGTGTGGAAGTCATGGTATTGTTTTTAACTTATAAGGTCTGCGTTTGAGATCTGGCCACTTACTATTATTTTTATTATCATAGCACCTAGGAGTCGCAATCATGGATCAGTTTTCAGAGTAGCAGCCGTGTTAGTCTGTATCCGCAAAAAGAAAAGGAGGACTTGTGGCACCTTAGAGACTAACAAATTTCGATGAAGTGAGCTGTAGCTCACGAAAGCTTATGCTCAAATAAATTTGTTAGTCTCTAAGGTGCCACAAGTAATCATGGATCAGTGTCTCAGTGTGCTAGGTACTGTACAAACACAGAACATGATTCAAGGTCCATCTTCTATGCCCTTACATAGGTTCTAGGCTAAGAGTGGGAGCACAATGTGCTGAAGAGGCTTTTTAAAAAAAAAAGTCTCACGCTGCATATTTGTACATATGTCCAGTGATGTTTTACTGTAAAAGTATGTTAATGTGCCTACAACATGGGGTGGGTGCCTGTCTATATGTTATAAACTGAAAAACTTACAGCAGATCCTTTTAAAACCTCCTTCAAGCAGTTATCAATTATTAAGTGAACAATACCATGTGCATTTTGCAAAACCTGCAATTATATTGTTATCCTAAAATCCATGAGAATATCAGATGGGCCATTACAGCCCATCCAGAAATTATATGCAAATCAAGCTGCACATAATTACTTAATTATTCTACAGCTAGGTATACTGTTGTATTGAGGGGCATATTATAATACTTATATACACATATTCAAAGATGATATCGGCTATACTCATGTCCCTGCATTACATTACAAATTCTGATTTAATTTAATGTATTTATTTATTGCTGCTAGAGGTTTAAATCAGACCTGGTTTTAGCTTGTTATTATACATTTTCCCTGCTGTGTTTCTGGATAAATGTTTTCAAAACAAAATCTGTTTTGTTGATTTTCAAGGACAGTGGAGAGTGATATTTTAATGAGACAGTGAAGGCATGGCTCCAACAACAAACAACAACCACCACCACCACCCTCTGGTTTGTGCTGTTCCTGAGACAGACAAACAAAAGGAGTGGAGAAAAAGTGGTTTGTATGCTACTGAAGTGCTGGATTCTATCGTCAGACATAGAGATTTGCTTGACCATCTTGCAAGCTCAGAAACTGGTTTGGCAAAGTACCAAAACGGATTAACTGTATGCCCACATAAATTGGACCAGAGATCAAAAACAAACACCTCCCATCCCATCACTCAACTGAACCAGGACTCTGTTGAGTTGGGGGAAGGAAAGGGAGCACACTTCAGACTAAAAGAACCCACTCAGGAAAAGTGTCCCATCCTTAGCCCCATCCTTTTTAAATTAAGAAGCTATTAGCTCAAGTGACTGCACCTGTCACAACTGTCATGACATCACATGGACAGAGAAGCAGTCTCTCAAGTAGCCAGGATTAAAACAAATTAAGCTCGGTTTACTGCTGTTTTGAGTCACTGGAGCAGAGCAAAGCATCCAGAGGGTACTGCTGAATCTAACCCCATATCTCTTAGCTATCTCTGGGGAAGCTATAGTAACTGTTTGTTACAAAGGAGAATTAGAGGATGCTCCAAAGAAAATTGCACGCTTATATTTCTCTTGTAACATAAATCTTCCTTAAATTATACCATGCAATTATACTATTATTCCATAACATTATTATGTTTACAGTAAAAATGAAAGACAAGGAAAAATGGAAGCTTTGTAAAAATGACAGTGAATGATATTCCAAAATAATAACCTAGTCAATGCTTTCTTTATATCTTCGGCAGCTTTTGCAACTACATTCACCGTAATGATGTTTCAGCCGCCTCATCTTTGGTAAATTTGATTTAACAACATTTAACCTGACATCTTCTCATTTTTCATATGTTGACCTTTCCATACCCCTAATTGTGGACTTTGGCTGTGAACATATGAAATGATAACTGGATTAGTCTTCTTTCCTTACCATGAAAACCATTTCACAGGAGCTAAAACTAGCCTTTGGTTCACAAAAACACTAAGAATTATCAGTCTCTTTCTCTGTCTGACCTGAATATTCCTGTGTGATTATAGAAAACTGTGATAGTCTATTGGTCTACATTCTATAAAACAAAATTATTAATCATTACTTCAGTAACACGCACCAACTATCTTTCAAGTCTGCTATCACATGGAAAATGAATGCATTCTTTACTGAAACCACTGTTGTGCTCCATTGGGGCTGTTTGTCAGTTCCTCCAGAGTGACACTAAATCAAGTTGCAAAGTACTGTAATGTAAATCTCAGTCTAATTTACTTGTCACTGTGTTGTGACATTTGATTAAAAATGCTTTTTAATTGTGACTATAAATTATACATTAACAATTCATAGTGGCAGTCTTAATACTGCATCAGATTATTTCACTCAGGAAAAAAATTGAACAACAGCAGCAAGTTATGATAGAAAATTTTTAAAAATTCTAATTTTGTATGGATCAATGGTGATGACGACGATGAGTTCTGTCCCCGCACAAGCTCTCCCAAAAATAATAAGAGCTTTTTATGTTCTATAACCCATAAAGGAAAATTACTGTCTTCTTGAACCCTTCAGATCACTCCAGCTTCTCACTTGTGGATTATTAGTCAGAATACCTAAAGTAATATGAAGTGGCTCTCAGCCCCGAACATTGGTGGAGCCGGGCCCCTGGGTACCACAGGCCCATATAACTTGATGCCACTGTAGTTGACACAGTCATATCATATAATGATGATGAAACACTTCCCATTCCAATACTGATTCAGAATTATGCTAAACAGAAAATGCTAAAATTAGACATTTTAAAATCAGTATGCACTGAAAACTTGTGAATGCAAGTTATCTAAGAGCTGGAAGAGGAGGTCACTGGACCATTAATGTTGATTTTCAATAAGTCTTGGAACACTGGCGAAGTTCCATAAGACTGGAAGAAAGTTAATGTTGTGCCAGTATTTAAATGGGTAAACAGATGACCCGGGTGATACCAGGCCTGTTGGTTTGACATTGAACCTGGGCAAAGTAATGCAATAGCTGATATAAGACTCAATTAATAAAAAAAAAAATCAAAGGAGTATAATATAATTAATCCAATCAAAATGGATTTATGGAAAAATAGATCCTGTCAAACTACCTTGATATATATTTTTGATGAGATTACAAGTTTGGTTGATAAAGACAATAGTGCTGATATAATATACTTAGAGTTCTGTAAGGCATAAGACTTGGTACTGCCTGACATTTTGATTAAAAAACTAGAGCAATATGAAACAAACCTGGCACACATTAAATGGATTAAAAGCTGGCTAACTGATAGGTCTCAAAATACAATTGTAAATGGGGAATCATCAGTAAGCAGGTGTATTTTTAGAGGGGTCCGGCAGGGATAAGTTCTTGGCACTACGCTATTTAATATTTTTGTCAATGCCAGGAAGAAAAAGTAATCACAGATGAAGTTTGCAAATGACACAAAGACTGGAGGAGTGGTAAATAAAGAAAAGGACAAATCACTGTCACAGAGCGATCTGGATCACTTGGTAAACTGGATGCAAGCAAACAATATGATTTTTAAATGGCTGAATGTAAAGTCATACATCTAACAACATGAAATATAGGCCATACTTGCAGGATGTGGCACGCTATCATAGGAAGCAGTGACTCTGAAAAAGATTTGACGGTCATGGAGGATAAACAGCTGAACATGAGCTCCCAATGCATTGCTGTGTCCAAAAGGGCTAATGCAATCCTGGGATACATAAGCCAAGAGAGAGTCTCAGGTGGGAAAAAGCTTATTTTAGTGGGCACTGGTACTACCACTGCTGGAATAGTGTGTCCAGTTTTGGTGTTCATAATTAAAGAGAGATGTTGATAAATTGCAGAGTGTTCAGAGAAGAGCACTGAGAATGATTAAAGGATTAGAAAACATGCCTTATAAGTGGTAGACTTAAGGAGCTCATTTTACTTTAACAAAGAGGGTAAGTCCTGTGATTACAATCTGTAAATACCTAAAGGGGAACAAATATTTAATAATGAGCTCTTGAATCTAGCAGAGAAAGGTATAATACGATCCACCAGTTGGAAATTGAAGCTGGAGATTTCAGACCTGAAATAAAGCATACATTTTTAACAGTGAGGTTAATTAACCATTGGAACAACATATCAAGGGTCATGGTGGATTCTCCATCATTGGCAATTTTTAAATCAAGAATGGATGTTTTTTTCTGAATGACATGTTCTAGAAATTATTTTGAGGATGTTCTATGATCTGTGTTATACAGGAAGTCAGACTTCATAATCACAGTGGTCCCTTCTGGCCTTGGAATCTAAGAATTTTCTTGCGGGGAACAATTCTATGGCAGTAAGTGACATAACGTCACTTCCTAGGAAGGAAACAGCTAGGGATTCCTTTCCCAGAAGCTGGAGGAGGGGAAGCTTATTTGGAACCATGCCCAACAAAAGGGAGAAGGGGTCATGGGAAGGAGAGGAAAAGAAGACTTTTCCTCATTCTTTCTATACTACGAGCTTTGAAACCTCCCTCTCAAGCAAGAGCAACCTAAATTTTCTTTCCAACAGCATCTGGTCTGCTTCTGTGCAATGCTCCTGGATTTCTGTGTCGCTGCAATCACTGAAATTCTTCAGTAAGTTGAAATGCATACAGTCACAAAGCTATAGCCATGCATTTCATACTACTACACAAATTTCAGATTTATGCAGAATTCAAAAGGCTCTTGCTGCAGGATAGTCCTAGTGTTCCATAGACTACAAAGAACCATGTCAATATTTCAGTGGCTAATAGAATTAATGAGCAAAAACGACTTGGTGACCTTTTAAATACATGACTGAGTTAGTGCTCATTACTGAGAAATATATAGATTGTAAGCCTATAAAGTGTATGTTTTAATCCAACATGCACCCTATATGGTCAGGCATATCTCATGGTGCTTCAGATTAGGAACGTCCTGGGTTTTGTTTTGTTTTTGTTTTTTTTGTGGGGGGGGGGTCCCACTCTTTTTTCCTGTAATTTGAACATTTCATCTTCCTCTCTCTCCTTCTCCCCATACTGGGTAAGGAATTTCCAACTGAAGCAGAATAGAAAGGGCAAACTGACACACTGGGTACCCTATATGAACACACCATATTTGTTTCTTGCTTCTCCCGCACCCCGACTCTCCCTCTTTGCTGAACATGAAGCCAATAATGTTTGACTCAAATTTGGGGGATTATGAGATTTAAAAGGCTTACAAATTAGGCAAAGCAGATTAGCTCATTTTTCATGTGACTGGCAAGAATATACAAAAAGGACAATATGCTTTAGTAACACCTCACATATATTGGGGCACATCAACGTAACAGGCTAATGAGCAGGGGGTGGCTAGGCAGAGGATATACTGGGAATGTGACTAACATTAAGGGACACGAGTGCAGTTCATTCCGAGGGAGTTCAAAAGGCGAGGAGTGCATAAGTGTATCTGAAATTAAAGCCTATGCTTGTATCCCCCAACAACAACAGGTTCCATGCAGTTACACCAGGGATGGATTTGGTTCCTTTATTAGTGGAGGGGGCCTAGAAATCAAGCCTGAAATACAAAGAATGCTGTACCAACCTAATGAGAGTACTTTGGCCTCGTCCCACTGCCAGAGTAGGATGTGCCAAACCAGTGGGCAATATCACTGAGCCAGTTGGGCCCTCACTAACCCCCCTTGAATCACTCAGGGCACAATGTGGCCCTATGAGTTTGAGCTGCTTCCCCAGCCCAGCATGTCAGTTCCCCACTCAGAAAAGAAGGTTAAGGGGGGACTTGAATATAGTCTGTAAATACCTACATGGGGAGCAAAAAAAAATAATAATAATGGGCTCTTCACTCTATCAGACCAAAATATAATAAGATCCAATGACAGAAAGTTGAAGCTAGACAAATTCAGATGGGAAATAAGGTATAAAACTTTAAGGGTAATTAACCATCCGAACAACTTACCAAGGGTCATGGTGGATTCTCCGTCACTGTCCATTTTTAAATCAAGTTTTGGTGTTTTCATAAAAGAGATATTCTAGTTAAAATGGGAATTAATTTAGGGAAGTTCTATGGCCTGTGTTATGCAGTCAAGATCAGACTATATGCTCATAGTGGCCCCTTCTGGCCTTGTTATTATGTTATTCCTTACAGTTATTAATTTTGCATAGTTCAGCATATTAATTGAGAGCATATTTACTCATCATCCCAGAAAAAAAATTAGTATCATTTAAACCTAAATCATTGCAATCATGTAATTTCAGAGTAAGTAAATTCCCAGGTTTTATCCCAGTTACGACAGGATCTAAAATAGACCCAACAGTAACTGTTAACAAATTAAAGTTTCTCTCTCTGGAGATTTGTGTTGCAGTTTCCACCTTACACTGACTGAAGATTTCAGTTTATTTAGGAAATTATTTACTATCTCTTGGTGTAAACTGTATTAAAAATAATTAAATAAATCCAATTTGTGACTTGTAGATTGTCCTTTACAACAACAAAAAATCAATACAAGACATTCATTTTATATATTCTTTTGCCTGAGAAAGCTTTTTTTTTTTTTTTGGCTGGTTGAGTCCAACAAACCTTAAATATACTACTAAGGTAAAGCTGCCCGGCTACACAGAAATAAAAGAAGTTATATCAGCCGTTACCAGTTTTGAAAGATTTATGCGCATTTTAAAGTAACTAAGGCACATACTTTTTCTTTTTTCCTGTACCTTTTTCTTGTACTGATTCTCAGACTCCATTTGGTATACATACTGGTGAGTAAATGAACATGGATAACATACACTATTACAAAAACTCAATACTTCTCTAGATATGCACACCTCTCATTCTTCTATTCACAGACTTTTTACAGCAGGTCTGGAAGAATGTTCCTTTTCTCACTCAGAAATCATTATTGCCAAAGAAAAATGCACAGGAGAATTGGATGGCTCAGGGAGCTGGTAACAGAATACAGATATAAGTAAGCTTCTGGCTTTCTAGGGACCTTCCCGGTAAACTGAAAGACTCTCATTAGCTTCAGTGGAAGCTGGATCATGCCCTAGGTCAGTGGTTCAGGGGCAGACAGGTTTTAGGGCGTCTGCCAAGCATGGCCCAGGGCAGAAAGCCAAAGCCCCGCTGCACAGGACTGCAGCCAGGGGCCCCAAGCCCCACCACCCATGGCTGAATCCAAGCCTGAGCAACTTAGCTTTGTGGTCTCCCCTGTGGTGTGTGGCCCCGGGCAATTGCCCTGCTTCCTACTCCTTAACGCCAGCCTTGGCTTTTATATGCGAAAAAAAAAAAAAAAACAGTTGTGGCACAGCTGGGCTGTGGAGTTTTGATAGCATGTTGGGAGGGGCCTCAAAAAGAAAAAGGTTGAGAACTCCTGCCCTAGGTGAACTGTTCTCACAGACCTAAAGACTGCAAATTCAGCCTAATCTGGATGTGACTGAAAATCTCTGGTACCTGTTTGGTAGCCTGGGTAGAGTAAGGTTCCAGGGGAATGTTCACATCAAAAAGCAGAATCGAATTTTGAACTAATTAGCACTTTTGTCATTCTCAACTCTGGAAGTGATCCTTCCAGATCAAGTTTGAGGCACATTGGCCAGGTGCTATGGGGAAGCTGGCACTATCATTCTCTTTACTGTACCTGTAAGTGTCAAATTAGCTCTGAGGGAGCTCCCCACAACTCCCTTGTGGTCACTAGAATTTTGCCCTCATTTTTTGTTGTTGTTTAAATTATGGGGCAAAGCCTGGTATGAACTGTCATAGCTTCATTGAAGTCAATGGAGCTATGACAATACTACATGGCAAATATCTACCCTCATATCTTTTATAGCTAAATTGACAGAGTTATGTTCAAAGATTTGCTATTCTGGAAGGGAAGCAATAAGATCAGTGCAAGTGGCTTTCCTTTCCCTAGCACAGTTCTTCAGCAAACATGAAGCATGACTTAAGTAGGAACCATAGCTGCTTCTCAGCACTTAGGTGCCTAACTCTAGGCACACAAGTTTGAATATTTGATCTTAACTTTCTTTAATTAACCTATCACCACATTAATTGATCTATTCTGGTTTCAGACACAGTCCAAGTCCAGATAGAAAGATCTGTCACTGGCTCTTTAGGTATGTCTCAAAAATGCATGACACTTGGGAGGACAGATCCAGTTTCTGAGGGTCAAAAGAGGAGTATGACTGAAACAAAAAGGGAGAAGTAATATCTTACTCAAGCAGTGCTTACGCAAATAAAAATCTGCTTGGCTGTTGCACTCAAAATAGAATGATTCTTCAAGGCCGAATTCTAGAAAAAGGGAGAACACCACCACCACCAAATTCCTTGTTAACTGCTTGTAAATGTACAGAGAATGTTTCTCTCAGTGACTCTAAGAAGCATTTGCAAGTTTGTGTTGCTTAACCGTAAAAATATCTGCTCCCAGAAATGGGCTCCTCTCTTTCTAAACATAATTTTGCATTCAAAAACTTTGAGCCATTTAGAGCCCACTCCAGCCAAGCACTTTAGAGCTGAGTGAAAATCATTTTCTGTATTCCCGGCCTATAGAATATCCAGAGCATGTTGGAGGAATCTGTTGCAGGCCAAAGGGAGTCATTTGTTTTCCTCTGTGAACAAAAGTCATATTTGGAGGATAAAGCTATATTAACACATGCTCCACCTAACCACACAGAGCTAAATATTCAAAGCATGGCTTCTAGTTCTGCATACATTCTCATTAATCCACACAAATGACAGAAGTTCCATGAACAACTGATGTTTGTGCATTGCAAGCACAGGCATTGTCATTTAGGTGTTCACTTTCTATCCTTTGGACATACAAATGATAAAATGGTAGTGCATGTAGGTTGGCAGGCACAAATGTTTTGATTCATAGAATTAGCGGCCAAGTTGAGGTCACACAAAAATGTAGCTCAAATAGTTTGTAGGTATGTCACAAACATATGCCCTTAGCTAAAAGTTGACAGTAGCTAAAGCTACAAAGGTCTTAGCCAGGGAGAATAATTTCAAAATCCTAACCAGATTTGCCTTTTTAAAATAAACTATTTAAGTTACTGCATTAGGGCTTTATACTGTAATACACGAAGTGAATTCAGCTCCTCAGGTCAATGGAAGTTGAGCATACTCAGCACTTCACAAGACTAAGCCTTCTTTAACACTTTATTTGGTTTATTGATTTTGTGCCAAGCTATTCTGTGTGGTAAAACAGGTCACCACACATGGACAGTAAAACTTTTCATAAATATTTACAAAAGGAATTTTAAAACGCAGACTTAGTGTGCATGCCAGGCAACCAAATTATTAGCCCAATCGTTCAGGGCCCAGTCCCAATGGGCTTTGGATCTCGGCCTCAGTAAGTGAGTTAGGCACCTTTTAATGGGAGTAAGTCATTTAACCTGACTAGGTGCTTTTCTAAATCCCACCAGGTGCCTCTCTACTTCTTTAGATTAATACCTTTGCAAATATTCAATCACAAAAAAAATCACTACGGAAATGAGAAGAGCAGGATGCTATCGGTATAGCCACAGAATGAATTTCTAAGAGAAAAATATTCCGATTGCTCTTTATGATAAAAGATTCATATCGTAATATAAATCTGCACATTTGTCTGCAGCTTATGGAGCCAAACTGACAGAAAGATCTTCTCACAAAAGGATTACAGTCTGTGTTATCAGAAAGGACACATACAGTTGTGCAAATTTTAGTCTTTTAAACTGAGCCAGAAAAGACACTGAAAAAGAATATTTTTATTTTGTGTCAAAAGGGGAGACCAATTACAACTGCATATGTGACAACTAACTTTAACAAAGCAGTCAGCAGCTTCATTATTGTTGAGCGTACCAGCATATTATAGTTTGCATAAGACGCCAACTAGATAGGGATATTATAAAGATCCCAAGGTACTTCTTGCAAATGCAGGATGTAGGGCTGTAGCTGAACCTGCTTAATCTAGGGTTGATTTTGGTCTGTTAACTCCAATGTCCTAACCAAATCCCAACCTAGGTATCTACCTACCTAAATAAATAATATAATAATAATTTGTACTGGATAAAATATTCCTCATTTCCTGTTCTAAAACTATAATTTATACATGCTAGAGATGATACAACAGGTGCCATATCCCCAATTCTGTGTAGAAAGGATATATAAATCAAATACAATATATTAATAAATAACAATTACTTATATTCATAGTAATGTCCAGAGGCCTCAATCAAAATCAGGACTCAATTGTACTTGACACTGTAGAAATACCTAGACATAGTCCCTGCTCTAGTGAGCTTTCAACAGAAGAAATAAGATCAGTAAAATAAACAAAATCTCACCAGCACATAGACAGTGTCAGAACATAAGTACATGGGAAGAATTGGAAGGGAAAGGGAAAAGGAGACTTGGACTGAGAATGGCCCCAAATAGCACAAAAGAAACTGAAAACAACCTAGGGCAGTGAAAGGCCTGGGAAAGATAAGAGAAAGTGACTGGCCTGACATGGGGAGTACAGAGAATCGATCTGAGCGAGTAGGTTGAAGTGGTCAGTATAGCACAGAATAGCATCAAAAGGCCTGACTAATTATATACCAATTTTACACTGGTGTAATTCCATTGCTCCGGATTTACACTGGTGGAATTAAGGGAACAATCAGGTCTAAAGTGTCCAGGAAAGCAGTGAGAGAAAAGGACAAATAGTAAAATCAGAGTAGCTTTCACAAGCTCAATGAGCACTGAAGGGACCAGGAACTTAAACAAAAACAAAAAATATTTGAGGACAGCCATGAGAAGTCGAGACAGCAAGTGCAATGTCATTTCTGCTCACAGGAAAGTAGAAAGGGGGTGGGAGGAGGGAGAGAGAGAATCAGAGTAGTTAAGATGGCATCTAACAGAAACACAAAACAGCCCAAAGGGAGTCGAGTTTTGCAGTGGCCCAGGAAAATGCTGAGAAAGCATTGAAACAGATAAGGGTGCACAACAAGGGCATGAAAGCAGGCAGGAAGTTCAATCAAGGAGAAAAGAGAAACTCAGAGCTAAGTGGGAAGCACAAAGAGAAAAAATAATCACAATTATAGTGCAGACTTGCTGCTTAAACTGAGAAAAATCAGAGCTTGTTTGAAATAACTTATGTTAAACACAACCTCTCCACAGCTTCTGTCTCCTGCACAGTGAGGACTTTAGAAAGAGAGAAATAAGGGGAAGGAGAAATAGATTACACCATATGTGCAAGCCATTACCTGTAACTACATTCAAATATACAAACAAAATGTAATTTCTTGAACACTTTTCTTTTCTTTTCTCCCCTGTAGAGGTTAATATAACATGTGTGGGTGCACGTGTACCTGCTTAACCTTACTTCTAAATTAGACAACACAGTGCTTTTTTCTTTGCAAATGAATTGGCTCATTTGTCTTTAGATGCCCTAATTTAGACCCAAGTTAATTAATAACCATTCTTGTACAGCTGGACACTTAATGCTACAATAAGAAAAAGAGACTGAACATCCGAGTCACAAGTGAATTAATCAGAAAGGTTTTAGATACACTGGACCAGATTTTCATCTGCTGTATATTGGCACAGCTCTGTTTAAGGCAAAGGAACTGCACAATTTACAAAGGCTGAGGATCTGGCCCATTATTTTGCTTTAAGCTACCTGTTCATCCTCCAGACTGATCTACATTGTTTCAAGAGTCAGTGATCACCAGCGCACAGACCCTCTCCATGGTAGACATTCCCCTTGCACCAGGGGCAGGCATAGGGCATGATGCAAGAGCCACATCAGTGGATCTATCCCACCTAAGAATTTGCCAGTGCAACAAAGGTTCTCAAGGGACTAGTTAAGATGGTTTTAATGCTTCTTTGCACTGCCAGCGTGGTATACAGCAGCCAGAGCAGGATCAAAGACCTGATCTGCAGTCTGCAAAATGTGCTACTTCAGGAAGAAAGGTCCTATTTAAATGTAAGCTAGTGCAGAGAAAGTGACAGTAATATGAAAAATACACTTCTTGTTATGTCATATACAAAACAGATGAGAGGGACAGCCACTGCAGATTCACTCAACTCCTTACAAAGTTCAGTTAATGCTATACTTAAATGAGAATAATTATGCCTTCAAACAGGAAGCATACTTAAGGGTGGACATGAGTCCTCATTTTAATGGCGTTTACACTGTATGCTTCTTTCAATGGCATGTAGTATACATACCCATGTAGCGCCCCTAGCATAGGTATAGATAGACAGTAGACAATGAGCCATGGCTTAGGCAAATAGAGCACAGACACACCTGAAGGGCATGGGTTGTTACTCGAGGACATACCCTACATGGCTCTCTACTCGCTCCGGCCATGCCTCCCTGTCCAGATTGCTATTTTTAGTGTCCCCCTGCTGGAGTCTTTCCCCAGAAAAGACTCTTGCTGCAGGGAAAGGCTGTGGTGGGGGAGGCAGTGGAGAAACGCTCAGACTTTCCCTACTGTGTCCCACCACCAAAGCCACCACCAGAGCCTTTCCTCGCCAGAATGAAATCCTCACCACTGCCGCAAATCCTCCAGCATGGGGGAGTTGCTGAAACCTTTCCCTGCTGCTTTGTCTCCACCACAGCCTTATGCTGACACAGGGAGCTGCACGCCATAGTGTGGACGTGGAGTGTTTTTCATTGCAGCATGTAGCTGCACGTACACTACATGCTGCCGTCAGGGGTGTTTAGTGTAGATGTAGCCTAAGATAAATGTTTTTTGCTTTCAAGTGGTCTTTTTGTGCTGCCAAGCAGCTATCAGCAAGAAAGGCAACACACCTGCCCAACCCATAGACTACTCCACATGCTTTGGGCGTTAGTACTACTGTGGCTTTGTACATTTGTAGCACTATAAGTGTATGATCACTTGTTTATTGACAGATCAGGAACATGCCTATCACCATATCGTCCAAATATATGTCCATGGAAGGAGATGCGTGTGGTGTAGACCTTGCTTGGCATCTCTGGTGGCACACAGTTGACATACTACCTACCTTCCCACAGAGAAGTCACTGAATGTCAAGGAATGGAACCAGAAGGTGACAAGATTCATCTAGAATTTTTCCAGTACATTTTACTGGTAGCAGACAGCTGGATACTAATAATCAGCTGACAAATATGGGAGTTCCTCGCCAGAAGACAGTCCACATCTTAGAGATACATGTATCTGCCTTTATTCTACCACTCTAGCCCTCTAATACAGGGTCTCAAACTCGCAGCCCACAGATCATCTGCGGCCTGCGAACCCACCCGCGTGGCTCCAGCAGTTTTGGGGCCGGGTCTCTCCCTTGGCCCCACCTGCCGCCCCTGGGTGCTCCCCCTCCCACCCGCCCTGAGGCGATTTACAATGGCCTGGGGCCACTCACCACCGGCAGCGCAGCGGAGCTGAGCGACGTGTGCCTGCTCATTCCACATGTCTGCTGGCCCCTCCCTGTGGCCCCAGGACGGGGCTGTGCCTCGGCATGCTGCCCCTGCCCCGAGCACCCCTGCGGCCAATAGGAACCTGCGGGGGCAAGGCCTGGGGGCAGCAACACATGGAGGCCCCCCGGCCTGCCCACCTTGGAGCCCCAGGTAAGCACCGCACCCCCCAACCCCCTCCCAGAGCCTGCACCCCTCCCCACACACCCCAGCCCTGAAACTCTCTCCCAGAGCCTGCAACCCCACCCCCATCCCAGAGCCTGCATCCAGCACCCAAACTCCATCCCAGGGCCTGCATCCCAGACCTCCTCTCCCACCCAAACTCCCTCCCAGAGCCCAACCTCTCACCCCTTCTGCACCCAAACTCCTTCCCAGAGCCTGCATCCCAAATCCCTTCCCCAGACCTGCTCCCCCACCCAAACTCCCTCCCAGAGCCCTAGGCAGGTCGGGGGCGGAGTTTTGGGGGGCAGGTTCTGGGAGGCTTAAGTGACGTTATTGGCCCACTGGGAGGATTTGAGGACTGGCACTGGCCCTAAAGTAAATTGAGTTTGAGACTCCTGGTCTAATACATTTCCAGCCCATACATAATGAGTTAACATGAATAAGGGGCAGAATTAAAGTTGGTGCAGAAAAATAAACAGCTATATTTCTACAGCCTTTAGACTTTAGAGTAAAAAGAAAAATAATCTAAACTGTAACAATATTCTCTTAACATTATTTCAGGGAGCAATATAATAATCAACCTTAGCTCTGTCTTAAAGATTTTTGTCTTGGACTATTCTGTTGAAACAAGCTACTTGTTCAGCCCTGCATCAAACAAGAAGCCTAATTCTTAATTATTCAAATAGTTACCAGACACAGATCTAGTTCCAACACATTGCTAGCTTAACACAGAAAAAAAAAGTATATTAAAAAGCTAGCATTCTTAGCTAGTGAATCACTTTATTAAAATCTTGACAGATCTGAAGAGAACAGTGGGGATTATGAAATGGTCAAGGGATGCACCTTTGCGGATTAAACCAAATTCCTCTGCTCTCACAAACTCTGCAGAATGTCGTCAATGGAAATTAAAAGGAAGTATTATTGCTAGGAGATTTGTTCTTAGAGATGAGCATGAAGTCTTCTGAACAATTAAAAAAAAAACCAACTCCCTCCAAACATGATTTTATCAATATTTATTCATTAGGCATTGAATTTCTACTGCACTGGGGAAACCAGAAATAGAACTTGGGACATGAGAAAAATATTAACACTGAGAAATTCATATCTAAAGGTACATAATGTTTCTAATACTATTTCAACAAAAATACCTTTCCAAACAAAACTGGACATTAACTCAAATTCACAAAAGAAATTGGAAGGCTGATAATAGATGTGTGTCTTGACAAATACAATTACAATTAACCCAAAAAACAGAATGTACTATATAGAATTTGTAGAGCTGATTGAAACTTTCACTGAAACTTTCACAAGCTAATTGAAACACATTTAATTTCAGTTTGTGTTACAAACTCCCTCTACTGTCCATGTCCAGAAGGTTGCCATGTTTCACCAACCCATTGGGTGAACTTGGGCTAAGTTTCAAATAAATGTGGACCTACCTAGTGTCAAACACATTTGGGCTGAACTTTGTGAAACTTTCTGAAATATATGTAACTGAAACTATGTGTGACTAGATGGTTTGGGCACAATTGACTTTCAATATGACTTAGACTCCTAAGTGCCCAAGTCACTTGTGAAAATGGGTCTCAGATTATTAAGACACTTAGGTGCTTTTGAAAACTTTACCCAGTATCTCAGACTCTGATCTTTCACACAGTAATGTACGTGCTTAATTGAGTAATCCTACTGCACCAGCTTCGCTTTTAAATACAGTAATACATGTGCTTACATGTTGGCAGGATCCAGACTTGATAGCTCATTTTCAATGGGAACTGATATGGATACTTCTGGAATTCAAATCAGTGATGATGACCAATTTTTACATATTGTAATATGTCTGTGTGTGCAAAAAATTGTGTAATTCAAAAATGGAAATACATCAACTTCTTCATGTGAAAAGTCCCCCTCCCTACCTTCCGGAGAGAGAAAGACTCTGATGAGTATATGAAAAAATAAGCTAAAACAACTGAAAAAAGTGACAGGACATTTACAGCCATGTGAAACCCACTTGATCTTTATTTGATTAAACTATAATTTAATTCAGGACAATATAGCTCTTTAATATTAAGCCATTATCCAAATAACCATTGGAGAAAAAAACATATATTAAAGGCATTTTAGATTAAAGACGCTGTAGTGGGGTGGCTTATCCCATAGACTGAAAAGCCTGGAGCTAGTGAACCCTGATTACAAAATGAGCATTATGAAGAGCAGCAGGAGACTGCAGTGAAAGTGGGGACAGAAGGGGATGCTCAGGGAGAGTAGAGACTGCTAAGAGCGAGGGGCTCCATTTGGGATTTAGTGTCTCTCAACACTGCAATTAGACACCTGTGGCTGGCCTGTGCAGGTTAACTCAGGCTCATGGGGCTCGGGCTAAGGGACTGTTTAATTACAGTGTGATGTTTGGGCTTGAGCTGCAGCCTAAGCTAGAGACCCTCCCACCTTGCAGAGTACTAGAGTGCAGGCTCCAGCCTGAGCCCAAATATCTAAACTGCAGTTAAACAACCCCTTAGCCCGCGCACAGCAAGCCCAAGTCAGCTGGTATGGGCCAGCCAGTGGATTTTAACTGCAGTGTAGACATACTGTAAGATTCCAGCCAAGAAGGGCTCGGAGTAGTCTGTTAAGGCAGGAGACACCCTGAGTAAACAGTGGAAAGACTGCAGTGCTCCCAAGGCAGAAAGGACAGGGAATAGGAAGAAAAATGTTCGTTTTATGGACTGAGATTTCTTTGGGGGTTATTTTCTGTGAATAAACACAGACCCAAGGAGTGGTATTTTGACGACAGAGAAAAATGTGTGGAGACTGTGCAAGGGAGCCTCAAGAGGGGGAAACAGAGGTAGGGCACTGCAGAGTGACTCTGAGCCATGAAGGGGTGCTCAGAAGACAGCTGCCAGTATTACAGATATAAAAACAAGTAACTTATTTTCTTAAATGTATCAACTAGACAGTTAATAAAAACATTTAATTAGGAACATAGGACAGGAAGGGACTTTCTGGGTTATTGAATCCAGTCCCCTGCAATCACAGACAACCCCATCACATAACCCTGTTCATAAACTTATCAAGCTCCACATTAAAACTAGCTGGAAGGCTAATTAAAACCAGTTGGGAGGCTGTTTCAGAACTGCCCACGTCTGAACGGTAGAGACTGTCTTCTAATTTCCAATCTCATTGTATTCACACACAGTTTATATCCATTTGTTCTTGTGCCAACATTTTTCTTTAGCTTAAATAGATCTTCTCTCTCCCTGGGGTTTACCCCAGGATGTATTTATAGAGCTCAATCGTATCCCTTCTCAGCCGTTGTTGATTCGTTAGTTTAAACAACCCAAGGGTCTTTTAGTCTCCTCTCATAAGACAGGCTCTCCATTCCCTTGATCATCCTCGTGCCATTCTCTGCATCTATTCTAATTTGAATTAAACTTTCTTGAACATGGGTAACCTGAACTGGATACAGTATTTCAGATAAGGTCTTGCAGTGCCTTGTACAACGGCATTAATACTTCCCTATCTCTGCTGAAAATGTCTCATCTGATAAATGCGATCCTGGGATGTGTCTTTCACCACCATACCACATTGTTGGTTCACAGTCATTGTGTGGTTGACTAATACACCTAGGTATTTCTCCTCCTTTGTTGCTTCCAACTGATGAGCCCACGTTTATAGCAAAAATTCTTGTTATTAGCACTTGCACTCTGTACAATTACATTTTATCCTACTTCTATTACTCTAGTCCTCTATGTCATCTATTTCTTCCTGCATAGTATTCCAATCCACCTCTGTATTGACAGTGTTTCCCAGCTTTGTACCATCAGAAAATTTCATTAGAACACTCCTACTTCTTGTGCCAACATTATTAATGAAAATATTAAATAAGATGGGCCACAGAGATAGATCTTTGAGGAACTCCAATAGTAAGAGTCCTCCAGCCTGATAATTTTCCTTTGTGGACAACCTGTTGTCTCCCTTTTAGCCAGGTCCTTACCCACTCTGTAATTCCTGTACTAATCCCCATTTTCTCCAATTTAACTAATAATTTCCCATGTGGTACTGTGTCAAATGCTTTACTGAAGTCCAGCTAGATTACATCTATTGCATTTCCCTTATGTAAATAATCAGTTATTTTATCAAAGAAAGGCATCTACCTTTGGAAATACCATGTTGCATTTTATCCAGTATTCCATTTACCTACATGTCTTTAATTATTCCTTCCTCTGTTTAGTCAGACAGAAAGGAAAAAGTACAAAGGGCCCTTCATGATTGGCATACACAGCAGTTAAAAAATTCCATTTGTAATTAACTGTATCTAAATTTTATATCCAAGCATGCAGTTTTGAAAATAAATAAGATTGCTGCATTCCTTTTTGTTCAATGTCATATCAGGCTCAACAAGTATTCCCTTACTATTCTCATCATTTTGTGACAACCTAACATCACACAAACTGCATGGGAAAAGCCAAATTAACTTGAGAAAATAATTTTTAAAAATAAGTTTGGGTCTCAGAGTTGCCCTAGGATTATTTTGATTAGTTCATTATCTTTCACTGCGTGGCAAAACAGGAGGCCTAGGATAATAAATTCTATATTCTCCTTAAAGTATTTTTACTAAATTATGAATGTGACACAAGAGAATTCATTTAGGTTTCATTAAAATATTTTGATTAGTGCCTGTGCATGTTGTATCATTCCTTAAAGACCAATAGCTGCCATTTAGTAGAGAAAAAATAGTTTATGATGGTGGACAGCAGGATGGCTACCAGATTACACTCTTTCATAAATGCAGAGCTCAGTGTGGGTCTGACCATGGAAATGGGAGCAGCCACTGGGGAGTGCAGTGGGACTTGTCCCTCCAACTTCCCTCCTCTTGGCAATGCAACTGAGTCAGACAACACAACTGGAAGGGTGGCAGAAATTAAAGTTTGGCTTCCTCTTCCAATGTCTCCGCTCATCCCATTCTCCCTCACCCCCAACACCCAGTGCTCCTTCCACGCTGCCTCTAGGTCCTGCTGAAAGTTATAGCTACTATTCCTTTTCTCCCTTCCACAGGCCAGTACAATGTCAGAAAATGTGTCTTTATCACATTTTGTTCCTCTAACACATCATCAGTTCGCTCCTCTATATGTTAGACTCAAAGACTCAGACTTTAAGGTCAGAAGGGGCTATTATGATCATCTAGTCTGATCTCCTGAACTTTTCAGGCCACAGAACCTCCCACACACACTCCCTAACCTCTGGCTGAGTTACTGAAGGCCTCTAATCATGGTTTAAAGACTTCAAGTTACACAGAATCCACCATTTACACTAGTTTAAACCTGCAAGTGATCTGTGCCCCATGCTGCAGAGGAAGGCAAACCGTGCACCCCCCACCCTCCCACTCTCTACCAATCTGACCAAGGGGAAAATTCCTTCCCAACCCCAAAAATGGTGATTTAGATGCTGATCTAGTAGGTGAGACTCACCAGCCAGACACCTGGGAAAGAATTCTCTGTAGTAATTCAGAGCTCTCCACATCTAGTGTTCCATCACTGGTTGCTGGAGATCTCTGCTGCTAGAAGTCACAGATTGGCAGTCTCGTCATACTCCATACATTTATCAAGCTCAGTCCTGAAGCCAGTTACAATTTTTGTCACCACTGCTCCTCTTGGAAGACTGTCCTAGACCTTCACTCCTCTGATGGTTAGAAACCGTCATCTAATTTCAAATTAAATTTGTTGATGGCCAGTTTTTATTCATTTGTTCTTGTGTCCACATTGGTGTTTAACTTAAATAACTCCTATCCCTCCCAGGTATTTATCTCTTTGAAGTTTTTAGAGAGAGCAATCATATCTCCCCTCAGCCTCTACTAAACAAGCCAAACTCTTTGAGTTTCCTCTCCTAAGGGAGGTTTTCCATTTCTTGGATCATCTAGTAGACCTTCTCTGCACTTGTTCCATTTTGAACTAATCTCTATTAAACATGGGAGACCAGAGGAAGTCTCACCAGTGCCTTGTATAATAGTACTAACATTTCCCTCTCTCTACTGGAAATACCTTGCCTGATGCATCCTAGAACTGCATTAACCTTTTTCACGGCCACATCACATTGAGACTCATAGTCATCCAGTGATCAACCAATGTACTCAGATCTTTTTTCCTCCTCTGTCACTTCCAACCGATAATTCCCCAGTGTAAAGCAAAACAATTTGTTGTTAGCCCCTAAGTGCATGACCTTGCACTTTGCACTATTAAATTTCATCCCATTTCTATTACTCCAGTTTTCAAGGTTGTCCAGATCTTCTTGTATGACATTCCTGTACTCCTCTGTATTGGCAATACCTCCCAACTTTGTGTCATCTGCAAATTTTTATTGTGCCAACGCAGTAATAAAAATGTTAAATGAGACTGGTCCCAAGACAGATCCCTGAGGAACATCACTAATAACCTCTCTCCAGTCAGACAGTTCACCTTTCAGTATGACCCTCTGTAGTCTCTGCTTTAACCAGTTCCTTATTCACCTTTCAGTTCTCATATCAGTCCTCATCTTCTCTAATTTAACTAATAATTTCCCTTGTGGATCTGTATCAAATGCCATACTTTAATCCTGGTAGATTAGATCTGCTGAATTTCCTTTGTCTAAAAAAAAAACAAAACAGTTATCTTCTCCCCCCTAGGACCCGAACTACATCTTCTCATCTCTTCACAAAGGATCACCACCACCAATGGCTAAACAGACACCTGTCTCTGTATCAGAGCTGAAAATTGCTAAACTAACCAAGTCTGATAAGGACCAGGGGTGTCTGCATGGATGCAACAGGTACTCCAATCTTTCATGACAATGGCAGAGCCTACAAGGGAGAAGGAAGTACCAGGTGTTTCCTTCCATAAAGGAGCACAGTGGGCAGCCTGGATGGCTGGATCTAACCGGACATAATAGCAATACTATAAATACTATAAAGGTTTTTTTTAAATTTTTGAAGTCTTATATCACTGTGCAATGAACGAAAGTAAATTAATTACAATAATCCTAGCACAACTCTGAGACCCAGCTTGGTGTTTGGAGTTCCACAAACTACCTTCCTTAGTAAGTGGCAATGAGTTCTAGTTATTAAATACGCTTTCTGCAAAGAAGGATTTCCTTTCATCAGTTCTAGATTTGTTGTCAATTAATATAATCATACATCCTCCTTTTCTTGTATTATGGAATAAGAGAGAAAGGTGATGTGTGATTTAGGACTCGGTGCACTGCAGTGTCATATTGTTTGCTTGGATAGAAAAACTCCCAACATGAGAACATTTATATGTAGATTAGATAGGATTTTGTATATTTTAGAAAGATATAACCTGTCCTATCCACACTAAAGTTTTCAAACATGTTAAAGCCTGCTCATAAACAATCCACCTTTCACTCGGACATGGGCAGACCTTAACTGAAGAGGGTTAGGAAGAAATTTCCCATACGGACAGGCTATTCCATAATTGTCTACTATAGACATCTTGCAGCATCTTCCAAATCATCTTGTTCTGGCCACAGGCAGAGACAGGATACTGAACTAAATAGGCAATTCCTCTGCAAAAAGATGGTGTTGCCACTCAACCAAGCTATAGTTAATGTTTAGGACTTTGCAGGTCACTTTTCCAGTGAAGGAGAAATTAGTGATACAAAGCCTGGGTATATTTTAAGTGTAACTTGTTTTATTCACATATAAATACCAGTCCTGGGACAAAGGTGGTCAAAGAGCCTGCAAGACAAACCTTTTTTGTTCAAGTTTCAGCCCAACATCAATGCCTGGGTCCCAGAAAGCATCCATGCCTTAAGAATTGATGCTAGTCAAAGATCTGGCAACATGTGACCTCCAGAAGAAGAAGGGGGAACGTCCATGTACCAGCAACGCGGATACAGGTAAGTAACCGTTTTCATGTTCTCTCCACAGGTACCATTGCGGGGAGTGGCCCAGATGATATGTCTGGGGGAAGGGAGCAGAAGGAAACTCCACCAGTTGAAAGGCATGAGATGCACTGTCCTAAGGTTGGGGGTTCCACGACCACCACTCCCAAGAGACGGAGGCGGGTGGTGGTGGTCGGGGACTCTCTCCTCAGGGGGAGTGAGTCATCTATCTGCCGCCCTGACCGGGAAAACAGAGAAGTCTTGATGCTTGCCAGGGGCTAAGATTTGCGATGTGATGGAGAGTCTGCCGAGACTCATCAAGCCCTCGGACCGCTACCCCTTCCTGCTTTTCCACATGGGCACCAATGATACTGCCAAGAATGACCTTGAGCGGATCACGGAAGACTACATGGCTCTGGGAAGGAGGATAAAGGAGTATGAGGCGCAAGTGGTGTTCTCGTCCATCCTCCCCGTGGAAGGAAAAGGCCAGGGTAGGGATCGTCGAATTGTGGAAGTCAATGAATGGCTATGCAGGTGGTGTCAGAGAGAAGGCTTTGGATTCTTCGACCATGGGATGGTGTTCCAAGAAGGAGGAGTGCTAGGCAGAGATGGGCTCCACTTAACGAAGAGAGGGAAGAGCATGTTCGCGAGCAGGCTGGCTAACCTAGTGAGGAGGGCTTTAAACTAGGTTCACCGGGGGAAGGAGACCAAAGCCCTGAGGTAAGTGGATAAGCGGGATACCAGGAGGAAGCACGAGCAGGAGCATGTGAGAGTGGAGGGCTCCTGCCTCATACTGAGAACAAGGGGCGATCAGCGGGTTATCTCAAGTGCCTATATACAAATGCACAAAGCCTGGGAAACAAGCAGGGAGAACTGGAGGTCCTGGCAAAGTCAGGGAATTATGATGTGATTGGAATAACGGAGACTTGGTGGGATAACTCGCATGACTGGAGTATTGTCATGGATGGGTATAAACTGTTCAGGAAGGACAGGGAGGCCAGAAAAGGTGGGGGAGTTGCACTGTATGTAAGGGAGCAGTATGACTGCTCAGAGCTCAAGTATGAAACTGCAGAAAAACCTGAGAGTCTCTGGATTAAGTTTAGAAGCCTGAGCAACAAGGGTGATGTCGTGGTGGGATTCTGCTATAGACCACCGGACCAGGGGGATGAGGTGGACGAGGCTTTCTTCCGGCAAGTCGCAGAAGCTACTAGATCGCATACCCTGGTTGTCATGGGCGACTTCAATCATCCTGATATCTGCTGGGAGAGCAATACAGCGGTGCACAGACAATCCAGGAAGTTTTTGGAAACTGTAGGGGACAATTTCCTGGTGCAAGTGATGGAGGAACCAACTAGGGGTGGAGGTCTTCTTGACCTGCTGCTCACAAACCGGGAAGAACTAGTAGGGGAAGCAAAAGTGGATGGCAACCTGGGAGGCAGTGACCATGAGATGGTCGAGTTCAGGATCCTGACACAAGGACGAAAGGAAAGCAGCAGAATACGGACCCTGGACTTCAGAAAAGCAGACTTTGACTCCCTCAGGGAACTGATGGGCAAGATCCCCGGGGAGAATAACATGAGGGGGAAAGGAGTCCAGGAGAGCTGGCTGTATTTTAAAGAATCCTTACTGAGGTTACAGGGACAAACCATCCCGATGTGTAGAAAGAATAGTAAATATGGCAGGCGACCAGCTTGGCTTAACAGTGAAATCCTTGCTGATCTTAAACACAAAAAAGAGGCTTACAAGAAGTGGAAGACTGGACAAATGACCAAGGATGAGTATATAAATATTGCTCGGGCATGTAGGAATGGAATCAGGAAGGCTAAATCACACCTGGAGTTGCAGCTAGCGAGGGATGCTAAGAGTAACAAGAAGGGTTTCTTGAGGTATGTTGGCAATAAGAAGAAAGCCAAGGAAAGTGTGGGCCCCTTACTAAATGAGGGATGCAACCTAGTGACAGAGAATGTGGAAAAAGCTAATGTACTCAATGCTTTTTTTGCCTCTGTCTTCACGAACAAGGTCAGCTCCCAGACTACTGCACTGGGCAGCACAGCATGGGGAGGAGGTGGCCAGCCCTCTGTGAAGGTAGAAGTGGTTTGGGACTATTTAGAAAAACTGGATGTGCACAAGTCCATGGGGACGGATGCGTTGCATCCAAGAGTGCTAAAGGAATTGGCGGATGTGATTGCAGAGCCATTGGCCATTATCTTTGAAAACTCATGGCGATCGGGGGAAGTCCCGGAAGATTGGAAAAAGGCTAATGTAGTGCCCATTTTTAAAAAAGGGAAGAAGGATGATCCTGGGAACTACAGGCCGGTCAGCCTCACCTCAGTCCCCGGAAAAATCATGGAGCAGGTCCTCAAGGAATCAATTCTGAAGCACTTAGACGAGAGGAAAGTGATCAGGAACAGTCAGCATGGATTCACCAAGGGAAAGTCATGCCTGACTAATCTAATTGCCTTCTATGATGAGATAACTGGTTCTGTGGATGAAGGGAAAGCAGTGGACGTGTTATTCCTCAACTTTAGCAAAGCTTTTGACATGGTCTCCCACAGTATTCTTGTCAGCAAGTTAAAGAAGTATGGGCTGGATGGATGCACTACAAGGTGGGTAGAAAGCTGGCTGGATTGTCGGGCTCGACAGGTAGTGAACAATGGCTCCATGTCTAGTTGGCAGCCGGTATCTAGCGGAGTGCCTCAAGGGTCGGTCCTGGGGCCGGTTTTGTTCAATATCTTCATTAATGATCTGGAGGATGGTGTGGATTGCACCCTCAGCAAGTTTGCGGATGACACTAAACTGGGAGGAGTGATAGATACGCTGGAGAGGAGGGATAGGATACAGAGGGACCTAGACAAATTGGGGGATTGGGCCAAAAGATATCTGATGAGGTTCAACAAGGACAAGTGCAGAGTTCTGCACTTAGGGCGGAAGAATCGAATGCACCGCTACAGACTAGGGACCGAATGGCTAGGCAGCAGTTCTGCAGAGAAGGACCTAGGGGTGACAGTGGACGAGAAGCTGGATATAAGTCAACAGTGTACCCTTGTTGCCAAGAAGGCCAATGGCATTTTGGGGTGTATAAGTAGGGGCATTGCCAGCAGATCGAGGGACGTGATCGTTCCCCTCTATTAGACATTGGTGAGGCCTCATCTGGAGTACTGTGTCCAGTTTTGGGCCCCACACTACAAGAAGGATGTGGAAAAATTGGAGAGAGTCCAGTGAAGGGCAACAAAAATGATTAGGGGACTGGAACACATGACTTATGAGGAGAGGCTGAGGGAACTGGGATTGTTTAGTCTACAGAAGAGAAGAATGAGAGGGGATTTGATAGCTACTTTTAACTACCTGAAAGGTGGATGCAAAGAGGATGGATCTAGACTGTTCTCAGTGATAACAGATGACAGGACAAGGAGTAATGGTCTCAAGTTGCAGTGGGGGAGATTTAGGTTGGATATTAGGAAAAACTTTTTCACTAGGAGGGTGGTGAAACACTGGAATGCGCTACCTAGGGAGGTGGTGGAATCCCCTTCCTTAGAAGTTTTTAAGGTCAGGCTTGACAAAGTCCTGGCTGGGATGATTTAGTTGGGATTGGTCCTGCTCTGGGCAGGGGGTTGGACTAGATGGCCTCCAGAGGTCCCTTCCAACTCTGTTATTCTATGATTCTATGACCACAGCATACCAAACTCTCCTGTGACTCATACAGTTCTCTCTATCGAGAACCCCCTGCATAACAAAAACTGACACCAGAGCACATCTGCCCAAAGTTGCACAGTTGTTTGAATGCTAAGAAGAAGAACTTGGAAGAGTAGATGTAACACGGCCACATACTAACACCTTCCATAACAATGTATATTCGCTGAAACTAAGGAATTTGCAATTTATTGTTGTATTCTATCTCTTGGTCTAATAATGGCTGGATCATGAGACTGGGTTCTAATCCTGGCTCTGCCACTAGCCTGCTGTGTGACCTTTGGACAAGTCACTTCACCCCTTTGTGACTCTATTTCCCTTCACACCTTTTATATGTATTGTCTAAATAGACTGTAAACTCTTCGGGCCAGGATGGTCCCACACAGCATTTACAGACTGCATTGTAATACAACTATCAAATTACTATTATTCTCACATACAGAGATAAAGAAGTTCTTCCCAACTCATTTTGTTACCCTTCCCTTGGCCCTTCCTATTTCTTCTAGGAAATAACTGCACAGGTACAAATGTTTAAGTGTGTGTATTATACCACACAAAGTCAGCTTTAAGGTATGCTCCAAATTTTCCTCAGAGCTTTGATTCAGCTTTGAGCCAATTTCTGCAGATTCCATTCATATTTAATCAAATCTTGCTCCCTTTTGTAAGTCATGGGGAAATGGAGGTCCATTATTTTTGGTGGACTGAGCAGAGATGCACTAGTGAACAGTGCAGAGTCTAATGCTGACCCACTGAATATTTATCTAAATTCAGATTTTGCATATCCTCAATGTGGATCTGATGGTATCATATAATCCTAAATGTTTTTTCTTACACATATTCTGCAAGCCCTTTTCACAGCACCTTACTTGCTCTTTACTCATATAAAACTCCCCTAAAAGGGGTTCCTAAATTATTAAAAAACCATTGAGCAAAGCTAGGCACAAAGCCACCTACATAGTCCATTATTTTAAGCTGATTTGTATTTCTTAAAAAAGAAAATCTGATACAAAAGTCTTTGAAATGCCTGGGCTTGATTTCCCACAGCTTTGCATCTTGTGATGGTAAAGCAAGAATAAAGTGGGTCTAAAAATCTCACCATATGGTAGCATTTTTATTCCCACTACACAGGTGTAATATGACTACACCAGGTGCAAGGGAAGGAACAGGCCTCTTGTGTCAGGTGGCATAAAAAACCCACTTGGATTGATGCTGGCCTTGAGGAATGTGTGGACTAACTTGTATAATGTGATAACACTGAAAATAGAAATACTCCTGTATCTGGCGGTACTCCAATATCTGACTAAACATAAAAACATGTCGCAGTCACCTTCCCTGTTATACCTTGATTTTCATCTGCTGACTAAATCGGCTGTTTCATTGTCATAAATTATTTTCCAAATAATTGCATTGCTTTATTGCATGTTGCCCAAACTTAGCCAGTAAACAGTATGCTTGGCAAGACATTAGCTTTTCAGTCAGAACCCCCAGATCTGAAATTGTATTACATTTCAGGATATATTTTTATAGGAATTATAATGACATTTCAGCAAGGTTGTTCTCTCAAGTACTTTAACTATCAAAAACAATTATGCGAAAGATGTGAATCACACTATTCCATTTCCTAAAATATTCAGACTGTAGGTTGATGTCTTATGCAATAATGATTGGGGCACAGAACACTTCCTAGAGATTAATTTGCAACTAGGAGGCATAGACAACCTGAGGTGTAGTCAAGAGCCACTAACCTACAACTGCTCATTAATCCTATGAAATGCCCTGTGCCAAAGTCAGCATTACTATCATCAACTGAAAATGATAAACAAAGAAATACGGATTTTTAGCAGGTGATGCTGTTTCAATTGCTTTGTACAGAGTGATTCTAGGGAATCAGGACCATTTATATTAACCAAGCAGGTTTCTTGAATCATTCATTCCAACATTCCACTCATTATTTTACGCCCACCATGTTATTGATTAGACTTGTCAAATGGTGCACTGCACATAAATTACCTGATAATGTAGTCCTTTTTCTGTAGGCAAATCATTCACAAACTGATCCTGCTTTGAAAGAATGCATGCTGTTCATCAGAATCCATCAGACAATTTGGACAAATAAATTTCATCCTATGTGGTTTATGTCAGGTATCACTTTGACTCTTATTTGTGGTAGAGAATTGGTCATTTTAAGAAACATGTTTTTACTCCTGGATTAGATTTTTTTTTTTTTTAAACAGGAGAAGAATGAACGAGGAGAGAAAATATCTGCTGGCAATATCATTAAGGCCCCAATCCTTCAAATTATTCTGTTTAGGCATGGAATAACTTCCAGGAAATATGTTTTTTTAATACTGTCATGAATTGAAGAGTAGCAACCTTTATATATGCTTGGCAGCTGTACTGGATTGCCTTACCTGTAAAGGGTTAAGCAGTTCAAATAATCTAGTTGGCACCTGACCAGAAGGACCAATGAGGAAAGAAGATACTTTCAAATCGGGGTGGGGAGGAAGGATTTGTTTTGTTGTTCTGTGGGTTGTTCTCTCTCCAGATGGAGGGAAAAAACAGCAGGTACACTATCTCCCAAAAACCATACCTGGAATAATTCAAGTAAACCCACAGAAACTGTAAGTAGGGCAAGGAAATGCGTTAGGTTATTTTTTGTTCTGGCTTGTGAATTTTCCTATGCTAAAGAGGTAGTTTCATTCCTGTTTTATAATTGTGAAGTTGAGCCCAGAGGGGAATCCTCTGTGTTTTAAATCTTTTGATTACCCTGTAAAAGTTACCTTCCATCCTGATTTTTCAGGTGTGATTTTTTTACTTTTTTCTTTATAAATAAAATTCTTCTTTTAAGAACCTGATTGATTTCAGTGTCCTGAAGACAAAGGGTCTGGTCTGTGCTCACATTGCTAAGGTAACTGGTTGGTATATTATTCTCAAGCCTCCCCAGGAAAGGGGTTGAAGGGTCTTGGGGGGATATATTGGGGGATAGGGATTCCAAGTGACCCTTCCCTGAATTTTTGTGTAAATCACTTGGTGGTGGCAGTAATATACCGCCCAAGGACAAGGAAAGGAATTTGTGGCTTGGAGAAGTTTTAACCTAAACTGGTAGAATATAAGTTTAGGGGGGTCTTTCATGGGGGTCCCCACATCTGAACCCCAGAGTTCAGAGTGTGGGGGCAACCCTGACAAATACCTATCCTTAATGGGGAAAAAATCACCCTAATGGGCAAATTCTTGCTGCTCCATTCCTTTTTGTGGTGGAAGGGGGCTGTAGTGGAGGGCTGATCATATGGGGAAATCGTGGGTGCACTGTTTTTTGCTGGATTGGAGAATATCAGTAAGTGGTGCAGAGATGTATGAGTAGAGGTGAAAGTAAGCCGGTACAGGCTGGACCGATGTACTGGTAAGAAAGTAGCCGCCGGTACAGGCCAGTACACAGCCGACCATACTGGCAGTGCTGCTGAATGATGGAGGGGTGGGGGTGTAGGAGGAAGGGGCGGCTGCCCCAGGGCCCGGCGATTTAAAAGGGCTCGGGGCTCTAGGCCCTTTAAATTGCCGGCAGAGCCCCAGGCGGTGCATGAAAGGCTGGTTGGGGGAATCTGGCCCCAGCCCCATCCCTTCCACCTGAGGCCCTGCCCCTTTTGGAGGCCCAGAGCCACCCCTCCACCCCCACCTGGCCCAGGATCCCATCCTTCCTGAATACCAGTAAGTCATTTAAGTTACTTTCACCCCTGTGTCCGAGTGAACAGTGCAGAGGCTAATGTTAGCCTATCAGATGCCTACATGAAGCCAAATAATGGAAATGCAGGGGAGCCTGCAGAGCAGCCTTTTTGGGGAAAGGGCAGGGTGAGAGGCAGTGCCATAGAGTTTAAGGCCAGAAGGTCCTACTTGATCATTTAATCTGAGCTCCTGTATAGCACAGACCACCAACAGCACCCAGCACTCACCAGTACAAATGAAACCAATTACAACCCACAGGAGACTAGACTATTATGTACCACAAGCAGAGAATAAGAGGGACCAAGGTGCATCAGTGCCCAAGGCCTCTGGAATGGCAGTGGCTAGGCCATTACTGTTTGGAGTGGGGGGGTGGCAGAGTGTCAAGGACTATCATGGAAGTGGCCGCTGAACATTTATGTTGGAATTCTATAGCCTGTTTGAGATGATCCCTCCCCCACAACATCCTCCTCCACCAATCCAAGTGATTCAGGATCACTTCAGGTTGACAGGATTTAGCTTTAAGAAAGTGATTACGTTATAGGGCCCATAACGCCACATCCCTGAACGTCTCTCTCATTTTTATTTGCCTGTTTATGCCACACATATATCCTCCTTCATTTAGAAACTCAATTGATTTTCTGTTGAACTCATTGAAGCTCGTTGCCTCTGTTGCCCTCTTTGGTAATTTATTCTGTACCCTTTATTACCTTTCAGTTTAAACTACCTTTTTCACTCCCACATTCCTAATTTTAAGATCATGTAATCTTGGCTTCGTATTTGTGTATTCTTGGCAAGCATCCAGAGTTTGTTTCAATCAATACTATTTATCCTTTCCATCCCTTTAACAACTTCAGTAATGTCACCATGATGCTTTTTGTTTTCTAACAAGAAAAAGACAAAAATCCCTCAAACTTTGCCCCCAAAACCAGAAATGTGTGAGACTGGACATTTTTCTAGTTACTCCTCATTGCTGGTTCCCTGTCCTGCTCTGTATTGAAACTGTTGTATTGAACTGTATTGAATATTGTATTGAAACTGGGGTTTCAGGCTTTTATGACTGGCATTCTAAAGCATACGCTCCCTACCTTAGATCTAGCGACTTCGAGGAACTAAGTGCCCTCAACTCTCATTCACTTCACTGGGAAGACAAGTCAGTCAGTAACTTCCAGTGCCAGTCTGTGTGGGGCAGCACTGGGCCTCTAATGAGTCTCTGTGTTAGGCCTTAGAGCATCAGTGCTGACCACCTCCTACTCATGCTCCAAACCTCAACAGAATTAGAGCCATTCCAAACCCTAGTATGCACCAAAGTCCAGCAATCACAGGACTCACTGCTGGTGAGAGCAAACCCAAACGAAAAGGAGGTGGCAAGTATTGCCTGGTGCAGACAATGTCAGTTCCCTGATAACATTTTGAACCCACTGGTCTGTACTGCCATCCACTCTCACCTGACACCATCGTGTTCTTTTCCTTTTTAAGAGAAGGTCTAGTATATTATACACACAGTACAGAGCTCTAAGGTTTAAAGAGGGCTTCAGTCAGAGTAACACTACTTTTCATTTTCATAGAGTTCCTTTGGCAAAATAAGAGAGAAGCTTGTTTTTTCTTCAGTACGGATGCATGTTGGATGTAAGGCTTTAGGGCATTTTTCTCTCATGAAATGTCTGTGTCTCTTAAAAAATTTAAATCCTGATTTAATCTGATACTACAAATTGTTCTGACAAATAATTTAACACCAGAGCCCAGCTCTTTACTATAGCCTGTAACCACCTTTAGATATTTTCATAATCTAATAAACAACGTTTTTGCACATTCTGTACTTGCATTAGTTTGATATTAAATTTATGCACATACTTTTCTTTTAATCCTGAGTATATGATACTCATCAACAAGGGAGAAACTGACTTTATAGTTGGGAAGTGAGTGGACCAACAAGATACCCATGAACTCCCAATTTCCAGAGGAGAGAAGTTTCCTTTCTCTAACTAGCAACAACTCCAGATCCCCTCAAGGCTTTCCTCCAGGATTTCTCCCAAAACTTATTCCTGTTCACTCGTACAAGATCTGATGCACCCCTTTCCTGAACCAAAAAGTCACTGATAACAACATAGATTCCCAGCTGATTACTTCCCCTTCCCACTCCAAACTCACATCCCTTCCCCACACACCCTTTCCTCCAGATCTCTAGTCTATGCTTTCTTCCTCTGTCTCCAGCAACTCTGAATCCCTGATTACCACCCTGGTCCCCTTTCCCAATTCTTCAGGAGCCAGAGGTTATGTCTTTTGTGGGAAGCCCACCGTCAGGGGTCCTCCCAGGAGAAACAGATTTTCTTTTGGAGAATGCCCATGGCTGGAACTGTTCCAACACCAGGATGCTGGGAAGGCTGGCTAGAAGGAGCTCTTCTCTCCCTGAAAGAGGTAGAGAGACATGTCAGACTCAACAGATCATCTTCTCCCTCTGCAGGGAAGGACAGGAAGGTTTGAAATGGCTGCCTCTCATTTGCTCTAGCCCAGGCTCCCTCCACTCCTTCACATGTCATAGTCACAGATTAGAGATAGAAAAGATCTATTGCTGTGGGTCATTTTTTCCACCCCTTCATCAGCACAGGAAGACTGCCAGAGGTGGAGCAGAGGATCCAGACACAGCATAAATGAGTACCGTCACTTGGATCACCAGCTTTGAGAGGACGTTCCTGGTATGGAGATATAACCCTTTATGTTTTCAGATGTAAAGTGTGAAAGACTTAAAATCCCTATAAACACTAACAATTATTGATAAAATAATAACAATAAAGAATCTCACCATAAAATGAAAACAATTTCCTTAAGAAGTTACGTAAATTCAGTGCTCATTAAAGTCCTTCAACTGACAGATCAGAAGACAATATTTCTACTTGTCCACAGAATAAATATTGCATGGGAAGTGCAAGCTGTATTCAGGCCAAACAGGACTTTCTGTTGTGTTTGGTTGTGAATTTATCCCATGTTCCTGAGATGCTAAGAAAATTTTGGATAAAAGCAGGGAAGTGAAATCAGTAAGGCACAAACCAGTTAGTGTCTCAGTGGAAATTTTCAGTTTCAGGGCTGTTCTAAAGAGAACCCATATTGCTTAGGCTTAGTTTAGATCACTTGCACTTACCATCTGAAAGTGAGTTTGAATTTTTAAACTACCCCCCTCACTGCTACTAGAAACTTTTTTTGGGGGGGGGGGGACGGGGAGGTGTTAAAACGGATCAGTTTAACTGAGGGAATCATCCTGCAAAATGCAGAGCACTTCTGTGAGCCACTGAATTGCTTCATTATCCACTGAAGAAAACGGCAATTTAGCACATGCAGCACTTCACAGGATAAGGGCCAGATTCATCTAACCAACAATTCAGTGAATTGCCACAGTTTCTGTTAAAACTAATAATCTAATCATGCTGAACCTAGAACTGCTCAGAGACGACTGGGAATGCAAACAGGTTACACTATGTTGGTCTAAGATGTTAAAAAAAAAGAGTAAATGGAAACAAAATATGTCTGGAATATTCTCGCTGCATTTTTGCCTGATGTTTTCGAAACTACATGAAAAAGGATCCCTAATGTATCATCACAGCTTGGTAACTACTAAAAGGATAATTCTCCATCACTACGATAAGGCAGCATACGCTAGCTGGAATTGCACAATGCTCCTTTTTAAATGAGCATCTTGCAACCAGCATGCCCCTCTTTGCTCAGTAGGATTTGCAGAGCAGAGGATGCATCAGGCAGTGTCTCTGCTTGACAGAACAGGATTTGGATAATAGTTGGGAACGTTTGCTGTATAGCAAGAGGCACCAGCTGAAAGCATAAGATAGGGAACAGACCATAGATTGGCTGATGACTGTCTATATTCACAGGTATTGTTTCTATTCTAACCAGAATATATTAAAAGTAGATATTACTTCCAAAACACTACATTAAAAAAATAAAATGTTGCAAAAAGTGAAGCCCACATAAATTAGGAAATGCCAGAATCAAGGTTGCCTGAGCAACTTTAATTCCGCCTCCTTATGGGTTATGCATCATGATACAACCCTTAATTACACAATCATATAATATTTTTTTCCCACAGGATGTCTGCCTCGTTCACTGCACAAGATAGTTGGTGCTCACATAATAGATATTCAATATTTTGTTTTACTCTCATTGTTCAATGTGGCCCCATGAATTATTTACTGCACACTATTCAATGCCTGCTCAATGTGCCGCCCCCTCAGTTAATAACTTCCTCATGGCTTTTCTAAGGTGCTCATCACTATAGTATCTGAGTGCTTCCCAGACATTAAGGAATTTCTTTTCACAACACCCCCTGTGAGATGAAGGGCATTATTATCCCTTGTTTACATATGGGGAATCGAGGCACAGAAATTAAGAAATTAATTCTATATAAACTTTCTATGTTTGAAAAATATTGACTTCAGTCCCAGCTCTGAGTGCTCAGCACTTCTACAAATCAGACCCCAGGGTCTCAAGACAGGCACCTAGAAAATGAGGAAAACACAATTAGTGACCACCTGTGAAAAGTTTGGTTTAAGTGACTTGCCCATATTCCATAGGGACTATGTGGCAGAGGAAGGGGTAGAATCCAGTTCTTCAGGGCAGCATTCAACTGTCTTAACCCTGAGGCCATTCTTTCATTTCCTGCAACCCCCTGCCTCATTCACTACCCATCTTAAATTTCTGCAACAAATGAAGCAGAGTTCCCACAGTAGGGTAACCAGATGTCCCAATTTTATAGGGATAGTCCTGATTTTGGGGTCTTTTTCTTATATAGACTCCTATTACCTCCCCCACCCCCATTTTTCACATTTGCTGTCTGGTCACCCTATCCCACAGACAACCGTCTCCTTTACTAGCCAACCCTGATTCATTCCCTGAACATTGTCCATCACACATATTGATTGAAGCAGGAGTCCTGTCCAAAAATTATTATGTGATCATTTAAAGACTGCAGCATAATGCAAACGGCCAAGGGATCATATTAAGGTTGCAGAGGTGACCTTAATTTTGACATTTCCTAGTTTTTGAGTCCATGACTTTGCAAACTTAATGTTCTTTTTACATAGTTTTTGTTTGTAATTCCTACTTTTAAAACAAAGTAGACTAAAAATGCAGAAAGTGCAGTACATGGACCCATACCGTCCCACAATTTGACTCATCAGCATAGTTGGAACTAGAGTGGGCAGAACACTAGTGGGGGCTGAAATACACACACTTTTTCAATGGATTTCACAGCTACTTGTTGACATCAGAGAAATATAGTGATTTAGGACTCCAGGTTTCAATTTCAGGTTCTGGAAGAGTATGTGTCAAGGGGTTACAAACCATTTTACCCCTGGACCCCAACCTTATCTGTATCCCCTTCTGCTACTCTTCACCCCCCAGCTCCTGATTCCCTCCCCCTCTGGTCCTATCCACCTTCATCCTGGATCCTGGTCCTATTCCTCTCTACTTCTATCCAACCTCTCCCCAACCTTACCCTGGCTCTGGCCCTGTGCCCCCATCTCCTCTGCACCTATATAACCCGCTAGATATTACTGCGTTCAAGTCAGGTTCTTTAACGTCTTCTTCTCCTTGCTGCATGGGCACCAGCAGGTGCATTGAGAGAACAAGACTGTCTCCTTGGTCTCAGTTGCAGTACCTGGTGCCACAGCAGCCCCTTGCAGGTAGGGACAACAATTGCAGGAAACACCTGTCCAGAGCCTACAGCTGCAGGCTGCACATGCTCAGTCACTCTGTGGGGATGGTACACATACAGTTTGGTTGACACACAGCTCTGAGGAAGTGGAGCATGCGCAGTGTAGATGGACTCTTTGGAGAATTTAACTACCAAATGCTAACACGTCTCTATTGAGCTTGTCTCAACTGAAATTTTTTGAAAGCTTGTAACTTGGCCAAATGTAAGCACTCTTTCACCAGAACAGCAAAATGAAAATTCCTGACTCCACAGCAATACTCCTTTCACCCCACCTTTCACATCCCACCAAATTTCTAATCCCTGCTTTGACATTAGAAAACAGGAAGTCTGTCAAAGCCAACATACATGAATGCTGTGTCCTGGCACAGGCTGGGATGTACCTCTCTATCCAACTGGTCTGGAATGTAGTATCCAAAACAAAGATAAGAAAAAAGTAAAGAACAAAACAACAAGTTAAGGAATGTTTAGGTGATGGTGGGTTGGATTTTAGTGTTGGGTAAAGAGCTTTGTAACTTGTAAATATCACAGTATAAATACAACTAGCTGAAATGCCTTATCTTTGAAATACATTTTCTGTGAAAGGTGAACATGCTGAAAGATAAGAATTGCTTCCTGGAAGGAGGGCATGCAGCTGTTCTTTCCATATTGTACTGCTTTGTCTTTAGACAATACATTTGGCTCCGTTTAGTCTCTTGAAGATTTTTAAAGAATGACCCATGAGTATAGTCAAACAATTGGTTACATCTTTCAGTCTATATTACATTTTTTATTTTAAAAAGGATCTTCTATGATGGTTCATTTCAGTCAAGCCACTTCTACATATAGTGCATCAAATTATTTTCTCAATCACAGTGGCATAACTCTGTTGAGGTCAGTGGGATTACAGAGACATAAACGATAGCACACTTTGCCCTAATATGGATATACAATACTTATTTGACAGAATATATCAGGCTACTGTAGAGACTGGCTGTTCCTCAGACAGTGACTTAATAATTACCAAATGTGAGTCTCTTTCTAAAACTATGATAAGTTTGACAAGCACCATTTTGTTAATGGATTAGACAAAGGAAGCTGACAAAATACATTCTAGTAACAGAACAAACTGGGAGCTTGACACAATGAGTTTTTTCTACAGCATCTACTAGGGCCTTCACAATGCAAATTTTGTTGATACATCTAGTTTGATAGGCTGGGAGAAATTCATTTGATTGTTGCCAAACTGACATAGAAGTCTGATATCTATTTCTTCAGAGTCAAGAATATTTTGGCATAGTGAATGCTCAGTAGTGTCTAGATCCTGTTCCTACTGAAGCCAAATGGAGGTTTACCCACACCAGAAGCCCAGACTTTTCTCAACAACTCTGAAGCTGGGACAATAATTTACATCCCCCGCCCCTCACACACACACACACACCCTCTTTATCCAAAACCACTTTAGTAGCCTGATTTTCAGAGTTGCTGAACACCCACATCTCCTGTTTCCATCAACTAGGAGAGGTACATGCTGAGCACTTCTGAAAAGTCAGGCCATCTATATACAGCACCACATAAATGAAGTTATGCCCTTAGAGCAGAGAGTAGCAACCAACTAATTCACCGTGTGTTTCACAACAGCAGGGAAAAGGTAAATTAAGCCAAAGACACTTGAGCAATGCCTTGTTCTTATACAAAGTTCCATGGACTCTTTAATATTCATACAGAAAGGAAAGGATCCCTGGTTTGAAGGTCTCATCCAAAATATCTCAACACCATAAGTTTCATGTTGGTAAGCCAAGTTGCACTCTTCTGTTGACTTCAGTGGGAGTTGGATAAAGCTTTGTACATACCTCTGAAGGGTGAAGGGCTATGTCAGGCTGTGAATCTATAGTTCCGAAGTGGGAAAAACTCCCATTCACTTCAATGGGGTCAGAATTTCATCTGAGGAATCCAGATTGGCCTATTCATCAGGTTTGTCCTCTAAAATATTCCTCTTATCATGAGGTCCAAGACACACAATACTAGAATCGCACATTTTGAGAAATAATTGGGCCATTTTACTCAGCATAATTCAGTGTCCAAAATTAAGCCTTGAGGTTTTTTCCAGAGGATTATCAGAAGTAACTGGATGAGAAGTGTCCTGCCTTGACTTTTCTAACACATTTCTTTAAGAAGCTTTTCTTTAGAGGAATCCATTGTGTGTGTCATAATCATACACATTGTTTCAGGTGAATTTACAAATTGAACTAACATAGACCAGAGATGAAATACTGTATTCTTCTGTAACAGGTTATTACAACAAGTTTTTAAAGCTTATATATGGAATTAAAAAGGAAGAAGAAATCACAGAAGACTCCATGTCAAGGAAATGAGACCTGAAGTGCTTTAAAAAATTGATGGTTTAATATAGTCAAAATGAGAAAAATATAAAAAGCCAATAGGATTAGCTTACTACTTTTGCCAGTAAGCATTCATTTGACAACCTAGTCACTTTTCTAAGTAGTTATTAAACATACTTGCTTCGAAGCCTGTTTTTGAAATTTTAGATTTCTGACAACAGTCTAACATTACTATATCCAAAATCAGCCCAGGATCCCTCCTGAATGTGCACCACTATGTCACCCTTATACTTCTGTTGAAAAATATATTGGCTGTTAAGAGGTGTTAATCACAATTCCACAATGGTGTTGTTTAGCTGCTGCTTATAGGAAACCTGACAGCTGTTATAATACATTAATTGCTTTGGCATAGTAGAATATACAAAAATGACAGCTTTATTTTCTGAATTTTTTTTTACTTAGTCATGCATCTCTTTTCCCTACAGACATTCTGTCAAAGGACAGATTAATTTGATGCATAGTATTCTGCTGTCAGAACATATCATAGAGGGAAAAGAAAAACCACTTATCTGTTTTAGTCGGTAGTATACAAGATGGTGTAGGCCAGATATTATGGTGTGGCTGAGCCATACTTCAGTCAGGATTGAAGGACGAATTTGCAAAGGTGGCTTTAAGTTACCTTGCAGCTCCTGGATACAATCTGGCCAAATGAGACACTTGGTACAATTAAGAGCAGCCTGTAGGCTACTCTAATTTATGGCAGTTGCCCTCAGCCCCCAAGGATGTTGGGATTGCTAGGGTATATAAATGACTTGACCACAACCCCTACTCCCTCGCTACACTACACTGGCCAGAAGGGGTGGTATAGATGTTGGTATGGTGCTTTTACACCACCCCAGGATTCATCTAAGCAGAAGGATTCCTGATCTGCCAGCTTTAATGTTGCTTTTTGCCCATGGATAAGAGGGTATGAAATTCACTTGGAAGACAGTGGGAGTTGCATATATACATCCAAGAGCAGAATTTGGCCCTCATGTATTAATATTTTCAAAATTACAGTAGTTCAGAAAAGACAGCACATGTAACTTGTTGCTTCACTCACCCTTTTCTATTTTCTCTGCTATTTGGATATCCTACAGTGCCAGACTTGACCCCCGCCCCTCCACACCAGCCAACCAATTACTCCTGACATTTTCTGAAGTATACATCAAATTCTAGGAGGGAAACCAGTAACTTCATATTGTTTGAAAAGAGCAATTCCCAGAATCAAATGTTCACTCAAATTATGTGACAATCCAGGGTATAAAGGTAAAGATGGCTCAGAGTTTCATGGATTCAGAATTCTTAAAGGTTCTGGACTGCATTCCATTTTGCATTTCCATTTATGTTTACTGCTGTATGTGACATGAACTTAAATGACGCTAGTAAAGCGAAAGCATATCACAGCAATAAAGTAAAATGACTGGCAGTTGGAACATGGAAGATGACAATTCAACCAAACAGAAATATCCAATGTCACTTTCTGAATCTAATTTGACCATCTCAGTATAGTTCCTATTAGAATTTATACTCTAAGAAATATCTGCTTATTAATTTCCAAGGTACAGGTGTACTGATATGCCTTAAGACTATCCGTAACTTTGGTTCTCTGGTTCGGTTGAAACCCATATAAGCTTTCCCCCCACTTTTCTGTGAATTAGAACAGTTATAGCAATCTGAGTATATATCTTAGTTCTGATCTACGTTAAAAACAAAAAAGTACTCATCTTCTATAGTTCTCTATTACTTGTATTAAGAGCAGTTCAAAGACACTAATTAAATAACTTGATCTTCTAACTATTTAGCTTTGAAAAGTACATTTGTCTTTTCAAGCTTATTACTATGGAACTAGCCTAGTTCCTCAGAACTTTGCATTTGAGTAGGAAATGGAGAGGCAGAGTAGGTTAATATCAGACAAATAAATTTCTGAAATTAAATGAAAATGATTTTTCTTTTTATGCACTTCAAAGCAAATCATTAGAAAACAGGGCAAGTGACATTATAGTCCTGGCTCATACATGTCATTAAAGTCTTAATAAAAGACACAGAGGTTTTCAGTATGTGCGCCCTCAAGCAGCCAGTGATTCTTGTTATAGTTTTTCCTCCCCTCCAAAAGCCAAAATGTTATTTCCAAAGAGATCTTTCAGCTCACAGTCCCTTACAACAAGAGAACAATCTTTTTCCCCTAAATTTAAGCACTGTTGGGAAGCGTTATTGCTTTCTTCATGCTGCAGACTAAGTTTAAACAGAACAATAGGTTCTAAAAATAAACATAATATATAACAGTCTTTCAGGCAATGTCAAATGCAATGAAAAAAGAGTGATGAGAGTTCTTCAACATGAGTTTTAATGAACCTTCTCCCTTGATTCAGTGCAAGTATCATTTATTTTTAAAGCAATTGGTCACAGCTTTCTATTAGAATGATGGCCTCTTGACTGAATCTGCCAAAGTGCAGAACAATAAGGAATAATAATATTCCCAAGCTGGGAATCAGTAATGAACAAAGTTTGATGTCAGCTAAAATGAAGTACTGGATGAACTTGGTTGTACAATATACAGGCTATAAATCCTCATGCTTCAGGATATAAACCAACCACTTAATGACATGGGTTAGGAAGAAACTTCCTTTGTGTGCAGGTTATTCCATAATTGTCCTTTATGGGAATTCATAAAGCACCTTGTACCGGCCAGTATCGGAGACAGAATACTGGTCTAGATAGACCAGTCATCTGTTCTGGTTTAGCAGTTCTTATGTCCCCTAACTGAGAATGTTCATTCCTTGTGGAATGGCGTAAATGTAAATGGTGAATAAATACCAATTGTAAAACACAAAAAACAAAACAACAGTAATATGTTAACTTCTATCTTTTCTTTCTATTTTTTACATAAATGTTACTTCTATTTTTGCCCTATTGCTACAATGGTATCTCACTCTCTGTGATAGGGAATACAAACCCCACCCAAGGCCTGAAGTGGTTAAAAGGCAATACTGGGCCCAAGTAGCTCCACCCCTACAGGCCTTCTGAGCACACGCTAGATGGAGAAGCGATTGAAAGGAGCTCAGATGCTCAGGCAAGGAGTGATGGACAGGCTGCAAGGAAGAAGAATCTTTTTCCAGGAAGCCAGACAGAATGTGAAGCCTGAGGGGACCACATAGTGGATAAGGCCCCCAGAAGTGCCTTCTCCAACCACCACCCACTTCAAGATGCAGCAGGTCTTGCATGCCCCACTTATTTGGGACTTTGTGAAGCTCTTGACTGTTTGGACTACAGAAGTCATGCCCCATACTGAAGGGGCACAAAGATAGGAAGCAGCCCAGGGTGGCAGATTTAGGCTCTCTATGGGGAGGAACGTGCTACGTGTTACTTCCTACAGGGTCCTTGGCTAGGACCCCGTGGAGAGGGTAGAATGAGGTCCTAAGTCTCTCTTCCATGCCCTGCTTAAGGACAAAGACACAGTGGAGAGATCCAAACACTCTTGGTCTGGGGGCATGGACCAGACATTGCTACCAATTCTCCCCCCATTCCCGCCCTCAACAGCAAGACAAGGGGTTGGAGGTCAAGTGCACTAACCGCTCGGCCATCAGGCCCTCCAAGCACCCTATCGCATTCATATAGAACTTTTCACAGTAAAACACAAAATACTTTACCTGGGTTACAGATAGAATAACTGTGCTTCAGTTTCCCTATCCTCGCCCCAGCAGGCCAGCGGCAGAATCAAGAACGGAACCCAGGTCTCTTGAATCTGCATCCAGTATTCTTCTGCTAGGCCTTGCTGCCTCCCAATAGATAACGGAGTTATTTCATGATTATAGTAAAACCGGTAGCTAAAAAATGCCACGTCAAAGCTCCAAAATATAAAGATGTTTCTTACAATAAGTACTGTTTACAGTATTTATCCAGCATTCCTTACGAAAGCTTAACTTTAGTAAGATAAAACCAATTTTTCCTTACATCCAATCTTTCACAAAAGATATTAGAACTTTTTAAAGCTTTTCAATTTTTTTTTATGTATTAGTACTTACTCAAATAAGATAAAGCCTTTTCAAATCTGTACATTAATCAGGAACTGTAGAGTAAATACAAGCAGTAAATTCAAATCTGAACATCTTGTAAAGAACTGTTTTAGATTTTGGAACTAATCTGTTTTTCTTTAATTCCTATGTCCACTGGAACTGAGTGACCTGGAAACAACAGATGTGCTTGGATGTCAACTCCAGTTTACATGTCTGGTATTTAGGACTCCTGTATTTGCTTATAATACATTTTGTGGCAAACAATACATTTGTCCAGAGCCCCAATTCTCCAAATGCATCCACAAGCATCTTCCCTTACTCCTCCTTGGGGAGACTCACTGAAGCAAACCGATGGGTCACTAGCTTGGGAGGAAACTTACTAAAGATTGTTAAAGGTTACCACTATCATTATCCAGGTTTTTTTAAAAAACTATCCTATGCACTTTTCTAGGCTCCATTACTGTAGTGACTAAGTGTCTCACAATCTTTAGTGTATTCAACCTGCCACTTTCCTGTGATTACGTGACTTGTTGAAGATCTTTCTGTGCCTTGGTTCCCCATCTCTGCAATGGGGATAGTAGTACTTCCCTTCATCAAGACAGAGAGAATCTTAGGCTACGTCTACATCGCCCCGCAGTTTGAAGTAGGAGATGTGAACAGCAGCGCACACCAAAGTGCTGCTCTGTAACTGTGTGGACGCTGAAGGCATGAACTAAAAGGTTCCTAGAGGACTACGTTAAAACACAAACTAGGAAGCTATTAGTTCGCATCCGCAGCATACACCTGGGGGAATTACAGTGCAGAACTTTGGTGCATGGTGCTAGTCATGCCCGTGCACGCCAAACTGCAGGGCAGTATAGATAAGCACTAAGTGATTTGACCAAGATCACAGAGAATCTCTCTGATAGAGTAGCAATTGAACCCTGCTCTGCCAGAGCCTGGCTAATACTTTAATCACTGGACCATCCTGTGCCAGGTTTGGAGCTGCTCTGTAATAATTTATGAATACTGTATGTTGTCCTGGTTATTGGGATGTTTACAGTATAACATTTTGGTTTAGTTTAATAGGGAGCTGTCAGGAAAAACAGGTAGGAAGTGGAAAAAAAGGCTCACGAGAAGCCATTTTTCAGAACGCACTTGACGGTTGCTACAGAACAATGCCCGAACCATTGGACCTGAGGATTGTGCCTTGATCTCCTGGTTAGCCTACAGGAGGGCCAAACCCCAGGAACAAAAAGGAACTTAGCAGGACTTTAAAATGGTGTCTCTCTCTAGACTGCAGGACATTGTTTGGGTAAACCAGACTGAAGCAGAAGTACCCGAGTGAGTTAGGACTGCCAAGGTTACCATCAGGGGATGGTAAAACTTGAGGTGAGATAGACATATGTGTAGACTGTTGTAAAATCCTTTTTCATGCAATCATTTGTTTCTACTGTTAAAGAATCAATAGCATGTTTTAAGAAGGCAGCCTGGTTGCTATATAAACCACTGGTTACAGATTCCTGAAGGGAAGTACGGCAGGTATCCAAACTCAGTCAGATCCTGCTGATACTGTAGCCCAGGGCCCAGTCTAGGCATTGGACAGTTGGGGAGGTCTGACCCTGGATAAGTAAAGGCATGCGGTCTGACACCTGGGGGGCTGCTCTTGGAAAGATTAGAAAGGGGACTGAGGTGCAGCTAGTCCTGCAACCATGACACAAACTCTCTCTCAAACTCTAGTTCCTTAATCTGAAAACACATTACTCTGTTTGTTGAGTTTTAAGTGACAGCAGCCAACATTTTAATTTTACAGTGGTTGCTGTGTGACAAAATCCTGTATTTGAACAGGTCCACCTTACCTACAAAATGGCCTCACAAACTAACTGGCCAATCAGAGGAGTAGCAACAGAAAAAACAATTAAAATGTATGGAGGGAGGCATTTCAGTAGCAGCATAGAGGGTATCATGAGAATGATTGCTGCTCTGTTTAATTTCTGTCAAGAACAGAGGAGCTGAATCAGAGAAAGGAGTGAGTGAGACAGATAGAAAGAAGCCAAACTGAAGTGCTGACAGGCTTCCCTGTGTTAGAGTTGAAGCTGAGCCTTCACAGAGCTGCTGAAAGCTGACATAATAGGACCAGATTCTGCCACCCTTATCCATGCTAAATAGCATAGCATTCTGTGAGCAATACCCCTGGTTTCACAGTGAACAGGCTGTAAAGAGATCTGATATTCTCTGTTCATGTGTATCTGCCTGTGAAAAATGACAGTTTTATGCCAGTGGAAATTGCTGGTTCTTTTTGGGTGGGAGAGGTGGAGGGATTTAACTTGAGAATGAAACATGTTTTCTCGTGTCACTAGCCTGCAAGAACAATATCTCACTGGCTTTGCTGGAAGCAATAATTTCTTTATTCAGCACTGAAGATGGAGAAGTACAGTAAAAGTAAGCCACAGGGTCAGCCCACGGAGAAGAAGGTCATGATAACCACAGCTACCTCAGCCAGGAAAGGAAAAGAAACACAACTCCCAGAAGTGGCCAGTGCAGCGAGCCCCTTGCAACAGCAGGGTTGTCAGTCCTCTAGCAGCAACCACAAGGGAGAGGCCTCCCAGCAATGTCAGTCGTAATAAATAAATGATAAAATAATATCCAGCTTTTCTATACCATTTTTCCTCTGTAGTTTTACAAATGCTTTACAAAAGAGGTCTGTATCATTCTCATTTTACAGATAGAGAAACTGAGTCAGAGAGCGGTGAAGAAACTTACCCAAGTGGCAGCCATGAAAAACAACCCATATTGGTCCACACTGCTCAATGAGAAAGGAGAGAGAGATCCCAGCAGCAACAGAACAGAGGAGAGAACCTTTCCTGCAGTATGCAGATATTAAATAGAAAGTCATACATGTTTCTGTTCAGCCTCTGAACAACTTTATTTGTTTTACTTGTATCTTAAATACAGCTAGACAAATTAAGTAAGGGCTTCACAATCAGTATGTGTTAATTTTTAATTGTTCAGCAATTAAGATGTACCTTTCCGTGTTACACTCTTGCTGTTACTAGTTTTTTCACATTAAAATTAGCAGATCTGTGGTTTTATTGGGAAGTCCTTACCAATATACAATTTATATTTTAATACTCTGTGATGAGATTGCTCTTTGTCACACTTCTCAATATTTTTAAAAGAAAAGATGGATGGTCTAAGTTGCAGTAGGATGTTCTTTCCCATGGTTATTCATTTCCAGGGTCAATATGTTAATATGTACATTTTATATTTTTATTTCTACATGCTTGGTGCCTGGCAGCATTCTGCATATACAATTTTTAATCCTCCAAAATACAGTTCCATATTATTACTGTCATTACATCTGTATGTATTGTTCAGGTCAAATTACAAGCAATCCCAAATCATTCTTGGTTAGAGATCAAATCATATTCATGAGCAGACAATGGTCTGCTCAAATTTTGTTTGAATGAACTGTTCACAGAAGCCTGTTGTAAACATGTCTGCTCTGTTTTACTCCATGCATCCGAAGAAGTGGATTCTAGGCCATGAAAGTTTATGCCCAAATAAATCTGTTAGTCTTTAAGGTGCCACCGGACTCCTTGTTGTTTTTGTGGATACAGACTAACCCGACTACCCCCTGATACCTGACTGCTCTGTCTAGATATTCAGATTTCCAGGTGTCATATTTGGTGCATTTCACAAGATATCCTTTTTCTAGTTTAACTCAGTTTTTCCACATAATTTTAAAAGTTATTTCCAGATGCTTTCCCCCTCCTTCTAGAATTCAAAGCCAAGTAATTAGCCAACAGTGCAGTTTCTTTGTTCTCCTTCCTCTGGATTCACCAGTGTATCTCATCTCCTGCGTGTCTATCTTTTAAACTCGAAGGCCTTTTGTGTCCAAATCCCAAATTCATATAGTCTAAAATCCTTAAGTCAAAGAGCATTTTAACATTTGTTTTCTGTTCTGAGTGCTACAACACTCCCCTGTCTAATCCACCAGAAATACAAGCACTATGCTCTGCTCAAAACAAAGCTACAACAAAATAAAATAAAATAAAAAAGTAAAACATTGTGCAGGATAATAAATTATTGTACGCTTAGTTCCAATAGTGCTGTTCAAAAGAGGAACTCCACCAAACAAGTTAGAGGTCCCTTAGAAAGGCTTTTACAGTGTAGAAGAACAATACAACACAGGACAACACAAACCAAGCACAGTATGGACTGGACTACTTATAGCTAGAGTGCTTCATGGAGTAGATGAATTTTCAGAATTTATTTGAAAGAGGCACAGTTTTGGAAGACTGTTTCAGGCATAGGAGAAAACATGAGAGAAGGTACAATGACGGAAGTTGGGAAGGAGTCAAATCAAGTAGTCAAACAGATGCTACCCAAGAAAAGAAGAACCCTGTATTGGGGAACGAGAGGGAAAGTCAGCCCAAGATGGTGAGTAATAATTATAACTGTTCCTATTGAAATCAATGGGCATTTTACCAATTATTTCAGTAAGTGCAGAGTGAGGCCAATGATGAGTACTTTTGAAAACTCCACTCCCAATTGTTTTGGCAAGAAATATACTGAAAACACTAAAAATGACTAAGTAGTACAAGACTCAGAAGTCTGGCAATTCTAAAACAACTGCAAGGCAGACACATACTGTGAGTCATTTACATGTGAGCGAGAACTGTGAACTACATACATGTTTAAAAAGAAAGCTTGATTTTTCTAGTATATAGGTAGGTTTTAGCAAATGAGCATTCATTAGGAAACTCCTTTTTGTCTTACGAATTAGATGCACTCTTCTGTGCATTAGCAACCGCACACTGCGTTATTCACTGGAAAAATATCAGCTTTTATTTCCACCAGTAACTGTCAGCAAGCTTTAAGTAGTATTCTGGTAAGCACCTGGCAAATCCCTGACTAGCACATCCCATACAGAATTCTAATGAAAAGGTTTCCAGTAAGTAAAACATGTACTTAAGGGAAAAGATGTTTTTCTTTATTCTTGAACAGCTGAGTTGCATACTTCTGGGATAGATTCCATTCATACTGGCATCCAATATATTTTCTTGTATATCAAACAAAGTTTAGAGCTGAAGAACAAACGTGTATAAGGCAGAAGTAACAGAATATCATTCATATTGCATAGAGTTCTAACTACAGTCACACATGTACAACTCTGCACCACAGCATAGTCCAAACAAAATTTTGAGATCCTGAACTCACCCCATACAATTATGCATTGATGCAGACAGACTTTTCCCCATACAGGAAGAATCAAGCAACTGTTTCACATGTACCATGCTAAAGCAAGACAACAACTTGACCTCTGGTTGCTGCCTGGCCATCAGCCCTGTCCAAGATTTTTCTACTTTACTCTGGGAAGGGAGGAGCAGGGGAAATGACATTGCAACAATATTAAGTTGGTTTGTACATATTCCCTCCACTTTTGCTGTCTTTTCTAATTAAGCATGCATGTAGATTTTGGGGGAGATATTGCTAATGCCCAGCAGAAAATGGGGAAGATTTTCAAAAGCAATAATGATAGGTGATGCTCAATTTCCATTGACTCTCAAAGAGAGTTATGTGCCTACCTGCCATTTGTGCCTTTGAAAATCTCCCCCAACACCCCTGCACTTCAATTTTCTGCTGCTGAGGTTTGTCTCTCTCTCTCTGAAGCAGTTTGGCACACAGAAATACTTTTTTTAAATATGAAAATGCATATAATTACAGATATGTTCAGTCCACCATAGTTTCACATCATCTCTCAATTTGCTACACCTCAAATTCACTAAGAAACTGCAGCACTATGAATCTTATGCCAACTTTTACCATCCTTTCTGGCATATCTGGATATTTTCAGCCATCCAGATATTTGGTGTCTGAAAAGATATTTTCAGACATCCAGGTAATTAATTTAAAATCTCTTCACTCCGTGTGGCTTGATCTCCCAACACCACCCACTACATGTAATCTGAAGTTACATGTTACTCAGTTTAAGGCAAATTGTTCACGCTGAGGGCCAAAGTCATGGATAAGTGCCAATGAATACCACAACTTGTTTTTTAGGTTTCTTGTAGATTCTGATTCTGCTCCGAAGACCCAATCTGTACACATTATATAAATGTGATCGATGAGAGAATGCTTGCTGCAGTTAGTGCGCTGAATGTCGGGTTCAACATTTGGTAGGCCAGAAAAACAGGTGGGCAGGATTCCAAGCACAACTTAAAAGTGAGGATCCTATCCTACACAACTTTCTGTCTGATGCTCTGTCCCTTCCTCATCTATGGAAAGAGCCCACCCTAGTACCCCTCCACAAGTGGCTATTGGTTTCCACATTGATTATTTACCTATCCAGGTGTTTCCACCACACATATCATTGTAGTGTCTGAGCACCTCTCAAAGAGTTAATAACAAAAACAACAACAGCAGCAGCAGCAACAAAAGACAGTGGTCTACTTTCCCCTCCCTCCTTCTTCTGTGGCCGCTGGGATTAAGCTTTTTTTAAAAAATAATGTATTCATTTTTTTCCTCCACTGACTGGGCTCCTATAGTGACTCTTAAGATCCCTGTTGGTCTCTCATGGGCCTCAGTCACCACCAAACTCCCTGCTTCCTAGACTAGTAAACTGAGTTCCTGGCCTTATAACTGGCTACCGTACCCTTTCCTCATAGTCTGGCTGCTCCAAGCTGGTGGAAAAGGCTAAAGTTTCTCTTCCTCTTCCACTGCTGAGATGGAGGGTGGGATTATTATAGAACTGCTTGGCAAACCTCCAGCATCATTCTCCCTTCTTTTACAGGAGACTGCCCCATTTGTTGTCACTTGTTATGTGCAGTAGTAGGGGTAGAGTTTTGTGGTGGTGATAAGAGGTTATCACTTCTCCTCCAAGGACTGCTCCTCTTCTAGATATTGAATAAGAAGAAACACCACCACCACAGTTAAAATTATGTGGGTCATGCTGACACTCCAAGACCCAGAGATGACCCGTGCCTGCCTATAGTGGGAGGTGCAGAATGAGGGCAGCCGGCTTCAGCAGTATTAATGAGCATGCCCAGTACAAGCCAACCAGCAAATCTGGGGGAGAGGGCACACATGACCCCGCATGCCCCCCCATGCATTGCCTCTGGCAAGACCCGTGAGTCCCCAAAACATAGGACTTGCAGACAACAGTGTTATATAGCTGGGACTACCTGATTATAAAGTATAAGTGGACAATCCCAATGTCATTGGAGGGTCAGCTTTGCTGTCATTAAATGCTGCCATTGAGATGACTTTCTATCTGTAATACAGCTAACCAGAAGACCTGAAAGGGAGATGAATGCTCATAGGAGGAACAGCAATACATCTCTATATTCAAAAGTAAAATCAGTTGAAATATGAGGGGATTTACTGACAACAAAGAAATTGATTGTGAAAAATCTGTCCCTTTCTTCAATCAAAATTATTTTAAAAATGTAATTTTTCAACCAGCTCCACTCAAAAGTAAAAAGCAAATGGAAGTGACTCCTTTCCAAAGGAAGAAAGGGAGCCATGTCTTCTGCACATAATTACCTATATAATCACTAATACAAACTTCATCACAAGAAATTAGATGTACTGTTTTTGTGAATGAAGCTTGGGGGAGGGAGAAGTTCTCTGATGCTCTGTTGTTGCACAATAGTCTCACACAGTGCTAGGAATTATCCTTACTTCCCATTCAGGTGCCAGCACATGACGGTAATTCACCTTCATAGTATCTCTTATGATTTCCTGTTTAGTGCACCTCATAGTCCATCTCAATGGCAATATCACTAAGCATTTAAATTTGTTCGCCACCAGAGTCAATTTGCCCAAGAGAGATCTGGGTTGTGTTTTTTTCAGTGCACTGCCCTGCACTGTGTGACTGTGGAACACATAAGTCCATGTTTCTCTCCACACACAGTCACAGATGCCTTTGCTACCCCGGAATTTGAGAGGAATTGAAGGCCTGCTTCTACCCATGAGCTTCAGAACAATCTGATGATTCTCCATTTTGACATCATCATCTGCAAACCTGTAGCTGTCTGCTGCTGTCTGAAAGGGCACAGCATGTCAGAAACATAATAAAAAGTCATTCAGAATCCCTGTTTTGCCTTTGACTTGATTTTAGTAGGAGTTTAAGGAGTCGTTACCAACAGTATAGTAAAAGTTTGGGAATCTTACTTTTACCTCAAGTTACACTCACTACCAAAAATAAATAAATAAATAAAACCCCACTCTAAGCTACTCAAGCTATTTCTCCCTGGGAAGGAAGAAGGAGAGATTATATCTATTTTTAAATACTTGGGAGGCACTATAATATTACTGAGCTGGAGGCTATGGAATTGGAAAGAAAATGCAGGATTATCTAATTGACCATAAGTGGCACCTGTGCCTCAGTAAATTCTGCCTTTTTATCATGAAGGTCAGACAAGCCTGCTCTACTCGGAATCAGCACAAAAACAGTGACCACACGTATACTAGAATAGAATGAGACTGTAGAGTCTGCTTTCTGAATGCCAAGTCTGAGCAGAGATTTCAGGGTTTGTTTTTTTTAATGGAAAAAAAGAGTTTGAAATATGCTATTTTGAATTCAGTACAACATTAAAACCTCGCAGGTCATGTTTGTATGATGTGGTTAACATAAAACTAAGAGCTTACTGCAATCAAAATAAAATATTCCTCACTGGCACTATTTCAATAATTGACCTCGCCTGGGGTCATTTTAAAGCAGTTTAAATGCATCATTAATCCATGGCATTCCAAAACAGCTTTACTAATATACTTTAAGAAATTACAGTGGAGAATTAAGGTAGAGCTGAGCTGTGCACACACACATTAAAAAGTCATCAAAATGATATGGAAAACAGAAATGTGATATAAAGAAAGGAGGTTAACAACAAGACGTGGCGATTTCGGAACATATTACACAAGGGAAATATGTCCCCCACCCCTGACACTGCTTTTCCTCCTCCTCTCTGTTACTTTTATGCCTGCACTAATCCCCCTTTCTGTGTATTTCCTCTTATTTTCCTTTCACTCCCACCAGCAGCTTCCCTCTCACTTTCCAGCATCACTAAACAGAACAGCTTGGCTCTCCCAAAGAGTAGGTCAATAAGTTACAGATCGGCCTGTGACCTGAAAAAGGTAACTAAGCTGAGAGGATCAAGTCAATTGATTTTGTTAGCAAGCACACAAGGAGGAGAGAAGGGTGGCCGACAAGATCTTTGTAACCTTTTCTTCATGCCCAAACTGGAGATAGGCTTCATGACTGAAAGGGAGAAATAAAAGGTAGAGTCCACGTGCAAAGAGTAAAGATAACTAAATGTCAGAAAGGAATGAGTAAGATTAAGATTTTGTCATGGTTACTTTTAGTGAAAGTCACGGACAGGTCGTGGGCAATAAACAAAAATTCGTAGAAGCCTGTGACCTATGACTTTTACTAAAAATAATGGAGGCGGGGAGGCTGACTGCTGGTGGAACTGAGTGCTCCTGAGCCCCATCGGCAGCTGATAGTTCCCAGACACCCGCCGTCCCAGGGCATGGGGCTCCAGCTGAAGCGGAAAATATCACGGAGTTCTCTGAAAGTCACAGAGTCCATTACCTCCATGACAAAATCTTATTCTTAGTAACGAGGGTGAATGTGAAGAGCCAACAGCTCCTCTAGGAGATGATTCAATAGCTCCATATCTTACAGAACATCAAGATAATCAGAGAGCTGAAGCATTCATTAATAGCAAAGACTCACAAAAGCATAATAAAGAATCCATGACGATCCCTAAGGTAAATCATCGTATAGAACAGTGGTTCTCAACCAGGGGTAAAGGGCCCTTGGGGGGCCAAGAGCAGGTTTCAGGGAGCAGGACCAACGTTAGACTCACTGGGGCCTGGGACTGAAGCCTGAGCCCCACCACTCAGGGCTGAAGCTGAAGCCTGAGTAACTTAGCCTCACAGGGCGCCCTGTGGCATGGAGCCCGAGGCAGTTGCCCTACTTGCTACCCCCTAATGCTGGCCCTCACTTTTAATCTACTGGATATGCAGAAAAAGAGTTATTGTGGCACAGGTGGGCCGTGGAGTTTTTATAGTATGTTGGGGGAGCCTCAGAAAGAAAAGGATTGAGAATTCCTGTTATAGAGCGACCTTTGCAAAAGGAGATGTGTATAAATACTCTGTGAAGGAGCAGGCAACAAAAAACATTATGTAACACCATGTGAGCAGAAAGACCCACTGGCAAAGGGTCCCCCTGCTCTTTGTAAGCAGCTCTCACCTCACACCTGACAAACTCATTACACCAAACACATATCTGGCAGGGTATTTATCCCTAAAGAATATCATGTGTGGTGTCTAAAGAATGCTTGTAACTTGTCAATGTATGGGTAATATTTAAGAAATGATGTATTTATACTGAAAGCACGCTTTATGGACTTGGAGTAAAAATTGGTCTCCAGAGATAATGTGTCTGGGTGATGACCCATTCAGGCAAGGGGAATGGTCATTCCCCCTCCCTAATCAGCTGGTGAGATAATAAAAGGCTCAATTGAACAGCCTTGCTCCTTCCCAAAACTATCAATGGAAAACCATGAGAGGTACCACCAAACAATCAAAACCTCTTAGGAGGTGAAAAAGGAACAGCTTTGCCGTTCTTGTGAATAGAAACAAAAGATTGTTTTCAGTGTAACAGAGCATAGGAAAAGACACTCTGAATCCATTCACTGAGGAAAACCCCTGGCTGAGAGGAGTTTTCTTTCATGAATGTTTTCGATCCCAGTTCTTGAGAAATCAGCCAACTTAGCAAGAGACTGCTTTTTGGGGGGAGGGTGAAGAAGCGGGGAGTGAAAATCTACTTTATTGGAAAGGAAAGTTAACTATTGATAAGTGTAGCCCCAGGTTTTATGATTTTGTTTTGAATTGTAACCAGTTGTTTCCACCACTCACTCTTGTTTCTAGTTAAATACTCTCTCTTAAATCAACCTACTTTTGGTTGGTTATAAGTGCTCACCTGAGTGCTATGTGGTTTACAGGAGCAACGGTTTAAGGTAAAACTGGTCAACTGGGCTACCCTGCACCTTTAGGTGCAGAGGATCTGGAATTTCTGGGAGTACCCAGTGTCAGGGGTGGATATCACAGGGGAACAATTCAAGGGGGCTCAGGGATTGGGGTGCACCTATTGTTAATCTGCAAGGCAAAGTTAGGGCTTGCATAGCCCAAAGAAAAGTGCTGGAATGGCGAAAATGCTGGTGGTGTTAGGGAGCTCACCCCCAGCTACTCCAAGAGTCCTCCTCACTGGAGGTAAGGCATAACAAGATGACTCACAGTCCTGGGTACCCCAAGAATCTTCACACATGGATAAAAAGGTAACACTGCAGAACGGCAGAAATAGGAAATAGCATTTTGGATGTTACTAAAATTAGTTTGCAAGCTCTTTGAGGACAGGGACAGTGTTTTTCCTATACATTTGTATCTAGCACAATGGGGCTCCATTCCTGTTGGGACCTTTGGCACTCACTACAATAATAAATAAGAATAGCACAGAGGACTAATAAGTATTTCTATAGAGTCCACTCTTCTAGTGGATCAAACAAGGCTGAAAACAAAGGAGAGCTTCAACACACTGAGTCTTATTCTGTTTTCAATTCAATGTGACTTGAGTTGCTATTCATACCAATAAAGTGTTGACAGAGTGGAAGAAAACCACAGGCCCATCAAGTACATTTCGAAAGGCAGGTATGATGCACCCCAAATAGGACTGTACACTCTGTTTGGGTTCTGGCCCCCCTCATGTCCATTTGTCATTGCTGACCACTGCTGATCTGGTGGCAGGTTGCTACGTAGCACAGTGACATCTGCGCGCGCTCTCTCTCTCTTCCAGCACCAGACAGTTTTTCCTCATCACTTTTGGATGAGATGTCCTAAGGTTCCAGATCATTCGAGGAAATATTTGTCTCACTTCCTCATATTTGAGACATTGGAACAGAAAGGTCGGTCTGTCTTAATCTGTCCTCTGTTACACGGGCCATGCAATCACACCTCTCTGGGTTTAGACTGTGCTTTGTACATCCTCATTTCCACCTCTAGGTTGTGGTCACTGATTTGGTGAGAATCTGCCTTAATTTTGCATATTTCATTGAAGTGAGGTGGTCTCCTAGTATGATAGCTCTGTGCAGGGATCTGAGGCAGGCCAGCTTGCTACTGCTTATGATTTATCCCTCCCAGTAACTTATTTATTGGTGGCTTAGGGTGTGGGTCTTGCATTTTGAGCATCTTTCAGTTTTGATTGTTTGATCTGCTGGTCAGGAGTTTGGATTTGTTGAGCCCAGGGAGTGATGACAAATGACTGGATTGTGTTTTCATTTGGATATAGCTTTTGATCTTCTAGTGGTTTGTGGTGAAGGGAGTGTTTTTTCCTTTGATTGAGGTGATACCAGAGCCTGAATATTCTTTTCTTCTTTGATTAGCATGGGGCATCAGCCCCATCATGCTCTGCAACTAGTGTAGCTGGAGTTTCTGTACACCTGCAGTGTTTGTAGAACTGCAACTGTTGGGTTACTATTGGGGTTTTATGCTAGTTAGTGCAAGCTATTGTTAGAGTTAGATCCAGATTTCACTCTCATATACTAGAATGGGCTGGATTATGCTGATGAATGTTTTGGCAGTAGTTTTATTGGAGGCTTTATCTCTTTATGGGCCTGCTATGCCATAAGGAAGATTCTAAAGCTTTTTCTTGTTGGGCTTTGATAAACCAAGAAGGAAAATAAGATTTGACCATTATAGGATGGAGCTTCTTGACATACTTAGAGAAAATTCCCTACCACTCAACATCTGTTGACAAAATGTGTCTGACAGTTTCAATTATTTTTCCAGGATGCCTTACTATTGTTGGGGGATCTACTATGCTGAACAAACTAATTCTGCATGCAACAAAAGTTAAAAAAAAACCTATTCAATATTTTGCTGTGGTGCTTTCATACATCAGTTTTATAGGGGGTTCAGGTAATTCTTATAACTATCCCAACTCCTTTTTATATCCCTTTCCTTGTTGTGCTTTGTGACCATTATTTTAATAGCGCACTCTTGGCTTTACTTAATGTCAAAAGTTCTGGATTTACATTTTTATATCCATGTTATAATTGCAAAATTTGATCAGCAATTTGATTGTCACTTTAGTTTATACTGAAGCATTCTGGATAAACAACATCCATTCAAGCTTGTCATTCATTTTGTGTATATATCAAAGACAACTTAAAATGTGGCTGTTTATCAAAGCCTGTAAGATAGCAATATACTTCTTGTAGTGTGGCATTAATGTGTGTTCTTCATGCACGCTCCATGCTAATGTCTAACAATCACTCCTTAAAAAGGCAATCTACAAAGTTCCAAGATTCAAGGAACCAAATATAATAATTTTTCACAGCACTCAAATGAGAAATCCAAACAATAATTAATACATTGAAATATATTTCTTTTTAGAGAGAGAGTGTGGTATGCTGAGAGACTGAATAGGGGAGATCTTTCCCCATTACATGACCAGTGTGTGTGCTTAACCTTTCCTAAAAATCTTTAGTACATGTTTAAATTGCCATAAAAATGGATAATAAAATCAACAAATGTGTTAGGCTGTGACTTTAAGAACTACCCTGTGCTGGAAGACAATGCAAAGTAGCTGAGTCACAGCTGGAGCCCCAGGAAAAAAATCCTTCTGAGGCATTCTGGCTGGCAGGAGATCAGGTGCAGATTGCACTCACCTCTCTGGCTGACTAGCTTTACTAGCTGACCCATGAGCTGAGAGAGAGTTTCAGAGTAGCGTGGCAGGACTGTGCAAAAGGTAAAGCTCTTCTGTGCAAGAGACAGAGCTTTTTGTGGGGTCACTACCAGGCTGTGGAATAAACTCCCCCAGGAACTAAGGACCCTAACAAACCTTCCAATTGCATGATTCACTTTGACCTTGCCTTCTTTAATATAAACACAAAATAGCAGTGCATGCGCACACACACACACGCCTGTGCTTAATTTGTGCCAGGGCTTGCTGGGGCTGAGCCCAGGCACCTCTAGGCTTGGCATTTCAAAGACTTCTGGGCTCCCGGTCAACAGCCACCACCCTCTGGCTGCCAGCAGCAGTGCAGAAGTAAGGGTAACAATCCACCATACCACGCCACCCTTCTGTGCTGCTTCTCGCAGAGGCACTGCCTTCAGAGCTTAGCACCCGGCCAGCAGCCACCCCTCTCCAGCCATCAAGCTTGAGCCCTGACACCTCTTTCATTACAAATTAAGCACTGACACACACATATTTAAACAACCACTACCAAAACCAAACACTGAACACACAACTTTCTCCTTAGGGAGAGGTTGAGAGAACCACACCGGACAGATGTTAGTCACATCACCTAGTGGAAGGTGCTGGGATAGTCCACTGATGAGATCAGTGTAAACACATTTAGAATAGAATACGCTCATCTCATCCACCCCACCCCTTCTTGGGAGATTAGCACTGCTGACAAGGATATCTGGCCACAGTGTCTGCACTCCCCAGCCACACTGTCATTAGATCCCAAACAGGTACACAAGGAATTGGGAATGCTCCTTGCTTCTTCCCCACCTTGTATAACCAGTCAGGGGCCCATCACAATGTGGCTATAAGGTTTAAGTACACATGCAATCACTAACCACCTGTTTTCATACTCTTATTTCTCAAAATAAATTCTTTATAATGCTCTTTTGTGGGGTGAGGAAGGAGGAATGGGTCACAAAAACAGATTAACCCATTTTTCATTTTAAATAGAGCTGTGAAACATATGATAAATTCCTACTGTAGTTTCCTGTTCTGTCCTAAACTTTTGTACGGTGTTGATATAGGTTGTTAAATGGTCACTATGGCAGTTTTAGCCCAGAACTCGCTGTTTTTCAGTGGTGGATGAAGTAATGTATGAACTGTATGGGCCAGAGTATCTAGTCCACTAAGACCAATTTGCACTGCATAAGCAGTATGAAGGGGCCTTAAATTCAGCCAAAGATGGCTAATGGAAAAGGCTCCCTCTGTATGGGAACTCTCTGCTGCCATAAATCTGGTAGAGGTGGCTCTACTATCCTGTATGAGAGCTATCCATTCCTTCCCAGTGTAGTGATAAGGGGAGAGCACGTTGGAGACATTCCAGAAACAGGGTGTGCGGAGGAGAGGAAGGGGAGGGGGCATTGCAGGAGAAAGTTCTACTCTGTCCCAATTCTCCACAGGTAAAAAGTCCTCTGAGGTACCTTACACCGGTGGCGTAAGTTTGGGCTGTCCATATACATCCCTAACTTGTGCTGGGACCGGGTAGCTCTGATTGAGGGAGTTACAAACAACTCTTGGACAGAGTGGAGAATCAGGGACTATATATCTTGCATATTAGTTCAAGCTTATAGACCACTTGGAATCCTTCAGTAGTAGGAAAGGCATTACAGAAATGTAAGTTCATAATTCATATAGAACCACTTTGTACAGTTCACTTTATATTTCTTTTTCACACAGTGCAATTGTACGGGGCTTGGCAGCTGACATGATTGTCAAAGCACGTATTTGTCATTGGAGAAATCAGGTCAGGTCAGTGATTGAGAAACTAGATATGAATAAATTTGGAGGCCATCATCTAATCCATTAATTCAGTATTTTTTAATAAGAGTAAGAAAAACTCAGTTTAAGATCTGTTGATGCCATGTTAGAGAACTTATGAATGAGAAAGGCAGACAATTTTCAGTTAAATTCCTACCTACACGACGTTTGCCCTCCTAGTATGGTATAGCTACATCTGTTGAGCAAGCTTTCTCCTCCCCTTCAGAATACTACTCTATAAGTAATGCTTGACAAGCTGTACAAATGTCCTCAGAGAAGAGAGTTCATTCGTTCCTCCATAATTGCAGAACTATTTTGAGGAAGGTTCCAGCAGAAGAACCTTCTCCAAAAAATGGCAGCAAAAGGTCCTGTACAGCATGTCTAGCAAGCCATAAATCATAAGAGACTTGGGCTTGCCAGTATACCATGTACTCTGAGGTTACTCTATTAAAACATTTTCAGACGGGAGCTGGTATATTAGGCTGAGATCATGTCAACCAAAGACAAGGGAAAGAGTTTACTGGACTGGTTCCACCGCCCCTACACGCTGCCCCCCCCCCAAAAAAAGCATCCCATTAATTTTGAGGGAAGGGCAAAGATTTATGCTGTAGCTTATTTTAGTCAGCCTGGTCTGCTCCGCCTGACTGGCTGAGGGTGAGGTGGGATAGGTGTGGGAATCTTAACTGAGAATTTCCTGAGTTCCTTTCTGATTAAATTATCAACCTTCAAATTCACGTTTCTGCAGTGTTTTTTACATTGTTTAATGTGACCATTCAAACATGCCCCTCTCCTAGGCCCCAATCCAGCAAAGCATTTAAACGTGTGCTTAACTTTATGAACATAGAGTTATATCACTGAAGTCAATACATGCCTAAGTGTTTTGCTGGATCAGGGCCATAATGTAGCTATTTTTTGACATTTTTATACAGCTGAGCTGTTCTTTTTCTAATTTAGGTTCCAATTCTTTACTGTGCTCCCTGTGGACAGACACCTGAGCCCACAATAGCCCATTGACTTAAATGGATCTCTGTATGGATGCAGAGGTCCACCTGCTCTGAGTTCAGTGCAGGATCAGGGCCTTAGATTCTTTATGGGGAAAATGTTTTGGATTATTTTTAGATTTTTTTTCCTAGAAAAAATTGTCAACAATTAATTAATCTAAAATAGACAGGGGAAAATGTTAACAGGATTTGTATAATAGACATACATAAAATTTAAATTGGCCTGAAGTTTAGATATAGAAAATAGTCATTTTATCTTCAAAATTATACCCTTCTGGGTAATATCCGTGCAAAGAGACAGGTATCAGATTAGCCACAGGAGGACTTCCTCTGGTATACTGAATTCAACATAAAAATACTGTTAGGTGCCAAAAGTAAAAGTAATAGAAGTTCTATCATTTTAAAACGAGATTTTTTAAGATCACACCAAGATGTACAGGCACGCAAAAGTAGATATAACACGTTTTCCTCCTTTAACTGCATTTTTAACTATTTATACTGCAGGTGAAATTCACCCCTGTACAGACAGCCAGTAGACAGAACTTTATACCATTTAAGCTCTGATTTGTGACTGCCAGGCAGGCTAGGAGTCACTGCATCTGCATTTATACACTTTCAAGATTCATCTGCATTAACATTCTCTCTCTCACTCACTATCAAGATACTGATTCCTGACTCCAATCAGTCCATGATGCCAACTTCCAATACCCATTCGTTAAATTATCAAACAAGCACCTTTGTGCTTTCTCCCATAATACCTTGCAGGCTGGGGAGCAGCTCCCCATAAACATTGCCAAAACTATCTCATTTTCCTGCTTCAAAACTTTCCTTTTCCATGATGCCTGCAAAAACCTGGCAATGGTTAGACCACTGGTACACTGAGATCACAGCCTATCATGCTGACCAATATTGTCTCATTGTTTCCTTCTATTTCCCCATCTGTCTCTATCTTTTATCTCATCTTATACTTAAGTTGTAAGCTCTTTGGGGCAAGAACTGTCTTTTTGTTCTGTATTTGTAGGGTGTCTAGCACAATGACCAGAGGTCCTAGGTGCTTTGATACTACAAATCAATAAACAAATAATTTTGAAGGGATGTTCCATATGAAAAAGGCTGGAAGTTTTAAATATTCAAATATCAGTGAATATTCTATCACACTTGGGGAGGAAGAACTATTATTTCATTAACAGAGAATCAACACTTCTCTTAGTAGGCCACAGGGTCATCAAAGATCATCACAAGTTACTCCATTCTCTATAGGGCCCCTTGCAGATCAGTAGACAGAGAAAATGAAGTACCAAGTAGTAATGGAATGTGCTACCCAGCTTCCACTATACCAGTAATAAAAAGAATATAAGATGGCTCTTTTCATTGAGATGTTTGCTATGGGCCATAAAAAAATAGGGCGTAAAGTGGCGTTTTCACTCAACTTGCAGGTTCCCTGTGGTGCAGGCAAGACTACTTTGTAGAAACTCTGTAAAGCTTGTTCCTGTTTTCATGATTTTCCTTGTGGCTTACAATAGTATCTCATATTAGAATATAAACAACAAATCCAAGCACAATAGAAAATAAATTACTGCAAACATTCTGGACATTTGGGAAAATCCCCACTAATTTTTCTACAAATTTGTGTAAAACTATCCCAGCATATTTCTCCAAATGCCCTGTAGTTTTCTATATTCTCTGGCTATTGCTGAGTTCTCAACAGCTGCCATATTTGCCTATACAGCCCCTGAGTTATCATTATCTCACCTGGAGCTTTACAAAATGCTTTGGGATAAAAAGTGGCTAAGGAAAGCGGAAGCATAGACTCATTGACACACAAAGTTGTAGTAATTTAACTAAAAGTGTGACTTAAAAGTGTATGTGCATACTCTTACATTGCTTATATCCTGTATCTTAGAGAGAAAGGACAAACTAGAGAGGAAGGCTATTTGTGTTGGACTTCAGAGACCCAGACTCACTTCTTTGCTCTGCCACAGATTTCCTGTGTGCCCTTGGGCAAGTCAATTAGTCTATGCCTCAGTTGTCCATCTGGGAAGTTGGGACAGTAGTAGTTGGGAGAGAGGTGTTGTGAGCATAAATACCCTAAAGTGATTGTGATGTGCTCAGATACTCTGGTGATGGGGATCATATAAGTACCATAGACAGACATATCAGTTCAGCCTGCCCAAGCTAAACTGACATAATCAATTTGAAATCAACCTAGGTGTGTCCAAATAGGAGTTTGAACCAGCTAAATTAAACCAGTGTAAATTTGCACAAGACATTAGATTTGGGACAGATGCAGTGTTGGTGATGGAGGAAAGAGCAGGAGCTGGGAGAACAAGGTGACTTCTTTAATGACCCCTGCCAACTTACCTTCCTTACCTGCTTTACTCACGACAAAGCCCTGCTCACTAGTGTACTGGTGGGAGAATGGAGTAGCCAGTGCACCTAGGGAGCTAACTTAAGTACCCACTCATCTCTGATCTGTTCTGCTCTTGTGCACAGCAGAACATTGTGGAACACAGGCAGACGCTGGACACCCAGAGAAGCAAAAAAGTTGAAGCACTCTTTCCTATAGACTCTCCAATGTGGAGAAGTCAGACAGACAGATTGGGGAGGGGGAGGAAAAGAGAGAAACAGTGGAAAGGGTATGCAAATAATAGGAGGAGGGGAATGATGTGAGAAACTAGGGGCGGGGGAGGTGGGGGAAGAATTCAAGTCAGTAAGAAAAGGATATTCGAGCAACCAAAAGGAGGGAGCCTTGGAGGTGAGAGAAGGATTTAAACAAATAGAATAGGGGTGATAGAGGAGTTTTCTAGCAAATAAGAATAAAGAGGAGTTACTTGACTTGTATAGTAACTTGAGTTCTTCAAGATGTGTGGTTCCTATCTGTATTCCATTATGGGTGCACTTGTGCTTTATGCACCTGAGACCAGAAGATTTTTGCTAGCAATGTCTGTTAGTCCATGCCTGGGCCCTTCTCCTTCTTGTGCTCCAAAGAGAGGACATATGGCATGGTGCAGAACAACCACCTCTCCGGTTTCTTCTCTACCATGAATCTTGCATAAAGGATCCAAAGCAGAGAGGATGGTGGGTGGGTAGAGGAATACAGAGAGGGACCACACATCTTGAAGAATTTCAGTTACTTCATGAGGTAAGTAACTTCTCCTCCCCCTCCAAGCGATAGTCCCTCTGTGTATTCTGCTGTAAGTGACTGACAAGCAGAGCTAATTAAAGGAGGGTACGAGGACTTCTGTGGTATCGATGACTGGAGGGCTTCTGTGACCAAAGAAGCATCAGCTGAAGAAACTTGCAACAGGGTGTAATGTCTCATGAAGATACAAACAGAATGCCATGTTGCAGCTTTACAGATTTCAGTAAGAGGAACATCTCAAAGTGAGATTACCAAAGCGGCTTTGGCCCTAGTTGAGAGTCTAAGCAATTTCCTAAAAGATTTTGTTCTTTGTAGGTAGAATGCCAAACCTTGATGGATCAGCTCATCTACCTGTCTAGGTGAGGTGATGGTGACCAGAACCTTCACAGATAGGTGGATCAAAGAACATGAGGCCAGTTGTTTGAAGGGAGGCCTTGTTAATTCCGAAAGGACCAGATTGAAGCCCCATGATGGAGTAGGTTTCATTATAGCAAGGAAAGGCTATGACCAGACCTTTCAGACACTGTACAGACATTGTACAGTGGTTGTAAATTAGGGAATGCCAGGCAGAAAAAGCTGTTGTGTGTACCCAGATCTAAAGTCTTTAAAGAAAGGATATATTAGAATATCTATATATTCTAAACACAATGGGGATGTCAGAGAGTCATCAGATAATACTGACACCAGACAGAACCTTTTCCACTTCTCTACGTAGCACTTTCTAGTGAACTCCTTCCTACTGTAGTTAAGAATAACCTCAACCATTTGTGAATGTGTCCCTTTTAGACTCAACACCCATCCAAATACCAGCCTGTCCTCTGGTGGGAAGCTGTATTGAGATGCCTGACCTTGCCTGTCCTAAGAGAACAAGTCCAGGGACATCTGAAAAATTTTGGGCAAGCAGAATGGTCTAGACCATCTGGGAGCAATCAGGATGACCAACACTCCATCTAGTTTGAGGCATCAGCTGTCCCAACCAAATGACTAGGAGTGAGTCTCCCTGACCTTGAGCTCCTCTGGAACAGTTGATCATGCATTTTCAGTCCTCTTGAGATGCAGACAGATACTAGGATGGAAAGCGCCCTCCCCCCAAAATTGGGAAAATATGTCTATACTATGGAATCATGTAGCTCCCATTCATGGTCCTTGGAAAACTGTCCGTTGAGGCTGCCTGCCAATGTGTTGTGTATTCCTGAGAGCTGCACTGCCAACAGAGTGATCTGGTGGCAAATACACCAGTTCTAAAGATTGACAGTTTCTATACATAGAGGTACGGATATCATACCCCCTTGTTTGTTGACGTTGAATACTGTAATCATGTCTGACATCACCTGACTATACAAGGTCTGTATGAATGGCAGGAATCGCTTGCAGGCTTCACGGACTGCACACAGTTATAGTTTTATGTGCATCCAGGACTCTTGGGAAGTCCATGTCCCTTAGGGTGGGGTGCCTATCTAGATAAGCATATAGCACAAGGAAGCATCTGTGATTAATGTCTTCTGAGGCAGGGGGCTTTGTCCTCCCACCAGGCTAGAGAAGCTTGCATTGTGTGTGGAAATCAGTGCTAGCTTTTCCATACTGTGTTTGCTCAGCACATATACTGTTCAAAGCCAATCCTGGAGGCAACAAATGCAAAGTCCCATGAAGGGTGTCACACAGGTGCAGGAAGATATGTGACCTAGGAGAATAAGAATGAATGGATTGATGTCTGTGGGCTCAGCTGAAGTTGAGTGACAAGTTCTTTATAGACTGGAATCTGTCCTGAGGAAGGTATGCCTTGGCACTGATAGAGTCCAATATTGCCTCAATAAAATCTAGTCTATCTATAGTCTAAAATGGACTTTTGTACGCACAAAACTTTATGCAGATTCCCAGTGAACTCAGAAAATTGACCAAAGCTGAGGTTGCTGTCAGTTCCTCTTGATGAGATCGCCCCCTCAAGTAATCAGTCATTAGAATGAGCTGCTATGACAAAGTACTTTTGTAAATATCCTTGGCATAGTTGCAGGGCTGAAGGGAAGCACGTATATTGATAATGGTATGAACATACAGTGAACCTTAGGAATCCTCTGTGGGAGGAATGGATGTCTATATAGAAATAAGCATCCTTCATACTGAGAGCTGTGAATCAGTAGTATTTTGTTCAGTGAGGGAATTACTGAAACTGAACCTCAGTTTGCAGATATAGTCATGGAGCTGTCTGAGATCCATGATGAGACTCCATCTTACCTTCTTTTTGGGGATGAGGAAATATTTTGAGTAAAAATTCCTTTCCCCAGTATTACAACAGCACTGCCTCTATTTCTCACAGATGAAGCAGAGGATCTAGTTCTTGACTGTGCATCCTTTTGCAAGAGGGGTCCCTGAAGAGGAACAGGGAAAGGAACTCTATAGTGTAGGCAGTATGAATGATGTCAAGTACCCATTTGACTGTTATCTGACAAGCCTGGAAGAAAAGAAACAGATGGCCATCAAAACTGGATATTATAAGTTTGGGTAGATGGACATGGTATCTGGAGTGGTTCACAGTTCTCGGAAGTCCGAAAGTGTTTCTTAGTGGCAGGTTAGGGTTGGAAGGAGGAAGAAGGGTAAATGTGTTTGTTTTACTGCAACTTCTGTCATTTCTCTGGTGATTCATAAACCCTTTATCATTAAAGTGTTGAGGTGCGAGTCATGGCTTATATGGTTCTGGCCTGTGGAATTTCCTCCTTGTTGATGGAGTATAGATCTCTAGTGAGTAGAGGGTTGCCCTTGAGTCTTTCAGTAAGTGTAACAAATCAGTTCTCTTCCCACTGAACAGATTGTTCCCTTCACAAACAAATTCTCCACAGTAGGCTGGACTTCCTTGGAAAATCCTGAGGACTGAAGCCACAATGTCCTATTCATGACAATAGCTGTTGCCATCAAACAGGAAGCTGTGTCTGCTGCATTCACTGAGGCTTGAAAATGACCTGGCAGCTTGGAACTGTGCTCTGTCCTCCTGCAGGAGCTTGTTAATTATTCCAAGTTTGCAGAATTTACTAACAAAGTTGCATTTAGCAATTAATGCCCCTGACAGAATGTTATGTGGAACTATAGGTTGGATGAAGCAAAAACTTTCCTCATCAACAGGTCCAAACCTTCAGCTCTCTTATCGGAAGGGATGGATTTTGGCTAATATTGCCTGTTTCTTTCAGAGACTGCTTGGCCTAAGGAGTTCAGGGCAGGGCGCGTAAATAAAAATTCTGCTCCCTTGGCTGGTACAAAGTATTTATTTTCTGTCCTCTTTGGAGTGGGACTACATGTGGCTGGAGAATGCCAGACCATCCTTCCAGATTCTGAAATATCTTCATTAACAGGCAGTCCTTTGCTAGGTCCCATGTGCTACAGAATGTCGAGGAATTTGAGATGTCTCCTGCATTTCCTCCAGGAGAAGGAACCAACCTTAATAGGTCTTGGAATTGCCTGTAATCAGGTGGAGAAAGTGAGGCCAGCACAACCGCCTTATCGGGGGATGATGATGATGATAACCCCATCAGTTCCGATTCTTCTTCCCCTTCCATTAGTTCTTAAGCAGGTTCAGATTCCTCTCTCTAAGGAGAGGAATGTCGTGATTTCTGACAGGTTGTTCTGACACAGGATAGCATATGTATCGGTCACATGGTCCTCATTACAGCCATTAAGAAGGGTCAAATGGTGGTTGAGGTGGCCCTCATGGAATAGATCCCACACCATTGTTCCAACATGGGTGCACTGTATTATTAGAATGGAAAGGAGCCCAAGAGAGACTCTAAATCTTATATCTGGACTAACCTCCTGACTCCTCCTTACTGCAGGCAGTGATGGTCTCTTGCCCATTTTCGATGCACCTGAGGAGGAAAAGATAGATCCCACTTCCATGGGTGGTGTTATTGGAATCACAGAACTTGTGAGATCATGGTTAGGGGAAGATATCAGGGAGCAACTCTCTCTTTTGTGCCACCCCTGGTCTGGTAGTATCGATCCTTGTGAGGATTGAATGGGAGACTCTACATCCTGGAGGATGACAATATCCTCATTGGTATTGTATCTCCCTGCAGGCTTGTGGTGGCATGGAGGACTCCTGTCTCTCTGTCTGGAAGAGTCAGCATTTTAAGAACTTTCAGCGCCAACAATTCCTTATCATAGTATGACTATACAATAGTTGGAGGGGGAGGAGCTTGATACTTCTCTTTCGTCAGTACCATGGATGGTTCCATTCCAGCAGATGGTGCCAGTCTCAAATTACTCTTGCTCTTTAGAGCCAAGAGATTGGTACTGTGTCTCTTGTGAGTGCCTCAGCTTCCTTTTACCAAGGGCGCAGAATCTCACCCAACTTTAATAGCATTGAAAAAGGGGTCATCTTCTTGAAAGTGGACCTAGAGGAGGATTTCTTTAATCATTCAGGAGTATGTTTTCTACCCTCCTAATGTCCCTGTGTGAAAGAGAGTCTTCAGGTCTACTCCTCTAGGCCTTGGAATCTCAGTGCCTCCACCTGCTGTCTGACCCAGGTCAAACTGGGGCCTCATAACACGATCCATAAGATATCTTCAAAGTCTACACTCATGGACTTGTTGAGTCCTGCTGCGGAAGGATCAACAAACGCTGCACTTCAAGAGGATGTGAGTTTCCCCAAGGTAGTAAGAGGCACTTCAGATGGTTACTGACAGGGAGGGCCAGGAGAGACATTCTTGAATCCCAGGCATTCACGTCACCCTGTTCAGAAGAGAGTTTGAGGGAGAGAGGGAACACCCAAGCCCTAAGCTTATTTAAACTAACTAGGTACTAAGAAATAGCTAAAACTATCTAAAAGTATTAAAGGAACTTTTTACAATCTTAACTGTAAATAAGCTGAAGAAAGTATCAAGTGCTGCAGACACTGAATGGTTCCATCGGCAGCAGAATGGAACTGGAGAGTCAGTTGGTCTGCATCGCCCTTTATGGCCTTGGTTCGGAGCAGTAGGGCACAGCCATTACTAATGGATATTACTAACAATAATCTTCCAGTCTGAGGCACATGGAGCAGATGAGCATGCACAATGGAATACATAAAGACCATCACTTGAAGGTGGGGTTTTACTTTACCATGTTACCTTCTCCACCCCACCTCGCCCTCAAAAAACAAACAAACAATAAAAAATAACACAGTAATTTTCAACATGTATCTATCTTTGGGATACCTTGACTATGAAAGGCATTACAGGAAATTCTATCCTGTGGAATAATTTTTCCTACATTAAAGAATAGTTGCATAGAATAAACATGGATAAAACTTTATTACAGGTGCATAAAACAGTGTTACAAAGATACCATTTGTGATAGATTGTCCCCCACTGATGGGGTGCCACCTGATGTACTGGAGTCCCACCGAGCCCGCCCGTTCCACCAGCCTGGGGTCCCTCACCCTGTGCTTTGCCAGGCCCTCAAGCCTCCTCTAGCACACAAGCAAGTAGGGACACACCCATCTGCAGAATGACACAGACACTGAAATCAGCTCTGCATGGGAAGAATCAACTAGGGGATTGCCCAGCACTCAAGTGCCCTCCCCCTCTGTGGTGCAAACCCAAAATTGTATTGTCTTGCTCTGCACAGAAAACTGTGCAGCGTAAGCTCATGAAATTCACTCCTTCCCTCAATGTGGACGAAGATATGCACAGCTTTTTGCCTCCAGTTATGAATTTCACAAACTAGTTTAGAGAGAACCAAAAAAGTTTATTAACTACAAAGGATAGATTTTCAGTGATTATAAGGAATAGCAAACAGATCAAAGCAGATTATTTTAGTAGATAAACAAAAACTGCAAACTGAGATTAACACACTAGATAGGTAGGTTATAAATTAGCAAATTGTCACCCTGAGTGATAAACAGACTGGCAGAGTCTTAAGACACAAATTGCCTTTGGTTTCCCAGGTTTTCATACACAGGCTAAAGATCCTTCTAGTCTGAGACCATCACTTTCCAGGGTGTTTCCAGGTGTGTTGTTGCAAGGACATTGAGGTAGCCTCATGATCGCATTATCCCCCTTTTATATCTTCTTCACACTTGCTGGAAAGCTCTTTTGCTGAACTGGGTCAAACAGTTCCCATTGTGTAGTGCTATCTCTGAGAGGTCTCTGTTGTACACAGTTCCTGGGGTAATCCTTGTGCTTGTGTGCATTTCCTCAATAAGCCATTAACATTGTTTGGACTTTTTACTGTTGTACCTGAAAGGCTGCTTGTGGGTGTTTTCAACCTCACATGTTTCAGTAACACATACATAGCCACACTTCATAACTTCACATACAACAGTAACACATATAATGCAATGAGATATTAATGTCTAGCAGATCAAGACTTTTAGAATGATACCTCACAAGCTATACTTTCTATAAAACATACACTAATTTCATGGCAGAGGTGAATACTGGGGTGTCAGGGTGTCACACCATCCAAATTAACTAGCTCTGTATTAGCACTATATCATAGTGGCTACAGGAGTAAGCAACAACAAGCACTCCAATAAGAAAAAATGAGAAGTGAAATTAAAACAGTGAATCAGAGTAGTTTAATATCCAAACTCCTTTCCTTGAGCAGGTGACAAGAAGAGATCAGACAAGACACTTAAAATAATGTATATGAATATTTCAGTGACAAACAATACAAAGGAACAGAATGAATGAGTTACAATAAAGTAACGCCAACTGTAAAAACTGTAAATAGAACTCAAATACACCATGATGTGCTAAAGAATTAACAAGGCCATTAAAAAAAAAGAGACAGACAACATGGTCTATTACATGTATCTTGTTTCCATGGTATAAAAAGGAAGACTGATTTATAGAGAGTAAAAGAGAAATTCAGTTTCATTTTTGAGATTTATATTTAGGGTTTCTTAATTGCCATTTATTTGTTAAACAGGATTTTTAGGGAGAATTTAATATTCTTTCCTGTCATTTTAGAACCCTTGGTCTGTGCCACTGTGTCTTTGGAGTCTCTGTTTAAATACTTGTGATGATAATTGATCGGTTTGTGTTTATCAGCAGAGTGATAAAGCTACCAAAATGTAAATAATCATTCCAGAAAACTACAAGAGAACAGAGAAATAAAACTGTATGAAACACTCAAGGATTAGTACTGCATATAAAATTAATGCACAATGACTAAAGTGATGATATACTCTGAAACAGTGCTGCCAGTATAATATTTCCAACCTGATTTTCCATTTCCCTCTCATAAGAGCAAGCTTTGATGTTAGCAATAGCTACGCAAGACTTCCATGATACAAGACTTTCACAATGTGATCTGAATAAGTTTAAGGATGGCCTACTGAAATTCTATTAATTATTATTAGGAACTGTAAAATCATCATTTCACTGTAACATAGTCTATCAGCTCAGGTATATAAATACCACAGATTTTCCCCACATGCAACCATACCATACAGCAGGGCCTCTTTCCTATATATTGATAACAACAGACACCTCATTTAACCATGTGATCCATTTTGAATAGTTTTGTTGCCTGCTATTGTCATGATGTCAATGCTTCAGTCAGCCCACTATCATTCCTCGCATCCTATTCTGTAACTAGCAGATTCATAAGGTAAAAATGGTTGACAGAACCTTTATTCACCAAGTAAGTTGGAGGATGTCTTCTTTAAAAATTCACTGGTAATTTTTATGCAATATATAGAGTCAAAGTGCCATAAAACTATACTGTACCCTCCAGTGAAGGACAGCTGATGCTTATTCAACATAATGTTAGCCTAATTTTAACAAAGTAAGATATCAGCTCTACAACTAGTACAGACAATGTCAAAATATACTAAAAAAATGTTGGACACATGTTTTATTCATGACAGCAAGCGTCACTCCTGATTCAGCCAATTGTTCACCTATTATTTTAAGGTCATAATTCTCTCTTCTTTCCCCCTCTTCCCAATCATATCCATGTTGTACAGTAACAGACTAATTTTTCCAAGTTATACATGCTTTCTCTGACATCACAACTAAAATACATCACAGCTAACTTTTTCGATATCGTACTTAATTAGGCTTAAAATTAACTTGCAGCATTGATTATTGATCAGTTTAGAATGTTAATATAAAAAGTCTGTAAGAAATATAGTTTCACAGCTAAACAGTTTTCTCTTTGTACAGTTATTAGAAAAATGGGTCTGCAGATTGTTAACATTGTTTTACCAATTCTCTTCCCTGAGATTACCTTAAAATATAAGCAAAAAAGAAGATTGTAAGTATTTAAGTTGTTTGGTTCAAAACTATCTGAATCCTTTGTACACCTTTGTCTATAATATAGCATACATTAACTCATGACATCAACTGGACGAGTTAAATGTACGGAAGTAACATTACTCACCTCCACTTCAACCTGCTGTTCTCATTTGTTATGACATCTTCAACAATGAACCTCACTTATGATAGTGATATTGGACTGTAGGCAACTGAACAGATCCAGATCGTTTCGTAAAGTTGAAGTCAGGGCTGAAAGTTTCATTGCCAGGTTTTATTGTTTTTACCATTCGTTTCCTGCAGTCACATTGCTGTTCAATTAGCATTAGAAATAAAACTTACTCAATTTTAAAGTTGCTAAAATCTTATTAATAAGACTCATTAGCTCTTCACACATTGCACCAGCTGATCTCTCAGAGGTGGCAAGTTCATTCTTGCAGTATTTGGTTTTTTTAATTGTTTCCTTTTTTTTCTTATACATGTTGCTCTACTTAGGCTGTAATCTCTAAAACTGGAAAATATATTTCTAGCCATGATTTTTTAGAAAAGAGAAACTGTTTTTGTGCGTCAGTCATTGAAAGGTGGATTTCACATAGAACACCTTACCTTCCTTAAATCACCAGCTGAAGAAGATTTTAAAGTGTTTTTTTTTTCTCCTTGTACACTATTGATAGCCACCAATCAATATTTTGGACTTTCTTTCGAAAAAAATATTTCTAGCCCCTATAATCTGAGATCCATATATTTTAAAATCTGTAAAGACAAAGGATTCTTCAAATAGAGGAACTGACATTGATTTCCTATTATTATACATTAGTATCTTCATTCACAACATTTTACAACTATACATAATAGGTATGGTAATGTGAAGAGCAAACTTTAGTAGTAGCAAAACTCTTTGATTGTTAGTGACATATGTCATTGTTCAACTGAATAGGATGACAAATACATTCAATATGTGCAAATTGTACAATGTATATGGGTGATGACCCTTGAAATTAAGAATATTAATATACTAAGATGATACATGATGCTATCTAATAAATTCATATCAACGCTGTGGAAATGGTAAACAAGCTAAAAGATCAAATTAAACTTTTTTTTAAAAAATAACCAGCCTTAAAACATACCAAAGGTTACACAGTGGAAACACAGCAGTGTTATGCAAAAGAAGTAATTATGGAATTTAAGAGCAGTTAGTGATTAAAAATATTGAATTATAACAACTCTCAATATATATAATTTAATGAAAGTCTTATTGAGATTTATGAGCAATATATAAATCTAATGAGCTGAATCATATTAAGAAAAAAAACAGGTTATAACAACTGCTGTTAATAATAACTATGACTGAAGGACTGTACATTTGAAATATTTAAGTGCATATGATGACATCAAACACACAGCCTGATCTCTGTATACATTATCTACAGTTGTAGCAGGCCATATTAACAACATTCAGTAGAAAGGAGAAGACTGACAGTCACTTCTTTAAGTTTCTAGTAGAAAAAGGAAAAGCAGTTCCTAGCAGGAGAAGAACAAATGACAGTTAACTTGATTGGATGATGAGCAATTTTAATAGACACACTGCTGTATTTCCTTCTAGGAGGCATCATTGACTGCATGCTGGCTAGATGGAAGTTCTGATAATGTCTGCACTTTTTGTTTCCCCCTAGTGAATATTACAGAGGTTTTTTTTTGGGGGGGGGGGGGTGCAAATTTAGCCAGGATCTAGCCACTGGACTGTGCCTGTCTAAATCAGAGTGTGCATTTGGTCCCAGCTCTTTAACATTATTTAGTCAGATTTTGTAACCATTCATGCACGTGTTCTTCTGAGAAACTTAAATCCATAGATTAATTTGCCTTCTACAATATCCTCGCTAAAGTTTTCTTGTATAATGCATGTTTTCCTTTTCTCCACATTATATTTACCATTTGGGATATCAAAGACGTCATCAAGCTATTAAATATAATTTGGCATTCAAAGCAATCTCAAGTTAAAAATGACACATGAGCATCATTAAGTGCAAACTAGCTTTTTATAGCAGCCACGGATCAAGCTAAATGATGCTTTTAAATCTTAATGGCTGGTTACTTAGCAAACAAAACTATCTCTCCCCCCCCCACACCCCCCCCCACACACACACCTCACTCACCTGCTGCTCTCCTGGCTCTGGGGATTTCACCAGGTGCTTATCCTTGTACAAAGACCACAGGCCAATATTAGGCAGGAAAATTAAAGCCACCATGAACAACAACGTCATTTGCAAAAATCTCTTCTGTTTTCTCTTCATGGCAAATGGCAGCATATATAGAAGAAGAGGAGCTATTCCTTGCACTCGGGGCCAGTTTCCTTTCCCCTCTGTCTCTCCGCGTCACCCCGAAACTGGGAGTCGGTTAGAAGAAACTTTTGTTACAAGCCTCGAGTCACCACCAATCCGCACAGTTCACAGGGCGAGTTTGTAACCTGCGGAACAAACGCAAACACAGATTCACTTAATTCCCCCACAAATGCGACTGAAATCACCGCCCACCGGCTGAGGCTTTCCCGAGGAAACTGTGAAGCACATGATCGATCCACGTTATTATAAAACAAGAGAGTAAATATGATCGGCAGATAGACTGATCAGAAGTTATTGAGAAATCGATACGACAATAAATGGTTTACGGGAAATTGGGTGGGAAGTGGGGGCCACGCGCTGGTCAAAGCACGCAATTCCGCAACCCACTGATCAGAGTGGGACTGCCAGGGAGCAATTTGCAAGCTCTTCCTTTGCGAGATGAAATGCTACCTCTGCCTCTAGCAGGAGGAGACCATCTCCCCCATCAGAACAGCTGCTTCCCACCACGAAAGAAATCCGGAGCTACAAGGTGCAGCTCCAGCTGGGACCGAAGGAGGCAACAGGAACTCCCGTTTGAAAGGCGAGCTCTGAACTCCTTGAACCAAACACACACCCCTCAGGAGACGGCCTCGGTTTCCCCTCCTCGCCCTCAAGTCTCAACTGCACTTCGTGACAGAGGGAAAGAGCCCTTGAAGGAGACAGCTGACATCATTACCAGCAAAATACCAACTAGTCTGAGACTTACCCTCCCCCCTTCTAGGCACTGTTAGCGTATCGCAAAGTGCATTCACCACCGCTCGGTCTCTCTCCCTCCCGGACAATATTTTCACACTCTGATGCTGTTCGTGTTACCATTCTTCTCCTGGGACTGATCAAGCAGAGAAGAAAGAAAAACATAATGAGCTCACCAGTTTATTCAATAAAAAATGCGCAAAGGTACAAAGCTCTAAGTGTGCAGGAGGGACTGGCGAGGGGATGATCCAGGGGGATGAACAGCTCCCTCCCGAGCCACCTCCTCCAGCTCTCTCTCTGATGGCTTTCAGCTGAGATGTGAGCGGGTGTACAACATGTGCACGGGATCTAAGCGGGGGGGGAGGGGGAAATCTCTCCCAGCTCCAGTTTAAACAAAGCCGGAGGAGGCGCAGGATAAAACCCTGGATCTCTAGGCTCCGTTCCTCCCGGACTCGGCCCACAGCGCCCTCACCTCAACCCAACGGCTCCGGGCCGCAAGGAAGGAGCTAAAGGCCAGAAGTAGCCGTTGTTTCCTGGGCTCTTTCTCGTCGCCTCCTTCATGATGGGTTCCCGGGGAGCAGCAGCTGCGAGCTGGCTTCGCCGGAGAGGAGAGCGGGAGGAGGCGGGGGGAGAAGAGGGTTACTTGGCACAGAAAGCTGCTCTTCCCGACGCCTTATTAGTGGGAGCAATTCCAGAGCCGGCCGAGGCAGGTAAAGCGTCCGGCTCCTGATCTGCTCCGCCCGGCTCCGCTCCTGGCCCCAGAAGCCGGGGGCGGCTGGCGCTTCTTGCCTCCCCGTGCTGGAGGCGGCAGCGGGCCCGGCCGGGCGGGCCCCGTGCAGCCCCTGGCTGGTGCTGGCGGTGGACGCTGGTCCGTAAGGAGCCTGGCGCAGCAGCCCGAGCACTTGCATGGCGTTAGCTGCGGAGCCGCGCCACCTGGGAGCCGGGGAGAATCCGCCCCACCGGCCTCCAGGGGGCCGACAGGCTGGGCTGGGAAACCCCGCGGGCCCGCAGCGGGGTTGGCGGAGGCACCGCTGGCTTGGCCAAGGCCGCCGGGGCAGCGGCGAGAAGCCGGGAGCCAGCATCTCAGGCGCGTTCCAGTAATAAAGGGGCCCCGATCCATCGCTGGGGTGAGCGCGGGGAGCCTGCGGGGGCCGGGCCCCAAAGTGTGGGCTTTCGTTTCAGTCCCCTTCTGCACCTCCCCGGAATGAAGTGCGCCCGTGGTGTCAGTCACCTTCCCGGAGGCTCCACTCCCTAGCCCACCCCCGCTTTGTTAGCCTGATGGGGGGGCCCAAATGGGGCGAGATGCTGCTCCTAAAGCATGTTGTCCTTCGTGTATGTTTATGCCAGCCACCCAAAACGTGAGCAAACCTGAAATACCACAAACCTCCAACCTGAGTCAAACATTCTTGGTTCAAGTTTTGCTCAGGCAGAAATGTGGAAGGGGGGTAGAGACTTTAAATAGGGCTCCGTGCATAGGGCATACAGTGTGCCAGTCTGCCCTTGCTATGCTGGTTATTAGAAATTCCTCCCCCTAGCTGAGGTATTTAAATTTAAATTACATGAAAAGAGTTGCAAGCCTCCCCTCCCCACCCCGATCAAACGGGACCTTCAAAATCTCAAGGCCCATGATTTATGCCTGATTGTGCATAGGGTGAATGTTGGATTACAAGGTGTGCTTGACAGGCGCACAATCTGTATATTTTTATGTAAAGAGCACTAACTCAGTCATGTATTAAAAAAGTTACCAAGTCGTTGTTGCTCATTATTTCTGTTAGTCACTGAACTATTGACAGGGTTCTCTGGAGTCTGTGGAGCACTGGAGCTATCCTGCAGCAAAACCCTATGCTTAAGTCTGAAAATTGTGAGGTGGTATGAAATGCCTGGCAATAAATTGTGACTAGTACTGTGCATTTCAACTTGAAGAATTTCAATGGGTGGAGTGACAGAGAAATCCAGGAGCATTACACAGAAGTAGGGAAGAATCATATGGAAGGGGTGCAAGTTGTGCTTGCATCACAAAGTGGGGTTCAGGGCTCTTAAGTATAAGAGGAGTGAGGAAATTATTCTTTTGCTTCCCCCCCCCCCCCATCCTCTCTTTCCTCTAGCTTCTGGAGAAGAAATCCCCTAATATCCTTCCTGGAAGATGATATGCCACTTACTGCCAGAGAATTGGACCCTGCAGAAATAGATTCCAAGGCTAGATGTGACCACTGTGATCATTTAGTCTGACCTGCTATATAAAATATACTATCAAATCTCTCCAAACTAGAGCCTATATTTCATGGAGTTGTTAACCCCCAGTGTTAAAATAATAGATCTCAGTTTATCTAGCTTCAACTTCCGCTCATTGAGTGAGCTAGATTCAAGAGTCCATTATCAAATATTTGTTCCCCTGGATGTACTTACATACTGCAATCAAGTCATCCCTTACTGTCCTCTTTGTTAAGCTAAATAGAGTGAGCTCCTTCTGTCACTATAACTCATGTTTTCTAATCCTGTAATCTTCCTTAGAAGTCTTCTTGCAACCCTAACTGTGGACACCAGACCTGGGCAGAGTATTCCAGCAGTGATCACAAAAGTGACAAATAGAGGGGTAAAATAACTTCTCTACTCCTACTTGAGATTCCCCTGTTTATGCATCCAAGGATTAGCTCTTTTGATTCAGGATTGACCAGGAAGCTCATGTTCAGTTGAATATTTACCACAATCCCCAAACGGTTTTCAGGGTCACTACTTCCCAGGATAGTGTCCCCCATGCTCTGAGTAGGCTCTACATTCTTTGTTCTTAGATGTATATGCTTACCCATATTAAAATGGCTGTTTGCTTGGGTCCAGTTTACCCTGCAATCCAGATTCCTCTGTATTAATGACTTTCCCTCTTCATTATTTGTTTCTCCAATTGTGTCATCTGCAAACTTTAGTAGTGATTTATGTTTTCTTCCATGTCATTGATAAATATTATAGGTCATGTTTCAGAGTAACAGCCATGTTAGTCTGTATTCGCAAAAAGAAAAGGAGTACTTGTGGCACCTTAGAGACTAACCAATTTATTTGAGCATAAGCTTTCGTGAGCTACAGCATCCGATGAAGTGAGCTGTAGCTCACGAAAGCTTATGCTCAAATAAATTGGTTAGTCTCTAAGGTGCCACAAGTACTCCTTTTCTTTTTTGCATTATAGGTCATATAACCCATCCCTATAAGACCCCACTGAAAATGCACCTAGTTGATGATTCCCTCTTTACAATTCCCTTTTGAGCCCTAGCAGTTAGCCAGCTTTTAATTCATTTAATGTGTACCATGTTAATTTTATATCTTTCTAGTTTTTTAATCATAGTGTTGTGCAATAATAGTGCAAATGTCTTACAGAGGTATAAGTATTTTACATCATACCATTAACTTTATCAACCAAACTTGTAATCTCATCCAAAGAAATCAAAGTTTCACTGGATCTATTTTCAACAAACCTATTTTGACTGGCATTAATTTTATTACCCTCCTTTAGTTCTTTATTAATGGAGTCCCATATCAGCTGCTCTATTATCTTGCCAGGGATCGATGTCAGACTGACAGGCCTATAATTACCCAGGTCATCCTGTTTACCCTTTTTAAATATTGGCACAGCATTCACTTTCTTCCAGGCTTCTGGAACTTCCCTGGTGTTCTGAAACTGTGTGTAAGGCAACTCAGGGCCAAAATGGAAGTCAAGTGCATGAAGTCTGGTGGGGTATCTGAGTCTAGTCAGGAGAAGACCATCAAACACCGTGGATTTTCTAGATCCCCATTTTGGGAAAGCTGAACCTTGAGAGCACATGGTAATAATGTGACTTTTCTGATGTGGTTGGAAGACCACCACCGTTTTCCCACCTAAATCTGCTTCCTGGATGGTGTTTCTGTATTGCTTTCTCTCCCTCACTTCATAGACCATGGTGGTGTGAAGTTTCCATCCCATATGGACACAGGGACAGAAAGTCTAGCAGCTATAGTGGTGGCAGACATTGGCACTTGTGGCAGCAGGTATTGATTCTTTTGATCATGACTTTACCAACATGTTAGTCAATGTGTAAACCAGGGGTGGGCAAACTTTTTGGCCCAAGGGCCACATAGGGCTGTGCAACTGTGTGGAGGGCCAGGTAGGGAAGGCTGTGCCTCCCCAAACAGCCTGGCCCCTGCCCCCTATTCGCTCCCTCCCACTTCCCACCCATCCAAACCTCCCCCCCCCGCTCCTTTTTCCCTAACCACCCCCTCCCAGGACCCCCACCCCAACCGCTCCCATCTACTCCAAGAACCTCTGCCCTGTCCAACTGCCCCCCCGGGACCCCACCCCCTATCCAGCTTCCCCCTGCTCCCTGACTGCCCCCCAGGACTCCCTGCCCCTTATCCAACACCCCGGCCCCCTTACCATGCCACTCAGAGCAGCATGTCTGGGAGTCGGGCCGGAGCCAGATGCGCTGCCCTGCATGAGCGCGCCGCCCAGAGCGCTGCCCATGCGGTGGCATGGCTGTGGGGGAGGGGGGACAACAGGAGCTCAGGGGCTGGGCAGGACAGTGCTGTGGGCCGGATGTGTCCCGCGGGCCGTAGTTTGCCCACCTCTGCTGTAAACAGTACTGATCAGCCCTGCCTTGGTGATGGCTTTCTCTTAGGGAATCCACTTTCTAGGGGATATATTCTGTGGCAGAAGTCCAATGCTGCGGAGCTGAAGTCACAGAAGACATGGTAGTCAGTAATAAGGCACATTATTATAGCTTGCAAAAAGGAACTTGCTCTAGACCATGAATGAACCCTGCAGAGTTAAGATTAATAACCTGTAACTTTCCAATATAAAAATGTAAATAAGTTCATGGAAATAGAGAGAACAATGATTGCAATATCTAACACCAGTTGATATGTTAAGTCACGAGAAAGAGAAATGACCAGATTTCCAGCCTGTTGACCTATTGCTGTAGGCTGCCTAGCTCTAAAAAAGAGGGAATGCTATGACTTTCAGGAGGGTTTTCCTGTGACCTTTACTACCTAGGTCTGAAGTAGGATTGTTAGCCAGTAGTGATCCAGATACTTCTGGGACTGACTTGCTTTTAAAAGGATGCTTCCTCTTTGTTCAAGTACTTGTGGGTCCCTCTCAGCCCATTTGTCAATCTCTCATCACTTGTCCTAAGTCAGGCTAATATGAGGGCAAGGACACTTGTGGTGTTGTATTGGTAATAAATATAAGCAATATAAAAAGAGAGGGAACCACTTATTGTAAATACTTACACACACAAACACAAGAATGGCCGTACTAGGTCAGACCAAGGGTTCATCTAGCCCTGACTCCTGACAGTAACGGGTGCCAGAGGCTTCACAGGGAATGAACAGAACATCTGGCAAAGAGTTCCACAGGTTGACTGCATGTTGTACGAAAAAAGCACTTCCTTGTGTGTGTGTGTGTGTGTGTGTGTGTGTGTGAAACCTGCTGCTTATTAATTTCATTCGGTGACCCCTGGTTCTTGTGGTGACGTTACCCAGAGTACAAGCTGGACCAATGAACAGCTCTCTCTCCTCAATTCTCCAGCCTTGGCTGCCTTCTACACTGCTTTGCGATAAGAGCTACCTAGGGTGACCAGATGTCCCGATTTTATAGGGACAGTCCCAATTTTTGGGTCTTTTTCTTATATAGGCTCCTATTACTCCCCACCCCCATCCCGATTTTTCATATTTGCTGTTTGGTCACCCTAGAGCTACCACTCGTGGTCTGCTCCCACAGCTGCAGCATGTAAGTTACTCCCAGATCTATTGTATGAGTGCTATGCCACTCAGAAATTACACTGGATCCTGTGTTTCACATAGGACTAAAGCAAGAACTGTCTCTTCCCTTGTGAGTTCTAGGACTAGCTGCTACAAGAAGCAGTCATTAATGGTGTCTAGAAATTTTATCTCTGCATCCCATCCTGAGGTGACATGCTCTCATTCAATATGGGGATCATTGAAATCCCCCATTATTATTTGTTTTTTCTGTTATTATTTGCATTTTCTGTTTTTATAACCTCTGTAATCTCCCTGAGTATTTCACAATCACCATCGTGATCAGTAGTATATTCCTAATGCTATACTCTTACTGTTCAAGCATGGAATTTCTATCCATAGAGATTCTATGGTACAGTTTGACTCATTTAAGATTATTACTACAGTTGATTCTATGCTTTCTTTCACATAAAATACCACTCCCCCAGCAGCATAGGTGCCAACTCCTTGGGTGGTCCAGGGCTGGAGGGGAAAAATTGGTGGGTGCTCTGCACCCACCGGCGGCTCCTTGCCCCATCCCAGCTTGCCTTTGCCACCTCCCCTGAGCGTGCCGCCGCGTCCTGCTTCTCCCTGCTCCCTCCCAGCGCTTGTGCCGCGAAACAGCTGTTTCACGTGGCAAGCCTGGGAGGGAGGGGGAGGAAGGAGAATGTGGCATGCTTGGGGGAGAAGGCAGAGCTGGGGCTGGGACTTGGGGAGGGATCCAATGGGGCAGGGAGGGGCAGAGTTAGGGTGGGGACTTGGGGTAGGGGCAGGGCCGGGTGGGGGGCAAGAGCACCCACCGGCGCAAAAAAAAGTTGGTGCCTGTGCCAAGCAGTATAACCTAATCTGTCATTCCTATATGTTTTGTACCCCTGCTATTACCATGTCCCATTGATCATCTATCAAGGTTCTCTGCTACCTATTATATCAATATCTTCATTTAATACCAGGCACTGTAGTTCACCCCCTTAGTATTTAGACTTCTAGCATTTTTTTACAAGCATTTATAAAATTTGTCAACATTTAGTTGTTTGCCTTCATGTGATGTAATTGAATGGGACTCTTGTTTGACTGTTTCTCTTCAGTTCTACCTGTACTTCAGCAACTCCTATCATCCCCTCTTTATTAGAATATAGAGTATGTCTTGAATAAGTCTTCCCGAAGGGATGTCTTTGTCCAAACTGTATATTCTCCACATGTGCCAGCTTGGCCCCAGCACTCAGTGTAGACTCCTCTATGCTCTTTTTAATTTTACATGCCACCCATCTAGTTCTATTTTGGTTTAGATGGTGCCCTCCTTCTTGTATAGTATCCTCTTTCCCAAAAAGTTTCCCCTGTTCCTAATAAACCTAAATCCTCGTTCCAACACCATCATCTCATCCACACATTTAGACCCTCTAGTTCTGTTTGTCTGTCTGGCCCTGTGTGCAGAGCTGGAAATATTTCAGAGAGTGCTACCACGGAGGCCCTGGACTTTAATCTCTTATCGAACAGCCTAAGTTTGGCCTTCAGGATCGCCCTCCTATCTTTCCCTATGTCACTGGTACCTGCATGTACCACAAACACTAGTGCCTCCCCAGCACTGAATACAAGTCTATCTAGAAGTCCCAACAGGTCTGCAACCGTTTTAATGATTGAATCCCCCATTCCTATCGTCTGTCTCTTCCTAATAACTGGGGTCCTCTCCGAAGAGGGGTAGCCTCAGAGCAAGAGGAGACCATTACATCATCTAGAAGGAGGGATTGGTTTCCTCCACTCCAGCTAAACGTTTGCCTTTTCCCAAGACTTTCCATTCTCCTCAATAGCACAGAGACTGACAGACCGGGAATGGGACCATTGCACTGTGTCACTGGAAGTCTCCCCTAGGTACCTGTCTGTCTCCCTTAGCTACTCCAGTTCAGTCACTCTGGCATCAAGAGCCCATACTCTGTCTCAGAGAACCATGAGTTGCTTGTACCAAATGCACACTTATGGCACCTGCCCACAAAGCACATAATTATACATGCTGAATTCAGAGCAATGAACTGGATAACCCCCACCTTGCTGCTGGAATTCTGCATGCATTATTATTATTTTTTTATTCTTGCAGGATCTTTTTTCTGTGTGTGCGGGGGGAAGTATTGGCCTAAGTTTACAGTATGTTAGGCTTTTCATACTCCCTCACAAACTCCCATGGTTGTTGCTCCTGTTCACTTAAGAGCTATTTCATTGAGATACATCTCATATTAGACATATTTACCTGCACACTGAGATCAATTCTTACTGCACTATTGGTTTTTAAAAATTGAAATGCTTATTTTGTATAAAATTCTGGATTAAACGGCGCCCTGCTCGAAGCAGATTTAACTCCAAAGATATACCCACTTCTACCAGGGGTGAATTTGGCCTAATGTTTCACATCATTTTAGGCTTCCTTTGATACAGTTTTGTCATCATGTTTTAAAACCAGCATCACATCTTTGTAGTATTGTCAACACTACCAACTTTCTCACAAATGTCATATTTGGAGGTGAGGGGGGAGACTAGTTACTAGACCTCAGTGGAAGAATACAAAGAAATGAACCCTAAAAATTCAATTCAGAGGGCAAATAAAAGAACCAAACTTTTTTTCATGTGATGACTTGGAAGCTAATCTCATGATTGTGGAAACCTGACTCAGTTTTTCAACCCTTGGGGTTAGTGATATTACAGGGGTGGCCAAACTTACAGGCCCTCTGAGCTGCATACAATAATCTTCAGAAGTCTGAGCACCACAAGACACACACAACCTGCCTTGTGGGGCGGCACCCACCATCTCCTCCCACCCATGCAGGACTAAAGCCCCCAGCACCTCTCCATGCAGGGAAGAAGCCCCTAGTCTCATCACCCTGCCCCAGGACAGAAGCCCTACACTCCCTCCTCCAGTCTGGTAGGTGGAGAATGGGGTGGAGGTTGGGGGGGAGCTCAGTGAGCCGCACTTTAACTGTGCTCAGCTCGCAAGCTGCAGTTTGGCCACGCCTGCAATATTATGTTTGGGCCAGTGAAGATTTGTTGGAAACTATGTCTCAACACATATTAAAACCTTTAGTAGGAATAGACCTAAAATATTTCTTCTTTCCCAAACCAGTAACCTATGCTTCCACTTTGTGTCTAAAATGTAGTAAAATATCAAGGGAAGAAGTTGGAAATCTATGAGCTTAAAAGCTTTAGATAATTTAATAGACATGAAAATAAGATTTTATAAAATCTCCTCTGAAAACCTATAGAATTTAGAAAAGAATGTTATCCATATTAGAGAATGCTACAGGTTGGTTTTTAAAAAAATCCATAGAAAAGTTGTTGCTCCATCAAGTTCTATAGGACTCTTACATGAGTAATGCTAAAGCCATGGATTATTTCCACTTTAAAATCTTTATTCTGTCTGACGACCCAGCTGATAGATGATTGCTGTGCCACACTACAAGCTCAAGGAAGCAAAAAAAAAAAAAAAAATGCAGATAAATCCAACTCTTCGCTAGTTACCTCACACACTGTAGAAAATCATTGAAAATGTGGTAGTAGTCAGATAGAAAAGTTGATTTTGTGAAAACATGAGTAAAATGTCAAATAATTAAATAGCTTTTAATTCAGCAAAGTGCTGATCTCTGGAAAAAATTCTCACTGTTTCTCTGCCTTTGAAAGTTTACATAAATCTCGAACCTAAGCATGGAGCATGAGCACTCTATTTTCAAGAGGAGAGTTTAAAAAGAAAATATCAATTACAAGAAGAAAAATGAAAACAAAATGGCTTTGGAAAAAAATAAGAACAAATGCACAAAATCCCAGGCTGGAATGCAAACTCGATTCTTTATTAACTAGGAATTGTATTAGACTTTCTCACAGACCTAACCCCTTTGTAGGGCTCTACTACATTTACCAGCACAAACTGAATTTCAAAGAATATACCTGAAGCAAACAGTAATGTTTATGCTATCCTATAAATATGATTGGTTTTAGATCCTTGTCATATGGTTGATTTCATAGTTCCCTGTTCATTTTTTGAGGTTAATTGGGCACTTGGCTCTTTATCATTACTTTTTGTACATCTGGGTGAATTAGCTCCCTGTGTGCTGGTATGCAGGCATGGTCTGTGGACCCTGACATACTCAACCAGCTTGAGTCCAAAGCATTATTGAGTCACTAGAAATAATAGGATAATAAAGCATCCTATTTGTAATGTTTCCACATGAAACTGAAAATATCATTAATCTTGTAAAATATGGATATGTTTGTGCACTATTTAGACAGTACAGCATATCTGAAAGGAAACAGATGTGAACAGCATTATCGCTGATCTTTTACCAGGGACATTGTGAAGAAACTTGATTTTTTGTTGGACCAAAACAAAATATCCCCCCTCCCCCCCCCCAAAGAAATTTATACAATAGATTTCAAGGCCATGCAGAACATTATGAACATCTAGTGTGATCTGCTTCATAATACAGGTAATTTAATTTCAGTCATTAATTTCTTCAGCCAGCTTTTAACTGCTGGTTGAGTTAGAAAATCTTTTCAAAAAATACGTATGTATAAAATTACAATTGTGCACTTTAACACCCCCAAAAGCTTTTTTTGTGGTCTGGGCCAGTTTCTTGCCTCTGTCACAAGCTCATAATTTAGAGTGAATGTGCAATGGGGAAACGAACAGCCCACACAGAGAATGAGGCATTTGGATGGTGGAAGGAGTTTTGTATAACCCAGAGGACTCTAAAAGACAGAAAACACCCACACCTTCTTGGTAGCTGTCTCTAACCATAACAAAGATAATGTCAGTAAAAAATATCTAAGATAACTTATTCTGAAAGTTTTCTAACAAACTGGCACAAGGACAACCTGCTTTTTTGAAAAAGCAGTTGCTGTTTATTGACCATGATATGCCTCAAACTTTTATATGGTAATGTGGTTGCCCTCTCTCCCACAAAGAGTTAGGAATCTTACAAGTGAGTGATAACTGAGATGTAGGAGTTAATGTGCTTGGGGAGCTGTGTTTATGAAATATTACTGAATGGTCTAACTTCTCTGCTCTCAACTATTGCAAAAAATCAAGCACTGAACTGAAGGACTGGAGAATTTTAATGGCAGAAACTCAACTCAAATGATTTTTTTTTAGATGTGTTGTCTGGGGACCAAATGGGATGTTTATCGCTCTGACTGTACTGTAAGTATTGGTGTCTGAAGAATGTTAGAAATTTGTTTTAATTAAGCGAAGTAAGGTTTTTTGATGCTGCTTGAGTATAATCATTATTCCATGCTTTTCTAAAACAAAACATAGTGAAGGCATATTAATTATCTGCAGTTTATTTTAATCGTTTTTGTAAGATATCAACTTAATCAGGTAAAAATGTTGGTTCTCATATTACCAAGCACTTTACTGTTAATAACATTTAGCCTTTATATAGCACTTACTCTTGACAGACATTAATCCTTTTAGCAATCTGTGAGGTAGGAAAATATTATCCCACATTTAACAATGAGTGAACAGAAGCAGAGAGGTTAAGTGAAGACGATAGAAGTCGTCTTTGAAAGAGACATGGTTACAACTCAGGAGTTTGTGTCTATGTCCTGCGGGGACATCATGCTACTTCCTAGTGATGTGTAGTTACATGAAAGGCAAAGCAAATAGAAGTATCCTCTTCATATCACAGCATTATATGGCAGCACTTATATTAGCAATAAACAGGCTCCCATATTTGACAGAAAGGCAACATAAATGCAGGGTTTCTATATGTTTTTAATATTTTATTTTTGCTTTTGCTACTTAATGCCTGACAATTAGAAGGTAGGTTCTAGTGATTTTGGAATGTGTTACTTCATCATGAAGGGGAATAAAACAAGGCATGTCATCCTGTTTTATATTAGGATTACCAAGTTTAGTGATTTGCAATCAACTGTATAAATATAATTTCCAATATTATTTTCTTATTTGACTATAATGGAAACAAGTTTTAAAAATGTGGATTAAATCAGATCACAATATTTTCTTATTAGGAAGCTTTGGCATATATTAATTATTTAACTGGTGTAAGTAAGCTATTAATTATTAAATGGCAGACATCAGTTCAGTTTTATAATGAATGTTTTATAATTGTCATATTGTTTTCCCCTTAGAATATGTATATTTAAGTTAAAAGGATTTTCTTTTATTTACACAACAAAGTAAGAGAAAAAAAGGCATATGGGAACATACTCTATTCAGGTTCAATCCTGCAGCCTTTCCTCGTATTAGTCATTTGCTTATGGAAGTAGTCCCATAACATTTAATGGGACTATTTGGATGAGTGGGAGCTACCAATGTAAGAATCACAGAACTGTGGTCTTACTGCATGAACCCTACTACACCTTACATTCTACGGTAAATGTGTTAAAAAAGTTAGTCTGTAATGTGTAAGATACCAAGCTGGCAGCACTCCAGGCTGAAGTCTACTACCCACGAAAAGACGGTATAAGGCTTGATTCTTCCAAAAAACCTAAGCCCCTGCTATGGGAGCTGTAGGTTATCTATGGAGTCTATGGGAGCTGTAGGTTATCAGCACTTTGAAGAATCTGGCCCACAGAGAGGGGGAAGGGGGCTAATTTGAGCACAGGACTGGAGCCAGAAACTCAGGAGTTCTGACTCTTAAGCCTAGAGCAAATGACTTAGCCTTAAGTCCTGGTCCTAATGAAGTCAACTGTAAAATTATCTGCTGCCATATCAGTACAATAGGAATAATATTACTTATCCAGACACTTAGCTGGTTGAAAGTTTTTTCAGTGGAACAGTTTTTCCATCAGAAAATGCAATTTGACCAAAATCAAAGCATTGTCATGTGTTGTGAAAAGTGTTATATTTGTGCTAAGGCTTATTGTTAGTGCACATGCAGCTGCAATCTCCATTCTGCCCCAGAAATCTATACCATACCCCTGTTGCTGAGGTAATTCCCTGGTAGCTAGTTCCAGCAAGTTTGTTGTCTATTTGTGCCAGCATACCTGGTCTAAAAGAGCAATGATGAATCAGGCCTTAAGTTCCTATAGTTGAGCTTCCACATATCAAGGCCTCCAAAATTAGAAGCCACTTTTGCAAATGTGCCCCAAATTACTTCTAAGGCTATGTCCTAGACAAGTGAAAGACAAAACTTTTGTCATTCAGAGGTGTTAAAAAAAAACAAAAAAAAAAACCAACCCACTTCCCTGAGAGACAAAAGTTTTGCTGACGACAAGCACCAATGTGAACAGCACTGAGAGCGCTTCTGCCAACAATGCTTATGGCAGTCATTGGGGTGGAAGTTTTTTGTTGGCAGGAGAGCCAACAAACAGTGGCGGCACTGCGTATCATTTAGTGGCACAGCTGTAGCAGCACAGCCATGTTGCTGAAAGCTGTGTAGTGTAGACATAACCTAAGTCACACAGGAAGCCTGTTGCAGAGCCAGGCGAAGTTCAGCCACAGAACTCTCTTTCCTCTTTTAAGGTTCTTTGGCTCCAGGCATTCTCCCCTGTTCTTTTTTCATTCTAGAGTTAGGGCTCTTAAGAAAACAATGGCTTGATTTTCCTCTTACTTGTATTGGGGTAAGCCAAGTGCAACTCCATTGAAGTCAATGATGTTAACTGGTGTAAGTAAGAGGAAAATCATGCCCTAAAGGTTTAAAAGCTGCATTTGCCACATACAAAGAAAAGTTACTTTCTGCATTATGTGCTGAATTTGTTAAAAAAAAAATGCATACTCGCAACTAATTTTTGTTAAATATGTTTTAATGAGCTAGCACTGAGAGTGTTTAATTTTAGTAAACAAATTAGATTTCTGCTTTTTATATATTATGTAGAAGGAGGAAACATGATTAAACCTAGGAAATACTGAGGTTTTCTCACTTTCTGAGGGAGTATCAGGTGATAAAATTAGAAGTATTCAAAAGGGACTGCTCCATGTCAGAGGATAACAATAGCTGAGAGCAGAGCCAAAAGCGTTTTCTGAAAGCTTTTAGTATTCCATTTAATGATCACTTTAGAATAAGTGCTGTTAAGGTCACCTCAGGTCAGTGACTAAACTGGTTAGTCAAGTAGTAAATGCTGATTTCTCTGGAGCCCTTTCTCATATGCATGCTTTCTCCTTGAAAATATATATTTATTGTTAGAAAGTGCTACAGTTCTTCTTTAGGAAGATATTTATTCATTCAGAGAAAGAGCAAGCACTACATTCCCTTTTGCCCCTTCTCTGTTTGAATATAACTTGTATTGAGAAGTCATTAACGCTTTTTGAGTTTGCATGTATAATGTTACATTAGAGTTAAATCCGGTCCCTCATAACAAGTTCAGGGCCTAATGCTGCTCTCACTGAAGTTGGTGAGAATTTTTGTAGATTCCAAGGCCAGAAGGGACCCTTGTGATCTCGTCAGACCTCCTGCATAACACAAGACCTAGAACTTCCACAAAATAGTTTTTAGGACATATCTGAAACACCCATTCTATCTTGATTTAAAAGTTGTCAGTAATAGAAAATCCACCGCAATTCTTGGTAATTTGTTCCAATGGTTAATTACACTCACTGTTAAAAACGTACACCTTATTTCCAGTCTGAATTTGTCTAGCTTAAACTTCCAGCCATTGGATCACATTATACCTTTCAGTGCTAGACTGAAGAGCTCATTATGAAGTATTTGTTCTCCATGTAGGTACTTATAATTTAATCAAGTCACCCCTTAGTTTTGCCATTGACTTCCAGGAACTTGCAAGCCTTGTTGGTCTTGTGGTTGAGAGAAATTATTTTTTTTTAAGCACACACGACCCCTCTAAACCATGTCCCCTCCTTAATTAGTGAATGTCATTCTGCAGCAACAGGTCACTGTATTCATCTGAAATGTCTTGTAAAAGAGCTTTAAAAAGACAATATGGTAAGCTACACATTGAGCATCTGTATTTCACTAATCTTATCACAATATCCTCCCACCCTTTTTTTTTGGAAGTCTACAGACAACTGATGGCACAGACAGGACAGTCTGGTGAATGATGCAGTGAAGGGTGTATCACCCAATATGAAGCAAAGCCTTTCTCTTTCCCTGTCATAGAAGGACCTCCATCTGTAAAAAGCAAGTTTACTTTCTGCAGATCTAAACTTTTTCTTTTTTTTCCCCGTAAAAAGCCTTTTTACCTTTTCAAAAATGTTCTCTCCTGTGGTGTAGGTTAGTGGTATTAAGCACAAAAATTCTTCCTTGAACATTTCACCATCATCAGATCTAACAAACAGAGCTAGCTGGGTAATGTCACTTAAATCACTTGATTCATCCACTGCAAGAGAGATGTATTTGATGTTTTTTAAAATTGGAAAGCAGTGCTGACAAAATCCTTGTGAATTACCTCCAATCTCTGCACTGCCGTGGAACTAGAAGGGGAACTTGCTTGATATGGTTCACAATGTCATCTTTGTTTTTATCCCTGGCGAAAAGCTCCTCCTGCATTTCCAACATGCTCAGCATTCAGGAAAGTCTTTTCCTTTTACCTTACAAACATTATCTGAAGAGAAGCAGCTGTTGCTTTTTCTCATACAGTTGCTGAGATTGTGAGAATGATGTTTGAAGTGTGATACGAAGACTTTAGATTTTCAATTTTGTCACGTCTTGCAACACTGCCAGGAGGATCAGCTGTGTTGAAATTATGTGCTTTAATTCAAAAAGTGGCACCTCCCGTTGACTACCTTACAGACTAATGTAGTAGTTTGGCATATTAAACACAAAGGTTTAGTGTTTAAATGAGATAGCATAATTTAAAAAAGTCAACTGTCCAGTTTGGGTTACCAGCTCAGTTTTTGCTGTGAACTTTGCAATGTTTACTCCCCGTTGCATTCATTTTTTGCTCCATTTCCATCACTAATGGAAAAATGGGTGGCGTTCTAGCTCAGTCATAACTAGTGCTATCAGGAGATCTTAAGATCCAGTAAATAATGCTTAATTTGTGCCAGGACTGAGCCCGGCACCTCTAGGCTTCACTGTTCATAGCCCTGGCACCACTGGGCTCCCGGCCAGCAGCCACCACTCCCCAGCCATCCAGCTCTGAAGGCAGCGCTGCCATCAGAAGCTGGGCAGAAGTAAGGATGGCAATACACCATACCATTCCACCCTTACTTCTGATCTGTTGCTGGCGGCTGAGCTGCCTGCAGAGCTGGATGGCTGCCCCAACAGTGCTTCATTTTTGCCGGGGCTGAGCCCTGGCACCTCTTTCATTACAAATTAAGCACTGCCAGTAGGTTACTTACTAAGGAAGTCATAGGCAAATGATAGGCTGTGCATCACTGTTCATGAATTTAATTATAAACATTTTTTAGGGTGAGCTGGCCCATGGGCCACTATTGAGTATCACTGCGCTAGAGTCTCTTTCAGAATCTTGAGGCAAAAAGACAAAATAATTACCCCGCCCTGCTTATGAGTATTCAGTCACTGAACTACTGTATTTGTATATTCACAATAGGAGTTGAGTGCCAAATAGATATGTTTCCTGCCCCAAAGAGCTTACTATAGACCTGAAGGCAAACAGTACATAAATACACATCAAGATGGGGAGTGGCCCATAGAATCTGAATGCTTTAGGGAATAGGTAGATATTTAGAAATTTCTTATACGCCTTCAGAAGCACATTCACATAGTAAAATATAATCTGACTCAACTGAATTAAGTGGTTTCAAAGCTTTAGGCAGACCACCAGAGCAGTGTTGGTATTGCAATTATTAGGAGTAAATGAGAGGGTTTAAGCCCTGTAGTTCTTGCCCTTTCTACAGTCAACTCATAGAGCAAAGAGGGCATTAATTCCAAAATGGAAGGCGTTAACCATTACTTCTCTGTGTCAATAACATACCATGGCATCACAGGCCACTGTACAATAAAGATAGAGATATAGTTTCTGTAAAAAGTTATATAGTACAGTATTCTTAATCTTTGTCCTCCCACTGTGCCCCCAATTTCAGTTTCTCTTTTTGCTTGGCTGTCTGCTAATGGAGATCTTCCTTGCCAAGAATGCGGTCCCCATCTGTCATTCACCTTTCATGTTTCTTAAAGGAGGTAAGGAGCCTGACAGTTTCCATGAATAACAATGACATATACTCCAATATGTCTCACAAAAAGGCAATTATATTGATGAAAAAGGGAAAAAGCCACAATTAACAACATTTTTTTCTGGCTATTATTCATGTCTGGGTTTGAGCAAAGGTGAGGTTGTCCTCATGCATAAATCACCATCCTGTCTAGATCAGAGTATATCTGCTGACTTAGGCTACTGAAATTCAGGCCTTATCTACCCTATAAAGAGTACACATTCGTTGTAACCAGGACATGATAGCTCCATCTGAGACATTTTTCAACAAACAAGGTTAAATGATAGTCACAAAAATAACTACATATTGACCATGTTTATGTTTCTGTACCTATCTAGCTGCTTTACTGTGTTTGCATGAATGAATTCTAGGAAGCTATCCTGTAAGTCTCAGCAGGAGACAGAGTACCTGGAGAACATGAACACAGAGCAGCATGTAGGAAAGTGTACTCTGGGATAACTTACTGTTCTGTAAACTGGAGGTGATGGAAGGATCACAAAAGCTGGTTGCACAGATGCAGCTATAGGGCGACATCCATGCTGCAAAATGAAGCAACCTGTTTTTCAGGAAGATGTCACCCTAACAAGGACAACATATGGTTTGATGCTACGTTTACTGTGTGGACACAAATGTGTGGGAGATGGGAGGGGTGGAATCACCAAGTGCTGTAAAGCTGAGGTAGCCAAACCTACACCAACCACACCTGGTCTTCCCTGTGATTGGTGCACTGCTTCTTTCTCCCAATCTCTGGACAACAACAGTTCTAGCATATTATATATTCCTTGTGCAGCTCCAGCTAATTTGCACTTGAGACTCGGGGTGGCAGGACAATGCAGGGATAGACAGCACTCAGCCACCTTTCCTCTAATCTCCTTGGTTCCTGCAGTGAGTGTGAACAACTTTTTGTATTATTAATTATTACTGTAGGAAAGCTGTATATGAGAGAGAAGTCTTGCATTTAGTCCTAGAGGAGGAAGGGTTTTCATTTCTCTCATTTCTTGCCAAGTTCAATATTCAATTTTCCTCAGCCACATTTTTGAACTTCACACTCTGGGTCAATCAGGTTGGATTGTGATGTCTGAGCAGTTGGCGGTATGAGATGCTTCAGCTCATGTACCTTTTCCCTTCAGAAACTTCTCTATTCACTGTATACAGACTCTGTTATCTCATCTGACCTGAACTACTTCAAGGCTCCAGTAATACTGCTCATGTTTACAGTGTGCTAAGTGATATAAGAGACCCCTGAATTCATTCATTTTACTCCCCTCCAAGAGCTAAGAGCACTACCTCCTCCCAAGATTTTCTATCTGACTCAGGCTTGCAGGAATGAATCAGTTTTTCTTGTGCTTAGCCCTTAATTGACACCCAGCTTTTGATAGCATAACTGCTTGGCTGATGCTGCTAAATTAAGTTACAATCTGTGAGCCCCCCCCCCCCCCCCCCACACACACACAAAGTGAAGTAGCTAAAGTTGAATTGGCACAGGGAGAAATGTTTCCCTTGATCAAAACCCTATCAGAAATATTAGTGTCATCTATACATACAGTGCAATGCTTTCAGGCTCGGACTGGGCCAAGGTTAGATTTCAGGGAGAGTACATAGCTTCTTACATGTAGTTGGTGACATGAGCATTTAGCCTGTCCTCAGATCAAGTCCCCAAAAGGGAGAAATAAATGCTAGGAGACATAATTTGGCAGTAGCATGTAGTGTAACCCTTGAAGATAATTTGTGCTACTACTTTCAACTTTGATTGTTCCTCTTTATGGGACAGTGTGTGTAGAGACACAAGTATACCAAAAGAGGGAAGATACTGAGGCACATCAGCATACACTCACATACCTCACAGTGCCATACAGTGGTCTCTTTTTGTGACAAAGACCATTAAGTCAGACATTTAACTAGCCCATAGAAACATGTCCATAGAGCCTTACATGTATAGTTGCCATTAACATATTTTCAAATTAGGATGTCAGCTTCAGAGGACTTTATTTGGGAAAAAGCCTTTTGGCTTCATTCAAATTGCTCACCCAACAGCCCCTGTAATGTGAAAAAAACCACAGTAATGTGAAAGTTTATATATACCTAAACACAACCCTACATTTTTTTAGTCTTTAAATACAGGTTGGGAGTTTTCTAAAATATCCCACCATTCTAAAATGGAAACAGACCAAGAATAGTCTCACAACCACAAAAACTTTTGGAACAAAACTAGATCAAATTCAATTTGTTGGGCAGTTTGTTACTAGCTGAAAATGTAGTTCTGCTTTGCCGAACTAGGTAAGTCTTTCAGATGAAACTTGCCCTAGTTTCAGACAAAGCTTTCTCCACAAAGTCTCCATCTGACTCCACAGTGTGGGATGTGTTTCTTTGAATTTTTTAGTTTGGTCAAACTCAAAAAATAGTCACAGCAAAATTCACATGTTCACCCAAACCGAGGGCCTGATCTTGCCAGGTGCTGAATGTCCTCATTTTCCACTGGAGGACCATCTGCACCTACCAAGATCTAGCCTCAAACCAAATTTCGCTGACCCCCCCCCCTCCATGCAAAATGAGATTTAAGAATGTCACACAGTTCTACATCCTGGTCTGTAAGTGGGGTCACACCACTGTGAAAGAGCAGAATTTGGCCCTGCACGTTTAGCGTGTCTATTAGTATTGCATGCTTTATTATTCAAAAAGAAGTCAAAGGTCCTTAAAATTGGAAGTGACACAGAAAGCAGCTGCCAGGATCTGAGAATATTGGAAACCATTTCATTATTGCAGACACCTTGTAATGCTGGATTAACTGTCCATCATGGGATAAGTCTAGTTGAACACAGTCCTTGGCTCATCCAGAAATAACATTCTGTGTCAAAAAGGAAGATAATTGTAGGAAGATTTAATGCAAGATATTAGGCTTTTCAAGTCATGTTGTCTTTCATTACAGGTACTTATGGCTAAAACAATCCATAGAGAATGGACCTGGCAGTGTGACTTGATAGTGTGTTATGTTAATATGTGATGAAGTGACATGTGACAAGGTAGCATGCTGATATATGATGTGATACATTATTCCATCCAAAGCTGTGTTGTGCTTTGTCTCCTTTTCTTCTTTGAAGAAGTCATCCCCATTTGTGGCTGACAGTAATGGAACTTAAAAATTACAGATTCATGTGGAAAAAGGAACAGGCGTTCCTCAACCCTGGAAATTATGGGGCAAGTGTTGTGGAATTGTTGCTTCTGAAGCAGTCTTAGGTGCTGTGGTTTAGGGCTTCACAGTCATGTAAGAAGTCATCAGTAAGAAGTCCCATTTTGTGAGGATTGAAGTGTATAAATGAGGAAGAACACTGCTGAACTGAAACGGACAATTGGAGGAGGGGTAGGGGAGAGGGCAAACAAGAGAGGGAAAATCAGAGGTGACTGTTAGACAAATACATATGGCCAAGCAGCTCCTGCTTTAAGCAAGAATTTAAAATAAGTTGTCCTAGTAAAAGGCTGCATACTGATTCATTTTTCCATCCAGTTTGGGTTTTAAATTAAGACATCAAACACCCATTAACTTTCAATTGACATTTATACCATTTGATTATTTAAACATCTTTCTACCGTTTTTACCTTTTTCTTAATATAACACTTGCATGCTTTAAAGAGATCTAATGCCTGTCTAGTCTTATAATATACTACAAATAAGCAAGGCAGAGAAAAGAAAAGAAAAAATATTGAGATTTAAGCTTGAAACCAAGCAGCTGCTTCAAATAGGATTCATATTATGTGGTGAGTGGCAACATTGAACTTGCAGTTACACTTGACAGCTCCATGGTGGAGCCAAAAGCATGATCTTTACGTTTATTTTTCAGAGTGGAGAGGAAAGCTGAGAGTTACAGAATAGAGTTGCCTACAACTGCTGAATATTTTATATAGAATATTTGTAAATAATATGCAATGTTTTCTGTAGATCCATTTGTAGTTGTTTTAGACAGTCTGTTTCATTAACTGAAATAGGTAATCCTTTATGTAGAATTCCAATTTACTGCATTTCATTAGGGTTGAATGTAGACAATATCACAGACCTACCTCTGCTAAAGGACATATCCAAGGTCTAGATAACAAAAATCAAAACTAAGCCATTCCTAAACATTTTTAGATTAAAGATGCTATATGTCAAGGATAGTCAATACTGATTTTCTTTTGCTTTTTTAGAATGACAGCTGTTATAACAGCAATAGAAAAAATCTGAAAATATAAACATTTTAACAGTGGTGTTTTAGGGAAAGAAAAACAGTTAATGTGATTTTATATTAAACCTTTAAGAGCCTAGTTTGGATGGAGTTTAAAAATTGGATCCCCAGGTAAAACAATGTTAAAAGTTTTATATGTAAAAGCAAAGATGGTGACTGACATTCTCCCCATCCCTACCGCATATCTGGGAACATAGCACAAGAAATCAGTTTTCAGTGGTGCATTTTCATTCACTGTTATAAGTGAATATGAAAAATCTGCAGTGGGGAGAAGGTACACCCTTTGAGACACTGCTACACTGAGTGTTCTGAACAAGGCCTTAAGATATGGCTTGAGCATGATCACACACTTGTAATGGATACATTAATTTTTCACTGGATCACCTAGGAATAATTGTTGGCAAGGGTTAAAATTCAGGGATTTTGTAACAAACTTGAAAATAAAACATAACCAAATGAATTTGTAAAACCAAAATCAGAGGATAAAACTACTGAGACCCAATAGAATTTACTCCCATAACCATACATCAAACTGCAACCTTAAACTGAGCCCCCAGCCACTCCCCACATCCTGTCAGTCCAGGCTCCTCTCAGAAAACGGGGGTGGGGAAGAAGTATGGAACTCTGCCACATTTATAGAGCCATGGATGTGGATTGTAATGAAGAACAATCCTTGGATGTTGCTTGAGGGTTGTCTCCCTGACTGAGGAAACTAGCCTATCCTCCGTCCATTACTATTTATGGGGATCTCTTTGAAGTTCAAGTAGGAGTCACTTTTAAAAGGTCTGTATGACCCAAAGCTGTCTCTATTGATGACTAACCTCAGTCCTCTAGGAATGACCCTTCCTTCACATGTTGGGACATTGGAGACATGTGGAAGTTGGTAATGGGAAAAAGAAAAAGAGTACTCATCCGATGAAGTGAGCTGTAGCTCACGAAAGCTTATGCTCAAATAAAGTGGTTAGTCTCTAAGGTGCCACAAGTACTCCTTTTCTGTTTGCGAATACAGACTAACACGGCTGCTACTCTGAAACCTAATAACTCAGTGGACAACATGGTGAAATGTATGGATCAACATATGTAAAGTTATGAACATAAGCTGCAATTAAGACTGAAATGTGTTTACCAGACAAGTCTGAGGAGCTGGGAATAAACCTGTTCCTCAAAGACAAAGGCCAAGCTGACATTTATAGCAAGGTGCCAAAGTCAAATGACAATCACCAATTAAGTGGTCATTCTTAGGCAACAAAGAGGGGCAGGAACAGATCAATCTGCATTTTAGCAAACAATCATATGGAACCTCTTTTACCACAAGACTCCAAGTCCCCATCCTCATAGTGGGAAGGAACTTTATCTAGCGGTAACCCACAGGAAAATGCATTTCAAAGGGTAACTGGACTATAAAAATGAGGGGCAAAGGTGTTCTCTCTCACACACTTAAAACAAAGGGTTTTAACTTGAGAATTTGGTCAGCCCTATTGCTTGGAACACGTGCTAAGGATTTTACCTTGAACCAAGTCTAGCTTAGATTTTAGTTACTAGAAAGTGTTTTAGCTTTATTTCTCTTGTAACCATTTCTAACTTTATTGCCTTATACTGGTACTCACTTAAAATCTCTGATTAAAAGTTTATTTACTTAAAATTAATCCTGTGTTGTCTTCAAATTGACTTGTTTGGTAACTCCAGTTAAAGTAGCAAACTATTTTATATTGACTCCTTACAGGGGCAATAGGCCTCTAATATTGGAAGTTCCAGGATAGGGCTGGATTGGGAAGAATATATGGTTTGGGGGGAAATTCAGGACTGGGAGTGTGTTGGGGTCACCCGAGGAGCGTGCAGGTCATCACCAACGCTGGTGAAAACCAAAGTGTCTAGTATGTTGCCGACAGGCTGTTGGGGTCAGAGATGTTGGACCAGGGCTGTAGCTATGCACACCCAGGCTGTGACCCGCGTGCTGTTTGCGAACTACAACAGTGAAGCTTTGTAAGGCACCCAAATATGCAGGGCAGATTGTGACAACCCCTCACTGCTCTGGTTTGCATCCAAGAATGTGATAAGCACCTAGCAAAGTGAGCCCCCCCGCCCCGCCCCCCCCCGACTGGGTCTCTGGGCATACAGTTCTAGGTGGTGGGTGAAAATATTCTTTGAGGGTTGGGTGGGTGATGAGTAAAACTATCCCTGCGTAGTGCAGAGGGGAGACACTGGGAGGTGGGGATTGGAGCATGAGCCCACCCCATGCTTATAGGTCTATAGGATTTGGGTGGCTTATGGTATTCCATTTCTGGATGGGAGAGCTCCCCCCCCCACACTGCTCCCATTCAGCTCTGCACAAACTGATAGACTTTGTTGCCCACTGACTCGCAAGCCCCAGCCGTGGAGCTGGTGTTCAGTTTTATCCCTCAGTGCTTTGGATGAAGCCTACTCCTCTGCCTGCAGTCAGACAGCCCCTTCCTATGCTGAGCCACAGCACTCTGACAGCAGGCTCTGGTGGTTAAAGTTAAGAGTGCCCACAGATGGAGGGTCAGCCAGAGAGGCCAACCAGATAGCTGTGCTCAGGGCTTGTTTGTGGGATGGGAGCTCAGGGTTTCCCTGTGACTAGCTCCTCCTGCTGCACTTGGATCTGTGGCTGGGGAGGGCACTGCTGAGCCCATCTCTCTCAGATACATTGGGAAAGGAAAGGATGGAACCTACAAGCCCTGCTGCCTACTCACTCCTGGTACAAAATGGACTTTTCCCCTCTGAAAAAAGCAGAGCAACTGCTGGATCCAGCAGGCACATAGCCACAGGAAACAGTGCAAATGGGACTCACAGCATCCGTCCCAGGGGCTAAATCACATTCCTAGGAAAGTACCAGCTTCTCCGGCTCTGTGTTCAGGCTCCTTCCTCCTGCTCAGGCTCCAAGGCGGAGGAAAGTCCAGGGATCAACACACTCCTGAATAGACAGCACCTGCCAGCACACCATAGAGTACCCTACACACTTGCCATAGCCAGACTCCTGTAGCATCTCCACACAGCCAAATCAGCGTCCAGCCCCTCACTACTACTAAAAAGCTACAGCAGCATCACACTCCAAATCTTTCTCTTACAGAACACTTGCAGGGCCAGGTACTCCCTGCCCAGGCCTCTTGGGTCTCTGTTCCTGGATCTTTCTCCCCAGCATCTTCTACCTTCACCATTGTGCTCAGAGAACATAGTCCTTGCAGTGAAGCAGGGCTCGGAAGCCACTGTGCCCCATCAGCAGGGGCTGGCTGTGGGATGCCCAGCATGAGGCCAGAAAGCAGGCTGTCCCAAAGTGCCCAGTAGGCACAGAGGATCATGGTCCCTTACTGTACCATTGGAGCTCGCAGTCATTGTTCCTATCAAAGCAGCACAACTTAGAGTCCATGGCATGCACCTCAGCGTACCTAGATCAACTCCAGCAAGGCACAGCTGTCCTCCTTCACTCCCATATTGATGGCCTATGGGACCCATTTTGATTCAAGGCTGCTGCTGCTGAGCTGGGTCTCCTGCCCCATGGGTCCTCCAAGCCATCTCCCTGCTCCAGTTGTGTCCCCGGGGGAGCAGCAGCTCCTGTCCCACAGGGCTAGACCCAGCTCCCTGCTCCAGCCTGTCAGCTTTTCCCACTCACAGATTTGGAGGATTCTGTCAAAGCACCACAACCTGTATCCATGCACAGGTGCCTATAGTGCCCACAGGGATCAGTAGTAGGCCTGGCACTATTCAATGTTTTCACCAATGATCTCAAAGTAAATATAAAATCACTGCTGATAAAGTTGCAGATTACCAAGTATTTCAGATCACTCTGTATAGCTGTCCTGTCCTCATTATTTACATGTAGACTGGTCAAATGGTAAACTGGTCCTATTCAAAGTAACCGCTTTTTAATGGTCTGCATTTCTTGTTCCTAGATGTCTTACAGAATGGTAGGCTGTATCCTGAAAGCAGTGACAGTGAGAAGGATTTATGGACAAGAAACTGAAAGTGACCTCCCAGGGCAATGCTGCAGCAAAGAGGCTTAATGCAATGCTTGGTTGTACAAATATGGAGTACTGATTAGGAATAAGGGAAGGGTTTTATCTTTGTATACTGCAGTGGGATAACAGATACTGGAGTACTGTGTACAGATAGTTGTCATGTTCACCTTTTAAAAAGGATGTTGCAAAAATTGGAGAGGGTGCCAAGGAAGTCTACAGGAGTGATTTGAGGCCTGGAGAAAAAAAGCCTTATGGTGACAGACTTAAAGAGCTCAATCTGTTTAGCTAATAGAGAAAGAGATGGAGAGGTGGCTTGATTACAATGTAATAGTACCTTCACAAGAAGAAAATACCGGATACTAAAGGGATCTTTATTCCTTCAGACAAAGGCATAAAGAACCACCACAGGCTGGAAGCTGAAACTAGATAAATTCAAATTAGGCACACACTTAACAAAGAGGGTAATTAAACTACTAGAAAAAAAATAATCAGGAAGTGTAGTGGATTCTCCATCTTTTCATGCCTTTAAATCAAGCCTGGATCCCTCTCTGGAAGATATGCTTTAGTCAAACGCAAGTTATTGGGCAGAATACAGGGGTAACACATATGAAATTTGTGAAATTTAATGGCCTGTGCTTTACAGGTCGGACAAGCTGATCTAATGGTCCCTTGTGGCCTTAAGCTCTATGAATACTATTCCAATGGTCTGTTTTCAATCTAGGTTACTGGTGGAAACTAATTTCTGTCTGCTATGCCATAGCTGTACTTCCCGCTGCCATTGCTTTCCCAGAGAAAATTTAGTGAAAGGACATCTTTTTCCTTTCAAGCCTTGAGTAATCCTCCTAGGCATCTCATTTTCCTACTTGTCTTTTTAAAAAAATTACTTTATTCAATGTTTCAGAAGTCCTGTAGTCTCTCGGTTGCCCTCTTCAACTTCAAGTGGTTGGGGACCAGAAGGTGGGGCTGGAAATCAAAAAGGAAAAAATTAACCCTTTCTGCTTTATAAGATTTTTCTAAAGTCTTTGGGAAATTCCTCCAAACAGCTTCTTGTTTCTTGCAGCTGCTCTTCTCTCAGCTCTAGCCACAGCTCAGACACAGGGTTCCTCTTTTCTTCATGGAAAGAAATCCTTTAGAAAAATAAAATTTCCTTTTCCTTGTACATTTTACTATCCTAATGGTCTTCAAAGTTCTTCGAGTGGAAATGTTCAGGCAGCACATCATTGAATTTATTCTGTTGCTTCCAATGAAGTTTTACCTGATTCTGGTGGATAGTGGGTGCTGAAAATCAGAGTTGCTGATTAAAAACCACCTCGGTGCCTGAAGAACACAGTTTACAAGTTTGTGTACATTGGCGGTTTTAAGAGAAAGGATGGTCTTGTAGTTAAGGTTCAGATCTGGGTGTAAATCCTGACTGTTACAAACTTCCCGTGTGATCTTAGGTGCGTCAGCTAGGTCTATATTCAAGAGGCACTTACACATGTACTTCAGTCCATCCTATTCCAGAAAATACTTACACACATGCTTAAATTTAAGCATGTGCTTAAATGCCCTTCCTGAATACAGAAGGCTTTCTGGATTAGGGCCTTAATATTTGTATCTCAGTTTGCCATATGTTAAATGGGGATAGTATTTTTTCCCCTCCCTCTGTCTTGTTTTTAGATCAAGTACTTTTTGAGGCAGGACCTGCCTCTTTTTACGACTTTGTACTCCATCAAGCCCAGTGCATCCTGATGTGGCTGGGAACTCTAGGCATTGTAATATGAAAAAGCTAAAAATGATACAATTCTCAAATGGGCATATATCACAAGATTTGTGATGTTTCCCCATCACAGTATAAAAACACATGAAAAGTGCACAACACTGCTTTCTCAGTTTCAGATCTGGAAACACATTGTAATATCAGGTTTATTAACATTTCCATTCATAAGTTAACAGCAAGATTAATTTATTTGTTTGCAAAATTATGTATTATAATTTCAGCTATTTGTATGATTCTATGTAAAATGACTAATTTACATACCCAACAAACTTCATTTTTATGCAGTGCTTAAGGTCAGAAAGCAGTCATTGGATATTTTTATTCTCCATTCAAATTTAAACTCTCCTTCAGGGCTCTCAGTTTTGCTGGCCATAAAAAAAGTTCAACAGAGCTCAAAACACAGCCCTAAATAGCAGGCAGCTGAATAGATGCTTTATTGTCACTAGCTCTAGCACATGGCTAAGATACATTTATTGGCTTTCCAGGCGCTTAGTTCATTCTCTGCACTGAAGCCTCAGGCATGCTCCTAATAACTTATAATTCAATTCTCTCCAAAACTCTAGGCTTCAGCTACCTGGAGCTCTTCACACGCGCACGACAATTCAGCCAAAACATCTGCCCAAAATTATATTCTCAGCATACCTGCATCCCTGTCATCATTCATTTTCTCAGTAATTCACCAATCTCTTTTGTCTGGATAGCAGGTAGTGAAACCTCTTTCTAAAGAAACTTCTCCCACCATGAAAGAAAACGGTGGGATCTAAGAGCTCATTGTGATTAGAGGATAGCCAAAGAGGCTATTTCTATGCATCTGAAGAAGTGGGGTTTTTACCCATGAAAGCTTATGCTCAAATAAATCTGTTAGTCTTTAAGGTGCCACCAGACTCCTTGTTATTTCTCTGTGTATAACTACCAATCTTCTGGTTAACTCAAGAACAGTTGCCCTTTTACATAATCTAGAAGCCACATCGTAATTAAAAAAAAAGTGTTACATTTTCATTCCCACAACAAATCCATGTGACACTTAGCATATGTATTTCTCCTCCCACCCCACCATATAAAAATGTTGCTTCAGAGTGCTAGAAAAGTGGATAATCATCAATCTCTGTTTGACTGGGTATTAATAAGATGTCTTGAGAGAATCAGGTTCATTAAAGTTCTCTCAGATACAGCCACTGATTGTTGCCTTGTTTTTTATTTATATATATGGAAATTCAAACGTGTAACACCACTGTCTAAACCATGTGAAATAAAGAATTGTGAAATAAGGTAAACTTTTTTTGTACTAATAGTGATTGTTTAGAATGGATTTTAACTAATAGCTAGTATTCATGGTGTAAGGGAGTATTTACACAAGGAATCGGTGGTAAGAACTTCTTATGGGGAATCATTAGGGAGCAGGGTATTAAGCATTCCTACCTAAAGTGCCCAAGATTATTGATATTTTTATATAACAAGTTATTGCAAATTGGAAAAAACAATTTGTTGTAGTTAAAGTATGGCTACTCATTCATCTAACGCCATTTGGAAAAAATATGGACCAACTTTTAAAATAAATTGGAAAAAGTGTCAGTGAAATAGACATCTGAATTTAATAACTAGAGATTTATGGTAAAATAGAGAGATTAACCTTTTATTAAAAAACAAACTTGGGTTTGGTGTATACATGAACCTTCATGATGCACTATTACAGATTAGGCTGATAATCAGGATTTTGGATCTGATGACTTATGTGGGTCAGCAATATAGGGTCTTTTGACGTTACCTCTTAATTAGATCAAATTATAATAAGGTATAGGTGAAATAAATCTAATAAAAAAAAATGGACCCAAACCTTTACTCACAACCTGCACAATATCTGAATCTTTCTTTGGAAACTGAATTAGCCAAATGGAAAGATTCCAGTACCTGCATGCAGTTCTATCCCATGTGCTGGATTTGGAGAAGAAAGTCACAGGCTCTTGGGAGTATCTGAAATATAAGATTGGTGAAGGTCAGTTAGCTTCATGCAACTTATTGACGGGGTAATTTCCATTAATATAGTATCTTAATAAGTATGCTGTCAAACTGGCACAAAGTCTTATGCATTAGGTTTTCACATGAACTCTAGGATGGAATTTTGTTTATCAGAGCGTGAAAGCATGACACTGCTATAAAAAAAAGCATACTGCACGCCATTAACATAGATCTTTTACTTTAATACACAGACTTTTAAAATACAGTCTTTACCTCTCCTGCTCTTTTAGACTGAATATGAAGGCAGAAAGTGATTTGGAAGCCAAAACTTTATCTGTTTTTAAGATATTTTAGAAATGTGCTTAATTTCTTAAAGTAATTTAGGCTTGATTGTTTAATTGCTTATTTTGCTTTCAAAATAGAATTTAAAAGTATTAAATGACGTTTCTAATATTCCTTAAATAGCTTCCTCTGGTGTGTAGACCAAAAGGATGGAGTTCACCAGAAAAAGAAATAGGTAGGGCTGATGAGGGAATCTTCCATTATTACAGTCCCTGCAGTTGCCTCCATGATTACGAAGGATTGGACAGGGTTTGTCCCCATGCTGGAAATCAAACAGGCATCACAGATTGCTATTTGTAGACCAGCTGGTGTTCTACACAAATAGATATTCAGTCCTAGCAGTAAACCCATTGTTTGAAGTTTGTCTACTCAAAAATATTTTGATTATTATTCATTCAGGGAGGAATTTATTGTTAACAAGCAAGCAGAAATAGTTTATTTTGCTGCAGGGGAAGGACAAGATTCCTTGAGCCTATGCAAAGGACATCGGCTATACACTGCTAAACTATTTAATTGTTCTCCATCAGAGTGTCCTGGGCCCTAGCATAGAGGGAGCTGTGCGGGAGTGGCAGTGGCAGCGCTGAAGTCAGCAAATCCACAGTTATGTAGATCTATCAGCCATTTCCTCCTCTTGCAATGCCCAGAGATACTTTCACAACCGGGCAAATCCTCAGGCAACTGAATTCCCCAGTTTTGCGGCCACTGTGGAAATGAATCAGTAAAAAGCAGCCACTGAATGGCCAGGATCGGACTCAGATAGTATTTATTCTAAGTACGGAAAGCTTAAAAATAATTTCTAGATAGTTTGTGCAAGAGTCTACTGCCAAAGTATGGAGTGAAATATTTCAGGAGAAAAAGCGTTAACAATTTACATGGAGAATTGTCAGTCCTGATGTTACTAGATATAAAGCTGCTCCACGTACTGAAAACAAGTCATTGTCAGAATCCCCAGATCATTTTAAGTGTTGTATTATTGTACTGGTAATTCACTGAACAAGCTTTACACTAGTTTCATGGTTCCTCTCATGTAGTATTTAATAATGTTAGAGTACGATGAAAAGAGTTGGAGATGTGACACCTATTGAGCAAATGTTATTTTTACCTCACATAATGTACATAGGAATTGTTTATTGTCATTACTAACACAGTGCACTTGTTTAGTATCTCTCATTTGCAGATATCAAAGCATTTTTGTAAGTGAACTGAGTCTCAGAAAAGCCCTGAGAGGTACAGTATTGTTATAAAGAGCAGACTGGAGATTGAAACTAAGGGACAGAGCAATTAACCCTTAGAATCATCAGGACATGTATCTGCATCCTGAGAATTCCAAACTGAGGGACAGGGCTAAGCAACCTCAGCTAATGTCTTTCTCCTGCTTTTCTCCAACAGGTTCCCTGCCTCCTTCCTCTCTTCTGCTCCTTCTCTCCCATTCACCTGTGTCTAAGGTGACCACATCTATCTCCTCAGTTTACCACTTGTGAAGTAGATTACTGGTGGCATCATCAGGACTGAGTGTTCGCCATATAAACTGGGCATATTTTTGTCCTGCAACTTCATCTCAATATTTAGAATACTCTGATGGATAGTGTGGTTTATTGATAAAGATTATATAAAATGCATCTGAAATGTGTCAGCAGGAAAACCACTGCAATAACACTGTGAATTATTTAGTACATTTCCTTTAAAACACAAAAGTAGACAGCATGCAGTTCTTTAATGCTTGGTTAACTTTCTTCTTAAATGACTGGCAGTTTAAGTATTAGCCAAGTTTGGCACCTTACTCAGGTATTGAGCCAATTGCCTGGATGACAATGTTTCCAAATATAAGTAATTCATAAGGATGTTTTATAACAGATTTACCAGTAGCAGCATATTTTCATTAATGAGAATGCAAGACTCACACGAGTGTTAATGGCATATAAGCACCATTTGTGTCAAAGGAACATGACTAGGTTGCTTAAGATATTCATGCCAGTGGCAAGTTATATTTTTAAAATGCCCCTCACACCAAGGTGTCCTTGAATGTTATGCCAAAGCATTTTAAGATTCCAAAGTCAATATAAGTAATAAAAATAAAATCTGAAACACCCTTTGAACAAAAAATTCTGTGCTGTCTTCCCCCTTTCCCCACCCCCACCCCCCATAAACACTTGTAAAACTCGGTTTAAGACACAATTAAACTTCACCTTCTCAACTAGGAGCCAATCCTGCAAACATGTATGTTTAACTTTACTCATGAGTGGCCCCACTGGCTTCATCTACATGTGTTTGCAGGATTGAGTCCCAAGTGGCTTAACCATACCTTTCAACTTGGTTTAAACGTGTGAAATATAAAGGAAAAAGTGAATGTTGAATAGTACCACAGTAACATAAGCAATTGTTACATTAAAAGAAAAAGGAACTTCCTAGATTCCAAGACTAGAAGGGACCACTGTGATCATCTAGTCTGACCTACTGTATAACACAGGCTACAGAAGTCCCCAAATCTTGATTTAAAAATTGCCAGTGATGGAGAATCCATCACGACCCTTGGTAAACCGTTCTAATGGTACCCTTCCTCACTGATAAAAGTGTACTCCTTATTTACAGTCTGAATTTGTCTCACTTCAACTTCCAGCCATTGGCTCATGTTATACCTTTCTCTACTAAATTTAAAGAGCCGATTATCAAATATTTGTTCCTCTTGTAGGTACTGTGAATGACTAAACTCTGACCAAGTTACCCCCTTAAGCTTCCCTTGGTTAAGCTAAACAGATTGAGCTCCTTGAGTTCTATTGCTATAACATACATTTTCTAATAATTTAATCATTCTAATGGCTCTTTGCTGAAACCTCTCCAGTTTATCAATATCGTCCTTGAATTGTGGATATCAGAACAGGACACATTCCATCAGTGGCCTCACCATTGCCAAATACAGAGGTGAGAACCTTTCTACTGGAGATTCCCGTTTATGCATTCATGCACTGCATTAGCCCTTTCAGCCACTGGGAACTCACGTTCAGCTGATTACCTACCACAACTCCCAATTCTTTTTTGGAGTCACTGTTACCTGTGACTGTAAATAGGGCCTACATTCCTAAAGTATATTTAGCCGTATTGCAATGCATAATTTGCTTGCACCTAGCATAGTCAAGGCACACTAGAGTGTATCAATGTTATTACATGACAATATAGTCACTCCAAAGTCAGAGTGAAAGTTCAAGGATCATTTAAAGTTGTCCATTGTAGTAGCAAGTATTTTTTCTCCTTTCAGTAGAAGGTTAATGTTGGGATCCCAAACCCCAGCAAAGTGTTTGAAGTGCTTATATATAGGTGGCAATAAAAAGAAAAAAAAAAGACACCCAAAGGCATATATTACACTTCAGTGTTCAATTTTTCTAATGAAGTAAGTTCCTAAATATGTAGCGAAAATATTTCAGTGCGTGAGCTGAGCCTAGACAACACATACATCCAAAACTACATCTAGGTCTTTATATTTAAATGGAACAGAGCTCAAGAGTTGTAAAGACATAGAACACAGACCCATAGCTCTCTCGTGACACTCTAATATTGTCTTTCTGAAGATGTCAGGCAGAAACTTGACCAATTTGCTCACTAGCTACCCTTTTTGTCCTGCCAGATCCCTGTGTCCCCTTTGTCTGGGACAGGAAGGAATCTTCCTAGTTGCTATATGATTTTCTATTGATACTCACAGCCATAGTATTGACACCTGACAGGTTAACCCTTTCCTTCCTACCTCCCAGGAGGCATTCTGTGGGTAGCATAGCTAAGATATGTTAGGGCTTAAGAGTGGGGGAGTAGTCAACTATTTAATTTTTAAAGTCAGCTCAAAAAGAGTTTTTACCTGATTGTGACAAGGTACTCTACTCACCACTAGGATGGCACCGTCTCCTGGTTACTCTGGAGAATAGTTCATAAGGTCCTTCCCCAGTTGTGTGCTGTCTCTCTCTCTGGGTCTGCAGCCCCTCTCTCACTCCACAAGCTACAGATTCTTCTTTGTGACTTGGCCCTCTGACCAGGTTGCCCTACAGATTTTACCCTTTCAGATACTGAAGTCTTCCTTCTGAAATCCTGGGCAGTCTTCCCATTCACTGCCACATAGTACCACTTCCTCAGTGTCTGGCAGGAGAACCCAGAACTACGCTCTGCTCAGGGTCCCTCTAGCCAGCAGCCAAGGTCTGTTCTCTCTTAGACCTTACTACCTTTCTTTGAGTCCTTTCCTTACTATTTGGCATTCCGGCCTCCCTGGGTTTGCCAGCTTCACCACTGCCTCATCCCAGGGAAACAACTGCAAGCTACAGGTCTCTGCTGCCTTTAAACACTCCTCCTTCTCCCAGATAGTGACAACAACCTATTTCCCAACAGCTCCCCTTCTTGTGCCAATGTCCTGTCTTTATAAGTCCAGCCCGGCTCATTCCTTCTCAGGTGGGTTCCCTCACTCAGTCAGGGGATTGCTTAGCCACGTGCTTCTACTCAGCTGTGGACTGCTGGGTTAATTAGCTCCCTTCACAATCTGCCTTAACCCTTTCAGGTCAAGTGTGGGAGAGAACACCCCCATCACACTGATATTATCTTAAAGACGTAGGGGGTAAACCATTTGTCAGCAATAATGTAGTATTAGTCCCTGACTCACAAAGAATAGGAACGGAAATACTGAGGAAAGACAACAGTAAATAAGATCCACAGAACTACAAAGGTAGGAAAAATTTTTAATTCTAACAAGCATTATTAACTGGAAGAACATATGTTTTCTATATCGTTTTCATGCTCTCTGGACAGGGAGGTTTTGTTGTTTTTAGAACTAATGAGAATCATTGCCCAAGCTCAGATCCTGGTAAATGGGTCAGAATGTTTTGGGTTCTCTCATTCCTGCTGAACGAATCAAAATCCAAGACTCAACTATCCCAATTTGTCAGTTGCTTAACTGTCTTTACTGCCTATATCTACGTGTTTTGACAACATTTTTCAGTAAAATGACCAATAAATATTTGGCTAGAAGAATACACCCTACAAAATAAGTTCAGCTTTGCTTGCTTGGGCTACATGATATGTTGATAAGCAATAAAGCATTGGCATAGGATAGCACCAAAGTGTCACCCTATTCAGTAACTCTTCAGATCCATGCACCCAAGGTTTAAAATTCCATTCAGGTGAACATAGGAAGGGTTGTTTGTTTGTTGTTATTGTTACATCTTAGTTGCAGAGTCCACAAGAGAAAAGAGCGTTTGTGAAAGTTATCTCCACAACTATAAAGGCCAGAATCTCACTTACTACGAAATCTGTAACCCACTAACAACCTCCTGCATCTGCTTCCCCTCTCCCTATGTCTGCAGGGGTGTTAACAGGTCAGTTGAATGGTCCCTTAAAATGTGTTAACTACTTACGTGACAACTCTTATATTTAGCTGTGGCACTTTGAGTTAGTTTCCCAGACCTGAAGAAGACCTCTGTGTGGCTCATAAGCTTCTCTCTCTCTCACCAGCAAAAGTTGGTCCAATAAAAGATATTACCCACATTGTCTCTCTAGAATCTCACTTGGCATAAATCAGTGAAACTTCATAACTTTAAAGGAGTTTCATACCTGACTTAAATGGAATCAGAGCTGGGGCCTTTGGGCCTCATCCAAAGCCAATTTAAATCAGTGGAAGTCTTCAAGGGCTTCAGAAGCCAAAACATTTTTTAACTGTCAATATTTGAATGAAAGGCTTGTAGTAAAAGTTTTGTCCATAGCTCACTATGCCACCAATCATAATAATGCACAATTTCAAGGAAAAATGAAAATAAAAAGGCTCCTAGCTCTGCTATATGCTAGATCAACTGACCATCACACATTAAAAACAAACAACAATTAATGCATTCTGTTTTGCAGTAAATCATTTGGGAATGTTTGCTACTTTTAGTTTGCCAGAGTTTTGCTCTTCTACAAATCGAATTAGCAATCATATATCTTGTTAGGCAGAATTTTAAGGAAACTGCAATTCATGGACAGTTAGGCAGCAATGCCCTAAGCTTTTTGTTGCTGCTGGGGGTCTGCTGCTTGCTAACAAGATGCAATCACAAGATGAGAGCGCCTAAGGGTTCTGATGTAACAAAAGTCAGAATTACAGAGTCCATGAAGCTCATTGAGCATCCACATTCTGTGCTCGATGAGCATATTTGAATCTCAGCCACATAGTTTTATTCTTTTGATTGTTTCTCATTATGCAGCTGTACTAAAATATCAGTAAAATTAAAATCTTTTTATAGGTGGATTATAAAGCAACGATGCTGATATTAATAATTAACAGCCTAGAATGTAAGCTTCTCTGAACAGAGAGCTTGTCTTATTTTATGGGACTGATTCTGTAAATCCTTACTTACCTCAGTAGTTCTTACGTGATTAAAGCTCACTCATACATGTAAAAATTGTAAGATAAGGCCCTGGGTTTGTTAAGCACCATTAGAACAATGGATCTGTTGTGATAATTGGGCCTACAAATTTACCCTAGTTGTGATCTCAACTGTAAGAAGTATGTGAAAGTTCATAAGGTATCACAGTAACTTATAACAAACGTTAATGGAAAAGATACAAAAGGGAGGCAAAGACTGAATTTGTAAAAAAAACAGCAACAAACAACAACCACCACCCTACTGATATACAAAAACTATTAAACTCATGTTTGGTAAACAAGAACAGTGTAGAATGAGAAATCAGTGAACCAAAGTTGGTGAGTCAGAAACTAGGCCTAATTGGTCGACAAAATAATAAGGGCAAGGGCTATTCTGCCCACCATTCCCTTGTGGGTCCGTACAGGAAAGACTTAGGGAGAAAAATTGGCTAAAAAGATAAAGCTGCACTATCATGGCTGACATCCCACCATCTCCTGGGACCATGGGCCTTCATTATCCTGATCCTTACAGATATTCAGACTAGGCCAGAGAGAGGGACCCAGATGACTTTGCCTCCTCTACCAGCTGCAGCTAAATCTCAAACTTCATCCAGGATGAAATAGGATCAGACTTTAGCAACAAGTATCAACAACAACAGCTCCAGCCCATCTCAACTAACTTCTTCTCTTGTCCCAAAAGAACAATTATTGCCATCTTTGATACCATCTAACAGACTGTCAAACAAGGTAGTTTTTCCATCTAAAAACTCTTTCCAGCTAAAGAGAAAGGAGACAAACAATGTTAAAATGAAAGCCTTATTTTTTACATTTCAAATGCTTTAACTCTTTTTCCTTCTTTTATCTTTTATTAAAGATAAAAGAATATTTAACAATGTTTTTGCCACGGTACTAAGCAGGCTGAGGGCTCTGTATATCAAAACCCAGATGTTGCTTAATATTATTTAATGTTGGAGAGTAAGTGGATTACATTAATACATTAATTTAGATGGAATATATGGACTAAAGGTAACAGCCCAACTGCAATATACACATTAGATAATATTTTTCCTTTAATGAGGCCTCCTGACCTGCAAGTACATTAATATCCACATAAGAGTAATCTTCAAAATAAAATAGATGTATTTCTAAAGGGTTTTCAAATAGCAAGGTCTACTAAACTTATCAGGCACTGTATGCCCTCATGTTGTATAACTGAGAATATACACCAAAACCGAATTACATGTCAACATTCTCATTTCTCTTCCAGTAAGTTATTCTGTGCAAATTCCTGAACTAAAACTATTAATTTCAAAGATAATATAGGCCAAAAAGGGAGCATATATCTACTAACCAATGACACAAAATCATATTGATCCATAATTCTTATACACTTTTTTTTTTTTACTTACTCTGTCGAGGGTTTGATTCTGCAAACCTTACCCAGACAAAATTTTCATTAACTTTAACAAAGGTTTCATCTGAGTAAAAGTATGCAGGATCCTGTATGCATATGTGTTTTACAAAGCTGAAACATTTTTAATAGGTATGACAAATATCATAGCTACATTTTAAAAATGCAGGAGGATTCCCTTTTTAGATGACCATAATGTACTTAAAATTAGAGCCCTGCAAATCTGTGCACATCTGTGTTGTACCTGCAGACCATGCTTTGAGGATCACGGATCAGATGTGGATGCAAATTTTGTATCTGCACAGGTCTCTACTTAATATCTGTAACTGGTACATTCCCTTTAAGTTGAAGCAGTGGTTAGTGTTACATTTGTTATGACACTTGTGTGCAGGACATTTACTAGGAGAATTCCAGTACAAGATTACACATCTGATGTTGTCTTTCAAAGTAAATTTAGAGCTATGGTGTGGTGGGGCCTACCTAATTGTTCTGCGAACATAGCCATTTCCTCAGTTTTCCTTGGCAAGCTGGTTTATCTGTCCAGCCAAACTACAAACTCCACCTGATCAAGGATGACAAAATTCCAAGTAAGCAAAAGTCTGGACGAAAGCAAATTCTCTAGCTGTTCTCTTAAAGCCAAAGGGGAGCTCCCACTTGGTCTTCTGAGAATGATAGCTTTGGTTCCTGGGTTACTAAATGGGCATCAAGTCTGACCCTGAATTTCTTTTCCCTCTAGATTACTTCCTTTGGCTCAGTTAATCCATGGCCTTTCCTCCCCCTAGTCTTTCATAAACTGAGGAAAGGGAGCTGTTTATATATAGCCTCTCTTCCTAGCATTTTTTACTGTGAGGACTACAGTTCCCATGTGTCCCTCCAGACTAAATGTGGCAGGCTAGCACTGGACCCTCAGCCAGCCTTAAATGCTGTTACATATGTAACCCTTCTGCCCATCAGAGTTGGCAGCAACAAGGGCCGGGTTCAGTATCTAGGGGTTCCATTCCAGTAACACAATGCAAAACCGGCTCGAGCCCCCACCCAGTGACCTGGGACAAATATATACCACCCCCGCTGGGCGCCTCTAAGAGGGAATACTTCCCCTCTCGCAAGCACAGCGTCTGAGTGTAGCAAAAGCCTTTTAATAACAGAGAGAAACAATGTGGCATTATGTTGGGGAAACACCGCCAACAAGATTCATAACACAACCCATGAGCAAAACCCATCCCAAGCAAATTGGGCCATGTCCTTTCCCTTTGGTTCTTGAGTCCAGCGTCCCAAAAGTCCAACAACACAAAAGTCTCTGTCCCTGGTCAGTGCAGCCCCAGAATTTGAAGGTTTATCTGCAGAGTTTTACCTCCCAATCTGGGTGGAAATGGGCTGGGGGGTTTAAGGGTCACCTTACATGGTCCAAATCCAATTGCCCCACCTCTTCGTGGGGCTCTGCTCCACTCCACTCCACCAGCCATCCCACAAATCACTCTTCTGTGCCAGCCCTCACCTCCATGAGCTGCTCCACCCATCCCGCAAACTGCTCCATTCCACCAGCCTCTCTGCTCTGCCAGCCATCCCACAAACTGCTCCACAATATATCTTCAGCCCCCCTACCCACTACTTAACACAACACACAGTGATTTCAGCTCTCAGTAATTTTAGCTCTTTTGTGATTTCAGCTTGTAGTAGTGGAGCCTCAGCGCTGATGCACCATTGGCCCAAAGTGAATTCAGCTGAGCAGCCTGTAATTAGACACCTAAAAAAATCAAAATTAGCTTTGACATTCCACAGTGGAGGAAAAAGGAGATGCAATTGGCATGTAAGATCCTCACCAAGAGCCCATATCACCAGGCATTAATACCTACCCTCAGCCTCTTTCAATTCACTGAGTTTTGGAACCCATGTCCCTTGCCTAGTGAGTGCTAATTAGTTGATGGTGAGCCCCTCCATCATAACAAAAGGCCAAGTACAGTTCCACTGTCCTTGATTCACATAATCAGGATAATAACAGTTTATTCGTCCTGCCCCAATAACAGAGAAACTGGGGATCCCACAGCAGCCAAAGTGACCATTTGGGCAGCTATGGGCTCATTCTAGGCGAGGTGGGTGTGCCTATGCAAATGAGATCAGCCCCTGAAGTTCTTTTCCACAACTTGCCACAACTCACCACCAGATGTCAGGGTGGAGCTCATCCTGACTCTGCTAACACATATATTTAGATTCAATCTTGTGTCAGAAATTTGATTGACCAATGGTTCAGCTAGTCCTAGGCTTAGATACCTGCAGGTATCCTACAACAGTGTTCAATTAGGCAGTCAGGTAAAGCATAACCAGCACCATCACTTGCCTAATGGTACAAAGTTTTAACACAGGTGGACTTAGGGTGATCAATTTATTTCCCAAAGGAAGCATGAGAATTGATCGTTCCGGTCATGTTGTTGTACCAGAATGATTGATTGAACTTGTGAGGTGCTGAATACCTGTTAGGCTCATGGCCCACATTTGGTCCACACCAGAGAACTAAATTAATATGATTTTTAAAGGTATTTTTACAAGTTGACTGCTATTTACATACAGTGTTTGAACAGAGTTACATTTTTGTTCCAGCAAACACATGAAGAAAAGGAATTGTAGAAACTAATCTGGAAATTGTTGAGGTGGAAAGGATGACATAATATATAGAATAGACACAAAAGTTTATAGGGCTGCATGCATACCACTGACTTTGCCCTGAAATAATGTGTGTTATAGATTTTGAATTTGCACATGATAAAACAAATTATTTCATATAAAGACATCAGGGTGCCATGCAGGGCTGTTACCTACTTAGGAATACAGTTTTATGCATACTTAGTATTCATGTTACTCATGTTTTTCCTCTGACATTCTTTTGCCTCCAGATAGACTTTGATGTTATATATTTCAGCATGATGCTCATAATGCATTCAAATCTTATTTAAAATAAAATGTTATATAACATTGGAGGTATGTGCATATGCACATTGTGTATGATTATTAAAAGGTTTTAAATATAATTTTGATTATTATATTATATTTAATTTAATAGATCACACCATATGTTTTAATTTTAAAAATATGATTTGTTATTGCTAGTATGGGTGTGTTTATGGAGGAAAAGAGACAAAGAAAAATATGTTTATCCTTTTGAGAAAGTCCTATGGAATGTAATAGAAAATTATAACGTTTCCATAGGTTTTAATATTTAATGGAGAATTATATGGCAGACATGGAATTCTATAGGATGGTTTAAATAAAACATACAGAAATGATATTTATTCTCTATTAAATCCAATAGATATTTCAGAATGAATTCTAAAGAACCTTACCAGTGCTTATAAGGTATAGGTATAATTAGGTAGGTCCAACACTGTACATGGACTGAAAGGGTATGTTTACACTTCAGTTTGAAACCTGTGGCTGGTCCATGCCAACTGACTCACAGGACTTGCAGGGCTCAGGCTAAGGGGCTGTTTAATTGTGGTGTTGATGTTCTGGCTCAGGCTGGAGCCCGAGCTCTAGGACCCTCCCACCTCACAGGGTTCTATAGTCCGGTCTCCAGCCTGAGCCCAGACATCCACATTGCAATTAAACAGACTGTTAGCCCAAGTCCCAGTCTGCTGGCATAGGCCAGCTATGGGTTTTTAATTGCAGTATGTACATACCCACACAGACAGGTGCACTAACACAAAGTATCAGGTCTCCAGAAATCTGGCTTGTTAAATCTGTCCCTGGTTTCAAGAAGTCGCATTCTAACAATATCGATTCCACACGTTTTTCTGCCTTCCTGTATATATCTATAATTTCAGCTTTTCCCTGGGGCAACTGCCACAGTGTCACTAAGACATCATGCAATGCCTTCAACCTGAGAAAGGAGCTCCACGCAGATAGGTAGAGCCACAGGTGACTTAAGTGCCTCAGGTTATGTACCATTGTGTCAAAAGAACTAAGCAAAGGAAAAGCCTTAGGCAACAAAAGCCAATAGCCATCTTTTCAATGCCTTCAATGAGCATTTATCAGGCCTTTATCATGAAACATTAACCATGAAAAGTTGTGATGACAAACATTGCTTTTCTATCTTTCCTTAAAAATATTCTTTTGCAAACTTTCTTCATAAGATCTATGAATCACAAATCCTCCTAAAGAAATTTAAAGTGTCTTTATATAGCACATCCTAATTTAATTTCATGTTGTTACCTAAATAATCTTTTCAACCTCATATGGCAGTGGTCCCCAGACTTTTTTGTCTGTGCCCTTCTCTGGGAGGCATGGTCAGGAACCGGGGCCAGGAGTGGGGCTGTGGTTGGGGCTGGGGGCCATGGTTGAGAGAGGAGTCAGCGCTGCAGCTGGGGCCTCAGCTGAGAACAGGCCTGCAGTTGAGTCAGGAAGCCAGGGGCCACATCCAAGAGTGAAGCCAGGAGCAGGTGGCTGAGGCCAGGGCCAGTCCTGAAGCTGGGGCTGGGGCCACAGTGGAGATGGGGGCAAAGCTGGGCTGCCCTGCCATCCCCCCAAAACATTCCCCTGCAGTGCACCCCCCCAAAGGTGTTTGTGCCCCACAGTTTGGGGACCACTGTCGTATGGGGTATAAATAATTTGATTTCCTTGGTGGTTATGCTGATATGAAGAAAATAATTCTAGGCTAAAAATACATACTTTAGAGGAGTCTTAATAGCATCTGCTATATGGTTGAAATTGCAACAAAGTTTCAGTTACAGGCACTTATTTTCACATGTTCATATCTTCACAAAATGCTCACCTTTGAGACTGGAATTTTTCATACTTACCTGTGCCCAAAGGTGATTTGAAAGTCTGGGCAAAATCCTTTCAGCCACCTTTGAGGTTAGTGAGGATGGAAAATCTGCAGCTTGCAGTACTGCAGTAAGTCTTTCATCGGGGCACATAATGTGTTTGGGTAGTTTCTTGTGGCATATGATTCGCTGGACAAAATCCTAATTTTTCTTCTCAAGTGTTATCTGAATACGTTATTCAAATAAAAAATTTTTTATATGCTTTCAAAATACTGCAGTCAAAATGTATTGTCTGTGCAATGGAGACTGCTGCCCTTTAAGCAAATACTTTTAGTTTCTTCCTCTCATAGTACTTTGAACAATGTCCTGATGCCTGTTCCTCTCAATATGTTGCTTCATCTTCTTTCTTTGGTTTATACTGATGACCTCCTGTAGTGGCATCTTTCCTATTCACTACATTATGCAGCCTGCAGCACGTCAGGCTCTGCATATTTCCCTAAATACTTTGCTGAAGGTCACCACTGTCATCTGGAAGAATAACAAAACACACAGAAAGTTATGCTGAGCAAAGTCTGGGAATGAAAAAATTACTTTTCTGGTGGTGGTGTTAATTTGCAACCCTGGGACATTCTAACCTTTGATTTTGGGGGGGCTGCCAAAAATAACAGCAGGAGATGGATTCCGGCATATTTCACTTGGGTTGCAAACTAACACAAAACAGACCTGGAGACAAGACAGGGCTGAAGGCAGTGCTACATGCCTACAGCTGACAACCTGTGGCGGGATTGCATTTGGAAAGCTGGGGTGAAATTCAGGCAAAACTCCTGTTGATTTCAATGGCATCAGGATTTTACCCCTGCAATTCAAATGGAGCTTCTTGGACTAAGGAGCGGCGGTCTAGTGTCCCAGAGAAATGGATGCTCCCCCAAATAAAAAACAGGAGGAGAAGTCTGAGCAGGATAAGGATTAGTTAAAGTAGGTTATTTGGTTATATATAAGGTAATATAAATATGGTCACAGTGAGTTTATTTCCTTCATTATTATTTAGATAGGAACAAATCCTAACCCAATATTTGTAAGTCTGAAAAGCCCAATAGACAGTAGAACTTGTGCATTTTCACTATCTTTGGTGTGTCCTCATGTGTGTGCACACACACACACACATTTCTTAGCGCAGAGCGTTCAGCATCGTCTACAATTCTGAGACTGAGCCGTGATTACTCCACAGATGCTTTGCAGTAGAAGAAGTGGATTCAAGCTCCCATGTGCCAAGTCATTTTACCTGGAATGGACAAAGGGCACAGATTTGGCCCACAATAGCACAGCTCCATTTGTGTATATGTTAATAATAGTTGTCAGTGCTTTCATATATCATATATATGGTTCTTCTATCCATACTTTTCAGACGCCAGACTGTTCCACCTGCACACTACCCATTCTCACCCCACACAGGACTACATCTAACCTTCCCAAAGCTCTGAACACATTCAAACAACGGCCATTGCTTAAAAAAAGAAAAAAAAATGATCAGAAAAAATGCTTTTCTTTCCCCCCTTGTTATGTGGAATTTCCCCTCTAAGCTACACAGGCACACTGCTTGAAGAAGCACTATTTAGTCCTGGACCTGGGACAAATTTAGTGTGTGGAGTATCACTACCCAGCAATGGAAGCCAAAAGAACCCTTCCATCCCTGTGGTGTAAGGCACTGGTTTCTAGCAGATCATGGCACTGAACCTGTGGCTGATGGCAGTAAAATGTATACAGTATACAAGCTATTTTAGAAGCCTTCAGAATTGCCTAAAACATGTCATAATATTTCTCTCCTGAGCCCTGTATTTTCAGACTCATGCTAATGAAAGCATCTGAGTTTACCTGTACAAACATCAAAAATAGTACCCATCTATTTTTAAACAGCTCTCCCAAACATTGATAAAATAGCTTTTCTATAAAACGTGGCATGTGCAGAATAAATAATGACTTGATGCGCTCTAGAAGTTATTGGCACACTTTTGGGGATGATCCTGTATAACTTATAATTTTTAAAGTTACTTTGTGGCTATCCCAAGCTCAGGATAATAAAATCCGTATACCACACCATCATGGTATTTTCTTTGCCTGTGTACTGTGTTTGTACACTGGAGTTCTTTGTTTTATGCAAATTGTGTTCCTACGGTTTTTCTTTGCTCCTTTGATTTTGTTAGTATTTATAAATAAATACATCTTTTGTTTCTCTCCACTTTTGTAATCTGTCTCCTGACAGTAAAAGGAAACATAAAAAGAAATAGCCTAATTTTCATCCACCCTTACATTGCCCTGAATAGCTTCAAACCTTAAAGAAAGAGTTGAAGGTAGCAATAAAAGTTACTACAATAACCCTCCTAGGAATCAACTTGTTAGGGACAGTATCTGTTTAGGTCCCCAATCTTGCAGTGGGCTCAATGGAGCTTTTATATAGGGACCTACCCCCATGGATCTCATTTCAAGATCAGGGTCTAGGTTATTAAGGGTTTATTTACATAGGGAAGCTATTGTAAAATAAGTTAGAACAGTGGCTTTCAAACTTTTTTTCTGGTGACCCAGTTGAAGAAAATTGTTAATGCCCGTGACTCAATGGAGCTGGGGATGAGGGATTTGGGCTGTGGGAGGGGCTCAGGGCTGGGGCAGAGGGTTGGGTGTGGGGTGAGGGCAGGGAATGAGTGGTTCAGGGTGTGGGAGGGGGCTCTGCGCTGGGGCAGGGGGTTGGGGTGCAGGAGGGGGTCAAGGCTCTGGGCTGGGAGTGCAGGCTCTGGGCTGGGGCTGTGGATGAGGGGTTTGGGGTACAGGAAGGGGCTCCAGGTTTGGGGGGGGGCTCAGGCTGGGGCATGGGCTTACCTTGGGTGGTTCCTGGTCAGCAGTGCAATGGGGGTGCTAAGGCAGGCTTCCTGCCTGTCCTGGTACCGCAGATTGCACTGCGCCCGAAAACTGGCCAGCAGCAGGTCTGGCTCCTCGGTGGAGGCACGCAAACGACTCCACGTAGCTCTTGCCTACAGCCACCGATGCCCCCAGCTCCCATTGGCTTGTTCCCTGCAAATGTGAGTGTGGAGCTGGTGCTTGAGGTGGGGGCACCACACGGAGCCCCGTCGCCCCACCGCCTAGGAGTCAGACCTGCTGCTGGCTGCTTCATGGTTTCAGAACAGGTAGGAACTAGCCTGCCTTAGCCAGGCAGCACTGCTGACAGGACTTTTAATGGCCCGGTCGGCGGTGCTGACCAGAATCGCCGCAACCCAGTGCTTTCCATTCCGCGATCCAGTACTGGGTCGCGGCCCGCAGTTTGAAAACCACTTAGTTAGAGTATGAATTTAATGCATGACAGCTATTCCTCCTGAACTCCCCAGGGGACATTTCCAAAGTGTATTAGGGTAAACCTCACAAAGGAACTCAGCCTGGAATAAGTTTGTCCACAGGGGGAGCTAGTGGAGAATAGTTATTGAGGTATTGAGGGAACAGCTATTTTCACATCAGCTCCCCATGTAGACAAGCCCTGATAAGTACTAGATGTGCTTAGCGCTATACAAAATATAAATCAAAAGACAGTCCCTGACCTGAGAAACATCACCAGAAAGATTAGAGAAAGGGAGATACTGAGATGATGTTGACAGACTTTTTTGTTTTCTTTTAATTTCACTATCATTCTCCTCCCACATGGAGTAGGGCATGAACAACACATGTGACTAGTATGAGTAAGTGTTGGTGGATCTGACTCCTGATTATCATCTTCATTGTCATTGGATTCACATGGCAATAAATGTGTTTTGTTTTTTTTTTGGTGTCACATAGAATTGACTTCCATCTTGAACGTTCCCTTGCAAGTCTTCTTCCCTTGTCAAGAATTAGTATGGGAGGATTTATGTTTCTGAAATCCCTCAAAATAGTGTTTTCCAATCTCATTCCTGGCTGACCTCGTCCTTTATGTCCTTCAACCCCACATCTATAAATCCTCAGTTCTTCTGTACATTGGACATGAGCCCATCATTGCAGTCATCTCGTTCTCAGCTGGTGTAAGACTGCAACTTACCAGTATCATCCAGGTATCTCCTCAGCTGTGACAAATCAAATCAACAGAAGTTAAGAATGAACCGTAACTTTTGGCATTGAAAATTGTTTAGTTTTCTCTCCTCAGCTGTTTTTAAAGGCCATGTTTCTGCTGCATATAACATATGACTCCTGATCAAAGGATTAAAACACAAAACTGATCAATCCACCAGTCTGACCCTGCTGGTAACATTGCGTGAAATCAATCCATATTCCACTAGGGCAGTCATATTTTGTGAATTTAAGTGGGACTTGCATGGTGCATAGGACCTTATACTGGTCCCCTGCATACCAGTGAATTTTACCCAGTATGATTAGTTATGTGATGTAAGATTTACATATCACATTTATTGTGACTTCAAGATCTCATCAATTTTTTTCATGTTTGTGTTAGGATGTCTCTATCCTTTTGTATACATCTTTCGTAGGCACACCTGAAATAGCTGCACTTGGTGATATGAAACCTATTGATAGAACTAGAACTTGAGAAAAATTGCCCCTGACCTCAGAGTATTCAAAAGACAACTTCTAAAGTGAAAGTTCCTTTTCCAAAGAATATTTTCAGTAGGACTCTGACTCATTTCTATCATAAGAACTTATATGGCCAAGCCCTCATCTCTCCAGTATCTGACTGGTGCAATATCTTTAATAAATTTATCCTTACCACAACCCTGTAAGATAGAGAAGTACTATTATTCCCATTTTACAGATGGGGAAACTAACTCACAGGAAGGCTAAATGACTTGCCCAAGGTCACACAGGAAGTCTGTGGCAGAACAGGAAATTGAACTCAGGTCTCCCAAGTCCTAGGCTAGTACCTGAATGAGTGGACCATTCTTCTCATTTTAAAATGTCCTTTTGCATTTTTCTGACCATACATGTTCATTTTGATTAAATCCTACATTGAATTTGTGGTTGTCTAGCCAAGAAAATCAGACACATTAGTGTAATGCATTTATGTGTGGCAATACATTCTGATTCAGTCTAGATTAGTATCTGCTTTAATCTCAATTAAATATACAACAAATACATTTATTCACCTCATGATATGCTTTCGCTGCAATTTAGAAGTCAACAAAAGACAATTTAATTGCTTTAAGAAATTTACTGTTACTGTTTTCTATGAGTTATAAACTAAATATTATGCATATCAGTCACTGCAAATACAAGTATAACTCACATTTTAATAACACTAAATGCACTTTCACTGAATAAACCTCCACTGTGATGACACATAATATTCAGATTACCTTTCATTTAATAGCAAAGGGCACTGAAAAGAGAAAGAGAGCTTAATTTTAACGCCATCATATTTTCATTTCTGTTAAATATCACACACAGTATGATACACATGAAACAATCTGGATATGCAGTACTTATGAGCTAAATTATGTGTAATTTTTTATTAATTATTCCACAAATCAGTTTGTATGGGAAGACCATAACAAAATGAACAGTTTCATAAGGGCATCACATGTTGTCCCTAAGTTTTCCCCAGACTCCAGTTAAAGTATGAATCAGGAAATCTCACGTATTACTTTCCCTCTTGTGATATAACATATCATACAACTATTCAAGCAGGTACCAGTTTTCTTTCTTGTATGCTTTCTTGCTGTCTGATGATATGTCTTTGAAAGATTAGGCCTGGATATTCAAAATTAAGGGCACACAATTGTAAATACAATAATGTTTACATAATTAAATGTCTAATTTGCACATATAGTTACCACAAGTTTGATAATTAAATAGATAACTGTCCATTTGGATTTGCAAACACCTGATTTGTGTGTGTGGTCATGGTAATGACATGTACCTAATTTTGAAATTTAGGCCTTACGCTGAATCTGAGCTGTGCGCTTTCAGCCCTTCATAATTCTGGGGCCAGCTGGGAACTGGACTGGACTCAAAGCTTATGGCTGCTTATAAGACAAGACATTAGAAAGAATCAGACTGCCAGTTGCTGCATGTACAGTAGATTTTCAGTTCATATAGATAAGCTCTAACAAAGGAATATTAGGGTGGGCTGTATTTGTTTCAATGCATCTGAATTTTTCTGTCCACAGCCTCTTCAGTTTTAGATTTACCAGAAAATGACTGCAGGAAAATGCTGGTTAAAAGATAATGCCATCAAAATTAAAGTGAATTTATCAATCAATTACAGAAGATATTAAATCACAATAGGAAAGATATTATAATGTGATGATTACTCTCTTGGGACATTCTAAAGCATGACAAGCAGCCAAGAGTTTCATACACTACAGAACTGTGAATATCTCATGACAACCATAGACCCTAGAGATCACTTCAGAGCTATTTTAAAGAGATTGTGGAGAAAAAAAGTGTGTATATGTTGTGCTACAGGAAGATGGAGGTGGCACTTTAGAATCACAAGAAGTAGTTTTAGCTGACTGTGAGGTACACATTGATTAATGTAAAGTGTTATCAGCCAATTGAACAACTCTTCAGTTGAAGCATATTTATAATACAGTGTACTGTACAGTTAATCACACTTTGAAACTGTAACATAAAGAGGCAGTTTCAGGGTAATTCCATTTTGATTGCAGTTATTTATCCTAATTCAAAGCACTTTCACTCTATTTGTGCCTTTAAATAACTTTTTTTTTAAACGTAAGGCTGTTCTCCTATTTCTTAAAAATTACTTTAAACTTTGGCAGTTGGCCTACTTATGGAATACCGCTGAAGAGGGGTAGTTAGAAGGGTTGTGAGTAAGCAGGTTTGAGTCCTGTGGAATTTCAATGACTGACCTAACTGAACTCAGTTTACAGTTTTCACAAATAAGATCTTTCTATCTTTGCCATATGTATATAATAATTCCAATATTCCAAATATGCATCTGCTTACATGGTTCTATTAGTTACACATTTCACTACCCCTGGAAATATGCAAATCATCCCCTCTGTCTCCAATGTCTCATTTAAACAACAACAGTATTTCACTTTAGCCTGCAAGTTTTTCAAACAGCCCATGCATTCGATTACCGTTCTGTCAAAACAAACTATGTAATGAAGGAACTATATAAGAACTTTTGTTCTGAACTCTCTGTGCTGCTTTTGAAAAACAACCATAAAGAAGTGCATAGAAAATTGAATTCTTACATATGAGAATATTTCATGCAAAAATCCCAATGTGGGTTAAGGAATTAGCAAGCAAAATGTTAAACTATAAGGCAAGGATTTTGATAGAGCTGGGTTCAGTTTTATAACAGCCAGTTCTGTAACATGAGCCATAGAAAATCATTTGTTGCTACTTTCATAGCCTTCTGCAGTGATTATACTGATATATTCTTCAATTTAATCAAGCCCTCTGAGGACAAGGTTAGCACCAAAGACTTGTGGATGTATAACATCCTTCTTATATTTAATAAAGAATCAAGGGAGAATACAAGGAACTATAGTGCAGTAATCCTCAAAACAGTTATGCATAAGAGAAGAAATAGAAGCATGGTAATAAGAATACATTTTTATTTTTATTATTTTTTTAATTTGCTCCAGTAATGAATATTGGTGCAATTGAAACAGAATAGCAACAAGCAGCTAAAATGATTCTAAGGGTACGCATTATGAATAAAGGTTATCCAGATTTAGTCTATATTGTGGCTTATCTGTTTTACTAAGAAATCTTGTGGAGATATAAGAAAGGAAAGGAACAGATCATTGTTAGTGCTCTGAGACAGCATTTAATGGGAGACTGAAGCTTGTGCCTATTCCTACTTGGTGCTGGGAGTCTTCAAAATGGGAGCTGAGTGCTCTCAGCACCTCACAAACCTGTGAAGAGGGAACCAAACTATGAGAAATTTATGCAGAACTTCTATATGCAGAAGGGGTGAAATTCATCCCTGGGCAAGGGGCCAGAACAAAGTTTATGCCCCACTTAAGTTTTATGTTGAGGGCTTAAGAGGCACTTGTGACCTTGTGCTGGCCATCTGCTTGAGATGAATTTCATGTGTGGTGATTAGAATATGGAACAAATTGCCAGACAACATTGTAGTGTTCCTGGATAAAATATGAACAATATCCCTTTTGAGAAAAGGGATGAATCTAGAGGTATCATTAGTCACCAGCCATAGTTCAGAGATTTAAATGAGCCATCAGTTGTTTTGAGTTTCCTGAATTTAATAGAGAAGTAGCTAATTAATGGGCCATGTGATCGCTCTTGGCTTATTATTCCTCTCTTGCAGTTTACTCTTAAACACTCTAACACACTATGTAAGAAATTATGCAGTATTCCCTTTACAACACATCCTCTGTGCCCTTACTAAAAAAGCCTTACTTACTGTCACAGTTCAGAACAACTGCACCTGTATTTTCTCTCCGTGGTCCAGCAAGGGCACCCGCTCTCAGATTTCCAGATTTCCCTAGTTGTTTCCTTTCTGGATGGAAACCCACATCTCTCTTCCTTCTGACTGGAGGTATTTCTAGGCTGCACATATCCTTGACTACATTGTGTTATTCCCAGCACAGACAGGTAACCCAAGGATACCTGCTTGTTTTCTCTTTAGAGACGGTTAACACATGTAATTGCTACAGTTATAAGGTACCACGCAGCACTTCCTAGGCAACCCTACTTTATTCAAGAGCAGTCTGTCAACCCCCTCCCAAGAGAGATTCCTTGTGTTTACAAGTTCATTGCAGCTTCAACTCAGAATCAGCACTCAGTCCTACCAGCACATCAGTATCAGATAAACTGATTATCATGGGGGACTTTAATGCAGGAGTTGAAACTAATCTGGCGGCTTGACATCAGACAGCATAGGGCTGTAATAGAGAATAGTAATGGAACTCTGCTGCTAGTGTGTCTAGCAGCAATAAGCAATCATGAATACCTTTTTCCGCCAATCAGACAAAGAGAAAATGTTGTGGATGCCCCCAAGTTCTAAACAATGGCATTTTATTGACTACATCTTCATCTGTCGGCTAGATCTACAGAAATCACCGTAGCCATGCCCGGGGCAGTCTACTGGACAGACCACCACATGAGCCAGTGCAAACTGTTATTAATAATTCAACCAGTGCATTGCAGGTCATCTAAACCCAATCAGATGGCTCAATGTAAAACGATTACAAGATGAAGTTACATGATTGCAGCTCTGTCATAACATTACTCCAGCTTTGTGTGACCCTGCTCGCTTGACAACTAGTGTTAATGTAAACAGTGAGCTCAACACAATGTATCAAGCTGCTCTTGCCACACTGAGTGGCAGCAAAATGACATAATCAAGATGGACTTGATGAGAATGATCCAGAAATTCAACAGCTACTCACTAAAAACAGGAGATGCATTATCAAATTTGTGTATCCGATGTCTCTGTAGGTACACCTATAACATATAGGAATCTGTGTCATGAAATCCAATGTTCGATGAGACCCAAATGCCAGTCTCCGGATACATTTTTGATTGTCTGAAAAATTATTTAATCTGAACACGTTGCAATCTTTCACAAAAATCTTTGAGGCATTGTTCATGAGCTTCAATAAGCCAATGACTGTGTTCTCCAGGCACATACTGTAGAAGATAGACCACTGATTATGGATAGATTTGCAGAGTCTGCAGAAAGATTCAGGCTGAAAATCAATCGGAAAATGACAGAGGTCATGTATCAACCTGTGCCAGGGAAACCCTACACAAAACCAAAAGTCACCATCAGCAACAAACAGCTGAATGCTGTTACAGACTTCTGCTACCTTGGTAGTTTATTGAATGATGTTACTGTAGACAAGGAGATGACAAGTGATATCAACAAAGCTAGTTCGTTATATGGCAGGCTGTCAGGCAGAATCTGGCAGCAACATGGCATTAAGCTTCGAACCAAGCTAAAAGGAGTTGGTGGATGTGATTGCAGAGCCATTGGCCATTATCTTTGAAAACTCATGGTGATCGGGGGAAGTCCCGGACGACTGGAAAAAGGCTAATGTACTGCCCATCTTTAAAAAAGGGAAGAAGGAGGATCCTGGGAACTACAGGCCAGTCAGCCTCACCTCAGTCCCTGGAAAAATCATGGAGCAGGTCCTCAAGGAATCAATTCTGAAGCACTTCGAGGAGAGGAAATTGATCAGGAAGAGTCAGCATGGATTCATCAAGGGCAAGTCATGCCTGACTAATCTAATTGCCTCCTATGATGAGATAACTGGCTCTGTGGATGAGGGGAAAGCAGTGGATGCGTTGTTCCTTGACTTTAGCAAAGCTTTTGACACAGTCTCCAAGAGTATTCTTGCCAGCAAGTTAAAGAAGTATGGGCTGGATGAATGGACTATAAGGTGGATAGAAAGTTGGCTAGATTGTCGGGCTCAACGGGTAGTGATCAATGGCTCCATGTCTAGTTGGCAGCCGGTATCAAGTGGAGTGCCCCAAGGGTCGGTCCTCGGGCCGGTTTTGTTCAATATCTTCATAAATGATCTGGAGGATGGTGTGGATTGTACCCTCAGCAAGTTTGCAGATGACACTAAACTGGGAGGAGAGGTAGATACGCTGGAGGGTAGGGATAGGATACAGAGGGCCCTAGAAAAATTAGAGGATTGGGTCAAAAGAAATCTGGTGAGGTTCAACAAGGACAAGTGCAGAGTCCTGCACTTAGGACGGAAGAATCCCATGCACCGCTACAGACTAGGGACCAAATGGCTCGGCAGCAGTTGTGCAGAAAAGGACCTAGGGGTTACAGTGGACGAGAAGCTGGATATGAGTCAACAGAGTGCCGTTGTTGCCAAGAAGGCCAATGGCATTTTGGGCTGTATAAGTAGGGGCATTGCCAGCAGATTGAGGGACGTGATCGTTACCCTCTATTCAACAATAGTGAGGCATCATCTGGAGTACTGTGTCCAGTTTTGGGCCCCACACTACAAGAAGGATGTGGAAAAATTGGAAAACGTCCAGCAGAGGACAACAAAAATGATTAGGGGACTGGAACACATGACTTATGAGGAGAGGCTGAGGGAACTGGGATTGTTTAGTGTGCGGAAGAGAAGAATGAGGGGGGATTTGATAGCTGCTTTCAACTACCTGAAAGGGGGTTCCAAAGAGGATGGATCTAGACTGTTCTCAGGGGTAGCAGATGACAGAACGAGGAGTAATGGTCTCAAATTGCAGTGGGGGAGGTTTAGATTGGATATTAGGAAAAACTTTTTCACTAGGAGGGTGGTGAAACACTGGAATGCGTTACCTAGGGAGGTGGTGGAATCTCCTTCCTTAGATATTTTTAAGGTCAGGCTTGACAAAGCCATGGCTGGGATGATTTAGTTGGGGATTGGTCCTGCTTTGAGCAGGGGGTTAGACTAGATGACCTCCTGAGGTCCCTTCCAACCCTGATATTCTATGATTCTATGAAAAGTTGATAAAGCAGTTGTGCTGTTTGACTTGTTGTATGAATGTGAGATCTGTACCTGCTACAAGCATCACATTAAGCTTCTTGGTAAGTTCCATTTATGACATCTCATACCATACTTTGCAGCAAATGGCAGGATAAAGTTAAATAATGAGATTTGGGAATGTAGTCACTCCACAGGGATTGAAGCCAGGCTCATCACATCACAGGTGCACTGAGCTGGTCATGTATGGAGGATGGGCAACACCAGAATGTCAAAGCAGTTGCTGGATGCCAAATAAACCAGGCAACCGCGTAGGAGGCAGCCAGAAGAAACTCTTCAAAGACAAACTGAAGCATAACTTGAAACAGTGCAACATTGATGCCAACAGCTGGGAGTCCTCAGCAACAGACAGATCATTCTGACAAGCAGTAGCCCACTATGAGGCTGCCCAGTTCAAGATTAACCAGCATACAGATCTTGAGGCGCAGAGGCTGAGCCACAAACAGCAGTAGCCACAGATTGTAATCCCTTCCTTGGCATCAAGCTATCTATGTACTTCATGCAACAAGGACTGCAACTCATGCATTGGTCTTTTTACCTACAATTGTACTCACAAGACAGAAAACTGTCATCAATGTCATCTTTGGTTATGAAGGACAAGGACACCACCAACAACAACTTGTTTTCAGTACCTTACCTGCTTCCCTCAGTGACCAGGCTCTCTCTTCAGAACAGTGCATCAAAGACCTCCTGGTGCATGAAACAAAACACCCAACTCTAACAAGGGCCCACTACTTAATGCCCGTTGCCTGTCAGCATCTTGCTCTGACTCCCCACACAGCTATTCCTCTCAGCTCCCAGCAGCCAACAGTCATAATGTGATCTCTTTCCCCATTTGGCTGATTTCTTTCCTGAGAGTGGGGTCAGGAACTGGTTGGTCACATAGGGAGTTCAGGCCAGGGGAAGAGTAAAGGTGGATTCTTCGTAGAAGGAAGAAGGGTCAGGTTGGGATTTGTTCCACAAACAAGTCTTGACCTATCCCACCTGTAAGAATCTCTCCCTCTTTACTGCTCAGTGCTCCATCTTACATCCAGAGCTCTTAACCACACAACGTTAATGAGTTCCCAAATAGTAGCTACCTGAGAATTGGACAGTTTTCTAAAGGATAACAGAATATCACACCTGCCCTTAGCCCTGTCTGCATCCCTGACCCTGGGAGCCTGAGGTGGTGGGAGGGAGTGCGCAGACAGAGGTAAGGGGGCTGAGGCTAGGGCCACAGCTGAGGGTGGGGCTGGGAGCTGGGGCCACGGCTGTAGCAGAGCTGGGGGTGGGGCAAGGCTGGGTTGCACTCCCACCCTGTCCCCTGTGTGGGTTGGCCTGGCTCAAAGAGGGATGCATCCTGGAGTTTGGGGACCTCTATAGGTATGGCATAAATAGGGCCCTACCAAATTCACACTCCATTTTGGTCAATTTCAGAGTCATATGATGTAAAAAATTTCATGATTTCAGCTATTTAAATCTGAAATGTCATGGTGCTGTAATTGTAGGGGTCCTGACCCAAAAAGGACTTGTAGGGTGGGGGTCGCAAGGTTATTGTAGGGGGGGTTGCGGTGCTGCTACCCTTCTTCTGCACTGCTGCTGCTGCTGGCCTGGCTCTGCCTTCAGAGCTGGGCAGCTGGAGAGCAGCAGCTGCTGGCCAGAGCTGCCGCTAGCAGCAGTGCAGAAGTAAGGATGACATGGTATGGTATTGCCACCCTTACTTCTGCGCTGCTGTCTGTGGAGTTGGGCCCTCAGTCAGCAGCCACCGCTCTCTGGCCGCCCAGCTCTGAAGGCAGCAATGCAGAAGTAAGGGTGGCCTGGTATGGTGTTGTCACCCTTACTTCTGTGGTGCTGCTGGTGCTCGCCTGCCACCCAGCTCTGAAGGCAACACAGAAGGGTGGCCATATCGCGAAACCCCCAAAATAATCTTGTGACCCCTCTGCAGCTCCTTTTTGGGTAAAGACCCCCAATTTGAGAAACGCTGGTCTCACCTGCGAAATCAGTATAGTAGAGGGTAAAAGCACACAAAAGACCAGATTTCACGGGGGGACTACCAAATTTCATGAAACATTTTTCATGGCCGTGAATTTGGTAGGGCCCTAGGCATAATACCTCGTGTACAAATATTTAGAAAACATTAAAAGTGCTTGAGGCTGAATAAGTGCTGCCAAAAGAAAATGGCTAAACTGAAGTGTTAGGAAGTATTAGTTTTGAGAACAGTTGACTCTATCTGGTTTTTGCCTTCAGTTTATAGTGCGCTGCTGGTCTCAATCCACTTTTTATAGAGGTTGCATAACAGCTTTCTTTGTAATTGGGACAGACAGCTCCTTTTATAGCAGCACAAAGCAGGAAAGCTGTCCCAAAGGAGCAGCCAAAGATTATCACATAGGGATCATGTTGGGGGCAAAAAAGGGTGAGGAGGAGTTATTCAGTGTACAGGGAGGAGCACACATATCCTTGATGCCTGCAACGGTCTCTGTGGGGCAACTGCATTCATCCTAACTAAGGCCTAAGCCTACTGTAAATTATGCTGGGGGCTATTTTAGCCCCCAGTTGCCCTGGAACCAAAAAACAATGTAGAGCCCACTTTCATCCCTACTCTCCTCCGTTGCACCAGGTAAGTTTAGCATAGCTGTGGACCTGACTCTGTGTATTTAGTATTGCACCATCTCGGTGGGTCTGAGATAGCGCAAAGAATTTTTTTAAAACCAGGTTGCACAGAACAGAACAAAACAGAACAGTGAAGCGCAATTTTCAGTGCACAACCATTAGTATAACACTTTTTTATGGACTCTCAATATGTCAGAGTCCCGTACTGAATATGGAAGAGATAGTCAATCTTATTTTTTTCTGAAAAATGTGTAGTACTGATATCCATTTATCCTCAAACATTTCTGCTCACTGAGTAGTTTGATCGGTATAATATTCAGTGAGTAGGTGGTCTTTTATTAAATGGAACCAATTGTCATAGCATGGGAAAGTGTCAAATGCCCAGTAGTTTGAGCTATATATGGTTTGTCAATGCAAGTAAAAACTGATACACTTCACCTGTGGTTTCCTTAATTGCTTTCTTGATTTTATTTCCAACAAGCAAACTTCAGAACTGGAGGGAAAAGTACATTGACCGGTTTATCCTAATGCCAACTGGATCTCTTTGCAGAAATTCTGGATTATGAGATGGGTATGATATGGAACAAAGAAAGGAGAGGATGATTATTATCTCTGTTATCGTGGATAATATTAACATATAAAATATTCTGTTAACATTAAATTAAGGTAATTACTATATAAACTAGTAAGTTTAAAAAAAACGCTCACCTATTAAGAGAAATTAATATTCAAATACACGCACAGTTCATGCAGTATCCTAAATAAATGCACACATATAAAATTTCATATTGCATTTCCCCAAAACCAACAGTAACTCTGTCCACTATAGTGGCCCACTATCCAGCTAGCAGAGGTACCCTTATATCAGAGCAACTACAACTCTAGATATTTTTGCAATCATTGACTACAAGTGAAAATGTAACTCTGTCTCAATGTACTACATTGAAGAAATAATGTAAGTGAAAAAAGAATTTGGGTCTTTGAACCAGATTTTTAAAACCCATCCACTCCTTTTTTCCTTCTCAACTGATGCCAGTTAGTCATGCAAATGCTTTACATATGACAAAATTAGGTAGTTAGACATCTGGATAACATGAACTTCTCTACATAGAATAATCAGCATTTACAAAAAGGGAGACCACACTGAGGCCTTGTCCAAAATGTCATCACTAGTATGTATTGAGAACTCCCATTCAAGGCAAGAGGATTTCCGTATTTGGATGGCTGCAGTATTGGACCATTAATTTACATTTTCTTTGTTTTGTTGCAAATGTTAAGGCTGCCCTGTAATAATGGATGTGCTCTAACTTTAAGTCAGTGGTTCCTAAAATGTAAATTAAATTCAACATTATCTTCTTCCTCTTCACAAAATGGGTGAAAATGGCTTTCAGCTGAACAGCAATCATGAACACCCATAATGCAGCTGACTCTTACTTGGCACACGTAGCTTCTGTCTCTACTTCTCTGCTACAACATTTTTTTCATTGTAAGTAAGTACATATAACAGAAAATTATTACAAATAATACTCTTTTTTGTGGGGAGGGACAGTAAAATACATCAGTGCCCACTGCTTTTCCTATTTATCTTTTCTCTACCTATTCTATCTCTGCAAAATATACATTTTTGTCAGTTGCTTCACAAATGTATTTGCATTATCAAAAACATTCAGAGGGCACTTCCAGACAGAAAATGTTCCAGAAGGTCATGGGTGTCAACAGTACAGCCAAAATCCAGAATCATATTCACAGCCATTTGGTAATTTAGCCTAAAGTGATGAGTGGCCCAAAATCTGTCACAGACTGTGTTCAGCAATTTAGTAAAATGGCATTTTCTTTGTGATGTGACACGTGTCTAGACAGTGGACAATGATGACAAGTGGCTGAATAGCTCTCTGATAACATCAGTCACTACAAACTAGGCTCAAAATCTAATAATTGATAAATGATTAGGACTGTGCTAAGCTCAACAATTTTGCTTTTCAGTTTTATATGTGTATTTTATGCTTGGCTGCCATTAGACATTTGCCTGAGTCACAAAGCTGGGCGGTATTCTGGGTCAGCATGTGATAGAATGGAAGATCAAGGTCAGACAACTTTGATCTACAGCTGGAGCCTGACTGAAAATTCCTCACAGTTAAGAGGATGGTTTGGAATGAGATTCAGTGACCCAGTTAAGACTTTTGTGTATACGTGTATTGCCTCTTTGTATTGCCGCAGGAAGCCAAAATGGAGGGGGAGAGGGTGGGTTCTGAGCACAAAGTTCTGCAGTCAGAGAAGATGTAGGAATAAAATTTTTCCGCATTCTAATATATTTCCTTGTTCATTATTAGAAGAAAGTATTTCTATTTGAGAGTCTTTAGTAGTGCTTGTTGGAATATTTCACTGCAAATGAAACATAAGACAAAATTCAAAAACAAAGTTTTGTGAAATTTTTCATAATATTTCCCCTTACCATCTGCTCTATTCTTTATCTTGTTTCATTTCCCCCTGGCTTCAATACCCACTATATAAAATGGTAAAAATTGCCATGTTTAATCTAGTTTTACATCAAAATGGGAAACTTCATTAACTGTACTTAACTTTGAAAAGATATCAGAAACCAATGAGTTTATAACAAAACCTCACAGGGTGTGTGGTTTCACAGTGAACATTTTGTACAGCTTCCCTTGAGATCTAAAGATGAAAAAGTCCATGGTTTGGATCATTCTGCCGCATTCTCCCACCTTCAAAAAAAAATATTTTACAAGAGGGTTCTGGGGAAGGAAATCTCCAGCAGGATACCTCTGAGATACACCTCTCCCATGTCCCATTGGGGGTGGGATTTGTTCAGAAACATGGTAAATTTAGGAGAAGTGTTGTGCTTCTACACTAACTCTGGGCTAAGGTTGTTTCCTAGTAGTGCATGTCTATTGGAGTCACATTACCACACAGGCTTCCTGGATCCAGGATGTATTCTCTTTTCCACTTTGCTTCTTCAGGGTTTTGAAGAAGTGTGGGGGAGGGAGGATTGTCTGTGTTCCTACTAACACTGCCATGGGTCTGCCCGCTCTTCCCCATGCCTGCACCCCAGACTCATGGAGAACACTCTTCAGATCTGAAAAAGGGTGGGACAGTGTTGCTAATCCCGCACCTTTATCAGCATGTGAAGGGAAAATATATGTGTTAGCAGTGTGAGGAACAATGTAGGTTTCAGGCCTATATCTTCATCTGCGATAGAATTTTGGGTCTTGTTTGCCTATTTGATTCTTAATACACTTAGATTCCTAACTACCTCAGGTGAAAATACAGGTCTGAAGCCTACATTGTTAAAACACTCCTAACAATATGTACTGAGGGGCTATATCCCTGACAATAAGCAGTTCTACAAAATTTTGACTTTTCTGGTTCAGTTTTGCTGAATGTCAATCGTCAGTAAACTTTTAACAAAATGCTGTGTCAACTTCATTTGGAGTTAGCATAGCTTTAATGAATCTGACCCTTTTATTCTCAACTCCAAGAAAAACAACAAAGGTATAATGAACTGTCACATTGTTTAGCATACATTCTTTTTAATCTCATTTAATTTTATTGCACATTTTTTTAGTCTTAAATCCTTAAAAGTTTATTGAGCAATTAAACTATGTTCTCTGTCAGGGAAAAAATGCCCATAAAAAAGCAATAAGCTAAGCAGTAATTTCTAGAGAGAAGTCACTTTTTATTTCTTCCTGTCCAAGTATGAATGAGTATTTGCTCTGTAAAATAAGAAGCAGAGCCTGCTGAAAATGACAATTGATTTTTAGTGAGATGAAGTTTAGGATTCTTGGAGTAACAGACTGTTTCTGCTATACTGGCTTCCTCAGATCAATCAATAGAACGAAATAAGCAATAGTTGATGGGATCCTTTTCTACAACCTTTTTGCTGACTTATTGCTACTTTCATAGCACTGCACATTGAATTTGCTTCCAGAAAGCATCCCTGCGTTAACATGAAGTTTTTATTGGCAGCCCTGTTCCCACTAAGGAAACTAATGAAATCCTGTACTTGTTAAAAGAAATTGATCTGCTGCTCAAAGAAAAAAGATGGAAGAGACATCTTAATGATGTTGCTGTGATTCCTAAAGAGCTATAAAGATGATGCTTAGAAATATAAGATGCTACTTATGGTATGTAAACATGACCTCAACGGTAGCAACTATGAAGATCAGAATAATTTTTATAGGTAGGAGTCTTATGGACATTTAAAATAAATATTTAAAAAGTTTTTATAAATCAATATAATCTACCCTATTAAGGGTCAGGTTCTGCCATCTTTATTTACAAGAAGCAATACCTTACTTCAGGAGTTGCCCCTTCGATTTTCACTGGATAAGTCACGGAGTAAGGCACCACTCAAGATGAGTAGAGATGGAAAAATCTATCCTCCCAAAAATACACAGAAATGCTAAAAATTGGTAAAAGTGCAGATGTATTAACCTTGTGAAAAATTAAACATTTAACTCCCGAGGCATCCTGAGATAATCTAACACAGAGTAAATTTCTTTTCTTCTGTCTACTGCTAAAATATCGTTGAGAAAGTGGATAAAAAAATCACTAGGTTTCCCAGAATAGACCTTGCTAAAACAGTTAGAAAATATACAACTAGAAATATACATAAGTGACCACTTATTAACTGTACTCTTTCTTTGAGTAAATATGAAAAGTGATAAGAAGATACTAGCAGGGAACAATAACTTGGGAAGAGATAACACATACTATTTGATCTTCATAGAATCATAGAAAAGTAGGACTTGAAGGGATTCAAGAGATCATCTAGTCCAGTCCCCTGTGCTGGGGCAAAGACAAGTATACCTAGACGATCTCTGACAAGTTGTGGTGGGGCGGTGCCCCACACCCAAGCCAGATTGGGCTACAGTAGGCCAGAGTCGCTGCAGGCAGCCAATCAGAGAGGGGCAGAGGGGAGCCAATCAGGGCCAGGCTAGGCCCTATATAAAGGCTGCCCAGAAAAGAGGCAGTCAGTCTCTCTCAGACCTTTAAGGGAGAAGGTCTGGCTCCTGAGCAAAGGAGACCAGCACCCAGGATAGTGTGGTGCTGGGCAGGCTTGGGGAAGCTGAGGAGAGCTCCAGGTTGCAGGCCCTGATAGAAGGTGCAAGGGAGCTGAAGGAGAAGAGACCCAGGGAGGAGAGGCAGACAAGGGGAGCAAAGGAGGGCAGGGAGGCTGCTGTTAGAGGGTCCCTGGGCTGGAACCCAGAGTAGAGGCAGGGCCTGGGTCCTCCCCTTGTACTAGACCTGGCTGTTAGAAGTGGCCATAGTGGACTGCACCCGACCCCTGATAGAAGGGGTTAGACTTTGGGGATGTGGTTGGCCACTGAGGCTGGGGTGAAGTGAAAAGACTGTTGTTAACACCCCCTGGGAGGGGCTGGGTGTGGACTAGGGGGCACTGCTGGAGGGCAGTGTCCTGAAGAGGATGCTGTGAGAAGGGAGCAACGCGGGTCCAGATGCCAACAGAGGGTGAGAGATGGATGGGACACCACCAACGGAGGGCACGCCACATGGACTGAGCTAATTCCCAGATGTGCCAGTGGGAGGTGCTGTGGTGGTGAGTCCCAGCCCCAGGTTTGCCTAACCTGTTCTTAAAAGCTTGCAATGTAGTTAGAAAGTTTTTCCTAATACCTACCATAAATATCCCTTGCTACAGATTAAGTCAATTACTTATTGTGCCACCTTCAGTGGCCATGGAGAACAATTATTCATAGTCCTCTTTGTAACAGCCCTTAACATATTTGAAGGCTGTCAGTCCCCACTCAATCTTCTCTTCTTACGACTGAACATGCCCAGTTTTTCAATCTTTCTTCATAGATCAGGTTTCCTAACCTTTTATCATTTTTGTTGGTCTTCTCAGGACCCTCTCCAGTTTGTTCATATCTTTCCCAAAGCATTGTGCCCAGAATTGTCAAGCAGTGCCAAGCAGAGTGGTACAATTACCTCCCATGTATTACATCTGACACTCCAGCTAATACATCCAGAATATTAGCCTTTTTAACAACTACATCACATTGTTGATTCATTAAATTTGTGATCTACTAGAACCCCTAGATCCTTATCAGCAGTACTACTGCTTACCCAGTTAGTCCCTATTTTGTATTTGTGCATTTGATTTTTCCTTCCTAAGTGAAGTACTTTGCACTATCTTTATTGAATTTCATCTTGTTGATTTCAGATTGATTTTCCAATTTCTCAAGGTAATTTTAATTTCTAATCCTGTCCTTCAAAGTGCTTGCAAATCCTCCCAGCTTGGTGTCATCTGCAAATTTTGTAAGCATACTCTCCACTCCACTGTCCAAATTATTAATGAAAATATTAACCAGTACTGGACCAAGGACACACCCCTGTAGGACTTCACTAAATACATCCTCCCAGTTTTACAGCAAACCATTGATACTCTTTGAGTATGGTCTTTCAATCATGTATGCACCCTCCTTATACTAATTTCATCTAGAACCCATTTCCCTCATTTACTTATGAGACTGTCATGGGGACTATGTCAAAATGATTACTAAAATCAAGATACATCACAGAGGGGTTCTTAGTTGTGGAGAGAGGGGGGCACATGGCTGCCCCATGTGTCGCCTCTGGATGCAGGAAACTTCTAGCCCCACATTCCTAGGCCCAGCCCGCCAATCTCGCTGGCTCTTGGGGGAATGGAGTCACAGGAGCAGGATGCATGTGCTGCCAGGCCAACCCTGTCCTGGGTGTGGAACTCACAGCAACAAAGTTTCTCCCTGGAGCTCCCGCACCATTGCAGACAACTCAGTGGGGGAGGGGCACAGGCAATGCCCATAACTCAGGCTGAGCAAAGGGAACCTGCTTCCAACGCCTTCCCCAGCAACCCTCTTCCCTGTGCCCAGCTGCCATGCCTCTCCAGCTGGGCTCGTGAAGGTAACTGCTGCACTGCACATGGGCAGCAACCTGGAGCAACCACCCTCACTTGTCAGGAAAAGCAGCTCCATCCTGCCCAAGATTTTCTCCCCACCGCCAGGCTCAGCTGCCAGAGAGAGGGACCAAGCAAGCTGGAAACATGCAGAGGGAAAAGACAAAGCCCCCAACTCCCCTAGCAGGCCAAGCTCAATGAGACCAGGAGTGGCCCACTGAATCATCATAGAATATCAGGGTTGGAAGGGACCTCAGGAGGTCATCTAGTCCAACCCCCTGCTCAAAGCAGGACTAATCCCCAATTAAATCATCCCAGCCAGGGCTTTGTCAAGCCTGACCTTAAAACCCTCAAAGGAAGAAGATTCCACTACCTCCCTAGGTAACGCATTCCAGTGCTTCACCACCCTCCTAGTGAAAGCTTTTCCTAATATCCAACCTAAACCTCCCCCACTGCAACTTGAGACCATTACTCCTTGTTCTGTCATCTGCCACAACTGAGAACAGCCTAGCTCCATCCTCTTTGGAATCCCCCTTTGGGTAGTTGAAGGCTGCTATCAAATCCCCCCCCACACACTTTCTTCTCTTCTGCAGACTAAACAATCCCAGTTCCCTCAGCCTCTCCTCGTAAGTCATGTGCCCCAGCCTCATCACTTTTGTTGCCCTCCACTGGACGCTTTCCAATTTTTCCACATCCTTCTTGGAGTGTGGGGCGCAAAACTGGACACAGTACTCCAGATGAAGCCTCACCAATGTCAAATAGAGGGGAAGGATCACATCTCTCAGTGTGCTGGCAGTGCTCCTACTTATACCGCCCAAAATGCTATTAGCCTTCTTGGCACCAAGGGCACACTGACTCATATCCAGCTCCTCATCCACTGTAACCCCTACATCCTTTTCTGCAGAACTGCTGCCTAGCCATTTGGTCCCTAGTCTGTAGCAGTGCATGGGATTCTTCCATCCTAAGTGCAGGAGTCTGCACTTGTCCTTGTTGAACCTCACCAGATTTCTTTTGGCCCAATCCTCTAATTTTTCTAGGGCCCTCTGTATCCTATCCCTACCCTCCAGTGTATCTACCACACATCCCAGTTTAGTGTCTTCTGCAAACTTGCTGAGGGTGCAATCCACACCATCCTCCAGATCATTAATGAAGATATTGAACAAAACTGGCCGCAGGACCGAACCTAGGGGCACTCAGCTTGATACCAGCTGCCAACTGTACATGGAGCCATTGATCACTACCCATTGAGCCTGACAATCTAGCCAGCTTTCTATCCACCTTATAGTCCATTTATCCAGCCTGTACTACTTTAACTTGCTGGCAAGAATACTCTTGGAGACTGTAATTAAAAGCTTTACTAAAGTCAAGGAACAACACGTCCACTGCTTTCCCCTCATCCACAGAGCCAGTTATCTCATCATAGAAGGCAATTAGATTAGTCAGGCATGACTTTCCCTTGGTGAATCCATGCTGACTGTTCCTGATCACTTTCCTCTCCTCGAAGTGCTTCAGAATTGATTCCTTGAGGACCTGCTCCATGATTTTTCCAGGGACTGAGGTGAGGCTGACTGGCCTGTAGTTCCCTGGATCATCCTCCTTCCCTTTTTTAGAGATGGGCACTACATTAGTCGCTTTTCCAGTCGTCCAGGACCTCCCCCCCCATGAGTTTCCTCCATGAGTTTTCAAAGATAATGGCCAATGGCTCTGCAATCACATCCACCAACTCCTTTAGCACTCTCGGATGCAGCGCATCCGGCCCTATGGACTTGTGCTCATCCAGCTTTTCTAAATAGTCCCGAACCACTTCTTTCTCCACAGAGGGTTGGTCACCTCCTCCCCATGCTGTGCTGCCCAGTGCAGCAGTCTGGGAGCTGACCTTGTTCGTGAACACAGGCAAAAAAAGCATTGAGTACATTAGGTTTTTTCCACATCCTCTCACTAGGTTGCCTCCCTCATTCAGTAAGGGGCCCACACTTGCCTTGACTTTCTTCTTGTTGCTAATATACCTGAAGAAACCCTTCTTGTTACTCTTAACATCCCTTGGTAGCTGCAACTCTGAGTGTGATTTGGGCTTCCTGATTTCACTCCTGCATGCCTAAGCAATATTTTTATACTCCTCCCTGGTCATTTGTCCAATCTTCCACTTCTTGTAAGCTGCTTTTTTGTGTTTAAGATCAGTAAGGATTTCACTGTTAAGCGAAGCTGGTCGCCTGCCATATTTACTATTCTTTCTACACATCGGGATGGTTTGTCCCTGTAACCTCAATAAGGATTCTTTAATATACAGTCAGCTCTCCTGGATTCCTTTCCCCCTCATGTTGTTCTCCCAGGGGATCCTGCCCATCCGTTCTCTGAGGGAGTCAAAGTCTGCTTTTCTGAAGTCCAGGTTCCATATTCTACTGAGCTGTGGTGAAGGCTGGGAGCTGGAGGGGGAGCAGCAGTGGGCACATTGGGCCCTCATGGCATGTCACACAAGCCCAGCCATGGCTCTTCATGGGGCTGCAGGCTCATTTTGCTCTGAGCCCTGCAAGGACAGCTCAGCAATAACAGAATTCGGGGGGGGGGGGGTGTAACATGATCTCGTGCTCCCCTCCCCCCTACATGTTGCCTCTGATACATCATGTCTACAGCTTTCTCCCTATCCACTAGACCTGTAACCCTATCAAAGAAGGAAATTAGGTGGGCTTGGCATGATTTGTTTTTCTTATCTCATATTATTGAAATATTCAGAGGGGGAAATGAAATGATAGTCTCATTAACATGTATAAAGAAGCAGTATTGCTTCTGGTTCATAATTCACTGTGGCACTAATTCAGTAGGGTACCTGAAGTCAATAGGACAACTCAAATGTTTAAAGATAGGCACATGCTTAAGTACCTTGATGAATTGGGGCCCTAGATAAATAATAATGAGCCATATCCTGCAGTCCTTACTTAGACCTTGGTTGAATGGCTGGGATTATTCACAATGCACAAAGTTAAACACGTACAACTCTTTGCAGGATGGGATCTTGGTCCTTACTGGGTTAAAGTTCCCCTTGATGTCAGTTACTATCTGACAAATAAAACTGGTATCATCGGAAAGAGATTCTTACACAGACTCACATTTTTGTGAGGTTAGGGGTAAGGTGAGAAGGAGGTAAATTCGTCCAGCATTATCCTGTAGTTACAGCGGTTAATTTATAATAGTGTATAAAAATAAAAATGTAAATTTGAAATGAATTACCTTGATCATATGGAAGTGAAATTTCATAATGTTAGAATTTCCCACAGAATAGAAATTCTGAATTCCAGCCAGCTCTCTCTGGAATCATGTTTGCTTTCATTTCTTTTACAGTGGACTAAACAGTATGGAATGGCAAACAGCAGAGTTATACTACTGAAATGTAGGGGTTGTGAGATCAATAAAGTCATTGTGACATGCTGCACTCCCAGGTGAAAGGAAAATTGAGCTGGAAATTGACATCTTGTAGCTGCCAGCTCCTTACACTCACAGGGACACTGTTATTTAGCTCTGTTGAAGGCAATATTCAAATACAACCAAAGGTCAGGACTGAGTAATAAATCTGAAACTGGAGTCTGTTTATCATAATATTATAGTCTAAATGTCACAATGCGTAGGTAAAGATAATTTTTAGCAAGTCATGTTTAAGTGTTTTTTCCTTTGGGATAAGGCAAAACATCTTTAATACTATTCTGGAAGTAAATATCTCAAGCGCTAATGAACCCTAAATATCAAATTACAGATGATCTGTTAATCCAAATGGTGACACTCGCTATTTCCAAATGTATCTTATTTTCACAGAACTGCAAAATCTGTCTAGTGGAGGCTTTTCATCTTTCAGCACAACACCAAGTTAACCTTGTGACATGATGCTCCTCAGCTGATAAATGCAAAGGTCATTATACCACAGACATTTAAATGGCCCTCCAAAGTTTCATTACTTTTTGTATTCTACTTGAGGAACTAGGGATTTACAATGCCTTTGAGATAAAACATGGAAAAGCCTATAAAATCAAAACAGTGCAAAGAGTTATGTGGATCAGGTTGCTTTGCTGTAGTTCTTTTTCCAAAATTGTAATCTGAGCTATGCTGTCACACTACTGTCAACACACAGGAGGCTAATGACCAGCAGCACTGTATTAGTAGGTTAGCTGGGAATTCTAATGCTTTTATACACTAGCACCATTCCCCATAAGGGCAATGCCGATGAACTGAATGTATGCTTCACAAATCAAGAGCAGCTACCCAAAACTGAAACAGTTTTTTTTAAAACAACAAAGTCCATTAATGGATGCTGCTTTACATTGAGCCTTAGTGACAGAGCATTATACCTTGTTACTTACTTTTTGTTATATCACACCACTTTTGAGTAACATAATATAACTGTATACTGTGCAAGGCAATGCAATCAAAACATTTTATTCTTTCAGGTCCAGTAACCATTATAAGTTCAGAAAGCAGATAAGGCTTGACATTTGTGGGTAATTTATGAGTAAGGCACTGGTGGAAAACTTCTTCTTTTTTTTTTTTTTTAAATACTTATAAGTCAAAGGTGATAGTCAATATCCATTACAAATGATTTCATGTTTCCAGGCAGAAAATAAAATACTATGTATGGCTTTCTGGAGGATTGATGTTTCCTCTCTGAGGGAACACACAAAGTAGATCTATATGTGAAATTCTTTGAGTGATCCTTGTCACTTACATTTCCAATAAGAGTTCCCTAGAGATATTCAGATTGTGTAGGTGTTTATACCATGCTCAGCACCATGAAGGCAATGTCTCCCAAACATTACTGTTCCCTCCTCCATCACCTGACAGTGGTTGAAATGATTTTAATGCTATTGGAACTTTCTTGTATTACACATTTGGGTGCCTATAACCTTAGATAGACATCCTTTATTCATTATTCAAATCTAAATGTGCAATGTTATTTAATGTTCATAGAATATCAGGGTTGGAAGGGACCTCAGGAGGTCATCTAGTCCAATCCCCTGCTCAAAGCAGGACCAATCCCCAACTAAATCATCCCAGCCAAGGTTTTGTCAAGCCTGACCTTAAAACCCTCAAAGGAAGAAGATTCCACCACCTCCCTAGGTAACGCATTCCAGTGTTTCACCACCCTCCTAGTGAAAAAGTTTTTCCTAATATCCAACCTAAACCTCCCCCACTGCAATTTGAGACCATTACTCCTCATTCTGTCATCAGCTACCACTGAGAACAGTCTAGAGCCATCCTCTTTGGAACCCCCTTTCAGGTAGTTGAAAGCAGCTATCAAATTCCCCCCCTCATTCATCTCTTCCGCAGACTAAACAATCCCAGTTCCCTCAGCCTCTCCTCATAAGTTATGTGTTCCAGTCCCCTAATCATTTTTGTTGCCCTCTGCTGGATGCTTTCCAATTTTTTTCACATCCTTGTAGTGTGGGGCGCAAAACTGGACACAGTACTCCAGATGAGGCCTCACCAATGTCAAATAGAGGGGAACGATCACATCCCTCAATCTGCCGGCAATGCCCCTACTTATACATCCCAAAATACCATTGGCCTTCTTGGCACCAAGGGCACACTGACTCATATCCAGCTTCTCATCCACTGTAACCCGTAGGTCCTTTTCTGCAGAACTGCTGCCTAGCCAGTCGGTAGCAGTGCATGGGATTCTTGTGTCCTAAGTGCAGGAGTCTGCACTTGTCCTTGTTGAACCTCACCAGATTTCTTTTTGCCCAGTCCTCCAATGTGTCTAGGTCCCTCTGTATCCTATCCCTACCCTCCAGTGTATCTACCTCTCCTCCCAGTTTAGTGTCATCTGCAAACTTGCTGAGGGTGCAGTCCACGCCATCCTCCAGATCATTAATGAAGATATTGAACAAAACCTGCCCCTGGACCGACCCTTGGGGGCACCTGCTGAGACTAAATTAATTGTGAAAAAGGAATGCACGGGATCATATTGTTCACTAATTCATGCTGATGTGAGTTCAGAATAACTTAATTGGCTTCAGTGAAGTTAGTCAGAATTTATACTGCAATAGATGAGACCATAGTTTTCCCAAATTCAGCATACCATAAAAAATAGATAGTCTGACTGAGATACTGTTTGCTATAAATTATAAAAAGCAGTCAATAAATCAGAATTCTCTCCACATTAATTCCCAGAGGGTCCATCAGTAAGAGGCAATATACTCCATATTTTTTAGTATACTTGAAATGTCTCAATTTTGAGCTAATTATGGTGTCACTTCTGTGTTAATTTTGTTTTGTATTTCCTAGTCCTGTAGGAATAGAGAGATTAATGGGATGGTGAGGATTATATTGCATTTTTTCCCCAATATACTATTGATTAAGCTAGGTGTAGTGCTAGAGATTGGCGGAATAGATTTAACTGGGAAGGGTACCTTGGAGAACACAATACATAAAAAGGTGACATTTTTCCAAACCTTTCATTTGCTACCTGTGATGCAGCAGTTTTGGCTGATATTACTTCAGCATTACCAAAAATATATCCAGTCTCCTTTCACTGAAAGCAGGTGATACTTAGGAATATTACAGAGCTAGAGACTAGTCTCAGTCAGCAAATGCAATTAAAATCAGAGAATCTCTCTTAAGAGTGCAGAGATCGGTAGGGTACTTCGCAAAAGATGAGAAATGGCCGGACTGTACAATACGGACATTGAAAAGCGTTTACTCTTGTCAGTATTTCCATGGAGGTCAATAAGGCAACTTGTGTTTCTATGGTCTTGCTAAAAAGCTCATTTAAATAAACAGGCGTCTTTCAATAGATTTCAAGAGGCTTCGTATCAGGTGCTACTCAGAGTAAGTAGAGCTTGTTTAAAACTGTTGAATTCCAAATTTTTTCAGGGAAAAAATCGACACTTTTTTTGCAATGTTTTGACCACCTCAAAGTGTGAGGCAGTGTTACAGAATAGGACTCAAAATGATTAGTGGAACTGAGCATCCAGTAATAGATCTGAGTGATTTGTCAACTATAACTTGAAGTGCCTTGATAACAAGGGTTCCCTCTCACTGCCCTTCAAATCTTGTTTATTTAAAAAAAAAATCACAAGTTAGCTTGATGTTGGGAATATACATCATTGAGGAATTCTCGCTATAGTGACCATTTATGCTTATTTAGTTTAATGTTCACAGAACAAATTTGGCACTGATAGGGACAACTGTTCCCATTAGATTGCCATGACAACCTATCCTGAAAAATGATCCCTCACTCTCACAGATCTTGGGAGACAGACCAGTCCTCACTTACAGACAGCCTCACCCCCTCCAGCAACCACACAACAAAAACACCAACCCAGGAACCTATCCTTGCAACAGAGCCTGATGCAAACTCTGTCCACATTTATTCAAGTGACACCATCATAGGACCTAATCACATTAGCCATGCCATCAGGGGCTCGTTCACCTGCACATCTACCAATGTGATATGTGCCAGCAATGCCCCTCTGCCATGTACATTAGCCAAACTGGACAGTCTCTGCGCAAAAGAATAAATGGACACAAATCTGACATCAGGAATCATAACATTCAAAAACCGGTAGGAGAACACTTCAACCTCTCTGGCCACTCAGTAAAAGACTTAAGGGTGGCAATTCTGCAACAGAAAAGCTTCAAAAACAGACTCCAAGGAGAAACTGCTGAGCTTGAATTAATATGCAAACTAGATACCATTAACTTGGGTTTGAATAGCGACTGGGAGTGGCTGGGTCATTACACATCTATTTCCCTAAGTTAAGTATCCTCACACCTTCTTGTCAACTGTCTAAATAGACCATCTTGATTATCACGACAAACGTTTTTTTTCTCCTGCTGATAATAGCTCATCTTAACTAATTAGCCTCTCACAGTTTGTATGGCAACTTCCACCTTCTCTCTCTCTGTATGTGTATAAAAATATCATCTTACTATATGTTCCATTCTAGGCATCCTATGAAGTGGGCTGTAGCCCATGAAAGCTTATGCTCTAATAAAGACAGAACAGACACAGAAGTTGCATTATCCCATCATCTGCTGAGTGGGCTCTCCAGGCCATGGCTGAGACACAGGAAGTGGGACAGGCAATGCAGGGAAGCTTGCATTGTCACTTCCTGTACCAGACTCGTTCAGGGATAAATAGAGGACTTAAGTTTCCTGTGCTGGCAAGCAGGCATCTTTCATGAGGACAGCATTTACTTAAAGGCTCCAAGAACTCTTAAGTTCCTCTACACACATAGATTTGGGGAATTCTAGGATCTGATCTTACACGTTTTTTTAAACACTCCTGATTCCTGCTGGTGTAAGTGATACCAAGCTTAGGTCCAAAAGCTTCTACTTTCATTGTAATTTGATTTGACATAATTGAGGGTAAAAAAATTGTGTTTTGTCTTGCCCACAGATATCTGAAGGTTAGAATTCATAATGTCTGTCATTCCATATGAACATAAGAATGGCCATACTGGCTCCATCAAGCCAGTACCAGCTGCTTCAGAGGGAATGAACAGGGCAATTTCAAGTGATCCATCCCATGGCACCCAGGACTAGTTTCCAGCAATTGGAGGTTTAGAGATATCCAGAGCATGGGGCTGCATCCTTGCCCACCTTGGCTAATAGCCATTTATGGATCTAATCTCCATGAATTTATCCAATTAATTTTTTAAACCCATTTATACTTTTAGTCTTCACAACTTCCCAAGGCAACAAGTTCCACTGGCTGACTGTGCACTGTGTGAAGATGTTTGTTTTTAAACCTGCCTACTAAACACACGAGCTAGGGGTCATCTCAGGAAATTATGTGAAGGGGTAAATAACACTTCTGTGTTCACTTGCTCCATACCATTTATGATTTTATAGATCTTTGTCACATTCTCCCCTTAGTTGTCTCATTTCTAAGCTCAACAGTCCCAGCCTCTTTAATCTCTCCTCATAGGTAAACTGTTCCAAACTCATTTTTATTTTCATGCTTTGTACCTTCTCCAATTCTGCTATATCTATTCTGAGAGGGGGCTACCAGAACTGCACATAGTATTCAAGGTGTCTGCATACCATGGGTTTATATAATGTTTTATAACCTATACCTCTCCTAATGGTTCCTAACATTTAGTTTTGTTTTTTTTAACTGCCACTGCTCATTGATTGGATGTTTTCAGAGAACTATCTATGATGACTCCAAGTTCATTGGCTTGATATTAATTTTCATTAAGATGAGTACCCTCATATGCAATGTTAGATGAATAGAGTTAGACATAAGACAGTTAGAAATAAGAAATATTAAAGCTAACATGAAAGGTTTTGTACCAAAACCATCACTAGTGAGTTAGCATTTTATCAGTGCAAGTTTGCAATAGATGCCCTTTGTCATTTTGTGAAAAAACTGAATCCACTAAATACCAGGTGCATAAACTATGACAAAATTGGGCAAAATCTCATTTGCAAAGTATTTGGTTTGTGAAAGATTCCTCCTGAAACACATGCATTTTGCAATTTTCTGTTTCTGACTTTAGAAATATGTTAAAAAATGATAGCCAGCATACTTAATATATCTAGCTATGCTATTATGGATTTGCAGGTCAATAAAAGCATTATAAAAGAATCAGAATTATCTGACTGAGAAGAGACAGGAGCCTAGACAGAGATCAAGAGGAATCCCAGAAAGTTAGCTATCAGAGAGGAGAGGAATGTATTTGATTTGCAACTTGACAGTGAAGAATATGGCTCTAGATAAAGCAAACAGGATGATGTCCTTCCTGGGTACTAGGACAAGAGATGTGATGACAAGGAAAAAAGTACATACTAAAAAATAAAGAGGAAGTCCCATTTTTTGTAACCCCTTTGAGAACCAGAAACTTAAATGAGTGAAGGTTTGATGGAATTAAGAATACATTCAGGCAAGAGAAAAGAAGACAGAGCCGATGCAAGTTATCCTCTGAGAGACATTTACAGTAGCTAGTGCTACTGAAGATAGGTAATCAATGACACAGAATCAAACTGTGTCTACAAATTGTACAGAAAAAATACTGGATATGTGAAACAGCGATGAAATGCCTCCTTCTGACTTTTTGAGTAAGATACCAATCTATCTAGAACACACAAAATACCACAAATATATATAAGCACATTAACAAATGAGAAAGGTGAAGTCAACCACGAGCCAATATGTGGTGTTGGCTATGTCAGTGCAACTCTATTGTCTATATGTCCTCCCGTCAGTGGAGTTCCACCAGCCTGAGTAAAAATTAGCTGGACTTTTAAGAGTGGCTGCGCTACTGAACTGCTTTGTAAAAATTTGTTTTCAGGAAGAAAAATGAGAAAAATTGCACAGATAATTATGAAATAATGAAAACCTTGATAGCTGTTAGTATAGGTGTTGAATTAAAAATAACGGACTGATTTGAAAAACTAAATATACAACAGTGAATGATAAAATACATCTCAAGAGCTGAAAGAAATTAGTAAGTGCACTTACTGAACCACTAGCAATTATTTCTGAAGAGTCATAAAATGCAAAGGTGGCCAGAGAATTGGAAGAAGGCAAATGGTAGCACAAATCTTTCAAGTGCCACTCTAAGAAGTGATTATGCAAAAAAAAGACATGTTCTCACTCCATAGATCTTCTCCGTATGTGTATTCAAGGACACAGTTGCTTGCTTGGGTTACAAAAAATAACTTCCAACTTTTTACTTCCGTTAGCATGGCAGACCCAACAAACAGACTGAGCCAGATTCTTATTCGTTGTTGAACAGTAGAACCTCAGAGTAACGAACACCAGAGTTACGAACTGACTGGTCAACCACACAATTCATTTGGAACCGGAAGTATGCAATCAGGCAGTAGCAGAAACAAAAACAAAAAAGCACCAGTACAGTACTGTTTGAACATAAACTACTAAAGCAAAAGTTTAAAAAATTTGAGAAGGGAAGGAAACTGTTTCTATGCATATTTCATTTAAATTAAGATAGTAAAACACTATTTTTCTTCTGCATAGTAAATTTTTCTTCTGTTCAGTTGTAAACTACTGAAAGAAGCATAGCGTTTTGTTCAGAGTTATGAACGTTTCAGAATTACAAACAACTTCCACTCCTGAGATGCTTGTAACATCACAGGATTGGCCACATAATTGGAACAATACACAATCAATTACAACTGCACAAACCTATTGACAGCAACCTGGTTGCATAAGATTTATTGATAACATAATCTGAAGATTATGGAGTTCCACAAGTGTAATTAAGAGAATTTGGCCTGCAGAACTTTGATGGATGAGAAGAAAACAAACCTGCTTGAATATGACAGCATAGGTAAAATATACAGGGATATCAGTTAGAAAAAAAATACCACTTGCAAACAGCGTGCATTTGATATGGAAACATTGAGAGAATAAACTTTCAGAGTCACTTTTCAGAGCAGGAAAAAGAGAACAACCTTGGAAATGACTCATCGTTATTAGTGCTGGTCAAATGTTCTCAAATTTTGATGAAAAAGCCGGGGGAATTTATGAGCTACATTTTAATTTTCCACCATTTTTAAACTAGCTTATTCCATCTCACTTTGAAAATTTGCTCCTTATTTGACAAGGCAACAAATATTAAATTTTGTAAGCTCTTAGAGGATAATGGAAACAGTAAAAGCAGCATAAGTTTATGGATGCAAGTTTCCCAGACTCTTGACCCTGCTCAGAGTATGCAGTAGGGTTCAATTGATGTAACAGAAGAGAATTTAGCATTCTCTACACAAGGCTGACTTAATAAAACTGATAAGTTTTAGGCACAAAATTTAGATTAAGATTTACATTACTATTATATGTATGCAAAGATTAAGAGAGCTCTTATTTCAATGTGAAGTTCATTACCAACATTTAAGCTAGAGAAATGCACTTCAATTATCATTAACAAATTTTGCATCACATAAAGAGTTTGCAGTATAGGTCAAAAAGAAGCAGAGCATATTCAGTTCTACTAGAACCTGGGAAAATACACTGGTTATTGAAATCAAACACACCTTTTGTGAAGGACCAGGTCTTGAAAAAATATAACATTGGACATATTCAAGCACTCAGTGTTATCAGCTGAGCCTTTACAAGATAAGTGGAGTAAAACCCATAAGATCTGGATTACTTGTGCATAAGCATGTGAAAATGTCAGATTGTCAGCCCTGGATATGGAATTCCTCTCTTGACACACAGAGCAGGTACATCACAGACTGTGGTGTCACAAACTTTGCCTCGACATTATAATTTCTCTCTCTGCCCTGGAAGAAACATGTAGGGCTGAGAATCTCTCCATACTAAGTCAAGCCAGCTTGCTGGAACTGTGAATTCGTGGCAGTTAGTGTGGTTGTTTCAGGAATGTGAACACCCGTTCATTAGGAACTACCCATTTTTCAAAGGTAGCCATAGGCTTCAGATGGTGCAAGCATTCCATTGCTTAAACATTTGGGCCCAAATTGTACCAGTAAATGAGAGCCTGATTGATCTCCACCTGTGAAACAGTGGTGATTTGCAGTTTGTGTAACTAAAGTCAAGTACCACCAAAGCTACTTAACACACACACACCCACACACGTGCATGCAAAATCCCCACAAAAATAGTTTTCAGAGTTATTCTTAAATCATTATTTTGGATTGTAGGGTTTGTTGTCTCCCCACCCCTGCTTCCAGAGTAGGCCACAGTTCTGTTCCTAACACCTTCAGATGCTAAAAATACATGAGGCCACAGCATTCTGTACAGAGTCCCGATGCCTCTTTGCTGGCCCCAGAACTCTGAGGCAGCATGGGTCCAAGGGTCCATAGAAAGAGTATAATTGCTATAGATTATTACTATTTTGGGCCTAATCTCAGATGAAGAAGCCTCCAAGGCCTACTCCCACCCAATGCAGAGTAAGGGATGACAGTGGTATAGAACTATGTGGTCCTTGCCCCGATACCTAGGAGTGGAGAGCTCTATGGGAGCATTCTCCACAAAGAATGGGTTTCAGGAATACACTTTGCCCCACAGAGATGGGAGAGACCTTAAATCTGGTTACCAGATGCCTAATCCTCCAGTCTCCCATTCGGTTTACATTTAACAGACCTTAGAATTCCTCATAGAGGTCAAGGCTTAGTTGCTTTGGAAAAACACCTCATTTTTCTTGTAGCATCTTTCTGAGAACCTTCAATCGTGCTGCTCTCAGAAGAAATCTTTCGTTCCTGTCTCTAGAGAGGCCCACCCTTAACTACTTTGGTTTCTTTGAAAAGTGTTATTTTAGAATGCATTATAGGGCCTGATTATCTTCCATCCTTGGAAACATACAGTAGATACTGGGAGCAAACTCTCGGAGCTTTTTTAAAAAAAGCAAATAGGAAAATGAAAAGGTTGAAGTTAATTGAAATATACAGGCGCCTGGGGAAATGTATCAATTTATTGATGAAGCTGATAATTTCTCCAGCAAAATGCTTGTATAAAAAGGGCAGCCTAGTTGGTTTTAATTTTTTTTTTTGTATGAAACTGCAGCTGTTTCCTGAAAACGCTGCTTCATGCTCACTTTATTCCTTTTTTGGAGTTTTAGGCTCTTATGTTTAAATAGGAACCATGAGTTTTCAAGCAGGTAAACCATGTGGTGTGTGGAAAAAGAAAACAGATGTGCTTTACTTCTAATCGTCTTACATTTGCTTGGGAAAAGTAGAGGATGCATTAGCAGTATCTGAATATGGGGTGGAAAGCTAAAAAGCTTTTTAACTTCAAGATGCAAGATTTCAGATATTTGTGATGGGGCTCTTTCTAAAAACCTAAATGAATTTCATAACGTTTTAATTATCCCTCATTTTCTGCTTCAAACTGTGAATTTTTTTGTGGGAAAGATTTTTTTTTTAAACTTTTATTCTGAAGATCAAAGTGTTCATTAAGGTAGTAATTATATGAAAAATAGTTTTCTTTCATCTTGTCCCATCAGTTGGTGTCATAGGCTCTTGTTCTTACTGTTCAAGTGAATCTTCCAAACTGACACCAACCTTCTGCATGTCCTCCAGCATCCTGAACCACTTTTTTCCTAGGTCGTCTTCATAGTCTTTGGGCCATAATTACAAGCTCTGGCACTCTCTGGCCAACATATCATCTTGTTGTCTCACAGAACCCATCTATCTCAGTCTATACTTGCTCAGCTTTTCCGTGATGAGGGCTACCTGCCTCATAGCTTGTCCTGTTTCATTGCATAGCCTATCAGCATTCGGCTTACCCAGCTTCCATCTGAACATTCTTATTTCAACAGTGTGTCATAGTAGTTCTTCCTTCCTGATTGGCCAGCATTCCAACCCATACATCATAGCTGGCCTAGTCATGATCTTATACTTTTGCTCTTTAGGTTACTTTGCATATTCTTATCACAGAGAATTCCTGTTGACTCTCTCAATTTACACCAAACACTCTTCATGCAGTTCCTAACATCCTCATCGACATTCCCATCATGGATGAACACTGAAATGAGGTATTTATATTGTTGCAAACTAACTCTGTACCATCTTGTTTTACTGGTTTCTGGTTGTCCCTCTGGAAGCATATGTATTCCATCTTTTCTCAGCTGATTCATAAGTCATTTTCTTCATGTGCAGCCATCTATAATTCTTGGTATCTTTCCAGTTTGCATTTATCTTCACCACACATCATATCATCATTGGCTTAAAACATGGTCTATAGAGCCTCTATCCTAATCTCCTGTAATAGACACTTTGATGCAATCTCAAATAGGAATGGGTTTAAGGCTGATCCTTTCTGTAGGCTTATCCTCATAGTGAGTCACTTACTGTAGCCACAGCTGCTTTTTATGACTGCTGTGGCTATTGTTGCACAAGTCCATGATAGTCTGAACATATGTCTATGTTTAGTATGGAAAAATCCTATGTTTTATCATTAAATATTACTAGAGAAATTTTTCAAGTTGTTATGGTAACTGGAACTTTGAAAGGATAAATGATCTTAGAAGATGTTTAGGCTCCTCCCTTCCACCCCAATCATTTTTGTATTTAAAGCTTTTATAAACAAATTATTTTTAAAAGATTTTTAGATGCTGAAAACATGGAACAAAGTAACAAGAAAGAAGAAAATAAAAATATTACACACAATGGGTACTGAATAGATAATATTTCTATGCTCTAAATAAAGGCAATACAAGGTAAAGTAGAAATCAGAATGACTTAGATATTGATATCTCACATAACAAAACATAATACAAACCAATAAACTCCCCAACAAACCAAAAAACACATTCTGGTGAGATGTAGAGTGATTATTGGTTTGATTTAGAAATCTCAGAATAATCAAATTCCATTTGTATTATATTTTTCCTAACTACTATTAATTATTGTATACACACAGTAGATGTAGGTAGATTTATATCCATCTAATGCTATTTGGTTCTTGGGGCTGTTTTATGCACTGATGCTGCACATCTGCTTGCACAGAGCCCCATTGTCTCCACTGATGTAGAGGTCCACCTGTATGCAACAAGTTGCAGAATCAGGACCTAGGCTAGCAGAAGGGCCAGAGAACCGAAGGAAGCAATTTATGGTGGCTGACTTCTAAAGTGATGTACTGCTCAATATAAGGGTGGCAGATTCCGACCTATACAAGGCCTATTCCTATGCAACTGACTCTACATAGGGGGTGTTTCTGTGCAGGGAAGGGGTGTGACTGGAGTGTATTGCACTTTGACTGTCCCTTTCTTATGGATTCCTTCTTTTGAGCCATTACCAGCTGGCAGATGCTTGGCAGATCTCAACTCAGTTGGGGCCCAGCGTGTAATTGGACTCACTATCAGGGAGCTATAACTGGGCACAACAGGGGATGTGGGCCTTTACACTGCAAAAAAAGTTACAATTCAAGAATGACTGAACTGATTTTCCTCAAGCCGTCCAGATTTTTTCTTCTAGCTTGAGAATCAACCTACCAAATTTCAGCCAGAAACATACAATTTACAATGTTATAGGCATCTGAAATGCCTTAGAAAGGAAACACTACTTAACTTTAACTATAGGAGTCACTGAGGTGCCAATAAATATTAAGGGGGTGAAGAAGAGAAAGTTCAGAGTGCAACTAGATTATGTATTGTAGATATTATCCCTTTTGACATGAGTGATTAGCTAATATTCAAGGTCTTTCAGGTAGCTTCCTTTAGGAGGAGAAATTTATGATGGAGTCAGATTCTTTTCATGCAATCCTGTTTGTTTACAAAGAATGTATAAAGTCCATACATCAAGGTAGCTGCATCAAGGCACCCCCTTATGGCCAGAGGTGGTGTCAAGGTTCCTTCCCCACTCTGAACTCTAGGGTACAGATGTGGGGACCTGCATGAAAGACCCCCTAAGCTTATTCTTTCTAGCTTAGATTAAAAGCTGCCACCACCAAAGTTTTACACAAAACAGGGGATGTGCCCACTTGGAAACATCTCCCCCCCAAACCCCTGCCCCCCAAGCACTACACCTCCTCACCACTTTGCATAGGTGAACACAGACCCAAATCCTTGGATCTTCAGAACAATGAAAAAGCAATCAGGTTCTTAAAGAGAATTTTAATTAAAGAAAAAGTAAAAGAATCACCTCTGTAAAATCAGGATGGTAAATACCTTACAGGGTAATCAGATTCAAAACATAGAGAATCCCTCTAGGCAAAACCTTAAGTTACAAAAAGACACAAAAACAGGAATATACATTCCATTCAGCACAACTTATTTTATCAGCCATTTACACAAGACAGAATCTAACGCATATCTAACTAGATTGCTTACTGACTTTTTACAGGAGTTCTGACCTGCATTCCTGCTCTGGTCTCGAAAAAAGCATCACACAAACAGAGAGAACCCTTTGTTTCTGCCCCCTCCAGCTCTGAAAGTATCTTGTCTCCTCATTGGTCATTTTGGTCAGGTGCCAGCGAGGTTGTCTTAGCTTCTTAACCCTTTACAGGTGAAAGGGTTTTTCCTCTGGCCAGGAGGGATTTAAAGGTGTTTACCCTTCCCTTTATATTTATGACAGGTGGTTTTGCAGCACCCAACCTGTTCCCCTTCTTCAGGGCCCTTTAAGAATGCCATACAATCTTTCTTGTAACTAATAGCACTCCTACCTAACAATAGACTGTAAGTCCAAAGATGAAAGTGAATCCAAAGACATCTAATTAGAATTATTAGGTTTGCAATGAGCAAAGGACAACTTTCTCTGATTTTAAAGAAAATGTTCCTAATAAGAGAGTCTACTGAATTGTGGAATAACTTCCCAAGAAGTCCCAGCATGTGAGTCATTTATAACTGTACAATATTGGACAAAGCACTAGAAAGTATAATATTGTGTGAATATTAACTATTCAACATTTGAGCTATTTCTAGTGGCCACAGAGGTCACATGTTATGTTTGCTTCCTGATTGGTAAGCATAGCCTTAGAATCAAGTTCCCATTGTGAATAGTTGCATTTAATAAATCACAATTTTCCTTCCATGGCTATTTTCCAATATTTGCTGTTGCAGAAAATATTTCTGCCAGTAAACTAATATAAACTAGAATAGGGGACAAACATGAAACATCAACCATAACTGAATGAATATCTGTGGGAAAACTGTATGCAATATATGCTGCCCATCACTATTACTCAGTAAGATAGTCACTAGCCTTTGAAAAATGAATGTTGTTTGCTGAATTAATTGACACTGCACCAGGTTTTAGTCTTCTCCAATGCTACTGAGAAACTTCTACTATACCTCATCTGACTGTAATTAATGTTTTAGAACATATCTAGTGTTGGAACAATCCAAATTGGCCCAGTGTTTTCAGTGCTTTTTTGGACATCCTTTTTCCTTTTCCAAATGGATAGGTTACTTATTCATTTATTTGGGGTGAAATTCACCTGCCGTTCAAAAGGCCTACTCAGGATACTATGTCCTACTTAAATTCTACTTATTCTCTGTTGCCCTGAATTTAACCCCAGGGCCAAATCCAGTTACTACTCAAAGTCTTGATCCAGCAAAGTCATGTACATGCTTATGTGCTTTGTTGGATTAGAGACCAAGTCTGTTACAATCCTCCTGTCTACTTCAATGGAAGCCTTATCTGGTTCTTAAAGAATTGCTTATCAAAGAATTTGACAAGACTTTTGCCAAAGTTTTAATTTTGGGGCCAAATTGTGCCATCTTACTCACAGTGAGTACGCTTATTCCTAAGAAGAGCAGGGTGAAATATTTTTGTGACACCAAAACATTTCATGATTTTTTGATATTTTAATTGAATTATTTTTGGTCAAAAAAACTAAAAACTCCGCTCCCCGCCCCCTCCAAAAGGAAGGCTTTTTTTCCAAATATTTCCTTTGAGTTTTTAGGGTTTTTGACCAAAACCAATTCAATCAAAATGAGAGAGAATTTTTGATTTTTCCAATTCCAGATAAAGAAGTTTTGATTTTTCAGTTCCAAACAACTATGCATTTCAATTTTCCTTTTATTTTGTTTTTATATTTTTTTATGTTAAATCTTAAAACCAAAAGAAAAAGTTTAATGCTGGGCTAAATATAACATTTTGTTCAAACCAAACAGTTTTTCACATTTTTTTTTTGTAATTGCCAGTGAACAACAACAACAAAAAATGTGTTATTCATCCACCTCTACTCCTGAGTAATTCCCAGCAGAACCTATCCTTTACTGAGTTTGCCATATACATGAGAGAAAGAACTGAGTTTGTAAATTTCCTTCTGTTTTTATATATTTTGCTCCTGATTCAAGGCCCACTGAAGTCAATGATTCCTGTTGACTTATTCATCTCAATGGGCTTCAGGTGAGGCCTTTGGACATCTGTTAAAGTGATAAAAATCACTAAGTTGTGAACAAGTTATATGCTCTTTACTGTAGAACAATGCTTTTCTCTTGCATGATATAGAAAAAAATTGCTTCCCAAAAAGTCATTACTGTAGTCTGTACATTTTTAAGATATAAATAATGAGAAAATGAAAGGCAAGTGTGTGTACTTTTCTGCAGGTTTTATGGACTAATACACTCAAATTCAATGACAGTTCAAACTGAAAAATGAATACAGAATCACGGCCAAGAATAGAATAGTAAGTTATTCACATTTGACATTCATTTTTCTATTAGCAAAAGTGAAAGTTTCAATTCTCTCCAAACAATCCTGTTTCACTTTGGAAGTAGAGGATGTTCACACAATATATTTTAATCTGATCATCCACATGATTGTAGTAATTTATGTGGTCAATCCCATCTTCCACAAGTTGAACTGAAATATATTATAGTGGAGTTTTTAAAACATGGTGCTATTGTGGATGGAGGTAATATTCAACATACATAAAGACATCAGAATCCGGCCCTTTTTAAAGAATTTTTGGGTCCCTTGAAAGACAACTATATAAAGTTTGCTTCATCAAATAAAACAATGTTTTGTAGTCTGTAAAATAGCTAAATAATCAGATTTGGAATCTGTATTATTCATTGCCCATTTCTATTTTTATGTATACACAGAATACCTCAGCTCAAAAATGCAAATATATGCAGTGCTATTTTACAATTCTGAAAACTGCCGTTTATATATTCTAGCTATTTGGAACATTTTCAACAAGTTTCATTATTTTAGACATTTTGAGAATATATTGAAAGCTTGAGTAAATTGCCTAACCATTGAATGCCTAGAGCAGCTAAGCACTGTCTGAAGACTCAGTGAATTGAGTGACTTAAATTAGAAATTTGCATGGTTATTTTTAATTAATTACCATAGAAAATGTAATTAGTATGCACCACTTATCTATCGTTTGAATAGCAGTTGGCAATTTTTTTTATTTATTTAGGTAAATTCTTCTTACAGCATGCAATTCACAAGGAAAAAGGGAATCCCAGGGGCTGATGTCAGGAACAATCAGGAGTGATTTAACTGGCTGTTTCTCAAGATATAGCAAGTAGTTTTTCACTCTCTATTGGTTGGCTTTTTGGCTCAGACATATAGAATTGCTGACACTCATCTTTCATTACTGTTTTTGAGTGTCAAATGCGTGGCTAAGAGGATGATGAAGAAATAAATGTAAGAACTCTGTGGGAGCAAACCTGCTGCCATTAAAGTCAATGACAAAATTCCCATTGACTTCAATGGGTAAAACTTTGCACTTGTATGAAGGAAAAATGTCTAAAATTGCTGCAAATCATCTGCAGAAACACAGAGGAATAAATAAATGCTGGTGCATTCACAGGCTCAGACAAAGAACCCTGTCATACTTGTTGGAAATTATACTCACTACAGCTATATTAAATGTCACACTGAGCTAAATTCTGTACCTGATGCTACAGAAAGCTGAGGGCCTGTGCTGAGATGCTGACTACTTCCACCTCCCATTGATTCAGTAGCTTACAAAAGGTGCTCAATAACTTATAGTATTGAGTACTTCACTCTCGGTAAAACTGCTGAGGATCTGGACTAACTCAAATGAAGCTCTGACAAAGACTGTTCTAATTTTAACTCCACAAAAAGTTGAGAATATCAATAACGCACTATGCTTTAAACCTATCCAGATCCTAGGCTATGGCTGAGGTGCACATATTGCAGGTAGGCAAAGGGGACAGCAAAAGTGGTGTGCAGCTTACTTTAGTACTTCCCAATCTGGGAGATGCTAGGTGCTGGCATAAATTAGAGTAGACAGCTACTCTAGCTTTTGTCAGCTGTTAAAATGGCCCCAAGATACCAAAAGGGCAAGGGGAAGGGGAAGGAAGTCCTAGCCACACCACATACACTGGTATTAGGCAGTAGGAGTGGCACAGGATGCACCACCTGCGAGTACCCTCAGACTAGGGCAATCCATCTGTGACTGGTAATGGCAGCTTATTGGCCAGATCCCTCCGGCAGAATGCCATAACATGGCTGTTACTCTGAAATAAAGCAACTGGTTTCAGAGTAGCAGCCGTGTTAGTCTGTATTCGCAAAAAGAAAAGGAGTACTTGTGGCACCTTAGACTAACCAATTTATTTGAGCATAAGCTTTCGTGAGTTACAGCTCACTTCATCGGATGCATAAAGTGGAAAATGCAGTTAGGATGTTTTATACACACAGATCATGAAAAAAGGGGTGTTTATCGCTTCAAAAGGTTTTCTCTCCCCCCCCCACCCCACTCTCCTGCTGGTAATAGCTTATCTAAAGTGATCACTCTCCTTACAATGTGTATGATAATCAAGGTGAGCCATTTCCAGCACAAATCCAGGGTTCAACAAGAACGTCTGAGGAACGGGGGGGGGGGGGGGGGGGGAGTAGGAAAAAACAAGGGGAAATAGGTTACCTTGCATAATGACTTAACCATTCCCAGTCTCTATTCAAGCCTATTTCCCCTTGTTTTTTCCTCCCCTCACTGTTCCTCAGACGTTCTTGTTAAACCCTGGATTTGTGCTGAAAATGGCCCACCTTGATTATCATACACATTGTAAGAAGAAAGGAAGACTTGTGGCACCTTAGAGACTAACCAATTTATTTGAGCATGAGCTTTCGTGAGCTACAGCTCACTTCATCGGATGCATACTGTGGAAATTACCACTATACATACAGACACCATAAACAATAGCTCCTCCCACCCCACTCTCCTGCTGGTAATAGTTTATCTAAAGTGATCATCAAGATGGGCCATTTCCAGCACAAATCCAGGTTTTCTCACTCTCTGCCCCCCCTCAGACAAACTTACTCTCTTGCTGGTAATAGCCCATCCAAAGTGACCACTCGCATCACAATGTGTATTATAATCAAGGTGGGCCATTTCCTGCAGGAATCCAGGTTCTCTCGCCCCCTCACCCCCCTCCAAAAACCACACACACAAACTCACTCTCCTGCTGGTAATAGCCTATCCAAAATGACCACGCACCTTACAACATGCATGAAAATCAAGGTGGGCCATTTCCAGCACAAATACAGGTTTTCTCACCTCCCCACCCCCATACACACAAAGACTCACTCTCCTGCTGGTGACCACTCTCCTTACAACGTGCATGAAAATCAAGGTGGGCCATTTCCAGCACAAATCCAGGTTTTCTCACTCCCCCCCCCACGAAACACACACACACAAACTCACTCTCCTGCTGGTAATAGCCTATCCAAAGTGACTACTTTCTTTACAACATGCATGAAAATCAAGGTGGGCCATTTCCAGCACAAATCCAGGTTTTCTCACCCCCCGCCCCCACAAAACACACACACACAAACTCACTCTCCTGCTGGTAATAGCCTATCCAAAGTGACCACTCTCCTTACAACATGCATGAAAATCAAGGTGGGCCATTTCCAGCACAAATCCAGGTTTTCTCACATTGTAAGGAGAGTGATCACTTTAGATAAGCTATTACTAGCAGGAGAGTGGGGTGCGGGGAGAGAAAACCTTTTGAAGCGATAAACACCCCTTTTTTCATGGTCTGTGTGCATAAAACATCCTCACTGCATTTTCCACTTTATGCATCCGATGAAGTGAGCTGTAGCTCACGAAAGCTTATGCTCAAATAAATTGGTTGGTCTCTAAGGTGCCACAAGTCCTCCTTTTCATAAAGCAACTGCACTGCACTGCACTCAAGAATTTGGCCTTGGCTTTCCATAGAAAATAATTTGGTTCAGAAGGAGGATTTAGAAATGACCTAATCTGAAGGTGCATTAATTACTCTACCTTACTTGCACATATTGGCCCAATTTCCAAGCCCCACTGCAGTTGATAATATGTCTGAACCAGCAATCACCTGCTCTTGGGGGTAAAGAGCTGAACAGCTGCCTGCAGGATTGGAGGTGGCACCCTGCATCCTACGATAAGATCCGAAAACACTCACAAATATTCTTCTCTCTGATTTAAACAAAAGCACCTATTGTGAAGCTTCGGGTGCTTGAAAATAATTTTGTCATGCACAGCCAAACAAAATTAAAATCCTAAATCCAGCCTATAACAACTAGCAACCCCAACAATTAAATGCAACAGAAATAACCCATCCCAGGAAATCCTACACACCCCACCCACCCTGTGACACTACTTTTCCCCAGAAGTCTCTAGAGCATGTTGCTAAATTCACTTATGAGCCAGACTAGAAGGAGCAGTGAATTCCAAATTTAAGGGCCATTCTCAGAGGTCATCTTTTCACCATCTCCCATCCCAGCCACAGCTACTAGAGCAGATGGCTGGTTTTGGTGAGTCTCCTTCCCTCCTCTCCTTAATATCCTTTGCTTGCCAATGGACACTTTCTATTTTTCCTCTCTTTCTTCTTCCAGACTGAGCATTAGGAAACAGGGCTTGAATACTTATGTACTGAAATGTCATTTTTACTACCTCAGTAGCTGGCAATAAAACCATTTCCCCCTGTTGAGACCTTTTTAAATACTATTTGTTTTATGCTGTCTGTATGCTTGTAAGCAGTTCCAGAGTGCTGTAAATTGATCTACCTAACACCCCTCTTCCTGGGTGGATAGTTGGGATAAAGAGGGAGAGGTTAATTACAAAGAAGACGTCTTAATGGTGTAATTAACACGTTTCACATAAGCAGGCAGAAAGGAGGAGGAAGATACCTGGGGAGTTGAGTGAAGTATAGTAGAGAACAGTTTACAGAGCACAGAAAGCAAGGGACTAGGCTTGGCAAGACACCACATCTGTGTGTAATGCACCCCTAGTAAGCTGTTTAAGACAGCCCAGTCATTAATTTTCCCCCTTTCATTCAACCCAACCTAAAATAGTGATGAGTTTGCCCTCTTGTCTATGGGTTTGACTGTGTGTGGCTCCAGTTCATGGGGCAAGTGGGGAGGGGGCTGGGTGGAAGGAGACCTTCCTTGGTGGGGTGCCCATACACAGGGGCCAGGAACTCAAGTGCTACCTGAAACTAGCACTAGTAATGGTGCTAGACATTTTGAAGTGGGAGCGGGGGGTGGGAACACCGCCCCACTCTCAGCCCCTCCGCTGGGGGAGTGCTAAATGCACACTCCCCCCTGCATCCCAAGCAGTCACACTCCAGGAGTTCCCACAAGGTAGGCTAGCTTCTCACCACTTGCATTTGGAGGCTGTAGCTCAATACCACTATGGGTAAGTGTACACTGCAATTAGATATCCATGGCTGACCAGTGCCAGTTGACTTAGGCTTGGGCTAAAAGGCTGTTTAATTGTCATGTAGATGTTCAGGCTTGGGCTGCAACTTGAGCTCTGGGACCCTCCCATCTTGTAGGGCCCTAGATCTCAGGCTCCTGCAAGGTGGGAGTGTCACCTCGAGCCTGAACATCTACATGGCAATTAAACAGCTCCTTAGCCCGAGCCCTGTGAGGCCGAGTCCATTGGCATGGGCCAGCCACAGATTTTTAGTTGCAGTGTAGATATACACAGCCTAAGTGTTTTAGTGATAGTCTGTAATACCTCATGCTGATCCTCTATGCATGTTGTTAGGTCTTCAGTGCTGGGGGGGTCTTGTTTTAAGACTGTATAAGGTAGAGTTGTAGATAAAAGGTTGTTACAAAGGAGAAAAATTGTTCTCGTTAACCTCTGAGGGTAGTTCGAGAGGCAACGGGCTTAAATTGCAGCAAGGGCAGTTTAGGTTGGATATTTGGAAAAATTTCTTAACTGTCAGGGTGGTTAACCACTGGAATAAATTGCCTATGTGGAATCTCAGTCATTGGAGATTTTTAAGAGCTGGTTAGACAATCACCCATCAGGGGTGGACTTGATAACACTTAGTCCTGCCTTGAGTGCAGGGGACTGGACTAGAAGACCTCTCGAGATCCCTTCCAGTCCTACACTTCTATGGTTCTATGGATTACTGGAATGTACTCATTTGTTTATGTAAAATGAATTTGGTGGTCTCAATCCAATCCTTGAAATATATTTGTCCACACCATAAAATCCCCCACCACAAGAACTAACGCCGGGTGTGTTTTCGGGGTGGCTATCCCAGGCCACTGCTGCCCATGCTACCATCGCTACACTACTATTTTTAGCATACTAGCTCAATGAAAGCTAGGACGACTATGGCTACATGAACCAGGAGTCACACCCCCCAGCTCCAGGTGTAGACGTAGACATAGATGTAAGCTTTCAAAGTTTGGGACACTTTCTGTATGGTGTTGGAGACTCAACTCCTACTGGAGTCAAAGGAAACTGGAAACTCATCATCAGACCACTTCTGCAGGTGCCTAGATGTGGCTTTAGGTAACTTTAGGCACGACAGTTTGGAGAATGTGGTCTGTGTTTATGCACCGTTATTATCGGTTTGTATTATGGTAGCCCCTGTAATCCACAACCAAGATTGGGAGCCCATTGTGCTAGCCATTGTACAAACTCACAGTAAAATACAGTTCATATTCTGAAGCATTTACAATCTAAACCACAAGACAGACAAAGGAATGGGAGAAAGTGTAACAGGCTTGGGGAAAAGCACTATGTGCATGGTAAGATATGATATTCTCCCTCCCCCCAACCATCCTGTACCTCAACTTACCTCTCTGCTAAAGTACAGACCACAGTTTAGTCTTTTAAGGGCTTTGAGATTGTAAGCAGGTAGATATATAGGTAGGTAGATTTGAGGGGGAGGAGCTGCAAGAGACAGAGAGGGAGGGGGAGCAAGATCTCTATGTTATATAGAGTTAAATATGTCAGGGAAGAAAAGAGATGTCAAATCTCCAAAAGAAAAACTTTTACTAAATCTCTCTTTATGTACTGTACAGAACAATTGTGAATAGTGCCAATAACAATTTTTTAGAGATAACACTTTCAGGGCATTTTCCCAAAATTGTAGTACTTATTACTACCACAAGTTCAAATGCAAGATATAAGTATGCATGTGAACATTTACACACCTGCCCACAGGGTTCTCCTCCTGGCAGATTTACCCTCCTCAGTCTCCATGGAATGGTGTCCGAACCTTCTGTAGAGCATACCAGCTCCTAAACAAATGATAGTCCCACAGTCTCCTTCAAGCACCCCTTCAGTTTTTGCAATGTCAGTCTACAATTTGGAGAGCCTGCATCAAATTCTCATCCTCTTCTTCTCAAGTAGGGTGAAGGAGCCGGCAGTCCAAATCCAACAAAACCAGCAAAGTCCCTAGAATTCACTCCTTTCAGTAGACATTGCTGCTCTACCACTGAGTTCTCCAGTCTAGCTCCCACTCTTTTTATGTATAAATTCCCCCCTTTGAACTCCCATTGGTTCCACTCTCAGAGAGTGACTGTGGATGTGTCCTGCCAGGCTGCCTACTCATAATGAAAATCACCCAACTAGCTTCAAATAACTAATGAAATTGCCTATTACTCACCACACTCAGTTTCTGGATGATTCTGACCTATCCAGCAGGATCACACCCCTGACTCTGGCAAGTGTCAAGGCACACAAAGAATCCCAAACTAACCCAAGAACTATGTATCCTTCCCACTATTTCTCCCCTCTCTCCCTATTTACACCACTAAATGGTACATCTGGGTTAAGAAGGAAATACTATTATTCTCGTTTTGCAAATAGACCCCTGGTGCATAGAGATTAGGGCTCCAATCTTGCAAACAATTGTACTATGTTATGTCTAACTTTAAGCATAAGAGTATTCCCAAGTAAGTCAATTAAAGTTAAAGTTAAGTAAGAGCATGCGTATTTTCGGGATCTTAATTGATTTTTCCCATGGCCTCTCTCTCTCTCCCAAACACAGACACACACCAAAAAAACCCCACCTTTATGGGAAAGCCAGGAGCTGAACCAACATGTCTTGAGTCCTAGCCCAGTGTATTAACTGTAAACTATCATTCCTCTATATGTGTGTGTGTGTGTGTGTGTGTTTTATTTGTTGTTACTCAAGAATTGTGTGAGGGCCTTTATCGAGGATCTAAAATGGGTGCCTGTATTGCATGCTTTGCTAGAAAATGTCTAATAATGCAGTACTTCTTCAAAATACCCCATATGCCAGCAGCTTCAGACCCTGTTTAAAACATCCATATATGTAAATTGGTCATCTCACACTGCTCATATGCTAATAGCCCTGTTGTCAGTGATCAGAAATCCAGGAAACAGACCTTGGGAGGTAAATAAGCTATGATTTGTACTTGAAGCTTTGATCGTACTATATATTGGCTGCTGCATGATCTTTGTGAAAGCTGGAATTGTAAATTGCGTCTTCTATTCCAATCCTTGCCAGCAATGGAAACCAAACATTTCTGGAGTGACACAGTAGATCCAATCCTGCTCTCAGTGATGTCAAAGGCAAAATCTGGGAGCACAATGGTGTCCACAATCAGCAGTGACATTAATGCAGTCAACTATGTCCTTTTGTCTGTGACACTTTTGTGATTTGTTACATGTCTCTAGGCTTTCTTTGTTAGGTATAAGGCACTGATTTTGTTCAAAATGTTCCCTGTACGTCAGTACTTGCATATATGTCTCTTTTTTTTGACAGTTCTGTGGCACTGTTTCCATTTTCTTTATGGTCACTGAATATTGTTCAGCTTGTCCACTACAAAATAAGAAAAATTAAGTTATCTGAATGCTTCTGCACATCAGCATACCATTTGCTTATGAGAGGCATTTGACAATTTGATTTAATAAAATTGTCCTGTTAACTTTACATCTGTACTCATCAACCGAAAAATATCGAGGGTCCCTGGGATAACTTCCATTGACTTCCTAAATGGCCATAGATAGTAAATTATACAACTGACTTTCATCATTGTCCAATGACAAGGTATAACTTGGCCAATTATCCACTGCCATTTCAATTTTAACCGAGGATGTAACTTTCTCATGATAAACTCGTAAGGAAATTATAAAAATTATATCCCCTATACTAGCAGAGAGCTTAGACTTTAATTTAAACATGTTAAAAGATGAACGTCTGTCATCCATTCCAAATACCTGTATCCTTACTGGACAGTTTCCATATTTTTTCCCCATGTAACTGTTATTTGCAATTTAAAAGGTTCACAGGATAATATAGCCACATATACAAAGCAGACAGACAGACAAGGTGGGATTTTCAAAGTCACCTAAGAGATTTAAACATAAAACTCATTAATTACAATGGGAATTATGCCTCTAATTCCCCTAGAGACCTTTGGGGGAAAATCCATCCATAAATGTTACAAGTGATAACATTGTTTCTTTCAACACAGTGCTGCTACATTCAGTTTGGTATACAGGCAATTACAGCAATATGTTTATGTCCCATGAAAAAAGCAGCATTTTTATGGAGTAGCATATTTATCTATTTTATCTTAATTTGTGGCTGCACTACTTTTCCCAATTAATCCTTTAGATCTGCCATTTGAGGCAAATCTACCCCTTGCCAGTCTGATCTGTAATGGCAGTAATGTAGGCAGAGGAGGAATTTGTAAAAATTGAAATTGGGGAGTTTATATTATTTTAATCAAATGATTTCAGATCTGAGATTTCAAAAAGCTAATCTAACTGAGTCAAATTATCCTGTTCCCGTCATAGAGTTTGTAAAGCGTTCTGATCTCATGGGAACAATATGAAAGGATGATAACTCCATTCATAACGATGTTTATATGGGTATCAGAATGCAGGCAATTAAATATTTTTGGTAGGATGCCTGATAGCATATTGTGAAATTGAGGAGAATCATCTCCCCAGGATTCTAGAATATGCTACAGACATTTATCTTTAATTCTGCTAATTTAAATTCCTTCAGTAAATCTGGAAATATATGTAGCCAGAGATTGAAAGAAAGCTTTCTGGAAGCTTTAAGGGTCGGATATTAGGATAAGGTTAGGAATCTTATGAGGGCATTATTTTTTAACTATTTCAGCTTTGCCTGCAAAAGTAAGATGCAATGTAGAACATCTTTTTTTTTTTAATTTGGTCAAAAAATTTATGAATAATTTGGTCACATAATGACTTTGTGTCTGGTTGTACTATTACTCTTAACTAGGGCCCTACCAATTTAATGGCTATGAAAATAAAATATGAAATAAGCCCTTCCCAGTGAAATCCAATCTCTCCCTGCTGCTAGGAGTGCCCCAGCCAGGGGGGCTCCTAGCTCCGGGTGGGCTAAGGAGAGACAGGCCTTGTCCATCCCCTTCAAAGCTGTTCTTGAGCAGAGCTCAGACTCCACCGATGAAGTGAGCTGTAGCTCACGAAAGCTTATGCTCAAATAAATTTGTTAGTCTCTAAGGTGCCACAAGTCCTCCTTTTCTTTTGGTAAAGAAGGTGAATATTATAGCCTCAGTTTTGGAGTTGTCTACTTTATAATGAGCAATTAAGCTGAATTTCTGTTTTAAAGAACTGGAGTGTGCCTGGATTTTTGGTATAAAACACATCATCACCATATAGAGATTTTTTTTCTTGTTCCCTCTCTTTGCCCCCTTCCCCATAGTGGTGCATTTTATCTATGTGTTATTGAGCATTACACTAAGCACTGGGATTGAGCATTGACTAAAATTCTTGATTGCTTTTTTATCCAACTATTCTTTGTCCCAGCATCGTTGTCTACTTCCTCTTTGGTGTGAAAGGCTTCAAATGTAAGTTATTCACCACATTATTGAGGAGTCAGGTGAAAATAGTGCTTTAATCCAATATATATTTCCCCCCAGTTCCATAGGGTATAATACTGCAAACAAGTATGTTCAAGGTTTACTCTCAATTTGATGCTAGGGTGATAGGGGAGAATGTCTGCTGAGTTCATGAGTTATATGAAAACTTTTAAAACTCTTTTCAGATTTTCTGAGCCTTGTTATTTTTTAAACCTATCTGGTCTAGGAGAATGAGGCTTTTCTGCTTTGTTGGTTATTTTTTCTAGGCTGAGTGGAAAATGTGGGGGATTATCCTGCAGGATGGTTATTTCAAAAGATGGAATGGTTACAGATTGTCTGATCTCTTCCCAGGTTGAGAAGAGTTTAGATTTTTATAGCCAGTTATTTTTCTAACTATACCCAGACTACACAACAGAAATCCCTTTTGTTTTTTATTTATTTATTTTTTGTTCAACTAGATTACAGCAATTGTGAGCATTTCACAGCAGGGACTAGCGCTTCCTTTATACAGTAAAAGCTTTTTTATCTGGCACGCTGGGGAAATGTGGGGAGGAGTGCCAGTAAGTGAAAAATTCCAGTTAACTAAGAAGGAGGGAGTTTGGGTGTGGGGCAGGAGGTTGGGCGTGGGTGGGGTTTCAGGGTGCCGGATCCGGGAGGCAGCTCACCTTGGGCGGCTCCCCACATGCGGTGACTTGTCCATGCTGCTCCTAGGCAGAGGCGTGGGTAGGTGGCTCTGCACGCTGCCCCCACCTCACCTGAATGCTGGCTCCGCAGCTCCAATTGGCCGGGAACTCCCTCCCAGAGCCCGCACCCCTCCTGCACTCCGAACCCCTCACGGCCGTTCCTCTACCTAGGAGCAGCAGGGACATGTCACCCTGCTTCAAGGGGGGCACATGGAGCCAGGAAGGGAGCCTGCCAGGCCCGCACCAACCGGACTATAAACCAGACTTTCAATGAAGATCAGAAATGCCAGTTTACAGAGCTTTCCGGTTGGTAAAGTGCTGGATAAAACACCTTTTACTGTATCTTCTATTGGTCCAAATACACATTCATCATTCTGCCAATAAGAAGTAAGAGAGAAAGAAATAGTAAGAGAAAAGTGTATCTGAAGTGTATCTGGACTTGTACAATGGACACATACAGTGGCAATTAATCTGTACAAATACTGTTTTTCGCTGAATTACAGTAGTAATATTTTCAAAAAAAACCTATTTTTTGATTTTTTTGTCTAAAACTTTTGGCACACTTATCTTTTCAGTGTCAAAGGTACGAATGTTCAATACAACTGTGAAGATGAACATGGTATAAATGCTGAGAGAGGTTAGGTAAAATAGACAGATGTTACTTTTGATTCACTTAATTGGTCTAAAATAAAACTCCTAGCAACATCTAAGGTCTATCATTACCCGAATAAGGAGTATAGCCAATGGCAGAGTGATGTTCTACATCCCTAGCCTTTTTTGCAGGCTCTATGTGAAGATTTTAATGAGATGGGAACATTAGTTTTAGGGTTATTTTTGTGTATTCTACCTTTTTAGAACTGACACTGACACAAACATGTCCCTGGCTCCATTGACTAAAAGTCAGAAACACACACTAACAGCAGAAGATAGAGGAACAGCAATTTTGAGGATAATCAGTGCAATAGCAGGAGGATAAAGCAGTATGGATTGGACAGAGATGCTCAGATACTGCAGCGTTTAGTTACTAATGGGTTTCATGAACTAACCCCTGCTTTTTCATTTGGAGGAAATTGGACGTGAACTGACTCCTTCAGATTTGCTTTGAGACTGTGACTGGTGAAATGTTATCCCTGTTTTTTTCCCCCTTGAAATTAGGTCAAAATTTGGAATTGTCAAAGAATTTCTACCTAGTCTATTAATTGGGGGAGTGGAGAATAAGAGAGAGTGAAACCTAAGATTTGTAAGGCAATTGTTAAATGTTTAACAATTTGTAAGGCATTCAAATAGCATGAGCAGGCTATAAATGAATGGATCAGTGGACAGATGGATGGATGGATAGGTAGTAGGATGAGAGCAGATTTTTTTTATGGTATCCCTCTTACACTGTGCACTCAGTCGGAGTATGAACCAGTTTGGACAAATGGATGGGGGGTGGTATCTCTGTCACAAAGAACTTACAATCTAAATATAAGACAAGAGACAACAGATGCAGACAGATGAGGGAGTACAGGGAAACAATAATACAGTATTCATCAGCATGATAGGCGGAGGTTTCAGTACACAAGCAGCCTATACTTGTAGGCATCATGGGAAAGTAGGTAATAGTAAGCATGCCACTAAGTATTATGTGAGAGATGCTACATGGTAACAAGAGATGATACTAGCACTGTGATGATAGATACAGCCTTCTAGATACCGTAAAATTAAATCACACTCTCCCTTCTCCTGTTTGGCATAAAATCAAGGTTTCCAATAAGCTTAAGATGTGACAGTTCACTTTTGGCAAGGAAAAGGAATATTTTATACTTAAGATTTGTTTTATAACACTAGCGATTATTTTTGCACAATTGTAAGAGATTTGATCTGCCTCTTCAAAACATATTTCCATATATACGAAGAGAAAATTGCTTAAAGCCCACTTTGGGATCTGATACACCAGTGACTGTTTTAAATCAGTTACAACACATCCTTTGAGGCATAATATTGTTAATGTTTATCAATTGCTTTAGCAACAAGGAAAGGCTTCTAATAATACTTCCCATTTGCCTTGGGACACAGAGTTACATACACATTTTTCTTCCAAAGATATTAGACCCAATTCTATTCATGTGCTTATACCATGCTCATCACAGTGGTCTCTGAGCACATTCTAGCAATGCATTAAGCTATGTGACTAGCATTCATCAGATGTGGCTGTTTCCTTCTTCCTATTTCTTGGACAAAATCCTAAGAGATGGTGAGCTGCCTCGCTGATCTCAGTGGAAGCTACAGGAACACTATATGTCTTAGGGTTTGGCCCAGGAGGAAGATTTTTCCTCTGACTAGATTTCTTTTTATTGTATCCCTGCATTGCTTATCATATGAGGTTCTTTGGATAACAAGCAGACTGCTAGACCACAAGACTCTGGTTCTGTAGGACCAGCGGCATTTGGGATGAGCCAAAGGAAGAGCGACCATTTTACATCATGCATTCCTACAGCTGAGTGCAGTTATTCTAGTGGATGCTTATACATAGTACCTGCCTGAATGTGGCAGCAAAGTTTGGAAGAAAACCTATTCTTCTACTACAGTGGTGGGCAACCGGCGGCTCATCAGGGTAATCTGCTGGCAGGCTGCGAGACAGTTTGTTTGCATTTTCATGGTCGCCCGCAGCTCCCAGTGGTCATGGTTTGCCGTTCCCAGCCAATGGGAGCTGCAGGAAGCAGCAGCAAGCACTGTTATTCCATCACTGTTCTACAACATCAAAACAGGTCATAATCCTCAGTTTGTGAAATCTTATCGGTTGCTATGGAAATCATTAAAAGTAGTAAAGTGAACATGAGCTGTAGTCATAATCTTCCGAAGTGCAGACTCCCACATTCATGGTCTTGGGTAATTGTAAATGCATTCATATTGAAATGCATTCATATTGCCTGTGAGTTCGTATGCAGATGAAGTATTGCTGAATTTGGCTTGTGGCCCCACCCTCAGACAGTCCTTGGACTGAAAATGAGCATATAGAAGCTGAACCAAGTAATATAATCTGGTGGCAACAGCAGGCTCCAAAACTGCCATACACAACAAACTGTTCTCAGTATGTACCCAGAACAGAGGCATTATTTAATCTTACTTTTGCACTGCACAGAGATACCCAACCCTCTTGAAAAAGCACATACAACATTTTATAATATTCTGGATTCTATGACACTTTATCATATTTTTCCTGTCTAGTTTAAAAAAATTCAATGAATTAATTAACTCTGAAACGTAGCAACCTTTGCACATTTATGCAGCATATCCAGAGTTTTAACTGTAACTCTCATTTAGCAGCATTTCCTGTTGCACACACATTTGGGCAGATTTTCAGATAACATAACTGGTGTTTTACAACAAAGTTTCCCAAAATTTAAAAAGTTTTTCCTTTTTAAGTACACTGAGCTGAAAGTGTACACCAATATTTAAATGAGGAACACTGCTGGAACTGGTTCTCTCTCTCACACTGGAAGAAACTTGAAGTACATCCCCTGTACTACACAATGAGCTGACTGATTTGAAACCCACTGAAGCATGTGGTGAGCGAGACCTTTTGCTTTGAATTCACTTAGCTTATTCAGTTAGGTATTAGTTGCATTTTACCTTTTATTTTGTCATAACCAATTCTAACTTTTATGCCTCAGTACCTGTAATCACTTAAAATCTATCTTTCTGTAGTTCGTAAACTTGTGTTATTTAAACTAGTGTACTTGGATTGAAGTGTTTGGGAAACTCCATTTGAGGTAACAGGATTTATTCATATAATTTTCTATGAATAAAATGACTTTATATGAGCTTGTGTTGTCCAGGAGAGGTCTGGGTAGTACAAGACGCATATTTCTGGTGGAAAATCTGGGAATGGGAATTTGCTGGCTTTGCTCTTCACTGTAACTCAAGAGAGGCTGGCCAGAGCACTCATACAGTATAGCTGGAAATAATACATGCTGGAGGTGGCATATTAGCAGACCAGAAGTGGTTATGGTCACAGTGAGCAGTGTCAAAGGTACCACAGGCTGGAGAATTGAGAAAACACAGCTGTTCAACAATCCAGACTCTCATGTGAGGAATGTTAGTCATATTCACATTAATTGACATAGGACTAATATTTATTGTTTATATTACAATAACTCTCATGTTTAAAATTGTAATTGACCTACTCAAGTGAGTAAAAATATACACATGCTTACATGTTTACAGAACTGGGACCCATGTTTATTATTTCAATAACTTGCAGATCGTATTTGTTCAACTTACATCTAAAAATATATTTCTCCCATCTGGTAGCCCTAGCAACATAATCTAGGACCTGAATGTCATCTGTGTTATTTTCTGCTTGTGCATCAGTTAACCAGCTGAGGTTGACTTAAAGTGGAATTGAAGAGTATAAGTCACATGGTATTGTTACACTTCCTTGTTTGGGTTAAGCCTATGAGCAAAGATTTTTTGGGGGAAGTTAGATCAACTGAATGTTCACTGAAAGCAAACTGAAATGGGGTCACCTGGCTATAGCCAAAGCTAGTTAATTTTAAAATAAACACATTTTCACTATTTTTTTCTTTCCATTTTTCAGTAAACAATACTTAAGTTTCAGGCTCAGTTTCCAGACTAAATTTGTTAGGGTACAGCTCGAAAAAAATATAATTGTAGAGCAGACTCTGATCTCCTTACTCACGTTTAATAGTATTTTAGCCCACAAGTGGTTCACTGAAGTCAGCGGGACCGATGTTGGAGTAAGGTGCTAGTACATCTCAGAATCCAACTCTTTATTTGGAACCGAGTGGAATTCATATGATATTACTGAATGTTAATAAACATGGAGATCCACAATGTTATTTTGATACTCATTCTTCTGATTCGAGCCATTTTAAGTGCCAATGGCAATAACTTTTATGACCAAAGAGAAGCACTTACCTTGAGAGAGAACATGTGCTCCTGTGATTAGCGCATGGAGCTTGCAGTCAGGAAATGGGGGTGCGCTAATCCTGATGCTAGTCCTATAATTGCAAATAATATTATACAGTGTCAGTGATAATTCCAACTCATCAACCTGCTAGTGGCAAGCAGGTGGTAAAACAGAGAAGAGAATAAGCTTTCTGCCATACCCATGGGCCTCCACACATCCACAGTGGCCTAGCTATGATAACTTTACCTTTTATAGAGTCAGTAACAACAATTAGTTTATTTTTCTATCAGGCTGAAAAAATGAGCTTGAAATAGTATACATTGTGATAAATCCTAAAGCAATTAAAGACATCAGCTGTGATCTCAGGAGAGTTAACTGTATATTTTATTCCAATATTCCTCCTCTGCCTCAGAAGGTGTGAAGGGAGTTGCAGATAAAAGATACTGTACTACCACAGCTTTTCAGATGACGGATTAGCTACACTTGAAAATTGACAGTGACTCATGAATTTGCTGTGTAAAACTAACAGCCATATATTTTCACAAGCTGGAATTCAAGTTTTAAAACTAAACTACAAGATCCTCTCAGTTAGGTCACCAACTAACATTCCATGATACTTAGTGAGAAAATGAGAAAAATTAAGTCCACTCCCAAAGATATAAGATATGCAAACTCTCCCGTGAGAGAAATGAATACCCTAATTGGGTCCATGGATGTTCTTTTCCAGGTTCTACAATATTATGCAGCAAAATGTTTGTGAGATTGATTTTAGCCCCCCAACTTTTGACTGCATGTGACCTTTTGGGCACTACAACATAGAGGGAACTTATCTGAATGAATCTTAGATAGTTATTACAGAGAATGACCCCATGTCAGGTCAGTGCAAATAAAGGAAAAGCTTGGCTGGTCTTAACCTAGAAAGCTATAAAATATGTCAAATGGATGTTTCTCAAGTGTGTGATAAAAGTGCATCTTCACTGCCTCCAGCAATATTGTATCTGACCTCAGAGCATTAGCGAAGAGAGACCATACTGAATGCTTTCATTTCCACATAAAATGCTGATCCTAATAGTTCAGACATGCCAGATGGTAGTAATAGTGATAAATGGTGTTGATGCCTCAGGAGAAATGAGCTAGTAAAGTTATATTATATTCAGTTGGGATTTAAAACATGTAATATAGTCAAAAGTGTTATTCTCCAGCAAAATCTTACACCTCATATTTCAACATATGGAGAAAAAATGCTCATCCTCTCGTGCCATGCAAGATGCTCTCCATGTTGTAACAGAGCAACTGTGTGTCTGCAACCTTACACACATAAAAATGAGCTATTTGTGTAGGAAAATTCAACCATGTTATTTCTCTTTTACCTGCTGTGGTGAGGGGGCAATATTTTTTTTCTGCATGAGTAACTCTGTGGCTCCTGTGAAATAAGGACATATCGTTAGATTAAGTGGCACTATTGCCATAACATACATATGTGATGTGTCCATCCACTCTCTGAATCGTTGAGGATGTCTGAGGTTAACCACAGTTAGAAAGATGCTTTTAGAAATGTAACTGATCTAGGCTGATCCTGTGAAGTTCCTTCAGGGATAAGGTTTCTCCCCTCCTGTGGAAGAATGGGTTTGGCCCCAAAACTCTACAGATTTTGTAAGATTGGAGAAAGCCATCCACACAGAGGGTCTGAGCAGCCTTTGTGCTCGTGAGATTCCCTAGCTTGTCTCAGCTCCCTGGCAACATGGTTCCATTAAAGCCTCGTTCCTAGTGTATTTTCCACTATTGGCTGTCTCTTTGGTCCACCCATAAAAGAGGTTCCAGCCTACAGAGGAGGGGTGCGGGAGAGGAAGGCCATACAAAGAGGGTCTGTATTATTTGTAGGCTTTGATTTTATTTTGTAGAGTTTGGAGCTAGGGTCCCTTCTCCCTTCAAACTTTCCCTCGGGCTCCCGTGTCTTCATGCACAGAGCCCCAGGTTCCTCTGTGGAATATGGGTCAGGGAGGAGATAGTGCCAAGAAAGTGTCTGATCCACTTCTTCCATGTAAGAAGGGTGTGATCGGCTCATGGACAGAACCATTCACATGCATATCTCTAGGGAATGATCTCAAAGCCTTTCTTTTAGTAACCAAAAGCAACTGATGCAGTCAGAGGCCTAGATTATATCTAATAACATCATTGAATGAAATACATAGTTTAAATTATTGGCAAGAGCCAGCCAAAAATGAAACAAAAACAACAAAACCCCCCAGTCAAAGTCACAATGCGTATAATGATCATCTTATCATCTGTGTGACACATAACAATACATAATAGTCATAAACCTGAATTAACCTTGATTCTTGTTTGAGCAATTAGACTTCCTGAGAACAATTAAGAATAGCAGGTTAATGAAAAATCAGTGTCGTATGGAACAGAAAATGAAGATGAATGGTAAGGACCTATCACTTTAAAGTTAGATATGCGAGAATAACCAGAAGCTTGTGCCCAAATAAATCTGTTAGTCTTTAAGGTGCCACCGGACTCCTTGTTGTTTACAGACGAACACGGCTGCCACTCTGAGGAGTGAGAACGAAGGCTAAAATTCAACCCACTTCTGATCCTAATAAGGTTAATAAGGTACGGTCACAACAGAAGTAAATAGTGCACTTTCCATTTTTTGCCTTCTGTGGTACAGCTGACACTAACGCCAAGCTGTTTTACTCCCTGTATTTATTTCAAGCCCAAGGCTTACAACATTTTTCACAGATCTGGTCTCAGGAAGAGCTGAGTTGCCCTCAGTTCCATGGCTGCAATTCCCATTGATAACAAGAGTGGATCAGATGCTGATCTCAATTACATCGCTCTAAATCCGGAGTAACTCCATTAGCATCTATGTCCCTCATGCAATATTTACAATGACCTATATTAAACTGAGCTATGGTCTTTATTTTCTGCTTGCTTGTTTGCCTGCTTCTGGCAAAAACAGATTCAGAGAAAGGAAAGAGATATGCTATGTCTCCAAACGTGCCTTTACCTGAACTGTCGTTGTTCTCTCTCTTGTCTTTGTTCATCTTGTCACTTTTTAGACTACAAAATCTTCAGGGAAGGAATGTGTCTTACTCTGTTTGCACAATGCTGTATAATTCCATACCACCGCACATGTGATTACTATTATTGAGCATGGTGATAGAAACAAAACTTCCTGTCTCTTTTAAAGGGACAATCCCACTTTGGGCCAGAGCATATAATTTATAGCCTGGCCTGCATTGGGTGTGGTGTGCAGCTGCATTACTCAGGAGTCACTGCAGGAAAGACTGTGCTCAGAAGGCACAATCCCTCCCCCAGCTCTCTGGCGCCCTACAATGTTCTTTTGAGCTCCCCTTGGTGCTGCTAGCCTATTCTGTATGATGATGCAGGGGGGAGGGCTATCCTCTTCCCTGTACCACCTCCCCAGCACACAAACGCCTCCTTCAGTGGGATTTGTACTTATGCATGCACTAGAGGGACTGCTATTGTGTCTGATCCTTCTTGGGATCCCTCTCCTGTGTGGCTCCTCCTCCTTATGAACCCAGGCTAGGGGCAAATATATCCCTCTATTTGCTAATGCATTCATTAGTGTTTCTAGAAAATTGAAATTATTAGGTCCAACTCAAATAGGGTATAGCTTGGGTGTATTCAGCAGACATTACGCTGCTTAGCAAAGTGAGACGCTTGCACTTTGATGGTACAATGGGAGCCTTAACTCTGAACTTTCATACTTTTGTGGATATTAATCAAATGCTTTACTATTTTGTAACTGAGAGATTTAGTTTCATTTGCTTTAGTTTTATTAATTAATCTGTTTGAGTAAATCTTACCCCTTTTAATGCTCTTTTTCTTGAAAATTAAATTAATTTACATATGAATGATTCTCCCAAAATCTTTATGGCAGTAGCGAAGAGCGTGTTTAATTCTAAGGCTCAGAGCACTGGTTCTTAACCTGTGAGTGACCCATATTGAGGAATTTTATATGATTGACTGTTGGATTGTATATAATTATCCCCAGCATCTTCAGGTCTGTGGGAATCCACATGTCCAGGGAAAGGACCCTCTCTAATTACTAAAAGTGTCTAGAGAACTATGTTATACATAAAACTGGGCGATTGATAAGGGATACTTGCTATGGCAGATGTTTTCTGTAATGGACTGTGTGATGGATAACAAATAATTGTTATTACAGTTGGGTTATATAATGGATAAAATAACAACCCATTCAAAAATGTATTTAACTCATTGAGAACTGTTGGTTTCCACAGCCATTACTAAAAATGATTGGAATAGAGATTCCTTTTTACTCAACAGTCAGGTAAACTTAGGTCTGTAAAACAAACCTATCAATAATTAGGAGAACAAAACTCATGGTAAATTTAACCATGGGAAAGTATTTTTCCCTCCAAAAGGGAGTTTTTGTCTCATATCCTATAAAAGACAGAGGATTTGAAAGTTAGGTTGGGGAGTGCAAACTGCCAGCATCCCACCAGTTACAGAGAAGAGAGAGACAGAGGCCGGCTCTTTATCTTGCACCAAAGGCGGTAATGTATCTATTCCTTCTGTGTTTTGTATAGTGCTGTATTAATCTCTGATTATATAATTCTATTTCAGCCTGTTATTTGACAATCTCAAATTGTTATTAAATTCAAACTCAACAAATTTTACTAATCCGAAGAAAGCTGAATTTAGAAGAAATACTTCATAAAAGTCTATAAGAATTGAAACAGTAGATGAGTCTATCATGTAAAGATTAATTTAGACAATTTCAAAAAGTATATTACAGTATTTTATAGCAGACAAGTGATCCTGGGCAGATGGTCATTACAATTTATCACTGCAGGAAGCTGTTAAAATGTCAATGTGGATATGTGTAAAATGTGATGAAAAAAATTACAGGAGATCATTTTCAAATGTTAATAACTTGTCCTTTTTAAATTAAAAAAAATCATCAGAAGAGCATCTTCCAAAAGTCAATTTTAATTTTAAAGCGTGGCAATGGATAAGTTATAGGAACACAGACATACCATTTACAACTGGCAATTTTTTACTTTCATTTCATGATATACTTCTAAACTTTTCCTTCAATATAAATGATTTCTTTTTTAAGAAAAGACTTTTCTTTCTCATTTGTTTTTAATGGGGAAATTTTTCAAAGACACAAAGGGAGTTAGGTGGGCACCTAACACCCACTGATGCCTTTGAAAAAATCTCCCTTTCATTTTTCTTTTGCAATCATATAGTTTATAAATAGCAGCCAAATAGATTATTTTGAGGTTTAAAAGAAATGTTCTCAAGAACTGATCAGCTATATTGAATTGCTATGGCAGAGTTATAAACTTCCCAATACCAGGGTTTATAATGGAATTGCTTAAAGTACTCTAACTCTTGTGTGCTAACTTGCACTACTAGACACTGCTGAATGGATTCTCATTATAAACTAAAGAAAGGATTTTGGAATTCTCTCTTTATTGCTGCTAGCACCCAGTTGTTGCCTCTTGGGAACAGCAGCCTGGGGGACATTAAGAGGAGGCTTGCTTTATTTATGGATGGATGTAAACATCTTTGAAATCTTTGGGGAATTTTTGTTTTAAAGATCTGTCTGTGGCAGCTAAAACTGTAATTAACACACATAATTAATTAAAACATTAATAAGTTTGTATTATGTGTTTTGTGTGTGTTCCTGAGTGGCAGGAGGTATGTTGGCAGTGTTGGGATGCAACAAAGAGTATTTCTGCAGCCATGGAAAGATTCAGGGATGATGGCAGGAAAGAAGAGTAGAGGGACCTCTGAGGATGGGGAAATGTTCAACAGAGCACAGCAGGAGGAAGCAGGAAGATTGAAAACATTTTGACCATCTTTTTGCTATATATTTGTACAGTGCCTAGCACAATAAGGCTAAGGTCTGTAGATATTACCATAATATAAACAAACACCAACACAGATCTGGTCAATACTAGAAAGTTAAGTTGGCTTAACTACATTAGTCAGGCCTGTGAAAATTAAGCTGACCTAATTCCTGGTGTAGACACTGTTAGATCAACAGATGCATTCTTCTTTCAACCTAGCTACTACCTCTAGGAGAGGGGTGTTTACTACAAAGACAGAAGAACCTCTTCCATTGCTGTAGTATGTGTCTACACTACAGTGGTGCAGCTGCAACGCTGAAGCTGTGCCACTGTACTGTTTGTAATGTAGATATACCCAAAGAAGAGGCCCTTTGTGGCAAATGAAAACTTCAGAAGAGAGTAGAATGGGGAACACTAGGACAGGGGAAAGGTCACATGAGACAGACTGGGCAGTGGATGGGAACAGAAAGGGGACCGGACTATATTTAAAATGGCCACTGGTACTGATAGCTGCAGCCATATAAAATATTTATTTGGACATTTACATTCATCCAAAACCATTTAAAAACAGACTCCAGATCACAGAAGTACCACAGACAGCTCAGCGCCTGTAGGGACCGGGGGAGCGAGAAAGAGCTCCTGGCTGGCTGCTGGCCCTGAATGTAGAATCACCCTGAGATAAGGGTGAAGCTGTGATGAAAGCTGGAGTTGCAAGGAAGTGATCCAGGGAACTGAACACAGTTTTCTTAAAGTGACACGCTGGTGCATGGCTGCTATTTTTAGGGTCCCTGAGCTGGGACTTGGAGTAGTGGATGTGCCTGGGTCTACCTCGTAGGCCACTGGGGAAGTGGCCTACAACTGGACAGTGATTAACCCCCCCAGAAGGGGATATGAACTACTGAGCGGAGAGCTGGGCTCAGAGGGGGCAAAACCACTGTCTCCAGGGATGAAGCCTTGGCGGTACAGCCCAATATCAGGGCAGGGAATGTTTAAAGACTGAAGTCACACTCCTGAGGGGTGGGTGTCATGCCATTACAATTGCTCAGCAAAAAAAATCAAGACACTTTTCCCTATAAATTTTTTTGCTTCAGTCTTTGGGGCAAAAGAAGCTTACAACAAACACATCCTGTTAATTGTGTCTGTCAAAACTTATTCAAAAGAGTGTCACTTAAAAATTGTCATTGCTTGTTAAAATATTTTTTTCATAAAAGATACTTTAAAAGCTTGATACAACTATACAATGAAGTATAAAATGCCATTTGAAGATGTCAGACTCCAGTATGGGGTACAAGAATATATATTAATTCATTTAAAAAACAATTACTGCTCCATTACATTTATGTTGACTACATGAAATTAAACATTACTTGTAACCATATAAGAGTTCTTGTCTTATTCCAACATGATGTTGTGAGTAATAGGTTTTTGAACTGATTACTAAGCAATGCAGTTATGCTATGCAGGCACTGACAATCACTGATAATTAGTCTAGTGGCAGGAGATACATGGATGCATATTCATTAACTTTATTTAAATATTATTGGTATTAGATCCCAGTGCTTTATGCATATTGGATGCTGATATTTAAAGCTGTTTTAAGAACAACACTATTGCCTGAGAAAAATGATTAAGTGTTTTTGTGTGTCCTGAATAGTCATGCATGACGTTCATATCCATATGTATAAGCTTACTACATTTTTTTCTGTCATTTTCATACATTTTTGAACTGAACAAAACTCAAAACACAGGCTCCCCAAGTCACCTTTTGACATCAGTTATCCTTTGTACAGGCTCTCTTTGCTAATTGATTGCATATTTTATTTGAACAGGCCACAACATTTTAAGAAATACCATCAATTTGAAAATTGCATTTGTCTGAAAATTCTGTACCTGCTATATCATTCCAGCACCTAATGGCCTTAATCAATCCTTCTCTGAGACACACCTGGACAGTTCCATCTGCTCAGGGCTTTCCCACTGCAGCACCATCCTCTCCCCTCTTTTTCCCCAGACCACACAGAAAGTACTCTGGAGGGTTAGGGTCCATACATGGAAGAGGGTAGTGACTGAGTCGGACAGTGAGAGGAGGCTGGGCAGAAGTGGGGCCAAAAGGACACACACATCATTCCCCGCTGATCCAAAAGACCTTAGGTGATCTCAGGCTGTATTATCTTTTTCAGTGTATGCTCACCACTAGAGAGGTCAGCCACAGATTGGGGAGTCTCTGTCAGAGTGTGGAAGGGAACAAGGACACCATGGAGGCACAAAGCCTCTTTACAGATGCTCCAGGCCTCCCAAAGATCCATTTCTTTATATAGGCCTCATGAAGTCAGAAGCAAGGCACTGGGGAAGGTTCCAGGCAGAAAGTCTGGGAGCAGAGACAGAATAGCTTTAGGGATAATATTGTTTTTCTTATTCTAATAAAGCACTTTGTTCAGTAGAGCCTGTCAAAATCTTTTGAATGAAAATATTTTAATAAAAAGGCCTCTATCAAAAGTAGCTTCCATTATAAGCTTAAGACTTCTGTTCCCCACCCAATGCAGTTTTTATCATTTAAAAAAACATTATTGAAATTGTTATGGAAATGTTTCCACTTACCCAAAACTGGTAACTGATAAATGAACCTTTTTTACTTTTAAATTGGTTTTGGGACCAAAAAAAAAAAAAGTTTGTTTATGGTTTCAGATAAATATGTTGCAAAACAAATTCCAAGTAACATAGAAGATCTGAAGGACCATAAAATATTTTGGGTCTTGTCTACTCAGTATGATTACAGATGGCTGTTTTTAGAGAGCAGATAGTGCCAAAGACAATCCAACTTTGTGATCACACACAGTATTCAATACTGGCAAACCTTTGCTTTGAGGGACTCAGAGCAGACTGAAAAATTATACATCAACAACAAAAACAACCGAGCCCCTGGAAAAAAACTCCTGCATTCTAAATTAATAATGCTGAGCATAAAAGTCACCATAAACTATCAGAAATTGCTTTTTGAGTGAGTTGACAATCTAATAGAAATCAATTGATCTTTGTACTATGAGAAAGAAAATATTTTTGCTGGAGATTACTTTTTATTTAAGAGTTTTACTAGTTAATTAACACTTTTCCCTTTTGTGCTGAAGAGATTTGGTGGCACAGATTGCGTAGAGGTTTTAATGCTTTCAGTTGAACAAGGGGGAAAATGTGGCTGAACTCCTCCGCAAGCTTTTAAACGCCTAGTCATAGCATTCTCCAATGGCTGTTAATCAACAGGCTCTAATTTTTACCTGCCAGATCCAGAATAGTGAGAGGATCTGCATTACTTAGTGCTTACATCACTCCTTGGAGAAATGACCCTAATTTATTGTAATTTCCAGTTGGAAGTTTACCAAATTGGTTCGGAACGTAAGTATCCCTGTGGGTGCACAGTCATTTACAGCTGTCTTATATGAAGTACACTGATTAATCTTTTGTAATTCAAAGCAATCTTTGTTGTTAACTTACATTTATTACTAAATATATTCCAAAAATACAAAATATTTGCTACTATCTTGCATTTATATAGCACCTTGCATTCCAAGTTTCCCCAAAGAATTTGGAGACCTGTGCTATATTTCGGCCACAACTACTCTTACAAGAAGTGTCAGGTAATCTTTAGTAGCAATAAATGATCAGGAGCTTGGTCTTATATCTCATGTGAAAGATGATAGTCTTGTTAAAGGTTCCCAAATGCAGTGGAACCCTCTGATGGCAGATTTCTAGTGCTTCAAGAACATTATTTGATACCAGAAAGAGAAAGTTACAATATTGTTGGTTACATATAATGGTGGAGTCTATAGAAAACAACAACACAGAAGTAAAAGGGTTTAGAGGCAAGGACAACAGAGGTCTCAATCCTGATAGGGAACCACAGATGCTACCATACTACTACTACTTCTAATAACAAAGAACCACCAATGAAGAGGTTCAGCACACTGAAACATATCAAAATCTGTGAAAGAGTCCTACAACATTTCTGATTGATATCTTAGTTGGCACTGTACTGGACACATTCACTAGCTTTCACAGTATACTTATGTGATTTGAAAACTTCTGGGATCAGTGGAGACCTGATTTTTTAATCTCACTGGTATCAAATTATTCCCAGTGATTTTTTTTCTGTCCCCACAGAATCTTTATCACACCCCTAAAGTCCCTCACTTTTCTTCATATTACCTCCTTCCCTCAATTCTCTAGGAAGCCTTGCATCTGGCTACCATTCTTCTGGTTGAAGAAGGCTGTACATGATTCACTTCAGAGCCCACGAACAACTTTTGGTCATTCACCAGTGCTTTCTCTTGTGGGAATTTTTGCTGCCAACAAATATTTTCATTTTTCACTTTGTTGCACTGGGCTTAAGGTTTTCTGATTGCAGCTGCTTGATCCATCCTATAGGGACTATACAATAAACATCCCACAGGAGGTCCTGATAAAAGCTTAATACTGGGTAGATCCTCCGTGAAGAATTCTCATCACAGGGAACTCCAGAACAATTAAGAATTCTTCAACCGATAAAGAAGGGTCTTTTCCCGGTAGAATTTGAATTGGATGCTTTTCCTGCTCTTTTCTTTCTCTTTCTTCCTTCATCTTTTTTTAAATATATGGACTGTCTGTGTCTCATATTTCCATCAGTGAGCAATGTTAGGGAATTAGAATTCCAGTGGAAGTGCATGCAAAAGGATCCTTAAAAACTCAGAACTGACTCCTGCTTAAATTGGAGCATTTGTCATCCCTATTCTGGTGATATCATAATCTGTGCATAAAATGATAAAACCATGTTTAAGCACACCTGACTGCAGTAATCTCTTATAGCATTAAACACAGCTTATATTTTCTCTGTGGTCTGAATGCCTACTAGGTTTCTCTTCACTTCTGACTCTATTTTTATACTAAAAACTCAGTAGAAATTCATGTTTATCACTAATAATCATAACCTTATGTCATTAGAGCAAACAGAAATGAAGATAACCCAGGTTTAAGGTCATAGGGATTCTTTGTTTGTGGATACAAAAGCCAAGGTGAAGTATTTGTTTTAGGAATCCCCCTGCCCCCATTTCTTGATATGAATTTTCTTATCTTGTTATAAGATGTATTTACATAGATCTAGTCCTTTGCTTTGCTGAGCAAATGGATCAAACTGGAGCTTTATAAAATATTCTTCATTGATTTTAAACTATTTCAGAAATACTATCAATATTTAATACACTTTAGGGATATGCTGCTCAATTTTTTTTTTTAAATAAATAATTATAACTTGAATATCTGCCCTGTTTTGGGAATCCAAAATGTCCTGAATAGTAATTTGGGGGAAGGGAAAAAACAGGTTCTTGAGCGCTCCCTCCCCTTTTTTGAGGTCTGTACCATCACTTCTCCATCAGAGCTCTCGGGTCCCCTCAAGGTCAAATTAATCAGCAATTAGAACTCAGTGCACAGCAATTGTGGGTTGCCATTTTGGAAAGGAAGCCATTGTGGGCAGGCAGTAAGGCGGGTGTATGACTAGGGGAATCTCCAAGGTGTGTCTGACCAGCCACCATGAATTTAGAAGCCGTACATATACTGAGCTAGAGGAGGAACTGAAGTCATGAAAACATGACAGCAACAGAACTGATGAGGCAGCCTGGGGCTGCGGAATAAGAGAGAGGAGTCAGGGAAGGAGCTGCAAAGCCAGCTGAGCAGCCAGTTCTGTACTACTCAGTTCCTGAGTAGAAAATTCTGGGAGCACTGCAACCCTTTGATCTCCGAGCCAGGGCACTTGGGACAAAATGGTTTTGAATACGCAGAGGACTGCACAAAGTTTTCATGCCTAGGGGCAGTCACTGGGTTGGTCAGACTTTGAGACTACCTCATTACTGAGAGCTCAGAGGTCTTCAATGCCCCTCCTAACTCTTCAATAACATTCACTGCATTCTCTTCAGGATGGCTGGCTGTTTCCCCAGTAGCCATTTCCGGGGCTGCCTGCTGTAGACACTTGTTTGCCAAGTTCAAAAATGGAGAAGTGGAGACTGTAATCTACCAGACAGGCAATTATCTGGGTTGCCTGCTATACTGGATTACTGATTTACTGGGGTGGAATATGTCCCATGTTCTTTTGTGGCAGCTGATAACTAGCCTACTCTTAGGTCTAATTAATGCCAATTAAATCTGCATGACTGTCTATCTGTTAGTCTATCAAAGAATATACTGTAAGGTTAACAATTAAAATAACAAACACAAGTGAGTCAAAATTATCTTTCCAAGAAATTAAGGATTTGTATTGTTTCCCTCACTAATCACATTGTGACTTACCCATCTGCCAAAATCTGTGTGTAAAGTTCCCCCTCTGTACAGAGTTTGAGATAACTATTCATTTATATACATTAGTACTGGTTTCATCCTGTTGACATTTAAACAAGGATTAGTCAATTCATGTGTGCACTCAGTCACTTGAATCGTTACTGATAAATTGCTTTTCATTGCCTTTTACCCTATTTGAGTAGGTTTGACATAATAGTAACTTGTGGCTTTATCATGCTGTGTTTTACTACTAGCCAGTAGTTTAAAGCCACCTTCTTAATCTATAATTCTAACAGAAATGCCTTGTGGAGTTATTTTAATGCTAATATGTACAGTTAAAAGAATAGTTAAATGGTTTCACTAGCCAATGCTGCATAGTATGAAAGCAATGCTTCAGAATACCTGGGATTCCTCGAATTCTAATGGGCCAAGGTATACCATTTTGTACCTAGTCCATGCTGGGAGCAATACTGAACTTCCCCCTCTTCCAGGAATCTCAGACTGGGATTGTGATACCATACAATCCCTCCTCAAGCACCTTGATGCACATAGAGGGTACACAGGTTGCTTCATCTTTTCCGTTTCACAGATTCAAATTTTAAGGCCAGAAGGGACCACTAGATCATCAAGTCTAACTTCCCGTATATCACAGGCAACTGAAATTCACTCAGGCAACCTCTGTATTAAGCCCAATAACTTGTTTGGCTACAGAGTATCTTCCAGAAAGGCATTAAATATTGATTTAAATACATCAGGAAATGAAGACTCTACCATTGCCCGTGGTAGTTTGTTCCAATGGTTAATCACCCTCACTGTTGAAAATGTGTGCCTTGTTTCTAGTTTGAATTTGTCTGGCTTCAGCTTCCAGCCACCAGTTAGGCGTCTCCACCAGAATACAGAGCCCTTTAGCAGAGGCACCGACTTCCCCAGTTCCCGGGGGATGCTCGACCCCTGGTCTGCCCCAGGCCCCACCGCCACTCCACCCCTTCCTTCAAACCCCCACCTTGCTCCCCTCTTCCCCCCTGCCTCTTCCTGCCCCCACTCCTCCGCCTCTTCCCCCAGTGCCTCCTGAATGTTGCTGAACAGCTGATCGTGACAGGCAGGAGGCACTGTGCGGGAGAAGGAGGAGGTGATCCACGGGGCTGCTGGTAGGTGCTGAGCGCTGACTATTATGTTTCCATGGGGGCACCAGCCCAAGAGCATCCATGGAGTCGATGCCTATGCCCTTTGGTACCTGGTAGTTTCTCCCCAGTGAAAGTACTCTTACACAAGTTTTGTAGCCTCCATGTCGTAGTGCATTTACTCCATTTCGTGAGGTGAAGCATGATGGGTGAGTTTGTGTGCCATCACTTCCGTATTCCATTCGGAGTAATGTGTGCCCTGTGCGTGCACAGATAGAACAGTACCAATATTCTCCCGAACACAGCATCTGAAATTATGATTAGCTTGTGTGTAGGTTAACAGGCAGAGAACCCTTGTGCTCACTTCCTAGACTCCCCCAGAAGGAACACCGCCTGGCCCAAAATATCCCTTGTCCTTATTGTAAGGGTTTAATGGACATTGATAAACTTTTTTTTGGGGGGGGGGGGAGAGGGGAGGATTAAGATTAAGAGTATGCAGCCAAACTAGAGACATTTACAGAGTCACATCTGTTCACAGCTAGCAAAGCTATTCCTACCAAGTCTGTGTGAAGCCCCTGAGCTCCATTTTCAACTGGACTCTTTGATCATGAGCATTTCCTACCTGAACCTGCATTTCTTTGTGTTACCACTTGAAAGAAAAACTGCCCTTGAAAGCATCTTCAAAATTACTTCTTTACTCTAGTTTATTCAGTAATATTTCTGAATTACTGCAATTGACATTTCATCTATAGAAATATTTGCCTATTAAGGATGCAATTACTGGAATATATTAGAACCCAGTTAGATGTTAAATACATAAAATTAATATAATAATAATTAATTACAATAATGTAATAATGTAACAGTTATATAAAAGTGTCACATCATTTTACATAAAACATCCCTGCCCCTAGGGGTTGACAATCCAGGAGCCTAATCCAAAATCCATTGAAGTAAATGAAAATAATCCCGTGGATCAATGAGCCTGAGGGAGGCTACAAGTTGTCATGACAGAGGATATCACAGAAGGAAAAGGAAGGGAGCGAAGTTTACTTGATTTCACAAGATATATTAGTGACACATTGAATCTGGAACTTGTGTAGATTCCTGGAGTTCAGGTGGTGAGGAGGACAAAAAGTTGTTTCCATCCCCTTTGTAATTGAAAGTTTGCACAATGATCAGGGATGACTGCAGTTCTTCCACTCAACAGGAGCACAGGGCTATTCCATCCTAGCTTCTACTCCTGGCTGGAAGGAAACAGAGCATCAGGACCATGCATTAGTCTCGTGCACTGTATGCCCTATGCCTTTCAAACTCCAGAGGATAGAGACAATCTTTATCCAAGCTCCCTTTAGTACAGTGCAGTGACCGTCCCCCAGTGCCCCCGTAAGGGTGGTGCTTAGTTGGCATGACCTACTGTAGCCCTCAATGTAGATTTTATTAGGTTGGTATGCAAACATGTGTTAATGTTCAGGACATTTTAACAAGAAATTTGTATTATGGTAATTATGGATTACAAGTCTTTACCATTGCTCTGAACTGCTTTTCTCATCATTATTAATTTCTATTTTTATAGGGGGTCACACAGGGTTTGATGTTGGAGGGGCATGGACAATTACAATAGGATCAGATGAGCAACATGAGGAAAATCAGTGGGGGAATCTACTCAACATCTTAGAGGTCTAGACACAAATGCAAGGAGTATGTGGACTAAATAGGAAAACCTGGAAATAATAGTACATATGTTAAATTATGACTTAATTGGCATCACAAAGGCTTGGTGGGATAAGTCTCATGCCTGTAATATTGGTTTAGAGGAGGATAGCATGTTCAGGAAGGACAGGTAGCGTAAAAAGGCAGGAAGTGTTGCATTACATGTCAAGAATATATACATGTGTTCTGAAGTCCAAAAGGAGGTAGGAGGCAGACCAGTTGAGAGTCTCTGGGTAAAGATCAAAGGGGTAAAAATATGTGTAAAATTTTGGTAGGGCTCTATTATAGACTGTCAAATCAGGAAGTGTAGGTGGATGCGGCATTTCTAGAACAAACAACAGAAATATCCAAAACAGAAGACTTGGTAGTATTTCCAATAAGTTCTTGGAATGTACTGGGACAATTTTTTGCTCCAGAAAGTGGAGAAAGTAACCAGGGAGAAAGACATTTTATATTTGAAAGGAGCGGGGAGGAACTGGTAGAAAATCTGAAGGTGGAAGGCAATTTGGGTGAAAGTGATGATGAAATGATAGACATCATAATTCTGAGGAAAGGAAATTGGCGATAGGTGTTTATTTGATGTAGTTATATTTACAACGAATATACAAAAGTCCTATATCTAAATGCAAAAGGAATTAAATAGCAAGAAACAACTCCTTTGCTCACAGCACCAGCAGCAGTCTTTTCAGACTGCACCCTAACCCAAAAACCTCTCCCCAAGTTTCTTCCCGGGCCAGTCACTGTGCACTCAGCTACTCCTTCAGCTGAGAAAATCCACACTCCAAGCATTGCAGTTATCCTGACCAAACTCCTGGTATAGATAACACTGTGTCACCAGGAGAGCTTCTCCCATTAACATAGCTACCGCCTCTCGAGGAGGTGGAGTACCTACACTGAGTACCTACACTGCGTGCATCCGATGCAGTGGGCTGTAGCTCACAAAAGCTTATGCTCAAATAAATTGGTTAGTCTCTAAGGTGCCAGAAGTCCTCCTTTTTTTTTTTTTGCAGATACAGACTAACAAGGCTGCTACTCTGAAATCTGTACACTGAGGGGAGAAGCTCTCCCATCGGCATAGGTAGTGTCTTCACTGAGCATGACAGCAGCACAGCTGCATCACTACACTGTATGTGTAGATAAGCCCTCAGTCTTCCTAAAGTTTTTGTTTTGTTTTTGTCTGCTGAGCTTTCCCCAACACACTCTCCTACCCAAAACAATACTTAGCAAAAGCTCCCTCTACTATACCCCATCTTATTTGCTTGCTGCTTACATCGAAAGAGGCAACAGTATGCATCAGAGTGCACTGGCTACAATTTCCAAATGATCAAAGTGTCATACCACTGGCTTCCGTGAAGCATAATACCAAGTCAAATCAATACAAAGACAAACATTTCATATAAAATCACCCCAGGTCCCTTTTCATAAGGCTTGGAGCCCTTCTGTTTGAAAGGTCAATATGTCATTGACTTGTTTGTTTCTACCATACTTTTTGAGACAGTCTGGTAAAAATCCCATTTACTGGTTCCCTGAACTGGGTTTTGTGAATATAGCATACCAGCCTGTCATCCTGATGGCCTTTCAATCAAAGCTCCATGTGGTATGAGGGCCATGGAGAAGGCCACAAAGACATTGCTCTGGATGGGGCTCAGTACCAAATGTACTGTATTATGGGAGACCATCCCAGAGCAGAGTGGAAGACCAGTGCCAGTCAAAAGATGCAGTACTCTAGCAAGGCAGCCAGTCCAAGAGCAGCTGAGGCAGCTGCTGATATGAACGGGGATATTTTGTTGAGAGGCAGACAGCTGCACACAGAGGTAACTATTTTATAGGATTCTTAAGTTATGAACAGTAAGGTTTTGCTAATTATCAATGTTTCTTAAATCTAGCTGCGAACAGAGTAAACATTTCCTTCTTTGAACTAGTTGGCACTTAATTAGTTTACTGTGTGTGTTCACTTTAATTTTAATTTACTGTGTAATAAATCATGCTGAAGCTTGTTCACATCAGCACATTTCTGTGCTAAGCCGTTCTTTTTAATAATTCTGAATTATGTCTTCAGTTTTGCTCTTTCCATTTAAGATGTGGCCTCTATACAAAAATTAATCTTGCAGTCATTTCATTTTTTGCTCTTATTTCTGGCACAAATTCAAAGTAACTATTTATAAAAACACACTAAATGAATTACATATTTTTAACTTAGATAAATAAAACTAAGGAAATACAATTATCTACACTAAGTGCCTATTTGCTCACAAAAGCCATTTGTCACAATTTGTCTGTATTGGAACGCTCTCTTGATGGGCCCAATCCTTCCCCTCATTGAAGTAATTAGGAGTTTTATCTTAGATTTTAATGAATGCAGGATTAGGTCTTTTTGAGAAGCAAAGGGTCTGGGTTAAGAATAGTGCTGAAAGTCAGGACTGAAGAACATTAGCACAGCTGTCTAAGCAGGATGGACTCATTAAGAGAATCTGGGGTCCTCTTCAAAACCATTTGAATGAGACTCATTGACTTCAAGGCTTAAGATTCAGTGTGTGACCTTCTCTTCTTACCACACCTCCCACAAAATGTTTTGACATCAGCTTGCGGTAGGAAAAGTTAGTCCCCGGGATATGTCCACAGCTGGTGTGTGTGTGTGTGGATGTTTCTGGAGAGAGTTAAGGGAAATAGTGGAAGAAGTTTCATGTTAAACAGGAAGAAGGGGAATCTGTGGTGTGGGAAAGGAGAAAGAGATATTGGCTCCAATGGAGTCGGAGTTTCACTCAGTCTTATTTCTCATGGCACTCATGCTATTGTCTCAGACCTTGCAGTCAGCACAAAGCAGCTTATATTCCATATCAAGTGGCACTTTGAGTAACAACATCATACTAGAATTTGAACCATTCCATGGTGGGGTGGTAGAGGTGAGGCAGCTGGCTGCCTAAATACTAACCAACTGACAGAAGTTAGCCCTACCCAATCTTAGTGTTGGAAAGAAATGAATGATGATGATGATGATGATGATAGTGGTGTGATGGAGTCATTATGAGCTGGGCCTTCTGTACCGTCAGGCTTGGTAACATTGGCTCTGTGCATGAAGAATCTACCATTGCACCAGCTCACATTATATTTGACAGAAATCAGTACTCCTGGGACTGAGCCAAAGCCTATTGAAGTAAATGAAAGTCTCCAACTGACTAATGGGTTTAAATCAGGCCCTCACACTGTCACTAACACAATCATTGAAAATGACATTCAAAATGTTAAAAAAAGAAACGAATTTGGTACACAAATCAATTTAGCCAAAAGGTTTGACTAAAATCTTTAGTTTCTTTACCTTTACTTGGGTCTACAGTTCTGTGCACTGTAAGAAAAGGATGAATGGAGGATAATTCCCATTGGTAGTTGATGCTAAGTTTACAAAATCCTCTTGTATTTTACATTATAAATGGAGCCAGTGGCTCAGAGAGCCTGTTGTATGGCAGTGGCTGGTTCATTTTGTCATTCTAGATACTATTTTCATGTTGAAAGAGATAATTTGGATTTATAAATGTCAAAATCTCTTAGTTCTGAATGAGCTTAGATCTGCTATTGCCAGATGTTTTCCTCTTCATTGGCTAGGGAATGGGGTTGTGCTATTTTGTGATTCTGAACAATGAATCACGCTCATGTTCAGAGCAGACATGCCATTTTGGGGGAGTACAATACTTTGACTGACACGTTAATAGATAGCTTGACGTGTTGGCCACTAAGGTACAATTTAAAACAAGGCAATTCACAGTGAGATTTTCTTTCTTTCTGAATGGATTATAAACAGACACAAGATAAGCATGAGTGCTAACTGGATTTTTTTTTCAGTAATATTTAGGTTTCAAAGATGCAGAATTAGACATTTGAGAGGGGTTTTAGTAAACTTTTGCTAGAATGCCATAATTAATCAGAATTCAAAGGCAAGATGAAAACCAAGCAGAGTTTCTGATAGTGGGTACTTAAAGCAGACTTAAACAAGCTTTTCGTTTTGTGCTGTAAATTTGCAGAATGTGAAAAAAACAACTTGATTTCAAGCTGATCTAGAGTTTGATGTGCTATCATGACCTGGGGAAAATCTAGAGCCCTGTCCTAGACTAATATAACAAGGCAGGCTACTCTCTTGTCCTGAGATTTTTCATAAACAGCCCTGGACACATATGATTGGTTACTACATCTGTGGGTTTTTTTTAATTATTACTACTTTCACCAAACCACCCTCACAATCCTGTGCAGCTTTTCCTAATCATCAGACCTTTCTCCAGGAAGAGGAAGCAAAAGAGATCTCAGAGACCTTTCTTCTTCTGGGCTCTGCTAGCCTTCCCCTTTTGCACTTCCTTCCCGTGCTTTTAACTAGCCTCCCCAGTGGGTGGGATAATTAGCTCCTTAGCTCATCATCCCTCTGCTTAGGCAATTAATAACTTCTTCCTCCATCAGGCCTTTTCTGGTGGAGCTAATTAATGCTTAAGTGATCTGAATGCTGGGTCAGCTACCAGCTCTCAGCATTGTCACAACTGGACAAATGCACAAGGGTTAGGGAAAAAAACAGTCCCGTTCCCCCAGGCCGGGATGTCTGTGGAGCCATTCCATGGAGGCTGCTGAAGGCCAATGGATTGAAAGGTCTTGATGGGCACATATATGGTTGCCACCTTGGGGAGAAGGTAGGAACATCTTAATAGCTTGTCCTACACTTCCACCTATAGCCTGCCTATGTCCATACCACACCCACACCCTGCATGCTGATGTGCCATGAAGATGGTGCATACCTCCTCTGGAACCCCTAAAGGCATAGTCTTCCATACTGCCAGGGACCCTCTGTGACCATGAAGGCACAGACAGTATTTTCCCTCTTAGAGATTAGAATAGGACAACCTAAACAGAGTATGGACTAAAGATTCAAATTCTCTACTCAGTTACCCTCAGTTGACTGGACATCAGGCATAAATTATCATAGCATAAATTAGAGGAGGCCTTAGTCATTCTGGTAACTTGCAACCACTGAGCAGGCACACCTTCTTCCTCCACCCATGCTCTATCCACCAGGGGGTAATAAAGGAGCGAGCTTAGAAAAACCTGTATGGTGGCTCTGCTCCACCTGGGTAACCAATTAGTCATAGCAAGACAGAGGATGTGGACCACAACACAGATGGACAAGTCCAGTGGAAGATAATACTTACTGGCCTAGAGTTTTCCAGTTAAAATAGAGTTCCGTTCCTTTTTGCTGTCCCAGAAGCAACATCAGCCATGCTATATGAAGCTTGCCAGTGAATTGGAACTGGCTGATTTATGTGGGCAAAGAGTACACAGACAATTTACCACTCCAGATGAAACCCAAGGAAAAGCTCAATGTTAGAAAACAGGAAGTAGAAACTAGAATTATGATTCATGACAGCTGTTAGATCACTTGAGGAACAATGAACCAATGAGGACATCTGTGTACTTAGAGGATAGCCTCTAAGGCTACCAGAATTCAGAAAAGCAAGAGAATAAAGAACCCCCACCTGCATGGGAACAAGCTGGAACCACAAGAAGTGTGAGACATCTATCACTTAACTAGAATCAGATAAATTCAGAGTTTAAGTGGCTAGGAGGACCAGAGTCAGAGATAAAACCTGAGTCTAATAAATAATTGAGCCAAAAATTGGAAGGACCAGTTAATGAGCAGAAGGCCAGAAAAATGCTCCAGATATATAAGCTGCAGGGGGAAAAAAAGGAGAGATAGCAGATAAGAATGCTGCACAACCACTTCAACTGGTGGAGGAACTTGACGGGACCAGTGATGAAAAGGGGACAATCCTAGTAGCCAGGGAGGGAGATACTTGTCAAGGGACAATAGATAGCTCCTCCCCCTGGGAGTTCTCTGGTACCCATTGGTCAGCTGGGAGAGAGGGTGCTGATTTGCCAGCATTTCCCAGCTCCCAAGATTTAGCCCAGCACAGGAGCCCACTGGAGCCTCTTTTGGGTCTGTTCCAGCATCCCACCCTACCACCTGAACTAGGAATGGGAATTTATCTGGACAGATGCTACAGGTCTAGCAGATTGCTCGTTCAGGGGTCAGGAAGGATTTTTTTTCTCCCATAGGCCAATTGGCAAAGGACCAGGGAGTTTTTTGCCTTTCTCGCAGCACCTTCAAGCCACAGTGGGTTAACTAGGAATAGAGTGACCAGATGTCCCAATTTTATAGGGGCAATCCTGATATTCAGGGCTTTATCTTATACAGGCGCCTATTACCCTCCAACCCCATGTCCTGATTTTTCACACTTGCTGTCTGGTCACCCTAACTAGGAATACCCTTAGTACCTAAATACCACCATCCCAGTACCTCATTTATTTGCCACAACTTGTGGCCAGTTTCCAGTGTGGGTAAGAGAACAAAATGAACGGTTCCCTGAGGTCAAAGACTCTTTTGGCAATGGGCTTTCGGCTCATGTGAGGGGTGAGACCATGTGGCCCGCGTGGGACAAGGTCCCCACCCTGCTACACCCTCTGTCTCCCTCATGTGCAGGAAGGGTGCTACGACTCAGAGAGAGTTGAGTTCTATGGGTAGGCTAAGGAGAGCCTACCCCATGTTATGGGTTATAAAGTAAGGAGCCTTGTAACCCTGGCACCAGTTAACAAGTTATATAAGGAGCCCTGTACCTCCTGCACTGGAACGAATTAAATGCCTGGTATAGGAACGTATGGGTGATGAGTGGGTAGTGGCCCTCTCATGTTAAAGTTTAATAAAAGTTGCAGCCTGCCACTTAATTTCATGCATCTGTCCTCATTTTGCCACTGTATCTACCTCAATTCCTCTTGTCCAATGAAAGTCCTACATTGTGCTCAAAATCTTTTAAACAACTATTTTAAATTAAATCCTACCTCTTGTGAAACAGCATGTTTATAATTCCAGTCCAAAGTTTGGGAAAAAGTGTTTAACAAATTAATTTGAAGGAAAACAGTAAACAAACCATATGGCCTGAGAAGATATATAATGTGTGACAGGTTTCAGAGTAGTAGCCGTGTTAGTCTGTATCAGCAAAAAAAAATGAGGAGTCCTTGTGACACCTTAGAGACTAACACATTTATTTGGGTATAAGCTTTTGTGAGCTAAAACCCACTTCATTGGATGCATGCACTGGAAAATATAGTAGGAAGATATATATGCACAGAGTACATGTAAATAAGCTTCATTATGTTTTAAGATAAATTAAGGTCTGTGGCAAATAATTGCTTTTCCTGAGACTGCAGTTCACACAAAGGAGGAAATATTAGAAAAAAATCTCCACATACTTTTATATATTTTGATTTTCACATCCTAGTCAGGTCAAAAGGAACAGAGTATTCTAATGAGAATGTGACTGGGTTGCTCTATGAACATTTGTAACTTTGAAACTAAAATGTTTTACGAAGAAATTGTTGCAAGGAACATTCTGAGAAGAGAAAATTGGAAGGAGTTTTGAAGGGCAAGAAAGAGACTTGCTTATTGCATAACTTGTTGAAAAGAAAACAAAGTTAAGAACTTACTTACAGTCTACATACTCACTTGATGAATTTGGCGAGATGTGATTACCCTCCAGAAACATCTAGAGAGGGTGAACACCAGAAAGGAGAGAAATGGTCGAGGGGATTTCCAAAAGAATGGGATGAATTTATGAAGACACTTTTGGCTGACTACAAGGAAAAAATTCCTTATGGTGAAACCTTTCAGATTGTGAAATGGTCTCCTGTAGGAAGTTGCAGCACAGTTGATTGAGTTATTCATAACTGGAGTGGATAACAGCACTGGCATATATACTTATGGGGAAAACTAGCAGATGGAAGAACTATATGACCAAATGGTTCTATTTTCTCTCTACTTTCTAGTATTATATAATCCATGGAGATTTTAAAGCTAGAATGAGCGGGAAAAAAGAGAGGCTTATGGTTCTGATTCAGCAAAGCTCTTAAACTCATACTTCTTTGTAATCACACACTTAAGTCCCATTGACTTCAGATAACTAGTTATTACTGAAGACAGTGGGTCTTGAACACGTGCTTAATTCGGGCCTCTGTGGGTTGTTGTGCTAGGGAGGAAGTAAAAACTGCTGGTTGCTGGCATGTGAGATGTATTTGGAACTCCTGAAAGGAATGAATCCTGCCATATCCTGCTTCCCATCTACCAAAACACCTTTCACCGCTCAGCCTGTGCTCCTGACAAAACTCACCTCGTGCTGGCTACCACACAATTCCTTGAGTTAGGAGCCAGGAGGGAGAAGGTAAGTCACACTGGGGAGTCACAGCAGAGGTAAGGCATAACTGGCCTGAAATTCAAGTGGGTAAGAGAGAAGGTAGTGATGATGACAGAGATGATAGCAGGGAGTTTGATGCTATAAACCTATTGGATCTGACCCATCCTCTAGAGCCCATTAAGATTATGGTGCAGCACTCAACAAGAGACAGATTTTCCTATTTCAACCATTTGTTACAATTTTGGCTGTTTGTATTACACCTTGGGAAGGCTTAAGGTTGAGAGGTTGGTCTCCAAGCATACTTGCACTCAAATGTTTGCAACCCATTTTATTTCCAAACAGCAGTGAAATTAATTGATGTATATTAAATGCAAAAATATTTTGAAATACATTAGGCCTTGCACTATTAAAATAAAATTAATGAAAACCATGAAAAATAAAATAAAATTTTCCTACATTATTAAAAACATCTCCAATTTTCTGAAATTAATTAAAAAATCAATATGCATTTGACTATTTAAACTATGTTATTTGCATTTCACTCAGCTTGCATAGTGACCATGAGACAATTTTCTCTTTTTTCATCGTTTGCACTACGAGGTTCCCAATGGTACATTAACTTGGGTTTCAAACACTGCAAGGAAATTATTTGCTAACAACAAATATTGCCAGTGGAAAATAAAGAAAGAAAAAAATCATGGTAACATTTCTATCTCAAGCTCATAACACAAAAAGCAATGCTTTGTTGTGGTCTAATCTGCAAACTATATATAATGTTGAATATGCACATTAATGAAACAGGTTGATATTTACACTGGAGAATCTGACTGTAATATTATATATGCTTGAAGCCAATTGAATTCAGTCCCTAAGGATTAAAAAACCATACTATTTTCCAGTCTGAATATTTTATTACATTTCTTAATTTATACTACAAGCCTTCTATCAAAAATAACCATTTCTAATTAAGCTCTGGAAGAAATTGAGTTTAGCTGGTGGAGTGTTATAGATATTTTACATGGTTCTTGGTTCCTTTGGGCTATGGCTTTATATAAATGGATTGCATTTCTCTTCCAAGTGATCATTCCTAACTGCTGTTCCTGCATGCCATAATGATGTATGCTTGTAATGGTATAATTTCAAAGGTTATACTCTGAGAAATATAAATATGGCCATTAGAAACTGTGCAATTTAGTGCAAAACACAGCTAAAACATTCACATTTTCAGCTTTTTCTCTCTGTTTAACATTTCTGTTCATTAAGGAATTAGTTACCTGATGCAAAGTGCTCTTGAACAATATTTTTTTCTTTAGAAAAACTAAAAATACATACTAAGAGATTCATTATATCCTATGGCCCAGCAATACTTGAAACCTCTTTCCTTGCTAGCCATTAATGAAAAAGATTTGTTTACCTGTCCTGGGCTGATTACTTTTTTACATTTATTATCACAATATAATCCATCTGCAGTATTTTTACGGTTGCTATTGCAGCTGAATGATATTATGATGTGGCATTGACTGTGTTTACTACAGCGGAAAAACAGTTTCAGAAGCAAATGCAAAGCTATCTGTTCAACGGGATTCTAAAGGGACACATTTTTGCAAATACGTTTGTTTTTATTAATATAATTTCTTATTGAGATTGTGTTTGAAATAGCTATATTTGCATTTACCAAGAATCATGGTCAAACTTGTAATCATTTTGGACACAGTATGGATAAAAATAATACAATAAAAATCAAAATTATTGTGACAATTTTTTTTCAGAAATGGAAATGGAAAACTTTTCCCAATGAAAAATTATTCTTTTTTCAAATCTTTTCACAAAACACCATACTGCAAGATTTTTGACCAGTTCTAGTGTTTATATTTTTATCGTTGTGATAGTCACACATTATGAGGCCAGAAGGGACCACTGTGACAATGTAATCTGATCTCCTGTATTGATATGCAATATCTTTTTTTTAAAATGGGAAAAATGACAAAAATAATGAATTTTGTCACTAGTCTGCAAAAGAATAACAGGGGTAGCTGTAACATGATTACGTAAGGAATTTAAAAGATAACATCAAACCTTAATGCTTCCCCTCCCCCCCCCCCCATATTAATGATTCGTAAGGACCCTGTGGGATATCCTGAGGTTATTCAAGGATATAACAAAGCTGATAGCTTTAGTATTAGCAAGGTAAATTCACTTATCTGCCTACTGGAAAAAACAAAAACACCAACAAAAAATCACGTCTATGATCCAGCAGTAAGAACTTACGAGATGAGTCCACTATGGTACATACTGCATACAACACAGTGTGCACAATGCAGATATTTATAATGGCTGTTTTTCTGCCTGAAGCTGGGGTAGACAGAGGGAGACATGGGTATTCGCAGGTGTGAATTTACAGTAGCATTTTCAAAAGCTTCGAACACTGACCTTACTCTACTATCACTGAAGTCAATGGGACTGCATCTCTAATATCCACTCACTTTCCATACTGCTAATGTCATCTAATCAGTTCTGGTGATACCATCAACTGCTATAGGAACATTTTACACACCTGAGCTAATTGCCACAGTAGTAGATAATCTGATGCCTGTTGGGCCTGCAGGAAGTGTAAATAAGGGGCTATTGCAGCATATAGGAAAACATTATCCTCTTTGGAATATACATCCTCACCCATACTGTACCTACTAGGTGCTGCTTACTGCGGAGATGAAGGAAGAAGGGGACATGCATCAGGGCACACACATTACAAATTTACATGGATTTGGTGAGAGAATGGGGTATGAATAATACTTCCCTGTCTCTATGGTATTTAGAGCATTTTTTTGCTTGCACGCTTTAAAGAAAAAAGATCAGGCCTAGAGTGTAGATAAACAGTGTGTGCTTGGTGCCCACTCAAAAAACCTGAAACCACTGTTACAGTAGCTCAGTAACAAGTATTCCATCTCTTGAATCACCAATACCACACCTTACAGCACGTGTCTTTCTGAGCACTCCTGTGCTAAGTACTGATTCACCCCAAACCTGCTTAATTTGTGAGTAAGGACAGCAGCACAATATGCTGCAGAATGTCCCCCTTTATCTTTCTCTCATGCCAATTTCAATTAAGGTGATGATCAAACTTGCCATTGAGTTGTTTTCTTTTTCTGTCTCATATTGAGTTTGCTTTCCTAAAGCATACAAAAGTTGTGTTTTGTTGGTTTTTTAGATTGCCCCTGACAAGAATCGAAGCAAACATGTGGCAATCATGCAGTTGGGAAAAAGCCTATAGGGAACATGAAGCCCACAGATACTGTATTATTTCAGTGTAGCGCAATTTTCTCCAGCCTGTTCAAGATAAAGTGATGAAATTTACATCTATGCTGTAAATAAAGCAATGCAGCAAAGTATATTCCCTGTTATTTTGTGTAGGGAAACAGTTCTCGTTTGTGCTATCTTTCACTAGAAAAATCAGTATGCAATACAATATTCATGTTGGCAATAGAAATTCAGGTAAATAACACCACAATGTATATTCTAGCTATGTTTGTTTTCAGTGCAGTGTTGGAGTTGCAGATATAATTGTTCCTATACATGGTGTAATTATTTGTTTGATTAGCTAAATATAAACAAATTCAAGAAATATAATGGAAACTACACCTTTCATCTGGAAACAGAAGATTTGAAGCAATCCTCAGACTCTTTCGATATTCTCATAAAATAATAGCATTTTGTATTTACAGCTAACCCAGTAGTCTTTTATTCTGTTTGTACATCACTTATCACAATGGGGCGTCCAGTTCTGATTGGGGCTTCCAAGTGCTATTCAGCTATGAATAATACTAATCGTCACATTAATTTTCACTTTACTAATGCATGAACACATTAATTCTCAACCAAACAGCTGGTGTTTTACCTCACTTCTGAGCAAAATATTAATGGTAGAGTGATGTAATGAGGTCTGGAGATATTAAAACACTAGTATGTTGATTGTATGTATGTACATACATATGTATGATTGTATGTATGTATGATTATACTTATACTGTAAAATATTTAATAAATAATTACAAATAAACTATGCCTTGCAAAATCACAAACACAGGGCTGTTTGTGATGTATGGGGTCAAACATCAGATAATTGTATTCTTTGTTCACATTTACTAATTCTGCAAATTTGATGCTAGATTGAAGATAATGATCTGCCCTGAGTAAGGAGCAAAAAACTGCTGCATTGCTCCTGAAGTAGCTAAGAAGGCTCCACCCATTTCCCTTCCATTCCTTCTGCCCACAGAGAGGGATAAGAAGGAGCTCTGCAGAGATTGCTTCCACTGCCTTACTGCTACTTGTGATGTGGGTTACACAGGTAGCCAGTGTCCCTTTACACCCCTGCATCACTGTGCAAGCTGGGCAACAATTTGACCCCTGATATGCCACCAAAAGTTTCTACGGGTATTAGTATGATTAGCAAGTTTCTTCTACCGTGGACTATTTCACCCCAATGATACTAAAGGAAAATTGTTGCCTATATCTGGGGGGTGGAGAGGCTGCAGGAGATTATTTTTTTTACTGGTACCTATATTTTTATGTTCTTCTTGTTTCTCCTGTTGTTTAAACTATAAAATATAAATGCTATTTTTTCTGAGCTACTAATCAATAAGAATCCTTCCCATCTGGAAATTTCATATCAGGACTATTACTCTATAAATTTCTATCTGCTTTCCCATCAGGCTTTTTCATAAACCCTTTCAAAAGTCTGCTGTTCATCATCGGATTCTCAGTAGGAAGGTTTTTGCATTTAGAGGGGTTTTTTTTTGTTTTGTTTTGTTTTTTGTAAAAGAGTTTGTGTCAACTGAATGAAAACTTTTTTTTTACCTTGACTGAAAGTCCTTTTCTCATATCAGCAGTTCTTTCTTCTTGTTCCTGTCTAGTAATCAAAACCCAAGAAATACCAAAGTTGACTCAAATGACCCTTACAGGTAATACAACCTAATTATTTAAAAAATTGCAAACAAGTTAGCCTTAGGTAGCTGGAGTGAAGGTTATACATTTGCTGCTAAAATCACTGAGCCAGATCTTTTGCTATGAGCTATAAGGGTCTAGGCCAAAGAGGGTGCATGAAGTTTGTGAGAAGCTGCCCTTTGAAATCTCTTGTATTCTGGAGCTACTGTGGGCCAGTCTGGTCCCCAAACATAAGTGACAGCAGCCTGAGAGCTGCTCTGGTATGTACTGGCTCTGACTTCCCCAGGGGGCTAAAACCACAGCAAGGCAGAAATCAACATAATAAAGGGATGCCCTTGTTCTGTGCCTTTCCTCCAGTCATTCACCAACTCCAGTGGTGGGCACAGAGACTCTACATCATTGGTGGATCCTTTTCCCACTGAACTGATTCTCCTGGGGTCATCAGATATGCTGGCTCTACTGCCAGATTCTGCTTCTCTCTTTCGAGAAAAGGTGCAAGGCAGCACCACCAAAGTATAATATCTCACTGACTGAATCTGCAGCTTGTCCTCTGAGAGATTTTGGGTGAACAGCAAAGCTTTTGTAATAAAACATCATGCCTGCCATTTAAAATTACCAACTTGCTAATTCTATGGGCCGGATCGTGCCATCAGGGCTCACACTGGAAAAAATCAGAACACACAGGTGGGCCACTATCTGGAGTTGACACAACATAACTTCCTGAAACATCCTCCAAAGCGAAGAAACCGAATCACCTTTTGGATGAAGTTAGAGCTAGTCACATGACTAGAGAACACATGAGGCTAAGGCCATCTGAAAGAAAGCTGAGTTCAATAAATTTGCAATGGTAAATACTTTTACTGCTGCCTATCCAGGTTAATTTCACATTACAGTTGTCTCCAGGGTATGTCAGCCATTTACTGATGAAGAGGCATGGAGGAATTAGATTTGTATTGGCAAATGTTGATTTCACTGTACACAAACTGATGGAAAATATATTTCCATTGATAAAAACAGAAATGTACAGATAGACAAAGTAAGAAAAAATGCTACTTGAGAGCTTCTTACAATTTGATCTAAGGATAACAACCTTGTATATTTTGTCATGTCATGTTGATAATTTGTAGGGCTGTTGATTAATCGCAGTTAACTCATGTGATTAACTCAAAGTTAATCACAATTAAAAAATTAATCATGATTAATCACAGTTTTAATCACTGTCAAACAATAGAATGCCAGCTGAAATTTATTAAATATTTTTGGATGCTTTCAAATATACATTTTCAAATATATTGATTTCAATTACAACACAGAATACAAAGTGTACAGTGCTCACTTTATATTATTATTCTTATTACAAATACTTGTACTTTAAAAATGATAAAGAAATAGTATTTTCAGTTCACTTCATACAAGTACTATAGTGCAATTTCCTTATTGTGAAAGTGAAAATTACAAATGTAGACTTTTTTTTGTTACATAACTGCACTCAAAACCAATGTAAAACTTTAGAGCCAACAAGTCCACTCAGTCCTACTTCTTGTTCAGTCAGTCGCTAAAAAAAACAAGTTTGTTTACATTTACAGTAGATATGTTGCCCTCTTTTTATTTACAATGCCACCAGAAAATAAGAACATGTGTTTGCATGACACTTTTGTAGCCAGCATTGCAAAATATTTACATGCCAGATATGCTAAACATTTGTATGCCCCTTCATGCTTCAGGCACCATTCCTGAGGTCATGCTTCCATGCTGATGACACCCGTTAAAAATATGTTAAATAATTTGTGACTGAACTCCTTGGGGAAGAATTGTATGTTCCAACTCTGTTTTACCCGCATTCTGCCATATATTTCATGTTATAGCAGTCTTGGTTGACGACCCAGCGTATGTTGTTCATTTTAAGAACATTTTCACTATGGATTTGACATAATGCAAAGAAGATACCAATGTGAGATTTCTAAAGATAGCTACAGTACTCGACCCAAGGTTTAAAAATCAGAAGTGCCTTCCAAAATCTGAGAGGGACGAGGTGTGGAACATGGTTTCAGAATTCTTTACAAAAGCAACATTCCGATGCGGAAACTACAGAACCCGAACCACCAAAAAATAAAATCAACCTTCTGCTGGTGGCATCTGATTCAGATAATGAAAATGAACATGCATCGGGCCACACTGCTTTGAATCGTTAGTGAAGGCCCACTAAAATCAGCAGATTCCGGTACTCCAGCGCCCCAAGAAGATTAAGGTAAGTCAACTGGAGAGTGTCTCCCATCAATGCAGCACAGTGAAGACCAGGATGAGTTGACCTACGCGACGTCTACTCCAGCTATGTTATGTTATTTACATAGCTGGAGTAAGGTAACTTAGGTTGACTTACCCCGGTAGTGAAGACAAGCCCTGAGACTGTTAACAAGAACCAGCCAGCCAGAAACCTGAGAGATAGAATGCTGGATAGAACCTCAGTGTCCTGGTCCACCCCATCCAATGTCCCATCTCCAGATATGGCCATCCCTGATGTTTCAGAGGAAGGAAAAAAACAATAATTAAAAAAACAGAACACATTGGGGAGTGGAGGGGAAGGGAAGGAGGAGCCCTTCCTGATCCCTTCAAGTGGCCCTGAAGCATAAGACATAAACTGGAAGTGAGCCCCAGGGCTGCTGAGCCCTGCCCTTACCATCAGAAGTAACTCTGTCATACAATCACACTAATACATTTGTCCAGCTCTGTCTCAAAACTAAATAAGTTGTTTCCTCCCAAACTCCTATTGGGATGCGCTTCCAGAATTTCACTCCTCTGATGGTTAGAAACCTTCTAATTTCCAGGCAGAATTTGTTTATGGCTAATTTACATCCATTTGTTCTTGGATCAGCATTGTCCTTTAGTTTAAAAATATTTTACCTGGGATTTCTCTCCCAGTGCATTTATAGAGCCCAGTGATATTCTTTCTTGGCCTTCTTTTTGTTAGACAAAACTAGCCACACTTTTCCAGTTTCGTATCATAAGCTAGGACTCCATTCTCTTGATCATCCCCGTAGCTCTTCTTTGCACCTGTTTAAGTTTCAATTAATCTTTTCTTGAACATGGGTGACCAGAATTGTACACAGTATTCCAGATGAGGTCTTTCCAATGCCTTGTACAATGGCATTAATATATCTCTATTTCTGCTGGAATGCCGGATCTAATGCATCCCAAGATCGCATTTGCCTTTTTCACAGCTACATCACATTAGTGGGTCAGTCATCCTGTGATCTATCCACATGCCCCCCGTGGTCTGTTTCCTCCTGTCACTTCCAACTGATGAGTCCCCAGCTTATAGAAGAAATTCTTATTATTAGACCCCATGTGCATCACCTTGCACTTTATACTATTGAATTTCATCTCATTTATGTCACTCCTGTCTTCAAAGTCATCCAGATTTTCCTACATAATATTACAATCCGCCTCCATATTGATGATGCCTCCCAATTTTTATCATCAGTTGTCTCATTAGCACATTCCTACATTCTGTGCCAAGGTCATTAATAAAAATATTGCTAAGATTGGTCCCAAGACTGATCTTTGCGGAACTCCACTAGTAACCTCCCTTCCTCTCTCTCAGAAATCTGAAAATCTTCTGTATTGTAACTTACTTCTTTGCAATGAAAATACTTCATTTCTAATATTCTTGCTATTTGACTATTTTAGGGGCCTGTTTATATACAGTACTTTATGTACAGTACATTTTTGAGCACAGCTGCAAAAACATCACATAAGTTCAGCTGAACTGGGCCCTTGACCATTGCAGTATACAGGATTGAACTATATTAGTCAATACTCACATAGTATAAAAACCTTTGTATTATAAAACTATTGTACTTGAAAATATTATTCAGTGCTGTGGGGTGGGATTAATTTTAGATTATTGAACACCGAATAAACTTATTTTAACAATGATTGAAATATAGTTTATAGAAACAAGATGTGATTTTCCTGTTTTTCTAACTGCAAATTCAGGGGTGTGGCTCCCACTACTTAGTAAGGTGGTTTCTTTTAGCTATCTTAGGAGCCACCAAAGCAAAATCATCACAAGGATTAACCTTGGCTATTTTATTATTAAAGAAAGCAAGAGAAAACATGCAAACCAACAGAAATGAAAAAAAATATTGATAAACTATTTACTTCTATTATGTTCTCTTCTGTATGTCTCTCTGAGGGGGACTTTAACAGAGGTTACTCCATTTAGCATGTACTACTCTAGAGGTGGTTTGTTTGATAAGTTAAAGACCAAAGGCTATTTTTCCCCAAAACTATTGGTAATCCAGTTTTAGTATTCCAGAGATCCATAAAAACGGTTTATGGATGGGTAAATTAACTAGTTTCAGGGAAAGTGAGACCTGTCTAGTTTATCATTACTAACCAGGTAGATTATAATTGGGCAAGATCTAAATCCTAAGAAATCAAAGACAATATTTAAATCAGTTACTTAAAAGAAGCCATTTAAGAAGTTGTCTTAAAACAGGCCAATTAATGAATATTAAGAATTTTAATATCAGTTTAAATCCCACTGTTTCTTTGTTTGCCAGTTTTTAGCTCTTGTTGCTTCTCCTAGGATACATGGTATAACCATTTGGTGATTAACGAAAGGGTCTGTTAATACCTTAAGTTACAATAACATCTCAATATTCCAATAAAATCATGACAAGAGTTATTGAATCAGAGCCATTGGTTGTGTCTTAGTTAATTTCCTCTCATCAATCCAGGTGGAAATTTTGGGAAGGGTGTTTTTTTTTTAAAAATCTTCTCTCTTCTTCTTAGCTGTCTGTAGTGACTTGCTCAGAGATGTACAGTATGAAGGGTGAAATTCTTCCTGCTTAAGCAGGGTAGATAAGCTGTGCGTGTGCGAGTGTGAGTGGTGCTCATCTCAAAGTTTTTCTGTTCTTTTTCTTCCTATTTCCATGGAGTCATAGGAAAACATCTTTTTCAGGCTTGTTTGGTTTCAAAGTTTGTTGCTGTCATCTTTCATTGGCGCAGTACCTTCATGGGTTGTCTTTTAGGGCCCTCTTCATATATAAATACGTAGTTTGCTAAGGCATAAATGTATTAGGGTAGTAATTCTCTTGAGAGATGAAATTCTTTCTTTATTTCTGTGGCAGAAGATTTTCAGAACATCTTTACATTGATGGTTTGAACTTTCTCCTTATTCAGTCCATTTCTGAGATACTTCTCTAATTTTATTAGGATTTAACAGCAAAATGAAGACGTTCTGCTTTTGAAAAGTCCAAACACTCTTGTTCTTTATATAAAAAGTTTTTTTAGTTCTCAAGAAAGACTTCAAATTAAATTAAAGTTATTAAAGAAGTTGTTGATTTGCCTAATTTTTGGAGGGATGATTCTTCTAGTGTTCCTGAACTGGGTGAGGGAGTTTCTTGAGCACTGCCAAAAATTAATTAACTCCCCAAGAATATAAATATTTTATACTTAAATGGCTTCTTACATTAGTAATTAATTGAGTAAAATCATTAGATTCCAAGCTGGTACAGAAAGCATTTTACCATTTACTTAGCAATGATATTAGGAAATTATATTAGACACTTTGCATTTACTTGAAAATATGCCATTCGAAAGAGTTTGTCATTTGAACATTTAAGAACTAAACCAAGATTTTCTACAAAGCACTTCCCAACTACACATGTTTTCTGTAAAGCTTTAAAGATACAAGCATAGCTTTTCTTCCAAAAGGGTACTGGTTGTTGGAGGATCTTCAGCGTTACTTCTCTTTAAAATCTTTTTGACCAGTTTGTGTTTACCAGTTGCAGTATTTCAATTAAAATTCCTGTCAAATATTTTCTACACCAATCACAACAGCCACATGCTTACATCCATTTTTCAAAACCTACTATAAAAGAAATTGACACAGAAAGTTAAAGCAAGATAGAGTTTAAAATGCAGTGTTTCTGAAGACACTCTTAGGAGTGAGAAACATGGTTTTATGGCTCAGCAGTTATTTTTCAGACACTTGCTTGCCTCCAGGGTGACAAAAAGCAGAAGCCTCCTGGAATTCCTTTGGTTAGCTTGAATATTTCATGGTGACAAAATGCGGATCTGCTGGTCCCCACACCACCTGCAGTAGGGCAGCTGCAGGGCGGCTAGGAGCTCCAGGGGCCCCCACCATTACTGAGTATTATTATTGAGGTCTCTCCCCTACAAGTATGATGGATTAAATCACTGGGGGTTAGGCACCTAAATACCTTTGAGGAGCTGGGCCTTCTTGGTTTGTTTATTTTGCCAACCTGAACTCTCATGCAAAAGCAACAACATTCATCTTATTTTGTATTGCATTTATAATAATACAAGTTATTGAAGTTCTACGTGGTTTACAAAAATGAGTAACTAACTTAAAAAACCCAATTAACTCAAAATCTTTCAACAGAGATTTAAAAGTGAGATGTTTGATACTCATATTTTTATTTAAAAATCAAAGCTAAAAGCTGTTCAAAGCCCAACATTTATTTCAACCTGTCAAGTTTAGAGGTTCTTCAGGGAAAGTTAGTGAATATTGCTAACAGCTGGATCCAATTTATAAAGAGCTAGGAGAAAACAATCAAGGGGAAAGGAGATTAAAAAGAAATTAAAGATGAGTTGTGACAAAATTTATAAAATTATGCTCTGGAAGTATTCTGCCCACTGCTGGATTGCAAGGCTTTGGAGTTGAGATACTCTTCTTTAATTAAAAAATTATCCTGAATTATAACATTTAATTATTTGTAAGGATTCCTTGCTAACTGGAGTATGCAAAATTGCTCCCAACTCCAATTGTGTATTGTATTTAAAATATTTCATATGTTTATTGGCAGTGGCATATGTTTTTCAGAATTCTCTTTCGAGCAACAATGTGTCCCAGGATATGTGCTGCAATACTTCAAGCCAGACATTGCATCCACTGGTGCTTCTGGGATCAAGAGAAAGGTATACCCCAGAATTATCTTCACAAATACAAGCTTTGCTTCAAAGGAGGTGTTGTGTGTACTGGTGTCTTCAGGGCTCTTATGCATCCCAGGTTCTTCTCTAAAGTCTGTCACTTAAACCTAACTGAAGAGATCACAGAGTTTAATCTAAACAAGATAATCTGTACCTATTTAATCCATCATACTTGAAGGGGGTGGAGGTCCACTTTCCCCCTAGGTTTTATGGTTTATAAGGATCTTCAGTGTTACTTCTCTTTGAAGTCCTTTTGACCAAATTGTGTTTACCAGTTGCAGTTTTCAATTAAAATTCCTATCAAATATTTTTACACCAATCGCAATACCCACACACTTACATCCATTTTTGAAAACCTACTATAAAAGAAATTGACACAGAAAGTTAAAGCAAGATAGAGTTTAAAATGTAGTGTTTCTGAATTGGTATCAACCTCTTAGAAGTCAGAAACATGGTTTTATGGCTAAGGAACAGTTCTTTTTCAGAATGTTTAGTAAATGAGGTAGTAATATACACTGAAGTGTACTGTCTTCAAAACTGAATTTTGGGACATGTTTGTCATTAGAAACATTGAAAATGACAAGAGGAAGAGTAAAGAAGCAGTTCTGCAAACACTGGTTCTGATCTTGCAAAGTTTTACTCACAGCTTGGTCTGTATTCATGTTGAAGACAATGGGACTAGACAAGATTGTTGCAGGACTGGGCTCATTGTCTTATTCCGTTGACTTTTATAACCCATTAAATTTAATGTCTCAGCAGCAACTGAATATTAGCCATTGGTTTTAGCTGGCTTCACTGGGCCTTATCTGAATAGGACTCTGTTTTGCATGGCTCAAAAGAGAATCAACTGATGAAGTTATTGAAAAGTCCTCTTCGGTTCTTATTTTGTGTATGCGTGTGGCTTTCTTTAGGGACAGATTTTATCACAGAAATTCTTTTCAGATGACTGAATGGCATCTACCTCTGGCTTCACCTCTGGCTACTTACTGTAAACCTTTCTTCATGATCATTAATTTTATACAGCAGCCCTCTGAGTTCTATTCCAATTCCAAACTTTCACTGTGGAAGTTTGTGCCCACTGAAGTGAGGTTCATTGTTAATTTTAGATTATTTATATCCTACCCATGGAGTGCTATATTCATATGAGTGGTTAGCTTTAGTCATATGATAATACATTTTTCTCCAGGAGATTACCCTGTTTTGCATTTTGAGGAAGTTTTATAAAAATTAGGCTGAACCATTCATACAAGGAGTATTGAATGTCATTGAATCATTGATTATACATTTAGGGTGGCATGTTAAATTCTTGGCTGAGGCTAGAGTCACTGCAATTTTCCAATAAAGATAGGCGTATACATAATGCAATCATTTATCACAAAGATGCTGAACAGCATTTTTAATAACAAAGATCTTTTTCTATGGTCATTCTACAGCGTATACAGTATTTAAATAAAGAATAAATTCAAATGTGTACCTTAAATTGACTAAATGACAAATGAATAAGCCCCAGTGTCCTAGTTAGCATTTAATACAATGTTGTAATTCCATATAAATCCAATATTCAGGCACGTAAAAGACAGTTTACCATTTATAAAGCCAAGAATTAATGATAGAAAAGACTTCCACACAGTTATGACTATACCTGGGGAGACAGCAACAGCTATAATAGAGGTGACATGACCATTTCCATTTTAACCCTTTAAGTCACTAATAACTTCTAAAACTTTCATCTACTGGGCTGAAAATTTCAAGGCATAGTGCCTGCTCATGGGTTTTTTGTTTTTTGTCTGAGCCAAAATGGTGGAACAGTTTGGGGACCTACACTTTTTTAAATAGCAGCATTAGCAGTGAAGTGACTGGGGTTAGAAAGTTGAGATTTGGCAATGAAATAGCCCTCATCACTATGTAAAAACATCATAAGGGTTCTGGTTTTGTTTCTGAGAAGTTGTTAGGGATTGAAAGCACAATTTCTGCACCTACAATACCTTAGGTATGACTTTTTAATCACTCTTGCCAGTATTCTAGATGATAGACGTTGGTTTCATTGCACAGATATTAATTTAGGTGGGTAGTGAATATATGTGTAATGCTAGCAGACCACATGCAAGCTCATGCCAAAGCCCGAGGGCAATTCATAAGAACAGACATACTGGGTCAGATCAAATGTCCATCTAGCTCAGTATCCTGTCTTCCAACAGTGGCCAATGCCAGGTGCCCCAGAGGGAACGAACAGAACAGTAATCATCAAGTGATCTACCCACTGACACCCATTCCCAGCTTCTGGCAAACAGAGGCTAGAGACACCATCCCTGCTAATCCTGGCTAATATCTATTGATGGACCTATCCTCCATGAATTTATTTAGTTCTTTTTTTAACCCTGTTATAGTCTTGGCCTTCACAACATCCTCTGGCAAGGAGTTCCACAGGTTGATTGTGCATTGTGTGAAAAAAACCCTTCCTTTTGTTTGTTTTTAACCTGCTGCCTATTAATTTCATTTGGTGGTCCCTAGTTCTTGTTATGAGAAGGAGTAAATAACACTCCCTTATTTACTTTCTTCATACGAGTCATGATTTTATAGATCTCTATCATATCCCCTCTTAGTCGTCTCTCTTCCAAGCTGAAAAGTCCCAGTCTTATTAATCGCTCCTCATATGGCAGCTGTTCCGTACACCTAATCATTTTTTTTGCCCTTTTCTGAACCTTTTCCAGGTCCAATATATCTTTTTTGAGGTGGGGCAACCACATCTGCATGCAGTATTCAAGATGTGGGTATAGTATGGATTTATATAGAGGCAATATGATATTTTCCCTCTTATCTATCCCTTTCTTAATGATTCCCTACATTCTGTTCACTTTTTTGACTGCTGCTGCATATTGAGTGGGTGTTTTCAGAGAACTTTCCAGAATGACTCCAAGAACTCTTTCTTGAATGGTAATTCACTTCCGTGTTAGCATAAATCAAAGTGATTGCTATATGTAAAAGAATATATTTGGTGGTTAAACTTCATGAAAAATAATGGAAGGTTACATATGCATTGTTTTCAGTTATCTATATCCAGTTATAATGTAATAGCAAACATGTATCTTGTATGTACCCCTCATGTCCCCCCATCAGTCTTCTTTTCTCCAGACCAAACAAACCCCGTTTTTTAATTTTCCCTCATAGGTCATGTTTTCTAGATCTTAAATTATTTTTGTTGCTCTTCTCTGGACTTTCTTCAAGTTGTCCACATCTTTCCTGAAATGTGACATCCAGAACTGGACACAATACTCCAGTTGAGGTCTAACCAGTGCAGAGTAGAGCAGAAGAATTACTTCTCATGTCTTCCTTACAACACTCCTGCTAATACATCCCAGAATGATATTCCCTTTTTTTGCAAGTGTTACACTATGTTCACTCATATTTAGCTTGTGATCCTCTATGACCTCCAGATCCATTTCTACGGTATTCCTTCCTAGGCAGTCATTTCCCATTTTGTATATGTACAACTGATTGTTCCTTCTTAAATGGAGTACTTAGGATTTATCCTTATTGAATTTCATCCTATTTACTTCAGACCATGTCTCCAGTTTGTCCAGATCATTTTGAATTTTAATCTTAACCTCCAAAGCAACTCCTCCTAGCTTGGTATCGTCCACAAACTTTATAAGTGTACTCTCTATGCCATTATCTAAACCATTGATGAAGATATGGAACAGAACCAGACCCAGAACTGATCCCTGTGGGATTCCACTCAATATGCCTTTCCAGCTTGATGGTGAATCACTGATTCTACTCTCTGGGAATGGTTGTCCAACCAGTTATGCATCCACCACATAGTAGCTCCATCTAGGTTGTATTTCCATAGTTTGGTCATGTGAGAGTATCAAAAGCTTCACTAAAGTCAAGATATACCACATCTACCTCTTCCCCCCCATCCACACAGCTTGTTACCCTGTCAAAGAATGCTATTACATTGATTTGACACAGTTTGTTTTTGAGAAATCCATGTGAACTGTTTCTTATCACCTTATCTTGTAGGTGTTTACAAAAATGCTCTCCTCTTTCTGTCCACCAATCAAAGAAAGAGCCCACATGGGTGGTGACCTTGTCAGATGGTTTTCTGTGAGAAGAAGCTATAAATATGGATTCAGGGAGAGATCCTGTACTTCTGGACTGTTTGAATTCTAACTAATCAAAATAACTGAACAAGAACACAGAGATCCCTTAAGTTATTCTGGGTAGCCTAGAGAGGCTTTTGCCAAACTGGCAGATTACTACATCTCTGCTACCATTTGGAAATATAGACAGTGTCTCACCTGTGTATATATATTTTACCTGCTTTAATGTCTCAATAACTTCCATTCCCCTTTTCTTAGTTAATAACCCTTTAGTTAGTTTACCATGGAATTGGCTACCAGCATTGTCTTTGGTGTGAGAACTAGGATGAAACTTGACCTTTGGTGTGAGTGATTGGTTTCTTGGGGTTGGGAGTAAATGGCAATATTTGTGACTTTTTGTGTAAGTGACCATTATTCCAGCTTTCCTAGATGGCAAGATAGATTGGAGTGTCTAAGTGGACTGTCTGTAAACATAACAACATAAAAAGAAATAGATACCATCCCAGGATGGGCAGGGATGGTGTCCCTAGCCTCTGTTTGCCAGAAGCTGGTAATGGGAAACAGGGGATGGACCACTTGATGATTACCTGTTCTTTTCATTCCCTCTGGGGCATCTGGTATTGGCCACTGTTGGAAGCTGGGCTAGATGGACCTTTGGTCTGACCCAGTATGGCCATTCTTATGTTCCTGAAATGTTGTGCCCAGAACTGGACCTAATACTCCAGTTGAGGCCTAATCAGTGCAGAGTAGAGCAGAAGAATTTTTTTTCGTGTCTTGCTTACAACATTCCTGCTAATACGTCCCAGAATGATATTCCCTTTTTAGGTGACAAATTTGAAGAACAGTCCCAGATTGAGGTGTTATTAGAGGAGGTTTTGGAACAAATTGATAAACTAAACAGTAATAAGTCACCAGGACCAGATGGTATTCACCCAAGACTTCTGAGGAACTCAAACGTGAAATTGAAGGATACTAACTGTCATATGTAATCTATCATTTAAATCAGCTTCTGTAACCAACTGACTGGAGGACAGCTAACGTGACACCAATTTTTAAAAAGGGGTCCAGAGGAGACCCAGGCAATTAAGGAATCTCCTTCCTTAGAAGTTTTTAAGATCAGGCTTGACAAAGCCCTGGCTGGGATGATTTAGTTGGTGATTGATCCTGCTTTGAGCAGGGGGTTGGACTAGATGACCTCCTGAGGTCCCTTCCAACCCTGATATTCCATGATTCTATGACAGGCCGGTAAGCCTGACTTCAGTACCGGGCAAACTGGTGAAACTATAGTCGAGAACAAAACTGTCAGATACATAGATTAACATAATTTATTGGGGAATAGTCAACATGGTTTTTGTAAAGGAAAATCATGCCTCACCATCCTACTAGAATTCTTTGAGGGGGTCAAAAAGCATGTGGACAAGGAGAATCCAGTGGCTATAGTGTATTTAGATTTTCAGAAAGCCTTTGACAAGGTCCCTCACCAAAGGCTCTTAAGCAAAGTAAGCAGTCATGGGATAGGAGGGATGGTTCTCTCATGGATTGGTAACTGGTTAAAAGATAGGAAATAAAGATTAGGAATAAATGGTCAGTTTTCAGAATGAAGAGATGTAAAGAGTGGTGTCCCTCAGCGGTCTGTACTGGGCCCAGTCCTATTTAACATATTCATAAATGGTCTGGAAAAAGGGGTAAACAGTAAGGTGGCAAAATTTGCATATGATACAAAACTACTCAAGATAGTTAAGTCCTGGGCAGACTTCAAAGAGCTACAAAAGGATCTCTCAGAATTAGGTGACTGGGCCACAAAATGGCAGATGAAATTAAATGTTGGTAAATGCAAAGTAATGCACATTGGAAAACATAATCCCAACTATATATATAAAATGTTGAGGTCTAAATTAGCTGTTGCCACTCAAGAAAAAAGATCTTGGAGTCATTGTGGATAGTTCTCTGAAAACATCCACTCAATGTGCAGCAGCAGTCAAAAAAGTGAACAGAATGTTGGGAATCATTAAGAAAGGGATAGATAAGAGAGAAAATATGATATTGCCTATATATAAATCCATGAATACTGTGTGCAGATGTGGTCGCCCCATCTCAAAAAAGATATATTGGACCTGGAAAAGGTTCAGAAAAGGGCAAAAAAAATGATTAGGTGTACGGAATAGCTGCCATATGAGGAGCGATTAATAAGACTGGGACTTTTCAGCTTGGAAAAGAGACGACTAAGAGGGGATATGATAGAGATCTATAAAATCATGACTCGTATGAAGAAAGTAAATAAGGGAGTGTTATTTACTCCTTCTCATAACAAGAACTAGGGGCCACCAAATGAAATTAATAGGCAGCAGGTTTAGAACAAACAAAAGGAAGGGTTTTTTTTCCACACAGCCCACAGTCAACCTGTGGAATTCCTTGCCAGAGGATGTAGTGAAGGCCAAGACTGTAACAGGGTTCAAAAAAGAACTAGATAAATTCATGGAGGATAGGTCCATCAATGGCTATTAGCCAGCATTGGCAGGGATGGTGTCCCTAGCCTCTGTTTGCCAGAAGCTGGGAATGGGTGTCAGTGGGTAGATCACTTGATGATTACTGTTCTGTTCATTCCCTCTGGGGCACCTAGCATTGGCCATTGATACATCCGATGAAGTGAGCTGTAGCTCATGAAAGCTTATGCTCAAATAAATTGGTTAGTCTCTAAGGTGCCACAAGTACTCCTTTCCTTTATATACAGGTTTTTCCTCTCTCATTTTTGATGTAGTTGCTTTTGTAAGCATTTAGGGCCAGATTATGCACAGCCCTTGGACATCTGGGGAGGGGTACAAAGACCCAGGCACAATTACAGTTCCTGCATTCAGAGAAGCACAGTGTCTGCTCCCCCTCTCTGCACCCTAGAGCGCAAGATACCCTGAAGATGCAGAGTCATGGCCCTGTCTTCCCCAGCCCCTGAACTGGTTAGCAAACCTGACAGGTCACTGAGAGAATAACCCACTATATCATCCTAAAGGACAATACAGAATTCACACTAGATCACAGTTGTTAAACTTCTAACAAGATAGAGGTAAACACAGCCAAATACAATTAGTATCTACTCTTGATTCTCTAACAATAAAGGCCTACAGTTTCTAGTCTGCTTAACATGGCTTTGATATCTACAAGGAATGGCCCTATTTATCATTTCAATACCTCCAGTTAAGTTGTTATGGGTCACACACAAGTTGACCAAGTCTGTCAGTGTCACACTCACACACAGCGTCTCACAAATAATTTAGATATTTTGACTTTTTTTAGGACAAAAAAATAAGTTTAAATCTTGGGATTTCCTTAGGGAGGGAAATTCGGATATTTGAGGAGCTCTAAAGAAACACTTTTCCACATCCTACACTTCATGGGATAATTCAGATTAATTTCCTTTCCATCAACTCAAAAATGCACCCTAAACGGTTCAAATGCTTTTCTACTACTATTTCCTAACCATACTAAAATCCCTGTTATTAAAACTAAAGACTTCTACCAGCCATTTCATTCTGATTGTAATTTCCCTCCCCACCATTTTATCCCACACTATGTGCTATTATTGAAGAACGAGGCCCTCTGGTGCAATATACTGGACACACCAAAAAAAGCACTAATGCATTTGTTCTAGCAGGCAAAGGTTTCCAATGATTTATCCAACAAGATTAAGACGCATCTTTAATTACATTACTGTATAGCTGCTATATGAATATTTTATACATCCAGGATGATTCCATTGTACTGTGTATTTCAGTGATGGCCTAGTAAAATCAAATATTTTTAAAAGGATAAGTCATTCGTAAAAGAACGTTAGTGAATTTTCATATTTTCCCTTCTTACAAAAATACTAATTTGCCTTAAAAATCCATGCTAGAAAAATTGAAGAACCTACTATTCAATCTCACTGTTGCATTGTGAGTAATGGAGTTTTACAGGCTACTCAACTATATTTGAATTTAACAGTTTCAAAGTTGAAGGGAAAGAAGTCTATTCATTAGATCAGTACAGTTCCCTTTAATACCTCTCTTGGTAGGAAGGATCGTTCGGGCTTTGTTCCAGTTCAGGGCTGTTTGCCCTCCTTTTCACTAGTGATGAGAATCTAAGGCCCAATTGCATATTCATTTAACATACTATAGAATAGCTCATGCTTGAAAGAGTGAAGCGCAAGGAGAAAAACCTCTGCTATATAAAGAAAGCTATTAGTCATTTCTTTCCGGTTTTTGGCATTTGAAATGCTTATGTTTCGCAAATCATCATAACTAAAGTCATAAAATTAATGTAGCAGGTTAAGAAAACAACCCAAACTGGGCTTTAAAGTGCAAATGTGTCATCAATTTCTTCAGCCTGGTTCATCTCACCAAATGTTGCTTTCACTCTCCTAGTTTAGAGCTGTAGGGCTGGAAGGGACCTCAAGAGGTCATGTAGTCCAGCTCCCTGCCCTGAGACAGGACAAAGTATACCTAGACCATCTCTGACAGGTATTCATCTAATCTGTTCTTAAAACCCTCCAGTGATGGGTATTCCATAATCTCTTGAGAATCTATTGCAGTACTTAACTATCCTTATAGTTAGAAAGTTTTTCCTAATATCCAACCTAAATCTCACTTGCCTTAGATTAAGTTGATTACTTCTTGTCCTACCTACAGTGAACATGGAGAACAATTGATCACTATTCTCGTTATAACAGCCCTTAACATATTTGAAGAGTTATCAGGTCCTCCTTCAGTCTTCTTTTCTATTATTAATACAACAAATAAGTATAATTTACATAACTCCATATATTTACAATGAACTTTGCAAAAGATGACTAGGGAGGAGTATAAAAATATTGCTCGAGCATGCAGGGGTGTAATCAGGAAGGCCAAAACACAACTGGAGTTGCAGCTAGCAAGGGATGTGAAGGGTAACGAGAACAGTTTCTACAGGTATGTTAGCAACAAGAAAAAGGTCAGGGAAAGTGTGGGACCCTTAATGAATGGGGGAAGCAACCTAGTGACAAATGATGTGGAAAAAGCTGAAGTACTCGATGATTTTTTTGCCTCGGTCTTCACAGACAAGGTCAGCTCCCACACTGCTGTCCTGGGCAACACGTATGGGGAGGAAGAGAGCATCCCTCAGTAGTGAAAGAACAGGTTAAGGACTATTTCGAAAAGCTGGAAATGCACAAGTTGATCGGTCCAGATCTAATGCATCCGAGGGTGCTGAGGGAATTGCCTGATGTGATTGCAGAGCCACTGGCCATTATCTTTGAAAACTTGTGGCAACTGGGGGAGGTCCTGGAGGATTGGAAAAAGGCAAATATAAAATTGCCCTCCCCATCTTTAAAAAAGGGAAGGAGAACCCATGGAACTACAGACCAGTTAGTCTCACCTCAGTCCCTGGAAAAATCATGGAGCAGGTCCTCAAGGAAACCATTTTGAAGCACTTTGAGGAGAGGAAGGTGATCAGGAACAGTCAACATGGATTCACCAAGGGCAAGTCATGCCTAACCAACCTGATTGCCTTCTATGATGAGATAACTGGCTCTGTGGATATAGGGAAAGCAGTGGACATGATATATCTTAACTTTAGCAAAGCTTTTGATATGGTCTCCCACAGTATTTTTGCCAGCAAGTTTAAAAAGTATGGATTGGATGAATGGACTATACAGTGGATAGAAAGCTGGCTAGATTGTCAGGCTCAAGGAGTAGTGACCAATGGCTCGATGTCTAGTTGGCAGCCGGTATCATGTGGAATACCCCAGGGGTCTGTCCTGGGGCCGGTTTTGTTCTATATCTTCATTAATGATCTGGATGATGGAATGGATTGCACCCTCAGCAAGTTTGCAGATGACACTACGCTGGGGGGAAGAGGTAGATACACTGGACGGTAGGGATAGGGTCCAGAGTGATCTAGACAAATTGAAGAGTTGGGCCAAAAGAAATCTGATGAGGTTCAACAAGGAGAAGTGCAGAGTCCTGCACTTAGGATGGAAGAATTCCATGCACTGCTACAGGCTGGGGACTGAATGGCTAAGCAGCAGTTCTGCAGAAAAGGACCTGGGGATTACAGTGGATGAGAAGCTGGATACGAGTCAGTAGTGTGCCCCTGTTGCCAAGAAGGCTAATGGCATATTGGGCTGCATTGCCAGCAGATCGAGGGAAGTGATTATTCCCCTCTATTAGGCACCAGTGAGGCCACATCTGAAGTATTGCATCCAGTTTTGGGCCCCCCCACTACAGAAAGGATGTGGAAAAATTGGAGAGAGTCCAGCAGAGGGCAACGAAAATGATCAGGGGGCTGGGGCACATGACTTATGAGGAGAGGCTGAGAGAATTGGGCTTGTTTAGTCTGCAGAAGAGAAGAGTGAGGGGAGATTTGATAGCAGCCTTCAACTACCTGAATGGGAGTTCCAAAGAGGATGGAGCATGGCTGTTCTCAGTGGTGGCAGATGCCAGAACAAGAAGCAATGGTTTCAAGTGGCAGTACAGGAGGTCTAGGTTTGATATTAGGAAACACTATTTCACTAGGAGGGTGGTGAAGCACTGGAATGGGTTACCTAGGGAGGTTGTGGAATCTCCATCCTTCAAGGTTTTAGTTGGTGCTGGTCCTGCTTTGAGCAGGGGATTGGACTAAATGACCTCCTGAGGTCTCTCTTCCAACCCTCATATTTTATGATTCTATGGTTCCCTTTAAATAATCCAGCCTTTGGCTCCCATCAGGACAGCCATATCTAATATAAAGAGGTTATTAAAAACCTTATTCACCATATATAAAGTTTTACCAATCCCAAGAGACTGGACTCATTGCCCACCAGGTCAATGAATATTTCACATCTCACCCAAATACACACGTACAGCCAGTCCTTATCAATTAAATCTAAAATGTATTGATAAAAAGAAAAAAAGTGTTGCTATGGTTAAAAAATCAATATACATACAGATATGAGTAAAGTTCTTTGGTCAGTTTCATAGCAGAGATGCGAGGTTCCTGATTTGTAAATGATGGTGAAGCACTGGAATGGGTTACCTAGGGAAGTGGTGGAATCTCCATCCTTGGAGGTTTTTAAGGCTCAGGTTGACAAAGCACCGGCTGGGATGATTTAGTTGGTGTTGGTCCTGCTTTGAGCAGGGGGTTGGACTAGATGACCATCTGAGGTCTCTTCCAACCCTGATATTCTATGATTCTAAGATAGACTGTAATATCCTTGGGGGTTGGAATCATGTCTAAAGGTTCAATCCTGTAGGATGCCAATGAGGTTTGTCAGGCAGAAGTGCTAAGCTTAACACTTTGTAACTACCAGCACTCCTAGCTATCTTCGAGACACCACTGACTACCTGAGGAAACTACAATCCATCGGTGATCTTCCCGAAAACACCATACTAGCCACTATGGATGTAGAAGCCCTCTACACCAACATTCCACACAAATATGGACTACAAGCCGTGAGGAAAAGTATCCCCAATAATGTCACAGCAAACCTGGTGGCTGAACTTTGTGACTTTGTCCTCACCCACAACTATTTCACAATGGGGACAATGTATACCTTCAAATCAGCGGCACTGCTATGGGTACCCGCATGGCCCCACAGTATGCCAACATTTTTTATGGCTGACTTAGAACAACGCTTCCTCAGCTCTCGTCCCCAACGCCCCTACTCTACTTGCGCTACATTGATGACATCTTCATCACCTGGACCCACGGAAAATTCCTTGAGGAATTCCACCATGATTTCAACAATTTCCATCCCACCATCTACCTCAGCCTGGACCAGTCCACACAAAAGATCCACTTCCTGGACACTACAGTGCTAATAAGCGATGGTCACATAAACACCACCCTATACCGGAAACCTACTGACCGCTATACTTACCTACATGCCTCCAGCTGTCATCCAGACCACATTACATGATCCATTGTCTACAGCCAAGCTCTACGATACAACCACATTTGCTCCAACCCCTCAAACAGAGACAAACACCCACAAGTTCTCTATCAAGTATTCTTACAACTACAATACCCACCTGCTGAAGTGAAGAAACAGATTGACAGAGCCAGAAGAGTACCCAGAAGTTACCTACTACAGGACAGGCCCAACAAAGAAAATAACAGAACACCACTAGCCATCACCTTCAGCCCCCAACTAAAACCTCTCCAGCGCATCATCAAGGATCTACAACCTAACCTGAAGGACGACCCATCACTCTCACAGATCTTGGGAGACAGGCCAGTCCTTGCTTACAGACAGCCCCCCAACCTGAAGCAAATACTCACCAGCAACCACACACCACACAACAAAAACACTAACCCAGTGCAACAAAGCCCGTTGCCAACTGTGTCCACATATCTATTCAGGGGACACCATCATAGGGCCTAATCACATCAGCCACACTATCAGAGACTAGTTCACCTGCACATCTATCAATGTGATATATGCCATCATGTGCCAGCAATGCCCCTCTGCCACATACATTGGCCAAACCGGACAGTCTCTACGTAAAAGAATAAATGGACACAAATCAGACGTCAAGAATTATAACATTCAAAAACCAGTTGGAGAACACTTCAATCTCTCTGGTCACTCGATTACAGACCTAAAAGTTGCAATTCTTCAACAAAAAAACTTCAGAAACAGACTCCAACGAGAGACTGCTGAAGTGGAATTAATTTGCAAACTGGACACCATTAAATTAGGCTTGAATGGAGACTGGGAGTGGATGTGTCATTACACAAAGTAAAGCTATTTCACCATGTTTATTCACTCCCCCCCCCACACTGTTCCTCACACGTTCTTGTCAACTGCTGGAAATGGCCCACCTTGATTATCACTTCAAAAGGTTTTTTTTCTCTCCTGCTGGTAATAGCTCGCCTTATCTGATCACTCTCATTACAGTGTGTATGATAACACCCATTGTTTCATGTTCTCTGTGTATATAAAATCTCACCACTGTATTTTCCACTGAATGCATCCGATGAAGTAAGCTGTAGCTCACGAAAGCTTATGCTCAAATAAATTTGGTAGTCTCTAAGGTGCCACAAGTCCACCTTTTCTTTTTGCAGATACAGACTAACATGGCTGCTACTCTGAAACCTATGCCTAACGTGTATCATGAAAGTGTTGCTTTTTTTCCAGAGCTCTCTGGCTCCCAGTTACCTCTGCTCTCACTTTCTTCTAAGATCAATTTTTAAACAGATTCACAAATTTCTCTATCACTGGTTGACAGAAAGAATAACTGAAAATTCTAAGCACAGCCACTATGTGTACTGGACCAACTTGTCTGCTGGCATAACTATTGCTATCAGCGGATTTATGCCAGCAAGGAATTTGGATCACTGCTTGCATTTACACACCTATCTCCTCGCCACATCCAGTCTCCAAACCCCATCATGCCCCCTACGCACCAGTGCTCACTTCAGCACAGGAACAAACATTTACTCATATTGTTAACCATGTGCATTTCTCTACAGCATGCAGATTCTTGGCTGCACAGATCAGGAGCATCAGAATTTTGGCTTGCCATGCTTTTTTCAGCAGTGCTCAGCAGCCTGCAATATCAAGCCCTAATATAGACAAGAATCACACACAACACAAAGACACATACAGGGAAAGGGAAAGTTGTGGAGGTGAAGAGGAGGTGGTAGGAAGTATTCATGGAGAAGCTTTCCTTTTAGGAAGGATTTGAGGAAGAGATATGTGAGGCCGTCTCAGACACTGAGAACTGCACAATTGACAGTGTGAAACAATGTAAAAAAAAACAAACAAACAACTCATCACAGTTCAGAATAAATGCAGCTGTATTACCCCTCTATGGTCCAGCAAGGGTGACCAGTCTCCACTTCTGGCTCCCCAGCCATTGGCTCTCTTGGCTGGATATATGCATCTCTTGCTCTTCTGACAGGGATATTTGCAAGCTGCACATTCCCCCTGACTATATGGAGATCCCCAGCAAATGACAGGCTGCCTAAACTAGCTTCTTTTGCCTTCTCTTCAGAGACTAATAATAGAGTAATTTTGTCAACAGTTATAAGTTATCACATGCAGTTCTTTCTAAGCAAGCATGTTGATTTTTGAGGTATAAAGCATTACAGAGAACTTGCCTGAACGTTTACACAATGATTTTTTTTCAGCCGCGGACCCTGAGCCCTGCTAGCCTTCGTCAGCTGATGTGAAGAAGCTATGGTTTTTTATCCCTGTGTAGACAGCTCGAGTCACTCATTTATCTAGTTTGGGCCTTTGAAGAGATAAGGAATAGGTAATCAGCCAGCCAATGGCTTTTCTGCTCAAGGCAGAGCTTCGAATGGATGGATTCGGAAGTGGGGCATTTGCATTTCCCCAACCTCAAGTGTTTCCTAGGAAATCTACTTCACATATATTATCCCCAAAAGCTCCTAATCCTTCCAAGAGATTGCATTAATCCTGTCTCCCTCCTAAATAAATTGTGCACAATCCCCCAACAGTACATAAACACTTGCATTTCTAATACAATGCACTCCTGAAATACTTAAACTTAATTCCATAAGGTTTGTCTAGGATATTGCAGGATATGCTCATATCTGTCAAGAGGTGAGGCTGTTAGTCATTGGGGACAACATTACTGACAGTGTGAAAACCCCACTAACAGAGCAGTAAGGAAAAAAGACTGGGAGGAATATAAGTGGAAGAGTAGTAGGACATCAGATCAGATATGTAGATATTAGATCAGATAAAATATGTGGTTGAGGAGCTTGAATTCAATGCAGTAAGAGACAGGAAGTTGTACAGGAGGAAACATAGATGCAGTTGAAGATAATTAAGCAGCAGCATTCTGGATAAAGGAAAAGGGAGACAGGTCAGAATAAGGAAATTTCAGTGTTATGAAGAGGAATGATCAAAGTGCAAAGGGGTTAAGTAGATGAGATGGTGGGGGGGGGAGTGGATTTTGGTGATACGAAAAGGGGCAAAGCTTACTGAAAGACTGAGTGAGGAGAGAAGGAAAGAAAGTCAAAACTGATACTAGTATTGTCATTCTGGGAGACAGAGGGGTAGTGGAGTTCCTAACAGTGATAAAAATGCAATAGTAATGCATTAACTCCTACACTAAAAACACAGATGATCATCCTTCATGCACAACAACAAATCTGCATCTTTATTTTTTTATGTTATTTTCAAATTAAGAAAAAAATGGTCTTTGTTGTTTGTATTTTCAACAGCATGCACTGAAAGGAAGTGCTTGCTACGAATATCTTCACAGTAGACTGGAGCTGAAAAATTAGTAGCTCAGCTTTTTTTCCCTAATATCAACTGAGGACCAATGTTTGCAATGGGATTTTTACAGAATGACCTTCATCCCACTGGAATGGAGATGTTACTGAATAATGCTACATTTATTTCTCCATACTTAGGGGATGTGTACCTATGAGCGTTAGAACCAAACATAAATAATTCTCAGTGAGTCTTGTGGATCCTCCAATATCTCTTCTGGTGATTCATTGTTTGTATTAGAATGCATAGTCTCATCTCTAAACTAACACAGAATTCGAAAGACAAATGTCATCCCTTCCTAAAGGTCAAACATCCAAGCACAAAGAGATTGTTGTTAGAGATAGGTATTGAAAAAACATTATTACTTTATATAGCACAAGCACAGCCTGTACTAAGAAATCTTTTGCCAAATTTTGGGAATAGCCTCATATTGTGATGCAGCACTGTGGAGATGTTGTTTGACTAATGTAATCAGACAACCTGGAATTTCTGCTATACGATACCTTGTAGTATAAATTTACTTGTTAGTCTATTCAGGACACACGTTGCTCTGATAGACATGAGCACAATTCCTACTGTCCTTTTCCAGATAAAGTTTAGTGTAAAATAATGGGTTTTTTTTACTAAGTATTAAAAAGAGATATACAAATAAGTAGCCGAGTTCCTTAACATCCAATTCGTAGCATTCAAGTTGGATTAATGTGTCTAGCTATTGATAGACAGTAAAAGTGTTCTCTCAGCAGTATAAAAATGCGATCACTAGGTTTTCCAAACAGCATTTTTTTAAAAATTTGGATTCAAGTTTTCACCATTTGCATGATCACTCAGGGTGAAATTCATTCCTCTACATAGGGCCAGTAAAAGATCTATATACCACTTCGAAAGTTTAAGGTGGGATTTAAGTGGAGTATTGGTTTGTGCTAGTACTTTGCAGACTGATCAATTTCACCCTCAGGTACCATGTTGTCCTCCATCTAAACTAACATGTTGCAGTAACTTTCTTCACAGGATCACATGCATGTGAAAATGGCCCCCAAACCTCTGTCAGAATTATCTGATATGAGCATGCTACAGACTCTAGGAGAACTGAGAAATTGCTAAGGAAATGATTTGGTGCAGTCACATTTGCCTATGTGGAAATGGTAAGGATGTGATTTACCTGCTGTTCGGTCTATTCACGAACAGTCAAATGCTGGCTCTGAGGATACAAAAAAAAAAAAAAGAATTGTGCCTGCATGAGACAGATAAAATTCTCCATGCACTGATTTAATCACTGTTCCACAGGACTGCTCCAATTTAACCACCACCACCAGCAGGAAAACAAATTTCTTTCTTTCTTTAAGTGAACTTGGATGATAATTGAGCTCAAAAGATGTCTCCTTTGCAGCCTAGTCTGGACTTTCTATCCCTCTCTATTCACTGTCAAGTATCAGGGGGTAGCGGTGTTAGTCTGTATCCACAAAAACAACAAGGAGTCTGGTGGCACCTTAAAGACTAACAGATTTATTTGGGCATAAGCTTTTGTGGGTAAAAAACCCATTTAAGGTGCCACCGGACTCCTTGTTGTCTGTATTCACTATTACTTTCATATTTGCAGTCTGTAGTTGTGGAACCTATGGCAACAACAAGGAGTCCTGAGGGTCTTAGTTGTCCCTCAGGAGCTTGAGCTGAGGTAGGTGTGGGAGTGACTTGCTTTAGAGGAAGGAGTTTTCTAGACTTCTAAATCCATGTGAGTAGTTGCATAGCATAGTTAAACTACTATTATTTAGTTAAATTTAGGGGACAGGGAAAGGAAGTTATAGACTTCTGGAATTAATTCTGGCCTTTTCCTGTGACATTCTCAGCTGTAAAGTGTTTTCATTACCTAAGTGAGGCAGCCTGCCTTCCCAGTCTTTTCAATTATTTATTATGTGTGTGCGCGCACATGCATGCTCAGAGTGGTTTGGGCCAAATACTGAAGTTCTTATTAAGGCAAACCTAAAGCCAATGAGAAATGTGCCCTGAATAAGGACATCAGGATCAAAAATATACTGACCATCAGTGTGTGACATTTCACTCCGTATTCTTCATGAAAATATGCTTATGATATGAATATGACATAACTGAGATATACTTTATGCAAGGTGGGTCTTGTAAGGTAACACTGGAAAGGTTATAATTTACTGAATGTGTTTATCCAATTTTCAGAGTAACAGCCGTGTTAGTCTGTATTCGCAAAAAGAAAAGGAGTACTTGTGGCACTTTAGAGACTAACCAATTTATTTGAGCATAAGCTTTCGTGAGCTACAGCTCACTTCATCGGATGCATACTGTGGAAAGTGTAGAAGATCTTTTTATATACACACAAAGCATGAAAAAATACTCTTCCCACCCCACTCTCCTGCTGGTAATAGCTTATCTAAAGTGTATCTCAAGTTAGGAATATTGACTATTTCCACTATGCTACTTTGGGTGACGCCCACTGCTAACACTTCAGGTACAACAATGGAAAGCCAGACAGGGCTGATGGCCCATTAGCGAGGACAATGGACTGTGAAAAGGCTTGGCCTTCCTGCAGATGCTCCATACTGCCACTGACTCAAGACTCTGATACTACAGAGTCAGGTGGTCTTGTCCCTGATACTAAAAATTACTTGGGACATTTTGTAACCTATTTCTTTAGTATATTGAGTTTAGCTTGCATATTTTGCTTTATTTGGTCAGTAATCTTCTTTGTTGGGTCTGTTATCTCTTATATTCACTTAAAAGTCACCTTTTGTAGTTAATAATAATATAATATAACCCAGTTTATGTCATTTCTAACTGCGGGTGGGAGAAGTTGTGCATATCTCCCTGCACATTGAGGGAGTGGGTAAATTTTATAAAAACCTTTGGGTTTGTATCCCTTAAAGGCAGTGGGCACCAGAGTGTTGGGGCAAGACCCTAAGGCTGAATCTTTCCAGAATGGATCTGTGTCTCTCTGTGCAGCTGGGTGTAGCCCTGCCTGTGTGCTTGGCTGGAAAAGGCTTGTGAGCCTAACCCAGCAAGGCCAGATAAAGGGGACCCAGGCTGGAATAATAGACAGGCTCAGTGATGTCTCAGCACATCAGGTGACATCCCAAAGGGCTCAGACCCGACACAGAGTGTTCCATTAAAAAAATCCAAAATCTAAAACTACAGGCATTTACTGCCATTTACTTTGATTTTTAACACTATAAACACCTGCCTGAGTCTCCATCACTGTATTCCCTTCTATTATTAGAGGAAAAACTAATGATGATTTCTATAATTGGTTACCTAACACTTTCCATCATAAAGGATTCTTGCAAATATTTTTAGAAGCTGTAACATCTCCTTTGTATACACTATGGCACAGAATCTAACAACATGATCACATGGTATTTTTCCAAGGAATTGTGCCTCATTCTATGCACAGGTTGGATGGACATTCTTGACAAGCAAGCTATATGCAATAATGGTGTAATATTAAGTACAGAAAAAGTAAGGCAGAATATCCAGGTTTTTTTTTTCCCTTAACGTCCTTATGAACAGAATCCCTACAGTTTAGTAGGGACTAAATCAAGACGGTCCTTTAATATAGAAGGATATTATTCTCTAGTTGTATGAAAAATTCTATATAATTTTATAGAACACATTAATCTCTGTTAGATTCTGGAGAAGTATTCCAAAATTTATAGAAAATTAACTTTTTTTTTCCCTATTAAATTCTAATGGAGTTAGATCTTATACTGTGAAATAGCCTCCCAAAAGTAGTGGTGGAAACTGAAAAGTATGGTTTAATTTAAACCTGGACTTGATAAGGAACTACCCCATGTACTATAGTCCTAGGCACACCTTCTTTTTGCATCCTAAACAGTTCCTCTACATCAAGTGTTAACACCCTGCAATGCAGCACACAGTTATTAGATCTCCCTTTAGTCATTGTCTGGGCAAGCTATATCTATACATAATATAGATTACCTCTTCACTTTTAATGTAAAATAACTCTAGGTGAGGATAAGGGAACCTCAGTGAGCAAGCTCTGAAAATTCCTGACAGTGTATTTTAGTGTGAAGATGACAACGGAAAGACAGAAGAGAGGTTAAACCTTTTCCAGGAAGGCTGGCAACAAGCCAGCAACTAAATGATGCTAGTTGTCTTTTTGAACTCTCTGCAATAAAAATGTCAAAAACCAGCAAAATTTTGATTCAAGGTCATATATCCAGATTCAAAGGGAATGAGAGAGAACTTGATCAAACAAATCTAAGTTTCAAATAAATTAATGAGAGTTCATATTTACCAGATGGAGCCCACAAGAACCTCAGCTAGTGCTGAGGCTTTTGGCTGGCATAACTGCCCTAACATTTCTAAACAAACTGATTCGAAGAATGGATTGATGACCATGGGAGACAGAAATAAAAAAGAAAGAAAGAAAAAATGTCATGTCGTTGAGAGTGGTGCAGTATTTTGTGACTCTACTTACGTAAAGCAAATGAAATTGGAGATTCTCCTGTTTTGATAAAAATTAAGTATAACCTATTTTATTACTGATAGGCTTGATCCAAAGCCCACTAAAATCAGGGGGAGTCTTTCCATTTAGAAGAGAGTCAAAGACACAAACCCATAACTATTTTGTATTAATTGCTATCTGTTATCTTTCTGGGGATAGGGAACTTGGGGAGAGGTGCCTATTGGAGTCCAGGTTGGGGGAAGAGACAAATCAGATGAGGAGTCAGAAAAGTAGGAACTGGGATTTTCTGTGCAAGGACCCTGGCACTTGTATGATGTGCATGAACAGTGGAGACTGAAATTAGGTATGTGAGGAGACAGGGATAGGGAAGAGACCCCACTGGGACAAATACAACTTGGAGGGGATTGGGCAGGTGGCATAAAGCTTGGTGGGGATGGGCAGAAAAGTGTCCATTACAGCATACTCCCCTCCAGAACCTGGAATGGAACCCAATGTTCTGGAGTCTCACTATTCCTCTGCTGTCAGCAAATTCTGTGAAACCTCCAAGCAAAGCATACATCCCATCCCCTCTAGTACTGGTCCACATAGAAGACAACCTACTGTTATTTGTGTGTCTGTTAGCTCAAATGGCAGAGGTTGGTATGTGACTCTAAAGGTTCCAACCATGTTGATGACCCATGTGGGTGTCAGCATGAGGCCACATGATGGGATTTCTGGTTGGCGTTTTTTTTTTTTTCAGTTGGAATTTTATAAAGCTAGGAAATTACACACAATACTACATTACAGTAAATGTATTAATGTCCCTACGTTAAACACTTAGAACGTAGAAAATGGCAACCTCAATTTGGTCCCCTTGTGTGTAAGCATTATGTCCTTTTCCACAAGACCCCGCCTCATTCAATGAACAGGACAGACAGTGTGCAGGGAATGAATCAAGGTTGCACACTGAAGGAGGCTCTGTGAGACCTTGTGGCTGAAGTTGGAAGATGGTAGGGGATTGCTGGAAGTGAAAAGATGGTCTCAGGGTTAAGACAACTGAATGTTGCTCTGGAGAAATGTATTCTCTCTCTCTTTCTACCACAAAGCCCTTATGGAATGCTGAGCAAGTCACTTAAAAACAGATTTTCACAGCTGGTCTCTAATTGTGTGTTCCTCATTTTCTGGATGCCTGTTTTGAGAGCTGGGGGTCTGATTTGCAGAAATGCTGAGCACTCACAGCTGCAATAGAAGTCAACAGTAGCTAGGTATTCTGAAATATCCAGCTCCTAGGGGTCTCAGACTGGGCACCCAAAATTATTGGACACTTATGACCTCAATCTCTCTGAGCCTCAGTTCCCTGACTGTAAAATGGGGATAATATCACTCAGTTCACAGGGGTGTCTGGAAAATAAAATATTTACGTTGGTGAAGAACTTTGATACTTTAGTGCTGAGCACCATAGTAAATGCCAGAGAAAATTCTGTGTTCAGAGCAGGGTTTGAATAGTGTGTCACAAATAAGGCCTAGGGCACACACAAACAATGAGGAGAAAACAAAATATTGAATAGTAGCTCATTAAGTGAACCCGCCCATTGCACCCAGTGCAATGAATGAATCTGGAGTCCTATGGAAAAAATAGTGTGATCATGTAATTAAAGACTGTCATATAATGGATATGTACAAAGGGTCAAATTAAGGTTGCACTGGTAACCTTAATTCTGACATTTTCTAATTTGAGTGCTTGACTTTACAACCCTAATAATTTTCTTTTAACATAGTTTGTGTATAATTAACTACAGATTAAATCTTATCCATGCAAAGTAACTTAAAAATTGAACACTTAATAATTGATATTTATATATATAAACTTACATAGCACCTTTCAGACAAGAATCTCAATATATTTTACATCCCAATGAAGCACATACGTGTTTTTATATCTATTTTACAGAGTGTTAAACTGAAACACACAGATGTTACATGTTTTGTTCATGGTCACAGAGTGAGTCAATGGCAGATCTGTAAAAGATAGCCCAGGACTTCTAGCTTTCATTCCCTTACTCTAGCCCCTGGTTCCTGCTCCCATTCAAATCTCATGGACTTCAGTGGGGCAGAATCTTGGTCTAATCTTTCTAAAATAATACACAGTGAAAGTATAAAAGGTCATGAAATACAAATACCAGCCACCTCACATTCATTGCTAGAAGAATCTAACATGCACCTTGATTCAAGGCTATCTCATCAACCTTTAATCTCAAAGACCACCCTTCCCTTACATAACTATATTACATGGATTAGTTTTTATAAGGGGAATGACTTTTCCCATCCTTCTGTCTTATCGTCCCATTTAATGTGAGCCATGTACAGAATGCATCACCACTCCCCTCTCATCCACACTTTCATTTCTTGAATTCAACTGCATCTTAACCTACAATGTCAATAATGCCCCATAGGCACAATGACAAAGTAAGATGGTTTCAATGACTAAAGAACTGACAGAATTTCCTTTCATTTGGCACTTTTCATGGGTAAAGTCTACAGAAAATCTATGCACCTGACGCACAAGTAACAGAATTCATTTAGAATGGACCTGCCAAATATATGGAAGATCTGAAAGAATTGATTTTTACTTTTCCATTTTATCTCCAATGCTGATAATGTGTAGAAGCAAAGATCACTGAACTGAGTTATTTTTATTTAACAATTGTTTAGTCATTCATATTGTAAGACAATATAAATAGCAGATAGGTTAACTAAGACACAGGAATTTCATTCTTATTAAGCTAATATTACTTTTTGTTGTGGTTGTAACTTGTTAACTATTCAGAGTTAAATGTGCTACTTAAGAATGAACAATATTACTACAAATTAATACAGTATGATTAATTCACTTCAATTACTTTCAAGAATTAAATCAATATTAAATGCTCAGTTCAGATTAGGTTTTATGCACACTTTCTCCAACTGTTTTCTTTGCTTTTAAATTATAGGAAATTCAATACATTCCTCAGATTCTCTCTCACACACCCCGGTCTCTTCTCAAGCAACTATTTTTGCACCTGTCTCTTCATCCACATGGGATAATCACTATGGCACCTTACATCTTTCTTCTAGGAAATGGGACATGCAGACTCCTTACGGATGGTCTTCAAGGCTATTTCTGGAATCAGATGGTTAAGGACCTTAAACTAGCAGTGTGGCAACTGTGGGGTGTGCAGCTGACAAGCTCCTGGGTCAAAAACTGGTTCTTTATTTTGGAAATCCAAACTAGGGATTCATTACAAATGAACCATCCCATTAGTATCTCTGATAGTAGGATGAACATTTGTTTGGACACTTCCCACACTTCAGCTAAATCCAATAAACCAGCCCATCCAGCCCTCCTTGAACCCAGTGTTGGCTTCCAGTCATTTCCAATGTCACATTCTGATGCCTTATTCTTGATTTGAAGGCCCTGCAGAGCTGTTTCTTGCCAACACTGTATTCAAATTTAGCCAGGGAGAAATTTTTTCCACCAATTGAATTCTACTCAGAATGAACTTGGCCCTTTATCTCTAGGTGTCCTCTGATCTCCTGTTCATGGCCAGTAGTTACTTCAGTTCATATTGATGTTCCCTTTATTCCCTTCTGCTACCAGTGACTTGAAACTTCTCTCATACCACCTACTGTGTTCTCTCCTTCTTTCAGTCCTCTCTTCCTCCAGACTCATTTCCTGTGACTAGCCATCAGTGCTAACCTCCATTCTAGATAGTATTTTCAAATTTTTATAATTAATTATATTTATAATTATAAATTATAATTATAATATAAATAAAGAAACTCCAGGATGCTTTTTGTTAACTTCATAGTCACACCATAATCAACTAATGAACTCTTCCACCATTGGACTCTGAGTTACTCTACACAGGATACAATTTCCTCATAAACTGGAAGCACTCCAGTCATCATTATAATAAGCACAATCAATATTTGTAGCATGTGTAGTTAGGCTAAAATTTTTGCATTTTGGTGCCTATAATTAGGCATCTACACTCACTTACTGTACATATTTAAATTAGTGGTTTGATTTTCAGAGGTTCTGTGCACTCTCAATTTCTATGGGAAAAAATATCCACAGGAGCAGTTAGTGCAGAAAATTAAATATGGGTTTGCATACCTAATTTTATGCAATGCAGTTTGAAAATTTTCCCCACAGTACATTTCAGATACACTAAGGTTTAACCATAGTGTGTACTTTTCATTTATTTTTGGATAGTATATGAACTGCAGGGGTCTCATAGACCTTATTATGTGCAAAAGGGATCTTGGTTGCATTACATGTAGTGCTAAAGAAGTGTTTTGAATGCATGTGTCAGTCCTATGATTTGTATTTGATTGTATTGAAAATTTAAAAAAAAAATAGGGAGAAGGAAAAAATCAGGGTAGTTTGCTTCAGCCTTAGATTAGATGTTACATTTCTGCTTAAATCAACAGAGGAATCTAATGTGTTTTAGCAGCGATAAAGCAAGAACATACAGCCTCTCTGCCTGGGCTCCAGGCAGAAGGCACAGGTTGAAGTGTAATCAAAAATTGTCTCCTGGTTTGCTGTGTGTAGTCTGTCTCCCCCACCCCCCTGTGATGAAGCATCAGTCGATGGTCTCAGCACTTCAGATTATCTATCAAACTGAGAAAAGCTGTCGCAGGCAGCTTGGACCTCTAATCAAATATTGACAGATGAGATTTTTTGGGTGATAAAAATAGATTTAAAACTCAGAGTGACATTACTTGATGAGTATCATAGCCTGCTTGTTAAAGTCATGATAAGGTGTATGATGCAGTCAGCCTATGGATGAATGTATTACCTTTCCTAAGTATACTAAGATATGGCATTCTTATTTAAAGCCGGGGTCAAGCCTCCACAATTTAGCTTAACCACATTTAATTTGCATTGCTCCCTAGATTAATAAAAAGAGACACAAATTAATGACAAAAACCACTTAAAGTTTTTACTGATTCAAAACATTTTACTAGTTTGAAAAATATTTCCTGTAATCAGGAATACTGGTGGAACTGGGAAAAATCTTTCAAATCAAGTGCGTCTACTGTAAATACATAGTATTTATAGCAGGTGAGTATTTATTGTATATACAGAAGATTAGTCGGTATCTGACACTCGTTTTTCCACAGTAGAAATGGCAAATAAATAAATTCTAAATACCAGCAAAGTACAGGACAAGTATACCTAAAGCAACCACAAGTTTAAAAGATTAAGCATAGAAAAATCTGAGAGATTGAATCTGCCTATGAAATACCTTGAAGTACATTTTTGATAGTTACATAAGGGAAGTTAGATAAAAATAATAAAATGATAGTCATTGCTACTGCTCTAGGTCTCTCATCACATGGCTCATGTTTTTATGAGCTGTGCCCCTGAATCAGGTTTTAGGTGATTTGTGGCTTTCACTTAGGGCTCAGTCCTATTCCTTTTGAAATCAGTGGCAAAATTCCTATTGGCTTCATTGAGAGCAGAATCAGCCCTTTACTCTGTTGTAAATCTGCAATAAATTTATTGAAATCTCTAGTGTTGCTCTGGACATGCACTGATGTAGCTTGCAAGAGAATATTACTCCTCTTACCTGAAAAATTATATTTTTCATGTGGATATTTAAGTGACAGTGATAGATTAAAATGGCCCAGTTATTTTTTTATTATTATTATAAATATGACTTTCATGTTTTCTACATTTATTAAAAGACCTATTCATACACAGAATCACATTGTACAAAGGATCATTTCTGGTAGAGAAGGAGAGCCATAAGTTGTTAAACAAATAGCTTGCCAGCCAACCAAAACCAAAAATCTTACCCAACCCAGTTACATACATATATATAATCCATACGTGAGTTGAAAGGAATAAAGGGGGTTCTACCATACTCCAACTAGATGCTGCTACTGGAGGGAGTCAAACAAATGGGGGGCACAGAAGATTGGGAAAAGGAGGAAAAAACCAAGAAAGCTTTTAGTCTATGATGTTTGAGCACTGTATTGGATTAGAGGTGTTTTAAATGAATATCTATTGGCTGACCTTGGTTTTGTTTTGTTATCAGCATTGTAGACGTCTATAGTAACCTGTTACAATCAATTAATCATGGTCCAATGGACTTTTGGCAATAATGGTTTTCAGAGCCTATATATTACTCTAGGAAATAAATTACATATATTGGACTTCATCTCAATGAAGGTCACTAGTTATAGAAAATGTCATACATTCCCATTTTAAACAGCTGGGTCCTTTCACTCTCACCACTGCCGGACTGGCTTTAAAAAGATGGGTTTTGGGGATTACTGTAGGGAAATAGTAGAGAATAAAGGACATTTTGATACACACCAGTAGCACATTCTTCTAGAAAGAATATTATGAAAAGCAGAGTTATTAGCACTCAAAGTCGGAAACCGTGGTAACTGAGGAATTGTCAGCATTTACCAAGAGGTACCATAAAGAGGTATCTTATCATCATCTATTCCCAGAATAATAAATAACTGATAAATTTTAACTCTTTAAATGGTGACCACTGTCTGATCTCAATGCAGAGTACAGAGTGTTTGGTACTGCAGAAGCCCATGAATGGCTTGCACAGATGGTGCCTCAAATACATATGCACATTGCAGTTATTCTAGGAGAGGAATGTAGCATAACATTTGTTTCTTCACATTGTGTGTCTCTCACCCACATAACTACTCAAATAGCATGTTTAAAGCAAGATTAATTTTTACGGTCAATATCATCATACTTTTCATGTATAGACAAAACTATATTGCGTGGGAGGTGTTTCACACTGAAGGTCATTATTAGAAACCAAAAATCTTTACAACATGGCATAGCTATATATTTTTGGAGAGGAGAGTTTTTGGCATATCCTCACTAATATACATATAAATAAATAAAACCATGAGAATAAAGCATGCTCCTATTAACACTGGGTGAAATTCATCTCTTGCAATGGGCCAGCCTCGAAAAAGAGCTCAAGTGTACAGGTCTTAAGTGTCGCATAGTTAAAAAAAAACATCTTTTAGAGGCATGATGGGGTTGTATTTTTGATGGGGTTTAAAAATATATATATTTAATTTCTGAATGATTTTAAACATTTTTCTTTAGTTGAACACTTCAGTGGAGCATGGCTGTAGCCTTGGGAGTGCCAAATTTACCCCATGCCACATAGCTACGAAGGGGTTTTTCATGGCATTTTACGAAAAATGGTACCAACTTAGTTTATGTCTAGATATTCCATCCTAGTAGACCCCCTCAAAACACATAATATTAATTACACTGGGAGCAATGAACAGTCAGTGTCCTAAGGCAGGGGCTCACGAGTAAAAAAAAAAAAAAAAAAAAATCCTTACCAGCTCTAAAGAAAACAGTTTGTCATTAGAAAATGCATATTTGTCACCAACTGTTTGTCGTAATCTCAGATTCAGTGAGAAGATCTCTCCGTTCATGGTGGATTTCTTGTTTCTCACAAAAATCTTCAAAAAGCATCTGCTTCATTCCCATTCTGCCTGGGAAATGTTTTTTTGAAATGTCAAGCTTTTCATGGGACAGGAAAACCACTTCTGCCTAGTTTTTGTAATGAGAGACTTTGCTGCCCAAAAAGCAGCTCTGGACCTCCCTCAACTCCCTCCCTTGCCAGAAAGCACTGCACAAATTGAGAGGGGTGCGCTGCTGGGCTCTCTCACTTTTCACAGAAGCATCTAATATTAACTGTTGCTAGAGGTAGGAGACCAGACTTGATAGATCAATAATCTGATGTAGTATTGCATACACTAAAATTACAAATAGGCGTTATTTCATGAGTGGTTTCTAGCACTTGGCTTCTTAAAAATGTGGTAGGTCACCCAAACTATTGACCTGAAGTTTTCTTTGCAGTTATTATATTATACAGAACACAACACTCTGAAAAGAATTATTGAACTCTCTTAAGGATGTATTCTCTCCATATGTGAAAAACAGTGAGGCAATTATTCCTTTACACTGTACTTGGTTAGACCTTAGCTAAAATACTGAATTCAGTTCCATTTTGGACACCTGACTTTAAAAGACAGACAAATTGGAGACAGGCCAGAAGAGAGCAACAAAGAGTAAATGGTTTGGAAAATAAGAGCTATGAAGCAAGGTTAAGAGAACTGGGATTGTTCAGACTAGAGAAAAGAGTGAGGAAACATAAATTGTTTAATACATATAGGAATGCCATAAAGACATTAGTAAACAAAGACACATCAAGCAGTAATGTGATTAAATTGAAAGGGAAAAATTAAATTAGTAGATTAAATATTAGAGAAATCTTTATATCTATTAGAATCGGAAATGGCACACACTGCCAAGGGAAGTTGTGTAATCTCTCAGTGGAGATTTCTACCTTTGCCATTGATAGCGCTCAGCCTTCAATGCTTAGCACAAAAGGCATGAATTAACAAACACAACCTGTTCTCTCACCTAACTGTTTTCTCACAGTCCAACATTTAAGGGAAAAAAAACTTGTGGTGTAACAGAATCGGACAATGAGCTACCATTCTTTTATCTGTATTTTGAGTGTCTGAGCGGTAAACTGAATTGATTACAGACACAATCTATAATTTACCAGTCACTAGATTTTTCTTGCACATTTTCTAATTCACTTTATTAATAAAGTAGAAGCATCATTACCAGACATTTAAGAGGCAGTAATACAAACACTTTAGGGGACTAATGTAGAGGAAAATTCTGTTCCATACAGTAGATTGAACAAGGTAAACCAGAAGACAGTCTTTCCCAGCCCTACAGTCTATTGTTCTCTTTCTATTTTACCCAGTAATCTCACTTCACGTACCATATCAATAGCCTATATTTTGTAAAGATTCCTACAGGATTCCCACTCCTGGGTCTTTTTCTCTCTAGCATGCGACAGGTGGATCTTTGCAGACTGTAAAGTTTTGTTCCCTAAGGGCAGCAGTAATGGGTTCAAGGCATGAACTAGTGGTCACACACAAGCCACCCAGGACTATAACTCCTAAACTCGGAACCTTCCAATCAGATTCTTCTTGACCAGAGTTAGTGAAGAAAATTCCCCTGAGGAACTTTACTTCTCCAGTGGCTGCTCCTACTCTTCTTCATGCTCTGCAGCTTTGGCTGCTCTCTGTGATTTCTGCTGTATTTTTCTCAGTCGTTAAAGATATTGGCTCAGATTCTAAGCTGCACAGTGGTCACTTTGCACCACACCACTGGCACAGCCAGCCACAGGAGGATCTTCCCAGCGTAGTGGGGATTCTTTTGGTGGTACAGAGCCAACCTACTGCTTTCTATTCCATTTCTCTTCCAATGCCCAGCATATGGGGCATAGCTACCTCTGACCCCTGTTTGCCAAGTCATCACCTTGGGACTGTTGGTAGGTAGCTCAAGTTACAGCTAACTTTGAAATCTCTTTCCTGACCTGCACTATGAACTTCTTGGTCAAGGGTCTAGGCTGTACAGTTTTTAAATTCATAAATCCAAAATTCAGGCAACTAGAGTTAGGAGAAGGGAAAAGCAGTGAAATTTTAAAAAGGTAAAAATGTATTAATGTTTTAATCTGCAATTAAATTCTGACCCCATTTTCTCCTTTCCTGTTGAGTTATTTGACTGGTTTAGGCTGTTACACTAAATGGATGGTGTTTAGTGAGCATGAGAGTGTTTCAAAAAGCACCAGGTCAATGCACACTAGGGGACTTTTAGTGTGCAACAGAAGGGTCCATATGGTCAGTTAGTACACAACACACTGGAGTATTTTAGATTCACAGTCCAGCTTGCCATGCACTAGTTCATTGCACTGAGAAGCCCTCAGGAAGTTTCCTGTCAGCTGTATGTCCCCCGTTTGTGAAAGATGGTGTAATCTTTCAGGAGAACATATGAGGGTCCTACTAGTATAATGGGAGGGAATAGAAAATGTGATAATTAGCTTAATACCAGCATGTCTACAGAAGAATATTTGGTTTCATTGTTATTAAATGTTGTTTATTAAATTTACTGTGAAATTCTGTTATTATGGAGTTGAAATGTAGTCTTACCAAAAGGATAATCTCATCCTTAATTTCATTTTACTTTAAGTATTAAATTAATGACTTTAATAAGGTGAGCTATGCTTCCCCAGTTCACCTTTAGTTCAAGACCTGCTTCTATTCCTGAAATGTAATGAAAAATATTCTGAGGTAATAGCTACCAGTAAGAGAATATTACATTCCTGTTACTAACAGTAACATTTGAAACACATGCATTTTTTATAACTTACCAAGGTTTTCTTATGTTAAAGTGCTTGTGTGAGCAGGACATGGCTTTTGAGATTTACACTCTTTGGTGTCTGTGAACCACTGCTGTATACTGCAGAGTCTACCAAAAGATTGGTAATTTTTTAAATTATATTTCCTACTTTAGTTGCTCTGGTCCTGGTCAGCATGGCCTACGACACTCTAGTTCAATTTTGTCAAGTTAGACTGATCATTCCCACTGTGTGCACTTTAACTTGTAATAGTTTCAGAGACTGGCAATATAACCATTTTGACAATGGTAAAAGATTGCTAATGTTATGGTTATATGAAAAATTAACTTTGTGCATGATGGGTTTGAGGTATAATTAGGTGAGGCACAAAGATAAGAACCTAAACAGAACAGAATTGTTGGTGAGAAGAAACAGGAAACTTGTACATAATATACAAAAACCCTCTTCTTGGGACAAAAATCTGAATACAGGTTTAAAAACAGATTACTTTGGATTTAAAGCACAGGTAGTTTCAATTGTCTGAGAGAAATGGACATTTTTGGTTTACCTGTCCATTTAAATGTCGTCATGGGAGATTTAAAGCTCATACTCTAAAGTTTGCAGTGCGCTTTTCCTGCAAATTGGGTTCACATCAGTGCCTCACTGCTTCTGAAACAGGTGTAAAGATAAAATAGCACCAAGACATACATACAACAAAATAAGACTAATCTTCTGTACAGGGTAGCTTTAAAAATCCACAAACATGGTAAAAGGTAAGATGGAGATTTTGTGATTAAAAAAAAATTAGAAACTGAAGAAACTACCAGTCCATAAAAGGCATAAGCCAATAAAGCTACACATTATTGAGGAAGCTGGGGGACCTACTCTCCCATGCATAGGAGTGGAAAATGAGCCTATTTAAACCAGTGAAAAGTGGGTATAAAATGTTTCACACAACCATTTTGAATGGATGTAACAAAAGGTACAGAGTTTCAGGCCCTCAGAGCATTCACTTGTAGAGAATCTGTAGATTTCTGTGGCAGGATTGCTCACTTGCATGTTAGAGCAAGGGTTCTACTCCCTTACACACACTTATACATCCCTGAAGATATGTTTGGGCCTCAGAGGACCCTGGACTCCATACTTCTGCCTAGTCCCCTAGGCTTGAAGCTTATAAAACATGAAGTTAGCCTTGCATCCTGACTCTCTTGCTTTCCTCAAGTGGGTCCTGCAGGAGGGTATTCCAACCCTTCCCCTCCGGAACTCGTCATCAGGCCCCTGCCCTGTGAGCCTCTCCAGCTGTCCCCAACATGCCTCCTGAGCAACATCCAGCCTGTTCACTAAACTCTAAACCACACCCAGACTTCTAAATCATACCCAGACAACATCTTTATGCACTCATGCTTCATGCCATTCACTTCCTTGCCCTCACGTCCTACCCTGACACCAAGTGGCAGAACCTACTGCCACCCGAGGAGAGTGAGGAACCCCAGAGGGCCAACCTGTACTAACCACTATGGTTTCACAGCCTGCTAGGGATATTAGGTGGCAACTCCTCCACAGAGCTGTGAGCATGGACATGTTCCTGGTGCAGTTCAAGAACTCTCTCAAACACCTGTCTCTTTTGCAACAAGAGGGAGATCCTGGCACACATCTTCGTAGGGTGCATCAGGTTGCAGACCCTCTTCGAGCTCTTTTAGAACCTCTTACTGAGGTTCTGGTTGCACTTTTCCCTGCACCTCCTAATTTATGCACACCTACATCTGTGGCCCCACAAAGTGGTGGGATCTCCATGTCAGCCTCCTCCTGGCAGTGGCCAAGCTGGTCATCCATCACTCAGGATGAGGCTGGCAGGTATGATTTGTGACAGTGGGGCCTATTTATATTCCCTTATCCAGTGATACTTCTAGGCAAAGTTCCTCTGGGTGGTGTCCACTGATTCCTTCAATGCCTTTGAAGGGGAGTGGGCACTGTTGGAGATTCTCTGCTTAGTGTTCCCTTCCAGTTACATGAGATTTATCCTTTGATCTTCACTCCTATTCCTGTTTTTCCATTTGTTCTTCCCAGTATTTACTTGTGGGATGGGTTCAATGGCTCCTCCCCAGTTGAGAGGCCTTTAGTTTTGGGCAGGCATTGGCCCACAATCTCCTGGCAACCACAATAGGTAGTCTTGCAGTTTGTGGGCTCTCCCAAACATTGAATGCCCACAAGAATTTTCCCCCCAAAAAGGGGGTCCACAGCACAGTGAATGAAGCAGCACAAGTGAATGTGAACCCTGTCTTAGATCCCTCACTTGACATCATGATTAAAAAGAGACAAAACACACAATCTATTGGAGTAATGTGGTATTATTACAGGCTATATAAAGAGAAAGACCTGCAAACTTCATTCTGCTGTGAAGAGTGAAGACTTATGTTCTGTTTCCACATACAGTTACTCAGTGGTAGCATTACCCATGTTTTTCAGAACCCCCAACAGCAGTAATTTAACTATTCCACTCCAGGCGGTGTCAGAAATAAATCAATAGGAACACAGCAATTCTGTCTGATCAAGGATTAAATGCAAGTAAGCATGCTTTTGTCTAACACTGCAGTTTATTAGATTTAATCACATAGAGACATAAGCAAATCCAGAGCAGCGATTTGAACCTGGGATCCCTGGCAGCGCAGCTTCAGTGCAGCCACACTGCCAAGGAAAGGGATGTGAAACTGGGGCCTAGAGCAGTTGTGGATACAAGGTTTTATGCACATCTGCCAGGTTTCTGAGCAGCTTTTCTTCAAATGGGCATCCCTACTTCCCAACAAGATGCTGACAGAAAAACTCCACTAGGAAATTCTCATGGGAATGTCCTGGTAAAAATCTCCCATGCATTTTATCTGAGGAAAGGACCATCTGGCTCAGAGAGGAAGTATCATTGCAGATGCGAGATCAAAACATTTTGAATTGGTACTTAGGCTAAAGTCTAACCATGTTTCAATGAAATTACTGTGTATTGCTTCATTCCATTATGCTGATGGTGAGCAACATATAGGGTTTTCTAGGGGATTTTGGTTCCCCCTGCTGGTGGTTTTAATGTTGAAACATTTATTGGAAATAGTACAATCTGACTATGCATGAAGAGTCCAAGAATCCAATTCTGTCACAGTGTTATTCTTTTAGGATGACATTCCATACAGGATCACACAGGTCTGATGAGTATGAAAGTCATATTTTGTTGTAAATCTTATAATTTGTTCATTACCTTATACTTTGTCCACTGACATATTGTAAATTTTGCTCTTTTCCTGAACTATAACACTCATCACCATGTATTCTTTGACGGGCTTCCATGCCCCATTTAGGTTTTATGTCCCACCCTCCATTTCCAGTCATGTACAGGTTTGGTGCCATCAGCCATTTTGATTTGGGGGAGGAAGGAGGAAAAGGGAAATATTGTGTGCTTGTGTTTCGACACGTTTGACTGGGTTTTGAGTGAGAACTTAAAGAAAGCAGATTAAAAAAATAAAGATTGTTTGGTTAGGTTTAGTAAGAAGAGAGGTTGGTTATTAAAGAAAACAAAGATGTTGGTTTATTAAGGAGTGAGGGTTTTAAAGAAAAAAAAGTTTTCTGGAATAAAGATTATAGAATAGAAACAAATTGAAATAAAAGGAAAATATAAAGGTAAAAAAGAATTAGGTTGACAGAAAGCATGACAGAAAAAAGGGCATTTTAAAAATTAGCTAGAGAGCCTGTGTTCAGTGAAATAAGTAAAGTATAGAAAACAGCAAGAGAGAAAGATACTTCTTTGCTAGTGAGCAGAACACATGGCTAGTGAGGAGGTAAAGTATAGAGAGCAGCAGCGAGCGAGAAAGACAGGCAGACAAGCAGCAAGCTTACCCAGAGGCTGTCCATAGTGAAATGATAACTATACTGGACCAATCAGAAGCAGTTCTACAGTCCACTGCCACCTTCCTCTCCCTTCACCACCCCTCCTAAAGTAAGCCCTGCAGGAAGCATATTCCCACAGCCTTTTTTATTTACTTGGAGTTTTACTGAAAATTGACTGTTAAGTTAGGTTTTGTAAAGGAACAAACACTTAAAAGACAAGCCTATTTGAAGGAACATTTCCTCACCACCTTTTCCTTAATTTAGCACTTTTACATATGTGTTTCAATAAAAAGAAATAGCATGCAGAAATACCTCCAGGGTTAAAACTACAAACCCTTAGTAACAGCCAGTTTATAAAAGTGATAAAAAGTGATAAAAAGTGATAAAAAGTGATAAAAAGTGATAAAAAGTGATAAAAAGTGATAAAAAGTGATAAAAAGTGATAAAAAGTGATAAAAAGTTTCCCTAGGTTTTTACTAACATTTATTATTTTTTTAGTGAGGACAATATGAAGCTGCAGCAAAAGCACAGTTACCAAAAGCAACATTTGTAAGAGCTAAGAAGACTGTTAGATGACCAGAACATAATATGAAAAGGAGTACTTGTGGCACCTTAGAGACTAACAAATTTATTTAATCTCTAAGGTGCCACAAGTACTCCTTTTCTTTTTGCGAATACAGACTAACACGGTTGCTACTCTAGAACATAGTATGAAACCCCTAGGCTTGCTTTTAAAAGATTTTCCTAAAGGAAAACTTTTGTAAAGAAATTATACTTTTTTACAAGAGATAAGAATTTTGTTTTCTTTAGCTTTATAAAGGCTGAACGTTATTTACAATATAACAAAATATTTTTATTAGAAGTAATGCTATGTAAAATACAAAAAAGACTTGTATAATTGCTTTACATATTACTTTAATTAACTGCAGGGAATGCTAACATAACTTTAGGTTTATAAAAAAAAGAAAAGAAAACCAGCTTATGTGAAAAAGTTAACATAGAGATAAGGTGTCTGTTTCCCCCCCCACCATACATACATTTTTCTTTTTAATGTTTTTTTCAAATGTAAACCAAGGAAAAAACTTCCTTTAGGAATGTCATATTCAAGAACTTCATAAAACAGTGAGATAAACATCCTTCCTTGTTATTTGAAGAAGCCATTGTTTTGTGATTGCATGAAGCTCAGTTTATAAAAGTGATAAAGAAAGTTTTTCCCCTATTTTTTGCTTACATTGGTCATTTTTTAGTAAGAAAAATTTAAAGTAAAACTCCAAGCAAAAGCGCAGTTACCAAAAGCAGTTTTTGTTATAGATAAGACGACTGCTTCTCTTCCATACCCCGCCCCCAATTTCTAACTTTTTAACAAATAAAAGTGAAAGTTATATTAAACTTTAATTTACTGAGGATTTTAGTATGAAATTTTTGTTGACTCATCAAAAAGTTAGAGCAAATGTTTGCAGCCCATGTGCTGAGACACAGGTACCAGCTCCTGTATTTGTTTTGGGTTTATAAATTTTGTTAAAATGACATATCACAGGCTGCAGCTGTGGCTCTCTCTACATTTTAAAAACAGGTAAGACTAATTAGACTAGCCAGGGACCCATGCACAGATACTGTGTAAAATACAAGAGACTTGTATAGTTGCTTTACATATTACTTTGATTAAATGAAACAAACCTGTCGGTTTTAAAAACTACAGCAGTATGCTTTTAAAAATGCTGTCAAAAGAGACACCCTTTTAACTTAATGTAAACAGAAGGGGGAAAAACATCCCAGGGTTAAAACCACAGGACCTTAGTTAAAAAAAAAAAAAAACACACCACATTACTGAGGCCTATTTGAACCAGCAAGCTTGTTTTAAAAATCTGTTTAGTTACCATTAAACTAAAGCCATGGTCATTAAGTTAATTAAAAGGAACAGGTGTGTAGATGTCAAAGCCCTCTGAGTACAAAAATGTTAGTGGTAACAATATAACCATTTACAAAGTTTTTTTAACTATTAAACAGACAATATAAAAATGTTTTACAATTTTATGCTGGGAAAGACAGGCTATTTTTTTTTTAATATTTGTAAAAGCTCTGTGACAAAAATATGTAAGCTACACTAGCATAGCCTCTTAAAAATAACGTCTTCAAAGTATCAACACAACTGAGTAAAATATGAAAACTGTCAATAATAAGTTAGCTGTAAGCCTAAAGGGCTGCCAAGTTTTACTAAACACAAAGATTTTAATTTAGTAAGATCAACCCGTTTACAGACATGTCAATAGTAAAGAAATAGCAATATTAGCCTTTATAATGTATTTGGTATGGTTTTTTATATAAAATAAGCACTTAAAAAGTTATTTTACAATAAAGGAGAAAAAGTATATAGTAACAGAACCCCACCCCCTTCCCCAACCCATTTATATAGACATGTCAATTGTGAATCCCTTCTGTAACCTTATTCTTAGCTTCTGAAATTCCCCCCCCCACACACACACCCCTTGAATCCCAAAAGGATTTAAGCTTGCTTTGTGACACCTATTAACTGTAAACTGCATAATTATGCTACTGTGAGCTTTGAATTAGTTTACAGTAATTTTTCTATAGGAATTGATATTCCTCCATGACAGAATTGTCAGTAAATGAAAAGGTTTACTCAATTTACCTAATAGTTATTAGTATTTAACTAACATCAGGAGACCACTACTTGCAGAAGCACTGAACAGCAATAAAAAGGATACTCTTCTAAAAGGCATTTGAAAGGAGACAAAAAGAAGCAAACCAATTGAACTTGTCTTTCATGTACACAAGGGTGACCTGAGTTACTTTCTTTCTTGCCTAGTTGGCAATGTGTTTTGTCTATAACAATATTGATTATGTTTCTTTATTCAGTGGATCCGCAGGGTCTAATTTTCCACCCCCAGATAGGTGAGTATATGCATGCTTGACAGCATGCATTTCCACTTTTAACACTGCCTTAAACCAATCAGGCTTCAGAGGCTTAAAAATCAGGCCCATAGTTTTCAGAGTAGCAGCCGTGTTAGTCTATATCCGCAAAAACAGGAGTACTTGTGGCACCTTAGAGACTAACAAATAAGAAGAATATGGCCCAGCACAATCATGATTAAGCCGATGCCAAGGACTGAGCAATACCATTGTTCTTTGCACATCACTGTAGTTTCACACAAGCGTTTTAGAACTACTAAAGGCATAAGGTGTTATATCTACTGGTAGCATATGAAGACAACAGCCTTCTGACTAGCAAAACTTATTTTCCAGCACACAGCGATCAGTCTGCCTGCATGCAATTTTGCAAGATTTCCCTTTCCTGACTTTTCCCCTGCATTTAACACTTACTAAACATACAGTGTTAAAAAAACCACTTTGATATGATTAAAGTTTAATAAAAATTAGACCTATTTTAAGCAGGCCCTTCTGCTTTTACATTTTTTTTTTGGCAGCAAAAGCAGAGGATTAAAATTAAATAATGTAAACTTAAAGAGTTACCAAGTTTTACTGAACGCACAAAGATTTTAATTTAGTAAGATCAACAGCTGTTTACAGGTATGTTAATGGTAAAGAAATAGCAATATTACCATTCACAATATATTTAACTCTTTTTAAAAACCGTTTAAATAGACTTACTTGTTTTGTAGTGAAATAAAGAGGCCCCTTTTAACAGTAACTTTTTAAAAAACTGTTATAAACTGTAAAGAAGGCCTGTGTATAATATAAAAATCCTTGATTAAAGAGGATTTAAATGTTATTTTAATAAAAAATAGCATTCAGTGAGGCCTATTTGAAGCAGCATGTGAATTGCCCAGAATTCAAAAAGATAACCAGACAAAAACCACGCTACCTGTAAATTGTAAAGAAAGCTTTAGAAGTATAGGGTGCAATTAAAACCCCATCACATGTGATGGTTTTACAATAAAAAAATTTTAAAAAGGCAAAAGCCGCAGCCATAGAGAACAGGACATGGGGATACGAGGACTGTCTTGAGTTTTAGGGGGAATAATTATTTAGTTAAAACAGTTTTGTAGGCAGCCATTCTTTGTTTCTTGTTATGTTTTAGCATGGGCAAGCATTGGTCATTGAGAATCACTTTCCCAGTTTATGAGATATTATCTCCTCCATTCAACAGAAATAATATGAACAAAAACATACTTGAAGATACTTTGGTCTTCCTCCTTAAGTAAGGAGGAACTTCTATTTAAAAGAAATGTAGTGAGGGTTTATATTTTGATCAGATTGTAAAATTGTACAGAAATGGTTTCCCAGAAAATGACTGCATCATGGCGCGGTTTGTGAAAGGGAAAAAGTCAGGTGTGTCCAGACGCATCCCAAACATGTTTCAACATGTCCAGAAATGTCTGTCTTTTTGGGAGTTTACAATGCACATCAATAAAGCACACACTGATTTTTGTTCAAGTCTTTTATTTTATACCTTTAACGACTGAGGCCCTCTTTTTTTAAGCAGGTACATTAAAAAAAGTGATTACCATTATTTTCTTGCTTTGCAGGCCCTGCTACAGAGTATCTTCCAGTATGATTTGTTTGATAACCTAATTCTTTTTTTACCTTAATATTTTCCTTTTATTTCAAAATAAAGTTTTAAATACTCCTGTCTCAACCCACTTTTATATTTTCCTTTTATTTAATAAACCTTTTGCTTTTTAAAATGTATTAGTTCCTCTCTCAATATACATTATTTTTTTCCCCCTAGTCTATAACCACCTCTTTACTGTCTTTCAAATTTTCTTTACAATGCTCTCTCCTTAACAAGGCTAACCAAAAATATTTTTCTTTAATAACCAACCTCTTTCCTTACTAAACCTAACCAATGTTCTTTAAATTCTCTTACAAAACCCAGCCAAAGATTTCAAAACACAAGCACACATTTCCCATCCCAAAGTTAAAAATTCAAAATGGCCAACAGCAAAGCTGTAAAACAACCAAAAACGGAAATGGAGGAGGGAACAGAACCGCGAACTACGCATGGAAACCTGTCAAAGGATATGGTGATGAGTGCTATAGAGACGTTAAATATTTCTGTGTTTATAAAACTCAGTCCAACATTTTGATGCAAACTTCATGAGATCCCATCTGATCTGCTAACTTAATTAACAGTGGCTGTTCACCTAATGTGGCACATTAGGCTCTTGCCTTTCTTTCTTAAGAAGAGTCAAAAGATATAAGCAACAGAAAACTAACAGAAGAGCAAGTTACATTTTGCATTATAATTATAACATAATATGAGATTGCGGATCAGCAGAACAGGATACTGCTGCAGAGGCAGCTGATTTCCCCTCCCTTCCCCTACCTCATGTACACACAGAGGAAAGAGAAATCCTCAGTGGGAAGAAAACTTCCCAACATGATGTAGGAGAAGGATCCCCTGTCTGTTTGTAATAATTTTGGCTGAGATTTTGCAAGGGTTCTTGAATAGCTTTAAAGAATTACTTTAGGCTAAAATGGGACAATGTTCAAAGAAAACTAATGCATTATGCATATGGCAGGACACTTTTTCATGTCTAAAGTAGTGCATATTCAATTACATTTAAATTTATTTAAAGATGCTGTCTGAAGTGTCTCTTTCACAACACTCAAGATTTTATAACACTTTGCATTCTTTATCGCACCTCTCACCTGAAGAGCTTAACATTAAAGAATTTAGCCTCAGAACATCCATGTCAGACGGAGAAGCAGTATCCTCATATTTCAGGTGGGGAAACTGATGTGCATATGGACGTCAAGTAATGTGAATAAGGTCATATATAGAGCCTTGCAAATCCGTGGATCTGTGCTTTATATCTGCAGATATTCACATCCCGAATGGCTGTAGATCCAAATTTTGTAGCTGTGCATGGCTCTAGTTATCTAGCAACTCAGCTGGAAAATCAGATTAGAATCCAGGGCTGAAATCCTGGCCCCACTGAAGTTAGTGAGAATTTTGCCTTCTATGTCAGAGGAGCCAGAATTTCACGTCTTATCTCCAGATTCACAGACCCTGCTTTAACCTCTAGATAAGATTATGCTCTCTAACAATTGGCTGCCAAAAATCCAGGTAAAATGTTCAGCAGTACACAACAGTGATGTTGCTGAATATTAGAAATATGCCATACTATTTAACTATGAAACAGCAACACCACAGCGTATGACTCAGACAATTAGCAACAAAGGGGTTAAAACAAGCTATTAAGATTCTGATCAGAGCAGTCCCAAGAGCATTGTTGCTCTGACAACTGCCTCCACCCACTGCTCACAGATCTATTCCAGTACATTTCATCTCACTGATTTTCAAGCTTTTTGAGGGAAAAACAGCTATTCTGAACCCATTAAATTGTTTCCTAAAGGTATTTTAGAGAGGTACCGAGGTGGCAGTGTTGTGGGGCAACCAAAAACGTGTATTGGTGAAGTTTACTCATCTTTCCCCTATTGTTTTAAAAAAATTATAAAAGTAAATATAAGAATTAGGTTGATATAATATTATGGCTCAGACTTAAAATGAAAAGAAATCAGGGAAGCAAGGATTAGAGTTCATACTTCAACAATAACTAAACCCTGTAACACATATGGATTACTTTCTCTCCTTGATTTCCTTGTTACACATTTAACAAATGTTCACATATAACACAAAAACGGTGTGCAGTGGGATAAAGGTAGTAATGGTGTAGGAGCCTACATCAAGCCATCTTTTGTATTTCCTGATTCTCTTGTTTTTAACTGCGCCTAGATAGAGAGATAACGAGGAGTCCTTGTGGCACCTTAGAGACTAACAAATGTATTTGGGCATAAGCCTTTGTGGGTTAGAACCCACTTCATCAGATGCGTGGAGTGAAAATACAGGAGCCGGTATAAATACATGTATGTGTGTGTATATATATATATATACACACACACACACACAGAAAATACATAGTTACACATTCATACACATGTTTACCCATGTGGTGTCAGCTCATTAACATTCTTTACCATCATTCATTTTCTTAATGGAACTGATACCACATGAATTTGTGTGCTTTTAAATTGACTTTCTTATGCAGGCCAACGGTTATTGCATTTCTTGGAATATCATTAGAAACCATTTCTTGATGTTCTGTGGCTGTTCTTACAAATCAGTGACCGGTCAGCATGTATGTTTACGGCCATCTTTATCCTTTCCTGTTATTACAATTGTTTCAGTCTTGTTAGAATTATGATTTGAAAGAAAACAAAGTTCAAGGATATAGCATTAACAGAATAGAACAGGACCAAAACAGCAGTATTTTTCATCTTCTATATAAGAAATGTTTACAGTTCTTTTCTATGCACATACAAATTCTGACAGCTTTTCCATCACTGGTTCCAATTCACTGGCTTTGATATTCTTAACATCTGAGTTTATTAGGAGAGATGCAAGTAAACTTCTCAGCTGTTACCTCCCATTCTCGTTAGAATTATGGATGTTGCTAGTACACAATGCTTCTTTACCAGGGCACATTTTAATCTGTATCTCCAGATTAATTTTAAGAATCTTCATTCCTATGTTACCTTGAATCTGTCCATACTTTGCGCCAAATTCATAGGTGAGTTCTAGGGCTCCTAAGTAATAGGTGGTGTAGACAGTTGTATAAGATACTTAGTGATAAGCAGGTGCGACTCTAACTGAGTCTAGGAGAATGTGTGGTGAGAGGAGATAAAGTCTATGTTGGTGTTTTCCAGTTTCTTCGTGTTAAGTTACACACCAGCTTAGTCCCTCTTAAATCCACACCTATACTACATAGGTTGACACAAAGCAGCTTACATCAACCTAACTCTGTAAATATCTACACTACAGCATTGCTCCCACTGATACAAGTCCCCCACTACACTGATGTAACAACTCCACCTCTGTGAGAAGCATGTGCTTAGGTCTATGTAGTTAGGGCAGCACAATGTCTGCGTAGACACTGTGTTACATACATTGCCTGACAGGAGACCCATCTGGTGCTCCCAGCTGAGAGCCTGGCATGGAGCTGATGGCCTGGGCTCTCAGCCCTTCCCCACCCGTCTGCCCCACTTAAGTCAATGCAAGCAGTCCTGGTGAGGGGACACACCACTGGCAGAAGGAGAATAGTGTGAAAACCTGCAGAAATCACTTTGGTGGCTGGTACATTGACCTAACATAGGTCAATTTAATTGTTTAGTTTAGACAAGGCCTTACTGACAGGCAACTTATACACCTCCTCCAACCGTTGCCTCTGAATTTATGCCCACTCTATCTAAAGGAATTGAACATCTTTTAATTTGCACATTAAGAAGTAGAGAGGAGCAGTAGAAAAAACAAACATAAAAAACATGTTTTTACTCACTTTTTGCTGCTTCTGAGTTATGTAATTTAAGTGTGACTTCTAAATGGATATAGTCAATGGTTCAAAAGATTGTGTAAACACATTTCATTTTACAGTGGTTTTATTTCAGTTTAGCTTATGCTTATTGGGAACAGGTTTAAGATAAAGCAAAATAAATATCTCTAAACACTAATTCAAATTAAACTGGTGTGATTTCTCCCTCATGTTAAGCTCAGAAAGGTTTCCTTACTCATCACGTCTGAATGTGGCACAGTATCTGGAAATGGGTTTTGGCCATATTCTGTCATGGATTTTTAAACAGAATACATCATTAATTTCATGGGATATTCTGCTTAAAAAGTCAGTGACACCATTTGGCCCATTATTATAGCTGTGCAAATAATGGATTTTCTGGTTTGCTTGCAAGTCTGAAAAATTGGAAAAAAATTTCAGGTCAATAGAGTTGCCAACACTATTTCAAAAATAAGGATCTGGTTTTTTAGCACCCTTATCCTGTCCCTCCTTGCCATATTATCATCATCATCATCATCATCAATAATAATAATTAACAATAAGCAGTACTCACCTTCATTCTTTAGGGATATTTCTTGCTGCTTTTTGCAGCACTTAGCATCTCCCAATCCTGTTGAAGACAAGCTGAAGAGCTCTGTGTGGCTCGAAAGCTGGCCTCTCTCACCAACAGAAGTTGGTCCAATAAAAGATATTACCTCACCCACCTAATATTCTGGGACCAACATGGCTAAAACTACAGTGCATTCATAAAATGAATGAATGACATTTTTGTATTGTTGGAGGCTGGGAGAGGGGTGTGATGGGTTTGAGCCCCTTAGGGTGTCACCTGAGGTGCTGGGATGCTATTGAGCCAGCGTAGCCTGTAAGAGTGGGTTCCCCTTTACTTGGCCTTGCTGGGTAGGCTCACAAGCCTCTTCTAGCCAAACACACAGGCAGAGCTACACCCAGCTGCACAGAGAGACAGATCTGCTCTGGAAAGATTCAGCCTTAGGGGCTTGCCCCAACACTCTGGTGCCCACTGCCTTTAAAGGGTACAAACCCAAATGTTTTATGAAATTTGCCCCCTCCCTCAATGTGGCAGGAAACATGCACAACTTCTTCCCCCCCTCCCCGTTAGAAATTACATAAACTGGGTTATATTATAAACAAGAAATAGTTTAACTACAAAAGGTGAATTTTAAGTGAATATAAGAAATGACAAAGCAAAGCAGATTACTGACCAAATAAAGCAAAATATGCAAGCAACGCTCAATATACTTAAGAAAAAGTTACAAAATGTAATTTCTTACCCTAAATGTTATTTTGGGCAGGTTGCAAAGTTTCTGTAGTTCAGAGTTGCAGTTATATTTCATTTCAGACTAGACCCCTGTCTCAGTCTGGACTCCCCGCCGCCTTCCCTTCAGCTGGCTTTAGCAGTCTTTCTTCTTGGGCAGACTAGCCTTAGAGAGGAGGAGTCTTGGTTGCCTTCCTCCCCACCCTTAGATAGGATTTACATAAGGCGGGAATCCTTTGTTTCCCAAACTTGACACCCCCCTTCCCTTCCAGTGGAAAGTTACAAGAAGTTCCAGGTAATGTTTAGTATCAGGGGACATGACCACCTGACTGTAGTATCACAGAGTCCATGAGTCAGTGGCAGTATGGAGCATCTGCAGGAAGGCCAAGCCTTTTCACAGTCCATTGTCCTCACTAATGGGCCATCAGCCCTGTCTGGCTTTTCCATTGTTGTAGCTGAAGCCTTAGCAGTGGGTGTCACCAAAAGTAGCATAGTCGAAATACAGATACATAGTCAATATTCCTAACTTCAGATACAGAAATGATACAGGCATACACATCGGATCATCACACATTCAGAAAATTATAACCTTTCCAGTGATATCTCACGAGACATCTTGCATAAAGTATCTCAGTTATGTCATTCGTATCATAAGCATATTTTCATAAAGAATATGTAGTGAAATGTTACAAGGTGACAGACCAAAACAATTTGGTGAAATACTTTAGTGGTTCCAAATTTGCATTTTTAAAGACGATTCGGGGGAGGGGGGCGGGACTAAAAAAAACAAAAACAAAAAACATCTCGGTTTCCAGCTCTAGCCAGGATTATACTCTTCAAAAGCAATAGGATTTAGAAGTATTAGCTGCCTATTCTTGTTAGACAGTACAAATATCTGGAATTTCCTCAGTCACAAGGGGAAGATTTCTGCTGCAGAGAGAGACTGCTTGTCTCACCTTACTAGGGTTCAATTCCTGGCATTGAGGCATAAAAGCTATTCTTTTGAATGGTGACACAGGCAGATTGCAAACATCTCTAAACTAGTGTGTGTCACTGGGTGCCCCCCCCCTTTTTTTTTTTATATAAACAGAATGAGGGTGTTGTGAGCAAAGCTGTGAGGGTCAGCTGTGAGCACCTAATCACTCTGATAATATTAACCAATTATTCTTGGTCTTCTGTTTTTTCTTCTTGTATTTTGAAGAGAGATCAGTCCAAAGTAAAATATTCTTCACAGACACAAAGCGAACTAAAACAAACCAAACCATCCCCATAATTTTGCAGCATTTGGATAGTTAAAGAAAATTACATTCATGCCAACTAAAAGGGCTCCAGAACACTAGGGTATTCAGACCTCTGACTAGCAAACAAAAAAAGGCAATGATTTGTAATGAGCAATATCTTTGCCTTGCTAGATTTGCTGGGCAGTGCAATGCTGGAGACCTGTGCTCTAGCACATGCATATCAGAATTAATGGAGCAGCAGCTCATGCAGCTGGGAACAACTGGGGGTGCCTAGTTTGTTTTTCCCTCTGAAGAACTTTTGGATTTAGTTTGTTGCTGGCATTTACATAAAGGAGAGAAGAGAGATGGTGAATGAATAGAAATAGACCTATGGAAAGTAAATCAAGAAAAGATAGGGTGGTTTGTTCTGTGGCTGGAGAAAAGAAATTACTTTTAAATCTCTCCGTGTCTAGTCCTTGTTCATGATTTCCCAAACTACAATACTCAAGTATGTCTCAAATAAAACAAAACAGGAACACCTCTGTCTCATGGACACCATACCACTCAGACCATACTTCCAACAAAATTTTACCTCATATTTACTGTATATGCCTTTTCAGCGCTGCTACATTGTTTTTTGGTCTGGAATATTCCCTTTATATGTTCTTGAAACAAGCAAAAAAACAAAACAAAAAAAACCCACACCCTGAAAACACTGTATACCCTAATTGCATTAACTTGTTACTGTTGCATCAGGGTGCTGCAGATGGTGCAAAATACTCTGGATCTGCTACCGTAGAGCTTTCACTAGGAAGCAGAGGAAAAAGGGAGAACACTGAGGGTTTCAGCAGCTTGGAGGGTGGTTTTGGGAGGAAGCTGCAGAAGTTTGAACCTATAGGACACTTCCTTTTTCTTGTTTATATTCCTTTAGCCATTGCATCTCCTCCAGAGTAGTTGAAAATGCCACATTACAGGATCCTGTCTAGTATTCTTCAGGGTCTAACTTGTTATTGGGTTTCAAGTCAGCCAAAGCAGTGAAATGCTCATTGCTAGGGTGCATTTTGATTGTTTTCCTGTCTTCTTTAGGCTGTTCAAAGAAAGGCAGCTGCTACATTTTGCCTTTCACAATCCTATATGCCTGAAGACTCATGTTCACTGTCAAAACAGTTTAATCTTACATCACCAATATGTTTTATATTGTTTTCCTACTGTAATCACCTACTGATCCATCCTTTAATCTAGTGAGTCCTCCGCCCCCATTTACCTAACAGTTCATACTTTGAATTGTTGTTCATTTAAATATACACAGGGGTGTACAGTAGTAGTTCAGAATTCAGGGATGTACAGAATGAGATCAAAAGACCTACTATCTAAGGGCCAGAAGTACTACAAAGCATCATCAATGCTTACTGAAAACAATTTGAATTGCATGCTTTCAGCATCTCACAGGAAAATGCATAGAATTAGTGTCATACGTTTTCTGTGGTCAGTATTTTGTACCAATAGAACCCAAATTTTAAAAAGAAAAATAGAAAAGATGGAACATTCACAGATAAAGTGGGGTGTTGCCATTATAGTTTGAATGCTTCATGGAGCGGGTGTTTTTAACACAAAACTGTTTTTGAAAGAGACTGAATTAATTGATGTCCAGTAGCTGTTGAGAATAGCTAGTGGTTCTTCTAGTACAGTGCTGTATCCACGAACTCAAAAGACCAAGTTCTATTCCAGGCTCTGCCACTGGCCTGCTGGGTGATCGTGGGAAAATCATTTCAATTGCCTCAGTTTCCCCATTTGTAAAATGCTGGCCTCCTTTGCAAAGCACTTTGAGGTTTATGGAGGACATGTGCTATATAATAACTGGATATTATTAGTAATTGTCCATGTCTAGCTTTTGCAGAGATTTTTCAAACTAAATTGTTCCATAAATAGGAACCCCATGCTGAGCAGAGATTGGTGGGGAAGGGAAGGACAACTTAGAACTACACTATAAGATACTTAAATATAAATCCATTTTGACATACTTTCCTAACTTTCTTTGATGCTTTTCCAAATCATCAAAGTCAGGTGTTTGGACATGAAAGCTTCTTCCATCACATCCCAGCTTGTGGGTCTTGATTTTGCTACAAAGCCCTAATGATGAATTTCTAATATTAGTCACCACCATTTCAACACAGTAGGAAATCATACATTTAGCATTGTAGCTTTATTCCAGGATTAGCCCAAGCAGAAGCTGATTTTGAAGGAAGGAGGCTCCTTTTAAAAAAAAAAGTATTTAATAATTAGCAGTAATCACAAGGAAAATACAGCCAACAGCTGTCATGGGGTCCTCTCACCTCTAGGGCACCTCCTCCTGGCGACTCAGGGGCTTATCTCCTTCCAGGTGCTGCACCTTCCTCCAGTGGTTTCTCCACCCACCATCATCTCTTACCCTGAAGCCCCTCTCTCTCCAGGAACTGCAGCTTCCTCTTCATGACTAGACTCTCCAGCCAGGTCACTATGGTCCTCCCCTTCCCGGATATCAAAGTCTTTAAGAACAAACTCCACTGCTTGGCCTGTGTCACTTCTTCAGTGGCTGGTTGGGGACCCTGGGCCCACTCTCTACTCCAGGTTCCAGCTCAGAGGCCCTCTCAGCCACCCAGGTCAGCACTATCCTATGCCTTGCTGCTTTTCCCCTGAGCCTTTCCTACTTTTCTGGCTCTCCCCCTCTCTGGGTTATCCAGCCACACAACTCCTTCCTGTAGGCTACCTGACTCTATAGTCCCAAACACAGCACTCTTCTATCAAGGAGTGGCTGCAAACTACTTTCCTCCAGCCCCCAGGTGTCCTCAGCTACTGGTCTTTATACCAGCCCTTCCTGTTCCTATCCAGCTGAGCCTCTTCTCTAATTAATCCCTGCTCCCTGGCTCCTCACCCAGGTGCAGCCTGGGCAGTGAATTCCCTTTCCCCCCCACACACAGCCACCTTTAACCCCACCACAATGGCTTTCAAAGTACTGTAAAATGGTCTTTTAATCAAAGTTCTCTCTCTTCAAATCTGGCCGAGGACAAAAGGTCTTATTTGGTCTACTTATAGTTTTTACTATATTTTCCCAGCAGCCCCTGAACACCAGGTAGTAAATACAGTATCATTAATTTCAGGCACTAACAAAAAGCATTACTCATTGTTTTCACAAACAATGCTAGATTCTGCCCTCAATTACACCCCATTCAATCCACTGGGGGTGTAACTAAGGGTAGAATTTGTCCCTGTGTTTCCACAGTAATAAATTACAGGATTCCTCAAAAATATGGAATGAAAGGCTGAAAAAGAATTCATCTTCCTTGTTTTAAGCAAAGAAAGTAATATATTAGGAATAATGCACATCGTGTTGCCAGCATTCTGACATGGCTTGCGGTATATAAAGCCCAGAGACAAATGTCCTCCTGGTGTCATTTTCTGGCTGGAATCCTAGGTAAAACTGTAAAAGGAGTATAATACTACCAAGACAGTGTACACTGATTGCGTTGCCATATGGCTGCTAATTTCTTTGCAAGTGACTCAGTGGATCAGAAGTAAGTGATGTTATTCTAGATTTGGCTGGAGAAATATATATTAACTTCTGTTTGACTAGAAATTTTCACTGACCACAGGTGAGTTTGGAGGGGAAGGAGACTCATTCTTCAATGATTTTCATTGTTCCAGCAAAACAGGATTCACAAATATTAATTAAAGTCTCACAGTGAATCAGAGAGATAGGAATGCACTATTATCTTCATTTTATACTTGGGGAAACTAAGGCACACCCACGGTCACACAGGCAGTCTGTGACAGAATGGTGCATGCAATCTGGCTCTCCCAGCTCCCAGGCTTGTGAAAACCCCACAAGTCTCCTCTTCCCTGCACCTTAGGGCTAGACTGTGGCTTTTAAGCAACACTCCTGAGTGGGGGTGACAAAGAGCTGGAGCATGCTAAGAGGACAATTGGAGAGATTGTGCCTCAGACAGTTTATTTCATGTAGAGGGCATGTAGAGGGCAAGCAGTTAGCTACTCTGAGTACACATCCTTGCTCTATGGCCCAATGCAGAGTTGGGGATAGAGCCAAAGTTCTACCTCCCCTCACCCTTTTTTCAAAGTCCTGCTTCCCAGAGCGGGATGGTAGAAAGCCGTCTCCATGCTCCTCAGAGTGCCAGGAGGGCAGCATCTGATCATCCTTGCACAGCCACACAAAGAGGAAGCCTCTAACTCACCCATCCCATCTTTGTATGGCTGTTCAGGAGTCACTTGTGATCTAGATCTTAGCCTCTGTCCATTGTTGCTGGGAATTAATAATGGTAGCATTGATCAGTAATGACATCCTAATCCTCACCTTGTGCGGTGAGGTGGAATCTTGTCCACCACCTTCATGGTCCACTCCACTCCGAGTATGTTGGGAAGGAGGGAAGGAAGGACAGAGAAGGTTGTTAAACGTGCAGCTCTATGAAAGGTGTGGATCACTGAACTTTAGCATAGTGTAGAGACGCTGTAATAGGCCATGGCTACTTCTATAGCTTATAGGCGATATCATTCAAAGAAGCTGCAATTTTCCAAGTTGACTAAGAGATTTAAGCACCCAAATCTGACTTATAGCTTCCTTAGTGTCCTTTGAAAATCTACCGGAGTGGCACTACAGATGCTCTGTACCCTGCCCCTCCACAGTGCCTGCTTGGCCCCCCATGAAAAGCTCATTTACTTGGGCTTTGTATGGGGGAATATAAATTTTAGCCGTAGGCCTCTGTCATTCACTTTTTGCTTGGTCAACATTCCCACTCACTGCAGCCAGATTGTTGGTTCAGTAATGGTGCTAGGGTCAAGCTAGGCCCACACGTTTATGCAGGGCCAATTGTCAGTCTATAATCTATCATCTTTCCAAACACAGTATGAAAATAATAGGTAGCTCTTAGCTCCTTTCAGAAGGAAACAGTGATTATTCAGTGCCATGGATAGCATGTGTCATTGGTTAACCATTTATTAAAATTTGACAAATAGCTTTCTACCCAAAAATGTGAAAGCAGCTCAAAAGTTTTAACATTTGATGGGCAGAAGAGCAATTCTTAAAAGTTCTGCATCTGACAAACTTGTCAATAAGAAACTCACTGAAACAAAACATTAAATGGATAAAGGAGCATAGATAACTAAGTTCCTGTTCGCATATCATACTAACAAGTATTGCTTTGGATTAGCAAGAACTCTGCATTGTATTTATAAGAAAAAGTTTGTTTAAAACAGCATTTTTTATTAAGATGTTTTAAATAAAATTAAATACACACTGTACATTTTAGAGAGAAGGCCCAAAAGCAATTAGTGTGATAAACTCCTTCAACCCATTTCCTCAAGCCTGCTGTTCTGCACTGTCCAGTTCTTTTTTGCTTTAGGTTATTTGTTTCTAATTTTATTTTCTATTTTCAAAATTTAAACATGCAGTTTTTTCCATGATTAAAGAATGTGGAAAATAATTATATAATTTAAAAAAACCAAATTCTGTGAAATATAACAAAAATATTATTGATGCATTTCATTACACTTTAAAATGTAATCAAATATCATTTAAAATGTGATAGACTAATACAATTTACATTATTGCTTGCTGACTGTTATCCACAATTAGGAAATCTACAAATATCTATATTTGTTAATTTGTACACACAATCACACCAAAACATTAGATACTAGACTTTGGATGCTAATATTTTTTTTCTTTGAGTTGGATAAAGTATTCTAGGTACTGGCAAACAAATGAAGACTAGGGGCCAAATTTTGTTTTTCAGCAAAACATAGAATCTCACTTTGCTTTTAACATACCTATATTTAATACCGAAATATGGCTTTTTTACAGAATAACCATTTTGTTGGTTAGGATGTCAAATATTGGCCTATTTTGGTCCCTGCCACTCAAGTATGTGTGTTGGTTTGGTTTTATAACAGCTTTACGTAAACCATGTAGCTATATCATGTCCCTGTATCCGAACAGGCTGAAACGCAAGTCCTTGGTAATCAATAAGGGAAACTTCTTCTCCAGGAGGAACAAGAGCAATGTTTTGTTTTGGTTTGGTTTTGTTTTGTTGGGCTGAAGATTGGGATTCTGGAAACAAAGTGAGACACTTTATAAAAAAAAAATCTACATACTGTAGACAACAGATGTAATTACTATATAACACACACGCGCGCAGAACAGTTGACTCTCCCACTTGAACTAACATGGAATTTGTTTAGCTGATGGTTACAGGTGTTGCGTCCCCCTCCGCAAATCAGCCATTAGAGGATATAATCATACGATCATAGACACAAAGTTAGTACATTACGCCTTGAAATACTTGTTTTCTGGCCAAAAAATTACTGCTTTTCTAGTTGTTTCTAAACGAAAGCAGAAGCCAAACCAGAAGTTGAACTTCTCCGATGTCACTTAACCCTGATCTGTATTCGCTGTGGGACACTCCTACACTAACCATGAGATGGCTTTTCTTTTCCATTAATCTTTATTGGTTATTGTATTGCTTCTGCAATATTCTAATGATAAAGCCTGTATTTTTTTTTATTTTTGTATATTATCTTGTACTGCTCCATATAAAAATATCAAGACCTTCACTTGCCTAGCAATTAAAAAATCCACTTCAATAGCTCATTTATCACATGGTTTATAGTTGATATTAAACCATGGAGGTAACACAGCTGATGCAGTTCTATACTTCCTTCTTTTTCTTGAAGTTGACTTCTCAATAACTTGTTCTCCTGTACATGCAGAAGTTTCCATTTCCAGGATGTAAACAGAACATGTAGCCTCTTCAGGTAGACCTATTCCTATCAATTTGTTTCAGCTCTGGAAGTACTATTGCTTCTTTGAGTGTTGCCTGTACAGATCCACACACCGTTCAGCACCCATTGGATGTTGGTGACTGTTCGAGGCCGTGCATTCTCTCTCATAGATTTAAATGTTTGGTCTTAGGGTATATATAAGTAAGGACTCAAACACCCTCTACTGCATTATGAAAACCAAAGACAGCAAAACTGGAACTTCCTCACACATGTCTCATGTGCTGTGTTTCCAGAGTGCTGCTACAATTCTGTTCAGTTTCTGATAAAACCCTTCACTGTAGCATCTAAGTGACTTCTGGCACTGGACTAACTGATGTGACTAACTTCTGTCACCTGTGCTTCTTTTTTGCTTCCTCTATTCTGCAGAAAGCGTGCGTGAATGTTAAGGTTTTTGCTTTTAAATTACGCATGTTTTACTATATATTTTTATTAGTTAAATAAGGTCAAAGAATATTCTCCTAGCAGTTGGAATGCAAACTAGAGAGGTTCATAATGGTGTTTAGACCCTGTGAGAAAATCTTCCACAGTCCTGGATCAGCCCCCAAGAAAGTTCAGTCTATTGCACACCAGACAGATGGGTTATATCAGCTGTTATTGGTGTCATAGCTGGTTTTCAATAGGGCCAATTGCAGGGAAAAATAATAATCAGGCTCAGTTCACCTTGTCTATTGAGAAGCTCCAATGCTGGCCTCTGACAGACTGACTTGAACTGACTAAAGGTGCATTCAGAGAAATATAGTCATGTATCCTTCACTCCTCCAGTCCATAAAGAAAGAGTCTCAGGCCTTGTCTACACTGACAAGTTTCTGCACAGTAAAGCAGCTTTCTGCACTGTAACTCCTGAGGTGTACACACTGCCAAGCCACTTAGCATGCAGAAACTGTGCAGTTGTAGCGTTCTAAAAAAACCACCCCAACGAGAGGCGTAGAGCTTTCTGCGCCAGGCCTACTGTGCTGGGGTTCTGGTGTAGACACCGTGGTGATTACAGCGCTGCGATTGGCCTCTGGGAGGTGTCCCACAATGCCTGTCCTCACCTCTCTGGCCATCAGTTTGAACTTTACTGTCCTGCCCTCAGGTGACCAACCATCATCCCCACCCCGTACATTCCTTTGCAAATTTGAAAGTCCCCTTCCTGTTTACTCAGTGATGCGTGCCATGCTCTCAGCGCATCTTTCCAGGTGGCCATGGCTGCTCCACACACCAGGTGATCCCTCGTTTGGAGCAATGCCGAGCTGCTGGACCTCATCGGCATTTGGGGAGAGAAGGCTGTGCAGTCCCAGCTGCGCTCCACCCATAGGAATTATGATACCTATGGACAGATTTCATGGTGCATGAGAGAAAGGGGCCACGACCGGGACACATTGCAGTGTAGGGTACAAGTCAAGGAGTTGCGGAACGCCTACCAGAAGGCGGGTGGAAGGCAAACTGCCACTCCAGTGCTGCGCCCACAAGCTGCTGGGATGCGATACTTGGTGGCAACCCCACCTCCACTGAGAAGGCCCCTGTGGATATTTAGTTGGCTTGCATGCCAGTCGAGAGTGGACTGAGCTAGGAGGAGGAAATCTTGGATGAAGTGGGGGAGGGGGACTCAAAGACAGAGGATGACTCGGAGGCCAGAGATGCATGCAGCAGGAGCTCTTTTCTACCCCAGAGGAGCCTAGCCAGTCACAGCAGTCGGATCTTGGCGAAGCTGTTATGCTATACAAGCACATGGGATCTTTTATAGGCGTGAAGGCAAATACGCTGCATTTATTGAAAATACAACAGTTAGCATGTGCTTTTCAGTTACACACACATACACACAGTCCTGCCTGTTGATGTTTATAGTTACCCGTCCAGAGTCTGGATCAATCTAGTGGCCAGCCAGATTAGTTGCAGAGGGGAGCCAGGCTTTGTCGGTCAGTTTTCCTTCTACGCACTCTGAGCAGCGCTGTAACTGCCGGCGCTGTAACTTTGCCAGTGTAGACATGCCCTTAGACTCAACTGCTCCTGCTAGATGAGGCACTGAAGACCAACCAGACTGAGCCTGAAAGTCACTGATCTTCATCTCTACTTCCTTTGGTGTTGAAACCTCCAGTTAAGGTGGCATATTTGAGGACTGTGTGGGAATTGCAAGCTCTTGCTTTAAGTGTGTGTTTACTCATTGGTTTCTGGTTCTGCTTGCAGGCTAATGGGCTCTGTAGCAAAGTGTATCAGCAAAGCTGGTCTGAAAATAGACAACAGTGCAAGATGGGGTGAATTGTAACTTACTGCCTGAGGGAGAAACGTGTTTTCTCTCACTCTGTTTGGAGTTCGTGTGTGCTCTCTTTTTGAATTCAGTCTAGCAACAAGAATAGCTTTTTTAAAATCTAACTTCTGTATTTCTTCCATGAACATAGAAGTGACCAGCCTTTACAGATACTGTGTTAGAATCCGTTTTAAAAAGTCCATCTAGATCCAGAAACTCTGAGCCCAGTCATCTGGACTATGGTACTTATTGTTAACTGACTGTTTTTAAGAAGTGCAACAGATTCTAGAGTCACTTGTCTTCCACAAGAAAGACCTTTTCTTTTAAAATGGAAAATATTTTCATTGAGAAACCATAAGGAGGAGCCAGTCAGAGACTGAAGAAGGCACAGAAGCTGCAGAAAGCAGTTCAGGCAGGAACTGCTGCACTGGAGCGGGGCCTAGGGGAGGTGGAATGGGACCTACCCAGGACCACTACTCTCCTTTATTATTCCGCAGGCCCAGAACCGTAGGGGAGACATTTCCTCATGTACAGGGCACTAAGATCTATGCAGCATCCCCCCTACTCCCTCTCACGGGAAAGGCCAAGGCTTTTGGGAAAGACAATGCTGGGAGAAACCACCCAGACTCTGCAGCCAGCAGAAAGCAGCTAAAGTAGGGACTAAGAGACACAATATCAACAGATTGTTTTCTGAATTTCACTGTCCATGCTCTCCTCCTGTTGATTGGCTGCTTGCTTCAACCATTCCCTTGTCTTTCTAACTAGACAATCCCCTCCTGGCATAATCCCACTGAAAGAAATCAAACCAATGAATAAATAAATCACAAAACTTGCATGATATTTGCTGTCATCACAATGTTCACCCTGCTTGTATGTTATATCCCTTTCCCCGTGGCACTACTGTAATAACTATAATAGTAAATCTCATTCTGGGCTTTCAGGAAAGGTGATAGATCAGTGGTGGGCCACCTGTAGCCCGCATGTGGCCCATCAGGATAATCCACTGGCGGGCTGCCAGACCATTTGTTTACATTTGCATGGATGCCTGCAGCTCCCAGTCGCCGCAGTTCACTGTTTCCAGCCAATGGGAGCTGCGGGAAGCAGCACAGGCCTGGCCACCACTTCCCGCAGCTCCCATTGGCTGGGAACGGCAAACTGCAGCCACTGGGAGCTGCCGGCGGCTGTGCAAATGTAAACAAATGGTCTGGTGGCCCGCCAGTGGATTACCCTGATGGGCCGCATGTGGCCCATGGGCCGCAGGTTACCCAGCACTGTGATAGATGCTGTATTAACTTTCACAATTCCTTTTAATTTGGGCTATTTGTTATCACACTGAGGAGTCTGCTTTGCTCCCAAGGTACAATTAAAGTCAATTAAGCAGTTCTAGCAACATTCCATCCAGACCTAGCCAGAAGTATAGAGACATCACACATGTAACAGTTTAAAGATTTTCGGAGGGACTGATAAAGATGGGAATACCTTCATGTCTGGATTTGAATCCAGTGCTCACCATGTTGACGAAATTAATGTTTGAGGGAATATTTGCTGAGCCAATAAGAGCAGCCAATCAGATAACAAACCCAGTGGCTCATCTATACAATGTTTTATTATGATAAAGTGATATTTTGCTCACCTATTAAATTCCTGACTAAAGTTGTGATCTATACTGGAAATACTGGAAAGTGAAAGAAAGGTTAGTTGGCAATAACTGTGGTTCTTCAAGTAGTCTGCCTGTATAGATTTTACCTCCTCACCTTCCTTCTTCCAAGGTCTTTGATATGGACCATAATTAAAAAGAAAGGAATTGAAAGGTGCTTGGACCCAAAGTTTCTTATATATAAGAAGGATGAACATTCGACTCAGTGAGAAAGCATGCACAGCCCCTTTTATTCACTGTTCTTCAGAGGATTTTGAACCCACATCCCAAGTGTGTAGATCGCTATAATCTACCTAAAGAACTACAATTCCTAATAAATACACTTGCTATCTTTCTTATTTAAGAAATCTGGAATGAAGCCAAGATTTTGATATTGCTTTAATGGTCATCTTCATGTTACATAATAAGCATGAAATTTACCAAGTGTTCACAGTGAGAATCAGATTCATCAAATGGATATTGTTGGTAGAATATTGTTTCCTATTCTCCACTTCTTAATAGAAATTATTGAAAACCAAAGTGTACCAAATGGTTCTAATGCTAGTGATATTTGATTTTCAATTAAAGGAGCCATAGTTAATTTTCAGAAGATGAAAAATTCATATGTATAGAGTGCCTGTTTTTTTTTTCCAATTAAAAAAATACTGGAAATTAGCCAAATAATTACTCATTTAAAAAGCTACCACTTTCAATATTTTCTCCAAGAGATGGAAAAACAACAACTAATATGTGTAATTTAATACTTATAATTGCCACTAAATTGGTCTGGAAACCCCAAAGCCAAAACCTGCTAGTCTTAATCATACAAATGGTCACAATGACAACATTGGAACTAACTCTTCAATTCCTGTCCACACAATCAGGATAAAATAATTCTGAAGGAGTGCATAAGGAAGGCTGGAAGAACGGATCAATATGGGAATGCTACTTACATCAGTGGGACTATTCATTCATGTAAGACAAACAAAACTTGGCCTGAAATCAAAAGAGACCTATGTTATTAATCATAGATCTTACATTGTATTGATAAGCTAGTTATACCAATCAAAGCTATTCATCTATACTCTTTTCAATGAGCTTGGTTTTAAAGCCAAATACAGGATAATGTACCCCAAATTGTACATAATAAATGATATGACACCGAAGAGTTTCAGTGATACTAGATATCAGAAGAAAAAAGTTTTAGTGTGTTCACTCAAGACATCATAAACCCATGAAAATGAATGAGGCTCTGCAATTAGCTGAAACAAAACATTATATTTATCCCTCCTATAAAGAATATCTAACAGAAAAGATAGCTTAAAATCTACAAGCAGATTTCTAGGTTTTTGCTTTCTAACAGACCCAGCCAGATGAATGAGCTAAATACTTCTACTCCTACAATTTTCACAACAGGCTCTCTTTATTAATTTATTTTTATGTTTTAAATATTTTGACAGTTTCTCAGAATATTTTTTTCTCCATTTTTATGATAGTGGAGTTGTAATGAAACACTTTATGTACTTGAGTCAGCTCATCTTGCCTAACTGGCTGTTGATAAATAGCAGCAAGATTATGGACTGGAAAAAATGGAAATAGCTAATACATACATTTCCCGTATAAACCCAATTCTGCACACCTTTTGGAGCCCAAAACTTGCATTAATGTCAGTCCAACGATTAGACCCCAAAAGAACTTTCTGTTTTGTCATCACTAGTGTCAGGGTTCCCTCCCCATTCTGAACTCTACGGCACAGATGTGGGGACCCGCATGAAAGACCCCCTAAGCTTATTTCTACCAGCTTAGGGTAAAACTCCCCCAAGGCACAAATTCTTTGCCCTTGAAGGGTACGCTGCCACCACCAAGTGATTTAACAAAGTATCAGGGAAAGGGCCATTTGGAGTTCCTATTTCCCCAAAATATCTCCCCAAGCCCTTACACCCACTTTCCTGTGGAGGCTTGAGAATAATATCCTAACCAATTGGTTACAAAGTGATCACAGACCCAAACCCCTGGGTCTTAGGACAATAGAGAAATCAGTCAGGTTCTTAAAAAAAGGACGTTTTTTTTAAAAAAGGAAAAAATAACCTCTGTAAAATCAGGATGGAAAATAACTTTACAGGGCAACAAAAGAGTCAGAAACACAGCAGAACTTCCTCTAGGCTTAGTTTCAAAGTTACAAAAAACAGGAATAAACCTCCCCCCCCAGCAAAGGAAAAATTCACAAGCAAACCAAAAGATAATCTAACATGCCTTGCCTGGCTTTTACTTACAATTTTTGTAATATGCAAGACTATTAGGATGGTTTATAGGAGAAGGGGTTTTCTGACCTGATGCTTCTCTTCTTCCCAAGAGAACACACGTAAACAAAGCCTTTCCCCTTTCCCCCTCCCCCAAGATTTGAAAGTATCTTCTTTCCCCATTGGTCCTTTTGGTCAGGTGCCAACCAGGTTATTTGAGCTTCTTAACCCCTTACAGGTAAGGAGGAATTTTAGGCTACTCTTAGCTGTATGGTTATGACAGCTAGTAATAAATTGAAGTTTTGTTCAAAAGAACAGTCGGTCATATTAAGAAATGGGCTGATATTGTAACAGTTTAACAGCATAGGACCAATTTCACTCCATAAACCCAAACTTTAAGCCCCTCCGCACCTCTGACTGAAAATTATCCAGGAAGCCCAGGGCCAAATGCTTCAGTAAAAGTTGGCAGGACTGCCCGGGGGGGATGAATCCACACTTTTTCTGGGAAGCCTCTGTTAGCCAGGGCCCTCTGGAAACCCAGCCGGAATTTAAAGCTGCTTTCTCCTTTTGGTTAAGCTGTATGGCACCTCCATCTGCCCTGCCTAGGGGAGAATCCACTCTCGCCACAGCTGTGAAAGTGCATATGGCTTATAAGATCTCTGTGGCACTGCCAACATACTCAGTAGTAATTGGTCAGTCCTATCTTCAAAACATGCCACTATATAGTACTAATACACACACATTTTATATATAAATAACATTTTAAAACTTACATAAAAGCCTGCCGTTTTAATAAATATATATTTGTGTTTTCAAAATTACAGCTATGTATGTGTGTGTGTATGAAATATCTACTTAGAGGATTAATTTGTGTGATTAAAGCATAGACTGCCACAGTAAGGGGTAGTGCACATGTTCATTGGTCCAGTGGAAACTCCTGAAAGCATAACATCTCAGGCCTGGGACTACATGTGGAGTAAGGTACTACTGTGTGTGAATCAGGAAGCAGAATCTAGCCCCCTGAGTTCAAGGGTTGCTCTTGTATTCAGACCCTTTATAGGGGAAGGTTCTTCTACTTGTGCACCTGCTTAGCGTATATGTCATACATGGAAAAATAAAGTAATGTAGATTTACAGATCTGAAATACTTAGGTGTTAATGGCTAAGTCTTAGCAGGTCAGTAAGGGGGGCAGTGGAGGGGCTGACAGCACTATCTGAAATGTGATCCATTCTGCAAGCCCTGCTGTCTTGAGGCCCCAGGCAAAGCGGTGACTGGTCACCACAGTCTAGCATTTTTAGCTTTCTTGTTGCTAATTGATGTGGACAGAGGCTTCTAATGTCTTCTATCCCCATAGCTCATCTCCGTAGCCTGGGGCAGGATTTTGCTTTGTATGTTATAGCTGTAGTGATTTGTTGAAATTGAATGTATGGCTTGTGGTACTAAGGAATCTTAGGTTTATACATATTGCAATTATATGTCTTGACATCTCACATCTTTAATACAACAGCCTTTTCCAGCTTTGAACGATTGTTAAAAGTAACATCATACCTAGATCTGAAGTGAATATTAGTTTTTTGCTTTCAAAGCAGTCCTGAGGAGCCAATACTGATTGACATCACAAAACCAGCACATGTTTTGGAAAGACTGGAAAATACCCAATAGACTGCCAAATAGTAAAAACTCAAATTCTTGGTCACATTTGATATCAACATCTTAGATAATTATGTGGCTTCCATTACCGTTCTAACTGATGAGACGTATTATGCCTGTTTTGCAAAATATTAATTACAGGGTGGCATTGTTCTGTCCCTAAATTATGGTTAGTTGAATATGATCTATGCTGCCTGACAACATTGCAGGTGGCATTTTCAAAACCACTGCACACTGACCTATGTCTGTGCAATTAAAGTTACTGTCATTGACTTGAATGGGAGCAGACATGGGCCAATGTGGACTGATTTTGAAAAATCCCATCCTTATTTCAGAAAGTAACAGTTAGAAAAGATTCTATAATACTGAAATACAAAGAGCAATATCTAAATACATGGCTGCATTACAGGATAATGCATTTTAAGTATAAATATACTGGATATAAGTTAGCAGTGTTGAAAATTGCAATATGTTGTATATATTTAAGTTTAAAGGACCAAACCCTGCTCACCTCTCAGAGAAAATTTTCATTTACCCATCATTTACATGAGTAAGATGAGCAGGATTTGGTCCCAAATAACTTAGATAAACTCTTGTGTAAATGAGAATTTGTGTACATCTCACTCCACAATCACTGAAATAACAATCAAGAAAAAATGCTGATAGGATAATAATTAGAGTAGCTAAATTAAGTTGCTGATATTATACTCATAAATCATTTAACCAATTTAGTACTTAGTCCAAAATGACATTAATACAAAAATTACATTCACTGTTCATACCCAATAATGATCAAAATACTTGTTAAAGTGGGTAGATAAATAAAATGCTACCCTCCTCCCACAAAAAGTAAGGAATTCAATTAAAACTTCTGTACAATATGTATAAGGTTTTGCCATGTGGAAATTAATTCTTTTTGTCTTTGGCTGATGAATATTTTGGATGCTGTAATTTGCAGAATGCCAAAAAGATTCATGTGACATAACTAGATTGGTGAACCTTGTCTTTGTTTTCTGTGTTTAGTGTATAAATTTACTCTAATGAAGAAAACAAGTGACTTCTATTAACACAAATCATTGCTGTGATTTTTCAGAACTCCTTGGACATACATGGGTCACTAAGGTAAGGTAGAGTACCTCAACATTTTATTCAGCACAGTGAGAAATGTGATGTTTTCAAGAACAAAATACCCAAAAGAATACATGAACATTTAGGGACTAAAATATTTCCTAACCTTTATGAAAAAGGCTTATGGGGTATGTCTACACTGTGATAAAAGACCCATGGCATGCCTGAGGATGGTTCAGGTGAGCTGCACTGGCTGCATAAATCTAAAATTGCAGAGTCTGGTCTCTGAGACCCTTCCCCCTTCATGGATCAGCGGACCTGGGCTGTGAGACTTGCTGTGGCAGATGTTTTAATCACAGTGTGGACATACCCATCACAGTCTTTAATGGGGATTAAACCTATGGAGTTCTGAGGATATTTAATAGGATTCTATATACATAATTCAAAAATACATATAGAATTTAATAGCAAATGATATCCCTTTCTATGGGTTTTTTGAACCCTAGACTTATATTGCTGGGATATATTTCTCTATTAAATTCCATAAAGCCTGACCCACACTAAGGCATTAGGAGATGTACTCTATCCAGTGATACAGGGCCACCATATTATGCTTTAAATGAAATAATACCTGCAGAGTGGTTAGAAGAGTGTGGTGAAAGTGCCCTTTACAACACCCACACAATAGATGTAGCCAGCACTTCCCTTTAAATAACTCCACTGGTTTGCAAGGAAGTTTGTTGTGCCATAGATTATTTATAAACAGTACGGAAAGCAGCCAGAAGATCAAGGATGAAGAACCGGTCCTGAGATCTTCCTACCGAGAAATTATTGCTGATCCCTGCTGAAAAAAGAATTCCTTCCCCTCTGTTTGCAGCTGAAAAAAGAATTCCTTCCCCTCTGTTTGCAACTAGCACCCACCTAGCACACCTGCACGAAAGAGGCCATAATTTGGCCCCCATTGCTTGTAAGTACTGCTGCTATCAAGCAGGACAATAACCATTAGGGGAAGGATGGGAAACAGAAGACCTGGTATCTTTACCCAAAAACTGAAGCCTAACTGGTAGTAAAACTTTCTGTTCTTTGAAAAAGTTTGGTTAACTCTAATATTACATATATAAAATTCCCACATGACATCTTTATTTCCTGGCTCCAGAAGAAGTGCTAAAATACTGGAGGAAAGCCTGTATTCACCGTTTTTTTGGCTTTCCAAGGAGGAGGTAGTGAAATCTCACCAAAAAGCATATTCTTAGGAAAGATCCATATCAGTTTTGTCAGCTCAGGAAGTTCAGATATTTTTCACAGTTGAGGAAGCACCCAAGTTTTGGGGTGTTTTATCTGAAACAAACCCAAAATGTTGAGCTCTGCTCTTTACTAGTTATGACTCAGTTTATAAGATAGCCTTGCATTCTTATAACCATGCTGTACAAGTGGAAATATTCACTGTTACTTTTTCACAAATACATAAAAAATGCACAAAAATATATTTATAGCCAATAATTCCTGCTGGGAAGTTGAGTGGCAAGTGGGCTACTGTGTAGTCAGCACCTACCCAAACCACTGTTGCTGCTTGTCATGAATGTGCAAGTCTTTTGCACAATGAGGCTTGGCCTACTGTGAAAATATAATTAAGCTAGTGGGGAAAAACCAGCAATTTTCACACAAAAAATTAGACAACATGAAACAATCTTAGTTTTATTTGAAATTTTTTCCCCAAAATGGAATTTCTCATTTCAGTTTTATTTGAATCTAAACAGAAAATATGGATTGTTTGTATTTTCCCCATTATCGTCTTCCTTCCCACTCCTCTTTTTTTACCATTAAAGGAGAGGGGGACAATGGAGAGGGAGAAGGAAGAAAACAAAACTGAAAAAAAAATCATGTAGCTTCAAATCACTTTTATTTTTTAAATTGAAGATTTTCAGTAATACAAAAGTTTGCATGTAATTTGAAAGGTCACTTTTTGACACAAAATTTGGATGAAAAAAATTCCAACCATGTCTAGAAAATAATCACATATAAAGATATGGACAACCTTCCCCTTTGTAAATAATGCAAAATATTCATTATTTTGGTAACAGTTTGCATAGGATACATTAGGAAGCTCAGCAGGCAGATGCCCCCACTTTTCAAGTGGTACAATCGATTAGCAGTGATCTTGAAAGGATTCCAAACAGTGCCATGAATATGAGCAGAGCGATGATCCTATCTGACCTTTGTAGAAGTCACTGTGTGTTGGAACAGGTCCCACATAACTGGCTTTGCTTTAAGGGTTCTTGCATTCAATACTGTCACAAGAAGCATTCTTTCAGTTTGTGTCAGGTTTAACGTATTGGATACAGAATTTCTGAAGCAAAGTAATACCACGGTGATGAAGGCTGCATAAATGCTTAGATGGAGGGCTGGCTGTAGGTTATTTGTGCTCATTTGCATGTTAATATCCATCTCCTATTCATAGCTACTGTAAAGCAGGGCTTATATTTGAAATATGGAACAAGCCTAATATTTTGAGGCTCCCATTATGACCAAAGAACAACAACAACAACAACAAAAATCAGCGTACACTGGAATTTTGAAATGACATTTTAGGCTTCATAACCTGATCACCGCATGAGTTTTACTTCTCTTTCAACAGGCAAGGTTAGCAAGATAATTAAAATCTCTCTACTTTAAGATCAAGGTCGGTTTTCTTGAGGGGGGAGGGGAGAATAGATTGCAATATCCATCTCCCTCTTACAAACATATATTCTTCACAGCCATGACTTCCATGGTTCTGTTTCACTCCTGAACGGCATATAATCAGTGTTACTTGTATAGTCTTGACTTAGTATGTGGGTCAGATCAAGTACATTATATCCCCCAGGCAGCTAAAATTTAACAGCTCCATAAATGTGTCATGATGACAAAAAACTCATAAAGTTGATATAAATTTAATATCAATGACCACTATTCTAGATTTTCCCTCAGGTATTGGTAAAATTACTTTTTTTATATTATTAACTGCTTCCTGGTTAACCTTACACAAGTGGCAGACTGGAATTATAGTACAGTATGTTTCAATTTACATTAGAACGCATTTTAAATAATTTGAAGTCCACAATCAGACTGTTTGTTGGATGTACCCACCACAGCCCTGTTTATCCTATGCAGTAATAGAGGTGCAAACATTATTTAGAGTTAGAAGATCCCTACGTGCATTTTTTTTTGCAGTAGAATTTCCACTATAAAAGGAAGGATGCTTAATAATGAGAAACAAACATAGCTTGTTAATAATCCTATTATGTATTAGTTTTATCACTTTAAAATATTTAATATTCAAACCACAATTAAAATTAGAAAACCCTAAACCATGCAGAAGGGGTTTTCAGGCAGGAACACTGCATAAACAAAATTAAAGTCAGCAGTGATTTCAAGTAGAAATGCTTAATAATTATCTTACAAAATAATATATGTTCAAGAGATAACAGCAAAGGTCGATTGCCTTACTTTATTCCTGTCAAGGTTTCTTCCCCACTCTGAACTCTATGGTACAGAGGTGGGGACTTGCATGAAAACCCCTAAGCTTATTTTTACCAGCTTAGGTTAAAACTTCCCCAAGGTACAAACTATTTTACCTTTTGCCCTTGGACTTTATTGCTGCCACCACCAAGCGTCTAACAGATATATAACCAGGAAAGAGCCCGCTTGGAAACGTCTTTCCCCCAAAATCCTCCCCAAACCCTACACCCCCTTTCCTGGGGAAGGCTTGATAAAAATCCTCACCAATTTGCATTGGTGAACACAGACCCAAACCCTTGGATCTTAAGAACAATGAAAAAGCAATCAGGTTCTTAAAAGAAGAATTTTAATTGGAAAAAAAAAAGTAAAAGAAGCACCTCTGTAAAATCAGGATGGTAAATACCTTACAGGGTAATCAGATTCCAGACATAGAGAATCCCTCTAGGCAAAACCTTAAATTACAAAAAGACACAAAAACAGGAATCTACATTCCATTCAGCACAGCTATTTTATCAGCCATTTAAACAAAACAGAATCTAATGCAGCTAGATTAGTTACCAAGTTCTAAGACTCCATTCCTTTTCTGTTCCTGGCAAAAGCATCACAGACACAGAGAGAACCCTTTGTTTCTCCCCCCGCCCCCCCCCAGCTTTTAAAATATCTTGTCTCCTCATTGGTCATTTTGGTCAGGTGCCAGCGAGGTTATCCTAGCTTCTTAACCCTTTACAGGTGAAAGGGTTTTTCCTCTGGCCAGGAGGGATTTTAAAGGTGTTTACCTTCCCTTTATATTTATGACAATTCTATATCAAAGCTGAATCATTTTAGTGTTCCATAGCTTCGATATTTAAAAAATAAGATGTCGAAGGATAATGCCAGGGCTCGGTGGTATTTTAAAAGTCAACTAATTGTGTTAATGTTTAAAAATATTAATGTTTCTCTTCAAACTTTGTGGTTTCTTGAGTGCATGGAAAATGCTTACTTGACAGACACACAAATGAAGTTACATTCATATGTTTCCTTTGAAGGTTTTATCAAGGCTTTTATGGATTACTGGTAAAAGGGAAATTAGATTGAAATCACCATACAAAAATGAGGTTGTCCAAGCAACAGAGTAAAACAAGGTCTTAATTAAATTATAACCCTACCCACAGCTAGTTTCTCCTATCCATATTAATGCATAAACAGGTGATAATGTGACAAAATGTTTCCTACATTTTCTTGTTTTCTATTATTTTCTTTCTAATTCTAGAGTATGCCACTGCTGCTTTGATTCTCTGAGCATTAATTTTCCAGAATCAAGACAATCAAACAACATTACTGTTGTTCAGTACAGGCTGCTCAGGTGTCAGATTTGCCTTTATTAGAACTTAAACCTAATGAACAAGAAATGATATTAGTGCGTCTTGCAGAATAAGTCTTGCATTCACCTTTTTTCCTTTCTGTGTTTGAGTAAGAAAATACTAGTGTTAATATACAAAAATTGCTTATAAGCAAAGAGACTTCCTATCCTGTTCTGAAGAGAATCTATACACACTGAGTGAAATCCTAGCCCCATTGACTTCACCCGCTGTATGTAGTCCAGATCACCCCTTCCGGGGTTTGGTTTAATTAGTAACACAGGTAACCTTAACTTCAGTTTTCTTACTAAGCTTGACTGTTCCTAGAGTTTCTCCAAAGAGATGTCTCCTCCCTAGAGCACACTTCCTCTTGCCAAAGAGGCACTGCATTCTTCCAGGGTAGCTGTGGAGAGGGGACAACCTCCCACAATGAGTCAGCATTAGCCTGCAAGGGTTGAACACTTGCTCACAAGATAGGTCACCAAAAGAACCCTGCTACTCTGTTACATGAATTATTGAATTCTAACACCTGCTGTGTTATTCATAGAATATTGGGTTAAAAGGGACCTCCGGGGGTCATTTAGTCCAACTCCCTGCTCAAAGCAAGACCAATCCCCAATTTTTGCCCCACATCCTTAAATGCCCCCCTCAGGGATTGAACTCACAACCCTGGGTTTAGCAGGCTGATGCTCAAACCACTGAGCTATCCCTGCCACTACCTTCATCAAAGGGGATTGAAAAGCATGGAGTGTAATTGTACAGTATTTGTCTGTTAAGGCTCACTGTCACTTAAAATGAAGCGTGTTTAAATTTTATCAGAATTTTACTCTTCAGATTCTGAACTGCATTAAAAAGTAATTAAAGAAATGATTCATCAGTCCAGGTACCATGATAAATATTATTCTTGATACATTAAACAGTAAGCATTATTTTGGCTACTAGGTAAGATTCAAGAAAGCTTCAGGGTATACTGTAGAACTTCCTTCATCTACCCTGTGACCACAGGAATTAAATATTAAAAATTAGGATTGTTTCATTCCAGCCTTTACTATATATATAGTAAATACATGAAGCAATCTAGGTCTAATTTTAAGTCATTGCAAAACCATTTGACTCAATGAGAAAAGAATTAGGATCAATTTATAAGTCTCTTATCTCCATGTATGTATTAGAACACCCTTTATAACGTTAAAAAAATCACTTGTTTTGCTTAAAATAAAAAAGCTGATAGGCATCAATCCCTGTTTTGTTTGTTTTAAAAAATAGTCCAGGATTTTCACTTGTCATAAGAAGTTACTGCTATGTAGTCTTGTCCCCAAATTTGGGTAACTTAAAATTGTGATGGTCTTAGCTAGGAGCATGCTTTTCAGCACAGGTAGGTAGATACATGCTAGCTCTGCTTTAGACAGTGAACTAAAAATAGCAGTGTAGCAATGGCAGCAGTCTGAGCTAGCCCCTTAAGTACAAACTCACCTGGACCCCCCAGAGCACCTGCTCAGGTGGCTAGCTCAAGCTGCGCCCTGCTACTTTTGGTGTGCTAGCTCAAGTAGAGCTAGCCCGTGTCTATCTACTCACAATAGGAAGCATGCTTTCCAGCTGCAGTGTAGACAGACCCGTGGTATAACTAGCATCTTCTAGATCAGTGGTTTTCAAACTTATGTGATCGCACCCCCTTCTTTATGTCTGTAGTAGTTTATGCCCCCCCACCACGTAAGTACATATACCGATTAAAGAAAAAATCAACATGCAACTCTCACTAATATTAAAAACCGTAAGGCTTTGATTCAAACAGAGCCAATGATCCATTGTAATAAGAGCCAAAGCAAAAACGATTGTGGTTGATGCTTACACTTAAACATGCACAGAGCATTGTAGCGAATGGATTAACATACAGATGGCAACAACTTTCTATAATGCTATGTACGCTTAACGGAAATCAAATGCACAGCACTATCTAGAGTTAAATGCACAGCGCCATCTGAGGACTCGATATGTTTGGAGGAATCAGCGTTGCTAGCTATTCATTGTTGTGGATATAATGTGTGTCGTAAGGTTTTTTCCCCCCTAAAGTTTCTCGCCCCCTCTCCCGCAGAATACATTCTGCCCCCCCCCCCCCCCCCCCCCCCCGAAAAGTCTTGCTCCGTAGTTTGAGAATTTGCAGGATATTCCCTCTCTGACGAGAAGAGAATTTTGAAATGGCTGTCAAATAAAATGCTCCAAAGCACATTTCACTGCAGTTTTAGAAAAGTGCCCAATGCATGTCTAAAAAAGATGACAAAAAAAGTTGAGTTCCAGATAGCTGAGGGATTTGGATGCCTCCAATCCAGAGGAGCTCATCATCAGATTGGTGATATGAATATACTGGTTTACCTGGTGCTCTGAGAAAACTAGAAGAAGATATTTGTGTGGTTATGAACTGAGCTACCAAAAAGAAAGATGGAAAAAGAAAAAAAAAAAGAGATACTAAATTACTTTAAAAAACTTCAAAATAATCAAGAACAAGTCAACATACTTTCACATTCTGATGCTTTTAATTAATTGGGAGTCACTTTGCAATGGTTTGAAAAACAAGAGGAAAGTGGTGCAATATGCCATACTGAAATGTATGCATTGTGCATACTGTCATTTTGAGATGTTAAATTTTATTACGTTTCCGACCTTATTCCTCACTCCTCTGTTAATTAGTAAAATAGTTTTACTGTAAATATGTCCACCCACTGCATCCTACTAACTTTTCCATCTAGTAATTTCTTTGCTCTGAATTCCTGTCCAAATAAAATATGTATATTTTAACCAGAACCAGATAAAGTAATGCAATATGATTTTCATCAATATTTATTCACATTTTTAAATAAATTTGTTTCAGCTTTGTTTTTTATGAATATTCTAGCCAGTGATTTCTGGCAGAAATGTTTTTAAAAAGCAATGCATTGTCAGTGAAATAGTGGAGAATATTCATAGAAAGAAAACAATGAATTTGCAATCACAAGGATTTGCATGGAAAAACTGATTCTGATAGGAATGTTCATTCAATCAAAAACATACCACCCTAATACCGCCAATAGTGTGGTGTAGCAGGCCCAACGGATTCACATAAGGAGTGTCCCACTCTCCGCATGCAGCCCCTAGTGCAGAATGTGCAACAGAAGTTAACACTATAGGTAAGAAACTGGGGAGAATTGGACTTCTTTAACAATCAAATGTGGAAGTAAGGATTCCGTAAAAAGTAGGCAAACATTTAGGGGCTGATTTTCCTCTACCACTGATTTTACATCAGTGTACCTCCAAAGACTTCAGCAGAGCTACTCCTGATTTATACTGTAGTAAGTGAGATAACTATCAGGGCCATAATACTTATTTTCTACCTACTTCTCATATATTATAGGTGAAAAGAAAACATCACACCCTTAACACCAATGTTTTTCAGACCCAGAGATTCAAAAAGAAAAATACTCTAATGGGCAGTTACAATTTTACATTATAGCTTAGAGATGTAGGGCCAACTCACTATTTATGGATTACTGAACTTCTATTTTAAGTTATAAAATTATAAAATTGTAACTCACCACCACAAGAGTTAGATCAGGATTCTGCTTTTGTTCTAGTTTGGACGTTTTTTCCCATATTTCCCTTAATTAGGGGTGCCAGGCATCTGGTTTTTGACTGGAATGCCTGGTCGAAAAGGGACCCTGGCATTAAAAGTCTGGTTGGTGGCGCAGCTGGGACCCGGGTGGAAGGTAGGTTCCCTGCCTGCCCTAGTCCGCGTGGCCAGGGAGGCTCCATGCGCTGCTGCTACCCAAAGGCTGGCTCTGCAGCTCCCATTGGCCAGGAACTGTGACCAATAGGAGCTGTGGGGGCAGCACCTGCAGGTGCAAGGGCAGGATACAGAGCCTCCCTGGCCACCCATGTGTCTAGGGGCTGCAGGCACCTGGCGGCTGCTTCCCGGGAGCCGTGGTAAGCGCCGCCGAGATCCCGCACTCCGAAGCCTCTCCCATACCCCAACCTCTACCCCAGCCTGGAGTCCCCTCCTGCACCCAAACTCCCTCCCAGAGCCTGCATCCCCCCATCCCCCAACACCCAGTCCCCAGCCCCAGCCCCCTGATGCACCTCAAACTCCTCATCCCCGGCCCCTCCCCAGAGTCCACACCTGCAGCCAGAGCCTACATCCCCTCCTATATCTCAAACCCTTCATCCCCAACTCCACCCCAGATCCTGCACTCCCAGCCGGAGTCCTCACCCCAATCCCTTGCCCCAGCTCAGAGCCCTCTCTCACACTGTGAACCCTTCATTTCTGGCCCCACTCAGAGCCCACACCCCCATCCCAGAGCCCATAACCTACCTGCACCCTAACCCCCTGCCCCAGCCTGGTGAAAGTGAGAGACAGTGGGGCAGAGTGAGCAGAAGAGGGAGGGGGATGGAGTGACCAGGGGTGGGGCTTCAGAAAAGGGGCGGGGCAGGGGCAGGGCCTCCCAGCAGGGGGCAGAGCTGGGATGTTCGGTTTTGTGCAATTAGAAAGTTGGCAACCCTACCCTTAGTACATGATCATAATTTGATTTCATTTTCTAAGAAACGTCTGGTCCATTTAGCAATCTGTCTGAAATAAAAGATAGGATCTACAGTCTACGGCTCATAATCTAAGGGGGAGCGAGGACACATTCCTCCACACTGAGCAGCAACCAGACACAGCAATAGTTCCACCATTGCTTTCCTCATTAACAAACACTGTGATAATTGCTATGATTAGTACTTTGCAGTTAATTTATGATTTGTCATAGGAGCAAAACATCACTAAATAGCATTTATATGGAAAAGATCTATGTGTTAGCCTGTTATGTTCAGCCATTGAAGTATTGCTACCGTACCTACTGGGGCTACAACAGCACAGGGTGGAGTCTCGATTTTTCCTCTGGGATGAGGAGAATGTCCTACTCCATTTTAGAAAAAACTAATTTGTTTTTGCAGTATAATCTGCCTGTGAACATTAGTACACAAGTGGTGGGCAGTTACCTCAAAACTTTTCATTGACTACTAACCTTAATCAATATAGAAATTTCCTTCAACTGTGGTCACATTCCTTTTGCAATAGTTTTCTGTGAATTTTCTAATGAATGGCCTGATTATCTTTTATGTTGGTCGAAATCAGGAGTAACTCCATTGAAGTTAAACACTAGTGTAAAATTGCTGTAAATTGACAGACCAAAAGCATTAGAAGGAAAGTTTGCAGACACTCTGAATTTTACACATATATTAGAAATTATTTGCAGAAAAAGCTATTTTTGAATTCATGAGAATTCACATTGTGAAAGTGATTCCGAAGCCGTGCCTACACTGGGGAAATGCATAAAAAATGCCGAGTGATAAAACCTGTGAGAGCTCTAATGTAGGCAAGGCTAGTGTAAATTATGTTTTCTACTAGCTAGCCACTTTACATTAGTATTCAGCTATGACAAACAATATTTTTTCTTTTTGTAATTAACTAAATAATTGGATAACCCCAGACAGACCCTCAAACTCTCACTATGTACGTCTTTGACTTTCTATATAGCCTATAACTTTTACACTATGGAGCCCCTCCCCCACAAAAAAACCAAAAACCAAAACCAAAAAAGTGAGACTCAGAATGTGAATTGTGCTAGGCCAATATTTAATTGACTGAACTCAAACTCATTAACAGATTTGCTTAACACTTCTCAGAAAATTCTAGCTTTAATGAGAGATCGTGTGCAGAAAAATTGAGACACATGAACCGTATTTCTCAAAGTCAAAGAGATGGATTCTATTTTTGCAGTTAAAGTGGAAGTTCAAACTTTAACCATAGCACCACTTTTGTTCTACCATATAAATCTACCTATCTGATCCAAGCTATCCAAGTACTTGAATTTTCAATGATTGCAATGAATTGATCACAAATAATTTACACAGCAAGAAATTTGGTGATCTAGATACACAACTCTGTGTTCCATAGACTGCACAGGCTTCCATTTTGTTTCCAGGTGGAAGCCAAGGTTTTGATTTTAGTCAATAAAGCCTCTTTGTAAATGAGCTCACTCACTACTAGGCAGACCCTTGTGGCCAGGCACGCTGTGGGAATTCTCTTGCTGGGCTAGCTCCCCCTGTTAATGGTCAATCTAGAATTGTGGCGGTTTCTCTGTCAGGAATGTGGCCCTCTGGCCAGGTCATCATCTTAAATCTACCCCTCCAGTCCCCAAAAAAGTCTTTAACAAAAACAAAAATCCTTCTGCTCTTTTTGGGGCTCTTCTTCAGCCAATGTTCAGTTCAGCCTTCTGTCCCTTGCTATATCCGACAACCCTTACAGTGGGCTTGCACACTTCCAGCCTTGGGGCTGGTAGGGGAACCCAGTCCCACCCTCTACTGTGGGTTCCAGCCCCAAGACCTGTAGCAAACAGCTCGGTCTGCTCCTTTACTTGTGCTGCAGTTTTCTCCAGCCACTTCCTATCTCTCTTCTCAGGTTCCCACTCTGGGTTGTACAGTCACTTCCCTGGTTGCTCGGGGTCTCTACCAGGCCTGGAGAGTTTTTCAATCCCTTCCTTGCTTGGCCAGGTTCTGTCTCTCCTTCCTCTTTTGCTTTCCTGCTCTGAAGCTTTTCCTCTGCTGACTCAGGGCATTGCAGGAGCCTTCTTGGGCCCTGCAGGGTCTACAGACACACCTGTACTCTCTTTAAGCTTCCTTCTTTACCACAGACACCTTCAGCTTTTTATGGGGAAGTGCCTGATGCCTTTAAGGTGGGGCTCAGTCTGTAATCAGGTTTGCTTATCCCCAGGCTCTTTAGCCCCCTGGGGCAAGCCAGCCACCCTGTTGAAGCACTTCTATGCTTTGGATTTTAGGTACCCTTTAAATATTTTATTATTTACCTTAGAAATCACCCCTCTCGCTATGCCCCATCTTGGTATTGGAAATCAGCTCGGACACCGTTCACTACAGTCCCCATATTTGTACTCCAGGAGGATAGAGGTAGGATGCTGTCAGGAAGAAGGGCTTCTAGAATTTCCTTCCCCCTTTTGTTCTGACAGAATCTCAATTTGTTGATCTTCTAGGGAGGTTTCATGGTTTGTGTTTACACAGGACCTTCTTGGGCAGATGCGGTGACTGGCATGAGTTCAACTGAGTGAGAGCAGTGGAGTTCTGTTCTAAACGGACAACAGGTTTTGTAGTTTCTCCTATACGGTATTTCAAAGTGGTTACACAACCAGGGATCATTGGCCTGTGCATATTTTATAAATCAAATGAAATAGATATCAGTTACATGTTTAGGTTATCTTAAGAGGGTTAATAAACACTACATTACTATTTATTTAGACGTTTGGATTTCAGTATCCTCAATAAATGCTACTATCTCATTTTTTTTAACTTATAACTTACATGGACCTTTTTGACCTATGAGAATGAAAACCAAAGAAGATAGGAAAATCATTTAAGTGGAGGGAAAAAAACATTGGAAAACTACATGGTGGTTAATACACAGAACTAAAAAAGGGTGCGCTCTGCATAAAAGGAAACTGAAACAAGACAATTGTAATAAACAAGATAAGAGCATGGCTGACGGGAACAACTGACTCTGCATTAAAGACCTAAATAAGAAGTTTCTTGTTCATTTATCAATGAGTCAAGAAGTATATTTGCATTTTATTTTTACTAAATTTGATTGCGATGATGGTAATCCTATAGAGGAAAGAGAGCAAGTACAAAATAAACTAAGCAAAACTAAAGCCAATTCAAAGATTACTGGCTTGAATTGTTTAAATTGAAAGACCAATGGCTGGGAAAAGGAATTAGAAAAATGACAGTGAGTACACTTAAGCTTCTCAGTTATGATGAGCCTAGTCATTCCTTCAACTTTCAGTTTAATCATCACATAAGAACATTACCTACCAGAACAAAATAGGAGAGCTATTGGTAGGCCTTCGAACTGAATAAGATGACTTCTTTATTACTCAAAAACCCAGTCTAATATTTTACCAGTTGTACAAAAGACCCTACCAATAGCTACACAGAGCAATAAGTATAAATGATAATACATTAGTAAGCAAGAAGGTTGTATATCACCTTAAAGGTAGTGGGTGTTTTTACCCAAGACCTGTTATAGATTGTTTCATTAATTTAATTTTGAAGAAAAATAATACAGATCAAATCACATATCAATCAATGTTGTAAAACTCAACCTTTAAAAACATACTTACCAGAATTTACAGTGGAAATGTGCCTCAGCCCAGAAGTATTTATCTGGATCTCTATATACACAAATACTATAGGCCAAAAATGAATAGTGTGATTTGCTTCAAATTGCAGAGAAACATAAATAAAGTTTTGAAATCTTTTGCTCTTGATAGTGAGTACCCCACTTGAAAATATAGTCAACTTTTAGTAGATATAGAACTGCTGCAAGTGACTTGGTTTAAGTAATGACCTGCATTTATGAATGAAGTCATTAATATCTTCGTTGAACGATAGCTTTCTACAGAATTTAATATGTAGGTGAGTGCAGGATTTTGGAATGCAACACTGTCATTTGAACACTGCTAGGTACACACACATGGTCTAATTACCATTTCCACCAAAGTTCCTTGACACTGCTCTGGTAGTCGCAAGGTGTTAGGCCCTTTAAGGCTCCCTAACACTGCCAGAATGGTATTAAGGAGCCTTAAAGTAAAAAAGACTCACGCCCCACAGGACATAACAGAAAACAACATTTGCAGGATGTACAAAGAGAGAAAGAAAACAACATGTGTGTCACTCAGAGTAATCCAAAATTTCAGTGTCTACTTGGGACCTGAAATATGGGCTCAAATGGTGGCTGGCACTTGTGCAGGTGTGTCAGAGGTGTAGAGAATGCAAAAAGCCTTCCCTTCCACTGCATACTCTAACCAACAGTCAGCCACAGTTACAATCCCTGCACACCCTTGAGGTTTTAACCCTCTTGCCAATATTTAGGGGTTAATGACAAATGGGTTCGGTTTTACCCTATGAATGGTTGATTCGTTTCCATAGTGATTTACTTTGATTGTTAAGACTGAGACAACAATTTACAACACAAATTATTCAGCAGATTCAGCCTCTTTCCACCCATGGACTATCTAGGACTACAATCAGATCATCCTAATACTTCAGCAAATTTATTCATTATTCATATGTGACAAATATCTTTTTGATTTTTTTATTCTGTGGATTGAGTGCAAATATCCAAAATTAAAGCTATGTTGCTTAGTTGTGGCCAGATACATCACAGAGTATTTTTTATGTTCCCCGATTGGAAGAGCATGCAGACACTTCTGAAATATTAGAGAGAGAGAGGTTTCTGGAAATATTCACTCTTACAACTTTGATATTAGAGTTCAAAACATTTTGCAATAAAGCTGGATTTCTTGAATGCTCAGAGAAATGACACACAAAAGTGTTGCACACATGGCCATAGTTTAATTTTTTTTTAAATGTACACAACCATTTTCTACGTGTGTATTATTTCCCCAGTTCTTCTAGTACTGAATGTTTAGACTGGTGCAGGGACAGTAAATCTAAAATTATGACCTGTGAAGTCAGCTTTTAGATGCCCATAGACTCAGCCAGACCAGTCAAGACTTTATCCAAAGGCCTTCTTACACACACCCTGTCTCTCCCTGTTTAGGGTAGTTTTCACCTCACGATACCCTATGACATGCCATGTTCATACTCAAGTTACTTATTTCAGTGTTATCATCCTATCCTCTGTGACCCTCTTCACCCAGAAGTTTACTTACTCTTGCTAGAATTTAAGAGCTAGATTGATATCAGCCCTGCTGATGTATGTAATGGAAGGGCAAAAGTTGCAAGGTGCATGTCCACACCTCTTCTGTCCCTGTGGATGGGTCAGGCATAATTCTTACGTGGAGTGAAGGCATTGTGCCCAACCATGGCCACCAGGAGTGCTGGCTGCCATAAAAGGGACAGAGAAGAGTGAGGGCAGAACTGGCCTGACACTAAGAGGAGAACACTTTTTCAAAGAATGGTAGAGCTGCTGCTCTAGCATGACCTATCCCTGAGCCCTAAAGGCCTAAGAGAAATTCCAGCTGAATCTGCCAGAGGGTAGGCTCTTCCTCATCCCCTACAATGCAGTACATGGCTTAAAGCCATGATTTATTCCCTATGGTTGTTAAAAGTGAACACACATTAGTATCTTGTGAAAGGTAAAATTCAGAGCTCACCTTTGGTCATGTTCTGTGCTCTGACACATACAACATTTTCAACGAGTGCCGTAGGTGTTTGTCAAATGTTTCTGAGCAGAAATTTGACCTTTTTGTTTTCAGGTACAATGGGAAATTCCAATAACCATCTCAATTCTTATTAAAATATATAAACAAACCACGATAAAAGTCAACTATAGGATTTAGAAGGTGACTGGGACAGTATATTTGTTTGACTGTTTGTCTACTGATTAATGGATTTAACAAGTGAATTAGCAAAGAAGGGACTTCGAGTTTGTAAGCCTTGTTTCCTCTGCACTGGTCCTGGTTGGAGGATATTTTTTGGATCCGTTACCACAGACTGTAGCTTTAATATTTATCCTATTGTTGCATGGAATGAGTTATAGTACTTATGTGCCTTTTTTGATCACAGGCCTCTTAAATAACTTATTACAAAAGTAATGTAATACAAATACTTAGTACTTTTGTTGCATTTTAAATTTTGAAATTGCTTTACAAATTTCAACTAAACAAACCGCATAATAAATATACTATGAGGTGCATAGGTAAGTATTATCTTCATTCTACAACTGAGGAAACAGCCACAGAAAGATATGACTTGACCAATGCCACACAGCAACCCTGTGTCAAAGTCAGGATCACAATTGGGGAGCTCTTTGCTCAGTCCACTAGATCATACTTCCTCTTTTGGCTTCCTGCTTGGCTCATCTTTCAACCTCAGCACCTGACTGTGCTTCCATAAAAATCAATGGCAAAAGTCCCATGGAATTCTGGGTGAGTAGACTTAGGTCCTCACCAATATGCAGCCTGTAGAATCAGATCAGCCTGTGCTTCCTTCAAATCTCACTGAAAAGAGAAGTCTCACTGCTACAAGCAGAGTCTCCTTATTAGTGTCCAGAGAACCTTTAGCTATACAGGGTGAAAGAGAAGATTAATTTACACTTTCCTTAACTGTTAAAGTAATTTTCTGCTGGTTTGCAGCCCTGGCTATTTGAACATGCTTGTGATTCCAGGTTGTTTTCTGTACTATGATTGTCTGCAGGAATTGCTCCAATATGTTTAATTTGTCATCTTGCTGATATGAGAACAAGTTCCATTTTTTAAAAAAAATTCTGAAGTAAAGGTTCTATGGGCACTGCAATCGCTTTTAACCTAATTCTAAGGCAAGCGTATATTTCTCCCAATAATTTAATGGCCAATTGGTGCATTTATTGTTCATCAGTCAGTATACTTTGTGTTGTTTATACGGCATTCATCAGAATTACACAATCTCCCATGACACTTATCCAGATTGGCTTTTGTCTCTTCTGCATATTTATATATGCCCCTCTTTAAGAGCTGAGCCACTGAACTTCCTGAAAGCACAATTGTCACAGTGTTAAGCGAATCTCAGGGGATTCAGAGATACAGTTCAGTTATGCTAGTCCCTAAAACTGAATGCAAATCCATACTGTTACCATACCTATAAAGTTGCATTTTAAAAATATTAATATAGATTTTATATTATAGTTAAAAGAAACAAGTCTTCCTTAAAGGCAATTTATTGGATGTGAGATAGATTGTGTGATGTAATCCAATTCACATCCATCCAGAATATATGGATGATGAGGTCAGAAGTCAGGATGTTGTTATTTATTTTTTAGTATACACTTAGAATTGATTTCCTTGGCAACAAATTTATTTTCAGTAGTGAGATCAAGGCAAAGTGCTATTTAAATTAAAATAAGTAATGCTTTGATAGTGGATGCAACTGTATGCAAAGAGAATGAGCATTACATATGTCTGCATTTAGACCTTGATTCAGCAAGGTACTTAAACATCTGCCTAACATTAAATACAAATAATTCCAGTGAAGTCAATAGGACTAAACTTCCATGTAAGAGAGAAAACCTTTTGTAGTGGTAAACACCCATTTTTTCATGCTTTGTGTGTATAAAAAGATCTTCTATACTTTCCACAGTATGCATCTGATGAAGTAAGCTGTAGCTCACGAAAGCTTATGCTCAAATAGATTGGTTAGTCTCTAAGGTGCACAAGTACTCCTTTTCTTTTTGCGAATACAGACTAACACGGCTGTTACTCTGAAACTTGCTGAATTGGAGCTTTCATCTGCAGTTCCATGGGATTTTTTTTATTAACACACTTTGGAGCATCCATCTTTAACAAATTGTTTTTAAAAAATTACAGAAGCTGGAATAGTTCATTATGTTTCTCTAATCAATTTGCTGTGAGTTCTGGAAGTTCTTTCTCTCTTACTATGCAGGTCTAACAGAATCTGTGTTTGTTTATAGTTAAAAGTATCATTCCAATGTGCAATCAATAAAATAGTGAAAATGAATACCCTTGCTCTAAATGGCATTAAGATAACTCTGGGCTCACCTGTAAGAGGTACAGTATATTTGTCATTCTATCCAGCCACAAGAACTCTAAACTAGATGTATCAGTTGTAATTCAAGGTGACCTCCCTCACTGCATTATGGTATTCCCAGATGGTTTAAAGCTTAGCTGCTCAGCTCCTCTTTCAATGTCAGAAGTATTGTATATGAATATTATACCAATTTTCAAATTTCCAGTGACTCCCAATGGGAAAGTATAGACATTAACATTCTTGTCATCCAGAATATTGGATTTTCTATCTATTAGACGTTGAAAGAAATATCAGCAAATTGGTTTTACCTCAGGTATGTATTGTTGGTCATAGAGGTCAACTTTTTTCATGCCTACCTTCTCGGTTCCAGAATAAATTTCTTAGAAAACATTGTTACACATAATACCTACAGTGGCTGAAAGGTAAAGTTACGTGTGACACATTTCTAACATCGCCTTTGAGAATTCAAGATTTATTTTGTATTTTAGATTATCTAGCTACAGATGGATTTGTATGTGCAAGTGAACATTTTCAATGCTGCCTGTACTATCAAAGATTTTCCATAAGCCTAAAGAACATGGGATTCACCTTGGTACAAGTTAACAACCTCAAAATAAATGTAAAATTGTTTGGTTGGCCATATTTTTAAACTCTGGATTTTCATATGAAATTGCTTTTGGTCCCAATGCGGTCACTGTTACTCATGCTAAGTGGTCTCTTAATCTGTAAATTGTCCTACTGAGAGCTTGTAGTGCCAATTTCTACTGAGGCAAGAACACCCCATTTATTGCAACATAAGGGCGGTAGAATTGGCCTTGTATTAATTATAATTATTGACAAAGAGCCTCAGGATCACAAGTGGCATTTCCCTTCTCCCCACCTAGGTTCTTTTTCTGATGCCTCCACCAAAGTTGACTCCTCACTATACCAAAACATAAGGAGTGCTGTACCTTGGGAATAGGAATAATTCTACTGGCAGACAAGGACTATAAAACCCATTACTGAAGAAACCATAAAGCAACACAACACAAACCCCAGCAAAAGAATTACACCCCTCCCCACCCATACCCCCCAACAAAGAATATAAATAATGTGGTGCCAGGTCAGACTCTGCTACTGCAGACACTCTTCTTCTCTGCAGGGCTGGAACTGCATTACCTATGAAGTAGCTCCCACAGCTGTTCAAAGACTCCCTTTGTGGGAAGGGGAGTTAATCAGAGACTCCCTGATATGTTCAGCTTCAACCTCAAAGCTCAACATGAAAACTAGTCTCTCAGTCAGACTGTCCCTTCTCACTGAAGGGCTGAGCAGACCTGGCTCATCACTAACCCACGAAACTGCTTGTCCATATCACCCTATTGGCCTCAGCAGCTATTTCTAGTGCCTTCTGTCCTCACCCCTGACTCCTAGCATTCTGGGAAATGGTGTCAGAGGATTTTAGTACACATTACATTTGCAGTCCATTGGGTAGGACTCCCTGGAGGCTCAGTTCGGCACTCCAGGAAATGGCAAATATCAAGTGGCAGCTACGTGCCTTTTTAAAAAAAATGTTATTTGAATCAGGTAAAAAACCAAAAAGATAAAAGTAGCAGTTAAAGTGTTTCTTTGGTTTTCATCTCAAGAGGTGCTGCTGAGCAAATCCTAAAAGAATTAGCAGAGGACAATGTTTCAGCTGATTTTCAAGAGGCAAGGAAAGTAAAATTAATTTGTAATTAAACTTAAAGGGCTTGACTCTAAAATAGTGGCTGTTCTTTCTTCTGCCCTTGACCCAGTTATATTATGAACATGATACAAATAAAGCTTCAGATAATGAATAATGAATACATGAACCACATGGAAGGATAGTAAAGTGTCTCTAATCAAGAGGACAAGCAGCTGCAACTTCAGTATGCAACAACCCCAGCAAGAAGTGGGAAAGTTGGACTTAGCCTGGAAATGCAGAGCACAGATATAGGAGAAACAATTTATTAATTGTACGTATCCTGAAGGCAGCTGAAGACCCTGTCCTACAACCTCTTTTGAAGTGTAGCTTCCCAAGATTTTGAATCTGGAATCCAAAACATGTCTACACTAAAAATCAAGCTTTGATTCCTCATCCCCTGAATAATAGAAAGCTAAGGCTGCTACACGGTGGCTCTGTTTGTTCCCCAATCAGGTGAAAAACATAGCAGCATTGTGGAGACAAGAGAAGGGGATATTGAGGGAAAATTGTGTATTACCCATGGGTGAATACTTTTTACAAAGCAATCACTCCATATCTGACCTCTCAGCCCCTGTCCTTAAAGGAAATTGGCAGAATACCTTCAGAAGCCGAGCCTGTGAATTTAAATTCATAACTCTGCTGGACACTAACAACTATGGACTTAACACAGGAACTGGCTTTATGGCTCATTACAACAATTTGTAACACATCCTATTGCCTGCTAACCCTTAGTTGCCCACTTCATTTTAAGTGGTCTCCTACAACATATGTGATCCTCTTATACTTAACAACATGCTCCCACCTTGTATTTAGCTTAGACACTCTGGTTTCCTTCTCCAGACCTGAGGTAAAGCTTGTCTCTTCCATGTATAGAAGCTGGTTCAATAAAATATATTACCTCACCTACTTTCTCCCTCTCATCTCCTGGGACCAACTTGGCTGCAACAATACTACAAACAAAACTTTTCTCCCCAGTGATAGAAAGAAAGAATGGCATGGGCTCCCTGAGAAGAAAATTCTTTAGTTGTGCCATCCTGTAGCCAGCAGGAAAGGTTAAAGAAGATGATGTGGTGCATACATTCCACAAACCCAAAGAAATAGCAGCCTTCATCCAACAGAAGCAAGCCATGGTCCGCAGGCATGAAGAAGCCTGACACTCAGCAAATATGAATTGTATTAATTCAAAAGCGAATGGCACATGTATTCCCTTTTTTAGATTAAAACAACGAGTTATGTCATGCAAGCTCTTACTTCATTAATGTGGAAATATTAGCTTTCTTTTTTCTTAATTACATGTAGTGTTCTGCCCAGCTTCTGAGATCTCCTTTTACACTTCAGCAATACCTGTACCTAATCACAGTTCTTACTACTATTACAATGGCTATATTTTGCAAATGATGCATCTTCCCTGTCCCACTCAGCTCTGGATTTTAATACAGATGGGTTGATCTATTCTCAGTGACAAGTTCTGATTGCGGTTTTCATTCCATCTCTCTGGCTTAGATGGGTATGGTTACACTTATCCTAATGAATGCCAGCCTGAATCTGATACTATTGGTTTACCCCCTGAATTTAATGTATGACAAGCAGAGATTATTGAACCAGACTAACAATGTAGTGTAAAATATGACCAATTTTAACTCTCTTGGGGGGTGGGGGTGTTTAGCCTTTTCTCTGGCAGCTTGTTGCTTTCTGTTTCTTAAAAGGAAAGATTTATAAAAGGATAGCTTATACAAATCAAAACTATTTAGATGTATCAGGGATATGAATGAAAGAGTAAGAGCAAATGCAATAATTTTATATCGCGATATTACCACATTAAATTTTAGGCTCTGGCTTTATTGGTTTATTCAATTTTGTAATTTTTTTGCATAGGGAAGTAGGATTTAGGCCTTTATGGATATGTCTATTTAGCCTATGGCAGTGAGCCTCCCAGCCCAGGTCAACCGATTTGGATTAGTGGGACTTGCGCTAGCACTCTAAAAATAGCAGTGTAGACAGAGCTTTGAAGTTGTAGTTTGGGGTCTGAAGCTCGCCCCTGTTAAGCTTCTGAGTGCAGGCTCCAAACATACACTTGTCAGGGATGGTCTAGATAATAGTTAGTCCTGCCTCAGTGCAAGGGACTGGACTAGACACCCTATCAAGGTTCTCTTATGTCCTACATTTCTATGATTTTCTCTGTTTCTGGAGATTGTGAAAAAGGGAGCTTGAAAGTTTGTTTTATGAGGAATAGAGGTGGTAGTTGGACTCTGTGTGAGAGGGAACAAAAAAAAGAGACTGGTATGGAACTGGTATGGAATCTTTCTTACAATTTACTTAGAATACAAAGGTCATTCTTCATGTCCTTTTCAAATCATGTTCAATGTTTATATGATGCCTTCATGTTTTGGATACTTAACTGACACTACGTCTGTCAACCAAAAAATTCACATTAAAAATATAAAGACAGCAATAAAACTGAAGAGGAGAGACTTCTGACATATTGACTGGCATGAGATGCTAAGTAGACTTCTGTGAGGTCTGTGTCAACTACTAGTTTTTTTCATTCACAAAAGGGGCCATTGTGATCATCTAGTCCGAGTACCTGTATGACATCACCAATAAATCCTCCCCAAAACAATTCCCTTAGAACTAGGGAATATCTTTCTAGAAAACATCCAATCTCAATGGAAAAATTGCCAGTGATGGAGCATCCACCACAGTTTTTGGTAAACTGTTGCAATAGTTAATTACCTTCACTATTAAAAATATACAACGTATTTCCAGTCTGAACCTATCTTGCTTCAAATTCCAGCCATTGGAACTTGTTATACCTTTGTGTGCTAGATTTAGGAGCCCATTGTCAAATATTTTTATCCCAAGGAGTAATATAGACTGTGATCAAATCACCCCTTAACACTAACACATTTTCGAATCCTTTAATTGTTCTTGTGGCTCTTCTCTAAACCCTCTCCAATTTATCAATATCCTTCTTGAATTTTGGACACCAAAACTGGACAGTCACATGACTGCCATATACAGAGGTAAAATAATCTCTTGATTCCTACTTATGATTCCCCTATTTATGCATCCAAGGATTGCATTAGCCCTTTTCGCCACAGCATCACACTGGGTGCTCATGTGCAGCTGATTATCCACCATGACTCCCATATCTTTTTCAGAGTCACTGCTTCTCAGGATAGAGTCTATAATCCTGTAAGTATGGCCTACATTATTTGTTCCTAGATAGATACATTTACATTTAGCCATATTAAAATCCACAACATTTGCTTGTGCCCAGCTTATTAAGAGATTCAGATTGCTCTGTGTCAGTGGCCTGTCCTTTTCGTTATTTACGACTCCCCCAATTTATGTCTTGAGCAAGTGGTACTCTGAATACCAAGGAAAGCATCCAGTCTCCTTCAGATTTTTCACAGAATCACAGAAGTGTAGGACTGGAAGGGACCTCAGTCGATCATCTAGTCCAGTCCTCCGCACTCAAGGCAGGACTACATAATAGCTACACTATTCCTGACAGGTATTTGTCTAACCTGTTCTTAGAAACTTCCAACAGAGATTCCAGAGACTCCCTAAGAAATTTGTTCCAGTGCTTAATTGCCCTGATAGGAAGCTTTTCCTAACGTCCAACCTAAACCTCCCTTCCTGCAATTTAAGCCCTTTTCTTCTTGTCTTATCCTCAGAGGTTGACAAGAACAATTTTTCTCCCTCCTCCTTGTAACAACTTTTTATGTACTTGAAAACTGTTACCATAACCACCATCATAATCAGTCTTCTCTTAACATAAGAACAGCCATACTGGGTCAGAGCAAAGGTCCATCTAGCCCAGTATCCTGTCTTCTGACAGTAGCCAGTGCCAGGTTCCCCAGAGGGAATGAATAGAACAGGTAATCATCAAGTGATCCATCCCCTGTTGCCCATTCTCAGCTTCAGGCAAACAGAGGCGAGGGACACCATCCCTGCCCATCCTGGCTAATAGCCATTGATGGACCAATACTCCATGAATTTATCTAGTTCTTTTTTGAACCATATTATAGTCTTGCCCTTCACAACATCCTCTGGCAAGGAGTTCCACAGGTTGACTGTGCATTGTGTGATAAAATACTTCCTTTTATTTGTTTTAAACCTGCTGCCTATTAATTTCATTTCATGGCCCCCTAGTTCCTGTGTTATAAGGAGTAAATAACACTTCCTTATTTACTTTCTCAGCACCAGTCATGATTTTATAGACCTCTATCATATCCCACTTAGTCTTCTGTTTTACAAGCTGAAAAGTCCCAGTCTTTTAAATCTCTCCTCAGACGGCAGCCCTTCCATGCCCCTAATCATTTTTGTTGCCCTTTTCCAAGTCTAATATATCTTTTTTGAGATGGGGGGGATCACATGTGCACACAGTATTCAAGATGTGGGCATACCATGGATTTATATAGAGTCAATATGGTATTTTCTCTCTTATTACCTATCCCTTAATAATTCCCAACATTCTGTTCGCTTTTTTGACTGCCGCTGCACATTGAGTGGATGTTTTCAGAGAGCTGTCCACAATGACTAAGATCTTTCTAAGATTTCTTTCAGACTAAACAAGCTGATTTTTTTCAGTCTTTCCTCAGAAGTCATGTTTTCTAGACCTTTAATCATTTTTGTTGCCCTCCTCTGGACTTTGTCCAATTTGTCCACATCTTTCCTGAAAGTGGTGCTCAGAATCGGACACAATACTCCAGTTGACTCCTTATCAGCTCAGAGTAGAGTGGAAGAATTTCTTCTCGTGTCTTGCCTAGAACACTCCTGCTAATGCTTTTCACTTTTTTTTGCAACAGTGTTACACTGTTGACTCATATTTAGCTTGTGATCCACTATAACCCCCCTATCCCTTTTTGCAGTACTTCTTCCTAGGCAGTCATTTCCCATTTCGTCTGTGTGCAACTGATTGTTCCTTCCTAAGTGGAGTACTTTGCATTTGTCCTTATTGAATTTCATCCTGTTTACTTCAGACCATTTCTCCAATTTGTCCAGATCATTTTGAATTTTAATCCTATCCTCCAAACAATTTGCAACCTCTCCCAGTTTGGTATTAACCACAAAACTTTATAAGTGCACTCTCTATGCCATTATCTAAATCATTTATGAAGATATTGAACAGAACCAGACCCAGGATCAATCCTGTGGGACTCCACTTGATATGTCCTTCCAGCTTTACTGTGAGCCACTGATAACTACTCTCTGAGAATGGTTTTCCAACCAGTTATGCACCCATAGAGTAGCTCCATCTAGGTTATATTTCACTAGTTTTTCTATGTCTCTTCCTCTCACCATTCAATTCAGGCTCCTTAGGCAGAGGTTTCATGTCACAAAGCAGGGAATAAATATGGCTCTGGCATAACTACATCTAGACTATTGTGCTTAGTTTGGGGATCCTATTTTATGTTTACCACAGACTTATGAAGATATCACACACACAGATTGACCTGATGGAGTTGTGTAGGCAGCAGTATAGGCATAATATTTGCTCTTTTTTTGGAGGAAGACAGCAACGTATGTGGTGGACAAATCTCTGAACTAAGAAGAGCTGCTCAAAACAGAAAAAAATTGAATATTTGTGTCTATTTCTATCAAAATTTTATTTTTGTGGAAATTTTCCGACTATTGCTAGATTCCAGTGATACAGAGATTTTTTTAGGGATTTCAATTGATCTACAAGCTTTAAGTGTTTAAGTCCTAAGACAAGGCTTGCACAGATATATGATCATCCTTTCAACAAAGTGGCATCTATGTGGACATGTTTAATACCTCTACATGGTTACAGCAATGTGCAGATTCTTGTTTCTATATCTTTGGTTTAATTTATTCCCCAGCAGATTCTGGGCTAATAAATTTCTCATTTTAATCTCAAATAGTTGTGAGGTAAAGGAGAGCCAGAAATGAATTCCAAGAGTGGCTTGACTAATGTGACTTTCCTTCTTCAACAGAAGACATCTAACCGATCAATTGAGCACGTCATTACTATGTTTGTGTATACAATAACAGTGACTGTGTGCGCACATTTCTAAAAATCTGGACTTAAAAACGAATGTTGAAAGCTATCCCACTTTGCCTTTGTCTAATCCACATTCCCCACCAAGTGCAAGAGAAATACAGCAGATTTGGGGGGTGGGGGGGAATCAGGCCAACCAATTACAATATCTGAGAGGGCAGTTTTTCAAGAAGATTCATCTTTATTATAGAAGACTACTTGCAAAATGCTGTGACAGCCGACATAAAAGGTGGCATTATGTCAGTTTATATTCTTGCCTTGGGCTCCGAAAGGAACTAATTTTCAAAAGCACTGTATGGAAAGTGATATTTCCCATTTGCAGTTCTGTGGCATTGGCCTGATAAAGATCAGCAATGATCCTTGTTCAGGCACAAGTTTCCCTGGCCAGTGAATTTTTCGGGAATTGGTTATGGGCCCAATGCATGCTTCAGCTACAGATATTTTGGGACCTACTCTAGCTTCTTTTCTAAGGTACTAAGGACTTAGGCAAGTACCCAGGCAAGTTAACATTAAGGTTGCCTTCAAATGCTTGCAGTTTTTGAGCAGTATCCACCTGAATGAGAAGTTCTGTTCAGTTCCCTTTCAATTAAAAATACACACACAGTGTTCTGCCCTGCTAGTTACCAGGTTCCAGACTCTTGCCTTCCTGGCTCAACACAGGCAATCTCTCTGGCTGATTAAGCAAACAGATGTTCAAATTAAACATTTAAGGCGAACATTAGGAACCCTTTTTATCTTTATTGCAGTGTGAATGATAGACAGGTTACTTCTGTTTAGACCCAGTACATGTATTTAGAGTTCTTTTGCATCAAAAGCTCAGACATATAACAATGTACAGACAGCAGAAAGTGAAGTGTCTGTCTCACCTAAATTCCTTGCTAAGCCATACTCTTCTCTGATAAAAGGTGCCCCAAACCAAACATATATACGATTAATGTGAACCGGGGTGACAGTGGACGAGAAGCTGGATATGAGTCGACAGTGTGCCCTTGTTGCCAAGAAGGCCAATGGCATTTTTGGGTGTATAAGTAGGGGCATTGCCAGCAGATCGAGGGATGTGATCGTTCCCCTCTATTCGACATTGGTGAGGCCTCATCTGGAGTACTGTGTCCAGTTTTGGGCCCCACACTACAAGAAGGATGTGGAAAAATTGGAGAGAGTCCAGGGAAGGGCAACAAAAATGATTAGGGGACTGGAACACATGAGTTATGAGGAGAGGCTGAGGGAACTGGGGATGTTTAGTCTACGGAAGAGAAGAATGAGGGAGCTGCTTTTAACTACCTGAAAGGTGGATCCAAAGAGGATGGATCTAGACTATTCTCAGAGATAGCAGATGACAGGACAAGGAGTAATGGTCTCAAGTTGCAGTGGGGGAGGTTTAGGTTGGATATTAGGAAAAATTTTTTCACTAGGAGGGTGGTGAAACACTGGAATGCGTTACCTAGGGAGGTGGTGGAATCCCCTTCCTTAGAAGTTTTTAAGGTCAGGCTTGACAAAACCCTGGCTGGGATGATTTAGTTGGGATTGGTCCTGCTCTGGGCAGGGGGTTGGACTAGATGGCCTCCAGAGGTCCCTTCCAAGTCTGTTATTCTATGATTCTATGATTCTAATGTGTATTAGGGTCAAGCAACAGAAAACATGTTTGGAAAAGAAAATATCTCAGTAAGAGATTTTGCTGCCTGAGAAAGCTGACTTGTGTCCACAGAATAAAAATTGTCTAACTGCTGTGCACACAGCTCAGATTTTCCAGCTAGGACAGCAGGAAGCTACCGTCAACCACTCAGTAAAATAGCAGGGTATCTCACTCACCCAAAGTGCCCAGCTCATCTGCACTATTATGTGTATTTCAAATCTAATCTGCTGCTTAACTGTCTGACCACCCAACTCTATCCACAGCTTTGTTGTGAGAGTGTGTATGCAGCCACAGACACCCCAAAAATAAATTCATTGTGCTGCACTTCAGAAGCAGAAATTATATTGACATGCTGCTATTTTAAACAGAAAGTTTCCCAGTGCTGTACTCTCTGGGCCAGATTCTGATCATGTACTGCTCGGTGCTACTCAACTTGCTCTGAAAAGCATTTGTCCTCAAACACTTTTAGAGCAGTCACACCCCCTCCCCCAGTGTACAAGCACAAGCCATCCGCTATTCCCATGAAGTAGGGCCATGGCCATAATTCCTATTAATGCTACACAATTGCACTAAAAGAAAACTGTCCTCCAAAAACCGCTTCCTTTTGCCTGGAAAATGAACACCTATCCTTAAAATAGTTGTGTGCTTGCGCACGCATGTACTAGACTTGACATTGATGACTGTATTGTAATCACAAGTACATCTTCCCTCCCTATAAGTAATTATGTTTTTAACCTTCCTGTTATTAACACATTTCTGAAACCTCTCACTGTGGCCTCCTTGTTAATAGGTATTTGCTGTTTCAAACACCCATAGCAATAAAAATAAAATGCATTTAACTCTCCATGGGCCCATTATGTTTAAGGTATTAGTTCATTTTTAATTAGTTTGTCTGTTTAATTTAAAAGCTTGATTTCCTTAAGTGAGAAAGGAAAGAAAGACTTTGATCGATCAGTTAATTTAATTTACCCTAAAGACTTATGGTTAATTGTTAAAAAGTATTTGAATAAACAAAGTCACTGAAATGTGACCAGTTGTGGCTTCCCAGTAGATGAACAGGTGTAATATGGTCCAAACACCTTCACTCAGTGCACAGTCTGAGTAAAAGATCTATGTGTTTGGGCAGTTCTACAGGGGCTAGGAGACAGAAAATATTCCATTCCTGAGCTGTACAGTAATGTTGTCAAATCTGCAACACCATTTCTGATTTTAAAGGGTAATACATACATCTTTGGTTTCAAGATGGTGGTCTTTTTTGATGGTAGGTTCAGGAAACAAATCTTCCTAACAAACTTATATTTGGACTACCTTTATTCCACAATATGTTCAGTCTTACATTTTCTGATTCACATGGGAATAGTTGAGAATTTTCTTTAAATTGAAATTCCAAAGATCACTATCCCTTTCCCAATGACTGTTCTTCAACAAAGATGGGGAAATAAATCATTTGAGAGTGAGTTCTGTAAATAGTCAAAATTTACCAAAAATTAACATATTCTAGAACCTGAGATATCACACTATTTCCTGTACTTAGAATAGAAAATACATGGCCATACCTAATATACTACAGTGTGGTAATTATTGGTAAATATTTATTTTTGAATGGCAACTACTGTATATATTAAAATACAGATATGCATATGTATTTATCTGAAAAGCGAGAGTTGTCCAAAGGAAACTTTCCGGTATGTTTGGTAAATTAAACACCTTAAAAAAATTACCCATTTATATGTTATTCAGAAAAGTTCTGACTAAAGCCCTGATCTTGTGAACTCCATGATGTTAAGCATCTGATTAGATCTTTGCAGGATTGGTCCTTAATGTTTGTGTATGTGTTCTATAACAGTCAATTAATGTAAAGGATTTTTATCACATAGGAAATCACATGTATTTTCAAGATATGAATGTGCTCATGAGTCCAACAGGACTTTTCTTTGGAGCTGTATTTCCTTTTTATGGAGCAAAAACTGAAGGAGGTACCATCAATTCCTACAGGCTGAATACTTACCCACCTCTATAAAAATTAAATATTATATGACTTAAAACTAACTGAAGTCAGGATATACTGAGACCATGCTGTCCAGAGCAGCAACAGATAATGTTCATACATTGTTTCCTCCAATTAGAGCTTGTCAAACTATTAATTTTGAATAATATTCTATTAATTCACCCCTCTTTTGGTTAGCAAACCACTCAGAAACATTATTGATTTTGGCTAATGTTCATTATTTGTAAAAATTCATCAAATCATTTTCATGATTTTTTTTTAAATTCCGCAATGTTTCAAAAATGTTTGCTTTCATTATTCACTATTTGTGTGCACGACTGGTCACGTAACTCACATAATATTGTTTCTACAGTCCAACTGATGACAAACTCTTTAAATAGGATGGTAGCAAATAACAATAAAGTTCCTGCATTTATTTTTGGGTGAAGAAATATCCGTACTAAAATTCATGACAAACTTTTGAGATTCACAAGTACTTCAGCAGTACGATACAGTCAGACCTCCAAACCTCATGACTGATAAGTTATGTGACCCAATGAATCACAGTGAATAGAACATAGTGCTTTATTGATAAAGTATTCATTTATCTATTTTTAAAGCTACTTGCCATTTACACTTTCAGTCAGAAGACCGATACAGACAGACGTCGCAAGACAACTGCCAAACACTATGTAAATTCACTCAGCAGTAGGTTCACCTGCTATAAATAATAGTATTTCTGCTGCCACAGTTGTCTCGACATTCTTTCTTCCCATAACATAAGGTCATGCCACAAATGTAAAAAAAGCGGGGAGGTTCAGAGTGAGTTGGTCACTCCACCCTTAATTTAAAATATTGTGCCTTTCTCAACAGCATACATTACGGATTGATTATCATCCTTAGCTTTGAATTAGCAGACACTTATGGTTTGTGGCTCAACCTTCACATTATTCAAGCAGAGTGTTTAGAATTTAATATTCTAATGTCAGTGAAACCCCACTGTGAGAGAAAACAGTGTTAAATGTTTCATTCATATGTATGATCTTTTTCATATTCATTGCAATTAAACTACCCGTTACTTTGGATAACTGTAACACCGCCAAATTTGAACTATAGTAACTATAATTAAGTTTCAGTTTTAGATTATTACACATAAAGAGAATACAGACAGTGACATTTATGGGATTTCAATAATTGAAATCTATCCCACTTTGGGTTTTATCATTATACAATGTGTAACTGATGTGCAATAAAGATTAAAATGACAATATCATATGTCATGCTTGCAAATGAATTTTGGAGACAATGAAAAACATAGTCCAATAAATCCCTGGTTTCTAAGATCAAATCTTCAACTTAATTTTGGATTTTACAGAATACGAATCTACTGAGAATGAAGTTGTTTTGCAGAGAAAATGTGAAGAAGCATTAACAATGTATGAAGAAATTAATTAGTTGTTCTCCTTTTGATTTGCTTCCTGCACAAACAACATGAAGCTTCATAAAATACGCATGCTACTTTGTCCAAGCTCACCTCAAAAATATACCTGTTGGGGCTCTGGAATATATAAGAACTTGAACTGATGAGACTCTGGGTATCAGAGCTGGTTTACTGTATACAGCCAAAATTTACTTTAACGCTGGGGCAACTCTCTGTATGAACAACTATTGCCACTATAGTCCACACAAATGGATTGCAACCCTCTTTGCTAAAAGCTGCATATAAAGAGCTACAAATAAGGAGTCATTTGCAATTCACAATAAGAAGTTTTATTGGTTTTTGAGTGCCATTTATTGCCTATTTACCAGCTGTAACACTGACTGCACCTATTCCCTCATCCCAGCCTGCACCCTATCCTGCCCTTCTGTTCTTTGCAGTGTTCTTGTCTTCCAGATTCCTTCTCTTTCAGCAGGTGAGACAGGGCAGGCTGCTACTACTCAAGGTACAGCTAGGCCAACAGCTGTTCCTCCTTCCCTTTTCTCTTCCCACTCCGCCACCCCCTGCTTCCTCTAGGTCTCTCACTGGAGGAGTGGGGAGGGCACAGATGGGTTAGCAGGAAGAGGAGGGGAGTCTCTGCAACATGCCCAGCTCACTTGGGCAGCTGGTCAGAAACCAAAGACTAAGCAAGGGAGCCTGGGGAGCCAGAGAACAGTCCCAAAAGCCAAAGGCTAGGAGGTTTGGACACAACTCAGTGACTGATGCTTGTGAAAGGATGCCCATTGTTACCATTACTGTTTGCATTGGTATCAGAAACACCGGCAATTACTAGCAGTAGCAGAGAGGAGGGAGACACACAGAGACAGTACCCAGAAGGTACAGGAAACTCATAAACTACAAGTGCATGAAAACGACAAACTTTTTATCATCATACTACAGAAAGGCAGTGATACTTCAAGTCGAGGGCAATGTCAGATTTTGGATTTTAGTACAGCCTTATAAAAAACGTTTATTTTCTTACTCCGATGATCAATTATTGATAAGATACAGGTAATGTTTGTCCCATGCAAGCAGAATTTTGCAATGTTGGGTTAGTATTAGATTACAGTATAACATTATGTGGCAAAAGGATAGCAATGTTTTGCCAATCTCTTCAGTTTGCCCCATGGAATTAAAGATTTATTTGTGAGCTAAGCATAGGGCTAGATAGTATAAAGAAGGATAATCTGAGAACAATAAAGCAGCATATAAAGGAAGATCTCAAGGGTTAGAACTCATTAAATCTGAGTTTATGGAGATGAGTTAATGCTATTAAGTGGATATCTGCTGTACAACAACTATTTTTCTCAACCGTTCCCAGTACAATTTCCAGCAGCCTGCTTTGCACAAAAGGGAAATCGCCGCTTGCCTAGGGAGAATCAAACAGCCCTGTCTAAAGTTTAAACAAAAGCAAATCAATGTAGTCTTATATACAGAAGGTTTATGTTTAACTGACCTTAAATTCTATCAAATTGTTTTTTTAAAAATATAACCCAAATGAACTCGCTTGAAACAAAAAGCTTTTTGTAGGTTAGGATGGAATATTGGGAGCGTGGGAACAGTAGAAGGCTATTACATAACCCAGTGGCTCTCAACAGGGGTACACATACCCCTGGAGGTAACCAAAGGTCTTCCAGGGAGTACATAAACTGGTCTAGTTATTTTCCTAGTTTTACAATAGGCTACATAAAAAGCACGAGTGAAGTCAGTGCAAACTAAAATTTCATTCAGACAATGACTTATGTATACTTCTCTATATACTATGCATTGAAATGTAAGTACAATATTCCAATAGATGTATTTTATAATTATATGGTAAAAATGAGAAAGTAAGCAATTTTTCAGTAATAGCGTGCTGTGGGATTTTTGTATTTTTAAGTCTGATTTTGCAAGCAAGTGGTTTTTAAGTGAGGTGAAAATTGGTGGTATGCAAGACAAATCAGACTCCTGAAAGTTACAGTAGCCTGGAAAGGTTGAGAGCCACACACATAACCTAACATACCACAGCCAGAGACTTACACCTATATTAAGAACTTGAAGATGCAAAAATGAGCACAAAGAAGAGTGTTTGTGCATTTATAAAGGAAGGTGCTACTGATCTTTAATTGTGTTGCATTCACCAAGAATTGTACCTGCCAGGAGGGTCCTAGAAAATGCTCCTGATATGGAATCCCTAAAGGAGTATGCCTGAGTGCAGTTGACAAAGACAGACCCCCAATTTTGTGTCACTATTATTTATTATTTGTATTACTATAGCATCTAGCAGCCCCAGTCATGGACCAGGACTCCATTATGCTGGGCTCTATACAAACACTAAACCAAAATATGGTCCCTGCCCCAAGGAGCTTCCAATGTAAGTTTTCACCCGGTATTGTCTCCAGAAAGAGACCAGTCCATGCCAATTCTCTACATTGACTTCTGAGTCCAGTCATAAGCAGAATCCAGAAGTAAGCCTTTTCCTAGCAGCAGTTTATCACTATTCAACACTATAGCAGCAACTTGCTCTGAATGTAGGGAAACAACCTTTGGCTCAAAAAGAATGGGGGAAGAGAAGGACGAAGAGGTCCAGAAGCCATAAGGAGCAGCAAGTATGGCAAATGTATATGTAAGATACACCAAAATATCCTGAATACTAAGAGTTAACAAGGGCATCTTGAAAGGCAACTCAACTTATTTGTTATTATTTTCACCCTACTTCACTACACCACTCACTCCTAACAAATGTAACTGAACTTACTCACTGTCACAACTACCTTGAGATCATACAATGTGTGGTAGCTGCTTGGTCCTTAATACAGCCATGCATGTCTGACAGCTATGGAGGAGGGGAAGAAGTCACTTTGCTGGTACAGCAGCTTAGGTGTATAAATAGGATTTAGAACCTTAATTTTAGACTGCATAATTTCAACATTATGTTAGTTATAAGGAAATAAATATCTGGGCAGAAGCAGGAAGGCAATCACAATTCCTATTCCCTTTTCAACCAATAAACAATACTGCCTCCCTATTGACAGGTTATGTAAATAATGAGAATATAATTTTTGCCATAAAGATACTTGTATAAACTTAGTAGGAATCATTCCTCTATTTATAAATGAAACACATGCACAAAATAACCAGGAAATTCGGGAAGTTTAACAGTATTATATTGATTCGGGCACCTGCTGATTAAGCAGCTAAATATGAATTTGGATTATTTATGCTAGGCAACTATATTTCAACATGTTGACCTCTTTGTGCCTCAGTAAAAGAAGTATAGTAATAATAACATCTACCTACCTAACAGCAATGCTATTCTTTATTATCTGTAAAATACTTGAGATGAAAGAGGCTAGATAACTACAACATTTATAAGAGTATAGTTTTAAAACGTATACCATACAATAGTAAAACAATTTGGCATTATAAAAATTCCCACTTTCATTCATAGTGCTTCTTAAGAAAGTCTTTATGGAAATAAATATGTATGCACGTTTCCTTAATATTTTGTGAAATATAGACATGTTACAAAAATAATCAAAAGTCATGGAGACACTTTCTTGTCAATATTAGATGGTTTCTAGTATAAGCTATTCTAATTGCATTTGAATTTTTAAAATATTTAAATTTAACTGGTATTTTCCATCATCCATTTTGAAGAATCAATCACATATTATAGTATAAGATGTAATCACTAGAAAAAAAGGTGAAGGTTTCAGATCCTCATATTTCACAGGACATCTGCTAGGGAATAGGAAAGCTGCTCTTCATAATAGGCAACAAAGTGTAGCAAGCTGGGTTAATAGAGCTACATATGGCGGTAATGAAATAAATGTTGTTCTGAACAGCTTTGAATACATGTATCACCACTGAAAATAAATGAGTTAACAAAACTGAGGTCCGTGCATTTCTGTTTCAGTCCCCGAGGGACGCCACATCTAGGATTTGGCCTCAGGACCTCTGGCACTGTAGGCAAGAGCCCTAACAATAGACTATACAATTATCAGTAATAATACAGAAAAGGCAGATGTGTTCAAGTCTGTATGTTGGGGAACAACAGATGATGTAGTCATATCACAAAATAATACTCTTTCCATTCCACTAATGTCTCAGGAGGATGTTAAAAAACAGCTACTAAAGTTAGCCTTTTAAATCAGCAGATGTGGGGTTTGGACTTTGTGACTTGGCCAGATGCCTGAACCATGGAAGACTCAGCTAGAGGCAGATGATTAGCAGGAGGTGCTGGTGATGAGGCCCCTTTGCAGCATCAGACCCTGACACAAGGGGTCACTATACGACCTTACACAAGCCAAGCAGAGTTTCCATTGACATGTGTAGGTCTTAGCCCTGTGTGACACAGTGACCTGGATGCACTGAGTGATCCATCCGAGTGAGGATGTAGGCCACCATTGGAGAAGAGTGTGGCCAGGAGGCAAAAGAAAGTGACTTTGGTGGGGTTGTGCCGGTAATTCTTTCTTATGCCTTGAATTTTAACTTAACTTCAGATGTAAACTCTTTGGCTCTAGGAGTTCTTCTGTCTGTTTTTACCGCATCTTACCATCAATGCTCAGAAACAGGCAACATGCACTGATATGCCCTACCAGTACCTCGCTGAAGCTGTTATCTGTTAATCTGTTTTCCAGAATCTCAGAGGTGGTTTTATTTTTATTTTTGGGGGGTGGGGGTGGAAAGGGAGTGATTTTTAAAATAAAAGTCTCTGGCTTTTACAGTTGCGAAGAAAACCTCAAAAATGTGTCCCAAGTGTATCTGATGCTGAGATGAGTCTGCAGAGAGCCTGGAGCAATAGCTCTAAGAAGTGTGTCCTGGTTGATTCACCTCAGTCAGGAGGTGTGAACTCAGATGCCCATGATGATAATTTAAATGTGAACCTTGTCAACTAGCTCACTCCTCATGTGAGAAACAAGAAGAGTCACAGAAATGAAAAAAATTACTGTGAGTAAACATCTCATTTTGGTGATACAAGTAGGTGGCATATGGAAGATATCTCCACTTATTTTCCCCAATCAAGGAGCCCGAGTCTAAGGAGCCTAGTAGAGCCCATGGACATGAACAAGCCCTTCCATTGAGGAGCCAGGCTCAGGAAGTGCTGTGGAGTTCAGAGATCACAAACAAACCTGTTTTGAACATCTACACAATCCACTGTTAGTAGTGTCTCATTTTGTTGACTCACCTGGGGAAGGGAAGCTCATTTTGTGGGCAGAGCATTGAAGTATACCACCTATCTGATCCTTGCCAAGACACTAGGGCCCTGAACTTGATTGGGATGTGCATGCACTACCACAGTTTAAATAGTAATTATACCAACAGTTCACTAAGGAGGCATGATTTGACAAACCCCTACACCAAAGCAAAGTAGCATGCTAATTCAAATGCAAGAGGCAGCTAACAGCAGAAGACTACAATAAAGGAAGAGAGAATCCCTGTACCTATTTAGACGCCAAACAGGAATGAGAACTGAAACAAGACTCTACCTGACTCCCAATCTAGTACCTTAAACTGAAAGACCATCCTTCCTATCTAGCATTATTTTCATATAGCAAAGAATGCTTTATCTAAATGACTATTGAGAAGCAGAAGTAGAAAGAGAGCATTTTTCCCTCTACAGGAACAATATCCACAAATCTTTCATTAATAGGAATCATCATACATTACACCATTCAACTGATGGTCCTTTAATCAGCGTAAAATCTTGATTACACACACTCCGTTCCAAACTTATCTTGGCTCAAGAAAATAACTTAGAATTGTCATGTGATCACATACTGAAGACCAAATTTTCAAATCTCACAAGCCAAAGTAAAGGTATGTTAAGTTTGCTAACAGGAGTTAGCCAGTAACTCAGAAATAGAGATATTTGTAAGAACTTTATAATGAAAATATTTTGGGTTGGAAGGAAGTGCTTGGGTTTGAGGTGAGCATTTTCAGGTGTCAGCCACCTATTAAGCAAAGAGGATTTATTCAATGATTCACAGCTTTTACATATTACTACTGGAGTGCCAACATAATACCTGTAAAAAGTGTGTTCTTTTCATTCTGGATACTGTACTTGGGTGATTGATATGATTAAATTATGCTGAAAAAATTGCCATATGGTACAACTCTCTATTAGGAATGTATTAGGTTAATACAATATGTTACATTAGAACTGTTGCAACAACACTAACAACAGATTGTAACTTCATATGTGCTGATCAAGTAGAAGCTGTTTGTTGGCAAAGCAGGCTTGCTCTTTTAAATCCTTAAATATAAATTATCAAACCCTAGGTGGCCATTAACCATCTTCATTCAAATTATTTCAAAAGAGCGATTTCTAATAGCCACCCATAATATTAAGCACATCAATTATTCATTCAGAACCTTTGTGATACATCTGTAATTCTTAGGATTTATGAAGGGACAAATGAAAAGCAGCCACATCAAAATCTATCATTTAAATATTGCATGAAGTACTAAGTAATCATTTTGTTCCCCTTTGAAGTGGACTTTCTGGACTGTAATTTGTCTGTAAGTGTTTGCACATTTTGATCTCCCCAAATTAATACGGTATAAGATTTATAATGAGCCTACATCCACCTACTCTTGAAATTTAAGAGAAAATAATGGCAGCTGCCAGGTTTTTAATAAATATGAAAAGTAATCATAGTACCCATTTTCCTCTATGATTTCACAGGGCCACCTGCAATGTGCTGTATCTATGTTCAGTGTAGAATACAGTGACTGTAAGTAGTGGTTTAGACAGTGTCACCTCAAAGACTAGAGGGCTTGAGGTTAGCCAGCCCTGATTACTAAGGATCCACACCTGGGTATGGATCAGGTGATTCCACTATAAAGAGCAACAGAAAGGAAGGAAAAAGCTCAAGAAAATACAGGAGTCTCTCAGCAAAGAAGACTCTGTGGTCGGGAGAGTTTGGAGGCCAGAGTCAGATTTCTGGCCCGGTAAACCCCATAAGTAGGTGTTGAATGAGATGAGGGAGGACAGACTCTTCAGGAAGGAGGGGATAGGTCAGATCCAGTTTCAAACACATGTAAGACTTAGTGTTTGTTTTGGAGTACCAGGGGAGAGTTCCAGTCATGGCAGACTTTATTGTCAGCCTGAGTAGAACTGGCAAAAGGTGACTCAAAGGAACCAGGGAGAAGAACAGTCCAAGCCACTGAAGGAGAGCTGTGGGGTTCCCTTAGTCAATAGGAAAGGCCTTGAGATCTATACAGCTACTGGAGACTGTGTGCTAAATTAAATAAACTAGAATCCCGGCCCTCTCCCAAAGTGGCAATGTTGTTTAAAATGCTGTGGAATTCTTAAGGGACCCTGAAGCAGATGAAGAGGAGGCGGAAACAGAGGCTGAGTGCTGCAGAGTGACCTCTGGCCATGAGGCAGCTGCCCTGTTACACCAATGATAGATATAACTGACTGCAGTGGACAAAGTCATCTCCCAAAGCAAAGAGAACATTTTAATTGCATACTTTCACATCTCATTTTCAATGCAATTGAGCTGAATAATATTAATGCAGTAAAGCAGTATTCTAATTTATGTTTTATACCATGGAATTATTCCCAGCACAAAAATGTAATTACTTTGCTTTCCCTTATTGTAGTTACAAGGAGATGAAGAACTGGGTATTTATGAAATATTTCATGAAAAACAGACCTTATTTATCATCAGTGAAAAGTCAGTAATATTCTTTTGCTGCTTTGTAAGTTCTATAGAGCCATACATGTTTTACAATAAACATGAAGGAGAATTCTTCACAGGTGCTTTCTAATTCTCTGGTACAAAATATTGTTCCTTTGCCAACTCTGACAACTATATTGTGAATCTCACAATAATTATACTTCTTAAAGCTCCAGCTACTGAGGTCAGGTGGATTTGTGAGAATTCCAGCTTTATCATAAAAATAAAAGTAAGTTTCTAGCCATCATGGTTGGAGAAAAAAGATTGAAAATGTAATCCCAGAGTCACCTAAAAGTTAAAAAACCAGAAAGCAAATAAAAAGAACCCCACGTTTCATTTCTTTAAATCTCATGACTTCTAAATCAATTATATGAGTTTGAGGGGAGGAGGCTGAGTCACCATTTTTGATGTCTGTTTCTTTGTGTAGTGGAACAGTGATGACTTTTTAATTTGTGTGTGTCTTGTCACCATTAATTCCATATTTCTGGTTTTGGTATTTAGGGTATATGCCTACACTGGAATCAGAGGTGTGATTGCAACACATGTAGATATACCTGAGCTAGTGCAGTATCAATAACAGTGAAACTGCAGCAGTCCATCCTAAAGATACCTGAGCTAGCTAGATCAAAGCTAGCTCATATACAACTACAGTGAGGACACACCCTTAGCGGGCAGCTGATTTGAGCCTGTTGACATGTCTTATTGCAGTTAAGACATACACTTAAACTAATCCTGCAAGATGCTGGCCACCACCTTAAAAATGCTGAGTATCCTCAGGTCCTACAGACTTCCATGTAGCTGAAAGTACTTAGTATCTTGCAAGATCAATTCTTGGCCTCAGAGTCCATAATGTCATTATCAGTGTCCCAGTGCTCCACATCGGTTTGTAGAATATTTTCTTAAACTTGTAATCATTTTCAGTGTCCTCAGAATTATCAAGTATTTGAGATACATCAGCCAATATTTAAGGAAATAGTTCACACTCAGTGCAAACCTGCAAAACAATTTGGCAGGCAGTAACTGTCATGTTAATTTGCAACACAGGCAAAACTTGTAGCAAATACTGGTCTGTTCCCTCGAAGTTTGCTTTCGAGAGGACCATCCTTTGTTTTATTTTGGACGGCTTGTATGGACCTCAGGTTTATGAGGCAGTGCCAGTCTTGTGTTTCTAAGAGAAAAAACACAACTGATTGTTGTCTTATGACCAGCAGAATTGTCCAGCAGAAAAGAAATTATTCCTTCAATGATGACCAAATTCTACATTCCACTTTCTAAACCAGCCACTTGATTGCAGTTATAACAGCTAACAAGTTCAGTTAGAACTGAACAAAACACTAAAACTGACAATATTTTCCCCACTTTCAGGTCTGAGACTTCCATGGAATTATTGCACTTTAAGAAAAGTTCTAAGAAACTTTCTTGTGAACTATCTTTCACTAGCTGACTGTGAAAATGCAAAGCTTGGTCAAACACCATACTTAAGAATTTTGGAAGATGAGTGAGAAGTGCCCCCTAGAAGTCACAAGAACTGAGCACAAACTGGAACATAGGAAGTCTGTGAGTAAACAGCTAGTAGAACTACTTGGAAAATGTAAATGAAAGGAAGTTTGGATGAAAAACAGAAACTGCTATTTTGGAACATTGTTATGATTTCCTACCCTCCCCACCCCGCTGTTCTTTTCTGACCTTACCTGACCAGGAAGCCCTTTATATTGGATAACAGGAGCCCTTTGTTAAAGAAAAATTATTATTAATTTAGATTTATTATTGCAGTGTTGCCCAAAGGCCCCACTCAGGATCTGGGCCCTATCATGCTGGACACTGAACACATGTAGCAAGATGCTGTCCCTGCCCTGAAAGGCTTAATCTAAAAACGGCAAACATATGAGAACTAGGGAAAGGAACAAAACATACAAGAAAAGTGATCAGGATGATAGCAGGCATGTGGAGATTTGTTTATATATTTGTCATATTAAAAAAAACTTAGTAGTTAAGATTATTTTTGGGGTGGGGCCATCACAGTCTGTGGGAAAGGAAGATAATTTTTGAGTAGTGTGTGTGGAGGGTGTAACTGGAGATGGAAACTGATTGAGAGGAAGGGTGAAGGACAGGAGGGTGAGAACCCCTGTGGACAGGAAGAGGCAGGCTGGATAGCTGATGTTTGGTAGTAAATTCACAAAGTGCACAAGAGAGAGCGACATGCAGAGGAGGTAGAATGTGATACAGGGACATAGGACTGGCATCTCACTTGTATCACTCATTCTACTCTGCCAATATCAGCAGAGACATGAGGAAGTTCTACCTGTGATCCTTAACCAAACATTTTCCAACCTTCAGAAAGGTTTGGTTTGACACGGAACCCTAATGGTGTAACCCTAATGTTTTCGGAGCTATAATCTAGGGAGTGCAAATCAATACAAAGAACGGGTAAAAACAACTAAACATGGAACATCTGGACAGAGGGCCAAAGTGGTTGTTACTTTAACAGAACTGGTTCAATGCATCCTAGTCATCAACATAGGCACAGGGAACCACTTCACAATACAGTCAAGCATACTTATGGAAATACTAAAACTTCCTAGTGCTCTTCACTCTTTTGAATAACTAAAAAAAACCCAAACCCTAACAACCACCACAACCCTCCTCCCTCCCCCCACACCCAAACACACGGCTTGTGCAGAGGTACCCATTGCTAGCACTGACTTTATTCCTAAGATATTAAACTGTAGCCTACTAGGGTCTGGAGGAATGGTGGGGAAACAACTTGAAAAATACTTTAGTCCGTAAATTACATTTCTGTTTGTCCCTAGTGAATTCCTGACACCTTGGTATACCTGACAAATATGCATTAGCTGGAGTTTGTAATTTGTAAAAGTGACATATAGAGAAATTCTAAAAAGCACTTGTTTCCTTGGGCTGAAAGTCTATAAGAGCCTGGAAAATTCAGTTCAGAATTGCAAGGGATGGTAGGCCAAATTCTGTCCTTGTTACACAGTCTTCCTGAATCTAGTGGGAGATACGGGGTACACAGGAATTTAAATATGACCACTTTTGGAGGGGCAGGTTCTGTGCCCCTGCTGCGGTCCCAGGAATGGAGGAGCTCACTCTCCCCACTGCAGCCCGGCCACCACAGCCCTGGGGCTGGGGAGCTCTGTGACCCTGCCATGGCACCTGAACCAGAGGAATTCTATTCCTCCACTGATTATTGGGGGTGCCCCTGCTTGTCCCCCTTGTCCACACCCCTGTATGTGCCTGTTACCCAGGGTAGAAACTGGGCTAAACCTGATTTCAGTTCACCAGAAGTGTAATTCTTAGTCATTATTTGTATTACAGTCGTATCAATTCTTGGGTTTCAACTCTCTTTTTACCTGCATCCTAGAGACCTACTTGCATCCCATAGACACTGCTGTGACACTCTGTATCTCAGGGGAACACCCTGCACCCCTGTATTCATCCTTATAATGATTGTGTGGTATCCAGTGCAAAGTTTGTCATGTCGGGTGTCTTCGGAAGGCTCATGATGCACTGAGCATTATTTTTATAGTAATGTTATAGGTTGTAATTTAATGTATATAGTTATGAGGCTGAAAATGTGTCCTCGTGGCTTAAAACAAGCCCAGGCAAAACTGTCTAGGAGCAGGGCGTGTATGGGACAAACCCAGCCCAGCCTCACAGGAACAAAGGACACTGGCCTAGGCAGCAACAAAGGATCTGTTGGACTCTCAAGTGAGTCACCCCCCTTCCCTTGGTCAGTCAGGGACTATGATGAGGTAATGCTCACTTGACCCTGAAGGGGGAGGGGCAAAGCCAAGCGGGAAGAAAGAACATGATAAAAGGGAGAGATGTTTCCCACGCTCTTCCTTTCCCTTCCACCTCCATCTATAGACAACACCACTAAGCGACTGAAGCACTGATCAAAGGGAAGAGCCTGGCTGAAGAGCAACCAGCCAGCTTGTGGTGAGAAGCATCTAAGTTTGTAAGGGCACTGAAAGTGTTAACATCAGCTTAGAATGTGTTTTGCTTTTATTTCATTTGACCAAATCTGACTCGTTGTGCTTAGATTTTAAGTGATTATAAGTCAATCTTTTGTAGTTAATAAATTTGTTTTATTCTACCTGAAGCAGAGTGTTTTGTTTGAAGCATGTCAGAGACTCCCCTTGGGATAAGAAGCCTGGTTCATATCAATTTCTTTGTTAAATTGATGAACTCATATAAGCTTGCAGCGTCCAGCAGGAATAACTGGACACTGCAAGACAGAGGTTCCTAGGGTTGTGTCTGGGACTGGAGATACTGGCTAGTGTCATTCGGTTGCACGGTACAAGCAGCTGACATGCCAGAGGCTGTGCATGAACATCCCGGGAGCGGGGGTCCTCACAACAGAGCAAGGTGAGCCTGGCTCCCAGAGTCAAGGATTGGAGTGACCTAGCAGATCACGGTCCAGATAACACCAGGGGACACTCCTAAAACTTATTCTATCTAGGATCTTTGGCCTCAAGTGGACCCTTCCTGAAGGCACAAGGTTTCTATTTAGCTTCCCTTTTCCAGCAATGTGGGCAAAGGAAGGAAATCAAGAACTTCCTTTGCCGCTGAGATAGCCAGTCAACAGGAAGGGAGGAGGAAGTTACCCAGATGGACTATCCCCTTACGACCTCCGTCTATAATCAGTAATGGGGTTCTCCTTCCTAACGTCACAAGTCCCCATGCAACCCCACCCACAACAGCTACTCAAGAGTTCTATAGCTTCCTGCCATTCCAACAGGCAGTATTGGCATGTTGTTTTCTTCCATCTCCTAAATCAGCTACATTGAAGAAGCAACTCATCTCTACAAAAAGATACAGAAAATTGTTTGACCTTCACTGAGTCACAAGTGAATGTGGAATGGGTTTATGATTATTTAACAAGTCAATTATTACTGAACTGACTGGTTAGAAACAGAACAAACAACAAACACAAAAACTACCAACAAACTGTGCTGTAAAAGCCTCACAACTCCTGCCTGTAGAAATCGTTGCTGGATTATTCAGACTAGGGCATGTTTTGGGGTTTTTTTCTTCTAAATGCACCTAGTTGCTACTTTTTTCCCATACTGAAATGAAAAAAAAATCTGAAAATCAGCAATCTAAACAAACTAATCTCAATGTTTATGGCCAATGAAGGTAGCCAAGGGAGGGGGAACCACCACACACAATCATGCATAATTTTATTACTAGTATGATAAATTATCTGTGTCTACTTGTGGGAAACAACTTACTTTTTACTTATTGACTATTAAATCACTTAAAAGACCTTAGTAGTCATGGGCAAACCCTTTTTGGTAAAATAAGAACTAACCTGAACCATTGCCAAGAATTCTAATCAAAGCAAATATTTGTAAAGGTTCAAAAAAGTTCAGTTAATTGCCCCCTCATATTATGCTGTTATTCATTGTTGCTGATCTCTGCACTAGTGGTTCTAAATAGAGCTGGTTGAAACAATTTGGGGATACATATTAGTTTCAATTGTGTTTTAATTGAGAAGGTCCAAGGCGCTCTGGTTACTTCTGACCTGAGAGGGTACATTTACACTAAAATAAAACACCCATGGCTGGTCTGGGTCAGCTATCTCTGGCTCACAGAGCTATAAAATTGCAGGGTAGATGTTCGGGCTCGTGCCCAGGCTCTGGCACCCACAGAGGGAGTGATCCAGAGCCTGGCTCCAGCCCAAGCCCAAATGTATACACTGCAATTTTATAGCCCCGCAGCATAAGCCCCATGAGGCTGAGTCAGCTGACATGGGCCAGCCGCATGTGTTTTATTGCAGCGTAGATATATCAGAGAGAGAAGGGCCTGGCATGTGAGAAACCCAAGTTCAAGTCTCTCTTCTGCCTGATTTAGACTGACTGTGGAAAAAAAACCTGTGCTTTGAATCAAAAGTTAGATTAAAATAATGACATTTTAAAAACATCTCAGGATTTTGGGGGGCCTGACTCATCATTTTAGAATGCTTGGAGATGGGAATATGGAAAACTTTACAAAATTCTGAAATATTTTTTCTTTTCTGTGGCTACAATAACTAATGTTCACTTTTCTGTGGCTACAATAACTAAAGTTTATAAAAACTACCACTAGGTTTTTGACAACTTTATTAATAAACAGGTAACACTCAATCAAGTTTATTTACTAAAAATATATAACAGCATAGACAAAGAGGCAAAGATTAGTCTTACTCCATCCAGGGATGCCATTGCAGTATAGCCTGCTCAAAAAAACTATTAACTTGTTACTAACCATATACATACATACATACATACACACACACCTTAGTCTGTTTATCATGGTCAGAAAACTCCCCAAATTCCTTTATTTCATCACATACCTAAATTTTCCTTACCCATGCAGTTTGCAGCTACTGTCCAAGGTTCTTCAATATCTATACCCAGTTAATGTTAATGATCTTGTAATATCATAATAGTTGCTAATTACTTTAAGAAAGCTCAACTAAACCTTCAACAAAACACTGTCTTGTCTTTGATGATTTGACCTATGCCATGAATAAAAGCTTACACACACTTTTGAAAATATTTCCAGCACAAAAGGGCTGGAAGTGCAACTCACATAAATGAAGAGCCTTAAATAAACACATTAACTTTGGGTAAATAATTCTGGCTACCACTACTTTAGTGAAGGCTAATTCTGTGGCACAAAGGGTTACACAGCTGGCTTAACCAATCAGCTGATGATTCCACTGAGCTGGGGGATCCCTGTGTGGGGTAGAGTCAGCCCAACCAGCAGTATGTTATGGCACTTTGGAGCATGTTAGTAGCTGGCTCAGTTTAGAGAAGCTCTGGAGCTGCTGTAATTTGCATTGTGGGGAAGAATAAGTCCCCAGCCAGCATCAGTATCAGGCATAAAGATTGGGTAGAGCCACCTCTGCCACAGGCCCCGTGCTGATCAAAGCTCAGACAGGCCCAAGGCTTATGGCCACCGATCATAAATCCAGGAAATGGTGTATTTGACAATTGGCTTTGATGGTGTAAATAAACCAGCATTTCTATATTAATAATAATGCTGTAAACCATTCTATTAATTCATTCCATTATATATGAGACAGTTGAGATTATTGCTGTATATTTCCATGATTGTGTCCTGTCCTGTAAATCAATATTTGAGTTCTCTGAAATAGCAGTACACAATCAGTAATGGAGCTGGATTGATTTAATTACATGTTGCACATTGACCCACTAAGGAAAAGGAGCTGGTAGCATAAGAGGGGACTCACCTGGAAGGAATGCTGGTGCTAGACCAGAGGTGGGCAAACTTTTTGGCCCGAGGGCCACATCTGGGTATGGAAATTGTATGGCGGGCCATGAATGCTCACAAAATTGGGGGTTGAGGGGCAGGAGGGCTCCAGCTGGGAGTACGGGCTCTGGGGTGAGGCTGGGGATAAGGGATTCAGAGGGTGGGAGGGGGATCAGGGCTGGGGCAGGGGCACATCAGGGGGCAGGCTCTGGGCAGCGCTTACCTCAAGCAGCTCCCAGAAACAGTGGCATGTCCCCCCTCTGGCTCCTATGCGGAGGTACAGCCAGGCGTCTCTGCGTGCTGCCCCATCTGCAGGCACTGCCCCTGCAGCTCCCATTGGCTGTAGTCCCCAGCCAATGGGAGCTGTGGGGGCAGCGTGCGGAGCCCCCTGGCTGCCCCTAGACATCGGAGCCTGAGGGGGAACATGCCGCTGCTTCCGGGAGCCGTGTGGAGTGGGGCAAGACCCTGACCCCACTCCCCAGCTGGAGCACTGGAGCAGGACAAGCCCTGGACCCCGCACCCGACAGGAACTTGAGGGCCAGATTAAAATGCCTGGAGGTCCAGATGTGGCCCCCGGGCCATAGTTTGCCCACCCCTGTGCTAGACTCAGGGAATTTAGAACAAGCAGGTCCTTCTCTCAGGAGTAGTCCTGCTGCTATGAGGGAGCCTAGGAGTATGAGCGGTTATTCCCAGGAAAAAAGAAATGTTTGGGGATGTAGGGGTTGCACCATTCCTGCTGAGTTCCTAACACAGAGCTGAAGAACACTGAGGAACATTGAGCTCCTAACTCTGTGGAAATGAGAAAATAGCCGAGATTTTTAACTAATAACAACAAAACTTTTTACAAGTGCATTTATTGCCACTAAAAGATGCCAGATTGACAGCATCAGAAACTGAAATGCCTGAAAAAGTTTACAATAATTCTTTTAAAAGATGGTAGTGACATTAAAAGGGAAGCATTTTCTTGGGCTCACCTAAGTACTGTATATTTGTGTCACATTATTTATGGTTTTGTCCTTTTTGCTATTTTATTTATATATTTTTTATAAAAAAGGAACTAAAATTGCAATAAAATGACAAGCACGGTGTGAGCAGCAGCTGTAGACATGACAGGATGACTCTCTCTCTAATCTCAAACTTCTCTGGTTAACATGATGAGCAAGCCAAGAAGATGCCTATTAATGAATATTATCAAAGTGGTGTTTGTGATGCTAACAGCTGTATACAAGGCACTAGTGTTGGGGGCCACCAATACATTTCAAAAAGACCACTGAACTGCTGTCAGATGGTCTAAAAGTTAAGCCTGTTGTACATAAGAAAATTTGATTATAGAACATGTACTTATAAGTAACACAGATCCTCTTGTTTCCATCTACCTCAAAACAAGGAAATCTATTTGGAGACCAAAGGAACAAAAACAAGCAAAAACCAAAGGAAAATCAAGCAAGGGGACACATTCTACTATACATTTCACAGCTGTGTCTCAGGTGCCAAGAACTTTTCTGCACGCTGGTCCCCCCAGATCAAACTAGCTAGAGGTTTCTAGTGGGAAATTTCAAGGGAACAGTGGTATGTGCAGTTTTAGTTCACATTTTCATTTATGACCAGGAGCTTAGAAAAACAGCATATTAATAAAATCCACATATAAAACTAATATAACACTAAGGAGAGAAGTATAATATAAAGGGACCTAGATGTATTAAAAACATGGTCAGAAAAGTCACAGAATTAGATTGTTGGGGGGAAATGGAAAACTGATACACACTTGAAAGATAATCATTAATGCAAATATACCACAAGGAAGAGAATCCTGGATAACAGTAAAGACGAAAGTGATCGAAGGGTGATAATGGAGGGCAAATTAGACATGAGTTTGCAGGGTGATATGGCAGCAAAAAAGGACAGTTTAATTTCAGTTTGCATAAGCAAAGGCACTATGTCACTGATCTGGGAGCTAATGCTATGTTTCCATATGGCACTGGTGACTGCACATGAAATATTGCTTTTACTTTTGAATGCCCTGTTACCAGAAAAAAAAAGCAATAAATTGCAGTGTGTTCTGAATACAGAAACAAGACTTCTCAAAGACTTTGGAGGACTTTCTTATAAAGAAAGATTAAAAGAACTTTATGTGCAAATGTTAGCTGTGGTTTAAGATTGGAGACGCAGCAAGACATGGGAGGAAATTAAGAAGTGGAATTAGAGGAAAGCTTCCAGCCAGTACATTCCATTAGATTAAAGAATAGTCCTCTAAGGATAGAGCAGAGCAAGTCTCATTGCTTGACACATAAAAACTGAACTGGACAAAATATTAGCAAAGGAATTGTAGAGAAAAATTCTGCATCGGAGAGAAGACGAACAGGGTGAACTACTAAGTCTTAGCCACCTCTTACTTTCTCTGATTCGGAGTTGAATAAGCCCACCTGTCCCATCTTCTTGTTTATCTTCTTGAAAATGTTGTCTTCAGTTCAGTCAAGCACACACTCATTTGTATTTTAAGCTTCCAGGGCTGACACTGCCTGACTGCTTAGGGATCTTCTATCTGGCATCCCGTCCAAAGAGTTTCTACCACACAGTTTACTGTCCAGCTTGTGGAATCAATACTGATCCCTCATACTGCCCCTGTAACTTAAACACACACACACACACACACACACACTGAGAACTCCACCCAAAAGTGCGAGTCTTCTGCTTTACCTCCTTAAAGGGGAACAGAATAGATGTAATGCATGAAATGCAGACAGAGGTGCTGCTAACCCATTGGGGGGTCTAAACAGGAATATTGTGGGGGCCCCCACACACAACAGATACTAAAAAGTGAATGGGGGATCCTAAGCAATTGCTTAATTTGCTAAGCCTAGCGCTGGCACAGAACGCAGACACTTTGCACAGGATCCTAGCACACTATTGCTCTTAAGCAACAGAAATAGGCTAGGCATGGGTGAATAACTGATTTTCAGTTTCATGGCAGTTCTGGGGGGGAAAATGGTTCCAGTCTAACCAAATCTAAAATGTTTAGGAATTTTGGGTGAATTGGAAAAAAAAAAAACAAAATATTTTAAGTCTGTACTAGAATGGAGGTTTGAACTTCTGTCTCTGACATGGTGAGTGGCCTAACCACTGGGCTCAAAGTTATGGGTGAAGGCGAGGAGCACAACAGAATCATCACTACCTCCTCCTCCATAGGTTGTTTTATGAATGGCTGAAATCACCCATGTCAAATTCATTAATAGTTTTGAGTCATCCAAAGCTACATTTTTCATCAAATAAACGATGTGTCTGAAATTTCACCCAGCTGTAAAATCCACAAGGTACAGAGCATATAAAAAACTCAAACATCCTGAATACAATGCCCACCTCTCAGCCACATTCTAGCTCACCTTTCCTTTGGGAGTCCTTCATGGACCATCTGAATTCAAGTAGGCAAGGTTCCTCCCTGCCTTGTCAGGCTCCTACACCTTCCCTCATATTAAGCTGAAAGTGGCTGAAGACTCCAAAAAGATCAGCCCCTGCCCTTGTTTTATAACCTTCCAGTCCTTCTGTAAGGTGACCTTCGGATCAGCCTCGATGGGTGACCCCTGTCAGGTGAGTTCCCCCCCAACATCTCCCCTGACAAACCAGTTCTCCTGGTTAAGAGCCACCCTATTGTCCAAGATGTTTGTATTTCAATAAAGGACCATCTTGATTTAAGAACCGTCTATTGTCAGTTCAGCATAACTATCCTGTCAAATCTCAGACTAACACGGAGGCAAAGAGACCCCACAAAAGGCAGCTTGTCCCCATATTCAAAATGGAGTTTGCAGTCTGATAAAAATATAGAGAGTTCATAATCTCACACAGAATTCATAAACTGTACAGATTCCCAAATCATCACACATACATTTATCTTGATGCAATTTCCTATGGGATACCAGGAAGCACTAAGTAAACTGGCACAGTGAGAACCCACGTATTCAGGCTGTACCTTGTACACTGTTCAGCACTGAACTGGTTAACAGCACTGGCATTTATGTAACTCAAGAAAGAGTTTGAATCCTATTAAATATCCTACAAAGATGAGTGTGGGAAGTTTATGCTTACCCTGTCCTAACTGCCTAATACGGTTTGGTTGCAGACTCATTACTGGCTCATACTAGAGAGATTATGTGCACAAACAGAAATAGAAAAGCTTTTTTAAAAAATGATATAGCAAAACAAATGCCAGAAAATACAGCAAAACCTGCAGGAAAGTCTTTATTTTTCAGATTCCATAGAGCTGTGCTGCCTGTGGATTTCCATTGTCCTTGCTGATAAGTGAATAGACTCCCAAACAGGTACCATGTGACATGCACATCTCTAATTGCCATTTTCTCTGATAACATGTTCAGCTTGTCTTATCTGTCAGCCATATCTCATTATTATTCAGAGGAAATGCTGATTTGTGCAAAAAAGGCAAGATCTGAGTGGAAGGTTTTTATTCATTGAACATCACACCGGTATGTTGTGCCTCAGCATGTGGGGATTTAAAAAATAAATACAAACGTTTCATGCCTCACACATCCATAGGTGGAGAGTAATTTTTTACTATATATTCATAAGCTTTTCTAATCAGAATATTTTGTGTTTAGAAAAGAAATGTACATTCTACCATTAATCATATGATTTTACTTTTCTTTGGCAGGTGCAAGCCAGAGAAGCTGAGCAAATTGCCATCTCCGATCACTGAAAGCTTCTTATTCCTCCTGGTTTGCAAAGCTTAGTAAAACACGTTTTTAAACCATCCATGCTCAGGACTGAGGCTTTACTTATTTCCTCATGTCATTTTGCATCAGTGTTTTATTACTTTCTGTTATGGTTTAAGGTGTCAGCTCGATACTTGAAAGATTTTATGATTTTGCATTATTGCCGGTAGAATTTGAAAGGAATTTCTTCAATTTTACTGTTCAGTTTCTGCCTATTTACTATGTAATGCACATCAGTAGGAGAGTTTTCTGGCATGATCCTGAATTTTTATCTTAATTATTTCAACCAGAATTGGCGGCGGGGAGAGGGAGGGGAGTCTATGTTAAGTGCAAAGTCAAGCACTTTGAAAGGTTAGAAAATGTTGGCCTGTGCATTCTTAATTGGACCCCTTTGTGTGTGTACCCATTATGATACAGTCTTTAGTTAAATGATCAAATACTATTTGTCCACAGGATCCTTCTGGTCCTATTCACCCTCCTTCCCCCTCTACTCCTATCCGTCCCTATGCCCCAGCTCCTGCTCCAATCATCTGGGCTCCTCACCATCATACCCTTTGCTGTTATCCTACCTCCCCGCACCCTGGCTCTATCCTGATTTTCACCTATATGTCCCCAGCCCTCTCTGCTTCTATCCTGCCCACCCCATTCCATGTCTCTTGCCCCCTCTTACTTTGCTGCTATCCCAAAACCCCCATTCTCTGGCTTCTGCCCTCTCCCCCTCTGCTCCCACCCAACCCCCCCGTCTCCTTATAGCATATTTGGTGTCTAGCATGTATCACAGCTGCCTGTGAGAACTGTTGTGTGGGAAGCTGTGGAAGTATTGGTGTGTGTTACTAGTCCTCATGACTCCCCTGCTTTCACTCTCTGCCATGAGAAGTTCTTCAGTGCACTGGTATGAGACCCTGCTCCTGGCTACATGTCCTAAAATGTCTACTATTTCTATAATTTTCATTTGCTGGATTGTACCTGTGTTCTAGCCACAAACTCTCTCTTCCACCTTTTCACCCACATTTCTCACTCTTTAACATTGCTTAGATCAATTATAAACATACTCTAGAGAGTTGCTCACATTACTTGAACAAGTAAATGTCACTCATATTTAGCCTAGCTACGTGGAAGCCTCTCTGCACATAATCTGAGTCCTAATGTTTTGGGGCTTCCTGCACTTCTTTCAGCAATACTCTGGTGCCAGCAGGATTAAACCCTATTTGATGATGATGCCACATATTGCATGAGCAGTTGTCTTTCATCTACTCTCTCTGTGGAATATCTCTTAATTTCTTCTCACTGGAAAAAGTCCTGAAATTAATTTCCTGAACTTTTTAAAGCCTATGGACCTCAGAAGTTATCCATGTCCAGTGTCCCTTTCAGTAGTTTTCCCGTGTAACAATAGGCATGCTGTTATGTGCATTTATTATTACTTTTATTCTGGTAGCACCCGCAATGTGCTTGGCACTGTTTTCTGCCATACACAGTCCCAAAATAGCTTATTTTCTGTGTTTCACTTCAGTATTTTTCCCCCAAGCATCTTGTCAAAAAGACCTAAAAAGATCATTTCAGATGAAGAGATCTTCAAAACTTGATCACAAACACACCAGTATGCTACTTTAATACATCAGAAATCTAAATGTTATTAATTAATGAAAACTATAATGAAAAATAGGATTAAAAAGACTGACAGGTGTGGAAGAACTCTAGCTCTCAGTACAAATTCCAGGTTGAAGCAATAGTCATACTAGTTGAATGACATGGTATGTGCACTAGTTGATAGAGTCCTACTTTACAAGGGGTTAGGACATTGGTACCTCCATGCATAATGCTACAGTTTGCTTGTGTTAGTAGAAATTCTGTAGCTCATGATTGGCCCCTTCTTTTGTTTATCCTTTGAATTCTGTATGGACTCCAGTGAAATTTGATTTTGTTGATCATTTTACTTTTTATCTGGAGCCACTGGCTAAATGAGTATTTAACGGCGTTGATGAAATCTCACTTCCAAAGCCAGTGCTCATTTGTCCCTGCTCTCAGATATAATGATCAGCAGGTGGCTTTTTGATAGGACCACCAAACTGGAAGTGATTTAATTTCCATATGTGGAAAAAGAATTTCATTCATTATGAGTGCTGGTAAAGGATTTATCACCTTGGGAGTGTGCTAATTGAGCCAATTATAATTTGACTCACCTGCCATGATAATAAAATGCTTCACTGAATTCTCTCTGCCTTTGCAAGACAGATTTTTTTTTTTCTTTCTTTCTACGTATTAGCCCAGTTTGGGACATTTACTGGTTTAATAGATCCACATCTTAAAACTGCTGAGATATTGGAGGATGGAAAAAGGGAATTGTTACCAAAATTGATCCTCATAACTGAAGTCTAATTAATAAAAGGCCATGACCGTAGATGGTCAGGTAATTGTAGCCATGAGTGCTTTGTGTTCCATCTTCACCTAGCGAGACAGAAACCACTATTTCTTTTGGATACAGACCCTCATTGCATTTATCTATGCCTTTCTTCTTTCATCAATAGACTGCGATGCAGTCTACGCAACACTTTGAGGCTATATGGAAGCTAAAGCTAGTGAAGAATGGGGCTGCCATCTCAGTACTTACAGCTTCTTTGGGGCATGCCAACCTTACAGACCACCTCATCAGGCCAGCTATGGCAGGATCACCATAAAATGAAACATGTCGGAAGAGGGTGGGACAGTATAGGGCTGTTATGACTGATTATAGAATATGAGGGGAAGAAATATAAATCAATGCTGGAGTTTCGTATATGATTTTAAGGTTTATGCTATTTTTAAAAAAAATGTGCTCAGTGCTTTGCAAAGACACGTGAAACAAAACAAAACAAACAGAAATCTGATTATTTGACTATGTCAAAGACTGCATGTGTATTTCTTAGATCAAAAATTAGTTTGTTCAATTATGTCCCCTTTGGAAAATATATTTTCTTAAATTTGTTATAGCATGCAACAAGCAACTGCAGTGTGGAACACAACTATGGAAAGTTACTACTAATTCTCTACCTTCCCCCAGTTTTCTTTAAAAGGTACAATCTAGAGCTATAAATTAGGGACCAAGTTTTGACTTCATTTCCATGGGCATAATTCTTATTTGAGTCTCAGAGTCACTGTTACACACATGTAACAGAGAGCAAAAACTGGCTTTCTGATTTGTCAGAATAAAAATAAGCCCTCAGATTAAAAAAACAAAACAACCGCCCCTCCCCCCAATCAATACTTCCCTTTACAATTCTCCATACATCCATATGGGTGAAGTGATTATAGAGTTCCTGGTCCTCCACACATACCAGAGAGGATTAAAATGTGCTGCAGTTGGAGACTTAACAAATGGGGGAACTTTTCCTGGTCAGGGAGTTCTCCAGTTGCTTACAGCAGGACTCTTTCTGTTCATGTCCTTCCTTTACATGGTGTCAGAAGTGAGAGAATCCTTCTCTCTGAAGGAGAAAAGGAAAGAAAAGATACCGAGACTATGTTCATCTCCTAAAACTACAGTAAAAGTTTTTTAATTGATGGATGTTCAGCAAAGGATTAACACTTTATTGAACTAGCCGTGTATCTGTATTATAGGACTCTGTTCAGTCAACATAATGCACAATTAATGTTTTAAACAGTAAATGCCACTCCATCACAGAATTGTTGTTTTCTTAAAAAAAGAAAATGAATCCTTGGACCAGACTGTGATGTCATGTGTAGACTTGGAGTAACCCCACTTAAGCCAATGGAGTAATTGTGGATTTACACCAGTGTACAATAATGCACAGCAAAATGCAGCCAAGTGCTTGTGTTTTCTCTACTCACACAGCACTTTCCCAAAGGCTATGGTGGCATCTTCTGTGATGCAAGTGCCAAAAGATGTTTTTGCTTGAAAAGTTCCTATTTAGTTTACTTTGTATCTTCTAAAACAGAATGAAGCAATGTTAATAGCAGCTCCATTCAAAACAAAAAAAATATTTGCCAAGCGAAAAAAAAGGACAGAATCAATAAATGAGACATTTTAAGAGCACAAGGCAACCAATGGAATGTAAAACTTAAAAATGGTATAAAATATTGGATCTTCTTCTACTGTTGGTCCCATCTATATGGGGTTGGCTCTTCGAGTCCTTCTCCATTCTAGTCTGACTTGAAGCAGTTCCTCAGAAAATCTGCGCCTAGTCAAATCCTTTTGTATGATGTCCATCCATCAGATTATGGGTTTTCCAAAAGCTTTCTAAGCCCATTTCTAAGTTTGGCGCCCTGTTTCCTATATATTCTTCCAACACTCATTCCAAATGTCCAAACAATCTAAAGCTGGAGTCCCTCAGCTTTTCGATAATTAGCACCACCTTCACACTTCCCCAAATTGGTTTGTTCCGAATGTGATCCATACTTGTAACTCCAAGTACCCATTTTAACATTCATTTCGACTGTATTCTATATCTGATCCCATCTCTTCCTCAGTGCCTAACATTTGGAGCCATACAAAAGTACAGGGGTAATTACTGTCTTCTAGATATTCCTTTTCAGCTGATGACTCTGCTCACTTCTCTCCATTTAGTCTATGCCTTTCCTGAGCTGCTTATAAGTTCATTGTTAAGTTCACCATTATCCCGTATTATCAAGCCTAAGCACTTGTATTTCTGTACCTTTGGGAGTGGCTGCCCCCAGACTTACAGTCTTGTTGTCTTTCTTCAGGTTATCGTTGCATCCACAGACCATATTCTCTTTTTTTTCCTGCTGATTTGCATGCTATTTCTTACAAGTACATACCTCCATCTCTCTAAATCTTCTTCCATTTCCTCTTTGCTCTCCACCAAGAGCACTACATCATTTGCAAAAAGCATGCATCCAGGTGCCACTCTCTGGATGTTTTGTGTAAGTGCATCAAGTACCAATGTGAACAAAAGGGGGCTTAGTGTCAAGCCTTGATGTACTCCGACTTTTACTAGAAACTTTTCAGTTTCTCCACATGGCCTTCTGACAGCAATAACAGCACCCTTGAACATAGCTTGGATGAGCCTGATAGAGTCTTCAGGTATCTGTTTAATTATCATACCCCACCAGATGAGTTCTCTTGAAATGCTGTTATAAGCCTTTTCAAGATGGATGAATACTATATACAAGATTTTTCTATTTTGCTGTATTTTTTCACAAACAATCCTAATGCAAAGATAGAATCACTGCTGGCTTGCCTGGCATGAACCCAAACTGATTGTCAACAATCTTTACTTCTCTTCATAGTTTCTTATAAATAACTTTGTCCCAGATTTTCAGCATGAGGCTCATGCATTTAATGCCATGGTAGTTACCATACTCTTATATTTCTCCTTTTCCCTTAAATATTAGTACAAGTGGGCTCTTTCTCCAAGCATCAGGAATCCTCTCAATCTTCATGACAAAATTAAACAGGTATGTCAATATGTGCACACCTACTTGCCCCAGGTACTTCCATACTTCTGCTGGTATGCCACCAGGGCCCAGAGCTTTATTTTTCATGTTCCTTAATACTTCTGCAATTTCTTCTAGGATTGGTACCACCAGATTTTCCTTTGGTTTTATCATATGGTATGGTTCTCTTGGACTCTGTTCCTTCAGAAACCTTTCAAAGTAATTTCTCCCTCCTTCCTTTAGCTGATTCTCATGGATTAAAGATGGAAGGGGAAATATGTTAATGACTTTGATGGGATCAATGTCTTTAATTGTCTTAGCCCTGGTCTACACTGGGGGGGGGGGGGGCGGAATGGATCTAAGTTACGCAACTTCAGCTACATGAATAAGGTCGCTGAAGTCGACGTACTTAGACCGACTTACCATGGTGTCTTCACTGCGGTGAGTCGACTGCTGTCGCTTCCCCGTCGACTCCAGTTTGCTCTGAACTTGTGAACCCAGGCACAGGAATTGTGACTCCCTCCTGCCCATCCAGGAGGACTATCAAAATTTCAATGGGTCATTATAAGGCAAAAGTTTGTTAACTGCCCCATCTGTCCATGGAGAAAGCCTCATCCCATCACTCTGAATGCTGAAAAAAAGAAATAAAAAGAGCTGATGTAAAGAATTTTCATCTCTTTACTCTTTGACTCTCACAAGGCCAGAGAAACCAAACTGAAGCCAAAGATCCCCAGGGCTTATCTCCTGCGTTCACCCTGAAAGACACTGAGTTGACAGAGCTGTACAACTCTGTCACTCTTTGGATTTAGATGGTAACTCATTTGTGTGTATATGTTTGCTTGCTTTAACTTGTAAATAACTCTCTTATTTCTCTTTCCTAGTTAATAAACCTTTAGATAGTGTATTACAGGATTGGCTATAGGCTTTGGTGTAAGATCTAGGGTACCAATTGATCTAAGGTAAGTGATTGATCTCTTGGGCTTGGGAGCAACATAAATATTGTGTGATTTTTTGGTGTAACGGGCCATTTATCACTAATTCCAGTTTGCCTGGGTGGCAAGATAGATAGGAGAGTCTAAGGTGACTGTCTGTGACTCCATGGTAAGACTGCTAACAGTGATGCAGGAGTTCAGATTTGTTACTGGCTTGTTAAAATCTAATTATAGAACATACCACTAGTTTGGGGTGTCTGCCCTGAGATAGGCACACATGATTGTGAGCCACTCCAGACTGTGTGACAAGGCATATAAACCTTCCATTGTTTTAGCCTTAACAGCTGCCTTAAATCAATTGTTACCCTAGATCTTACACCAAACACAATGCCTATAGCCAATCCTGCAAATAAGGCTCTTTCCTTCACTAATTTTTTTTAAAAAAAACCTCATTTCCAGAGGAATCCTTAGTTGCAGTGTCATTCAAAATGCAGCCACTAAGCCAAATTTAACTGCACATGGGGATGAGTGCAGTTAATGTATTGAGGTTGGATTGGGCATAAGTTATTACAGTATTTGTCCCAAAAGTTTAAGCTATGTTGCTGTAGTGCAGGGTTCAGCGACCTTTCAGAAGTGGTGTGCCGAGTCTTCATTTATTCACTCTAATTTAAGGTTTTGTGTGCCAGTAATAAATTTTAATGTTTTTAGAAGGTCTCTTTCTGTAAGTCTATAATATTTAACTAAACTATTGTTGTATGTAAAGTAAACAAGGTTTTTAAAATGTTTAAAAGCTTCATTTAAAATTAAATGAAAATGCAGAGCCCCCCTGGACCGGTGACCAGGACCCAGGCAGTGTGAGTGCCATTAAAAATCAGCTCACATGCCGCAGGTTGCCTACCCCTGCTGTAGTGTTATTACAACACACATTAGCACTGTCTCAAAAGAGGAGGATATGCCAAGTAAGTTGGAAGGGAATTTATGGTATTAAGCTCCTTTCTAATGAGCAATGACTGTGCTGTGGACGTAATACACATATTTGCTCATTATTTTTCAATATTTCATGTGGTGGGCTGCCTTTTTTGTTTGTTTGTTTGTGGTCTGGCTAGATTCCAGTTGATAAAAGTGTCCTATTTTAGCCCATCCACTCTATCTCCCTGTTAGCTCCTCAGCTTTGTGTTTTCTATCTTCTTTTTTTTTGGAGGGGGGGGGTGTCTAATATGGTTCTAAACATTGCCAGTGGTGAGGCTTCCATCACTTTCTTTGAGATTTTAGTCTATAACCTTAGTGATCTCACTGAAAGGTTTTCCTTATATTAAACTTACGTTTCCCCCTCCTTAATTTCACCCCATTGCTCCTGGAACATACTTTTCCCTTCACAGGAACACACATGGGGGAGTAGGAGCTCTACAAGGTTCCCCCCCTCCACCGATTCTAATGCCAGGGCCTCCCCTCAATCTCCCCACAAATGCCTCTCTTTCCCCAGTAGGAAGTTCCACAGTTTGGAAGAGGTGTCTGTCAAAGTTAGTATTTGTCATCATTAATTTTGCTAAGTAATCCCAAGAGGTTTAGGATGAAGATAATGTGTTCCCCTTGTCACTGTTCCTTTCCAATGGACCTCAGTGCATGGGGAAGGTTGAATTATGCCCTAGAAGGGAACAGACCCTCAAAACAGGGGTGCATGGTTACATCAGCTCAAAACTATGGAGGGGATGATTTGTGATTTAATTATTTTCCTCCTTGATAACAGTACAGTGTCAATAATAAGGAAGAGAGATGAGCAGCAGCATTTAAGGGATAATTATTCCAGAAACTGGCTCATAAACTGGATAATTTTCCTTTTGATTCTCATGACATTTTGTTTCATCTTTTTCCTCCCAGTGACTTTAGTGCTCACAAAAAAAAGAAAAAAAAAAGCCAGATAGAGAGCCCTGAAGACTGAAGGCCAATTCCCTTATATTCAAGGGCATTACTGGAGAAAAACGCTGAAGTTCACCTTCAGAAGTGATTTTCACATGTATGATATCGATCTGCATGTCTTCTCAGTTCTTTTCCAAAATGCAACAACAAAAACAATCCACAGAGTTTCTTTAAATTGTTTATTTCATATGGTAGAGGCAAAGAAGAAAGATATTCTGACTTGGAAATGGAAAGAAAAAAAGCTACAGTCGTTCAGATTTACCAAGCAACAAATGGCATAGGGAAAAAAGCTCTGACTGTTTGCCTCAAATTTTATGAGACAATTCCCTGTCAGATGACTTATTTTGCTGGAGCTCAGCAAATTTAATCTGGATCCAAATAGATCTTGGAATGATCTGACATGAAATCAGTGAGTAACACAGAACACAATGTGGCAGAATCAACCCAGCTGATCAAATGACAGACTGGCAGAATCTGAAGTAAATAAAACAGTTTGAGAATAAGGGATCCCATAGGCAGTGTCTGTCTCTTTCCTTTGGGGAGGCTATGCCCAGGAGTGCCAGAGGATCCCTAGACTTGTGCAGGGGGGGCACCAACTCCCAGACTGTGGTCCCACTTCCCCAGTCCTCCCCCATCTCTACCCCAGAGGCCCTGCCCTTGCTCTGTCTCTTCCCACCCTGCTTCCTCCTCAGAGGCCCTGCCTGATACTCGCTCCTGTCTGCCCCCTCCCCGCACCATCACTTCCCCTTAAGGCAGGAAAAGGTAGGAGGGTATAGTGTGTGTATGTGTGTAGGTGAGTTGTATAGGAGGGGTATAGTATGTGGGGGGGGGGGGGCAGGGGCCTGAGTGCTAGTCAGTTACATAACCCGATATTCTGTGATCCTCCCTTCTGCCCATCCCCATTTATTTCCCTGCAGAGTCTGATCTAGGGATGTGCAGCCCAACCTCTGCTGACCAGGAATTCAGTCCCGTCCGCCAGCCTGGGAGGTGCCTGTGTGAGAGCTATGCTGGGCTGAGTGGGTGCTGCCCTGGAGTACAGAACAAAGGCTGCCATTCTCCCCATCTCCTCACTGGGTGATCTCCCACCCCCTCAGGCGTTGCATAGTGGGAACAATCCACTGGCTTGTTGTGTTAGCACTGCCTGGGGGTGGTGGCTGATGCATCCCAAACACACCCAGCCCCCCTGGTCTGTGCAGTTTCCCAAATATGCCCAGCCTCCCCATTCTGTGCTGCCCTCTGAACATGGGGCCTCAGGAGGCGGCGGAGAGGAGGCAGGACGATGTGGAGTGAGGGCAGGGCCTCGGGGGAAGAGGTGCAGTGGTAGCAGGGCCCTGTGACAGAGCAGGGGCAGAGTATGAGTGGGGCCAGAGTCCAGGCACTGACACCCCCCCGCCCCACACACACACTTTGAGGGAGCTTCTGGTGCTTCTACACAGGGCAGAAAGGCAGCGGGCCAGTGCACCTCCAAAGAGAGGTGATCCAGACCGCAGCCAGCATTTGCCCCCTGCAGGGCCAGCCTTTTATTATTTTGGGGAGGTTGAGCCTTCCAGAGCATCTTATCTCTGCCACCCATGAGGGATCCTGAAGCTTCATATGTGCATTTTGAAAATTAAGGAACACAATGTTAATTTTGGTGTCCGCTGGATCATAAACACAGCCAGACAGAAGTCACAATAAGGGCCAGTTCCTGAGAGGCACAACTGACTCCTAAGAAACGAAAATTAAAGGCTGAATGTCAGGAAAAGCTTTCTGATAGTTAGATCTGTTTGGTTGATCTGTGGAATAATCTCCCAAGCAAAGTGGGGGAAGCCCCGTTATGTTTAAAACTCATCTAAACAAAGCATTAAAAATGTGTTGTAAGGAACAATCCTGCTGTTGCAGTGGGATAAAGCATATGATGTAATAGATCTTTTCCATATCTCATGTCTATATCAAGGTAGGGACACTATTTTGTTCTTATATTACAAGCATGTATATTAAATCAGGGAAAGAGATGGGTCGTTAGTATTTGAAATTACTGTATGAGTTAACAAATGCTACACTTCACTTGCAGGGCTCAACACAGTGACGGAAACAGCTATCAAAAGAGTGATTAAACCAGGCATTGTCATCAAACATTAGGCAAAGTAAATTAGAACAATTTACTTATCTTTCATAAAGGGAACAGGAAAAAGGGAGTGAAAATGAAAGGCGACAATGAGGGTAATTAATATCATGGACCAAATGAATAAAGAAGAAAGTCTGTTTAACTAAAGCATTAAGATAAACTGAAACCTGAGCTTAATTGAGATGCTTAACCTTACTTTAATATCATCTTAAAGCTGCCTTCTGAGGAAGCCATTCCTCCCAGCTGTTTTCAAAGTTCTCCATTTCGTGCTCTTTTATCTGTTTCCGGTCTCCTCCTCTGTTTCTGCTCTTGCTTTCAGAATCCTAGTCTCATATTTTTCATTTTTATTTAGTCCAGTGGTATTCCTTATGAGGGCCACCTTGGCCCCACTTCTCATACAGGGTGCAGAAAGGGTGCAAGAAGCCTTCTTAACACCTTGCACCCCCTGCACAATAATTGGGAATAGCATTGTCCCCATACTATGGGGAGCTCAGGGAGTGCTCACTCAGCATTCCCCCTGGGAGTCACATCACTCCAAAGGGAGCAGGTGGAGTTGGTGAGGAGGCGGAGCACCAGTCTGGCCCTCTACACTCAGACATACAGAACGGTCTGGGCACACCACTCACTAATGGGCACGATCTAGTTCTGTACCTAAACAATTTTTGCCGTGTCTTATTTCTCCTCCATGCTCAACTCCAAGCTTAGCTATAAAGAGACCATTCCAAGAAGACAGGTGGGACAGGAGGTAACAGTTTTAAAAACCCTATAGATCTTTCTTCTTGTTCTAAGTGGATTAACAGACAGAGGGAGCCCTTTACTTGTCTCACAGCAGTTCTTGCAGTTCTCTCTCTCCTACCGAGTGAAATTCAAGTTGAAGTCAATGGGGATACTTGAATCAGGTGTGCGGTATTAGACTCTATTACTTTAATCCCTTCTACCAGGTGTCCAAGGAAGTAACAAGGGCTAGGTTAAATGTGATGTGTAGGAGTCTCTTAAAAATAGCTAAAATAAGTGGCTCATGCTATACAAAAAAAAAAATCACACTCACTTCTGGCTCTAGAAAATTTAAATCTAAATACCCTGGTCACTATTAATACTAAGCATATTCCCAGAGAATAAGACTGTGCACCATAATCTTAACTCTGTCCCATTTTCACGCTCCTGCATACATCCCTTTACCAGATTATTTCCCTACCACCACTAGTAATAGTTTTGAATGTTGGTTTAGTAGTTGGTTGTGTTGGGAAAGAGTAATTTGGTAAAGGATTTGTGGAGAAAGAGCTAGTAAAAGGCGGTAAAAGTAAAAGGGAGCTTGCATCCCCAGGAAGCAGAGTTAAGGTTGAGGTGCATGATCGATGGTGCATGTTACATGTGGTGATTATAAGGTGCATATTTGTTGGCAGAGGATTGGAAGTTGTAAGGCATTAACTTTACATTTCCTTGCTTTTGTGCATTTGTATCAATCATCTTGTCTATGCAGCAACCCCAATTGCTTCCTAAAAAAGTTTGTGTTTTAATTTCCTACTGTTATGTCCTGTTAGTAGATATTAACCTTTTCCCCCTCTTTTTCTTGTGTATTAAATTCATTTGCATATTAACTACTCCACCAGAATTTACAATATTTGCAGAAGAATGTGTCTTAATTCTAAGGCCCAGAGTGTTGGTTCTTAACCTGTGAGTGACCTTAATTAATGAACTTCATATGATCAAATATTGGGCTGTACTTCATTACTGCTGGTGCCTTCATGTGTGTGGGAATATAGTTGTCTAAGGAAAAGACCCTCAAACTGATAAAAAGTGGCTACAGAAGTATGGCATAAACAAGACTAGATGATTGATAAAGAGTGCCTATGATTTAATTATGTTCTATGACTGATAAGAGGTACTTGCTATTAAAAATGTTTTCTGTAATGCATGAAATAGGGATCCATTGAAAGATGTTTTTAACTCAGTAAGAATGATCAGTTGTCACAGCTGTGAATAAGAATGAGCAGATTAGAATTCCCTTTAGCTTATCAATCATGTAACTTAAAGATAACACAAAATAGAAATTCCATAAGCAATTAGGTAAAATGAAAATGTCAAAAACAGAAAACAGTGAAATTAATCATGGGAAAGCAATTTTCCCTCCAAAAAGGAGTGTCTTTGTCTCACAGCCTATAAAAGAAAAGGGGCTTGAAAGTTAGGTCAGGAAGTACAGCGTGCCAGTATACCACCAGCTACAGAGGAGAGGAACACAAAGGCCAGCTCTTTACATTATATCAAGGATGGTGAAGTATTCTTTCTGTATGCATGCAACACTTACTTTTTAATGCTTGAATATGACAGGGCATTGGATGAGGGCAGAGGGAGCAGACCTGTGGGAGGTGGAAGTTCAGTTGGAGAATCTTTTCTCCTTCCGCAGCTGCAGCCAAGCATCTTTGTGTAGTAGGAAAAAATCAGACAGAATAATGTAGTTCCTCCGGGAGAAGATTTTAGGCTTGACCAATCAGGATTGAATGCTCTTGACCCCCCATAGATCAGGTTAATTTGCACCTGGCCTCCCCCGATCAGATTTGTGTGCACAGTGCATAAGTTTTACATTTTAAGCAAACAGGCAATGGTTGAGAAATATGAACAGTATGACATTAAAAAGAAAATTTCAGACAAAGCCCAAACTCAAATAATTCCTATTAAAACTTATAAAGAAAAATCAAACAAAATCTACCCCACAATAAAACTAACTCTGTGAAATTTCACCCTGATTGGCCACCTACTTTTTTTGGGGGGGGGAGGGGGGGGGGGGGCGGAATTTTGTGCCCCAACCGAGAACATAAGCCTAGCTAAGGAATTACTACCAGGCACCTACATAGTAAGTCTCAAAAAGGAAGATATACCCTTTTTGTCCATCTCAGCCCTGAGTACCTATTCTGGGCCCACTGACTTCTACATTAGGATGGCTAACTTGTCCCATTGAATAACCTTGTTTGCCACATTTTCACCCTGTTACACTCATCTGCAGTAACAAAACACATTTAATGCAGATCATGAGTGTAGAGTATGAATAAACTCCAGATGGTGAAGATGTGAGCACTTCAAGGAACTCCTCTGCAGAATTTGCAAATAATACATGCCAGAAGGTAGGGAAGTCTTGGTTTTGCCTTTTCACCAATGGAGGAGCCAGAAAGCAGTATATGCAAATTACCCTGAAGCAGATAGGAACATTCCCACAACTCTCCTACCTCAGCTATATAAGGAGCCAAACAGCTTCTGTTCTCACAAACATTTTAACCCTGGACATGACATTTTTCATCTGTGACAGTCACAAGGAAATCACATCAGAGATGTAATTTAATTCCAATCCTTTGTCTCCTGAAACAAGCCACATTTACAGCCATATGTATATTAGCTACCTTCCTTTTCCTGTGTTCTCTCTTGGTACATATTCCTTCTCTTTTTTATTTGCATTTTCTCTCTCCCATATGATGTTCTGAATGTTGCCTCCATCTGCCTTTCAACTTCAGTTCTCTTCTCCTTACCCCATACACTCATTCCTTTCACGCATTTCTGTTTTACATCTCTCAGCTACAGTTGTTTGACATCCCTAACATTGCCCACTAAGATGGAATGTAAAGTAGAAAAAAATACCTCTGATAGCAAAGGTGGATCAGAGCACTTAATATCTCAAAGGTAAAATGCTTGTGCAGGCTAAGATGCAAGCAGGAACTCCACTTGTTTCTAGAAGACAAATTTATTATGGAGCCATAAATATAGTTCTTTTTGGGGGAGTTGAGAGCCCAGTACTGCATGTCACTGAACACTTCCTGTAAGGGTACTGCGTGTCCTCAATGCCTATTAGCTTCAGAAGTTAAGGGGACTTTGTACCTCATAGGACTGGGCTGCTAGTGATTTCTACCCTGAATCTGCAAATGCTCTCCTCACAAGATACTTACTGAAGTCAGCAGGTGTTCTACTCACACAGGGTTTACAAAATTAGATCACACAAGTAACCCAGACTTCATTTGGAGGTTTACAAGCAAAGACCTGAAATTTATGAAACCGTCTTTTAATATGAAGGGCAGTTGACAATTTTATAGCTGAGAGCTTTATAATATTTATGGGGATTTCATTTTTTATGATTTTTTCTTTTAAATCTTTTTAATATTATAATATAGCTTAAGTGGATCACATTTCTACTCAGATTGAAAACTCAATGGGCAAACTCCCATTGACTAAAACAGGAATGGAATTAGACACTATTGTGAAAAAAGTTAGCAGTTTTTATTAGATAGTTAATAGTTAAGTCAAACACTCTTTAGAAGCTGCCTGCATTAGATAATGCAAGTCTGCATCAGTCTTGTAGAAATTTCTTTTATCATTAAAACAATACCTCCTTTACCAGTAATAAACACCACCACCACAAACCCGTCTTTCAATGGAGTAAGAAAGATCTCAGTCACTGCAAAGTTGGATTCCAGTTTACTTTTGCAGCATGCCTTTAAAAAGAAAGTTGTTTGTACCTATGTTTTAATCTTAGTGAAAGCTATATTTTCATTTGTTTATATCTGTTTCACTTCGGTGGCTATTCCATGTTAAAGATCATACTAATAAATATTTTAAAACCCATACATAAACTCTCTGCCTGAAATTTAGAATCCCACCACAGATAAACGTCCACAGTCAATGTCTCAGACTCTAGCAACAGAAGATTACGATGCTTACCTATTCTTCAGACAAAAAACAAATATAATTTATGAAGCATCACCTGCAGTGCAGTAAAAAAATAATGTCCAATGTTCTGGTTACCTAAACTTTACAGAAGGATATTATGAGACTGATATAGTTATTTAAGTAACCTGTGGGTCTTTCAATCCATAAAAACTTATTCTGCCTCTGCCTACATAAATTATACAAATGTATTGTGAATCCATGGGACAACAATCTTCTCAGGTCACTCCGCTCCTAATTACAACTAATTAAAACATGCCAAAGAAAGGATAGAAATTTATCACTGCTCATTACACCTGTAAAGACAGTGTTAATTAGATGTCAGACTCAGTAACTCACATAAATGGTTGCTGCCAGTCTAAATTTAGTGGAAAAGTAAAATGCATTTAGAGACATTGCTGCCAGATAGTAGACTGGCACTGTTGAATTAGAGGGGTTAATAGCTATTGCTACTACAAAAATCCCAAATCACATTCCTTCTTGGCTTCATTTCAACTAGAATAGTTGGGCATGTTTGAGTTGCCCACAGCCATCTTATTATAAATTTAATGATACCCTTACACATTAGAAATGCATTGCAACATAAAATAACCTACACCAAGTTGCTATTAAAAGTCTATATTTTATTTCCAAACAATAATTTGCAAGTCAATATTTATCCACAGTTGCCACACAATAGCACTTGAAATACAACCGTTATGGATTAAGGAAAAGTATTCATATTTATATCACAGTAAAATCATGCAGAAATTCCATTGAGTTAGTCAGTGCCAGTCCCAGCCTCAAATTGCTGACAGTCAAAGACCCCAATTCTGAAAGTGACTCCATGCCCACATGGACCCCTTTAAGTCAAATGACTTCAATATAATGTGCTGAAAGAAAAGGAGGACTTGTGGCACCTTAGAGACTAACAAATTTATTTGAGCATAAGCATCCGATGAAGTGAGCTGTAGCTCACGAAAGCTTATGCTCAAATAAATTTGTTAGTCTCTAAAGTGCCACAAGTCCTCCTTTTCTTTTTGCAGATACAGATTAACACGGCTGCTATTCTGAAACCTGTCATAATGTGCTAAGTAACTTACAGAATAAGGGCCTTAATGAAAGATGTAAGGCGGAAAAAAAACCTGTTAAGCAGGGGAAGGACACAGGATAACAACATGACATGTTTTATCAAAGATTAGCTGTGTGCACAATTGGAAGCAGTAATCACAACTGAACCATCTGCCTGGCCATACCACTTTTCTGTATACTTCATAGCAGAGGTGAATTTTGAGGAAAATAAAGTGTTTACTATATGGGTATTGATGGAGAGTTCCCTCTCTACCTAAATAGGATAGCATAGGGAAAGTGCCAAGATGTTCAATAGTACTATGATAACTAGATAAAATATTGTCTTTTAAATTGGTTGACTAATGCACAGCATCACATACTAAAATGTCTGAAGCCCAAAGAGAATCTGAGTTTTCTGAGATTTCTCTGAACTGGATTGGGAAAGATTTAAAAATAGCCAGCAGACTAATCTAGGGAAGAAGCCGGGGATCCACCCCCCTCTCTGTTTGGTGGTTTTTGAACCCTGCCTCAAAGCTCTCATCAAAACCTTCTCTGAATATGTCCACTGCCTTCTGTCTGTTTTGCACAATAATTGCCCTCTGTATAAAAAGACTTGTCTCTTAAACATCAGTAATGTCTTGTCCTTTAGCTTCAGTTTGTGCTTTTACCATCAAGATAATTTAATCTAGGATTCTTTTTCCCTTTAGGGGTGGATTTAGTGTTGGATTGATAGTCCAAGAGACCTAAAGCCTAATCCTGAAGCCCTGTCTAATGGGAGGAGTCCCCATACTTCACAGGGCTATTCAAGTGAGTAAGGGCTACAGGCTCAGACCCTCGAAATCTTTGTGTTCTCAAAGACCTGGTAAAGCATAGCAGTGGTAGGGGGAAGTGCTAGGGCAATATTCCTGAGTATACCTGGAAAGTTTGGAGAGTTATGCCTTTCTGCTTCTTGAAATATGATTGTGGCACCGTTGGGAGCAACCCTGTTGTTAACTAATCAGTTGTATCAGTAGGATGGACTGATCTTTTGCCCTCAGCAAGACTTGGCAAAGTGGCAGGTACTTCAGAAATATCTGATGAAGGAACAAAACAAAAAACAACCAAAACAGAAAAGGTTTGTAGTATTAGTTTGAAGGCTTACATGTGATTTTTTCTTGAAAATTATTATTGATCTTCCTAAATATTCTGTTACATCCTCTTATAATTATAGACATTCATTCAGTGGCCCTTATGCTCCATTTCACATGTACCTTTGGAGAGAGCCTAAGCTTGGGGATTCAACCTTGACAAATGCGGGGAGAGGGGCTAGAAATGCTGTCTCTTGGCTATTTTCCTACCATCACCTCCCATCCCATCCTCAAAAAGCTCTGTATTGTCTGGGCTTGGTAGAGGAAAGTCAGGGTCAGGAATGGTTGGCTGATCTTCAGCTTTCCACTCCCCAAGCATAAAATTTCTGTGCACACTGCGGAGCCCCTCTACTCCATAAGGATGCTGAGGAGGAAGTTGTGGTTGGAGTTCTTGCAGGAGCCATGCTGTCCAGAAGAAACAAGGAATGGTAGGTGACTGACAGTGCAAGTGGACCTTGGAGATCTGGGAGAGTGACACTTCTTCAGGGTGGGCAGCAAATCTAATGTGCCTGATGGTGATCAGGAAACTTAGTGGGGAAAACTCTGATTTTTCCACTCTCTGACACGGATTGTTCCTATATAGAAGGGCATTGGTCCTATGTATAGCCACATCAGGTGAAAGAAAGAGAGGGGAAGTGCCTCTAAACAGCCTAATAGAAATCACTGAAGGTACCACTTGAAAAAGAGCTGACAATCTAACCAATTACACAAGTCTGTGCATAGTGATATCTGGATTTTACTCACTCTATTCCTTCTGGATACATTCTCTGAATATGTATCACTTTTTCCTATTCCCATGCAGTTTTGTACCATATACAGATATTAGCTGGGGGAAAATTTACTTGCCAATGATCTTTGGAACCCTAAAAGACTAAGTTTTTTCAGGTCCTGAGGTTTTGCTTCCAATCATTCACAAAATCAATTCATAACACAGTCAATATTATAAGACTACAGTCAACAAGAACGATAAAGGAATTTACTCATCACTATCCCCACTTAAGCAGCTAATAAGGAACACGAAGAAAACACACCAGAGCTATTCCAGAGCTAAGTATTTCACTAGGTTAGGCTGTTTTGGAAGACATTTTCACATGCATTTACAAAATCCGGTGAGTTAACTTGATACTGGCCTTGATGGTGACCTTGATACTGTAATTGGATTCACATGGGCAGCCCTTTGTGCCTGGGGATGTTATACAAGATGCCTCTTACGCTCACACAGTGGGCTGCACAGTTGCAGAATCAGGGCTAAAGATATTCACTTCTACTCCACACCTCCCTTCCTTTCTATTTCATTTAAGAATCTATTGACTGTTTTTAAATAATAGCTAAAAATGAACTATTTGTTTCTAGTTCACAGATCAAGATGAAAACACTATGTCCTAATATTGTGGCTGTAGTAAGTATCTTCACCCTGAAGCTAATGAAGATGCCAGACTACATTAAGCTCTTGGAGCTCAGTCTGCTACCTTTTATATCCCAAATGCGAAGAAATGGGAGTAGCCAAAGAATGCAAGAACAGGACCTTTTGGTTACAAAAGTCATTCCCTTTGTTGATTTACTGACTCTTTCTGGTTTTGTTGGACAAAAATGATCTTCACTGACTTCTGTGAAATTTCACAAAATGATTTCCTTTTAAGACAAACTTGAAACATTAATTTTTTTAAAAAGTTTACTCTTTATACAGCCTGCCCATCACTGCTCCACATAAAACATCCCACCTCCCACCCTGAACACATATCCTGAAAAACAAACATTTTCTTTTGTCCCTAATGGGACCTTACATTTGGATCCCTGGGCTCCAATCCTGCAAACAATAAGGTACCTGTTTAGATTTACTCACAGGAGTAAATTTAAGAATGTACTTAATTATTTGAAAGAGGGGGGACTTGTTTTATACATTGATAAAACTATAATGAAACCACCCTTGTGCTGAGGCATATTGAAAATGTAGACTCAAAAACAGTTCTGACTGACTCAGGTACATTTCAACTAGGTGTGAATATTGCAATGGTATCTCTACCACCATTTCAGAAAGTGCATAGAGCTCCCCACACACTGGAAAATATCAAAGCCTGTTTGCAGAAATTCACAAATTTAAAATGTGTTAGATTCATCCCTCAAAATTATGAGTACTTTTCCCAATTGTAGGCCCAATACTTACATGGAAAAGGCATTATCATCATACTTCCTTCCTACTGACCTTTCCCCTCTTCCCAGACATAGATTTACAGCCACCGTTCATAGAAACAGCCAAACAAAACACTCCTGTTTCATGTGTTTCTTTTAAAGTGACTGTGACAGAGCAACCAGCCACTGGAAAATAAAGCCCAGTTAATAAAGGGATAATACAAAATATTATCCTAATTTTCTTTAAAACCTGTATTAAAACTTTATAGGAAGCCTCATAAGGAGAGAAAACTCAAACCACAGGGTACACATTACAGAGCTTCTTTCCTCCTACCATGATATTACAAAGTAAACACCAGGCACTCTTACCTTTTAGGTGTATTTATGTATGATGGGGGTTTCCTCTGAAGAAGGCAGCAGAACTTGTTAGTAGATACTATCATTAATCTTGTGAGTGAACATGTGAATACTTCTGAATTATGGGTTTATGCCGCATCACTCAGTGGGACATTCCCACTGAGATGACTGGGGAAACTACCAAACACCAATTTGTTATTCTTTTGAGTTATGTGTTTCTAAGTCATGTTGGCTCTGTTAGTGTATTCATTGGTGGCTGGTGTTGGTGACCCTTCAGATGCACTTAATTCTCCTGGCCAGAAGAAGTGAAAGAGGCAAACTATTTTTAGTAGTAAAAAAAAAGGGGGGGGGGGGACTATGGGACAAAATATTAGAGAGCTAGATGGGGCTGATTGGTGGAAGCCAAACAAAGGTGGAGCCAAGAGCCTCTAAAACTGGTAATCAGGTCCCATGTAAATCAGTGGGGGCGGGGATTCAGGATAGCACTTTCAAATCACAACCCCCTGGAGTTATTTGGAATGACTAATAATTATCTGTTACCTGGAATTTTGTAAAAAGAACTATTCCAGTTTATAATGGGATTAAAATTAAAAGAGAAAAACAACCCTTATTTTTCTGTATATTAGGCTCTTGACTTATTTCTGACCTTCCTCCCTTCACTGATTTAAGCAAGTCTGTGATCCACAAATCCTGTGCTGCAGCTGTACTGTGACAGTGACTCGTGCTCTTTTGAGTTGATTATAGCTGATGGCTTTAGCATGAGGCAATAGTAAAGCATCCACAGATGTAAGATGCTGTTCTATCAAATCTTATTGAGCCAATCATACAAATTTGGAATATAAAATGAAAATTCAGCTGAGAACAAGCCTAATATGGAACCAGTAGGACAAACTTGTATTTTGGATGTGAATGTATTGGGGTTTTACCACCACAGTTAACAGTTCTGCTAAAAGTCACACAACTCTAATAAAGCCAATTCATTTCCCTCTGAAGTATTAAAACTGGAGCTAAATTCTTCCTTCATTTACACTTGTGTAATTCTGAAGTCAACGGACACAGTCCCTGATTTAATGATTGTGCTCACTTGTGTGTGCAGAGGAACATTAGCTAGATATGCTTCCTAGCACTCCCTTGAGTACTGTGGAGAGAGCCTGGTGAAAGGTGAAGATTCCTATGACCGTCTCTCCTTGCATTTGTTTTTAAATACCATTCACTTTATGACTTTGTAGAAATATAATTATAAGAGTTTTTCCATGCTATTCTTCTGCTCAGCCACAGGACAGAATTTTGCCCTAAGAGTTCAATAGATTCTATATTAGTCTTGTTACGTATTCTAAAGACATAGCATTGTTTGTTTCAGGGACATTGAAATATGCAATTAGTTATTTAAAGACTGATGCTTATAGTACTATGAATGCGATGATCCTGTAAAATATACAATGCTTGCAACAAGTTACTAAAATAAGATTTAGTGTATGCACCTATCCTTACCAGAAAGTGGGTGCTAAAAAACAAATAAAAGATGTTTTCAGAGTAACTCTGAGTAGAATAATAATCCAATGTGCACACCAACACTACTACACATTCTTTACTCAAGACGAAGTACAGTGAGAGGCACAAGATTTGGCTTCTTAATTTTATAATGATTTAATCTTTAACATCAATTAAAGACAATTTAAAAAAAAAACAATGCAGTTATATATTAAATGTGATAATCATCTGAAACTACTCTGAGAAAACATGATCACTTTTGTAAGTGAGGGATTGTCTGAACAGAGTTTAGGAATAACTACTTTCATCAATCTAACCATCATTCTTATCTATGTATGGCTTCATGATGAAGCTTTAAAACATGTTTATTATATTTCAAACTCCAGTCAGCGGGATATAAAAATCATAGAAATGTGTTTTGAAAAGAAAAATAAAATGCTATGGCAGTACCCAGCCTTCTTAGTTCAAGGAAACTGTGTAATGGATTTTGTGAGGTCTTTAATACACATATTTTCAGAACTGACAATTTATTCAAACGTTTAACTTTTTGATCACCATACTCCAAAGCTTACCTCTTCTCTATAAGCCAATGCAGAGCACCTTGAGTTCATTTATACTGTTTTCATTAGTTACAATTCCCATTAGCTTATTTGATATCTGTGAAGAGCTTTGTCTGAGTTCTCTGTGCTCCTCATTTGCAGTGCAGCAAGTGGTAAGTAGGGTTGAAGACAGCACACAGATTAAGAAGGATGGAGGGCAGAGAGAGAGCGAGTCCTTTAGATTTAGTTAAAGGGTGTGAGTAGGGACCATGCTCACGGTCGTTTCTACAGAATGAAGAGGGGGAGAAGGAGACAGTTGAAGGAGAGAAACTCAGTGCAGTGAGGGAGTCAAGATCATATAGCAGGATTTTATTAAAAAAAGAGGGACAGAGGATGGAAGGCTAAAGGAAGAATATAAACACTGAAGATGTGAAGAAAGCTATAACGAAGCTATAGCTGTAAAAGTGAAAGAGTAGGAAAAAACAGTGTCCTGGTACTGTACTTTTTATTACTACATTTTATTTTAGAAAAAGCTCTTTTATAAAAGTTTGAATCCATGATTTTAATGGTGCCTGGTTGTTTGGAATTAAAAAAAAACAACAAATACAAATTTCCTCTCTGCCTGAGACACATTGTATGGGAGCATCCTTATAGCTGTAGCAATGCTGATGGGTTTGGTGCCTGATTTTGTTAGATGAATCAGGCTAGGGGTGTCATCACTTTTTTGCATGATTGCATGTGTGGGTGCTGGGGTGCAGGGACAGAGAGATGGGGCCAAAAACTTAGGGAGGGAAGGAGGGAAGGAAATAGCTAGACATCAAACAGAATTTTCTTTCCCCTGAGAAACTGCTCATCTCCCCTACAGAAGTTCCTTCATGCATATCTGCAACAAATGTCAGGCTAAGGAATTACACAGAATTAGGATATACTAGCAGGCTCTACCAGCTCTACATCCTTTTCAGCTAGGTAAATTAAGTTGCTATAGCCCTGGGTCTTCTTGGCTGAGAATTAAGAAATGAGACCTGATTTAAAATTTTCAATCAAACTTTTTTCACGAGAAAATGCCTTTTTGCTTAAATAAAAATCTCCACAGGAAATGGCTTTTGAATGACATTTTGAGTTTGTGTTTGAAAAAAAAACTCAAGCCAAAGAGGGTTGTGTTTTACCAAAAAATGGCTAGTTTTCAGGGGAGTTGGGTAAGGTGGTTTTTGTGTTTGTTTGTGAAGTTTTGTAACCACACCTTTCCCCCACAAAAAATATGAAAAATGTTGATGAGAAAAGAAGAAAAATTCCATTTTCCTGAAAACTTTTTTTCATGCCTGCTTTATGGATTTTCCAGCCACATATGTCCATTCTGATCGTCTAGTCTGACCTTCCAGCATACCACAAGGATATTAGGCATCTAGGCTTTATACATGGCACTTTTTGTACCACCAGTACTTTGCCTTAGTGTCACTGGACAAAATTAAACATGCATTGATTTATATACCCTGCTGGTGGAGGAAGGAGAGATGTGATACATTGGGGTTTACTCTTCCTGGGCAACTAAGCATTCCCCAGCCAGTGCTTTGCACAATATTTTCCCATTAGCTAGAAGAATGGGAAAAAGGCACTAACCAGCCCTGATCAGAAAAAAATTGAAAAATAAATATAAGTGTTTTTCCTGGAAAACAAAATCACTGTGCCGTTAATTACTTTAAACCCTAAAACTTTTTATACTTCTGGTTTATATCCCCTTTAGTTGCTTTCCTAAAATATGATTTATTGGCTCAGGTTTTTTTTTTTCTTGGACTGATATTGTATGTATAATATTTTGTTCTGCTTAGTAGAAACAATATGTTGTTGTTATTTCATGAGAATACTTGAAGTTCATACGACCATTTTTCAATATAATATACCCATTTGGAAAGGTGAAAGTACAAAGCCATTTTCAGGAAATACCTGTTTGGAATGAAATACTTTAGCTCGTGGAAAATACTAGACTTTGGCCCATTCTATAGATGCCATTGCTTTGTGTAGGGCCAGCACACAAAATACATGTGGTATACACATAGATGATGCTATGTATATTTATATGCCTAGAGCATGAGAGGTCCCTGCACAGCTACCAGAAACTGCCCTTACACATGGTATGGATGCCTCAGTCCTCCTGACGATAGCAGTCCAGCACTCTAAGGAGTGCCAGAATTGCTCCCCACCCCCCACAAGAACAGCATGTCTAAAAGAGGGTGGGGAGGGATAAGGAGGAGGCAGGGTCATGAGTCTGACACACCTCTCCAGAATATAGGGCTGGTGTGATAGATATGCAGATAGCTCACACCTTTTGTGCATCAGCCCTGGATAGAGATTGTGCTGGCCTGATTCTCTCTGGTACTCCTCACAGGACTGTATGTTAGCTCTTCTCAGGGCTGTGGTTTAAAAGCTATGGTGCAGCCTGTGAATGTATTAAGAGACATTAAGGTTTCACAGTGAAGCAGTCAAAAGTCAGGAAATACGAACTTTAGGTTGAACCCAGAACATGAACTTTCCATTAGGCATATCCATTGCAATACAATCTATAGGCATGTAACTATACACCCTTTCCCACACACAAAAAAGGACCAGCTTTCCCTTCCATTGATGCCAGAGGGAATCTGGAGTAGTTCTACAGAAGTCAATGGCGTTTCATTGCTGTAAGTCAGGAGAATCAGGACCACTCTTTTTTAAATTAATTATTTTATTTTAGTACACAACTTTAGAATCATAGCTGTAGACTCTTGTAAATTATTTTCTTTCTTTTATTAAAGAAAGGATAAAGGCCAGTGTGAACTTGTCCCCAACTAGTCTGCGAGACTTAGTGGACTGCATTCAATAGTTGGTTGATGCTGCACTTACACCAAGCAGCAAACGTGAATGAAGAACAGCAGGCCAGGAAAGAAGTTAGTTAAATTTCTCTCAGGCACTAACCAAGATATAGTGTGCAGCTGCTCTGGGGTAGCAAGTCCCAGCCTCAGTCTCAGACCATGTGGGGCATGGACCCTCTCCCAGGTATAGATCTTAACCCAGGAGAAAGAGGTAAAACTTTTCCTCAGAGAAGTATTGGAGCCTAAGCTGTTGTAGGACCACGCACTGAATGTTAGTCAGAAGCAAGGGTTATGAGACAATTGCAGCCAGGATCAACATTGTAGATATTCCCAGCAGAACACAAGAAGGAGGTTTCCATATACACCAAGGACAAGCAGACAAAAATAAGGCCATGATATTAGTGAGTGAGAGGAGGTCTCTTGCCCCTAAAACGCCCACTAAAACTTCTGTCTTTCCCTCTTTCTCTTGCACAAGTACATACTTGAGTCCCATGGAAGGTTGAGTGGAGGTTATCTGTGCCTGCTGGCTTGCGCTTGACAAAACCATAACTGGTTTCCATGTGCTCATTTAAATTAGTCACCTTTGGCCCCACACAGTTCTGAAAGTGTCCTGTTCATTACTATATTTAGGCCACTCCCACAATCAGAGCTGGGTCAAATAGTATTTGTCAAACATATAATTTGTTGAATTTTGGCTTCATGAACCTTTTGCAAAGCAGAAAAGTCCATTCAGCAAATTATGCAAACGGATAGAGCTGATGGCGGGGGGGAAGACAGTCACATTTTTTTTAAAGAAAAAATGACCAGATTTGAAGTTCAAGAATTTTCTACCAGCTCTGCAAATGAACAACTGAGCTTCCACACCATATGGTTTTGCTTCTCTCTGAATCTTTATTAGCTTCGGAAGAATGAATGATAAATGGTAAATAAAGAATGGTAAATAAAGCAAATAATGAATATAACAATTGCAGTAATTCACAAAATTCTCAAATATTTTTCATGGACACCTGGTTACTGTCCAATTTTTCATCGGTCAGGAACAGTAAGATGCCATGAATAGCAGTGAATTGAATAGTTTATTTTCTAATACACTTGTGAGTCTGTTTCTTTCATTACCTCTTTTGTAAAGTGCTTTGAGATCTACTGATGAAAAGAACTATATAAGAGCTAGCTATTAATTATTATATTATTCTACTAGTCCATCCTTTGGTACAAATATGCCCCTTTGATAATCCTACAACTTGTGGCCCAAAATACACACATGTAGAAGGAACAGGCTTGCATGCACCACTCACGCTTTTGAAAATTCAGACTTTAATTTAGAGCCTTGTTTTCCTTTCAAAAATGCATTAATGAGAGCTGAAGCGAATATGTTGCTTAACTAGTAGCTTGAATCATTCAGAAGCAAGAATAGTATCAGGATACTTATTTCTTCACTCCTAATAAAGCCTTTATGTGAACAGTGATCTCTGCACAGATGTAGCTGAAATTTAATGCCATGACTACAGCAATAACAATAAAATTAAATTTCCCAAACCGTATGTCTTTTACTAAATGATCCAAAAGAACAGCACTTTTGAGGAAGGACTAATGCTGTTTACAGTAATAGGAAATGTTAAGGCATAAAACATGTACTTGGGTGGTGGTGGTGTATTTTTAAATGTTTGACTTTCTGCTTTTGTTTCTGATCTGGAAAGCATACATGCAAGGCACAGTTCAGAGGTGACATTCTACCTTTAGACAGAAATACATTAATAAATCGGATCCCTGATTAGGTCAGCCCAAACTGTGTTTTTATATGTCATTTTCATTGATATATCAAAAATTATTCTCAAGGAGTGAAACATCTTGGGCAATCTGAACGCAATGAACATTTTCACGGTAAGGACTATCAAAATACTTGTGTCCCATCATATCTTTTAAAGTGAAAGATGATAGTTTGCAGGCACAGGAACAACCCTCCTCTTCTCTTATGTATAGCATTGCAAAACAGGCAGAGTGTGTTGTGTCAGGTCAAATGGTATTTAATGAAATATAGATATCTACAACACAAATATCAGTCTGCATATATTTTTCTCCACAAATATGTTACCATGTAAGGACAAAACCAGGAAGGTAAAATCCTTATATTGTTCCCCCTATTATTGTTTTTAGTTTTACTGGATTTTTTGTCTTTGTTTGTTTGGGCTGGTTTTGTTTGTTTTTTAATGATAATTGAATTGGAATTTTCACACACAAGTCCTCATCAAGCACAACGTGATCCAGTATTCTACAGGGGATGGAATGGGGTGGGTGGGTGGAGTGTTGGGATTAACTGGCAGGCAATGGTATCTAGTACAGTCTTTCTCCACTTCCATGACAACCTTTCCAGCTCACAGGCTGTATGGGCCTCATTTTTGTTCACATTAACAACATGAGTAACTCTGTGAAAGCATATGCACCATAGCATGATCAGGGCACACAGATAGCACTTTTTTTCTTAAAGAAAAGCCTTCAATATATTTTGTTAAGAAAAAAAAAAGGCCGGGGGGGGGCGTATTCCACATTAAACATATCCCACCATACCGAACAGAAGGCAGTTAAAGTCAAAAATACCTTTCTGGAATTGGTTATTTTCATTTGCCTTTTTTTTTTCATTTTAACATTGCTCAAGATCAAAATCTATCTTTCCCTGCACATACAAAATGGCAGCTTAATAAATTGTTACTCAAAGGTGTGCTCAGTACTACGAAGGCAAAATGTCAGAATTAAAATTAAATACATATATACATTATATGATTTGCAGCACCATACCTTTAAATGAATTACTCTTCGTCCCCTCCCCCCAAAAAAACACAATAAAACAAAAGCCATGACTATCATATTAATGAAGAAACAAGGACTATTTGCATCAGTAGCAATTAAGCTTAACCTTGTTTAAATAACATTCTTTCTGGAACAGACTCTGCTGACTTACTTCCTTGTATGAGCTGGGAAGTCAGAATAACCCCATTACATAGAAAAATCTGTGTAATGAAATTGCAGCATCAGTGCTTTCTAATAGGTGTACACTTTCAGCACAGGTGGGCAAGCAACCCTTCACAAATCTAATTTGAGCTTTCACTAAGAAAATGGAAAATTTTCATTACTTCTCGCATTAGTCTGAAGATGCAAGCCTCATCATGCCAAACATGACTAAACAGCCCTCATTTATCTTAATTAAAGTTCATCTTAATCAAGATACTGCCTGTCAGATATAATGCTACTTAAAACTAAGATTCTTAGCATAGCTGTATAGTTCTCCAAGAGAACATCCATCAAGAGTGAATCTGTAACTGCAGGGCTTGGTTCTGTGAAAAGAAAAAAAACAGACTAGGTAAACATTTTCTGTTATTGATATAAGTTTCCCTAAATAACTCAAAGAAAATGAAAATGTATTTCAAAATCCTTTTGAGTTCAATAATATACCAAAATGTGCTACAAATTGAAAATAAACACCTTTGCAGATATATACATTATTATGTTAATGTAAATCTGGAATGGTCCCATTAACTTAAATAGCATTATTCCAGATTTTTGCCAGGGTAAAGATGAGAATCTGGCCTGTTGAATACAATTCTACTCACCTAAGTAGAAGACTTTTTCAGAAGACTACAGTTGTTTGGCAACCAGTGCTTGTTGATTCCTTCAGCATTATTTTGGACAGATTTCTCTATGTTAGGGAAAGTTGCATTGAATTAAGTAGGAAATTGGGTCATTAGAAAAAAATACCTTTCAGTTTTTGAAAAGTTGTCTCTTTCATTTGCTAAATTTTGAAAATAAACATCACCTGTCTAACTTTAGGATCTGTGAATCCCATGTTGAGAAAAGAACAGTCAAATACATTACATTGATACTCCTCCTTTCAGCATGAAGTGCACTAGCTATTCCTTTGTACTGTTAATCCTCCAGTACAGTGGCAGCAGGAGCATACAGATGCTGGAGCTGGAGGAAGAATTGCATCCAAGGTCTATTGACTCCTACTGCCCTATTCTAACTATCAAACAATGTGATTTGTCTTATTTCCAGAAACCAGTTCATACTATGGTATGGCCACACAGCCCCTATGCAATGCAGAGCTCAGCTGTGAGGAGACTCCCACCTTGGTTTCATAAGTTGGGGGTTAGACCCAGATCAGGAAAGTGATAGGTGGAACCAGTATAATAACCTCTTGCCCTTTCCCCAGCACCTGTGTTGGAGGGTGGGAAGGAAGAGGTATGAATGACACTATGCGTACATCTACATTGCACACCTCTTTCAGTGCAATGTACATACACGATTAGCTCCCCAGAATGGGTAAAAATAGCAGTGTAGACTGAGAGGCATGGCTTAGGTGCGTAGAATAAAGACTCACCAGAAGGGTGTGAACACGTACCCAAATACATACCTTACACAGCTAGCTATTCACCCATGCTCTGCTTCCCTGTCTACACTGCTGTTTTTAGCAGTATACTCTCTCATCATTGCTGGAACCCTTGCCCCACAGCAGGAAAAGACTCCGGCAAGGGGGAAAGGCTGCCAGTGCCCGCTGAAGCTGCTTAAGCCTTTCCCCACTGCTTCCCCTCTGCCAGAGCCTTCCACTGACACATGTAACTATATATGGCAAGCTGGATGCAGCCTCCTTTTCACTATGTCGTGTCACTACCAGCTGCCACCAGTGGTGTTTAGTGTAGACGAAGCCAGTGTGTCTGCACTGTATTCGGAGGTGGGAGTGCAGCACACAGATAAATCTGAGCTAGCTTCAATCTAGCTAGATTGAGCACTAATAGCAGCGAAGCTGCAGCCTGGGCTGCATAAGCTCGTCTGGTGCAATGAAAAGCTAAGATGTATTATACTGTTGAGCTACTAGGTATAAATGCCTCATTTACCCTAACCTTAGCCAGACCTGGCAGAGCACTAACAGACCTTACAGTGAACGCATAGAATCATGGAAGATTAGGGTTGGAAGAGACCTCAGGAGGTCATCTAGTCTAATCCCCTGCTCAAAGTAGGACCAACCCCAACTAAATGATCCCAGCCAGGACTTTGTCAACCTGGGCCTTAAAAACTTCAACGGAAGGAGATTCCACCACCTCCCTAGGTAACCCATTCCAGGGCTTCACCATCCTCCTAGTGACATAGGATTTCCTAATATCCTACCTAGACCTCCCCCACTGCAACTTGAGACCATTGCTCCTTGTTCTGTCATCTGCCACTACTGAGAACAGCGTAGCTCCATCCTCTTTGGAACCCCCCTTCAAGTAGTTGAAGGCTGCTATCAAATCCCCCCTCATTCTTCTCTTCTGAAGACTAAATAACCCCAGTTCCCCCAGCCTCTAATCATTTTCATTGCCCTCTGCTGGACTTTCTCCAATTTGTCCACATCCTTTCTGTAGTGGGAGTCCCAAAACTGGACACAATACTCCAGATGTGGCTCACCAGTGCGAAATAGAGGGGAATAATCACTTCCCTCAATCTGCTGGCAATGCTCCTACTAATGCAGCCCAATATGCCATTAGCCTTCTTGGCAACAAGGGCACACTGTTGACTTATATCCAGCTTCTTGTCCACTGTAATCCCCAGGTCCTTTTCCGCAGAAGTGCCCCTTAGCCAGTCGATCCCCAGCCTGTAGCGGTGCATGGAATTCTTCCATCCTAAGTGCAGCACTCTGCACTTGTCCTTGTTGAACCTCATCAGATTTATTTTGGCCCAATCCTCCAATTTGTCTAGGTCACTCCGGACCCTATCCCTACCCTCCAGCATGTCTACATCCCTCCCCAGCTTAATGTCATCCATGAACTTGCTGAGGGTGCAATCCATCCCATCATACCGATCATTAATGGAGATGTTAAACACATATGGTGTGTTTCTCCCTAAACATAATGCTCTGTTGTCAGTCTGTATCTGATACAGAAGCCTGAACTGCTAGTAGCCGACCTGCAACCTACTGTGTAAAAGAAGGACATGACACCGAGGACCCTGGGTACTTACTCAAGTGGATTGACCTTCCGAAGCTTGAGTTTTTGCGGCTACTCACTGCTGCCGGGACTTGAGCTCGCTAGATTGAAGCTAGCTCAGGTATGCCTGCATATGCTGCAACCATACCTCTGACTGCAGTGTAGATGGATCACACCTCCTCTATCTCCCGGGAGTCCCCTGATTCCCAAGTAAGTTACTCAGGATGGTTGAGAGATAGAGAGATGTGGCCCCTTATGCATATTTAATCTCAGTTTAAAGTGTTACTATGCAATAGCTAAGTAACTCAGTGGGCCAGATTCTATGCTGTCTCTCTCATGGTGTGAACCACAGATGTTGAGGGCTGATGAGTTTGGGGGCCAAAGAGGCTTTAGGCCTCTTTTGGTTCTCCCATATTCGGGGCTGCCCCAGTGGCCACTGCAACCCGAGGAGCTACCCTAATTATATGGCAATCTTACCGGTCTGTCAATGGGTTCCACTGTAGCTCAAAGTTGCTGTAGAATGTTCCAGCCTTTCCCTCTCCTGCCCATGGTATTCCTCTATGTTGGGCACTGCGAAGAATGTCAGCAAAAAGTCTTATATGCTAGGCCTATGCTATCGCTAAACTGGGTGAATTCTCCAGGTAGTGCAGGGGCAGGCTCTCTTCATTGCCCATGTACCTCCCTGGAGTTGCATAAAGACCTGAATCTGGCCCAGTGTTTTTGAGGAGAGAAGCTCATAGAGACAACAGAAGTCAATTACCATAGAGATCGTTTCTTGAGAAGCCACAAGAACCAGCAGTCGCTCTCATTAACCTTTACTACTTGCACACATAGAGCATGGTACAAGCTTATGAAAGCAGAAAAGAATGTTTCTGTACAATCTTTCCTGCTTTCATTTGGCCTTCAAAAGCATTGTAACAAAACTTGTAAGTCCCCTGTATGAGTTACTTGTTTCTGGCCTGAGGGGGAAAAAAAGGAAGAACCCAGCACTAATTAAGGGCTGACAGAGTGATGTTAACGCTCATTTTACAGGATTAGAAAATTTAACACAGGGATTAATGTATTTTGGGTTTTTCATTTTGAGAACAAACAAGGAAGAGACAGAGGACTATATTTATCAGGGTGTTAATGCTGCACTGGCCTGTGATGATAACTTTTTGACTGGCTTAATGCATGATGTTCATACATACAGAAGTAGGTTTTTGTAAGAAGAATCCTAAACCACTGGTAGGAAGTTTCATTACTATTAATAATAAACAAAATTCATCAGTTTTTTGAAGATGAAAGTGGTGTCTGAAGGTCACATGTTATTACCCATTTATGAGGCAAACCCCAAATATAAAGTATTACGAGTTATATCATAAAATCATGTCAGCAAAACTAATAAAATTATACCAGGGCCAATGTCTCAACAAGGCTTCTACATTCAGTGTGCCAAGGATGAAACTACATAGGCACTTGTTCTGACCTTCATTATAAATTTAAATAAATTGCCATTTTTGGCAGACTGGGTCGATTAATGTATTAAAAGACACAGCCCCATCTCTCCCACATGAATTTTCAAAGATTATCGTGTCAAATGAAAACTCTCATTCAGAATTTAACTAAATGTAGTAGCAGTAAATTAAAATTAAGTATCCTCTCCTCTATACTTAAAAAATATATTAATTATTTGAAGCCAGCCAAGTAGTTTAGTTTTAGCTCATTGCTCTAGGATGTGTGAGGAAGTCTGGAAATGTAACTAGATTTCCCAGGACCTGCACATGTTGGCAGAAGCTGGGTCTGACACGGGAGAGACATCTCTGGAGTTCAGTAAAGTGACACGAGTTTAATTTCTATAGTAAAACATCAGGTATGCTAATGAAAAATGATAATTGAAAAAGTTTACAGGTTACATACTTATAATTATTCAGAGATCTCAATAAAGTATCAAAATATAGACTGATTTCAATTCACTGCAATATGGAGAAGTCACCAGCTTAATTGGAACAAAAATTAGTTAAGTCCAGACAAGTACCTCAATTTTTCCCCCAGAAAAGGGAGGAAAGGATCAATTAGCCATACTTCTAGCTTAAATTTTGTTGCAGGAATGATCTGAACCAACTGTGCATTATCTCTGCTCCCCTCCATGGAACCCTTATATGTGGTCTGTGTGCATGTATGCCTCTGATTGGTCAGGACATGGCTAGGTGGGAAATGGCAGATCCAGAAGATAGTTATTATCAAGTTTAAACAAAGAGCCCAACAAATAAAACAAAATCCTAAAATATCAATAACCTTTTAAAAAAAGATCTTGGGCCTCTTCTTCTCAGATGCACACACCCAGCTCCTATACACTTACCGCTCCCTGCAGTCATATTCCGGCTAAAGGAACATTTGACTCTTTTCAGCCCTTTGTGGGAAAAACGGAGGTAATGATCTGGAGTGAAGGAGTTGGATTCTCCCCCACTTTAGGACAGTTTTGTACTGTTCTGGTGGTGCCAAGTGGTCCTAAAACCTTTAGCCAGCCATGCAAGGATTATTCCAGACTATAGAGACTATTGGGTGGCAAAGAACCACCACAGAAGCTATATCCTGTGACTGGCACAGTGACCATGGCTGGAGGAAAGGGGTTTGATGGGGGTAAGGAACATCTCTGAGCTCCAGCAACTCCTAACTGCTGGAACAACCCCTTGGAGCTGGCCCAGGATCAGAGGAGAGGAAAGCAAAGGTGGCCTAAAGCATGTCTGTGTGTGTATACACACACACACTCTTTCCCTCTCTCTCTCTCTGTGGCACCAAGTGCTCTGAAGCCAAAATTTTAGGTCAAATTTTGTTGTTTTTGTTTTTAATAGTGAAATTCAAATTATATCAACCATGTGCCCAACATCCATTAATTTTGTAACTCTATAAAAAATAATATAAAAAATCACTCAGGCAAGATTTCCTCTTTATAAAATCCATGCTGCTTATTGTGTCCATTATCCACTAGAAGTTTTAGGGTCTCTTCCCTTCTCCCCCCAGTTAATATTTGTTCCTGTTCTAGGCACTGAAGTTAGATTTGTAGAACAGTAAATTTCAGTCCTGGTTCTGACCCAGACTCTGCCTCTCTAGCCTTCAGCAAGTCAATTAATACATCTCCTTACTGTCCTGGTCTGTAAAAGTGGGAACTGTAGTTACCTACTACACATAGCACAGAAGGACTAAGAGTCAAATTTTTCAATTAATTAGTTTAGTTAGGCATTCTCTGTCATTGTTAAGGAGTCTTAGTTAAAGAAGCAGAAAATATTTGCATTCAGATGCCCAGTGTTAAATATTTGCACTCAGATCTTGGCCCGTGCTCCAGCAATGCAAAGCTACTGTAAAGTTGCCGTAGCAGGGCAGCTGAGGATTTTCCTGGCATAAAGGAAGCACTACAACAACTCCAAATGTAAAATATCATAAGTTGGGGGTTTTTTATTTGCCTTCTGCCTTTTGAACCTTTAGGATGCACTCACTCCACATTTTCAAACTTCTCTGCAACCAGGAGAGCTAGAAATTTTTATTTTTAAAAAAATATGGCGAGATTCTCATGCAATATTATTCCAGCAACTGGGATTTTAAGAAACACCAACATTTGCCAGTCTCATGATAACTGGCAACACTGCTGGTGTATCTGGCTCTACGTCACCACTTTTTGTCCCTCTAGTTTATGGGGTATGTCAAAGGCTCAGGGAGCATGGCTGGAGCACTGCTCTGCTTTGGTGGTCCCTAGCTGGTGTAAGGGCCCCTTTGGGGGAAGTTATAAGCCATAACAAGTTACATCAGGAGCTGAACTGGGGTCAGGACTGGATCCATCAGCCGCGGAAGTCAGGGGAGCATAAAGGTGGCACACAGCCAACTCTGAACTCCTCACGTCATGCAATTGGGAGGACCAAGACATGGGCGTTCTGACCTAGTGGACAGAGCATGGGTAGTCAGAGCTAAAGCCCAAGCCAGGGGTGGAATGGAAATAGAGGTATCAAATAAGAGTAAGGTCCAATTCAGCAACCAATCAGGAAGTCTCTCAATTGCTCAGACAACTTCCTGTGCCTCCTTCTGTCTTAAACAGTATGGTCAGGCCAATCGGTGGGGGTCAGTGGTCATTGCCCCCAGGCAGGACCTTCGTGGGTGATGCCTCTGAGTTCTGTTAGCTCTTCACTTCACTTAGTTCTGAATGAGCTTCCTTGTTGAAGCCAGAATGTGAGGACTGCCCCTGGGCCTGGGTTCAAGACCCCTGGACCCACACAGCAGTGAGCAGACCTTGGCCAGTGGAGTTCCTCAGAATCCTCTACTTGCTGAACTCAAAGACAGCAACAGTGTATTTTCTGATTAAAAAAAAATTGGTGACTTTGAACGAAAAACAAATGGAATGCATATGAAACTAGATTTGACATACAAGGAAAATAAAATTAAGTTAAAATCTTTTGTAACATATTCTACTTTGGTGATAAAATATAGCATAACATGAGCATGATTCAGTTAAAACAGGAGAACTTGGAAAGAGTAAACTGAATTGATAGATTGATATTACTGTGAAATGTGACACACAAATAAATAATAAAATACAAACCGACTACAACAGTACAGTTGTGCAGTTATGCAAAGATTATTCAGTGTGGTGCTCTGGCATGTAGATCCTTTAAGCTTTTTCACACACTGAAAGAAGTCATTAAAAGCTTTTTGAAAAAACATGAGAGCCAGCTTATGTTATGAGGATCTCTCTAAAACAACCTTTATATGTTAAAAAGCCATACAGTAGATGGCATACCTAAAGTGTAATAATGATAAAAAACGTAGGGAGGATCAGTTTGTGTAAGCTGTTCAGCTTACTGCAGAAAAGAAATACAAAATGATACTGAGGAGTTTTATCAACCTCTTCGTTTCAGGTGTAAGTGAAGCAGATGATTTTCGTTCAGTTGCAAATCTTCAGTGACTTTTGCTGCTTGGCTCATTCTCTTGTTCCAGCTAGTGTACTTGTAATACCCAGTGATAAGGCTTTTATCTGTACAATGTAACCAGAAACAGGGAAAAGTTAGCCAAGAAATGTGATCATCCACAGCTAGCAAAACCCCTCACACTTAACAATACAAAGAGCTCCCCAACTAAATATACAGCAGTTGTAATTTGTTTAAAAAGAGAAAGGTGGAGATTATGAGGATGCTTCCTCATAAAGAGTCTGGTATTGACAATGCACTGATTTTCATCTCTCTGAATTTCATCTTCCAGTCCCAAACAGTCACTATCAGTCTTACAGGCTATCATTCTGACATACATAGCATAGTGAGAACGTGCATAAAATCTGAACAATAGCTTTAGCAGACAAAACACACCAGCAGGTACATGTTCTGTATTAGGGGTTTGTTTGTGTGGGTTTTAGTGGTTGTGAAAGGTGGACTAATAGCACTGGAAAATGAAGTCCTCCACTTATTTTCAGATCAAATAAAGGCAGAGGTCTCCATTTTACAGTGTAAATGTAGTTTCCTCTCACATCCATCCCCTCAGGACAGGGCTGAGACACACTCATGGAGCAATTTCGGAGGGGCAGTGGGAGCGAAACTCAGTCTTTGGTGGGTGTAAATGTATTGCTGTTACCACTGCACTCTAAAGGCTGGTGAACAATTATTTATAACTATAGTTTAAGCAGAAGGAAGTGTTTTGTATGTTGCATCTTCAAGCCTAGCTTTCAAAAACAGAAAAATCTATTGAATGTAGTCTGATTATAGCCCATTAACTGTTCACCTTTATTTCACGAGCCCCTCACTCAGATCCATAGCTCTGTCATAATAAAAGTGTGTCAGGTCATCCTGACATAATACTTATAAAATGAAAGTCTCTCATTTACTTGAAATATGTGGCTTGATGAGTTTGAAGCTTTGAGCAATATGCCTACCACTTCCAAAAATAAAAAGAGATATTTAAATTATGTATCGATTAGAAAGGATTATTTATGAAACTGTATTCCAATCCCCAGTTTCTCTACACTCAAACAACCAACATGCAAGGAGAACTCTTGGTTGTATATATCAGGCCAGATTCTCAGGGCTGCTTTGGTCTTGGGCACTTAAGTGACATAAAGTGAGCAAAATCCTCCTGTAACTCCCCAGGTGAGGCCACCCCCAGCATAGGGGAATTTCCATCAGACATGAGACTAGCAAAGCCTGCTCCTAGACCTCCCTCCTGGCAGACCCCAGTGCAAGGAACATACTGGGAGAGGTAAGGGGTCTCTAGGAATGGGGAGGGGCAGACAAAATAATATGTAGCTGTTATATAGCACTTTTCATCATTAAATCTCAAAGTGCTAGAATGACTGCTCTTCCCCTCCTCCCCTCCCCCCACCCCACTTCCAATCCTAATACATCCTGCCCTAGACCCACAGGACCCCAGTCACACAGTGTTGGTGAAGACTGGTTTCCAAAAGATCTTAAGAATGCCAGGAGTTTATTGTGGTGCTGTAGATCCTGCCTTTTGTGGCCACAGGGGCATTTCTGCCCTTTTAAAATGTGATTTTTTTCCCTTCTCAGTGCCAAACACTATATAGATCTGAATTCAGAACACACTGCAATCTTCAAGACCCTATCCCCAGCAAATAGATGTTTAATACACTGATCTCCAAACAAATAAAATTGCTCTGAAGAAATGTATTTTTAGATAAAGACCAAATGAATGTGATGGCCTCCAGCAATAACCCACACTAACCTAATAAAATATAAAATTAAAAAAGGAACGGCTGTAACATGACGTGTGCCATGTGAAAACAAGCAGCATAGTCTCTCACTTTCTCTCCTTTTGGCTGGTATCCACTCCCTGCATTATGCCTATCTAATCTAGACTGAGAGTTCCTCAGAGGATAGATCATATCTGTGTTCTTCCTGTAGCCAGCCTATGGTATTATATTCAAATGTTAAATAAATAACCATCTTGTTGATAGTTAAAATGGATTAGTGACATTGCCTGTAATACTCAATATAGCAAACAGAACAAATCTTTCTTCTTGTCCCTTCATCTCCCTGAAACGTCTTGGTCCTTAGATTGAGTTTATCATTTCAAGAATATAAAATCAACTTTCCCTGTAACAAAATCTCTCCACAGTAGGGTTTTTTTCCCAAAAGATGGTGTTCTGCTCTTAAATAAATGTCTTGCAGAGCAGAAGAAATTTTTTTTTTTACATTGTGGAGAAGCATAGAAGTCAGTCATGCTTCACAACATTGTTTCACAAAGAAAAACTGTAGTCTAGCTGACCCATACCTCCAGTGGCTTACATGGTTAGTCCTTCGATATTCAGGAGCTTAAAATACGCCACTGGGAATTAGCTTCCTAACAAATGAAGGAATATACAGTACAGTTCATAAAAAGAAAAGGAGTACTTGTGGCACCTTAGAGACTAACCAATTTATTTGAGCATAAGCTTTCGTGAGCTACAGCTCACTTCATTGGATGCATACTGTGGAAAGTATAGAAGATCTTTTTATACACACAAACCATGAAAAAATGGGTGTTTACCACTACAAAAGGTTTTCTCTCCCCCCACCCCACTCTCCTGCTGGTAATAGCTTATCTAAAGTGATCGCTCTCCTTACAATGTGTATGATAATCAAGTTGGGCCATTTCCAGCACAAATCCAGGTTTTCTCCCCCGCCCCCCACACACAAACCCACTCTCCTGTTGGTAATAGCTTATCTAAAGTGATCACTCTCCTTACAATGTGTATGATAATCAAGGTGGGCCATTTCCAGCACAAATCCATGGTTTAACAAGAACGTGGGGGGGTAGGAAAAAACAAGGGGAAATAGGTTACCTTGCATAATGACTTAGCCACTCCCAGTCTCTATTCAAGCCTAAGTTAATTGTATCCAATTTGCAAATGAATTCCAATTCAACAGTCTCTCGCTGGAGTCTGGTTTTGAAGTTTTTTTGTTGTAATATCGCAACTTTCATGTCTGTAATCGCGTGACCAGAGAGATTGAAGTGTTCTCCGACTGGTTTATGAATGTTATAATTCTTGACATCTGATTTGTGTCCATTTATTCTTTTACGTAGAGACTGTCCAGTCTGACCAATGTACATGGCAGAGGGGCATTGCTGGCACATGATGGCATATATCACATTGGTGGATGTGCAGGTGAACGAGCCTTTGATAGTGTGGCTGATGTTATTAGGCCCTGTGATGGTGTCCCCTGAATAGATATGTGGGCACAGTTGGCAACGGGCTTTGTTGCAAGGATAGGTTCCTGGGTTAGTGGTTCTGTTGTGTGGTATGTGGTTGATGGTGAGTATTTGCTTCAGGTTGGGGGGCTGTCTGTAGGCAAGGACTGGCCTGTCTCCCAAGATTTGTGAGAGTGTTGGGTCATCCTTCAGGATAGGCTGTAGATCCTTAATAATGCGTTGGAGGGGTTTTAGTTGGGGGCTGAAGGTGACGGCTAGTGGCATTCTATTATTTTCTTTGTTAGGCCTGTCCTGTAGTAGGTGACTTCTGGGAACTCTTCTGGCTCTATCAATCTGTTTCTTCACTTCCGCAGGTGGGTACTGTAGTTGTAAGAATGCTTGATAGAGATCTTGCAGGTGTTTGTCTCTGCCTGAGGAGTTGGAGCAAATGCGGTTGTATCGCAGAGTTTGGCTGTAGACAATGTAGACGTGTGGTGTGGTCAGGGTGAAAGCTGGAGGCATATAGGTAGGAATAGCGGTCAGTAGGTTTCCGGTATAGGGTGGTGTTTATGTGACCATCGTTTATTCGCACTGTAGTGTCCAGGAAGTGGATCTTTTGTGTGGACTGGACCAGGCTGAGGTTGATGGTGGGATGGAAATTGTTGAAATCATGGTGGAATTCCTCAAGGACTTCTTTTCCATGGGTCCAGATGATGAAGATGTCATCAATATAGCGCAAGTAGAGTAGGGGCGTTAGGGGACGAGAGCTGAGGAAGCGTTGTTCTAAGTCAGCCATAAAAATGTTGGCATACTGTGGGGCCATGCGGGTACCCATAGCAGTGCCGCTGATTTGAAGGTATACATTGTCCCCAAATGTAAAATAGTTATGGGTAAGGACAAAGTCACAAAGTTCAGCCACCAGATTAGCCGTGACATTATTGGGGATAGTGTTCTTGACGGCTTGTAGTCCATCTTTGTGTGGAATCTTGGTGTAGAGGGCTTCGACATCCATAGTGGCCAGGATGGTGTTATCAGGAAGATCACCGATGGATTGTAGTTTCCTCAGGAAGTCAGTGGTGTCTCGAAGGTAGCTGGGAGTGCTGGTAGCGTAGGGCCTGAGGAGGGAGTCTACATAGCCAGACAATCCTGCTGTCAGGGTGCCAATGCCTGAGATGATGGGGCGCCCAGGATTTCCAGGTTTATGGATCTTGGGTAGTAGACAGAATATCCCAGGTGAGGGTTCCAGGGGTGTGTCTGTGCGGATTTGATCTTGTGCTTTTTCAGGGAGTTTCTTGAGCAAATGTTGTAGTTTCTTTTCGTAACTCTCAATGGGATCAGAGGGTAATGGCTTGTAGAAAGTGGTGTTGGAGAGCTGCCGAGCAGCCTCTTGTTCATATTCCGACCTAGTCATGATGACAACAGCACCTCCTTTGTCAGCCTTTTTGATTATGATGTCAGAGTTGTTTCTGAGGCTATGGATGGCATTGTGTTCTGCACGGCTGAGGTTATGGGGCAAGTGATGCTGCTTTTCCACAATTTCAGCCCGTGCACGTCGGCAGAAGCACTCTATGTAGAAGTCCAGTCTGCTGTCTCGACCTTCAGGAGGAGTCCACCTAGAATCCTTCTTTTTGTAGTGTTGGTAGGGAGGTCTCTGTGGATTAGTATGTTGTTCAGAGGTGTGTTGGAAATATTCCTTGAGTCGGAGACGTCGAAAATAGGATTCTAGGTCACCACAGAACTGTATCATGTTCATGGGGGTGGAGGGGCAGAAGGAGAGGCCTCGAGATAGGACAGCTGCTTCTGCTGGGCTAAGAGTATAGTTGGATAGGTTAACAATATTGCTGGGTGGGTTGAGGGAACCATTGCTGTGGCCCCTTGTGGCATGTAGTAGTTTAGAAAGTTTAGTGTCCTTTTTCTTTTGTATAGAAGCACGTGTGTGTTGTAAATGGCTTGTCTAGTTTTAGTAAAGTCCAGCCACGAGGAAGTTTGTGTGGAAGGTTGTTTTTTTATGAGAGTATCCATTTTTGAGAGGTAACCTATTTCCCCTTGTTTTTTCCTACCCCCCCTCACCCCCCGACGTTCTTGTTAAACCCTGGATTTGTGCTGGAAATGGCCCACCTTGATTATCATACACATTGTAAGGAGAGTGATCACTTTAGATAAGCTATTACCAACAGGAGAGTGGGTTTGTGTGGGGGAGGGGGGAGAAAACCTGGATTTATGCTGGAAATGGCCCAACTTGATTATCATACACATTGTAAGGAGAGTGATCACTTTAGATAAGCTATTACCAGCAGGAGAGTGGGGTGGGGGGAGAGAAAACCTTTTGTAGTGGTAAACACCCATTTTTTCATGGTTTGTGTGTATAAAAAGATCTTCTATACTTTCCACAGTATGCATCCGATGAAGTGAGCTGTAGCTCACGAAAGCTTATGCTCAAATAAATTGGTTAGTCTCTAAGGTGCCACAAGTACTCCTTTTCTTTTTGCGAATACAGACTAACACGGCTGTTACTCTGAAACCTGTCAGTACAGTTCATGAAATTTAGTTGCATTTTCTATAAATATGACACCTTGGACATTTGAAAAACACCTGTGATATATCAGAATTTCAGGTTATCCTTGTAATTGGATTTTACTCATACATAGACAGCAGTGTGTGCACGTTTTGTAAAGATTCCTGAAAGGCTGGTGATCAGATGCCAAATGTGATCAGATGCTGTAGCGATGGTTGCCAATATAACCTGGGTAGTCACATAGATTGTTTTATGAAGTGGGTGATGACAACTTTACATATTACAGAGAGATTAACCCAAACTGATCTCTGATGTTGGTTTTACTTAGCAAGTAAAACTCAGTACTAAAAACTGAAAAACAATTTTTGTCATGTTAATTGAAATATTTTGTTTTGATAAATTAAAACTGTTTAATTTAGATTTTGATCTGCTTTTATGTTTTTAATATAAAAAATGTGAAACAGTCCTTTGAAACTAAAAATCAAAACATTTTGTTCAAAAATATCAAAATGAGATATTTTCATATTTTTGAAAAAAGAAAAGGAGTACTTGTGGCACCTTAGAGACTAACCAATTTATTTGAGCATAAGCTTTCGTGAGCTACAGCTCACTTCATCGGATGCATACTGTGGAAACTGCAGAAGACATTCCAATGAAGTGATCTATAGCTCACGAAAGCTCATGCTCAAATAAATTGGTTAGTCTCTAAGGTGCCACAAGTACTCCTTTTCTTTTTGCGAATACAGACTAACACGGCTGTTACTCTGAAACCTTTCATATTTTTGAAACTTTCAATTTTTTTTCAAAATGAACAATTCATTGAAACCAATGTGTTCTCGTGGGAAACATCAGTTTTGACAAATCAGCATTTTCTGACAAAAATTCTTGACTAGCTGTAGCTTTGAAGATATAAATCATGGTATCATTGTATCAATATGAAAGATTTTAAGAAAAAATCTTAAGATTAGCTACAGTAATTTAGTATAGGTTTTATATGTTCTGCCAAGGTAAAAATAGGTGATCATTATCTAGGGGTGCCAAACTGAGTAGAAATGATCCCTGTGAAAATATGCAATACTTACAAAATATGCAATGTATTGGCTCTGCGGACAATGCAAACTCTTATGGACTCTTTAATGCCCAAATAAAGTGATATACAAATGCTGTTACTTCTTGTAAATCTTTTGAGTAACCATGCACAAGTTCTAAAATACCACTAGGAAATTGAATGATCTGATTAGCTAAGTGTGCATTGTATTCCTACGATCAAACTTCTGTGATAGTGGCCTTTTGTATCTGTAGTGTTAATGCTATCTGCTGGTTTCTCCATACTAATCCGGGGCTGGAGCTACAGGTGCCAACTTTTCAGTATGCTGGTGGGTGCTCACTGTTCATACCCTGGCTCTGCCACAGGTCCTGCCCCCACTCCACCCCTTCCCGCCCCTTCCCCTCAGCCTGTACTGCTCTTGCTTCTCTCCCCTACCCCAGGGCCTCCTTCACGCCACAAAACAGCTGATCGGAGGTGTGGGGAGGGAGGGGGAGGTGCTGATCGACGGGGCTGCTGGTGGGTGGGAGCTGATGGAGGGCTACTTACGTCTTACTGTGGCTCCTTGGAAATGTACACTGGTAAATTCTGGCTCCTTCTCATGCTCAGGTTGGCCACCCGTGCTCCACACCATTACTGTCCATAGTGATCCTGGAGGCAAACAGTCCTTTTTCCTTTAAGGTAAATAGAGCTGAGTTCTGAAACATCCTAATGTCACAGACTCTTCCAAACCACCTTACATTTGTATCTGTAAGCCTACCATGGAGGAGCACCATGGAGAAATAACCCTTACTGTTTATAAATCCTGAGCCCTGGTATTGGGGTCAGGAGGAAGGAAGGCAAATAAGCACATGGGTTCCATCAGTAGCACCCTAACATTTGGGAACCCCATACATACAAAACTATCAATAATCTCCTGATCATTACCAAGCTTTATGACCTGATGCAACAGTACCTTTTCAATGGCATCGCACACCTGCATAACAATCACCCCAAGTCGATCTCTGCACACTGCATTGGTTGGCTATGGACCAGTAGCATTTGGGGGTTGCAGGCTTCCAGGTGGCAATGGTGAACCTCTTCTCAATGGGTACGGGGCACTTCCTGTTAGTATGCTGTCATTGCAGCTCTGGGGCTCATTCAGAACATCTCAAAATAAAATGTTGCCTCTCCAGCCTGAAATTCTCTTGCCACCGCTAGGCATCTCAGTTCTGCAGAATGATCCTTTCCCATCAATCCTCACTCATTTCCCAGGCCCAGAAATGGCACCGCATGGTGTGAAGCTGCTCCAGAAACCGACCCTCTAGGATCAGTTGTTTGGCGTCCTTCTGTTCTTCATCCCATTTCTTCCCACTGCTGAAGAATCTCCTGCTGCTAGAGGAGATGCTGCCACATCAGCTGCTCAGTAGTGTTGTGGACAAGTTCAAAGCCAAATTAATCCATCACTGAGTGCTGAAATACAGTCCAAACAGCCTCTGCATATTCACAGTTGCCAGCATAGTGGCTCAGAGCATTGTTGGGGTCCATGCTGACTGACAGAAATTTGAAAATGGTGATAGCCCACCCAGAAAGCAAGCATGGAATGGAGACAGTGGAAGTATGGGATATTTAAATTGAATCACCTGGCCTCTGCTATACATCCCACAATGTACAGTGATAAATATCGCAGAATGCTCACTGCTCAGCAGTGAAGCAAAGGACCATGGGATGTCCTTCAGGAATGCCACATGCTTAGTGTGCAGCAAGTCACCAGCTTATGTGCACAATGATGTGAATTGAAAGATAGCCTAAGTATCCCATATACATGCTATTAGTGTGCCTTGCATATTGTGCATTACCTGACATGTATCAAAAAGGTACAGATTAAACCCCCAATGTAGAGAAGCTCTTAATGTTGTGTTACACTCTGTCACAGATTAGGTTGTATTATGTCATAATCATAACATATCGCATCAGCTATGATTCAAGATAATATTTAACACCAGATAATTAGAAAGAGAAAAGGATGTATAAAAAAGAGCAACTAACATTTCTTTGGCCCTGATGTCTGGTACATTGCAATAAGTAAACTGATGAGAGCAATTTACATTATCCACAGAAAATCCAAATTATCTACAGAATCTGCAGATAATCTGGTATCTTTACATCTGTAATTGCAATGCTATGGGCCATAAAAGTCAATACTTTGTAATCATAACTTTACTTTACATGCAAATTTGCACATGGTGACCTTTCTCCATAATGCATTTATTATCTTCTTTATGCTACCTAATAAACAGTATTAATAGAAAAAGAATATGCATTAAAGAATGGTTACATAACATTTTCATGACCTTATTTATATAACTGTGTGCAGCATGACGAACCTGGAGAATTAATTTTCACAGGAGTATTTAAACCTTCTTAAAACATTTTATTATAACTATGAAAAATCTATTAAACAGCCAGTCTACTGATCTGGAACACTTTACAGATAGCCTATGATCTAAATCAAGCCTTGTGTCTTTATAGTTAGTACAGTGTGGCAAAGGATTACAGTATATGTATCTACATGAAAGGACTGCTCTCTACACTTAAAGTGTGATTAATACAGCTAGCCAGAGAATGACAATTCTGTTTCAGAACAACTTTTGAAGTTTTGAAATTTGTTTCCATCCCACAAAACCAAAACATTTTTAATTTTGGAATTAATTTGTGTTTTGGAATGAATTGTGTTGAAATGTCCATTATCAGATTGAAAAGTACTAGTTTTTATTCTTCTGTCTCTGGAATTCATTAGAGAATCCACCTGAGACCTCTGAAACTTGCTCAGTGAAAACTTCATCAAAACTGATACATCCCCACAAAATGTTTTGGCTTTGACAAAGCAACATATGTTGATGAAAGCAGTTTTGTCAAAACCCTTCTTCTCAGCTGTACTCAAAAGCTTTCCATTAGGGAAGCCTCAAGTGATAGTGACTTCCAAAAGACAGAAGTGTCTCTGAATAGGAATATGGCTGCCACTGGTGATTATTGCAATAAATGGAAACTGCAACCAAGTACATCAAAGATTGTGTAAACATGTTTCCACTTAAACCATCCTCAGAGCTAAATTGAACTTAACATCTTTTTGAATGGTCAGTGGTTGGCACAAAGCCAAGGTATCTCAGGGTCACCTAGATTTCACCCTCATGTACAAATACCATCTCACTAAAGTAGCTCAGAAGGTCAAGAGTGCAAACCATCTCCTGAACAAACAGATAATATCTGTGAGAATTATCTCAGGCACATTGAAGCCATACAAAAACTTGTATGGTTACCAGTCCTAAACAAAACGCCACCACATAACATCCAGCACTGGAATGCAGTCAACAAACTAATCACCAAGGTAGAGCAGATGTCACACTTGCATTGTTCAGGGATATTTGGGATTCACCCTGCCACTGATTGCATAGGAAGAAATCTTACCTGGACAACGTTGCATCCAGCTAACATCATCAGCAGCTCACTGTGACTGAGAGAATGGGAGGGAGCCTGTGCCATTTTCAGGAACTTCCACATCATTACTATCAGGCCGAATGAATGGCTACCTGGCAACTGAGCTCCCACACTTCTGCCTCTAGAGGTTCAGGCATGGCATGGTTCTCTGTGCTAGGACTGACCATGCCCACAAGCAAATTGCTATGTAAGAGATATGTAAAAGTAGATGCTCTCCCGATATTCACCACTGAGATCCTGGAAATGCTGCACCTCCTGTTGGGTCAGGCTAATTCGGTACTGTCCCCAGTATGGGGCGCTGATGACCTGTTACAATCTGACTTCATGCCTTTAAAAACTTATGAAAGTGACACCACCAGATAATACACATTGTGGCCAAATGATGTTGACTCCTCTGTAGTGCACTATGGTGGAGAGATGATGCACTTCCTCTCCCTGTCCTATGTAGAGATATAATAAATGCTGTTATACCACTGGGAAAAATCAGCTCCATGAGCTACGGTTCTCAAAAGACATTGCTTGAATTTTATTATGAGACCCTCTTTTGTTTGTTTTTACAAGAGAGTCTTTGAAGCAACACACTGACACTGTTCTGACCTTCTGGTAACAGGCCTGCATTATGCATGTATTGCTGGCTGGAGGGAGTGCATGCACTTCTGGTGCAAGTTTTAATTGTTTGCGTATCTGTTCTCGTAGACTTTTGAGCATTATATACTTTACTACAGATTCCAAATGTAGTCATAGCTACAGAGCATTTCTCTATTTTAGAATGTTTTCTTCTATTAAAGTTTAAAACAACACAGGCGAATAATACAAAAACACCTTCCGCCTTGGTGCAAAGCAGCATATATGGGTGGATAATGCTTATGAATAAGTTATACACATAATATATTTTTATAACAATGAATAGAATACAATTCCCAGAAACCACTTGAATTGGTATGATTTGTTTTTGCATACTTCCAGTAAGTAAAAATAGAAACAATCAATAATACTTCCTGCACTTCCATTATGATTAATAGAGCTGGGAAATTTTTGTGAATATTTTGGCAAAAAGGAGAAAGTCAGTTTTGATTTGTCATATTCTCCCCTCTCATATTCATTCTTCACAAGTATTTTTTTTTATTCTGTTACCTTAAAGGAATGTGCTTGGTTTCTTTTGAGGGAGCAATTAACACATTGTACCATGGTGAGGGATTGGGCATATTTCCTGTGATTCCTAGGAAGATTGTAATAAAAGCCTTCTGATCAGGCTATTACATTAGGGACCAGAAACTCAGTTCTTGGTCCAGCAAGCTGAAGAGCTGTCCTACTAAGGCAGGAAAGATTTCCCCCATGTACGGAAAGATGCCAGGCAGCACAGAGGTGAACACAGATGGCTTTAAACCAACTTTGCACCCTAACCCCCTTTCCTGATCTTTAGATCTTGCATTAAGCATAGCTTGTTTTAAACTGAGGATCTGATTATAATGCATTCATTGAAATTCAGAAACTATTCAGGTTTTAACCTGAGGATCTGATCCGAAGATAGGGTGTAGATGGCTCATGCTAACATCTCTTCATATCAGGCATCATGTTATCTCAGGGAGATGACACCAGTCATTATGGTAACTGAATGGTAATGTTAGCCTCGGACTTGATGCAAGAATTACAAACCACATAAATTAAGTGGCCTTATCTGATGTAACATGGGCCTGTTTATCTCTGCCCATGGCACACAGACAGGATGTAAGTAGTCAACTGAAAATTTAGCTTGGACATCAAGACTAATATCTCTGCCCTTGCAAAAAGTGACACAGGCCCTTTAATAACTAAAAGTGGTCAGGGCGTCCAGAATGTTAGTTTTGTTCTGACTCAGAGGGAAGCACACCACCTACCTACCTACCTAATACTAATACCACTTCCTGCAGCCATTCCTTTGGAGGACCCCCCATTCAAGTTGTATGACTGATCTGACCGGATGAGAGCATAACCTAAGGTGGTATGGCTGAGGGCACTTAACACCACTTCTTTTTCTAATTTATATTTGACTTTGAGATAGGGAATGTAAACACAAAGAGTGGATATACTAAGGGAACCTGCAACCTTCAGATATACAGAGTTAGAAGGCCACTAACAAAGCCTAGTGGAATTCTTTTGTATGTTCAATTAGACCAGAATGCAGTGTAAATAACCATAATGGCCATTCCACTTGCTTTTAAATTAAATGAATTTAACGAATCCTACAATGAATAATTTATATTTTCAAACAAGGATTAGAAGTTCCATTCAATTAGAGAGTTTCCCAGGTAGCACATGGATAATATGCCCCACTGAACAAATACCAAAGCAATCTAAGTATTGTCTGTGTTAAAATTACACTGTGATTGACAGAAGAAAGTGTTGTGATGATAATGTTGAATACATGCACTACCAGGGTAAGCCACAAAGATCTACTGATTTTCACAGTGGAAGCTTCTATGTGCAGTTTCTACCATATACCAATAGGAAAACATAAAAAAAAAATCCCCATATCATACAATTCTGATTCCGATTTTCTAAATCTCATAACCATAAGGGGTTAGGAGCCATTATGATACATTTTAAACAATTTTACATGCATATGGCTTTATACAAACTCTATGCTACATTAGTTTCTGTGTTAACAATACAGTGCCAGTCCCTTAAATGGTAAAAATCAGCATAACTTCACTGAAGTCAATGGAGCTATGCCCATTTTCACCAACTCAGAATCTAGCCCATGTTGTTTAACAGCCATATTTAAAAATCCTTTATGTTGTTGAGAAAGCAACTGCTACATTTTTCTCCAAGGAGATCACGGCTTTATCTTTAAACGATACGCACTCACTCAAAAGGAATTAATTGCTGCAGGTTCTATGGCCTAAGTTACACAGGAGGTCAGACTAGACGATCACAATGGTCCCTTCTGGTCTCAGAAACTATGAATCTCTTCAACTCGGTGGACAGAATTCCAGCCTGAACCTTCTGCCTCCACGGCATTCCCAGTGGCTTCCAGTGAGAGGACAAGTATGTGAGCTGAACCCACTGTCATCTGGCTACAATGATGACACATCTACTGTACATGAGCTATTTAAGTTACAGCTGCATTCTCTGAGTCTCTGTGAAGAAACCAGTTCCATTTGCCAACAGTCATAGGTTCTATTCTATGCAGTCTAATACATATTCTTCCAATACCTTTATCTTGTATGTGTGCATCCTCTGGAAGAGGACAAGCAATATTGTACCTGATGATATAGAGTCCATTGCTGTGGAAAACTCAGTGCAATCAGACTGCAGATGATCTACGTCTTAAATGCTCAGGCAGAATTAAGGTAGAAATTTAATGTAAGAAAAATGGCCTACGCCACAGACATAGTTCATAAATTACAAGGTCCTCATTGATTTTTCCTTCTCTAAGAAGAAATAGTATGGAAGATGGTTGGAGTGGCAGTTTCCCTAAAACACAAAATACAGTAACTTGGATCCTTTACAAGGAAATAATCTGTACTAGACAAACACTTGCAATTTCTATAACTTATCTGACAGCTTTAAGAACAGACACCATTTTTACCAACTCTGTCCATTATTTTATCAACAGTAGTCTGAATGCTAATAAAGAATACAATCTCATCTACCATATAAATATAAGAAACCCTCCAAATCAGAGATGATGCATTATAAGGCATTCATTGTAATTCAGAAACTATCATTACGAACAAGCATCCAACATTAAAGTGTGGGCTTCTGGTGAAAATTTTGAGGCCAAGTTAGGTTGGGCACGGCAGACGGGTACAGTGAGAGATGATCTTGTGTTTAAGGCATGAGACTGGAACCCAGTAGATCTGGATTAAATTCCTGGCTTTGCACCAGATCTCTGGTGTGACCTCTGGCGAATCACTTAATCTCTCAGTGACCTCATTACCATATTTGTCAAATGGGGAAAATAATAGTTTGTCTTTTTTCTCTAGTTAGAGTGTAGTCTCTTTAGAGCAGTCAGTTTAGGTCAGGGGTCCCCAAACTTTTCAGGGTTGTGCCCCCCTTTGCCCCATCTGTGCGCCCCGCCCCACCACCAGAGCCGGGGCTGGGATGGAGACAGTTGCTCTGGGGGGAGGGTCGGGGCGGGGCGTGGATGGGGGTAAGGAGGCCAAAAGCTGCAGCTGGGTGAGTCTGGGTCCAGCAGCGGAGCCGGGGCTGGGTGTAGTGCCATGGCCGGGGGTCGAGGCTGGGGGCGAGGCCGAGCGCCAGGGCTACGGCTGGTAGAGGGGCCAGAACAGAGCTGGGAGTGGAGTGGGGCTGGGTGGCGCTCTCTCCACGCCCCCCATGGGGTCTGGCCTATGCCCCGCCGCACCCCCCAAACATTTCTCCTTGTCCCCCAAGGGGGGCACACCCCACAATTTGGGGATCTCTGGTTTAGCTTATGGCTACACTGCAAGGTAGGGGTGTATCCCCCTGCTGGTGTACGCATACTAATGCTAGGGCTAGCACAAGTATGTAGCACATCCATAGCTTGCAGGGCAGACATAGCCTGAGGGCATGGTTACACGTACAGTGCTGCAGCTGTACCGCCGCTTCCCACAGCTCCCGTTGGCAGGGAACGACGAATCGCGGCCACTGGGAGCTGCGGGGTGCGGTGCCTGCTGACGGTCAATGTCAGCAAAATATCTCGCAGCCCGCAATCAGATTACCCACTACTGGCCCATGCTGATGGGAGAGAGTTCTCTCTCTGGCATAATAAAACCACCTCTGCAAACACCAGAACACTGTGCACACGAACGCTTATGTCAGTGTAACTTATCTCGCTCAGCAGGGTGGTTTAGTCATACCCCTGAGTAATGTAAATTATGCTGACATAGGCTGTAAATTAGCCATAACCTGAGTTTGAGAGAAGGACAAGTCCAGGGGCAGACCTGTTTGGATTTTCTCTGCTTTAGTAGATATCTGTTTGCATAATATTTTTCTTTTCTCTTCTTGGGTCTGACCTATAATTGTGCTTTCTATGCAACTCGGCGTCATGAGGATTTGCAGGATTAGGCCTTTTGGGTCAGAGTTTCAAAGGCATTTAAGTGTGTAATGACGCATACAGGTCCATAGTGGGATTTTCAAAACTGCCTAAGCAGGTTAGGTGCCTGACGCCCATTGAAGTTAATGGGAGTTAGTTGCCCAACTTGCTTAGGCACTACCTACCTGCATCTTTAGGCATTTAAATACATTTGACAATATGGTGCTAAATTCCTATTTTACAAAACAAGAAAATCTATTTAAAATGAAAAGAAGTCTCGGAATATTGTTCACCTGTCAATATTTCCACAAAGACCCCAATATTCCATCACCTTAGCTTTTGAGTAAACATTAAGAAAAAATGTTTTTTATGTGGGCGGAGGAGATATACAAGTCAAAAGATCAGGAAAAATAGTGGAGAAAGTGTGTGTGTGTGTGTGGACTGAGAATGGAGGAGGAACGAAAATTGCTACTCTAGACTCTTTCCTGTCAAAAGTGCATTTAATAATGATTGGCAGATGGAAGACCATCCATGGCCACTACCCTTTCACAGAGTTTATACAGTCTCACGGATGTGTCCATTAAAGAATTCCTCCATAAGAGCAATCATTTCTGAAATTCAAAAAAAAAAATCCATTCCAATGTCAAGGAAGTAAAGTAGCACAAGGTCAAAGAGCAGTTCTAGCCAGGAAGCAATACACACAAGATTACTTTCAGAAGCTTGAATTTTTTTTTTTTTAATTAGTAAGGTATCAAGTAACCTGCTGGACATAAAGAAGTTTAGTTGGTTGGTTTTTTGTGTGTGTATTAAGTAGATGTGTTTATGGGGTGTCATAAATATAAAGGGAAGGGTAAACCCCTTTAAAATCCCTCCTGGCCAGAGGAAAAATCCTCTCACCTGTAAAGGGTTAAGAAGCTAATGGTAACCTCGCTGGCACCTGACCAAAATGACCAATGAGGAGACAAGATACTTTCAAAAGCTGGGAGGAGGGAGAGAAACAAAGGGTCTGTGTGTCTGTTAGTATGCTGCTTTGCCGGGGATAGAACAGGAATGGAGTCTTAGAACTTTTAGTAAGTAATCGAGCTAGGTATGCGTTAGATTATGATTTCTTTAAATGGCTGAGAAAAGAATTGTGCTGAATAGAATGACTATTTCTGTCTGTGTGTCTTTTTGTAACTTAAGGTTTTGCCTCGAGGGATTCTCTACGTTTTGAATCTAATTGCCCTGTAAGGTACCTACCATCCTGATTTTACAGGGGTGATTCCTTTACTTTTATTTACTTCTATTTCTCTTAAAAGTCTTCTTGTAAGAAAACTAAATGCTTTTTCATTGTTCTCAGATCCAAGGGTCTGTGTCACCTATGCAAATTGGTGAGGATTTTTACCAAACCTTTCCCAGGAACTGGGGTGCAAGGGTTGGGAGGATTTTGGGGGGAAAGACGTATCCAAACTACGTTTCCCAGTAAACCCAGTTAGAGTTTGGTGGTGGCAGTGGTTATTCCAAGGACAAAAGATAAAATTAATTTGTATCTTGGGGAAGTTTTAACCTAAGCTGGTAAAAGTAAGCTTAGGAGGTTTTCATGCAGGTCCCCACATCTGTACCCTAGAGTTCAGAGTGGGGGAGGAACCTTGACGGGGGGATATCCCTTTCTCAGTTCATTTAGAGTTTCCAGCACCGACATGCCAAAATTTCCAGTGATAATCTGGGTAATTTGTCAATTTTATGATTCAGAATAACATGTTTGTCAGGTCTATTTATAGAGAGCAATATGCTGCAGTGTAGGACAACCTCTTTTGTTAAATGCAAAAATATTAGTGCAGTTCTTCAGCTGATGTACAATCAGTGTAGTTCCGGTGAAAATCAATGGAACTACACTGATTTACACCAGCTAAATTATAGTAATTATTTATATCAAAGGAAAATAAGACCAGCCAATACACCTATCATTCATTTTTAGATATCAATGCTTATTTCACACTAAATGCATCAAGCATCCTCAAGCATCTGTGGTCTAATTATCATCATGTACTTCTAGCTGGCAAGAATTCTTTAAACATATTATTTTGTGCTATGAGCCTTGAGTTTGTGAAAAGTGTCACGGTCTTACAGTATGTCTTGAGTGAACAGGAGCTAGCAATTTGCAGCAGTTACATATTGATTGTTCTCACAATGATGGATGAGGGCAGTGGGAGTGGGGAAGACTGATTGCTTAATACTCTTATCAGGATCCTCTGCAAGGCAGGCGGAGCATGGCACCTGCACTGAATCCTACAACTGAGGTAATTTCATCTTGCAATAATCAGACTACTGCCTTGAAAAGAGCAAAAGGGAGGGAGGAAATGTACAAAAGCTTCCACCAGTCAAAAATATTTTTTAAATTAATTAAAAATATTCTGCTAGATTACAGTGTTTTAAAGAAGTCAATCTGCTGACTGGCTTGTGTCCAACTCAATATATTAGACATTCACTTAAGTAGAAACCCACAGAGAAAGAATATTTTTGTATGAAGTTATAACAAAGGGGTTTTTTCTTAGAATATTTTCAATCAGCTTTTTTAATGTTAGGAATATGTATATAGGGTGTTAAAAGACTGCATGTGAGACTGTCCCTCCAAAGATCCCTTTATCCCATCTGGAGCTATAAAGAGGACACAGAAAGTACAGAAGTATAGAAATCTCACATTTGAACTACAACAATAATCGAGTCATGAAAACTCTATTGTTTGCAAACGATGCTGTTCTCCCACTAAAATAGAACAGCAATGTATTCAGTGTGATTGGGCTGTTGGAGCAGCTTTTCAAAGCAAAGCCACCATTTTTACCAGGATAAAGAAATTTGAAAGAAAATTTCAAATTAATCTTTGTGAATATTGCAGTGCAAAACTCGATTCCCTCCATTTCCTTTCCAGTTGGATTTTCTGCTGTTCAGAACAACAGCTTTAGTTCTGCTAGCAGAGAGGATGCGTCCTATAGGCGAAATACTGCTCTAGGATATGCACGAGCACAAGGCAGAAAAAGTATACATGAAGTTGCAAAATGGCATACAGCTAGAGGAGCCGGGGGGGTAAGCAGAGATAATGCATACGAGTACCCTTGCAGCAATGCCTGCCCACTACACTAGGCATCTAGGCAAAGACAGCTCAGTTAGCTAAAGGTTGTCCCACAGTCTGGTAAGCATGTGTGCCAATATTAGTGCTAGCAGGCAGCAGTTAAACAGAGCATCAGCCCAAGTGCTAGATGTGCCGTACAGCCGGCTATCCACCACCGCCACAACACACAGATATGAAGCCAGATCCTCAACTGCTGTAAATTGGCCAATGGGCCTGTGCTGATTTACGCAAACTGAGGAAATGTCCCATGCTTTCTGGTGTTTGCTTGTAATGGCAGGATTTGGCTTATTTTTTGTTAATGATTTGGGGGTTTAAATAGGTTTTAAGATTTTTGTAAAGATTCATTAAGAAACAAATCTTGGCCCACGTAGTGTTTTACTTTCAAAGCACTCTACAAACTTTAGTGTAATCACCACAACAACCCTGTAAATAATGAATGAGGTAAGTAATTTCAGTTTAACCTCTAAATCTTAAAGAGAAACATTTGAATATGAATCAAACCCATACACTGAAGTACAGATTGTCTTTCACCATACTCCTCAGGAATTATGCTGCACAACATAGAATTGTAGAAATGTAGGGCTGGAAGGGCCCTCGAGAGGTCATTTAGTCCAGCCCTCTGGCTCTGAGGCAGGAGAAAGTAAACCTAGACCATCCCTGACAGGTGTTTGTCTAACCTCTTCTTAAAAACCTCTAGTGATGGGGATTCCACAACCTACCTTGGAAGCCCATCTTGGTGCTTAATTATCCTTGTAGTTAGAAAGCTTTCCCTAATGTCCAACTTAAATCTCCCTTGCTGCAGATTAAGCTGTTTACTTCTTGTCCTACCTTCAGTGAATACACAGAACGCTAATTGATCACCGTCCTCTTTTTTTAAAACAGTCTTCAGATGTGTTAAGGGCTGTTAAAAAGTCTTCCCTCCAGTCTACTTTTAACAATAAACATGCCTGATTTTTTTTAAACCTTTCCTCATAGGTCAGCTTTTCTAAAAACCTTTATCATGTTTGTTGCTCTCCTCTGGACTCTCCAGTTTGTCTACATCTTTCCTAAAGTGTGGTGCCCAGAACTTGACAGTACTCTAGCTGACATTAACTGGGACTGCACAAGCAATCATCATTCCCAGGTTACGCTGAGGATTTATATCGTCAACTCCTGTCCATACACAGATATAGGGAGCCCAGTTTTCAAATGTGGATGCTTAATTTAAATTGCCTAAACAATTGAAGCCAGCATTTGGCACCTTAGTGCAAATTTGTGTCCAAATGTGTAACTGGGAAACTTAACACAGGCTTCTACGTTTTTTATTTAGAGTTTGCTAGAAAAATGGCATCCATTAGTTTGGATAAATAATTTGTATAGCAATTTCCCAAAGATGTACAGGAATAGTTCCATTGTTTCTTCATGGGTGACGTTTTAGAGTAGTGTGAAACCTGATGACATCCAGTTACTTGCCATAAACTTTGGGAAGGTTACTTGTTCCCAGTATATTCAAAACTAAGAGTTTGCTTAGGAACAGATTCTCATACCTCACAAGACATGTAGTTCCATTCATTTCAATGGGATTATTTTTGTAGTAAGTGCTGTGCAGTGTGAGTAAAGGTGACAGAATCTGGCCCTTGCAGTTCAGATATTAGTGCATATTTTCTCTCACACTAATTCAGTTGTGGGCAATTTGCAAACTAATATGTTACACCTATTATCAGCTACAGTAGAACCTCTGAGTTACAGACACCCCGGGAATAGAGGTTGTCCGTAACTCTGAAATGTTTGTAACTCTGAACGAAGTGCAGTTTGGGCTCCAGTTCCAGCAGCTGACACTCCAGGCCACGCTCCAGCAGCAGCTGAGCTCCTGCCTCAGTGCCTGCAGCTTCCTTGCAGGCAGCTTCTTTCCCTGGGTCAGACTGCAAGCTTGTCCTCCTCCCAGCCGGGAGAGGAGGAGATGAAAACAGCACCCCCTTCCCAAACAGGGGAGGGGGGCGGGGTGAAAGCAGAGCAGACCCTAGTGCTGCTCCTGTTCTGCTGGCTGCCTTGGGCTAGCAGCCCCAGCAGCTTCACTCCTAGATATAAGTGGCTGCCCCACACATGGGGGTGGGGTTGAGGTATGGATGGGCCTCCCAGATGTGCCGACCTTTAAGATGCAATACAGACACAGTACAGTATATGCTTTTTAGGGGGGTGCCTGATTGGTTACTTGTAGAAATGATTGGTTACTTGTAGAAATGTAGGGCTGGAAGGTCCCTTGAGAGGTCATTTAGTCCATCCCTCTGGCTCTGAGGCAGGAGAAAGTAAACCTAGACCATCCCTGACAGGTGTCTGGTTGACCGGTCAGTCTGTAACTCTGATGTTTGTATCTTTGAGGTTCTACTGTATGCAGAAGTCTACATATATATAAACGACAAGAGATGTATCTTATTGATAGTCATAGTCATTTCAAGCTGAGAATCTGACCTCCACGCACAGTGGTCTGATAGCCTCCTAAGAACTTATACACATGTTTGGGTTCCTTCCCTCCCCCACAGTGTGCTGGAAAGTGCACATAAGATGCTTAATGAACACTTCCTTGACTTCTCAAGAAAAGTGCAAGAGCAAAGCAGTTCTAGTGCAGCGTTGAGGGGCCAGATTGGGAAATGGGAGAAAGCAGAAGACTAGAGTGCCAAAACAATACTAAAGTTTGGGTTCAAACTAAAATGCATTGTAATGTTAAAACGTAGAATCCCATACAAAGGTAAGAACAGCATATATATATACAGCCAGCTCCTCAGTATTTCCACTGAAGGCAAAGGAACTATAACTATTTACAACAATAGCAGAGGATCTGGCCCTCAGTATTTAGTATCATGCACCCGCTATTAATTAATTTCAATGAGAAAAGAGTCTTATAGAGTGTTTTGCCAGGTGGTACATTTGAAATGGTTTTATGCACAGACTAAAAGTTGCTCACTAGTATGCTGGACAGTAGTTCACAAGATAAAAGTCCCTTAAAGCATTACATTACTCTCAGTGCTTCATTGAAGTGAATTGAATCAGAAATCTCTTCTGTACATTGTAATTCACTGCAGGTTGTCTGCAATCTCTAATCTTCTGGTAACCTAGATCTCTTTTAGATCCTCATCTCACATTAACCTCCTCAGTCTTTATCAGTGTTTCAAATATTATAACTTTCAGAACACCTGTGACAAGCTTTTGGATAAGAAGCTTCTATTAAAGTGTTTCATCTCTGAGAAGATAGGATATTAAATGTTCTTGCTGAGGAATAAATATAAATTCCTGTGTGCCTGCTTGTCGCATTACCCCCAAGCCTTTGGAAGTCCTAACATTACTCAAAGCAGAAAAGCACTCTATTTCCAGTTCACTAAATCTTATGATCCCTCAGATCTCCCCAGGGGAGTAAGTCACGGATTTTAGGCTATTTTCTGAAAATAAAATTGTATGTTGCTGTCTTGCTTATTATCTGTACTTTTTCCTCCCCCCAAATCAATCAATCATTCTAAAAGTATTTATTTCTCTTGACAGTGGATTTGGAAAGGCATTCAACATCAGCGTGCATCTGAAATTCTCCAGACAAAAGCTAATGTAATAAGTACAATTCAGGGAGCAAAGAAGGAAACATATGTGCCAGCTATGGTCTGCATGCTGCAATTGTTCCAGTGATTGATTTTTCCCTTATGTTATTTTAATGCCAGTATCATGCTAATGAAGCTACTCCTGATTTACTCCAGACCAGAAAATTAGTCTTTTAGACCCAGAGGAAAAGGGGAATTTAAAGATTTTCAGTTAGGGATAAGATTTTCTTACTGTATTGCAATACTTCTTTATTTCCATTCATCTAAACTCAATGCAGCATCTAACTCAGGATGAGTGTATAAGATGCTGAGTTGATTTTGAATTCCTCTCCAAAACAAATTGAGGACATTATGGCTCAGTTTTCTGCCATGGTTTTTGAAGCTCACAGGAGTTTACCTGAGTAAAGACCTCAAGATTTTGTCCACTGGATTTCACATGAATGATATATTCATATTTTCTTCAAGGGGAAAGCACAGATAGGATTGGATGCAGGTGTGACTATGGAAAATCATTCTATGTACTGTGGATACAGATCTCCAAAGAGTCTGCATAACAATTCTTTTCTAGCAAAGATTTTACACATTTTAAAAGAAACAGAATGTAAGCTAAGGGGGCAGTCACTGACAGACTCAAGACAACTGCTAGAAATAAATATTTATTTGAAAATTGATTTTGACTTGTCTAACATTGCACTGTACTACCAGTCCCTGTTATATCCCATATCTGTAGAAATCTGTAGAAATCTATTCTGATATTACAGCTGTACTACAAATGCTGGACAAATGCACCATGAAACCAAAGCTTTGCCTGCGATACACGGATGATATTTTCATCCTCTGGACAGATGGCTGAAACTCCCTCATAGATTTCTGCCACAACTTCAACAACCACCACCATTAAACTCCCTCTGGAACACTTCCACACTAACACCAACTTCCTGGACAGAAGTTGGTCCAATAAAAGCTATTAACTTACCCACCTTGTCTCTTTGGGACAGACACAGCTACAGCTAAACTGCAGATAGTTGCATTATTGACATTTAGTCCTAAAAATAGAGCAATTGCAATGATAACAGCTAAATAAGAGCACTACCTTCTCCTAACCAAAAACTGTGCATGGCCTTAAGCCACAGAATGCAAAGTGTCTGGCGTAGGCATTGTGCAGATTTTACCACATGGTCATCTCTCTCCATAAATTTTCGGCCTGTACAGAAGATGTGGATGGTGCTTAACACCTAATGAGAAGCACTCGGCACCTTGTAGGACTGGGCAATAATTGTCACAGTTTACCATTCTAACACTTAAGTCAGGTACTCTTACATTAGCCACTGTACACAAATAAACTAAATATAAGTAAAAAATAACACACCTAAATTAATCCCACAGAAAGCATGTCTGGGTTGGCCCCATATCTGTATCCCGGTTAACTCCGACATTAGTGCAAAGGGGAATGTGACCCACAGAATTATATAATGACACTGGTTTTATCTTTCATAGAAAGATGCAGACGTAGAGACTCCAAAACGATATTTTTAAAAAGTGTGTTTCAAAGTTCTTTATCAAAAATAATAATGATGCATGTCAATAACCCAAAGTTTAGGAGCATCCCCACAATAAAATTCATGTGCAGATGTGATGAGGCAAAAAACATTTCTGTGACAAAGCACACTTCACTTTCAAACTCCCCAAGTTTATTGCTGATTGTAAAGCAGAATACAGAGATATAAAAGACATTGTCCACAATTATGAAGTATGTCTGGACAGTGTCCTTTAAAAGAAAATGGGAGTCATAAGCAGTTTAAGAAAGGCAGGCTCTTTATTGTACCATCCATCTAATCTCCCCAGTCTGTCCCCTGTAAGCAATGAAAAAAACACCTCTCTTTAATGTGTACTGGGAAAAACACAGTATGGCTGTTGTACTTCTGCATTGCTGATAGCTAAGGCACTGCCAGATTATGCTTTAAAGATTTCTTTAGTGTTGGAAGGCTTGAACTTTCCTTTGCTTAACTGATGTATGTGAGTGTATATATTCATAGAATCATAGAAGAGTAGGGTTGGAAGGTCATCTAGTCCAACCCCCTGCTCAAAGCAGAACCAACCCCAACTAAATCATCCCAGCCAGGACTTTGTCAACCTTGGCCTTAAAAACCTCAAAGGATGGAAAGTCCACCACCTCCCTACGTAACACATTCCAGTGCTTTACCATCCTCCTAGTGAAATAGGTTTTCCTAATATCCTGCCTAGATCTCCCCCACTGCAACTTGAGACCATTAGTCCTTGTTCTGTCATCTGCCACCACTGAGAACAGCCTAGCTCCATCCTCTTTGGAACCCCCATTCAGGTAGTTGAAGGCTGCTATCAAATCCCCCCCCCCCACTCTTCTCTTCTGCAGACTAAATAATCCCAGTTCCCTCAGCCTCTCCTCATAAGTCATGTGCCCCAGCCTCTAATCATTTTCATTGCCCTCTGCTGGACTCTCTCAATTTGTCCACATCCTTTCTGTAGTGGGAGGCCCAAAACTGGACACAATACTCCAGATGTGGCTCACCAGTGCGAAATAGAGGGGAATAATCACTTCCCTCAATCTGCTGGCAATGCTCCTACTAATGCAGCCCAATATGCTGTTAGCCTTCTTGGCAACAAGACTCATATCCAGCTTCTTGTTCACTGTAATCCACAGGTCCTTTTCTGCAGAAGTGCCGCTTAGCCAGTCGATCCCCAGCCTGTAGCAGTGTATGGAATTCTTCCATCCTAAGTGCAGGACTCTTAACTTGTCCTTGTTGAACCTCATCAGATTTCTTTTGCCAAAATCCTCCAGTTTGTCTAGGTCACTCTGGACCCTATCCCTACCCTCCAGCGTATCTCCCTCTCCATCTAGCTTAGTGTCATCCGCAAACTTGTTGAGGGTGCAATCCATACCATCATCCACATCATTAATGAAGATATTGAACAAAACTGGCCCCAGGACAGATCCCTGGGGCACTTTGCTTGATACCAGCTGCCAACTAGACATCAAGCCGTTGGTCACTAACCATTGAGCTAAAGTTTCTGCAGATCTACTAAAGTTGAGCTAAAGTCAAGATATATCACATCCACCGCTTTCCCCATATCCACAGAGCCAGTTATCTCATCAGAAAAGGCAATCAGGTTGGTCAGGCATGACTTCCCCTTAGTAAATCCATGTTGACTGTTCCTGATTACCTTCCTCTCCTCCAAGTGCTTCAAATTGGATTCCTTGATGAGCTACTCCATGATTTTTCCAGGGACTGAGGTGAGGCTGACCGGTCTGTAGTTCACCGGATTCTTCTTCTTCCCTTTTTTAAAGATGGGCACTATATTTGCCTCTTTCCAAACCCCCGATCGCCATGAGTTTTCAAAGATAATGGCCAATGGCTCTGCAATCACATCAGACAACTCCCTCAGCACCATCAGATGCATTAGATCTGGCCCTATGGATACCGTATAACATGTTTGTATTCTAAGAATTCCTCAAAAGTCCTACCAGATGGAAAATTCTTATTATTAATCTGCCCTAGTGTTGAACCCACCAGCTGGCAGTTACAAAAGAGGAAACTAACAATACTGTAGTAGATAATTTACACTGGCTCCATGTATGTGTTTCTCCTTCTGTCTTTCTGATGTGGCTAGCCCTTGCACAGGGATGTGTGTGTGTCTGTCTGTCTGGTGGTAAAAGGAGACCTCATCCCTTCCCTCAAGTTTCCTTGCACCACCATCTCTTAATTACAGGGAGATCTTGGACAACTCCCTTAGTGAAACCTCAGGACATACACTTCATTGGAAAGGGGAACGAGTAAGAACCATGGGCCTATTATACACTTTGCATTGGCCCATGGAGATAGCCTGGCATGCCAAGGGAGAATGCTGTCTAATTACAAGGTGTGGTGCAGCTTGCATACTAGAGAACTCACAAAGAAGCTCAATCCCTCCCTGAGTTCATCCATGGGGAGTCCAGCCTTCTCTAATGCAGAGCTGTACCAAAAGAACACAAAGAGCCTTCTCTCCGTATAAATACTGCATTACAAGTGTCTCTCTAACATATATAATGTAAAATGTATCTCACCAGTTGTCAGACTGTGGTCCTCATTCCACTGGTGGTCTCCAAAGCTTAAGAACATAAGAACAGCCATACTGGGCCAGACTAAAGGTCCACCTAGCCCAGTATCCTGTCTTCTGACAGTGGCCAATGCCGGGTGCCCGAGAGGGAATGAACAGGTAATCATCAAGTGATCCATTCCCTGTCGTTCATTCCCAGCTTCTGGCAAACAGAGGCTTTGGACACCATCCCTGCCCATCCTGGCTAACAGTCATTGATGGACCTATCCTTCATGAAATTATTTAGTTCCTTTCTGAACCCTGTTATAGTCTTGGCCTTCACAACATCCTCTGGCAAAGAGTTCCACAGGTTGACTGTGCATTGTGTGAAGAAATACTTCCTTCTGTTTGTTTTAAACCTGCTGCCTATTAATTTCATTTGGTGACCCCTAGTTTTTGTGTTCTGAGAAGGAGTAAATCACACTCCCTTATTTACTTTCTCCACACATCATGATTGTATAGACCTCAATCATATCTCCCCTTACGTGACTCTTTTGCATGCTGAAAAGTCCCAGTCTTATTAATCTCTCCTCATAAGGCAGCTGTTCCATACCCCTAATCATTTTGTTGCCCTTTTCTGTATCTTTTCCAATTCCAGTATATTTTTTTGAGATGGGATGACCACATCTGCATGCAGTATTCAAGATGTGGGCATACCATGGATTTATATAAAGGCGATATGATATTTTCTTTTTCATTATCTATCCCTTTCTTAATGAGTACCAACATTCTGTTCACTTTTTTGACTGCTGCTGCACATTGAATGGACATTTTCAGAGAACTATCCACACTGACTCCACAATCTCTTTCTTGAGTGGTAACAGCTAATTTAGACCTCATTATTTTATATGTATAGTTGGGATTATGTTTTCCAGTGTGCATTACTTTGCATTTATCAGCATTGAATTTCATCATGTTTCATGTTGGGGAGGGATAGCTCAGTGGCTTGAGCATTGGCCTGCTAAACCCAAGGTTGTGAGTTCAATTTTTGAGGGGCCATTTAGGGATCTGGGGCAAAAAAATATGGGGATTGGTCCTGCTTTGAGCAGGGGGTTGGACTAGATGAGGTCCCTTCCAACTCTGATATTCTATGAAACTATGTTCATCAAGGGGTCTGACAATTTTGTTCTTGACTATAGTTTCAACTAGTTTTGTCCGATACTGAAGTCAGGCTTACCGGCCTGTAATTGCCAGGATCACCTCTGGAGTCCTTTTTAAAAATTGGCGTGATATTGGCTATCCTCCAGTCATTTGATACAAAAGCTGATTTAAATGATAGGTTACAGACTACAGTTAGTAGTTCTGCAATTTCACATTTGAGTTCCTTCAGAACTCTTGGGTGAATACCATCTGGTCCTGGTGACTTATTACTGTTTAGTTTAGCAATTTGTTCCAAAACCTCCTCTAATGACACCTCAATCTGGGACTGTTCCTCAGATTTGTCACCTAAAAAGAATGGTTCAGATATGGGAATCTCCCTCACATCATCAGCCGTGAAGACCAACACAAAGAATTAGTTTAGTTTCTCCACAATGGCCTTATCGTCCTTGAGTGCTCCTTTAGCATCTTGATCATTCAGTGGCACACTGGTTGTTTAGCAGGCTTCCTGCTACTTTTAAAAAATTGCTATTACTTTTTGAGTCTTTGACTAGCTGTTGGAAGACATAAATCCTAAAATCCCCACCATCAGAAAGTAAATAAAAGTGACGCAACTTGTAAAAAGTTTATTTTTAAGCCAGGCTCAGGATTTTGGGGGCCTTATTGATGTTGATGATTTTTGGAAGCTTGAGGCTGGCAATACTGAACAATTGTGTGAGAACTCGCATACTAGTAATTGCTTACGGTGATTTAACAAGTGCTCTTACAGACATGCATTGCTGGATTTGCGACACCAAAGTTGAGCACTTTTAGGATATTCATGTTCAGTCTCATTACTGGAAGTTACAAAATGCTGATTGTTTTCTGAGCTCTGCCACAGAACTTGGCTAAGTTTCTAAACAGCGCCTTACTTCAGTTTCTTTATCTACAAGTAGGAACAACAACATATGTGTTCTGTAAGTAAGTCCTGTAATGTTTCTAATGTGGTTTGAGATTCTTACATGGAAGATATAATGAAGAGCAAATTATTTCAAACAATAAAAAGGCAAGTACTGAACTCAATGGCTAGGAGAGACTAGACCAGTGGTGGGCAACCTGCAATCCATCAGGGTAATCCACTGGCACCCTGCGAGACAGCGTTTACATTGACAGTCCGCAGGCACAGCTGCCCACAACTCCAAGCAACAGCGGTTCATCATTTCTGGCCAATGGGAGCTGTGGGAAGCAGTGGTCAATAGGTCCCTGTGGCCTGTGCTACTTCCCACAGCTCCCATTGGCCAGGAATGGCGAACCGCAGTCATTGGGAGCTGCGAACAGCCGTGCCTGCAGACAGTCAATGTAAACACTGTCTTTCAGCCTGCCAGCAGATTACCCTGATGGGTCGCGTGCGGCCCATGGGCCACAGGTTGCCCATCATTGGATTAGAGGCAGACCCATTATGACACTATCCCCAGATACAAGGAATATCTGGGTGGTTAACTTGCCTATCGCTAATCTCCATATAATTTTACATTTTTTCTTGTGTGAAACAAATACACAAGTGACACAGCCAGCTAGATTCTCTGTGCAGTGCTGCTGTTTTTCCATACTAGCTATAAAGGCAGCCACAGGAGGAGGTCAGCCTAGAGAGTTCTATACAAGCCCTTCCCTACAGCTGGCACAGGGTGCATGAAGGAGGAAAGGGAACAAATACTGTAATTAAAACTGACTGAAACTGCCAGAATAAGTGGACAAAGTACATTTTTATGCCATTTTCTTCTTCACAACTTTTAGAAATTCACAGTGGAGCTGTCAGTCATGTGTGACCGTGATGTTCCACTGTATTCAATGTAGACCTCACTGCAATGCAATAGTGAGAACGAAGAATCCACAACATACAGGTGTCATGAAGTTAAAAAGTTAAGGATAAAATTTTGCTTTCAGTTTCACTAATGTAAATCTGGAATATCTCCACTGACACCAATGGTCCCTGGATTTAAACAAATACCCGTTGGACAAGAATTTGGCCTGTGTCCTCAGTGGCATTTCAGACACTACTGTCACTGGACTGGGTAATCTAATACTTTTTTTAAAAAAATCTCTAATTTCTATGATGGAGGATTACTCACTTTCATGGTAAGAATATTCTGGGAAGGGGAAGATAACTATAACTCTTAGCAGATTGAGGAAAAGTAAGTTGAATATGATATAGGAGATACATAAATAAATAGTAATGATCCTTATTGAAAAGGCTAATTTTGTGTGTCTTCTCCTAGGCTACCTTTATGTAGCCAACTGATAACATTCTCATAGTCAATAGAAACCACCTTTGTGTTTGGGACTGTGGGTTGAAGGTGTTCATTTCCTTCAGACCAGCATGGTTTGAAGTTCTTTATTTCTCAATTTGCTGTATAAAACCTTTGCAAAACTCACACACCAACAAGTAATAATGTCTCTTTTGATGAAGCAAAGATATGGAAAGTAAGACAGATAACGAGAAGAGACTGTCTTATTTTAATCTTAAGTAAACAAGTTAAAAAAAAAGATGCATTTGGCACCCATCACATACTTTTGTTTAATAAGACAAGAATGCATAGATTCCCTCCTCTCATTTCACATTGAATGTTATCATTGCAAACCAAACGGTTTTCAAAATTCGTATGTTTTAAGATCAGAAAGGGACCATTGGATCATTTAGTCTGTCCTTCTGTATAACACAAGCCATATAATTTCACCCTTATCCCTGGTATTGAGGGATAATAACTTGTGTTTGATAAAACCATATCTTCCAGAAAGGCATCCAACCATGAGCTGAAGACATCAAAAAATGGACAGTCCAAAACTTCCATTAGCCATTTGTTCAAATTGTAATAACACTCTCTGTTCACAGATTGTGTCTAATTTCTACATTGAATTTGTCTGACTTTAACTTCCAGTCATTGGTTCTTGCTATGCTTTTCTCCACTGGACTGCAGCTATAATACCAGGTAGTAAAGCATTCTTTAATCAAAACACCTCTCAACCTTCTTTTTGAAAACCAAACAAATTGACCTCTTTAAGTATCTCATTGTAAGGTTAATGGCTCTGGCAACCTCTCTGAAGGACCATTAACTCGATAACCTTAGGTGATCATTAGCTAGGTCTCCTCCTTCCCACCTAAGGCAGATAGCCTCTGCTACCTAGACGCACTCAAGGTTGCAACATACATCCCTGTATTTTGTACAGGAATACCATGCTAGTGGCAGGACAAGATGTGTTAATCATTATTTAAAATACCCCCAATTATTGTCACACTATGCTAGATTCACCCTTGCTACTACAGAGATCTCCCTTGAGTCTCTGTCTCAAGGTCCCCATTCACTGTTTTGGGGGCCTTTTTACCCCTCCAAATTCTCCCATGCCAAGATAGACTTACAGCCCTCTGCACCCTCTAGAGATAGATAGGGAAACCCAGGCCCATACTCTCCACCAGGTTCAAATTCAGGGCCCATGTAGCAAAGGTCTGTATCCAAACGTGCTGTACTGTTGCTTCCCTGGATTTTTTCCTATCAGTCCCTTTCTTTCCACAGGCAAAGGAAAGAAATAATGTAAATAAAGGATAAATTTCAGACCTTCTGAGCAAAGAGTCCCTTTTCTCAATGGGTCTGGAAGTCACAAATAGTTCCACGTCCCAGGCAGCTGGACCTCCTGCAGTACACCCAGAAGGAGTCAAGAGAGTGTAGGTCTGTTCACCTTCACTTCTACATGCTACTGAGCTGGTCTCTGTTCCTCTTTTAAGCTCCTCCTCCAACCCATAGGTGCATGTGTGCTAGGCTGGGGCTGCCTGGCCCAAAGTAGCTCTTAAATCTATTTCTTTCTGAGGTGGGGGTTGTACATCCCAGAATGAGATTCTTCATCTTATTTTTTTTATTTCTTCACTGAGTGCCCAAAAATGTGCTAGCTGTCATACAAACATATAGAAATTACCTTGCCCCACCCTGCAAAATTTAATATATTCTGGACAATTATTTTGTGGCAGAACAACATTGTGTAATTTGTTTATTTCCCTCTCTGCAGCAGACTATCAGAAGTCTTCAGACTTCTTTCCTCTATACGGGATTCAAACAATGACGCAGAATTCCATGATATTGTCATAATTCTGTGTGCGAGACTGCACCCTTGTTATCAAACTGTAGGAAACCTTAGGTTTGTATACTCAGTTTCAGTTTGGATGGTGAGATCAGCAGTTATGCATTACAAATGGGTATTTGGGTACCTCTGTGCTAATAAGTACCCACATGTGGAATGGGGCACCCTTAAGTGCCCAAAAATTGAGCCCCAACACTGAGTTTGAACTAGCACGATACAAGTGCTGAAGGCTGAGCAAACATAAACACAAGGTAAAAAGTGATTAGCAGAATAGAGAACACAAGGGAATGTGACCCTACATTGATAGGAGTAGAAGAAGGGCCTAAAAGAGAAACACTAATGGATTATTAGTAAGATGAGGATAGTGCTAAAATTAATTTTTCCCCAACATGCTCATTCTCTACTCATTCTTCACCACTTCCTTTTAATCAATTATGGTATCAAGTAAGAGTGGGCACATAGTAGACTTCAGACTTGGCACTGCACAGTTCATAGGACTAGCACCCATGTGTAGACTCACTTTTACTCCAGAGCAAAATAACCCTACACACTCTATTGTACAATGTGCATGAACATGCAATAATACAAGACCAATGTAAACAGTTACCTGTATTAATGGAATCTGTGATGAAATATTGGGTCCAATTCTGACCTCTGACACTAGTCTGACCCAGTGTAGTTATTTCAGATATGTACAAGCATGAGATCACAATTTTGCCTATAGTATACCTGAAACTATTATGGAATTGAAAGTCTGTTCTCCTCCACTCCAAAATAACCAGCATTCTAAAAAAATAGTTTTGAAGATTTGTATCTTTTTCTATTTGAATAGCAAGCTACATTGATTAGCATTTTTGCTTTGCCAGAGTCTTTGGAGTGCCAGGTTCCTATTATTTTGTCACACAACAATTATACTTTTCAACACTTATTGTTCAGCTTGTGAAATTCACAGGTTTTTATACTCAAATTGCTTTTCAGAAGAGAACATTACCTCTTTCTGATGTATTTCAAAGAATATCAACCAAGAGTATTAACCATCAAAAAATGGGTGGTCTGGGTTTTTTGCTGTTTTAATTTGTGATTGTTAATTTCACATGCTAGACACCCCAAAAGTTTTCCACAGGATCCTCTAATTTAAGTATTGCAGAGGAAAGCATATTTGAGAGTAAAGAAAGACGATGGAATCTGAGACTAACTGTAAAATGTAAAAATAGGATGACAGCCTAGTTAAAATAACTAACTAAATCAATGCTGTATTAATCTGGATCAAATTCTCCCTTCATTTGGGTGTAGGTTGCAGGAATATGACTAGGGCAGAATAAACTCCATCATAGTCAATGAAGTTATATCAGAAATGAATTTGGCCCATTATGGTTAACTATACCTTCGCTTGCTCTTCAATCCTTTGCTCTTTGGTTTTACAAAAGGTAGATCGTGCCAAACCAATCTGATCTCCTCCTTTGAGAAAGTAGCAGATTTTTTAGACAAAGGAAACGCAGTGGATCTAATTTACCTAGATTTCAGTAAGGCATTTGATACAGTGCCACATGGGGAATTATTAGCTAAATTGGAAAAGATGGGGATCAATATGAAAACTGAAAGGTGGATAAGGAATTGGTTAAAGGGGAGACTACAGCGGGTCATATTGAAAGGTGAACTGTCAGGCTGGAGGGAGGTTACTAGTGGAGTTCCTCGGGGATCGGTTTTGGGACCAATCTTATTTAATCTTTTTATTACTGACCTTGGCACAAAAAGTGGGAGTGTGCTAATAAAGTTTGTGGATGACACGAAGGTGGGAGGTATTGCCGATTCAGAGAAGGACCGGGATATCATACAGAAGGATCTGGATGACCTTGTAAACTGGAGTAATAGTAATAGGATGAAATTTAATAGTGAGAAGTGTAAGGTCATGCATTTAGGAATTAATAACAAGAATTTTAGTTATAAGCTAGGGACGCATCAGTTAGAAGTAACGGAGGAGGAGAAGGACCTTGGAATATTGGTTGACCACAGGATGACTATGAGCCACCAATGTGATATGGCCTTGAAAAAAGCTAATGCAGTCTTGGGATGCATCAGGCGAGGTATTTCCAGTAGAGATAAGGAGGTGTTAGTACCATTATACAAGGCACTGGTGAGACCTCATCTGGCATACTGTGTGCAGTTCTGGTCTCCCATGTTTAAGAAGGATGAATTCAAGTTGGAACAGGTACAGAGAAGGACTAGTAGGATGATCTGAGGAATAGAAAACCTGTCTTATGAAAGGAGACTCAAGGAGCTTGGCTTGTTTAGCCTAACCAAAAGAAGGCTGAGAGGAGATATGATTGCTCTCTATAAATATATCAGAGGGATAAATACCGGAGAGGGAGAGGAATTATTTAAGCTCAGTACCAGTGTGGACACAAGAACAAATGGATATAAACTGGCCATCAGGAAGTTTAGACTTGAAATTAGATGAAGGTTTCTAACCATCAGAGGAGTGAAGTTCTGGAACAGCCTTCCAAGGGAAGCACTGGGGACAAAAGACCTATCTGGCTACAAGATTAAACTCAATAAGTTTATGGAGGAGATGGTATGATGGGATAGCATGATTTTGGCAATTAATTGATCTTTAACTATTCATGGTAAATAGGCCCAATGGCCTGTGATGGGATGTTAGATGGGGTGGGATCTGAGTTACTACAGAGAATTCTTTCCTGGGTATCTGGCTGGTGAATCTTGCCCACATGCTCAGGGTTCAGCTGATCACCATATTTGGGGTTGGGAAGGAATTTTCCTCCAGGGCAGATTGGAAGAGGCCCTGGAGGAGTTTCGCCTTCCTCTGCAGCATGTGGCCCGGGTCACTTGCTGGAGGATTCTCTGCATCTTGAAGTCTTTAAACCATGATTTGAGGATTTCAGTAGCTCAGACTTAGGTGAGAGGTTATTGCAGCAGTGGGTGGGTGAGATTCTGTGGCCTGCATTGTGCAGGAGGTCACACTAGATGATCAGAATGGTCCCTTCTGACTTTAATGTCTATGAGTCTATAACCCAATATGAACACTGAGAGACATAAAAGTTACATGCACAATACTGAAAATAAACTTTGGGGGGAAAAGAATGAATGAACCTTTTTCATCTTAACTTTTGTCAAGAAAATTAGCTTACCACAGTAGCAGTATTCATTATTTTTGAAATTATAGCTTTATGTCTCACAGTTTACAAACTCAATACAGGTGAAATATACCCATGTATACACAACCCACATGTGATTCCAATTACTCATTAATTCCCATATGGCTAAGTGATTTAAAGGCTTCAGTGGGGCTTAAACAGAGTTTAGAGCTTTGTGCAGGCCCTATCACACAAGTGATTTTCACCCTAAATTCTCTGTATTTGAAATTTGATAACTTTTGGGTTTTGTTCAGAGCCCCTAGTTTTATAGGTTTATAGTAGAATGAGAGATCCATGTTTAATTTGTATTACTTTTATGCAAAGAGGTCATGTGGATTCTGGAAGATGCAAGGATTAAGCCCCATGGAATGGAAATAGCCTAAGCAAACAATTTCTCTGGTCTACAAACAATGGAAACTGTCAAAAATCAGCAGGGTGAACCAGAGCTGATCCTAAACAGATCTGATTTGTATTCTTTCCCTAATTAGCATTCAAAGTCTTCTTATGACTCCTCCAAAGAAGCACTAAATTTGTATTCACAAATATAATTATTAGCTAGGTAACATGTCACCAATAAAATTCACATCAGATGTCTGCCACTGTGCAATACTTTAAGAAATATAATGTAGCATATCCACATCACAGTCTTTTGCACTGAATGTCTCATCACCCTGTGTTTGTACAAAATGTATTTTAAACATGCTAGAGGATGGATAGTTTTACTATAAACACTCTCTGGGAATGAAGACGAATATTGCACACTGGATTACCAAGTAACTGGAATCAATTTACTTATTGACAGCTCATTACTGGACAACACATAATCCACAATCTGTCCAATACTGGTCATGTCATTACTGATGATTTCACTAGAAATGGATACGTCATTCTACATGAATTACATGCTCTGAATGTTTTGCCCCGTTATCTCTGTATGTTCCTGATCTTAAACTCTAAAGTGAATAGTTGTCTCGCAATACCTTTCTTTTACATACATAAACAGTGCAAAATGGATGAGTGTAAGAATGAACAAGTATTTCAGACTCCTAGGACTACAAAATGGTCAGGTAGATGTAACTCTGCAGATTCACATCCACACTCTTATCAATGTAGAAAGAATGACAAACAGGACTGGGAGGGGCTACCTGCTAAAGAGAGGTGAATGAAAGAATGCACCAAGACAAAAGTGGGAGTAGGATGCGAAGTTGGAAGCTTGACATGCAGCTTCAGTCCAGTTGGGGTGTGGGAGGAAGGGAGAAACTGAAAATAGACAAGAGCAAAAATAGAGTGAAAAGTATGGGATTTGTATTTTTAATTGATTTCAATTTCTCTTTGTGGTTAGAATGCCTTGTGCATGTTTGGTTTTGTAAATAAAGGATTACATTTTAAATAAAAGACAATGGGAACTGCATGGAGTACAGCAAAGCAGGACACTGTAGAATAGGGCAACATTTTGGAAAGCATTTTCAAAAGTGAGCATTTAGGACTTTCCTACTGAGTTTCAATTGGATTTAGGCTCATCAAGGCCAGGTATTCAAATGTATTTAAATGCCTAGAGCGGTAGATAGGCATTCTTGAAAATTCCACTAAACAACTAAGTAGGTTAGGCACCTAACTAGAGCTAGGCAAAAAAAGTGTGCACAAATTCTTTATTTGCTGAAAAATGAAATTTTGGTTGACCAGAAGCTATTTGTGAATTTGTCAAATAGTTTCTGAAAAAAAAAATAACCCAATAAAAAAAAAAATCCTCAACCCTCCCCACAAAACCCACTACCACCAGACTGGATTCTACCACCAGACAGGCATTAAGCACCATACAGCTGGAGATGGTAGGGTTAGTCTCTGTATAACTTTTAGCCCAGTGATTAGGGAGGATGTGGGAGACCTAGGTTCAATTCCTCCCTGTGCCTGATGGGAACAAGGGACTTGAGCTTGAGTCTCTCAACTTTTAGGTGTGTGCCCTAACCACTGCGCTAAAAGTTATAAGATGGGCACTTTTCCTCCGTGAACCTAGCCATTTAAAAATTCCTGGAAACAAAAATTTTGGGTCAAATAAGATGTTTCATTCAACCCAAAATTAACTCTCTCTGAATTTTTTTTAGAATTTTCAGATTTAGTTCAGGTTGCACTGACATTTATTTCAATTTTTTTTGGAACTGACAACTAACCAAAACAAATCAGTTATTCACCCAGCTCTATGCCTACCACCCATTGGTTCAATGATTGTTTGGGGTTTTTTTTTGTTTGTTTGTGTGTTTTTATTAGGCCCTAAACCCAGTTTGAGACTTGGGCTTCAGAAAGAATCTAGAATTTATCTTCTGTCTAGAACCTTTTCCTCTCTACATTTGTTTATATTTCCAAATGGTCATGATGTCCACAGATGAAATCACAAGGGAATTGCACCACAATTTGTTTTTCTGCATACGGTATCTACAGCCACACTGGGTCAGATCAAAGGTCCATCTACTCCAGTATCCTGTTCTCTGACAGAGGCCAAAGCTGGATTTCCAGAGGGAGTGAACAGAACAGAGAAATTATTGAGTGATCCATCCCCTGTTGTCCACTCCCAGCTTCTGACCATCTTGGCTAATAGCCATTGGTGGACCTTTCCTCAATGAACTTATCTAGTTCTCTTTTGAACCCCATTATAGTTTTGGCCTTTACAACAATCCTGGCAACGAGTTCAACAGGTTGACTGTGTGAAATAGTACTTCCTTGTGTTTGTCTTAAATCTGCTGCCTATTAATTCATTGGGTGACCCCAGGTTCTTATGTTATGTGAAGGGGTAAATAACACTTCCCTATTCACTTTATCCACACCATTCTTGACTTTATAGATCTCTATTATATGCCCCTTAGTCTCTTTTCCGAGATGAAAAGTCCCAGTCTTGTTACTCTCTCCTCATATGGAAGCTGTTCCATACTGCTAACCATATTTGTTGTCCTTCTCTCTACCTTTTCCATTTCTAATATATCTCTTTTGAGATGGGGCCACCAGAACTGCACACAATATTCAAGGTGAGGGCATACCATGGATTTATAGAGTGGCATTATGATATTTTCTGTCTATTATCTATGCCTTGGTTCCTAACATTGTTAGCTTTTTTGACTGCCACTAAACATTGAGTTATCCTCAATGACTCTAAGGTCTCTTTCTTGAGTGCCGATAGATAATTTTGTATGTATAGTTGGTATTAAGTTTTCCAACGTGCATTATTTTGCACTAATCAACATTGAATTTCTTCTGCCACTTTGTTGCCCAGTCACCCAGTTTAGGGAGATTCTTTTGTAATTCTTCACAGTCTGTTTTGGACTTTGAGTAATTTTTTATCATCTTCAAATTTTGCCATATAACTGTTTACCCCTTTTTCCGGATAATTTATGAATGTGTTGAACAGCAATGGTACCACTATTTACCTTTCTCCCCATTCTGAAAACTGACCATTTATTCCTGCCCTTTATTTTCCGTCTTGTAACCAGTTACTGATCTATGAGAGGACCTTCTCCCTTACCCCATGTCTGCTTAGTTTGCTTAATAGCCTTTGGTGAGGGATCTTGTCAAAGGCTTTCTGAAAGTCCAAAGTACAATATATTCACTGGATCCCCCTTGTCCATGTTTGCTGATCCCCTGAAAAAATTCTAATAGATTGGTGAGTCATGATTTCCCTTTACGAAAACCGTGTTGACTCTTCCTCAACAAATCGTGTTAATCTAGGTGTCTTATAATTCTGTTTTTTACTATAGTTTCAACCAGTTTTCTGGGTCCTGAAGTCAGGCTAACTGGCCTGTAATTATGGGGATTGCCTCTGGAGACTTTTTTTAAAAAATGGCATCACATTAGCTATCCTCCAATCATCTAATGGAGAAGCTGTTTTAAGTGATAGATTACATACCACTGTTACTAGCTCTGGAAGTTCATATTTTTGTTCATAGTTGTTGCAAATGAGTTCACACATCCTTGACCCTATAGTGTGTATTTTGTGTGGAATACTATTTAGGGTGATCAGAAAAAGAGGGTGAAAATGAGGTGGCAAAATTTGCAGATGACACACAATTATTTAGACCTGTCAAGTCAAAAAATGAATGTGAGAAACCTCAGAAGGAATTAACAAAGATACATTATTAGAGGACACAGTGGCAGATAAAATTCAATGAGGATAAGTGCAAGATTGAAGGAACAATTTGATTTAATGATACATTTTGATGGCTTCAAAATTAACTGCAGTGACTAAGAAAAAGATAAACATAACCGTGGACAGCTCAATATAAATGTCACCTCATTGCACAGGAGTCAAAAAGCAAAGAAAGTGTTAAGCTGTGTTAAGTGAAGGAGCAAGAATAATACTGAACATGTTATAATGATATTATTTAAATGAATGGCACATCCTCACCTTGTATACTGTGTTCGATTTTGTCACCCCTCTTCAAAAAGGTTGCACCAACAATAGAAAGTTCCAGAGAAGGTCAATTAATATGATTAGAGTCAAGATTTTCGTATGAGGAGAGATAAAAAGATATCTATTATTAAGTTTAGACAGAAGATGAATAAGAGGTGACACTATAATGGTGGAATAAAGGTCAACCAAGAACACCTACTTATGTAACAGAAGAATAAGGGAACATTCAGTGAAATGGCAAAAATATTTAAACTGATGAAAGGAAATGCTTACACACACACTGCAATCATTAACCTTTGCAACTTATTCCCAAACACTATCACTGTGTCCATAAGCTCAGTAGGATTCAAAAAAGAACCATTTCTTATACACCATTATATGGATAAGAAAAATAAATGCATAGTTGCACTAGTGAGCCTATAAAAAACAACCACATGGGATATTAACCCTCATTGAATGCAATAAGAGTCTTTTACCAGTGTCTGAGCCTTTTGGCATCTTCTGAAACATCTCTTATTATGTGCTGTTGAAGACAGGGGGTGTAAATTTCAAAAGCGTTTAAGTCCTATTGACTATCAATGAGACATTCCCAAATGCCTAAATTGTTTTTGAAAAAAAGGGACAGAGGGTCCTAAGACATTTAAGTACTTTTGAAAATGTTATCCAGGATACCAAAATAGATGAACAATTGATTTATTAAAACAAATTCTTAAATGGCAATAATCTATTTCAAAAGATGGTATAAGTGCCAAACCAGTTCAGATACTGAATGTGATGCTGTAGCATCACAAGTGGCTAAAAAGTCCAATTCTCAAGTTACAGTGGACTACAGGCACAAGGTGTAGAGCTACTGAGGATGAAACTAGTGCACTCCTAGTTCTCAAGACCTGCTGCAATTTTGTCTTTGCTCTCTTCAGTTTCCGCTCTCTCAACCATCTCTCTTCAGCTTCTTGGATTTCTTTGTCCAGCGCAACTCACCCCTGCACCCCATCTCCAAGTGTGGCCTGTCACTATCTTCATCTCCCAGCTTGCAATGTCTATATTGAAAGTTTTCAAGTCCCTTGTGCATATGTCCTTGAATCTAGATAGGCCCAGTGGCCTTGGAGCACCCACAAGTTCTCCGTACGGGAGAAATGTTTGAAACTAGTAATTAGACTTAGCAATTTTGCTTTCTCAAGTTCTTTGTGTCAGGAACTTTGGTTTCCTGCTTCATACAGTATTTAGAATTTGGTGAAGACAGCAGATGTGAAAAGCGTTTAGCCTCCTCTCATGCCTGCTAGATGGTCCAGGTCTTGCCACCATACAGCAGCATGCTCAAAGCACACATCTGGTAGACCTGTATCTTGGTGTTCAGTGTTCATCTTCTGTTTTCCTACATGTGTTTGGTCAATTGGCCAAATGTGGTGGCAGCCTTTCTCAGGCAAAACATAAATTCATCATCTAGATACAAGTTATCTGTGAACCAAATGGCATCAGATAGCAGAATTTGTGCACAACTTGCAGCATAGTGCTCCTTATTAAAACTTGAGCATCTGGTACCATAATGATTGTCTTCTTTAGACTGATGTTCTTATGATGGTTAGTCCACATTCATCACAAAGCTATTATAAAACCACCGAAGCTCTTCTTCATTGTGTGTAATGAACACTGCGTCATCTATGACAAGGAGAAGTTCTCTTATCAGCACGTGTTTGACTTTGCATTTTGCAATGTTGAAGAGTTTTCCATATGACCTTGTAGGGAGATGAACACCATCCGTACTAGATGAAAAGGTGTCATAAATATAAAGGGAAGGGTAACCACCTTTCTGTATACAGTGCTATAAAATCCCTCCTGGCCAGAGGCAAAGTCCTTTTACCTGTAAAGGGTTAAGAAGCTCAGGTAACCTGGCTGGGACCTGATCCAAAATGACCAATGACGGGACAAGATACTTTCAAATCTGGAGGCGGGGGGGGAAGGCCTTGGTCTCTCTGTGTGATACCTTTGCCGGGAAGAGATCAAGGATGCAAGCCCTCCAACTCTTGTAAAGTTAGTAAGTAATCTAGCTAGAAAATGCTTTAGGTTTTCTTTGTTTTGGCTTGTGAAATTCGCTGTGCTGGAGGAAATGTGGATTCCTGTTTTTGTGTCTTTTTGTAACTTAAGGTTTTTCCTAGAGGGATTCTCTATGTTTTGAATCTGACTGCCTGTAAGATTATCTTCCATTTTGATCTTACAGAGTTGTTCTCTTATCTTTTTTTGTTATTCTAATAAAGTTCTGTTTTTTAAGAATCTGATTGGGTTTTTTGGGTCTTAGAAATTCAAGGCTGGTCTGTGCTCATCTTGTTTATTCTTAAGCCTCCCCAGGAAAGGGGGTGTAAGGGCTTGGGGGGATATTTTGGGAGAAATAGGAACTCCAAGTGGTCCTTTCCCTGATTGTTTGTTAAATCACTTGGTGGTGGCAGCGTTTACCTAATCCAAGGATAAAGACTTTGTGCCTTGGGGAAGTTTTAACCTAAGCTGGTAGAAATAAGCTTAGGGGGTCTTTCATGCGGGTCTCCACAGCTGTACCCTAGAGTTCAGAGTGGGGAAGGAACCCTGACAAAAGGCATGACAAAGTAGCAGAAAGAAGAATATACTGAAGTGTGTATTTCTACTGCTGACCAGGTCAGAAGCCTTTCTAAGGTCTATGGAGGCCACACAGAGAGGTTTTTCTTGTTCCTGACACTTTTCTTGCATTTGCTTTAGTTCAAAGAGTACATCAATAGTCAATCTATCAGCACAGACGCCACACTGACTGTTGGGATATACGTGTTCATCAAGAATTTGTAGTCTTGTGAGAATGATCTGAGTGAATGCCTTGCCGGCAACACTAAGGAGAGCGATTCCTCTGTAGTTATTGCAGTCACTCCAATCTCCTTTCTTTTTGATACAACACTGATGAAGTTGGCATTCTTTATGTCTTACAGTATCTCCCTTCCCTCCAGCAGGCAATCAAGATATTGTGCAGATGTTTAAGCATAACGTGTCTTCCTTGTTTCATACTTCAACTGGAATTCTGTCTTTTCCTGTACACTTTCCTGTTGCTAGAGAAGTGATGGCCTTTTCAAGCTTGTTTATAGATGGTTCAATAACAAGCTTTTTGATAGTCTGAAGCTTGGGGATCACGTTTAGCACTGCTTCAGAACCAGAAGTTTCATGTGAATAGATTAGTGATAGTGTTCAATCAATTCTGTCAGTAATCATATCTCCTATTTAGAGATCTGAGTGGGCCGGCCTTCTTGGATGAAGGACAAAGTGCTTTTTTTTATTCCACCATACGTGCCTCTTAGATCTCCAAAGGGCATCTGTATTTTCTCACAGTGATTGAGCCAGAATGGCAACTATGTTTCTGGAGCTGGATGTATGTTTTGGTGGAGATATGCTGTGTGTTTTGCTTCAGTAACTGGAAACATTTATTCAGAATGTGCTGCAACCCAATCTTTATCTTGTGCAGTCTTTTTACCAAAGGCTGAGGTTGCAGCTATCTGGGTATTTATTCTGAGTGTGTTCTATTCTGCATCAGCATTCAGGGGAAGTGAAACTGATGATGTGACTTCCCTGAAATTCATAGCAAACTGAAGGCATCGCCCTTGGTCTTTTGTGTTATTGACATTAATACATAGGCAAGAGCTTGTTTGGTACAATGGAATTTCTGCAGTGAAAGCTTTATTTTGCAGCATAGGCTCTCTGAAAGTCCAACTACACTGTATCAACTGGATAACCCTTGTTCATATGTTTGTTGACCTCCTCAAAGAATTCTAGTAGATTGGTTAAGCATGATTTCCTTTTACAAAAGCCATGTTGACTCTTCCCCAACAATTCATGTTCATCTCTGTGTCTGGTTGTAACTATAGTAAAGAACAGAATAATCAGTTTGCCTGGTACTGAAGTTAGACTTACCAGCCTGTATTTGCCAGAATCTCCTCTGGAGGTTTTTCTGAACATTGGAGTCACACTAGCTATCCTTCACCCATCTGGTGCAGAAGCTAATTTAAGTGACAGGTTACATACAGGAGTTAGTAGTTAGTAGTAGCAATATCATATTTGAATTCTTTCAGAACTCATGGGTTCTGAAATACCATCTGCTCCTAGTGACTTATTGTTTAATTTAGCAATTTGTTCCAAAACTTTCTTGACACCTCAATCTGGGACAGTTCGTCATTTGTCACCTAATGACTCAGGTGTAGGAATCTCCCTCATATCCTCTTCAGTAAAGAGTGATACAAAGAATTCCTTTAGCTTCTCCACAGTTGCTTTGTCTTCCTTGAGTGCGCCTTTAGCACCTCAATCATCCAGTGGACCCACTGATTGTTTGGCAGGCTTCCTGCTTCTGATGTACTGTTAGCATTTGTGTCTTTTGCCTGTTCTTCAAATTCTTCTTTGTCCTGCCTACTTTTATACTTGACTTGCCAGAATTTATACTCCTTTCTATTTTTCTCAGTAGGATTTGACTTCCAATTTTTGAAATGATGCCTTTTTACCACTAACCTCTTCTTTTACTCTGTTGTTTAGCTACAGTGGCATTTTTTGGTTCTCTTAGTATTTTTTAATTTGGGGATATACATTTAATTGGAGCCTCTATTATGGTGTTTAAAAGAAATTTCCACGCAGCTTGCAGGCAGTTCAATCTTGTGAGTGTTCCTTTTAATTTCTGTTTAACTAGTTTCCCCATTGTTCTGTAGTTCCCCTTTCTGAAGTTAAATGCTACTGTGGTGGGCTTTTTTGATATTGGTTTTTTTCATTCCAGTGGGTATTTGGCATACCCACCAACACTCAGTGAGTTGTGTGGTTCCCACTTTAGTCACTGAGCACCCAACCCATGATAGGCTATACTGGGTTACATAGTACCAGTAGTAGGCCTCAAATGCCTCATCTGATCCTAAAGGGCAATTCGTATGTTCTCATATACATTCATTTGCATACTGGATCATCGCATCCCAGGGAGGGTCACCCCTGTGTGAGGGAAATGGTGTTTGAAACAACACTTCCTCCATCTCTAGCAGACTTTCTACAAGGGAGCATAATATACAGAACACCATTGCTGAAAACTGCCCATGGAATTTGCTGAACGAGCACATACTCTAACCACTAGTCAATATGCTCTGGTCAGCCAATCTAATTTGGTGGCAGTGCTACCCAATGGTGGGTCCGCCAGCAGCAGGTAGTTTGCAATCACTTTGTACCTCTTCATCATCTTTACTGTTATGCCTGCTTTACTTCTATCAGTCTGCTCTCTCTCTTTCCTTTTGCACTGTGGAAACTGGAGTCTCAACTGTTGCACCATTTTCTTCTCTTTCTTCTGTCTCCTTTCTTCCACCTTATTCCTGTTCCACGTCCTTTCTCTGTATTATTATTTTCCCCCAATTTCTTTCCATCATGCTCTCACCATGACCAGTAATTGTGCTCCTTCGAAAAATCTCTCTATGACTCTCTTCTGTACTATCCCATCCTTCTGCTCTTGTTCTCGTATCATGTAGTGGTTACCCCTCAAGAAAGTGGAGTATACATTCCCCAAGTTGTTTCCCCCATAAGGAGGCAGCAATAAGCTTAAATAAGTACTGCAGGGACATTGTGTGTGCTTGGATCAATTTTGCATCTTGTGTTCTTTCTAAATATTGAAAGCTTAGTCTGCATGGGTGCTCTCTTTACCCACAATTTTGTAGTTCTGCATCCTTCAGTATAGCTGCAAATTTTGCCTTATGCTGTGAGTCACATGTATATCAGTAGTAAAGCACAAAGAGTTGACAGCTGCCAAACTTGCTAAGTAGAGATTTTATTTTCATTACCAAAAAGTGAACTGTTCCATGAGTCTGTTATTAAGGTCAGTCTGATTCAATAACCGGCAACCTCCTTGAAGCCAGGAAAGCTTCTTTATCACATTTATCTGCTAACTGGTAAGTGCCAAAAAGAAACTCAGCTGACTGCACTAAATTAAGCAGCAGGGCAAGACAGTAGCTAGCATATTATGTTATTATTCATATCTTTATAAAACTTTAACTTAAGAGTCTACTATACTTTGCTTTCCCCTCATCAGCATTTTTTGGCAATTGATGTGAATTAGTGGTGGGCAGATCTCAGAAGCTTTGGATAAGTACCTAGACATTAAGAAGCTGACCTTTCCAAACTGCTTGGGTTTTCAAAATTAGGCTAAGAAAGTTTTAAATATAATCAATCATCCAAGGGGCTGTCTTGGAGAGATCTCTGATTTCTAGTCAATGAGAAATACCACCTGAACAACCTTGCTCACCATTTCCTATCACTGCCAGTTCCAGCCAGAACCCAGAAGTGCAGCGTCATAGAAAAATGAAAAATAAGGGTGTAAAAGTTATCCAGACTTTAATTTCAAAAAAAGTTTTGCTTCAAACTGAGTGTGAATTTAGGCCTTGGGTTGTTTCTAATTTCACCTGAACTAGTTTATCCATTCTCAGTTTTGATCCCAGAAAAATATTTATCTTTCTTTTTTAAATGTACCCACTGTTCTGGCTTCTGAGCACATTTAGATGAATAGAAAAAACAGCAGCCCTGAAGTCTGCTCTGTAATCTCTCTCTAGCACTATTCTGTATGTTGCCCACCATTATGCCTTAACTCTGACACTGAAAAGAATTACAGGGTATTTCATTCTCCATTCAATCCTTGGCCCTTTGCTGTGACTACCAATCAGGTTTCAAATTGGTGTTGAATGTGACAGTGTTTTATGTTAGTGTTTCTCAACCAGGGGTACATGTACCTCAAAGGGTACACAGAGTCTTCCAGGGATTATGTCAATTCATCTAGATCAGGGTTGGTCAGCTGGAGGTCATGGACCACAGGGGGTTATGGGCTGGGGTTGGGGTTGCAAGTGCAGGGCTGGCCTTACGGGATGGCAAGCAGGGCAGTTGCCTGGGGCCCCATGCCGCAGCAGGCCCTGCAAAGCTAAGTTACATGCTTCAGCCCTGGACAGCAGGGGCCAGGCTACAGTAGCCTGGAAAGGTTGAGAGCCACTGTTTCATGCAATATGGACACTTGTTTGTAAGAACTGGACCATAACCACTGAAGTCATTTGACATGGTTCAGTGAACAGGCACTAGCTGATCACTTTATCTCACTGTGAGCATGGGCTGAATATAAAACATCAACTGAGCCATGAAATGTTCTTTATTTCACTGCAGGGCAACAGAGCCAATGTGGTGGTTTGATGGTGCAGTGCGTCAAGAGAGAGGGAATGAGGTTGTTCAGGCAAGCCAGGTTGATGCTGGACTATCAGGTAAAAGCTGGCCAAGAAGCTGGAATGGTGCTGAGAGTTAGGTAGAAGCTAGAAGGGAGAAGGTTGAGTTTGTGCAGATAAATAAACCATTTTCTTCCACTCCCCCATCAACATCCCAGACCCCAACAAAAACCTTTCCCATGATTCCCTTCACCCCACAAACAGATGTTCCAAATTTTTCTCTTTATGGGGAAGATATTGCTGGAGAATAAGGGCAGATTCTCAAGTGTCTACAGTACCACTGGCTATTTTGGGCACCACTGATCACTTGTTCCTCACCCAGCATGAGCATTGACTGGCTGACTGCAGCTTCATGTGTAGCTGTAGGTACAACCTATGGCATAAATAGTTTTGCTTCAGTTGGAAATGCCACAAATCCTGTGAGACATTATGCAGTGCTACACTTCTCACTGACTATTACAGGTTCTGTTACAGAGAATGAGACAGAATACTGCCAGGCTTGATTACACAAGCAGTGCTATTTTAACTAACAATTAGATAAATTTTATAAAGTAAACAAGTTATTCTGAAACCTATCACAGTCATTAATGAAATATCTGAGGATATCACAGGAGACAAGGAAAGAGCATCACCTGCTGACTACCACCAGTGGGTACCAGCTAGCAGCAGAGTAACGTCTAATGCTGGTCTGGAAAAAGACCGTCTGTTCTGCAAGAAATTCTGACTCTTGGGAATTGTTCAGAATTGGAATAAAAAGCCAAAATTTCCCATGAAATGAAAATTCCAAAATTATTTGATTCAGCACCATCAAAATTGTGACTTTTATAGTGTTAAAAACCATACTATTATAAATATTGAACCAAATTTCCTTTTGGCTTCTAACATATCAAAGATTTCAGCATTGTCAAAATGTTTCATTTTGACTTTTTCCCCATTGAAATGTACATCAGAAGTGGCATGTTCCTGTGAATTGTGTTTGTTTTGACAAAACTGCATTTTTATTTTTATGGACAATTGTTATACTGATTTTGGGGAGGGTGGAGGGGAGGGGGACCAGCTCTAATAGGGACTTGCTCATTGGCTTCATCTACCACTGATGAAGAATAATCTCATGCCTCTTTCTCCCAGTTCCAGCCACCATCTCTGGCTTCACAGGGCCACATCTTAATTAAAAAGTTGTATCCTGGACCATCTCTTCTCCCATCACATGAGCCACCTTCCTTGAATTCATTACCAAACTAGCATCCCTGTGGCACCCACAGCCATCATTTATATGGAGAATTTCTACTGGGAAAGCAGTGTCTTTTCCTGTGGTTTAGCAACTGGAGGAGAGTTTGCATCCTGTGATCTGCCACCCTTTGCAGACCAGTGGAGGATCATGAACAGAACTGCTGATAGAAGTTCCAGTGCAATCTCACTCCCCTACACATTCACTCCTGTCTCAGGATGCATCGATTTTAGTTTGTATTGACTGCTGATAGACAGGGATGTAGGAATCTTACAGTCCTACCCTACCCTATTCTCTTTCCACACACCTGCAGAGAGAGCTGAATTTGTAGAAGCTCCTTTCTACTTACTAACCATGGAGTATGAGCTCCACTTTGGTTTTGTTTTGCTTTTTTAAATGTCAGAGTTATCAGATATCTACAGCCGTAAGCATTTATTTCAATACTGGTTAATGTCAATATGCTATTTCAGCAAAAAGTTGGATTATGAATAGTCATATAAACAAAACAGATTGCATGGTACACTATAGCCCATAGGGCTAGCTTGCCTTTATTATGTTCATTGCCGTACCTTCATTATATTCTGTCTTTATTATATTCAGCAGTAATGCAAGGAACCTATAGGCTTGTATCTTGTAAGACATTATCTTCAGCAGTTAGCATAAGGCTTGAGGCCTATGAATTTAGGGGTGACCATTAGGACATTTATCTGTGCCAAAGTTTTAGGGAACTGAAAATAGAATGTGCAAGGGGAATTTTGTGAGTTTATCATAATGACACCTACCGCTCATAGAAACATGAGTCAAGATCTGCAGATGATTGACCACAAGAGTGCCATGGCAACAAATTGACATATATGAAAATAAGTTAATATCATTGATATACTAACCTGTAGGAGGACACTCCAATAGTAGGATAGACAAATACAAATAAAGAAGAGGGGAGAAACCTCTACCGAATACACATTAGACATAGTGACATCAGCATAACATATTATAAAAGTTGCATCCCAGCCTAGCAGGAGGAGAGAGAAATGTAGCCCTTGGGAGCTGCCAGAATGGTGGCCACTGATGATAAGGAAGGTGATGGTGATGAGGAAGATAATGGCTAACATTTCAGTTTGTTCTGGAAGAGATTGTGTGAGTGTATGGATTTTCAGATGTACATTTTGTATGATCTTTATTTCCCTTACTGAGCTGGGGTATTTGTGACTTTGCTAAATGTATTAATAAATTATTGTAAATATAGAGTTCCTATAGAGTTGTGAGTGTTGCAACCATGCACATCTGGGTTCCCAACTATAACAATTTTAATAACACTTGGTTCTTGTCCCAAGATCAGGTCTATCAAACCTCAAAAGTGATAACTGGGAATTCTTAAGTAATCCATATGATTAATACATAATCCACAGATCAGGCTACAACACCAAGAAAATATCTCTTCTAGAAATAGATCTGGATCCTTGATATTCCAGATGAGATTGCCCTAGAGTTAAACTTCTGCTACAGTCAAATCCAGTGTTCTGGTTTTTGCCCCCCCCTCTATTTTTTTTTTAAATGAGTTAGGTCAAATGATATCTGAAAAACGTTCGCTTGTATTGATTAAGAGGGATTTCCATACTGGAGAAAACAAAGAAGACACTTTCATTTCAAATGTAATTTATATGGCTAGTCATTTTCTGCTTTCTATATATTAGTATTTCATATATGGAATAACTCCCTACCACACATCCCCACTGCCACATCTTCATGATCTTGTATTTACGTCATCTTGTGAATGTATCCATGTACAGAGCCAATGGCTATTGAAATGATTGGAGTGTCATAACTTCAACACTCCAGCTTCAGTGCAAGAAAAGAAGCAAGATAAAAATAAACTGAGAAATAGCAAGCACAAAGAAATGCCTTTAAGTAATTACAGATGTAGCAAGAATCATTTACAAAAAAATCAAGAGGAGGCTAAATGATGTTTATTTATGTTTTATGTCTGATGAGCTTGACCATATCCCCTGTTATGAAAGTCTTAGTCCCTTTTAAAAGAAGTTTATGTTGGTATGGAAAACAATCTTGTGCAATTTTTTGTAGCTAATCCACCATAGAATTAGATATTTACTGTTGTTGTAAGGCAATGTCTGGAATGCCTTCTCCTCGTTTTACTGACTTAGGTTTACAGCGTTTTTCTAATTGGACTAATTAAGGAAGATATGACAAATTACTCATCTCACAATTTGTTTTATTGGATCACTGCTTCCAGTTAATTACTAGGAATCTGAAAGGAGGAATGATCCATGAATAATTAGTAACTAATTTTGGATTAGCAAAAAAATGTTCATATTAGGCACTTGTGAAGTTGTGGGTTCCTGAAGAAAATGGAAAAATACAAACAAGCCAATATTTGTTTAGTGTGATGCGTGAACACTGTTTAGTTATTAATTCTTCTTCTTCATCTTAACATTATACAAATCCAAGCTTTATACTATCCTTTCATTTCTTAATGTTCTCCCTAGACTCAGTTGCCTTTCTGAAGTTTATCCCTAGGAAAAAAAAATATTTGGGAGCGGGAACAGGAAGGATGCATGTGGGGCCCTGTCACAGGGCGGGACTCACCCCTGCAGCACCTCCTGCTTGACTCTCAGGGAATTAGCTCTTCCAGCCTCCGGAGCATCCTCTGCAGGCTGGTGTCTTGCTGCCGCTGGCTCCCTGTGTCCCTCCCAGACCCCAATTCCCCTTCCTCCTGGCAGTACCCCCACAGATCTGGGTCTCCCCCTCCCAGGGGAGCCCCCACCCACTATCACCACCTCACCTCAGTCTTTGGCTACTGCCAGTCACCATTGCACCCCCACACACTGGAGCAGACTGCAGTGTATAAGCCAATCATCACAGGCAAGGGGGTGGGGGGGTTGGACCTGCTGCCTCTGCCTACCTTTGGGCTGCCCCCTGCAACCGCAGTACCTATCCAGCCTTACACTAGGCCGCAGCCTGGGAGGTTTCCAGCCTGGGGCTCCCCAGCTCCCTTGGCCTTCCTCCAGCCCTGCTCCACTTCGGGTATTCTTCCCCAGCAGCCAGGCCTGTCTTCCTCCACAGCTAGAGGAGACTCTGTCTGCTCCTGGCCCACTGCCCTCTTATAAGGGCCAGCTGGGCCCTGACTGGGGCATGGCCACAGCTGAGCATGCTTCCACCAATCAGCCTGGGAACTGCTTTCTCTCAGCCACAGCCCGCTCCTCGGCTGTTTTAAGCCCTTTAAGGCCGGAGCGGGTGACTACCCCGCTACAGGCCCACAGGAATATCATGTTTGAACCTGGCCTAGTTGTCAGCCAGATGGCAGTGTCTGGTATGTAAATTTGGGTTCAAATATGAACCAGCATGATGCTGATCTTAGAAGGAAAATATTTCCCAGGAATATAGTTATGCAGATATTGTGATTGAATGTATACACCATGGCATGCAGTTTATCAGAAAAGGGATTAAAGTAGGGTAAGAGGGACACAGGAAATATTCCAGATAGCCCCAAGAACAGATACCAAAAATACCTGCCTCTTAGAAAAGAGAGGCTTTAGTCAGTAGCAGGATGCTGTCTCCTACAGCTTGAGCAGCAGCCTGTATGAACTTTTCATTTGAACACCACTGCACTCAGAATATCTTTTTAGGGTGGTTTAAGGAGCAGTAGCCATTAGAGAAGTCCCTGGCAGCATGTTGTCAATGGAACCATACTGACATGGAAGCTGGAGTGGTGGTATTAGTCCAGAAGGGTATATCATCTGCAAACATGGCCCTAGTGTCCAGTGGATCTTGGGACATCTCTGGATTCTGAAGACTCCTGCCTCATGTGATCTAATAATCAGAGACATTTTCCTCCCCGTGTCCTCTCCAACATCAAACAAAATCCTTTGACTAGCTGTGAACGGGACAGAGGATTTTTTGGCATTGCCAGATCTTTATACTTTGGCTAAGTCGACTGAGCTAAATTCAGTTTAAGAAAGTATCCTCATACAAAATACCCTTTATGGAGCAGGACACTAACAGGACACACACATAATCTTAAAGGTGAAAGACAAAAAATTAACACTGTGGTCCCAGATGAACTGGGGTAGATCCTCAGCTGATGTACATGGTCATAGCTCCAAGGCACACCAACTGAGGATCTGTTCTACTGTCATTGCTGGCTTAACAGGAATTTGGTACACACTTTGGAAGTCTCCTCATACTGTGTTCTGTTGAGTGTTTCATTTCAGGACAGTAGAAATCAAGTTATCCAAAAACTACAACTTTGTGAGGTTCCCTTATAAGATGCCCCAAATACTAACCTGACTGCTTCAATCTGCATTCCTTCCTTAGCGTGCTGTTGCTCCAACTGTTCTGCTGTACTATGGTTCCAGAGCCTCCATCTGGTCATCGTTTAGTTCAGTTAAACAAGCATGTTAGGCGACAATGGTGTCCACTTACATGTTCTTTGACCTTGTTCTTTAATGGAGGAAGCATACAGATTCAATTCTACCCAGTTTATCATTACTTTATTCACCAAATTCTAGTTCCAGGGATTCTCCACTCCATTAGTTTTATAGTAGTGCCTCACTTAGTATGTGCTGTACCAACAATAGTGAGATGCTCCCCATGTGAAGAATTTACATCATCCACATTAAAAGATTAAGAGATGTGATTGATTTATACTAGTGATGAACCTAATGACTTCAGTGGAATCACACCTGAATTCGGTCCTTTATGTACAGGTAGTTTGATAATATTTTATACTGACAAGAAATTGTGTTACGATTCCATTGCAGATCAAAAGGGAAAAACAGATTATTACAGATGACTTCGGTTCTTAAACCCATTTAAAGCTTGATCCAAATCCCACTGAAATCAGTGGAAACATTTCCCATTGAGTTCAACGGATTTTAAAATCAGGCCTATAGAGCCAAATCTTGCAATGCAACAATTTGAGAGCAATCAAGTGATAAAGCAGAGGGGAAACAGCACGGAGAGAGAAACGGAAAAGTGAACAACAGATTAAAGTGTGCCCAAAGGACATGGAATGCATAGCCTGTATCAATAAAATGAGAAGTTTAAGAAAGCCAATATGGATGAAGGAGGAAAGTCAAGAAATAAAATGAGTGTAATACAAGGGAACTATAGTATGAGCATCATAGAAATTAAATATTGAAAAGACTTGTAAGGCCATTGTGCCCATACCTCAAGGCTTGGGTAATGTTTTAAACATTAAGTGGAGTGGCTGAAAAGACTGCAAAATGAAGTTGAGAAGGTTAAAAAATATTAAAAAGCAAAAGTAGAGATCTAAAAGACTGCACAGGGGCCTGGATGAATTAGAAAAATTTCAAGTTCATCTCAACATACAAGAGAATAATGAAAAACAATAAGTGGGACGACCGCTAGAGTCATTTATACACTGGGAAATAAAACCACATGATCCATATTTTCACCTTGCCCTTTAAATGACAGCAGATGAGAAATGCAGATCTTCATTCCAAAAGCTTGTAGCCTGTGTTTGCTATGTCTTGATTTAATATCATAGAGACCCTCTTGCCTTCATATTAGCCCCTCCGGCATTGCACCTCCACTCTTCTTGTCTGCCTTGCAAACTTGACAGGATGAAAGAGGAGAATGCCCTAGCATGCTGCTCTGTGGCTGACCTGGTCTCCATGTCCAGACACTTCTTAGGTAACAGTTCTGTGACTGATAACGTCTCAGCATGAACATCACAGAAATTAGAGATAGAGAAAACCTATTAGATCATTGAACTTATCTCTAAGGCTTAGGTAAAAAAGGATTAGGCATTTACATGGATAACAAATATAGCCAGAGTTGTTGTAAATATTAGAAGAGAAACAAGAGTTTTGGAAGGATTATTATTAACCCTCAAAACTGTGTGGTATAATCCAACCTCTAACATTAATGGGGTTTAAGAAGAAACTTCCCTTGTGAGTAGGTTTTCCTATAAGTACACATTTGGTACAGGTCACTGTCCCATCTAAGCTGTGTGCGTGTATGTGCACACACAGATCCTAAACCCCTCGCACACGGCAAAACACCGTGCACACAAGAATTTGCACAGAAGAAATTTTTTCGCACATGGCCTGTCAAAAATTAGAGGGAACACTGGTCACTGTGAGAAAGAGAGAGAAAGAGACACACACAAAATACTGGACTGGATGAACCAGTCATTTGATCAAGTAGGTTAATTCCTATGGAAATCATTCACCCAAAAACCAGCAAAGCAAACTAGCAGGTTAATCAACAAGAATAATGAATTTTCCCATCTCATGCATCATTCAGAAATAAATGTCTGAGGGAGGAAATTTATATATCCGGAGATATTAAACATGGTAACTAGCAGGAAATTTCACAGCTGGATCTATACATCACTTTCTAAATAAGTAGACTCCAATATTTCTTTTGCAGTTCTCATACAAGAAAGCAATCAAGTTACATTCTCAGTTTTCTGGGCAGATGCATGGTTCCTGCACCTAATTTCTCATTTCTTAGTACTTCAGAAATGAGAAGTCAGCCCAGACAATGTTCAGCTCATTCAGCAATCCAGACAATGTTTGTCTCTCAATACCACAATTAATTGTAGACTTTTGGATAGTCTTGGGTAGAGGTAGTAAAAAAAAAAAGTGTGATAAAATTTCCCTTTGGAAAAAGCAGTTTCACTAAAACTCAAACTCTTCCATAGGAAAACGTCAACTTTATTCCACCCCTCCCACCCTCTCCAGTTTTCTAATGGGCACATTTTTGCATATGCAAAAAAACAAAAACAAAAACAATTTCTAGGAAAACTTACTAACATTATTAAATGACTTTGGTGCATCCATGTTCTCAACCATTTCCCATTTGCTTTCTGTGAATATTCAAATGATCAAGTTCACTGTCAAAAATGTTTGCAGAAAGTGAATGGTAAAGTCAGATGAGTTTTTGCAAATAATTAATTATGAACTTTAAGTCAAGAAATGTTTACACCCAGTCATGGAACAAAAACAATATTTCAACAAGATGTGACTTATTTGACCTATCACAACAAAGCAACAGAATTCTCCCATTCTAACAATAGATTGACAATATATTGGTCAAATACATGTGAACAACAAATACCTTCAAGAGCATTGTGATAGATGTACACCCATGACAATCTAATGATCATCCTTCTCCATACACATTCCCCCACAGTCTCCCATATATTAAATTATATTGCTTGATTAAGCAATGGTAAGCTTCAGCTTTTTCTTTTCTCCATTGCAGGACACTCATGGCCTCAAAAGACCCAGGCTCCTTCCATGTACTACTTCTTACACTTCCTGGTGTCCGCCCCGCCGCCCCCCTCCCGCTTCCCTGGGAGTACAAACTCCAAACTTTCATCCCTCTTCCCAGGGAGTGACTGCTCTTTCCCACCAGCAGCCTTTGTCTGTTCCTGCCCAGGTCCTGGGTCAGAGGGGAAGTCAGATAAAACACAGAGTTCCCAGAATTCCTTTCTGAGGATATCCTTTCCCATCATGGTTTTTAAGTTGGACTTTTGGAATTGGGATTTTTAGTATATTCCCTGTGACAGTGTGTCAAAGGGTCCACTCACCGCTAGTGATGCCTCCTCCTGCCCATCCTGGGAATTAGCTTTGCCAGGCATCTTAGCCCCCATCTGGTGAGCATTAGCTTTGCCAGGCATTTTAGCCCCCCTCTTCCCCTGTCCTGTAGCCCCTCTCACTCCAGGAACTGCAGCTTCCTCTTCATGACTCAGGCCTCTGGCCATGTCACTACATGGTTCTTCCTTCCGGGGGTTACCCAAAGTCCTTCCACGCAAACAGTCTTAGGTAGTCTTCTCCAGTACTTCCCTGAGGGTGCCACTTCCCCAGTGGCCAGTTGAGGAACCTGGGCCTACCCATTTCTCTGGGTTCTGGTCCAGGGACTCTCAACCCAGAAGTTCTGAGCTTTACTTTCCCAGCCCTTACTACTTCTTTCCTGGACTGCTTCCTACACCTCCTGGTTCCCCCCTTTATGTGAGAGTATGAGTTCTAAACTCTCATTCCTCTTCCCAGGGAGTATCTGCACTTTCCCAGCACCAGCCTGTCTGTTCCTGCCCAGCTGAGCCTGCTTTCAATGAATTCACTGCTTCCTAGCTGCCCCTCCAGGTGCAGCCTATGTAGTTAATTGGCCTGCCAGACCATCTTAACCCCTTCCAATGTTGTGTGAGGCAGACACCTCATCACATGTTGATAATGCACCTCTCAAATTGTGGAATATCTTTGTTGTACTTATAAGTTAAATCAGGTAGAATTTCAAACTTGGCCTATAAATAGTTTCATTGAGGATTATGTCCATGAGCAGAAATAATTATGACCAAGAAAAAATTGCCTGTTGCACATGGACAATATAAAATTTATTAATTTGGAATGTTTGCATACAGAGAGAGGGGGACTGCATTTGTGTGTATTATTTTCCTAAGTGTTATTAGCAGTTTAAGAATTCCAAGCCTGATTCTCTTGTTAATAGATATTAAAACCCCTGCAATTCTTATATATTACATAACATAAACAAAATTCCTTTTTATCTATGAAATTTAGTATTCTGTACCCTATTAAACTGAAAATTTGTCTGTACTTAAGTTGAATCTGAGCGAGTGACAAAGTGAAGGATGCCATATATTCTATGAAATGTGTATAATCTTTTAACTTCCTTGACCTAGTCCAGATGCTCATGAAGGGACCCCTGGAAACTAACAAAGGATGTGTGTTGTAATGAACATGATGGGGTAAACTCATAAGGGGTGATTATGATTTAATTATGTTCTGTGATTGATAAGAGGTATTTGTTATTGCAGATGTTTTCTGTGATTTATGAAATAATGACCCACTGAAAGATGTTTTTAACTCAATTGAAATTGCCATAGCTGTTAGTAATAATGAGTGGATTAGAAATCCCTTTATCAATCTTGTAAACAGATATGATAAACTGAGATATTAAAAATAGAACACACAGTGGGATCAATTGTGGGACAGTAATTTTTCCACTTCCCCCAAAGGAATTTTCTTTATCCTAAACCAGTATGTAGAGGCATGAGTTTTGGAAAGCTAGTTGGGAGTGAACAAGCTGCTATCACTTCACAAGTTACAGAGACCTGATAATGTATGTATGTTTTTCTTTCTGTATTCTGTATAGTGCTATATTAACCTTTGACTAATAGTCTTTGATTAATTAATTCCAATTAAGCCAACTAAATTCAAAAATGCAACTCTCTTCTCACTTACACAGGTGTAAATCAGATATAACTCCACTGAAATAAGTGTCAGTAGAATAGGGCTTCAACTTGTTTACTCCCTAAGTTTTTTTTATATATGAGCATTGAACAACTCATTTAATTACTCTGTACAATGTAACTTCCTCATATCTCTTTACAATGTAGATGACAATGGGTGTCTAGTATGCTTTTCTCATTTGACGTAATATTAACCTCAATAGTTTTTCCTGTTCCATCCCACATTCAATTGAAAATACATTACATGTTCATAGTTAAATTTCCATTATGGTTTCGCTGTGTGGCAAATTCACTTATCAGCTTTCCTAGCCAATCTCAGGCCTCATTTTTTTTAATGTAGTGTCCTTAATATACACTATCACAGAACACTTTCCAAGGAGAAAAAGTCATAGGGTGAACTGGAAAGAAAAAGCGTTTCAAGGGACATTTAGGGCTTCATCTTGCAAGATGCTAATCACTTCCCCTAACATGCTGAGAACAATTAGCTACCACAGACTTCAAAAGGAGTTGAGGGTTCACAGCATGTCACTGATTTGTTCATTTAATAGCTTTCTTTCTCTCTTCAACCCATCACTGTTTTGGGAGGCACTCCTCACCTCAGAGGATCTTGCCCTTAAACAGATTAAATGGTTCAGGAGGGAGAGATTTTTAGGCACAGAAGATGCTGAAGCAGCAGAAGTGAAAGTGAAGCTAGACTGTGAAATTTTCTTTAGTAAATTCCAAACTATATAAAAGCTGTGTAGTTTCAGGTTCAAACAAAGAAATGAAACTAACTAAGTTTCATTCAAACCTTTTGATGGTGCACAAAAATATGCTGAGCCTGGAAGCAACATGTTTGCCGTCTCACTTTCTAAAGATGAATGCCTGTGTAGAATTGTGTGGATTTGTTTTCACTGTAAAGCCAGAGGTCACATGATATATTTTCTGGGCCCCGGACTGACTGAGATTGCTTACGTATTAAGTTTGCAGCTATGCCATTTGCTGTAGGATTTCAGATATTGGCTATGTTTAGTTGTGTTATAATTCCAAAATACTCAAATGCACAAAATAATAATGTTAATCAGGGATGGATTAGGGTAATCCAGGACCCTAAGCAAACAATAACATGGAGTCTCCTGTGGCTCCATCATCCAACTTGGAGTAGTGATGGTAGGGCAAAGCCCTCCCCCTTTAAGACAGGCAGCGATACCCCAAAAGCAGCAGTTGGGGCTACTCTTTCCTCAAGAAACAGATCAGCAGGTCTTAGAGTTAACACATGATTGAGACGCATAAGGCAGTTCATCTGTCTTAGAGCTATTGTTTCAGGTCTTCTGCAGATGACCTGGTACTCTGGTCAAGTTTTTGTTCAGACCATGATGGCTAGAAAATTATATATTTATAAAACGAAAGCTTAGCTTCTGATGTACGTCACACGACCCTAGGAGCTGAGGCATCTTTGAACCACTATGTGAAGATGCAATAGTAAAGTACCCACTGTAATAAAGGATTTTAATGGTCAGGTCTCCATTCTGGACCAAATTTTGGTCCCACTGAAGACAAAGGAAAAGTTCCCATTGGCTTGAGTGAGACCAGCCTTTGGCCCTGTATAAACATGCAGTTAACATTGATTCAGCTCTGAGTGCTGTCTTAACCTGCACTGGATTCAGTCCAAAATCTGGGATATATTCATTTGTGAAAGTCTCATTGGGAATTTGGAGGGGATATTCCCTGAACATTACACTTTTAATCTGAATGTAGGTGTTGTTGTTTTCCCTTATATAAGCACTCCATGAGGTTCATAGAATCATAGAAGATTAGGGTTGGACGAGACCCCAGGAGATCATCTAGTCCAACCCTCTGCTCAAAGTAGGACCAACCCAACTAAATCATCCCAGCCAGGGCTTTGTCAAGCCAGGTCTTAAAAGCCTCGAAGGATGGAGATTCCACCTCCTCCCTAGGCTACCCATTCCAGTGCTTCACCACTCTCCTAGTGAAATAGTTTTTCCTTAAATCCAACCTAGACCTCCCCCATTGCATTGCTCCTTGTTCTGTCATCTGACACCACTGTGAACAGCCTAGCTCCATCCTCTTGGCCAAGAAGGTCAATGGCATTTTGGGATGTATAGGTAGGGGCATTGCCAGCAGATCAAGGGAAGTGATCATTCCCCTCTATTCGACATTGGTGAGGCCTCATCTGGAGTACTGTGTCCAGTTTTGGGCCCCACACTAAGAAGGATGTGGAAAAATTGGAAAGAGTCCAGCGGAGGGCAACAAAAATGATTAGGGGACTGGAACGCATGACTTATGAGGAGAGGCTGAGGGAACTGGGATTGTTTAGTCTGTGGAAGAGAAGAATGAGGGGGGATTTGATAGCTGCTTTCAACTATCTGAAAGGGAGTTCCAAAGAGGATGGATCTAGACTGTTCTCAGTGGTAGCTGATGTCAGAACAAGGAGTAATGGTCACAAGTTGCAGTGGGGGAGGTTTAGGTTGGATATTAGGAAAAGCTTTTGCACTAGGAGGGTGGTGAAACACTGGAATGGGTTACCTAGGTAGGTGGTGGAATCTCCTTCCTTAGATATTTTTAAGGTCAGGCTTGACAAAGCCCTGGCTGGGATGATTTAGTTGGGGATTGGTCCTGCTTTGAGCAGAGGGTTGGACTAGATGACCTCCTGAGGTCCCTTCCAACCCTGATATTCTATGATTCTATGATTCTTTGGAACCCCCCTTCAGGTAGTTGAAGGCTCCTATCAAATCCCCCCTCGCTCTTCTCTTCTGCAGACTAAATAAGCCCAGTTCCCTCAGCCTCTCCTCAGAAGTCATGTGCCCCAGCCCCCTAATCATTTGTGTTGTCCTCCACTGGACTCTCTCCAATTTGTCCACATCCTTTCTGTAATGGGGGGCCCAAAACTGGATGCAATACTCCAGATGTGGCCTCACCAGTGCCGAATAGAGGGGAATAATCACTTCCCTCAATCTGCTGGCAATGCTCCTACTAATGCAGTCCAATATGACATTAGCCTTCTTGGCTTAGATAGCAGAAACGAGCCTCTGATAGTGTGGCAACCAGCAACCACATGTCACACAACAAAAACATTAACCCGGGAAACTATCCTTGCAACAAAGCCCATTGCCAACTGTGTCCACATATCTATTCAGGGGACACTATCATAGGACCTAATCACATCAGCCACACTATTAGAGACTCATTCACTGGCACATCTACCAATGTGATATACGCTATCATGTGCCAGCAATGCCCCTCTGCCATGTACATTGGGCAAACCGGACAGTCTCTACATAAAAGAATAAATGGACACAAATCAGACGTCAAGAATTATAACATTCAAAAACCAGTCGGAGCACACTTCAATCTCTCTGGTCACTCGATTACAGGCCTAAAAGTGGCAATTCTTCAACAATAAAACTTCAAAAACAGACTCCAACGAGAGACTGCTGAATTGGAATTAATTTGCAAACTGGATACCATTAAATTAGGCTTGAATAAAGACTGGGAGTGGATGTGTATTTACACAAAGTAAAACTATTTCCCCATGTTTATTTTTCCCCCTACTGTTCCTTACACGTTCTGTCAACTGCTGGAAATGATTATCACTACAAAAGGTTTTTTTTTCTCTCCTGCTGGTAATAGCTCACCTTAACTGATCACTCTCGTTATAGTGTGTATGATAACACCCATTGTTTCATGTTCTCTGTGTGTATATATATATCTTCCTACTGTATTTTCCACTGCCTGCATCTGATGAAGTGGGTTTTAGCCCATGAAAGCTTATGCTCAAATAAATGTGTTAGTCTCTAAGGTGCCACAAGTACTCCTGTTCTTTTTGCAGATGCAGACTAACACTGCTGCTACTCTGAAACATGCACTTAAGGTAACTGGCAGAAATAAAGAGTTAGCAGTTAACTCTAGAGAGACAATTTCTGTAAAGTAATTAGTTAAGCATAGACATTTAGCTGTAATTTTGGAAGTGTATGAACTCTAGGCTTTTCTATTGAATTGTTATATACATTATGAACTACCCATTATGTGATTCCTCACAGAAGAAAAATTGATGAAAGTAAATAAATATAATTTTCATTGACATTTTCCATAGAAATTTTTGACTTGTCACCAAAAAAAAAAAAAACCCACTGAAAATTTTCAGCCACAAATTTCAATTAAGTATCCAAACATTTTGTCTATATTTTGAAAAATAATGAAACCTTTTGACAATGTTTCATTTTGGTTTGTGGAACTGAATCAAAGTATTTAATTTCAGCTCAGGTCAACATAAAGGGCTTGTTTTCACTGTGGGGGAGATCAACGCCGCTGCAATCGATGCAGCGGGTGTTGATTTATCGGGTCTAGTGAAGACCTACTAAATTGACTACTCAGTGGATTCTGGTATTCCAGCTCCCCGAAAAGAGTAAGGTAAATTGACCAAAGAGCCTCTCCTGTCGACGCAGCACAGTGAAGACACCGGAGTAAATCTACCAAAGCTACATCGACTTCACTATAGCTGGAGTAGCTTAACTTAGGTCAATTTACCCTGGTAGTGAAGACATGATCTTAAACTGTCATAGTGCTTCATGGGAGTTACAGTTCAGGTGCCTCATGCCCTCATTTTCTCCTAAAGGCCAGGCTCCCTGTCTGGACTCACTCTCTCATGATGCACCATGGTCTACTTCCTTGATGAGTTGTTGTGATGCATCATGGGAGTCCCATGGCCACTGTTCATTGTGGGAAATGTGGTCTGGCTGTGGAACCTGACCCACAAAAGAGAATGAAGGCATAAGTCTCCAAACCACAACTCCTGTGATGCATTTCCATATTCACATTTTCAATTTTTGGCTGAAAAGTTTTCAGTTTGAGATTTTTCTTGGGATGGAAGGGGGTTAATGAAAAGTCCAAGTTTTCTGCAGAGCTGACGTTTTTTGTGAAAAATTGCATTTAGATCAATACAGTTTCAATCAAACCCCAGTTTTGAAGGAGAGTTTTAAGCCAGCCTTAACACTGTTGCCAATAATCTTCTTGTATCATTTAACTTTCATTGTTAATTAATAAGAATATTAGCAATCCAGAATTACATACAATTATAGATCTGTGCTTATCTAATTCCTTTACAAAAAATGGTATTCACTAGACTTTTGTATTATGATTGATTAACTCTTTACTTCAAACAAGCCTCTTAGAGGCAAGAGTTTACATAATGGCAAATATTTCACATTAAAGAAATATACTGCCCTCATTTTCCTTTTTTTCACTATGCTTACAAAACATTAATAGCTCCTTAATGATCCAGTTTGTTTTTAACAGCTCAGTCATTTTTGTGTCTTAACTAAAATAATAACTAAGCAATATGATTATTACAGGAAGCTGAAGCAAAGGCTTCTTTCTCTCACACACACAGCAATATCAATACCTGGAGCAACTCCCCTTTCTGCAGGTAAAAGATAGTTCATTCTGTGATGCTCAGTTATAGGCCTTTCATTTTAGTGTTAAAACTGACAGTTCTTCTAGATTATGGCAAAGAATTTATATCTAAATACATTTCCCTCTTAATGTATTTAGTTTTAACACAATGGAGGTTAAAATGGCACTTATGTCAATGGAACTTGTAAGTGCGCAGGACACTTATTAATCTAAATCCTGTTTTCAGAAAGTCACTTACATGTTTATGAAATTTCTACCCAAATTGCTTTGTGAAGAAGAAAACAATACCTCCAAAAGTTAAATTGAAAAAGTTAAGTCCTGGGGATTTCCCCTCCAGACGCATAAAAGCCAAAGAGGAGATTATCCCAAGATTACATTTGTCCCAGGTATATAACGTCTCAGGACTCTGAGAACTAAGTGCTGCCTGGATGCTCAGACAGGACAAAATCCTAGCCCCAGTGAAGTCAGTGCGAGTTTTCATCAACTTTAATGGGATCAATATTTGTCCCATTGCACAGACTTGAATGTTAAAGCCCAGCATTATAGGCTGTACCTCACTACTGAGTTTTCTTCCTTTGGTTCAAAGATACCTAGTACACGATGAAAGGGACTTTGTGAATTATTAGGATTCTGAAGCAGTTTAACATCACAGTTATCATCCTCAAGTTTCTCCTCAAGAAAAGATTTTTTTTCCTGCATTGTCAATCTGCAAACCTTTCTGAAATCAAGTACTCATCCAAAAATCAAAAAGATGGCAAGTTTTTTTCTGTTTGCAGGAAACTGATGATGAAAGCAAAAGTTGATGTCATAGTGACTGAATGACCTTTAGCAGTTGAGTCCTGTTAAGTCACATATGTCCTTTTCTGTCTCACCAACTTCAGATTCTATTGGAGTTGACAGAGCTCTACATCTGCATCTGCCAGAAATCTAGCTACGGCAAACTCATCTGGAAGGTACTGTGCTATAATCAGAGTCAATTGTTTTACACATTGTGTCTATGTTGCCTTAAGCAGAACATAAAGTCTGGTGATTAAATGGCAAAATAATTCCCTTCACTTTGTCACATTTGAACATTGGTTCACACTCAGTAGTGTTGCATCTTAAACTTTCACCCCCATTATTCTCCTGCTTATAGATGAGATTATAGAGAATACCAGTACCTTGCATTTATATAACACCTTTCACTCAAGGACCTGAAAGCATTGTACAAACATCAATATATAAACCCTCAACCCTCCTGTGAGATAGGAAAATAGTATTAGCACCATTTTACCTTTGGCCAAAAAGAAACCTCAGAGAAGTTGTGATTTGATGGAGATCAGATCGTGAGTCAGAGGCAGAGCTGGAAATAGAAGTCAGGAGTCCAGACTGTTCTTGTTGTAGTCTGTAACCACTAGATGAATACTCCCTCTGAAGACTTAATTGGTTTAAATGATTGACTGATTTTTTTTGTTGGAGATTAATATGAACCAAAAACCCTAAATCCAAAAATGCCTGAAATTTGAGAAAGTTAAGATTTAGATTAGGATCTGAAACTTGTGACAGGCCCATTTTGAAGTTATACTATTAATATTGGGGACATGCCCAAGCTACAAAATTAATATCTTGATCTATATCAAGATTTAACATACCCAACATTCAAAAAAAGAAATGAGATTGTAGAGAGTAACAAGCTTTTGTTAATGGATTTCTCATTAATTCATTACACAAATAATTCTTCCTCCAAATCCCTTCTCTCTTCTGTTTGTCTCAGGCTCTAGAGATATCCTGTTCTACTTTAATTTTGATGATTACACGTGACTCATTACCCATCATGTACACTGGGATATTAAAACGGAAGCAACAATGTTTGATGGAAAGACCGGAACACATTTCTGCTGTCTAAGCCAATTGTCAAGAGAATAGAAGATCTAAGACTTTTTGCTATACTGTAGCTAAAATATTTATTTCTTAATCACAAAGGCAAAAGAAAATGGAACAATGGCCCACCGTGGCTGAAATAGTGTAGTTTTTACGTTCTATAATTAAGAAATATGGATGAATTAAAGAAGCTGAGGTAAGCAAATTTCATTATGTTCTTCTGATTGGTGCCATGAATTGTTTTGTTCAGTTGGCCTAGTTGTCTGATTTGTTGGCTTCTAGTGTCACAGAGGCTCTCCCCTGCCCTAGCCCCCACTCTTTAGCAAGTTACAATATAAAGATTAATTTTTAGTCAACCCTAGCCATTCTTCAAAGTAATTCCTTTTGGTGCCTTTGGACCTGGAGTATTTTTTTCCTGACCTGCCTCAGAAGTGGGCCTGGGAAAAAAAAGTTTCTGAAGATTCTGGACAACTTGCTTATTTATTTAAACTCAGAGATGCTGACTTATTGGATTTATCAAACTTATCCTTTCTCTCCTAAAAGTTACAAGCTCTTCTTCTCAGACTCCACTTAAATCTTATTTCATGTAGTTAACAATTTGAGCCACTCTTCTTGCCAATTTTTTTTTCTGACGGAGTCTAAAAAAAAATCAGAATAAAAACGTGATCACTTTAATTCTTTAAATTGGGTGAATTCGTATCTAGAGTAGGACTTTATGTATCAAACGCAATTGACATTTGATTTTTTTCCAGTTCTCCTACCTGAGAAACGGTTTGTCTGGTTTACCTTAAATTTGACCAAAATAATTCTTTCCTGGCTTGGGCCACAAATTCAAAATCTAATGCTGAAACCATTTTTTGGTTTTAGAGGGGGGAAGATACCTCCATCTCCCCTCAAAAAAGGGAAACTTACAAGGGAAAACTGATTACAAGCTCAGTTGTGGAGAGGTTGCCACTTCTCTACAGAAGTTTCTAGATCTAGCCATTTTTTAGATGAGGCTTAAAAAATTATAAAAAACACAGAAAACACATTGAACTGAATTCTGCAATGCCAACTGGGATGAGGGCGGTCTAGACTAGTATCAGAACAGGCATCAGCATCCAGAGCCAAAGGTTAAACTGGAGGCAGAAACTGAGAGGCAGAAACTGGAGTGAGCAGGGTAACAGGCAAGGAGGGGTTCAAGGCAGGAGCAGGTACAGCAGTAGACATGAGTGTTAAGAAACGAGTAAGCTGCTACTTCCTTAAGAGCTAGCCTACTGGTCTCTGCAGCCAATCTGGTGGCATGGTCAATCAAGCAGCCTGCTGCAGGCCTGCTGTAGAGATGAGGCCACCTGGAGATTAGCTCTGCTGCAGGCCCTGATTCCTGACAGGCTGAGCAGAATATATCTTCTGACTGTCTTTGGATAATCTTTACCTTATTTTTGAAGTTATTGAGCCTCTGCAGCTTTCATTGACTTCAATAGGATTCATAGCCACACTAATGCAGAACTGGGTCCAGAATGCTGACAAAGCGGTGGGACTGTAATCATCAGCAAAGGGGTGTGGTTTTTTTTAACATGCATAGAAACTATTCGCTTATTGTTTGCCTTATTTTAAAAGGGATACATAAAGTTATCTGTTTGCCAGTTTTCACTCAAAGTGCATTCACTTTCACTGCTGGCTTCCTTTTGCCTTGTCAAGTTTAATTCCTACGTCACATCACTAGGTGATAGAGCAGAAAAGGAGCATTCCAGAGTGCCCCACATATCCACAAGCTGAGTCAATAACTATATGGAAAAGTTTGCAGAGCAGATTTTTTTCATTTGTATTTTGTTTTGAAACTGGAAGAGAATCAAACATTTCTTTCCGTTTTAACCTTTTTTCCAGGAGGAGGTGCAAGAGGAATGGGAGAAAGTAAAAGATTGTAAGGGTCATGTACCAAAACACTTCCAAACAAACAAACAAAATAATGCCCTCTTTTTGACAAAAAGTTTCATTTATATTTTCAGGGACAAAAAGCTAGTGGTAAATGCCCCAATTATGGCAAATGCAACAATAGCAGAAGAGGAATGGTTGCAAAAGCCAGTGCCTTGAGGTGATACTGTAGATTCTGCAGTCATGTCAATGGCAACAACAGGTACAGATTTTGCTGGATCTTCTCTTTTCAGTCTCATTAACCAGCACCCTGTTTCAACAAGCTGCTATCCTGCACCCACTGGTGTCCTGCACCTACTACAAGAAGCACACAAATCGCTATGCACGTTTATTAGTAGTTCCTGTTTTATACGTTGTGTTTAATTAATAAGCTTCTATGAATCTGAGTCAACCTCAGCCTATGTGCTAAGTCTAACTGCTAGCAGATGTAATGTTGCTAATGCCACAGTCAACAAGCTGGCCAAACGGAGGCATAAACACAGGTGAGAGAAGTTATACTATATTTCCAAAAATAGTCCAAATTCAAAGCACACCAGAGTCCTTACCCTCAGATGGCCTATGTGAAATGAGTTTCTGCTCCCTGCCAGGTTGCCCATGCACAGCTGTTCATAATGCCACAACATAAAACAGCGCCACTGTGGCTGGCACTAAGTGGCACACTTAATGGCAGTCTACTGACAAGTCAAAAGATAAAATTGGTTCACTGCTGAATGGTTCAAGACAATTTTCTCTCAGGGAATTGGCTAAGCACTTTTATTCCCTGTTGTGTATGAAATTAGATCCAGGTCTCATAGACCCTGATCCAAAGCCAAAGGGAGTTTTTCCTTCAATTTCAATGGGTTTGGGCTCAGGCCACAGTGCAGAACACAGCTATTAGGCTATGCTACCACTGGGCAGCTAGTAAGGCTGCCTTTTACATTTCTTTTTCATTTGAGTTTCTGGTTGTGGCATTTTTTTGTTCAGCATCCTGTGAGGCTGAAGTGCTCACAATTCACTTATTCTTTTTTTCTTGCCCTCATAGGAGGACTTTGTTCTTCCTTTGCCATGTATTGTTTAGGCCCTTGCCTGCCACTTCTCTTCTAGGATCAAGTAGATGAACATGCATTTCATCTCTGTAGGAATTGTATTTCACACTGAATAATTATTCACTTTTGGCTTTGGGGTCACAGCTGCTTGCCTCTTTTTTCAAGTGTAATAGCTAACCACAAAGAGTAAATCCCTAAGGGCAAACTACCTGCTTTTCTACTGCATTAGGACAAAAAACGCCTTTCTTTTTGAAAAGTGATGGCTGATAAAGTTGACCAAACATTAAGGCAAAAATCAATGACCAGAGATCATACCACCTGACGATTTGGATGGTTTAGTAAACTGAGGCACAATGTTTCAATTACACTTACTGTAAAGTGCATACAGTTCTTTATTTCCACCACAAAATTGGAATTGATAGCAAGAAAAGTCTCACCATACTTCACTTCCAGGATTAAAAAAAAAAATCTGATAAAGAGTTGGGGCAAGTAAAACAAGAACGGACTCCAACCTTCGTGCAAAACTTGAACATGAACTGAACCTTTATTTTAAGGTTTCAAATAATTAGTATTGTTCCTTGCTCCCTCAAATTCTTTCATCTTTGTGTGTACCCACCCTTCCCATTTCCTGCCTGGATTGGAAGTAGAAGTGATGAAATATTGCAAGAGAGGCCATTTTCATATCTGGCCTGTGTAGAAGTAAGAAAGATCCTTTGCCCTTGATCTTTAAAGTCCCTGTTGAACAACTCTGGTTTTGCTGTTGTTCTTGTCACTGCAGATGGAGTTAAGAGGTGGCAGTGTCTTCCTGGTTAATATTCTATATTTTGGGTAAGTATTAAGCCTATTTTGAACTCCCCTTTAGAGTCTGAAGTGAAACTTCACTGATAAGTCTAGTTATTTCTATCCATCTGGTGGACCTGTGCATGCATCATAATGGACTTTTTTTAGTCTGGATCAGGACATGAAATGCCATTTTTAGCTTCTTTAGCACCTTGCCATGCTCCTTTAAATACCATAATAGCACAAGGTGTTTATATGGTCAAATAATAATCTGTCCTTATTTGAAGGGTAAGGGAGAAAATAGCTAATGACAATTGCCAACTTACTATTCAGACAGGAGAAAAATCCTGGTTCAAACATTGTTTCACACTTCACAGATGCTCTAGCAGGAAGGATTTGTGATCCTCACCTATGAAGTCTGGTTTAGATTTTTTCCAATTTGAGATTGTACAATTTTCTAATTAGGGCCTTAACAGATGTAGGAGAGAAGCTATTCTATCACTTAAAACATCTTTATTTTATGAAAGAAATAGAAGCAATGAGGGTTTGGGGGAGAGGGAAGGGGGTTGCGCCAAAAACCTGGATTCAACCAGTGACTTTTAGATCAGTCTAACATTAGCTACTGAGTTATTCAGCTCCGCTGGGTGTTTGCAAGAAGAAAGAGGAGGTTCCTTGTACATGATCTATACTCAGCTGATGTTAAGGCACAATTCTTTTCTAGGGTATAGCTCAAGAACTTTAGCTTGTTGAGGTGATATTAGCCAAAGGTCTCTTACCTAACGCCTCTGGTTTGCTGGGCTGAGGTCAAAGGATCACATATACGAAAATGACATTATTTATCCTGAATCATAAGAAAATGAAACCCTTACTAGGCAATAAGGAGAGAAAATATTACTGACAGTTGAAGAACCATAGATCTTCAGCTGTGAGATAAACACAGGAACATTTACACTGCAGAAAGTCTACAGAGTTGGTCCAAACACCTTTTGTTGAGTGATGCAGCTGGGGAAAAGGAGAAAAGCCCAGCACCAATGGAAGAACAGGACTGAAGATCACATATTTTTACAGCTGGAGTGGGGTGAAAGTTCAGCATATTAGCTGCACTATGAGCCTACCTATGTATCATAATACGCCTTCTTAAAATCTTAATCAGGCATAAAGTATTTTTTATTAACCACCTAATTCCATCTTCACATATATTTATATACAAAGTAGTATCTTATGGGCTCAACCATGTAACAATCTCTTTCTGAAGATCAAAATGAAAACAAGTACTGACATGTGTCCATACTCCACTCACAAGAAAGAAACAAATCCGTAGCTAAAACAAAGCTAAAGGCAAAAAACACTATCATTCTTTCCAAAGCAATAAAGGTTACTGGTTTGATTAGATGGCATTGTTTAGACAGTTTGTTGGTGAAGGCTGTTCTTAATTTGAGTGCTACAGTTGTGGTTCAGAGTTTGTGTAAAGTTATGGCTGTCCTATTATGTGTAAGGGTTTGTGTAAAGTTATGGCTGTCCTATTCACATTCCAAAGCACCACTATAAAAACCTGTTAACTGTTTATTAGACTCAAAGAGGAAAAATACAAAATTTAAACACGTGAACTGTTTTTGGTAAGTAGAACTTCATTTTAACAATTTCCCTTTTTCTGGCCTAGAGTCTTTTTGAAGAGAAAAGCCCTTGCTTGACAGTTTGTTAGATAGTATTAGCCTTTTTTGAGAAAGGAGAGATTCAGTTATAGGTTTCTGGTTGTTGTTAAAGCATAATCCTGCTTCTTTTAAGAAAAGATATACATAGAAAAGAGAAAAGAATAGTAAAAAAAGAAAATGCAGCTTCTGTCTCTGATGCTTGCTGCTGGAAAAAAATTCAAATGCACCTCACACAATGTGCTCATGACATTTAGCTGCCTTGATTTTAGCCATACTTTTGCCAGGATCAGGCTAAGGAATTGTCTTTAGTTTGCTTTTCTGGTCACAGATTCACACTAGCGTCACAGGGGTAGATTTGTCGTGGCTGGCTAAGCCAGAATCAGATTAAATAGAAGGCAAAAAGAGAAAGGTAGGGAAAACATGACAGAGAAAATTCACACATTAGGGGCTTGATTCTGTTGCCATTGAAGTCAATAGAAAACCTCCATTAACTTTAATGGTATAGGATCAAGCCATAGATCAAGGGAGTAACAATGGAGAACTAAGGTGTTGCTCAGGATACAGCACAGGAGATGGTGATGCAATTTGACTGTCTCCTGTCTGGTCAATACATCTTTTAGGATCATGAAAGTGATATGATGGTGTCATAAATATAAAGGGAAGGGTAACCACCTTTCTGTATACAGTCCTATAAAATCCCTCCTGGCCAGAGGCAAAACCCTTTCACCTGTAAAGGGTTAAGAAGCTAAGGTAACACCACTGGCACCTGACCCAAAATGACCAATGAGGGGACAAGATACTTTCAAATCTGGAGGGGGGGAACGAAAGGGTTTGTCTGTCTGCGTGATGCTTTTGCCGGGAACAGATCAGGAATGCAGCCTTACAACTTCTGTTAAGTTAGTAAGTAATCTAGCTAGAAATACGTTAGATTTCCTTTTGTTTAATGGCTGGCAAAATAAGCTGTGCTGGATGGAATATATATTCCTGTTTTTATGTCTTTTTGTAACTTAAGGTTTTACCTAGAGGGATTCTCTATGTTTTGAATCTGATACCCTGTAAGGTATTTACCATCCTGATTTTACAGAGGTGATTCTTTTACCTTTTCTTTAATTAAAATTCTTCTTTTAAGAACCTGATTGATTTTTCATTGTTCCTAAGATTGAAGGGTCTGTGTTCACCTGTACAAATTGGTGACGATTCTTATCAAGCCTTCCCCGGAAAAGGGGGTGTAGGGCTTGGGGGGATATTTTGTGGGAAGACTTCTCCAAGTGGGCTCTTTCCCTGTTATTTGTTTAAAACACTTGGTAGTGGCAGCATACAGTTCAAGGACAAGGCAAAGTTTGTATCTTGGGGAAATTTTTAACCTAAGCTTGTAAGAATAAGCTTAGGGGGTCTTTCATGCAGGTCGCCATATGTGTACCCTAGAGTTCAGAGTGGGGAAGGAACCTTGACAGATGGTAAATCTGGGTCCCAGCAAGTGCTGGGGATAACCACTATCTTGAAGGTGAAATTCGTTGACACGCAGCAGCATCTATCCTCTTCTCTCCTCACTCCCTCGGCAAGCTTTTTTTTTTTTTTTTTGCGGGGGGGGGGGGGAGGGTTGTAAATCAACAAATTGCAGGTGTCTTCTCCAAAAGAGCAGTATTGTAAAGGGTAGGGAAATTCATCTTATGTAAATTAACCTATCAAACACACATCTAATGGTTCCAAGGGGGCACTTCCTCTTATAAGACAACAAATGTTGTTCCCATAACAATTGTGACCTTACCACAAGCCTTCATCAGAATTGTACAGTTTAAACGCATGGTAATTGTACCAAATGTTTTGACTCCCATTTATTCTTAATTTATAAACAGTTTTCACATAACATGTTTACAATTTAAGATGGCCTCTTGTCATCTTCTATTCACTTTGGACAGTTTAAGAGTCTAGGCCTCAATACAGCAGGAGAGACCCATTCACTTCACTTAGGATAGGCTCCATCTGCAGAAGGAACAAATGTGTAACTCATCTGCCCTCTTCCCCTGCCCCCACAGGCTCTGAGTGAAAAGATGTACAGTTTAGGGTTCTCTGAGCATGGAGTTTCAGTTCAGGTCAATTTTAGGGATCTGAACATTTTAAAGAGGTTATAATCAAACCTAGCAAAAATGGGATTTTTGACTATTTGATGAATGCTCAGCATTATGAACTATATATCTGGGAGTGACTAGCTAAGTATTGACAAATGGAGGCTAGTACTTAACCAGCCCACTACCCCAAAAATCTGCAGCTGCTAGAACTATCCTATAACTCCTAGCAATATCAGTCTTGGAAGGATTCACAATAAGTCATGGACACTACTATTTATGGGCAATTGAGCTCTCCAATACTCCTTATGGACAAGCCCTTAAATCCTTTAAAATCCTGCTGTAATTCTCTATGGCATATTTCTTACCACAAGAAAGAAGAGGGATTTTTTCTTAAATAAAGTCTGAGCAACGGGTAGACAGTTTTCGAATACCCAGTTAAACTGCCTCCACCCACTCTCCCTGTTCTCTTTGCTCAGTTTTTTTCCCACTTATTTTCAATTCATATCTCCTTTCTCCTGTTTCCCCTCTTCTTCCCCTGTGTTATCCTCTTTCCTTCTATCTTCTCATCTCAGCCTTATTAAAAAGCTCCTCAGCTCTTTATCTGCAGGGAGCAGGAGTGGTTTCCAATAAAAATAGGTAGTGATAGAAAAGGAACATTGGTCCTAGGTGGATTTTAACTCTTCATACCAGTGTTTAACAGCTTATTACAGCTGCAGAAAGTGATTTCAGCTAAAATGCTGACAATCTACTAGAACACTGGTACACAGATTATATTGCAGAACACATTTACCACTGTTATTTAATTAAAAATAAATCAAATCAACCTGTTTTTAGAAGGTAAACCCTGGGGGCAACTAGAGCAGTTTAGCCACCTGCTATTGTCTAATGAAAATGATGCATGGCGTAGTACTTTATAAGTGCAAACTAAAGACCAGAATATACCCTCACTTACTTTGCATTCAGCCTCCCTGAAATCATTGTGGTTGCTCAAAGTGTGAGGACATAATCTGTTCTTTAGTATATGCAACGATATTGCATCCATATAACTGTAAATATAACAGAAACCTTACAATAGATTTCTAAAAAGGGTGGCCTCAATTTGTAAGTAATAAATCAGTAGATATGGTATCCTCAATACATAATTATTTCTATGCATTATTCCAGGTTTATGCACTGTACCACACAATAGGAAATTAAAAAAAAATCTTCAACTCGTAACCAGATTTTGTAGAAGTAGAATAATAAAGTCTGATAATCTCCATTCAATGATGTCATTTAAGAATGAGAAAGAACTGTAGGTATCTGATTTCACATATCCACAGGATAGCAAAGCAAAAATGCAAAACACCTGTCTGAAAACACTATTTTCAAAACCTTGACTTAGGCACAGGAGCCTAAGTCTCACTGCAAGTCAATGGTCATGACTGAATGAGAAAAAGCATGAGAGAGGGTGAAAGAGTTGTGAGTCAGTGGACTAGCATTCAGCTTTATAAATTGCTTGGCCTTCTTTTAATTGTATTTCTTGGTCTGTTCCTCACTTTAATTCTTTATAAAAATACAGATAATCACCTCCCCCACAAGAAAAGCTAATTGATTTGTAGCGTACTTCTCAATTATCATGGCACTGGAATGATTCCACTTTCTAAGCAATTTTAAAGGAGTGTTACATTTTCCTACCAGTCTCTAACTCTTCATGTGATGTTCTGATGAATTTCCATTTCTCTAGCCTTCTCATCTCTATGCTCTTTGGCTCAGGAGGGTCATATGTACGTTCCCATGACACAAAAATGGGCATAAATAGGCTAGAAAAGCAGATTTCAGCATTTTTTTTCTTGCTGCATTGCTCAGAGGTAACAGGAGCAGTCTGATAACTGGTTCAGCAGATGTTCTGTCTATAGAGAGACCACTGAGGAGAGCCAATTTGGCATACTGTTTAATATTCAGATTAACATAAGGATTAGAGGTCAGACAATTAGTAAAATGAGGGCAGGAAGGCATGTTATGCAACATTCAAAAGACAGAGGCATAGATGGCAGCTAGATTACTGTAGGAAAGAGGGTAGATGTCTGTGGTGATGCAGGAGAGATGCCCATGTCCCAAAAAATTCATGTCTTTATGAATTTTAATAAGTACTCCTATACCATAAACTTTACAAACATTACACAAAATCCAGTGGCAGTTTGTCAAGGCAATTCAGCAAAGGTTTGGGTGGAGTTCACATCTAAAGTTTAATTCTGAAATGATTCCATTCAGACGAGGGATAATAAAACAGCTCTTTTGTAACTACATCCAGTCCTACACTATGAAAATCTTTCCATATTTCAGTTGAATCTTTATTATGATTACACTATAATAGCATACATTGCAATACCTTTTAATCAACACATGCTTTTTATAGAAACAAATATTATATGCACTATTTATAAATCGGATAAACCTTATGTATGTTGCAGGGGTCATCTTTTCCCAGCAACTTGAAGATGTGGGTAAGTTGTATGGGTGGGGAATTTTTGGAAAGGGGGTGGTGGGAGCTGAGATTTTAAGTAAATTGCCTGACTTCCTGCTGTTGGGTTATATTCAACTGTATTGCTGCACTTAGGATATTACTTGTGCTGTAGTCTGTGATTGTATCAAGGTGCCTAGGCTAAGTGGATGGACACCCCTATCTCCCTTTGTCATCATTTTCATAAACCAAAATATAGAATGATGTATTTGTCACTGGGGTGGACTAAGACTATGTGAGACTTGGGGTTCCCAAATATATTTCCTGAAAGGATCTTTGAAAACCAGGTGCACCATGAACAAATCCAGCATTTCCATTGCAAACACATATCAATGCTTTTCAAGCCCTAGCATCCCAACAAATGCAACCCTTTGACTTCTGAACCAAAAATGCCATCCCAAATGAATCTGCACACTCGATCCTACAGTCAGGTTCCCCAGATCACACTGTCTCCTGCCATAAAAACTGAAGCATAAAATAAAATGTTTTTATTTTTTATTTTTCAGATAAATGTTTGTTTGGAATCTAACTTTCTAAAAATATGAAAAATAACCTTCCAGTAAAGACCTAACAACAAGAATAAATCAACCTGAAATAATATATAGCTAAAGGTACAAAACTCTTTATTACACAATAGCCCTCTTTGTTCACACAGTAGCATACTTTTCCATGCCATTATCTATTTTCATCTATCCATGCATATTTTGTAAAACCAACTTAAGCACCACTTATTAAGAATATGGTCCATTATTTCTCTCTTGCTTTTGTTCTGCTTTGCTTCCTTCAGTCTGTTGTTTTGTTTCATTTATTTGTGTACCTTGGTATATATGCACCCTGGGTTTGAGCGTGTGTGGGTTTCTTCAGGCCAATGTTTTATATTCAATATCCACACTCTCCTCTCTTCCTTCCTCTTTCCCCGTCTTTTTTCCTCCCATCTTCTCCCATGTTGTCTGTACTACATCCTCTCTTCACTGTGCCTCCCTCTAAGTACATCCTCTCATTCTCTCTTCCATTCATAAAGATTTTTCCTTAATGTCTCTGGTTTTTCTTCATAATTCTTTGTGAAGTGTTCAGGCAGTGTTTTATCTATTTTAATGCTAGTTTGTGATCTCAGACCTATGAACAATTTATAAACATGCTTCCCACTGGAAAACCATGACATGGAATTCTATGACAGGTTCTCAGTTTTGCAAGTGCCTAAGAATGACAATGTACTGTGGAGACAATTGAAATGTGAATTATCTGCAGAGAAGAATTTTGAGCGCATACTGCAAAATTATCTTGTTTTCTGCAGTTCAATGCAAAAAGTAAAGTGAGATGTCTCAAAACTACAATATTTTAATCTGTCCAATGTAAAAGTAAATTATATGCAGCATGAAAGTATGATCTCTAAATGCTCTCTTGCACTCATCTGTGTGTGTAGTTCTTGCATATGCACATAGTTCTTAACCATTAATTTTGATTGGCCATCTGGAAAATACCAACAGTGGTAGGACTGAAGAGTAGTACACAGAATACAACCATAACCATGAATGGAGAGGGGATATAAAAAAGAAGCATATGTAGAGAATGAGAACAATGAGACAAGTTCATGACTTCACATCATAATAGTATTTTATTTGCTGTGTGCTACAGCGGGAGGCACTGCATCAATAGAGAACACTCAGGTGATGTTATCTGAGGACTGGATAAGGAGGTTCTGGAATGTGTCTTATACACTATGGGCAGGATTCTGTGGTCCGCTAAGTTCACTTTTAGTGCTAGTTGAAATTTGTCAGAACATGTGATAACTGGGTTTTAGAAAAAATATGAATTTTCATGGAAAGTGTCTGCTTGTTTCTAAAATTCTTCATTGTTTAAGTCTGAAAAAAATTGTTCCTTTTCAACAATGTTTAACTTAATTTTTTTGAGGGTTTTTTTTTTTTATTAAAAGTCAAAACTGTTTGCTGGAAGTGTCAATGAAATGAAAAAGTTTTCATCTGAGATAACTGGCACAAATGGTGCTAGTGATGTGGCTGCTTGAGATAATGAAAATGCAAGTCCTCCAGGAAAAGACAGCAGTAGAAACATAGCGCAAGAAAAAAAAAAATCCCCTGGAGAATAGGTGAGAACTATAAAAATACTTAAGACGCCTAACTTTTCTGGGCAGGTATGTCAAAGGAGGGAGATCACAGGACAGATGGCAGTGAAAGCATGTGCAGAAAATGTAAGAAATTGTCTACATGACAAGATAGTGTGCAGAAAGATTCACATCCTGGCTTGCTGTGCACTAACTTGCTGTCAGGGTTCCTTCCCCACTCTGAACTCTGGGGTACAGATGTGGGGACCCGCATGAAAGACCCCCTAAGCTTATTTCTAACAGCTTAGGTTAAAACTTTCCCAAGACACAAAATTCCCCATATCTGGGATTCAGTATGCTGCCACCACCAAGTGATTTAACAAAGAATAAGGGAAGAGACCACTTGAAGACGTCTTCCCCCAAAATATCCCTCCAAGCCTTACACCCCCCTTCCTGGAGAGGCTTGAGAATAAACAAGATGAGCACAGACCAGTCTTGGGTTTTTAGGACCCTAAAAACCCAATCAGATTTTTAAAAAGCAGAACTTTATTAGAAGAACAAAAAAAGATAAAAGAAACACTCTGTAAGATTAGAATAGAAGATAATCTCACAGGCAGTCAGATTCAAAACATAGAGATCCCTCTAGGCAAAATCTTAAATTACAAAAAGACACAAAAACAAGGATGCACATTCCCTCCAGCACATCAAATTTGACAAGCTAAAAACAAAAGAAAATGGAATGCATTTTCTAGCTAGATTACTTACCAACTCTATAGGAATTGGATTGCTTGCTTTCTTGATCTGTCCCGGGCAGAGGCATCACACAGACAGACAGACAAAGCCTTCCCCCTTCCCCCGCCCCCCCCCCAGATATGAAAGTATCTTGTCCCCTTATTGGTCATTTTGGTCAGGTGCCAGCCAGGTTACTTGAGCTTCTTAACCCTTTACAGGTAAGAGGATTTTCTAGTACTGTAGCAGAGCTTCTTAACCCCTTCCCTTTATATTTATGACAATTGTGTTATGGACAAACCGAAAGAAAAAGGTCAAGGCAAGTTTGTCTTTTTGAGGCAACATTATCAGAGAAATTGCCCAAACAGGTATAACATGATTCCTGTTTTCTGGGTTCTGATTAAAAAGAACACTCATAAACAGACCTGAATATGTAATCTTAAGATCTTAAATACAGTGGTTAAAGGTGACTTATGTTTTAAGGAAATGCACCCTAGCTCTAAGAGTCAGCAATCTACAATAATGCTCAATAGCCCAGTTGGACAGATAAGCTGCCTGTGTCAATTCAAAGCCCACACTAGATGGTATGGCATACACATACTATTGTTTTAATACTGGAAACCAGGCAGGAGGGAGCTGGGAAAAGTTCCAAGTTCTGCACAGAAAGAAAGGAAGGTAGGATTTAGAGATAATGCTGTTTTCCTTAAACAAAAAAATTCCTTGATTAGAAGAAAGACTCCTTTGGTCATTCTTTACCATTGTCACGTGATACTCAAGATAAAATAGCTACTTGGGTGCAATGGCTCCTGCTGGCACAGGGAGGTGCAATTCCTAGCGCCTCATGCTAGCGTAGAATGAATCAAGCTCACTTGGGTATTATATCTATTAATCTAAGTAGCAATTTTTCCTTGTCGAGAAGTGCTAGTAGAGCACAATTTTTCCTTGAAAAGGGGTCATATGTTTTCTTCCTAATTAGCTACTTCAAGAGCAAAAGTTATAGATAACATTATTCAATAGGCTTGATGTCTCTAAAAAGCTATTAAGATTGAAGTTATGCTACAGAACAAAAGCATTTTATGAAATACAATCAGTTGAATTTTATCAATAATAAGATTTTCTCCTTCATTAAGCACTTAATGCTGTCACAACCATAGGTAGCTTCCCACTCCTCTCTCCTTTCAATAACAATATTACATTTCTCATTATATGAAGCAGCAAGGGAAAGGAGGGAATCAGTCACCATCTTTTCATCCAATTAAGTTGAGTGAGGGCACTTCATTTACCTTAATTAATGCTCATTTCCATCAAGATGCTGACTTTTGAAAGTAATACCAAGGTTCTCAAAACTTCCAGTTCTGAATAATTTCTTGTTTTTGTAAATGTGAAAGGATGTGTGATTGGTTACTGTGTCTGACCCCTGAAAGACAGCTGAGAACTCAGACAAGACTCCAAAGGAAGGGTGAATCAAAAGGATAATGCAACTAAAGAAAAGAGCACATGTACTTTTTAAGAGTTAAAATCTAAATAATGAATCTGTTGCTCTTGAAAGATGCCAAATGGACAGACTTGGAGGCTGATGTCCTCCATCTATAGTAAAAGTAAAGCACAGGCAGACAATGCTAGCTGTAATGACCAGGACATGGGTGGTCAGGCCTTACGGTTAGAGTCTTGTGCCAGGTCAGAATCAGAGATAGCATCAGGTGCCAGGCCAGGGGGTCAGAGTTGGAGACCAAGTCAGGGAAAGGTGTAGGAACAGAAAAACAGGAACTGGGAACAGATAGAGGTCTGGAATCAGGGGGAAAGGAACTGGAAACAGGGGGAGGCAGGAACCAGGAGGGGTCCATCGTTGCAGCAATCCAGGAATTCCTCTAGTTGCTCAGGTTCAGAGTAGCAGCCGTGTTAGTCTGTATTCACAAAAAGAAACGGAGTACTTGTGGCATCTTAGAGACTAACAAATTTATTTGAGCGTAAGCTTTTGTGAGCTACAGCTCACTTCATAGTTGCTCAGGCAATCTCCTATGCTTCTTTCTGGTTTAAATTGAGCACCTCAGCCAATCAAGAGTGCTAGATGTTCCCCAGTTGGGGGTGATCGTATTATTACTTTTGCGGACAGGAACTGTCTTTAGAGATGTCCAAAGGATGATAACTCTGTTTCACGGAAATTGAGATTTGAACCTTTCAAATGTTGTTGTGAAACAGAATTGTGTCAACACATCCGTTTCAAATTGAAAATCTGAGCTTTTTGACCTGCTTTTAGACCAGAAGGACTTGGTTCAGTCCCCAAAGACTTGGTTCAGTCTGAGATATTGTTACTCATGAAAAACTGAAAAAGAAGAGTTTTAATCTTGAGTAAAATCATGAGCAATGGTGACTTGATCTTACAGTCAGAGGCTAATAGCATGAAGCACAGATCTAGATCACCGGTGAGCCAAACTGGGTGTTCACAATATTCTATGCGAGTGGATGCCAATAAGCTGGAGACCAAATATCCTCAATCATGATATACACCAAAAGGATGAACATTTATCTTTTTGCCATTTACTGCCTTGTCTCTCTCTCCCTCCCCATCAGCATAGGGAACAAGAAACCTAAAGTGTTGCAACTGATTCCTCCTCTGTGCCATCAGATTCCTATTCTGTGTAGTAACCTTTCCACCATCTCATCCTCTCAAAGGATGTGTCACTGAAAGGGCAGAGATGTGGCATCTAGTCTCAAATGCAAGCCTCCAGAATAGATTGCAATTGTCATTTTTTCCAATTGCATACTACTCACTACCCACAGGAGACTCTTTTTGCCATTATATTGACATCAACCTTCCCACAAATATATCCTCCATGAAGATGTAATTGAACAATCCACCGTACAAAACATACTCAATTTTTTTCCAGAAAACGCATTTTTCTTTACATATTCTTACTCCCTAAACATTTCACTGAGGTAAAACGTACATGCAGTGCATGAGTGTAATCGTGCTCATGCACAAGACAGGATGTGAAAGTGTCCATACTCCCTAAATATGTCACGGAGCTAGAACGTGCATGCAGTGTGTGAGTGTAATCATGCTAGTGCACAGACAGGATGTGAAAGTGACCATAACAATCGGTGAAACTGAATATATGCAAAGTACTATCATATGTAGAAAGTAACCAATCTATTTTCTTTCAGGTACAGTAATCTTAGGTGTTACTTGTACAAATAGTAGGTATAACATTTTCCATGCATGTGGATGGTAACATTTTAAAACCGAAATAAAGTTCACTGAAACTCTATTTCACATTACACGGAAAGTGGCTAGCGCCTATGAATAATAAATAAATAAATAAATAAATAATGTAAACAAGGAATGAGGAGCTGAAGCCTTTTCGGTAGCTTGGTTACTAGACCATTGTTTTTTTTAAGTAGCAGCCCTTAATACAATATATATTTTCCATGACTTTGCCTGTCAGATTCCACTTCTCTGTCCAGAATCAGAATGGAAAGCAGTATGAAAAGCAATGGACCATACAACAATGCAAACAAATCCAAGTTAAAAATAGAGGAAGCAGAATCAACATGTACCCCAAATAATTTGAATAAAAGGACAAAAGAAGTCAGGAACACAGCTTGAAGAAATGTAAACATTTCAAAGAAAATTGATGTTTTCCATTATAAACTTTTTGTATGCATTATAAATGAGTGCTTTAAATTCAGAGCAGTTCAGATTGTACTTCAACTGATGTACTTCTCAGTTATATTTCTTGGGTATGCAATTTACTTGACAGGAACAGTTTAAATATTTTTAAATAAACCATTGTACTAAGAACAGATGCAACCAGTAATACAGCTTTAAGTTTTATTAGGTTTTTAATGCAACCAATTTGTTAGGGTGAAATCTTTAGAAATGACCCCTAGAACATGCCAATGGAGGGGGCCATTTCGATTGACTTATTGAACCATTCAAAGCTTTTGCATTATTCATATGCAAACACTCTTGTAATATATTATCAACATTATTGAAGACTGTGCTGGTATTACAGCTAAGGCACATATAACTAGTATAACCCACGACTGACCACTGCTAAAGAACAGGCTCAGTGAACAATTTCACTAAGCCCTGGTCTACACTAGGACTTTAGATCGAATTTAGCAGCGTTAAATCAATGTAAACCTGCACCCGTCCACACGATGAAGCCCTTTATTTTGACTTAAAGGGCTCTTAAAATCGATTTCCTTACTCCACCCCTGACAAGTGGATTAGCGCTTAAATCGGCCTTGCCGGGTCGAATTTGGGGTTCTGTGGACACAATTCGACGGTATTGGCCTCTGGGAGCTATCCCAGAGTGCTCCATTGCAACCGCTCTGGACAGCACTCTCAACTCAGATGCACGGCCAGGTACACTTTTTAATCTCATTTCCTGTTTGGCCAGCGTGGCAAGCTGCAGGTCACCATGCAGAGCTCATCAGCAGAGGTGACCATGATGGAGTCCCAGAATCGCAAAAGAGCTCCAGCATGGACTGAAGGGAGGTACGGGATCTGATCGCTGTATGGGGAGAGGAATCCGTGCTATCAGAACTCCGTTCCAGTTTTCGAAATGCCAAAACCTTTGTCAAAATCTCCCAGGGCATGAAGGACAGAGGCCATAACAGGGACCCGAAGCAGTGCCGCGTGAAACTTAAGGAGCTGAGGCAAGTCTACCAGAAAACCAGAGAGGCGAACGGCCGCTCCGGGTCAGAGCCCCAAACATGCCGCTTCTATGATGAGCTGCATGCCATTTTAGGGGGTTCAGCCACCACTACCCCAGCCGTGTTGTTTAACTCCTTCAATGGAGATGGAGGCAACGCGGAAGCAGGTTTTGGGGACGAAGAAGATGATGATGATGATGATGAGGTTGTAGATAGCTCACAGCAAACAAGCGGCGAAACCGGTTTTCCCGAACTGTTTCTCACCAGGAACTGTTTCTCACCCTGGACCTGGAGCCAGTGCCCCCCGAACCCACCCAAGGCTACCTCCTGGACCCGGTAGGTGGAGAAGGGACCTCCAGTGAGTGTACCTTTTAAAATACTATACATGGTTTAAAAGCAAGCATGTGAAAGGATTAATTTGCCCTGGCATTCGCGGCTCTCCTGGATGTACTCCCAAAGCCTTTGCAAAAGGTTTCTGGGGAGGGCAGCCTTATTGCGTCCTTCATGGTAGGACACTTTACCACTCCAGGCCAGTAACACGTACTCGGGAATCATTGTACAACAAAGCATTGCAGTGTATGTTTGCTGGCGTTCAAACGAGAGGCGTTCTTTATCTCTCTGTGTTATCCTCAGGAGAATGAGATATCATTCATGGTCACCTGGTTGAAATAGGGTGCTTTTCTTCAGGGGACACTCAGAGGAGCCCGTTCCTGCTGGGCTGTTTGCCTGTGGCTGAACAGAAATGTTCCCCGCTGTTAGCCACGGGGAGAGGGGAGGGTTGAGGGGTAGCCACGCGGTGGGGGGAGGCAAAATGCATGAAAGCATTGTAACGAAAGCACATGTGCTATGTATGTAATGTTAACAGCAAGGTTTACCCTGAAAGAGTGTAGCCACTGTTTTATAAAATGTGTCTTTTTAAATACTGCTGTCCCTTTTTTTTTTCTCCACCAGCTGCATGTGTTTCAATGATCACAGGATCTTCTCCTTGCCAGAGGCTAGTGAAGAATAGAAAGAAAAAAAAACGCACTCGTGATGAAATGTTCTCTGAGCTCATGCTGTCCTCCCACACTGACAGAGCACAGACGAATGCGTGGAGGCAAATAATGTCAGAGTGCAAGAAAACACAAAATGACCGGGAGGAGAGGTGGTGGGCTGAAGAGAGTAAGTGGCGGGCTGAAGACAGGGCTGAAGCTCGAATGTGGCAGCAGCGTGATGAGAGGAGGCAGGATTCAATGCTGAGGCTGCTGGAGGATCAAACCAGTATGCTCCAGTGTATGGTTGAGCTGCAGCAAAGGCAGCTGGAGCACAGACTGCCACTACAGCCCCTGTGTAACCAACCGCCCTCCTCCCCAACTTCCATAGCCTCCACACCCAGACGCCCAAGAACGCGGTGGGGGGGCCACCAGCCAACCAGCCACTCCGCCACAGAGGATTGCCCAAAAAACAGAAGGCTGGCATTCAATAAATTTTAAAGTTGTAAACTTTTAAAGTGCTGTATGGCATTTTCCTTCCCTCCTCCACCACCCCTCCTGGGCTACCTTGGTAGTCATCCCCCTATTTGTGTGATGAATGAATAAAGAATGCATGAATGTGAAGCAACAATGACTTTATTGCCTCTGCAAGCGGTGATCGAAGGGAGGAGGGGAGGGTGGTTAGCTTACAGGGAAGTAGAGTGAACCAAGGGGCGGGGGGTTTCATCAAGGAGAAACAAAGAGAACTTTCACACCGTAGCCTGGCCAGTCATGAAACTGGTTTTCAAAGCTTCTCTGATGCGTACTGCGCCCTCGTGTGCTCTTCTAACCGCCCTGGTGTCTGGCTGCGCGTAACCAGCAGCCGGGCGATTTGCCTCAACCTCCCACCCCGCCATAAATGTCTCCCCCTTACTCTAACAGATATTGTGGAGCACACAGCAAGCAGTAATAATAGTGGGAATATTGGTTTCACTGAGGTCTAAGCGAGTCAGTAAACTGCGCCAGCGCGCCTTTAAATGTCCAAATGCACATTCTACCACCATTCTGCACTTGCTCAGCCTGTAGTTGAACAGCTCCTGACTACTGTCCAGGCTGCCTGTGTATGGCTTCATAAGCCATGGCATTAAGGGGTAGGCTGGGTCCCCAAGGATAACTATAGGCATTTCAACATCCCCAACGGTTATTTTCTGGTCTGGGAATAAAGTCCCTTCCTGCAGCTTTTGAAACAGACCAGAGTTCCTGAAGATGCGAGTGTCATGTACCTTTCCTGGCCATCCCACGTTGATGTTGGTGAAACGTCCCTTTTGATCCACCAGAGCTTGCAGCACTATTGAAAAGTACCCCTTGCGGTTTATGTACTTGCAGGCTTGGTGCTCCGGTGCCAAGATAGGGATATAGGTTCTGTCTAGGGCCCCACCACAGTTAGGGAATCCCATTGCAGCAAAGCCATCCCCTATGACCTGCACATTTCCCAGGGTCACTACCCTTGATATCAGCAGATCTTTGATTGCGTGGGCTACTTGCATCACAGCAGCCCCCACAGTAGATTTGCCCACTCCAAATTGATTCCGAACTGACCGGTAGCTGTCTGGCGTTGCAAGCTTCCACAGGGCTATCGCCACTCGCTTCTCAACTGTGAGGGCTGCTCTCATCTTGGTATTCATGTGCTTCAGGGCAGGGGAAAGCAAGTCACAAAGTTCCATGAAAGTGCCCTTACGCATGCGAAAGTTTCACAGCCACTAGGAATCGTCCCAGACCTGCAACACTATGCAGTCCCACCAGTCTGTGCTTGTTTCCTGAGCCCAGAATCGGCGTTCCACAGCATGAACCTGCCCCGTTAGCAGCATGATGCATGCATTGCCAGGGCCCATGCTTTCAGAGAAATCTGTGTCCATGTCCTGATCACTCACGTGACCGTGCTGACGTCGCCTACTCACCCGGTATCGCTCTGCCAGGTTCTGGTGCTGCATATACTGCTGGATAATGCGTGTGGTGTTTAATGTGCTCCTAATTGCCAAAGTGAGCTGAGCGGCCTCCATGCTTGCCTTGGTATGGCGTCCGCACAGAAAAAAGGCACGGAACGATTGTCTGCCGTTGCTCTGACGGAGGGAGGGGCGACTGATGACACGGCTTACAGGGTTGGCTTCAGGGAGCTAAAATCAACAAAGGGGATGGCTTTACATCAAGGAGTATTTCAGGCAGGACTTCACGGAGGGTTCCAATAAGAAATGGTGCACCTAAGTTATTGTTCTTATTGGAACAAGGAGTTTAGTCTGGCCTCTGATTGATACATGGCTAGATTTACCTCGCTGCACCTTCTCTGTGAGTGACTGCAGTGTGACCTAGAGGAATGAGTCCCCTAAACGGGGGGAGAGGGGGAAGCAAATGAGTACAAAACAAATCTGGTCTATTTCTTGTTTTGATACACTCCATCTATCTTTTACATCTTTGGCTGGCAGCAGACGGTGCAGAAGGACTGCATGCCATCCACATCTCAGGGCTGCTTGGCAGAAGATGGTACAATACGACTGCTAGCCATCCACATCTCATGGCTGCCCGGCAGAAGATGATGCAATAGGACTGCTAGCAATCCGTATTGCCTGCCTGCTCACCATAAGATGGTTCAATAGGACTGACTGCAGGACTAAAGAGAATGACTTGATCAAGTCACTCCAAATTTAGTCCCTGCACCCATGTCTGCCCAGGTGCTCCTGAAAGTGAAAAAATATTTGTGTTATTGTTTGCCATCTTAACTGTAACATATTAGACTGATGTTCTAGATCTCTTGGTTAAGCTTTGTAACTTTGGATAACTGCTGGGATATGTTCAGATATAAAAAAGATAATGGTTGTGTGCATCCTAACAAGTTTTGATTATTTATGCCTTGGATTTCAGTAAAAACATACAAGATTTTTGTTCGGTACATGGCCCAGGATGATTCCTAACCACTTTTACTTTTCATTACAACTACAATGTACTTTATCCCCTAGTAACAGAAGATAATTCTCTCAAAGCAATAATTAGTTATACCCATCATGCTGAGTACTAGCCTCTCATTTGCTTCTAAATGAGATTCAAGAAGTTGGTTCTCATGTATAAATACCTATATAGTCAGGGCCCTACCAATCTTAGGGATCCTATGTGAGTTGGTCTTCAGGCTCTGATGCAATTTCACAGTATTTATTAAAGCTTTTGCTTGAGTGGGGTGGTATTTAAAAAGTAAATTCCTTCCTCTGATTAGGATGGTGATGGTCACTGCGCTACTTCTCAATAGCTTTGGTATTGAAATTAATTTTTAGAATGGAGGATGGCTTATTGTTTACTGATATTGTAGGAAATGTTGTGACTTCACTTTTATATAACATAGTGTTTAATGTCAGTACATCCAGAGACTTGGGTGACAAGTAAAGGCATTTATAAATATAAATAAATAACAGTCACAGAAGACAAACTTTTGGGTGGCCGATGTGAATTGTCAAGTTTACCTCTTCTTCTGATTAAGAACTAAACACTCAATCTTATTGAAAAATGAAATTTTAGACATAGGAACTTTAACATGTCATTTACAGACACACATTCCTAAAGGTATCTGGAAGCTTTAATAGAATTAAACTAAATACAATTTACATGAAATAGGCAATACCACGATTAAATAGCAAAGCATAGCTCAGTGGTTTGAGCATTGGCCTGCTAAACCCAGGGTTGTAAGTTCAATCCTTGAGGGGGCCATTTAGGATCTGGAGCAAAAATTGGGGATTGGTCCTGCTTTGAGCAGGGGGTTGGACTAGATGACTTCCTGAGGTCCCTTCCAACCCTGATATTCTAAAGCAGGAACAAAGTCTTCATGAGGAAAAAAACACACACAAACACACACAACCACATACAGAACCAAGACCTATGCCTATGTTGGATTGAAAATTCCAGAGCCAGACCTGCATGGTATGTGAATTCATGAATCCATATTAAAGGCCTGATTCTGCACAGACTCACTCATGTAACATTATACCTGTAGCTAGATATACTCATTGCATAGGTCATTAAATGATTCAGAAAACAGATGCTAGTTGTCTGAAAGATAAGAATTATTACCTTTTTAGGAAGTCAGAGTGACAAAACACTGCTTTTATCGTATATAATAAAAAGCATAGATAAAAATAATTAAAAATGCAACTTTCAAAGTTGAGCCTGGCTTGAAGTTTCATAATTACTTTAGTTTCAGTACAGTGCTGAACTTCAAATTCAACGTTAGCTCTTGACACTTGGAACTAGAATTTCTAAATGCTAAGTGCTAATGCACAATGCATTAACCCTTCAACCTAGGAGCTGCAGAGATCCTCTAGTAACAAGTGGTCATCGGGAGTCTACTCTGGCAGATTCCTAAATCACTCATTTCAAACTCTGAGCTAAATCTTACCCTTGCCTATGGAAGTGTGCAAGGCAGAAAATGAAAGCACAATGCCAAAGTGTGAAAATCTGACATGCAAGCAGTGGTGCATGGGTAGGAAGACAATCTTGCCATAGTGCCCAAGAATGAGCTGACAGTCATACGCACCAAACAAAACAGGGCAAACATGTACCATGGCCAAAGACAGTAATCATGCAGTAATTTTCTCTGTAGCAAATACAGCTTTCAACAGTTACCATGCCTAACCCATTAAATACAGAAGAAAGATTGCCATAGGCTTCCATGGGTTTAGGATTAGGCCCACAATGAGTACACTCAGAACTCCTACTGTCATCAGTTCATTGGAGCTATCTGGCTCCTTCTCTGTGTAAGTTAGGACTAGTTGAATAAATACAAACAATACACTTGACAAATTTTCCCATTAGTCACAAATACATCATTTACAAATACACGTTTTTCATTATTCAGCTAGCTCCACTGTAAGTGCTGATCTGCTGCTTTAACCAGGGTTTGACCTTTTATCTAAGAAAGTCAAGAAAATATACAATTTTTGTATCTTTTTTAAAAGAGTTTCCCAAAGTGTCTCAGTGTCCAATAAGATCTTGTAAATTTTCAGACATCTGTAGTCATCTCTTTCCTCCTCTAACATCAAGCTTCATTATCAGTCTTTGATGGACAGACATGGTCCAAGCCTAGCAGTTGAAACAAGTGACTACTGCAGGCTAACTACAGTTATGGACAGCATGGTCAATTTTTAGGTAGAATTCCCCACTGGGGAAAAAACAAAGAATAAAAAAATGGCACAATATGGCCCTATATAGTCAACCAGAAAAGAACATAGTCTTAAAATGGGTTTTATATTATATTTATTCTTACTATCTTTCTAGAAAAGCCATACTTTAGGAGGGAAAGTACAAGTTCACAGCAGAAATGGATGTTTGTGAATTAGCACTGTATGTAAAGGGAGTTTTTCAATATCTCATTTAGATTTCTAGTCATTCAATCCTCTCCCTGAGGCTTATATAGTACTAAGTAGGGCTATTAATAGAGAATCATTTAGAAAGATGTAAGAAGATATTGTAGATAATGCAAAATATATTAAATAAGTTGTATTCATTTTATATATAAGAATGGGAGTTCTCCAGCAAGAAGATTCATTCTTAATGTCTGTGTATGACATGTATTTGTTATAAAGAGGGAGAATCTCCCTTAAAATGTGCTAACAAAATGTAGATATTGTGGACAGTAAATTCAGACGACTGTATCCTCTGGTTATTAGAGATTGCCTTCTTTTCATAGTTAATAGTATGTGAAATTCTGTTCAGTCATGTCTCCTGTGCTTGGTTGTGTGGTTTCACAAAGTATAATTCAATGTGCAAGAACGGTCAGAAGTTTTAGTGGAAAATTGCGATTTCAAATAAATTAAGTTTTTCATTAGGATATGCATCCTAACCGAGCAAGCCCAGCCAATACAGGGGAGAATGGGAATGCAAGGCAGCCAAATTATGAGGCGCTTCAATGGCACCCTATGAAGCACTACCATGGCATTTCTGATCAAAGTATTTAATTTTGCAAACAAATATTTCAGTTGGATTTTTTTCCAAAAACCTCAGTTTTCCATGGGAAAATAACCATTTTCCAATCAACACTTGTAATATTACCTGTTTTATATGCATGCGCGCACACCCCTGCCCCCTAATCCCTGCAGATCTCCAACCATTTAAAAAAACCCAGACATATAGTGATCACTTCAGCCATCAGTGACATCAATGAGGCTACTTAGATCCTTGAAGTTAGGCATGTGCTTAAGTACCTTGCTGAATCAAGGCCCAAGTCTGACCCTGCTAGGACTTTGCAATGTGAAAAGCTCCAAGCTTAAAATGGACTTTCAAAAGGTATTTCAAAGAGGTTTTTCTATGCCAATAAAAGCTCTGTGGGTTTCCCATATGTGGAGCAGATGTTATCTAACTGGATATTAATTTATTTCTTTCTGCTCTGGAGTGTTAGCTTTCGGGATGGATGTCTGATGGAATGGAACAATTTTATCTGGCAAATAGGAGAACCTACTGTATTGCATAAAATATGTGGTCCATTAACAGTGTGTAATAAATCAATATTTTATGCATTTGAAGGCATTTTTAACATATTCCCCTTTGGAGGAAAATGTATTGGTGCTTAACATAACAGCTGGACATGAACAGGATCGTGCTTTTACAAAGTGCTCCCAGCACCATGAGATTACAGTTTAAAAAAAATCTGTGTAATATGTTTTTGTTTCCTGTTTGTCTCATCCATTCTCTTACAAGGGCCAAGTTTAATCAAGGAGATACAGTTAAACACATGGATGAGAGGGATGCTGTCTTGCAGTTCATCAAACCAATCAAATAGTACCGTAAGGACATGTAGCTACAATTGATAATAATCAAGATTTTAACAAGCAGGGGGAAATGAATAATTTGTTCTTGATGTGGTCTTTGGACTGGAATCCCCTGGATTCTGAAATTCAGTACTTTAGAAATTTTACTCTGAACAGATTTCACGATACAAAGATTTCTTTGTACTTGTCAGGGAGTCAAGGTGGCCTCTCATCAGTAATATAGCTTCAGGTTGAATTTTTCTCCTCCCTTTGGAGTCCATTTCTTTCTACTGAATACTGATTAGCAGCTATACCTGCTTTGTTCCTTTCTCTGACTTTCAGTCTCATTTTTAAATATGAGTCCAACAAATTCAACTTTATGAAACAGCAACTGGAAGTGAATCGTGGTGATGGTATGGCAAATCCCTTAAACAGTCTTGCTGGGTGGCTAGCAGAATTGGTGTGGGTAAGCTAAGCTTCTCCATTATGCTGGGGAACTTTATCTACAGAAGGTGGTATTGACAAGAACAACATTGCACATACTCAACCAACTAACAGCTGGATGGTGGTACAGTGATGTCATCACTAGAAATGGTGGTAGAAGGGATATTTCATTATCAAAGGAAACCATGGGCAGCATGACGTGGTATATACAAAAATTACAAATACAAAAATTCTGTTGAAAAAACATTAAGGTTACAAAGTCAAGCACTCAAAAGTTAGGAAATGCCAGAATTACAGTTGCCCTTAATCTTAATTTGCCCCCTTGTGCATAAGAACTATGATGTATTCTTTAGTTACATGATCACATACTAGTTTTCTCCCACAGGACCCCTGATTCATTCACTGCATGGTGCTTACTGAATAAGCAGCTTTTCAAAAGTTTGTTTTCAGGGCCCAATCCAGTAGATGTACTCCGACGTGCCCAATGAGCATATCTACCAGAGGAGGAAGGGGTGGGGATAGTAGTATCTCCCTTTCACCCAGTAGCCCAATGGTTAGAGCACTTACTTACATGAGACTTAGATGTGGAGCAGGGATGTGTGAGCTCCAGTCTTCCACTTCCGAGCTGAGTGCCCTAACAATGAGACTGTAAGATATTCTGGGGTGGGCTCTCAGTTTCTTCAGTTGAAGGTGTTGTACTTTTCATAAAACACTTGAATATTAATTGAAGCAGGGACTGGAACTTGGGTCTCCCACTTCCCAGGTGGCCAACATACACACTCACTCTCCCCATCCTTACCAGCTCCAAGTCTCCTCGCAATCCCAGCTCCCAGAGTCACTCTCCTTACCCAGACAGTTCCATTCATAGTTTTTCCCCCACCACCCAAGTCTGGGACAAGAAGTCTGGTAAGACAATCCATTCCTTTCTCTTTCTTGTCCCCTGAGCATTCAAATCAGATGGCTGGTTTCTTCCTCGATGCTTCTTTGATACTAACAGAGGGGGTCACTGAGCGCATAGGAGAGACAGTCTCTCTGCACTCCGTTCCAGTGCCTAGCTCCAAACCGTACCTTCCAGCCCAGAGCATCTGGAAGCAGCCATTACAGGGGGAAGTCAGGCTTCTCCCCTGTAAAGCTGAGTTACTCTGTGGGGATGGGACATGTGTCTGGTCTGCATTAGGGTCTGTGAGAAGCTAGAACATACTCAGTCAGGATAGAACCTTCAGAGATTTCACTCCAAAAATTGTAAGTGTCTGTACTTAGCATGTGCAAATTAATTTTTCAAAGGCTTATTACTTGCCAAGTTTGGACAGATTCTCACATTGATGGAGATGCACAAAGGACACTCCCCTGCCATATTTCAAGACCATGTCGTAAAATGTCAGGAGTGCTAGAGCTATTCAGAGAAAGGTCACCAGGATTTTAACATTTTTCCCCCTAGACTCAGTCTCTGAAACAGCTACATTATTTTGTCTTAAGTTTTCCAAAAAAGGGGACTTGAGGCAGGCATCCAGCATATGAAATGCCATGGTAAACAGTTAAAGTTTGGCAAAGTTATTATCAGGAACTGAAAATAGGGTCTTCCAATAGGAAGTGTCAGGCAACCTTAATAGGCAACGTAACCAGTCCTGCCTGTAATAAACTGAACAAAATCTCTCTAAATGAAGATAAAAATCCACCATATACAACTGTACCAAATATTTCAGCATGACAATTTTTATAAGTGAGACAAGATTTCAGTTCCTATGACTGGAAGAAAGAGAAAAACAGTACTGGAATGGTCAAACAGGATTTCTTGATTACTAAACTTGGAGAATTGGCTGGTTTGTGTTTGCAGCATTTATTAGCCTGTTCAGTTAATTGCATTTCTAATGGGTTTTCATAAATATTTGCTGTATAGCATATGAAAACTCATAGCAATCTATGGCTTATTTGTGAAGTAGCTAGTGTTGCTATTTAGTATTCAAATACTAATGGGTACTTCACAGGCTTAATCCAAAGCCTACTGAAATAGACTGACTTCAAAAAGCTTTGGTAAGGCCCTATATGATTTTCAGACTACTGACACATCAAGTAGTGCTTTTTGGTACACTGGAATAAGAAAAAATTGTGTCTGAAAAGCTAAATTACTCATAATGCTCATTATTTTACCCAAACAATATATTCCTTTATTAAACCACTTCATTGAAGCAGTAGAAACAAGGTTATATCTACATCTTTAGTTACCGGTGTCTGTTTCTTCAGTACTGAATTAGCAGTAAACTATTTTTCATTATTAAAAAACCAAGGCTCATTTAAAAAACTTTCAGGTGACATTTACATACTGCTAGGAGCTCCATTAAAAGACCATAAAGTTAATTTAACAGAAAAACTTACCTGAGATATACTGAATTTGTTTTCATTAAAATTAAACATTATGGGTATCTAAATGGGAATTTAAATATCCATTCTTATTAACAGAAATATTGCAAAGATTAAAAGTTGGCAGAATTTAAAAGACTCAAGAGTCTAATATGTATGATCTAATTTCCCTTTGGTTATTGTTGCACACTTATTATAATAAACCTCTCAAGGTGCTTAGAGTTATAAAAATTATTCATTTTCCTGTCGCCACATTAATCTCACTCAGAATACCACTGTTATTTTTAAAATAAATAGTTTGGTTTTAGAATGTAGTTGGCTTTACAAAAGCTTTGAAACATTTTTCCATGATGTCTATCCTCCCCTTTCCCTTCATCTCCCTGGTTCACTATATACCTGCAGCATTCTCACTCTTACCCTCAGGCCTAGAACTCCTGCCATTCCCACTAAATCAGACAATCACCTTCTTTTCAATCCAATCCATCCTCAAATTCTACAAAGCCGACAACACTACCCTACCAATCAGCTATATTATTAAAAGAGAGAGAGAGAGAGAGAGAGGATGAACCAAAAACATCTGACTGAACTTTTCTTTAGGTGTCTCAATGTTGTTTTGTGCTGTCTGGGGGTATGTCTACCCTCTGATCAGAGGTGTGACTTCAAGCATCCATACACTTACCCTAGCTAGCTTTGATTTAATTAGCGAGAGTACCAATATCAGTGAAGCTTTCCCTTTCTGGTTTATGGATGATGGGCCTGTAATGCTGGCAAACCAGGTGCCAGATCTTGCCAAGGCTGTAGACATCAGCTGAGCACTGACAATTTCCTAGCTGGAAATGAAACCAGACCAAAACTGTATGTTAATATTGTTCAAGATATGTGTTAGACTTGTAAAGATGTGTTTAGAATTTAGACTCCATATAATACCTGTAAGTTGCTGCATACATTCATCTCATTTGTACTGTTTGTATCCCATGCTATAAGGTAATATGAAAGTTTTGCTTTATAATTGTAAATATGCTTGCTCTGAACTTGCCAGCCTAGGCAAGAAACCAAGAAGAGTGGTTTCCCTGCCCATCAAGACTATATGGGCCTGCAATGGGGTTGCTCTACTCACCACAGGTATGGCACCTCATCCTGGCCATTCTGGGGATTAGCTTATCAGACCAACACCCCTCGTCATGGTCATACACCATTACACCATCTCTCTCTCAAGTCTGCAGCATCTCTCTCATCCCAGGAACCGCAGCATTCTCTTCCTGACTCAGCCCTCTGGCTAGGTCACTACAGTGGTTTCCCCTTTGGGGCGGCGGGTTCAGATGAAGGGGCATTTTTAGTCAGCTTATTGGGCTCACTTCAGCTTCTACTGAAATCAGTGGACCCAAATCTGAACTCATAACCATTCAACATTAAAAAAAGCAAACAATACAAAAGCAACAAAAGGAAGCACTTCTTTAAACAATATATAATTAATCAGTGGAACTCATTTCTATTAACTCTCATTGAGGCCCATGGCCCTTACCATAGTAGGGTTCAAAAAAGGATTAGATAAATAAGGGGAGCATTTGCTGCTATGTTAGTTCAGCTAAAACACTTTAAGGAATATAAAGTCTTGTGCTTTAGGGAATAACCTGACTGCTCACTTAAGGGGATGAAGAGGAAATTTCTCCTGGAATAAATTATTCCATAATAATCTACTATGGAGTTAATTCACTTTCCTCTTAAGCAATGGGTCCTGGCTACTTTCAGAGCCAGGCTATTGAACTAACTAGACTTGCTGTGATCCAGTTTGGTTATTCCTATATTCTACACCGGTGAAACTTTACTAGTGGAGTTACTCTGAATTTACATTTGTATAAGGGGCTCAATCTCAGGTCCAATGTGAATTGTGCCTGTCTATTGATGACAGAATTGTAACTGTAACATTAAGTGAGAGATTTTAATTTTCTCAGGTTTGCTCTAAGGCGAATTCTCTTTTGGGGCCCAATCCAATTCTTATTTTTAAGTCAATGTAAAGATTCCTATGAACCTCAATGGGAGATGGATTGGGCCTTTGATTACCAGTAACATCTTCCAGTGTCAGTGCTTCAGATTCACATAAAACAAATGGCACAAATGTAAACCAAGATCCGTATATCCCCAGAATTGATAGTTACATTTTAGGTTCATGACTGAGAGATGACGGGGTGTAACATAAACAAAGATCCCAAAGTGTGTGGATTTCATATCCAGGATTCTGGGTCAGACCCACATCTATGGAAAAGATTGGGAAAAGAATAGGGCTTAGTACATGCTTAGTTTTGTCATTTTGTTCTTGCCCCCATTTCTACAGATGGAATTCACAACTATGGAGTTCAGATTTAAAAAAAACATTAGAGTTGGTCAGAACATACTGTTTTGTTAAAAGTCAAAATGTTTAATGGCTATGTGTTGATTTAATGACATTTTAACTAGGAAGGTTTCGGTGGTCAATTCCAGAGACCCCCCCTAATTGAAAACCTGACCTTTCTCATTGGAAAATGGATGTTTTAACATAGTTCCATTTCTCTAAAAGGTTTTGATTGTTCCCCTGTAGAACAAAACTTTGAAAAACTCAGAAGTTGTTTCAAAATGGGATTGTCCTCTGGCCAGCTCTACCAAAAAATCACCTCAGAGAAGGCTTGGTATCTCTTCCCGCTCTTCACCCCCACAAGCTATGCATATAGTGCATAGAGAGAGAAGTATAAGAATAGTTTTATAGTTTTTACTCTGGAGCTTTTCTAATATAATTGTCAATGCCAATTTGTTCCCTTCTTTCTTCAAGGTCACAACCTGATGGTCAAAATTTCTGGCACACAACCAAAGTACCTTAATTATGTCTGGTCTTTTCCTTTAAACATATTTTTGTAGTTACTTAAAGGATTCTATGGCCAACTTTACCTAATGACAATGAAGTTTTAATAAATTTTTTTTTTCTTGAAATGTGCTGTAAATATCCACAATCCTTCCTGCAGCTGAGGAAAGAAGAATTGTGTATGAATTATTTATATTGTCTGGAATACATTTAGATTCTTTCAGACATTCTGGGACTTTTTTCAGTCAAGATTCAATCTTTCAATAATTCAGATGTCATCAGAGAGGAATGAGAAGTCTTGTTGGGAAAACATCAAAGTAAACCAATTTACAGTGTTGGAAATATACAATGCAAGGACAAAACAAAGTTACTGTTTAGTAGGCATTTGCATTAAACGTTTTATAATATAGCTGAGCTGAAGAGTAAAGGGTTTTGTAAAAAAAAATTCCTACAGAGTGTGGTGATCCATTTGTTTTGTGTAGCCATTTATTTTTTGCAGGGTATCTAGAAAAGATGTTTTGCAGCTTAGTCTTGAAACTGGAAAAGAGAAAATATATATATATATATGAGTTTGATGATGAGCTGAACTCAGATAGTTAGGTTCCAAGGGAGTTTTACCAAAGTTATTCACAACACTTGCTAGTGCTGACAAAAGAATCAGGTCAGAAGACTTTCCTTTCCTTTATTTTTTTCTGTCTTGAATTTGAAGATGAACATTGTAAAAACAAGCATTGTTTGAGGCTTAGATATGTCTGGAGCAGTAACCATACAGGTTAAGAACATCAAATATATACTATGTTTCATGATAGTAGCCATGTTCACCAGTTTTATTAATCCTTGATTAAACTTGATCAATACTGTTATGATTTCAAGTGAAGTGCTTTTTTTAATATGGTATGGAATTTGATTTTACTGCCTTACCATCTATAGTAATAAGTCAGCTATTGTTTATGGATTAGTTCTTACTATCCAAGAGAAAAAACAACAACTAGTGCTCACTGCTGGCATGTTTACCCACATGTATAACAATCAGGAATTTTCAATGTAAAGATCAAGCTGAACCATTCCATGGAAGGAGAAACAGAACTGGAAACTTTAGGAGGAAGAGGTTACGCTGCACTCTCCCATGAGAGGGGTAAGGCAAAAAGTTGTGACACACCACAGATACCAAGGACCCAGGGGACAAATGGAATACAACTACAAGAATCCTCCGACATCACCGAGGATGGTGGGATACTTTACATTACTGCAGGGATCCTGTAGCCACAACTAGTGAAGGAGAAGGGGGACATGTTCTCCATCTTTTCACTTTCCTGTTTAAATCATTCTAAATTAGGGTTGCCAGGTGTCTGGTTTTCGACACTCCAGGCATCTGGCTCCCCACACGCAGCAATGCTTGCTATTAACACCTTCTGCCTGCAGAAAGCGTAGCAAAGAACAGCCCCAAACTTAATTGGATTAAAAAAAATTTCTTTGGGAACTTTACTAGCACCTCATTTACAAACTCACTGGTTTTCTGTCCTAGCTACTTACAAATAAGACAGGTTTCAGAGTAGCAGCCATGTTAGTCTGTATTTGCAAAAAGAAAAGGAGTACTCATCCGATGAAGTGAGCTGTAACTCACGAGAGCTTATGCTCAAATAAATTGGTTAGTCTCTAAGGTGCCACTAGTACTCCTTTTCTTTTTACAAATAAGAGTTAAAAGTGTGGCTGGATCCTCAGCTGCCACTGGAGTCATGCAGGTTTACACCAGCTGAGGATCTGGCCCTCTACATATTATTCATTATGATTGCTTAGCAGACAGTCCAAGTGACATGTGAGTGACTTAAAAACATCATTTAACTAATGAATTTGAGAGATAACAAGCTAACACCACTATGCATAACAATATATTTGCTTTGGGTTATTCCCTCCCCCCCCCCCGGTTTCCCCCCCCCCCCACACAGGCATGCTTCTGGTTTAATACACATGGATAATATAGTGATTTAATTTCACTGGAATGACTCCTGGCTTACAGTGAGCTAATCAGATCAGAGCTTACAGATCAGAATCAGACCCATAAAATATAGAAGGGATGTGACCCCAAAATTTCACGTTTCTTTGCTGCAGAAAAGTGAGTAATCTTTAAAAATGACATAATAAATGACCACAGAGTGTCTCAGGTATATGACAGGTTTCAGAGTAGCAGCCGTGTTAGTCTGTATTCGCAAAAAGAAAAGGAGTACTTGTGGCACCTTAGAGACTAACACATTTATTTGAGCACAAGCTTTCGTGAGCTACATGAAGTGAGCTGTAGCTCACGAAAGCTTATGCTCAAATAAATTTGTTAGTCTCTAAGGTGCCACAAGTACTCCTTTTCTTTTTATCCCCTGCAACAAATTCACACATATTTCTTACAGGTCCAATTTAATTAACAAAAAAAAGTTACGCCCCACTTAGTAAGTTTTCGTGTGAAATTTACTGAAGAAAAAAAAAAGATCAGGGAGAAGATTAAAATATGGCCAAATACAGAGGTTTTGTGCATCACTAAAAAGTTCTTCAGTGCACCAAGAGTTGATTCCCCATGATGCTCTTGTTAGATTTGCAGGTCTGTAATAAAGTCCTCTGAGGACCAGGTGGTTTAGAGGTTAGCGCCCCTAGTATCCAGCCTTGCCTCCCAGCAGGAAGGCCTTTCAGTCCAGTTCCTCACCCATGTATGGGCTTAACTTCACCTCAGATTTTAAGTGACTTTGCCCTCTTCTTACCAGAAGGAGAGTGGGCTAGGAATGAGATTTATGCCCCTCCCATAGCAGGGGCAGTTGGTAGGGGAGCCCAGGCCCTTTCACACCACTAGGCTCCCTCACAGGGCCCTGTGAGACTCTAGAGTGCTCTTGGAGTTACCCCCTTGGTCACTTCCTACCATCTGTCTCCCCACATGGCTCCAGGTCCAATGTAAGATAACAAAAGAAAAAGAAAAGACAACTAAACCTTCAGTCCCGACTGGGCTCAGTGTGGAGTCCTGTTCCTCACAGGAAAGCTTGTTCAGCACCCTTGTGCAGAAGACTTCAGGAGGTCTGTCCTTCTCACCAGCCTCCCCATTTTGAGCTAGTTTGCTCCCTTTTAAGCTTTTTCTCCAGCTACAGCATGCTCTGCAGGTCTGGAAGGGTGGAGCTATTGGGGCACAGTATTGTCCTTTAACCCTTTCTGGCCCAGTGTAGGGTTTGTACATCCCATAATGCACTCTTCCCCTCAGACACTGGGTAGTGGCATCATGGGCTGTTTCATGCCCCCTCCATCCCATAAAAATCCATAAAAATCTGCATTTTTATTTTCTACGCCTGCATGACAGGCACCTGGAATCTATATGGCTGTAGTGAGAGGTAGTATTGTGCAGCGTGTGGGTTGTGGTCTTTCATCAAGTTCAAGTAGTGTGTGTTCAGTTATTAGGCAGAAAGGCCAGTAGAACTTCATGATCACTTTTTCTTGAGAGCGTCTTCTCCCGCCCCAAGTGACCCCCCACAATACTGTATGGTAATTAAAGCACCACCCCCTATTTTAGAATTTCCTTGACACTAGGAGCTAGATTCTTACCTCCCACAGCTTGGGATCCTTCATTACCCGGAACACCCTTTCCTCTATCACTTTGAAATGGGACCACTGTTTCAACTGCAAAGGGTCTAATAATAGTATGCACTGGCGAGCTGCTCATAGACCTTCAGAGTTGGGTCATTCCTTTGTTTTTCCACAAAGCCTGCCTTACTGGACATGGATGCAGTTGAGAGGCAGCAGTGGGTCCCTAGTGCTCCAGTTGGGTTCAGGGGACAGATTCTCTACTTGTGAAGAGGGTCCTTCTTCTGGGTCTTCTGCCTCCCTCAGGGCCCTCTCTTCCCAAGGCCCCCTCTCAGCCACCACAGCCATCTCCTGCCTTCCTGGGTGTTCCTGCTCCAGCTCAGCCTCTTCTACAGATGCACCTAGGCATCCTTTGACCACTTCTTCAAAAAACTTACAGTTATGCCCAAGTATGACCAGGTAGGCCAGGTCTTTAGCCCCTCCACACCATACTGTTTCCATGTGTTTTTGAATGGTCAGTCATACTTCTCTTGTTGGACATGATCATAATATTCCCATGGATACACTGGAGGTAGATCATGCCTCCAGATTTCCACCAGCCTTTCCATGATTAAAGTCTGGCTACAGCTTGAGTCTATCAGTCAATGTAGCGCTACACCATCCCCGGGGACTAACGTTTTCCCTGAGCCTCTCTTCCAAGTTCTGCTATTAGCTGTCCAGGCCTGCCCATAACTACAATCCATGAACAGTCAGTCTCTTCTAAAATGTCCTTATTGTCCACATGCAAAGCAATTCCTCATTGGAGAAGTTGAGTCTGCTGTTGATTCTCCCAAGTGGAATGCCCCTTCAGATAATGTTTCTCGGTTGGGTCAGGATTTCTCTTGCCTAGCTGAGGGAGGGCTTCCAAACTTCTCTCTTCACTTGTGTGCCGCTCCCCTCTAGGGGTGGCCATCCAAGTTTTCCTAGGTACGCTCAGCAGGATTCAGTTATCATGGTTATGCAGGGAACAAGGTGCACAGCGATGACTTTTGGTGTTTCCACCTCCAGCCCAAGGGACATCAAATAATTATTTGCCAAAGACATAGCCTTTGCCAAGTTTTGCAGCTGGTGTCTTACCACCCGTGCACTATCCCCACTCCCAAACCTCCATGGAGAGAATCTGGGTGAACTGTTCCTAGGCATCCTTTGACCACTTCTTCAAAAAACTTACAGTTATGCCCAAGTATGACCAGGTAGGCCAGGTCTTTAGCCCCTCCACACCATACTGTCCTGTCCTGTCAAGTAGGGGACCAATAGGGTGTCCCAGATTTCCTTGGGCCTTTGGACTATGACAGCAACTCTCTTGAATGGGATGAGGAATGCCTCTGGGTCGTCCAAGGGGCCCATTTTTTCAGCTTTACCAAATGTGTGGCATTGAGTAGGCATTTCTCCCTCCCACGGTTAGATTTGAGGCTGCCCCAGGTGGCTGTAGGAGCCACTCATCCGCTGGATGAGTCATTGCTGTTGTTCTTGTTGCTGCTGGCCATTTCCTTAATCAGCTGCTGCAGCTCTTGTTGGGTAGCTTGCTCTGTGGACTCTGCTGTTGCTGGGCCACCTTCAGCAGCTGATTCTCGAGAACCCACTTCAGCAGTTTTTCAAAATCCATTTGCCTTTCTCTCTCTCTCTCTGGATGACCAGTATTGAGATACTATGTTCCCTGCATTCTCCACTAGTGCACCCAGTATCTGGCATTGCCTCACAGCAGGAAGGCCTTTCAGTCCATTTCCTCATCCAAGTATTGGCTTACCTTCACCTCAGCAGGGGTAGTTGGTAAAGGAGCCCAGACCCTCCCACTCCACAGGGCTCCAAGCTAAGGCCCCGAGACAGCCAACAGTACCTAGGACCCTGGAGTTTCCTCAGAGTTACCCCAACCTGGGTCATTTCCTATCCTATCATCCATCATCCCCACAGTTGCAAGTCAAATATAAGATAATGAAAAAGAAAAAGAAAAGACAGCTAAACCTTCAGCTCCAGCCAGGCTTAGCACACTGTCCCGTTCTTCACAGGGAAACTTCTTTGGCACACTTGTTCAGGAGCCCTCAAGGTAGGTCTGTCTTCCTCCCTAGCTTCCCTCTTCTGAGCTGGGTTGCTCCCGTTTAAGCTTCCTCTCCAGTAGGAGCATGCACTGCAAGTCTGGACGGGTGGAGCTACCTGAGCCAGTATTGTTCCTTAATGCCTTTGGGCCATTGTGGTGTTTGTACACCCCATCACAAAGTGAAAGATAGGTTTTGAAGAGATGTTTCCTCTTGCCAACAACAAATAGTAACACTGGAGACTGAGACTTACTTATAGCCTACTTTGGCCATTTCAGTGATTTCACTGAACAGTTAAAAATATTGTTTTAACTTTGACTTAACAGGTCAAAAGTTTCAGCTCATAAGCTCCATTCATGCACCATTTAAATAGCGTAACATCAGTACACATGTAAGTGTTAGCATTTCCACCTGTAAACCCTTTGGTGCCAAAACTATTGAAGATGAATAAGGGGCCAATGGAATCTGTGAGCACAAGGATCAACACTAGCCTATGTGCAGAAATTAGACTATTTAAAGGGTGCATGGAACTAGAATATTTAACATCTGTTTGCACTTGCAATGTATAGACACAAACATTTGGTCTCACAATTCTGTACATGTATAAGAGAGGTCCATAGATGCAAATGCATCCCTGTCTGATGATCAAAAATATTAATCTATTTCTTAAAGCCCTACTGAGGCTTAATGTAACTAATTCCATTTAGGACACAATTCACTCTGTGAAAAGAAATATTTCTGCATTTCTTTCCCCTTATTTTTATTGTTCTGGCTATTTGCATAGAAACAAGCTTATTTTTCCTCAGGAGTTCATCTGTTCTTACTGTTTATTCTCCACCTGAAACCATAATAATCTCTACTGAAAATAACTGTGATGTCACAAAAGCAAATCAAAAGAGGATGTTCTACTTAGTGAAACTGTTGATGCTTAAGGGGCTATTTTAATAATGGAGGATTTCAGTTAGACTGGTGCAGAATGTGGCTGCTTGCCTGTTAGCAGGGTTTAAAGTAAGGGGCAGCATGGGAAGGAGCACAACTCCCCCTCCTTTGCTAAAAGAAGAGGGGGGAAGCTCCCCCTCCGCTCCCTGGATTACAGAAGTGTCTCTCTCTTACAGCTTCCCTCCTCCTTGGCTGGAGCAGTGAAAGCTCCCTCTCCCGTTTCAGTATTACTATCACCACCTGTTAGGGATATCAACAACAGGGAATGTATTATACTAGTTTGCTGAGAATTGCACTGGCTTCCTGTTCAATTATGGCTATAATTTATTATCCCAATCCTGGCTCCCCCTCCCACTGAAGCAGTGTATTGATGATATATGGGATGTTCTGAAAAAACACTACAGCGTATTACAGAAAAATAGTGTGTATTATTCATCAGCTCTCCAATTCCCACCCATCTCCACCAGCTGACACAGGTAAAGGGCCTGTTACAGGCTTACGAGGTAGGAGCTCATTTGCTCTATGATAGTATCCTAGCACCCATCCCTGTCAGATCTTCGTTACTTTGGTGTGGAAGAGAGCCACAGCTTCTCTCTAGCCTACTCATTCACTGACCCAACTTCCCAGAATTGATCCACAAAGCAGCCAGCTCATGCAGTGCTCTAGCTAGCATGTTTCTTACTGCCATGTAAACTAGACCAAAGTCCCAATAGGAAATATTTATGGGCAATAGTACCAAATTAAGTCACATGGGAACCAAAAAACCCCCACTAGTGGTGGGAACAAAAAGTACTGAATATATTCACATTTGGATTGGAAAACAAAACTAGTTTCATGAGGTGAAATCTTGATCCCATTGAAGTAAATGGAAGTTTTGCCATCAACGTCAGTGAGATCAGTCTTTCTCCCAGGCCTCCACAAATTAGTAGATAACACAAGGGCCTGGTCTATACTATAGAGTTAATAATAATGTCAGTGTCTACACTACAATGAACCTCCCGCCAACGTAACTCACCTGCTACATTGACTTAATTACTCTACCTCCACGAGATCTGTAGCGCTGAAATTGATGTAGTTAGGTCAGTGTTGTGGCAGAGTAGACACTGAGTTGCTTACATCAACGTAACTGGCCTCCAAGAGGTGGCCCACAATGCTCCTTTGTGATTGCTTTGGTCACCATTTTCAACTCTGCTGCCTAGCAGCCAGATACACAGGAAAAAGCCCCTCCCTTGTTAAAGGACCAAGAATTTTTGAATTTCCATATCCTCTTTGGTCGGGGTGGAGAGCTCGCCTGCCCAGCTGATCATGCCAACTCCACGTCCAAAAGTGCTCCTGCCTGGAGTACACAGGAGGTGGTGGATCTCCTGGGTCTGTGGGGAGAAGATGCTGTACAGTCACAGCTCAGATCCAGCCATAGGAATGTGGACATCTATATGCAGATCGCTTGGGGCATGGTGTAGAAGGGCTACCAGGGGGACCCATGATGTAGAAGGGCTACCACAGTGCCATGTGAAAGCCAAGGAGTTGCATCAGGCATACCAGAAGGCAAGGGAAGCAAGCAGTCAGTCTGGTGCAGCACCACAGACATGCTGCTTTTACAAGCAGCTGCATGCTATTCTCTGTGGAGACCCCCACCCTCAAGAACTGTGTGAAAGCCTTGGACGAGTAGGTCTCACAGGCCACCACAGGAAACACTCAGGAGGGCGTGTTGGATGAGGACGAGGAGGAGGAGAATGGGAGACAGGCGAGAGAGGAATCCATTCTGATGGAGGGCCGGGAGCTGTTTGTAATCCCAGAGCAGTCTAGCCAACTGCAGCACTCCAGTGTGGGCAAGCATGATGGCGGGGAAGGAACATCTGGTAAGTATGCAGTTTGCATTAATATTATGGGGGCACATCTTCTCATTTGCTATTTTTTCTTGAAATAACCAGTGCAGGTACAGTGACTATCTGCTTCTCATTGCCCAGCACAGCTAGGCAGAGGGGTCCCTGCAAAACAGATTGTTTATGTGCACCGGGATGTCCCATGAATCCTTCTTTGAGCTCTCAAGGAAACTTGAGGTAGTCTGCAATTCATTGCAATAGGTGTCTTGGGAGGGCTGCCTTATTTCTTCCACCACAGTAGGATACTTTCCCATGCCACTCCTGTATTAATTCACCAGGCATCATTGCAGCACATGCTAGCAGCATACAGACCCAGCCTGTAGCCGGATGCATGCAGCAGCTGTTCCCTTACCACCTCTGTTACCCACAAGAGTGAGATATCAGCTAAAGTAGACCGTGGGAAATGGTCCCAGTATTCAGTTCAATTGCCCAAACTGCAAGTACTAGTCCCTATGTGGCTCCCTCCCTTATGCCAGCTCACCCTTCTCCCCGCCCCCCAACCTTGGGCCATTCTCACCATAGCTGGGACAGGCAACCAGATCAATGAATACCTGGCTGAAAAGAAAATGTACTGCTTTACACTTGCATGGATTCAGGGGCGTGATTTCAAGCACGATAGCTTGACTATGTACTGACAATGGTGCCTCTGTGCATTGTATGTTTTGCAGCTGTAAATGGGGCCTTCTTTTCTCCCTCCACACCAGCAAAGAGACTGAGCCAGATAAGGAGAAGAAGGAGAACAATCAATGACATGTTTGTAGAGCTCATTCATGCCTCTGAAACAGAGGACACTGAGCAAAGAGCATAGGGCAGTGGTTCTCAACAAGAGGTACACATACCCCAAGGGGTACGCAGACGTCTTCCAGAGGGTACATCAACTCATCTAGATTTTGTCTAGTTTTACAACAGGCTACATAAAAAGCACTAATAAAGTCAGTACAATCTAAAATTTCATACAGACAATGACTATATACTATATATTGAAATGTAAGCACAATATTTATATTCCAATTGATTAATTTTATAATTATATGGTAAAAATGAGAAAATAAGCATTTTTTCAGTGATAGTGTGCTGTGACTTTTTTTATCTTTATGTCTGATTTTGTAAGCAAGTAGTTTTTAAGTGAGGTAAAACTTGGGGGTTTGCAGGACAAATCAGACTCCTGAAAGGGGTACAGTAGTCTGGAAAGGTTGAGAGTCACTGGCGTGGAGGATTGCTCTCTCGGAGAAAATGGACATGGACATTAACAATAGGAGAAAAGTTCAGAAGAATGAGTGTGACACACAGCAGGAGATGATGGTGATTCTGACAGACCAAACAGACATGGTGAGGTATCTTGTTGACCTTCAGGAGAAACATCTTGAAGGTCAACTTCCGCATCCTGTCCAGAACTACATTCCAGCACTGGCCTATTTCTCCCACCACACATACTCCACTTGGCATCAAAGGCTGGTGCACTCCACACTAGGGGAGTGTGCAGACAAGCACAACTACATATACACTCAGGTGTGACAGGCAACATTGGAGAATGTGTTTTTAAAAAGAGGATGACTGCTTTCCCCCTTCCAAGTTTATTCCCCTGTATTTCTAAAGTTTACTTCGATCATACAAATATTTGCTGGTATATATGTGTGCAATAAAAGTCAATTTTTGAAACTTTATTAGTTCAAAGCACAGCGGGAAAGGGAGGGGTGTTGAAACTGAGGGTGTTGAAACAGAAACTGAGGCACTGAGCAGGAGAGGGATGTGAATGAGGTCACACAGGGAGTCAAAGCTGAAGCTGTAGATAGAACCCAGGAGTCCTAGCTCCCAGCCAGGCCCCGCTGTAACCACTAACCCCCACTCTCCTCACACATGGCAGCCTGTGGGGTGACACCTGTGTGGAATGGAGTTACTGGGAGGACCATCGCATAAATCAGCCCCCTCACTGGCAGTATCACTGGAGGGGCCAGGGGCTGAATGGTGTGTGGGGACCCTTCTTTCCCCTAGGGGGAAGCAGGTGGGGCAGGTCCTGGAACTTCTGCCTACTCCACCACAGCAGGAGGAGACAGGCACAGAGCAGCCAGAAGCCCCAAATCAGTAGGATGAAGCATCTCCAGCAAACCACACACACACACACACACACACACACACACCTGGCTCATGATGCAGGTGGGTCAGAGACTTGTCCAGATCTGGCAACGGAGTGGGGTCTAGTGGTTGAAGCAGGTGAGGGTTGGGCAGGGAGTGAGTACTGAGGGTTAGAGCAGGGATGGGGGAGAGGTGACATAATTCTGAGATCAAAGCAAGAGGTGCAGTTTCAAGGTTACATTACTACACAGACAGCAGTCACAGCAAGGTTCAGATTAGGGTTCCAAAACCACATCAGCAGGCACAACACAGAAAAGAAGCACACATTATTAAAATTGTTTTTCAAAGACTCCCTGAGCTGCATAGCTTCCTGCTGAGCTCATCTTACTGTCCTGATAGCTGGCTGCTCAAAATCAGCAGACAGCCTATACACCTCCATGCCTCACTCATTAGGATCCTTCTCCCCTTTTTTCGCAGATATTATGAAGTGCACAGCAGGAAGCTATAACCAGGGGGATATTTTTTTCACTGAGTTCTAACCTAGTGAGTAAACTGTGCCAGTGCAGCTTCAAGCAGCCAGAGGCACATTCAACCATCATTCTGCACCTGCTGAGCCTATTGTTGAAGAGCTCCTTACTGCTATCCAGGTGCCTACAGTTTACTCCCATGAGCCATTGTAAGGATTAGGCTGGGTCTACCAGGATCACTACTGGCATTTCAACATCTCTATCATAAATATAAAGGGAAGGGTAAACACCTTTAAATCCCTCCTGGCCAGAGGAAAAACTCTTTCACCTGTAAAGGGTTAAGAAGCTAAAACAATCTCACTGGCACCTAACCAAAATGACCAATGAGGAGACAAGATATTTTCAAAGCTGGAGGGGGTGTGAAACAAAGGGTTCTCTCTGTCTGTGTTGTCTTTTGCCAGGACCAGAGCAGGAATGCAGGTCAGAACTCCTGAAAAGGGTTAATAAGCAATCTAGTTAGATTCTGTTTTGCTTAAATGGCTCATAAAATAAGCTGTGCTGAATGGAATGTATATTCCTGTTTTTGTGTCTTTTTGTAACTTAAGGTTTTGCCTAGAAGGATTCTCTATGTCTTGAATCTGATTACCCTGTAAGGTATTTACCATCCTGATTTTACAGAGGTGATTCTTTTACTTTTTCTTCTATTAAAATTCTTCTTTTAAGAACCTGATTGCTTTTTCATTGTTCTTAAGATCCAAGGGTTTGGGTCAGTGTTCACCTATGCAAATTGGTGAGGATTTTTATCAAGCCTTCCCCAGGAAAGGGGGTGTAGGGCTTGGGGGAAAGACGTTTCCAAGCGGGCTCTTTCCCAGTTATATTTTGTTAGACGGCTGGTGGTGGTAGCAATAAAGTCCAGGGACAAAAGGTAAAATAGTTTGTACCTTGGGGAAGTTTTAACCTAAGCTGGTAAAAATAAGCTTAGGGGTTTTTTCCATGCAGGTCCCCACATCTGTACCCTAGAGTTCAGAGTGGGGAAGGAACCTTGACATGGTGGCAGAGCGGTGGGATTAACTTGAAATCATTTTGAGATTTTTTTTGAACCAGAAGCACAGATTTTAAAAGGAAATCTTTTTTTCTTTGGGCTGCTGGAAAGCAGGTTTTAAGCTGAAAGCAGTTAGAGGTTTTTTTTGTCTCTGCTTGGGGGCCAGAGCAGAGACAAAAGGGAATTCTCTTTTGTGAGCTGGAGTTTTCTCTACCTAAAGGCAGGGTAGTTAACCTCCTGCAGGGAAATTCACAAGTCTTCACAGACCTGAAGAGGTGGGTTGTTCTTTTAGCTAAGAGCAACTAGAGGCTTTTTCAGTCTATTTGCCGGGAGACAGACGTGTTAGTTGTTTTTTTTAAGGATTTTTTTGTGGGCTGACAATCACTATCAGAGAACATCAGTATCCGGTTACAGCCCCACCTATATTTCTTTTTGAAAAGCCAATATTTTGTTTGTTTGTTTTATTTCTAACTCTCGGATGTAAAGTTAGTTTAAAAACAGAGAGGCAAACATGACAGAGCCCAAGGCAGAAACAGCCAAAGAGGCTGCCCACAGGAGAGAACTGGAAGCAGCGAGAGAGACAGAAAAAAAAACCCAAGAGGCTGCCCACAGGAGAGCTATGGAGGCAGCGAAAGAGGCAGAAAAACAGCAAGAGGCTGCCCACAAGAGAGCTATGGAGGCAGAAAAACACCAAGAGGCTGCTCACAAGAGAGCTATGGAGGCAGAAAAACACCAAGAGGCTGCTCACAAGAGAGCTATGGAGGCAGAAAAACACCAAGAGGCTGCTCACAGGAGAGCTATGGAGGCAAGGGAAAAAGAAATGGAGAAGAGGGGAAAAGAGAGGAAGCATGAACTGGAGTTGGAGAAGGTAAGGGCTTAGCGGAATCTACTGGATAACCCTAACCATCCTTCCCCAACAATCCACAAATGGGAGCAACTATGTCCACAGTATGATGAATCCAGTGATACTGCTGAATATTTTCTCACCTTTGAGAGACTGTGCACTCTCCATAAAATTCCTGAAGCTCACAAGATGACCACATTGGTCACAAAATTAACTGGAAGCACTCTGGACATATTCAATAAGATGCCTATTGATGAGGCTTCTGCCTATAATAAGTTTAAGGATTTGGTTTTAAAGCAATTTCAAATTATATCTGAAACGTACAGAGTAAAATTTCGAACCCTTAAGAGAGGGCCTGGACTAAGTAATGTGGCTTATCTAAACCAGATGAAGGATCTGTTAGATAAATGGGTCCAAGGAAGGGGTGTCACTAGCTTTGACAGAATGTGTGATTTGATAGCTCAGGAGCAATTCCTGAATATGTCCAAGGAGGAAATAAAACAGTGTTTATGAGATAAAGAAATGGACTCAGCAGAAAGTCTTGCTTCTTATGCTGATCGATACGATCCCAGACCGCCAGAGAGGCAGGGCAAGCCAGAACAAAATGGGTGGAGGGAGGAGAGAGGAACAACCCTGGTCGCAGTTGGAGCAGATACCAGAAGGAACACCCTCAGACCACACCCTACTACCGGGGGCAGCCCAAGGCCCCAACTACACACCAAGGAATACTCCAGACACCTTATTGTCCTGCCACACCGTTCTCCAGCAACTCACCTCGCCCCAGTGACCCGTCAGCTGGACAATGTTTTAAATGTAACGAGCCAGGACATATGAAGGCCAACTGCCCGAAGAAATCCAACAGATTACAGGTCATTGCACCGGAATCACACCAGAGGTCCTCAGGCCCAGATACCTCCCAGATACCCTCAGAGCAGAGGGAAACTGTGAGTGTGGGCAGGGAGAAGGTCACCGCATGGAGGGACACTGGAGCACAAGTGTCAGCTATCCATGCTTCCTTAGTGGACCCCAATTTAATTGACCCAGATATCCAAGTGATAATTCAACCCTTCAAGTCCAACCCTTTCAATTTGCCTACAGCCAAGTTGCCTGTCTAGTACAAGGGCTGGTTAGGAACGTGGACTTTTGCAGCCTATGATGATTATCCCATCCCCATGCTGTTGGGGGAAGACTTGGCCAATCAACCCACTGCCTCTCAGCTCTTCTAATCGATGCTGGTTTGTTGTAGAAAGAGGACTTTTACACAAGGAAATTCTTTCTGGTGGACACCAGGAAGATTGGCATCCTCAGAGACAGTTGGTAGTTCCAATTAAGTACCGGGTCAAGCTCTTGAGCTTAGCCCACGATCATCCTAGTGGCCATGCTGGGGTGAACAGGACCAAAGACCGTTTGGGGAGGTCATTCCACTGGAAGGGAATGGGCAAGGATGTTTCTACCTATGTCTGGTCTTGTGAGGTATGCCAAAAAGTGGGGAAACCCCAAGACCAGGTCAAAGCCCCTCTCCAGCCACTCCCCATCATTGAAGTTCCATTTCAGCGAGTAGCTGTGGATATTCTGGGTCTTTTTTCCGAAAAAGACACCCAGAGGAAAGCAGTACATACTGACTTTCATGGATTTTGCCACCTGATGGCCGGAAGCAGTAGCTCTAAGCAACACCAGGGCTAAAAATGTGTGCTAGGCACTAGCAGACATTTTTGCTAAGGTAGGTTGGCCCTCCAACATCCTCACAGATGCAGGAACTAATTTCCTGGCAGGAACTATGGAAAGCCTTTTGGGAAGCTCATGGGGTGAATCACTTGGTTGCCACCCCTTACCATCATCAAACAAATGGCCTGGTGGAAAAATTTAATGGGACTTTGGGGGCCATGATACATAAACTCGTAAATGAGCACTCCAATGATTGGGACCTAGTGTTGCAGCAGTTGCTCTTTGCCTACAGAGCTGTAACACATCCCAGTTTAGGGTTTTCACCATTTGAACTTGTATATGGGTGTGAGGTTAAGGGGCTATTACAGTTGGTGAAGCAGCAATGGGAGGGGTTTACGCCTTCTCCAGGAACTAACATTCTGGACTTTGTAAACAACCTACAAAACATGCTCCGAACCTCTTTAGCCCTTGCTAAAGAAAACCTAAAGGATGCTCAAAAAGAGCAAAAAGCCTGGTATGATAAACATGCCAGAGAGCATTCCTTCAAAGAAGGGGACCAGGTCATGGTCTTAAAGGCGCTCCAGGCCCATAAAATGGAAGCATTTTGGGAAGGGCCATTCATGGTCCAGGAGCGCCTGGGAGCTGTTAATTATCTCACAGCATTGCCCACCTCCAACCAAAAGCCTAACGTGTACCATATTAATTCTCTAAAGCCCTTTTATTCCAGAAAATTAAAGGTTTGTCAGTTTACAGCCCAGGGAAGAGACGACGCTGAGTGGCCTGAAGGTGTCTACTACGAAGGGAAAAGTGCTGGTGGCGTGGAAGAGGTGAACCTCTCCATGACCCTTGGGCGTATGCAGCGACAGCAGATCAAGGAGCTGTGCACTAGCTATGCGCCGACATTCTCAGCCACCCCAGGACTGACTGAATGGGCATACCACTCCATTGACACAGGTAATGCTCACCCAATTAAAGTCCAACCTTACTGGGTGTCTCCTCAAGTTAAAACTGCTATAGAACGGGAGATCCAGAATATGCTACAGATGGGTGTAATCCACCCCTCTGGCATTGCATGGGCATCTCCAGTGGTTCTAGTTCCCAAACCAGATGGGGAGATATGTTTTTGCATGGACTACCGTAAGCTAAATGCTGTAACTCGCCCAGACAACTATCCAATGTCATGCACAGATGAACTATTAGAGAAACTGGGACAGGCCCAGTTCATCTCTACCTTGGACTTAACAAAGGGGTACTGGCAGTTACTGCTAGATGAATCCACCAAGGAAAGGTCAGCCTTCACCACACATGTCGGGCTGTATGAATTTAATGTACTCCCTTTCGGGCTGCAGAATGCACCCGCCACCTTCCAAAGACTTGTAGATGGTCTCCTAGCAGGATTAGGAGAATATGCAGTCACCTACCTTGAGGATGTGGCCATATTTTCGGATTCCTGGGCAGAACACCAGGAACATCTACAAAAAGCCTTTGAGCGCATAAGGGAGGCAGGACTAACTGTTAAGGCTAAGAAGTGTCATATAGGCCTAAAAAGAGTGACTTACCTTGGACACCAGGTGGGTCATGGAACTACAGGCCAAAGTGGATGCTATCCAAAAGTGGCCTGTCCCAAAGTCAAAGAAACAGGTCCAATCCTGCTTAGACTTGGCCGGATATTACAGGTGATTTGTACCACAATACAGCTAAATTGCCACCCCACTGACAGACCTAACCAAAAAGAAACAGCCAAATGCTGTTCAGTGGACCGAAGAGTGTCAGAAGGCCTTTAACCAGCTTAAAGCGACACTCATGTCTGACCCTGTACTAAGGGCCCCAGACTTTGACAAACCATTCCTAGTAACCACAGATGCATCCAAGCGTGGTGTGGGAGCAGTTTTAATGCAGAAAGGACTGGATCAAGAATTCCACCCTGTCATGTTTCTCAGCAAGAAGCTATCTGAGAGGGAAAGCAACTGATCAGTCAGTGAAAAAGAATGTTACGCCATTGTCTACGCTCTGGAAAAGAGTACGTTTGGGGACAGCGTTTTCACCTGCAAACCGACCATGCTGCGCTACAGCGGCTTCATACCATCACGGGAAATAACAAAAAACTTATTCGGTGGAGTTTAGCTCTCCAAGATTTTGATTTCGACATACAGCATATCTCAGGAGCTTCTAACAAAGTGGCTGATGCACTCTCCCTTGAAAGTTTCCCAGAATCAACTGGTTAGAATCATCCTTGAGATGTGAAAAATATTGTTAGTCTTTATATACTTGGCAGTATATTTAGAGGTGCATGTGTCTTATTAACTGTTTTCTTCTCGAGCTCCAGGAAGAAATCACAGCCAGCGTTTCACCCTATCTGTGATTTGGGAGGTGTGTCATAAATATAAAGGGAAGGGTAAACAACTTTAAATCCCTCCTAGCCAGAGGAAAAACCCTTTCACCTGTAAAGGGTTAAGAAGCTAAGACAACCTTGCTGGCACCTGATCAAAATGGCCAATGAGGAGACAAAATACTTTGAAAGCTGGAGGGTGGGGGAACAAAGGGTTCTCTCTGTCTCTGTTGTCTTTTGCCGGGACCAGAGCAGGAATGCAGGTCAGAACTCCTGTAAAGGGTTAATAAGCAATCTAGTTAGATTCTGTTTTGTTTAAATGGCTGATAAAATAAGTTGTGCTCAATGGAATGTATATTCCTATCTTTGAGTCTTTTTGTAACTTAAGGTTTTGCCTAGAGGGATTCTCTATGTTTTGAATCTGATTACCCTGTAAGTTTTTACCATCCTGATTTTACAGAGGTTATTCTTTTACCTTTTCTTGGGGACGTTTTAACCTAAGCTGGTAAAAATAAGCTTAGGGGGTTTTTCATGCGGGTCCCCACATCTGTACCCTAGAGTTCAGAGTGGGGAAAGAAACTTAACATTCTCCAGTGGGAATTTTGTGGTCCAGAAAGGAAATCCCTGGTTGCAGCTTTCTGAACAGGCCTGTGTTTTTAAAGATTGTGTATGTCATGCATCTTCCAGGACCATCCTGTGCTCATGTCAGTGAAACATCCCTAGTGATCCACCAGTGCTTGCAACACCATAGAAAACACTTTCTGTTTATATATTCTGTGGCAAGGTGGTCTGGTGACAAATAGGGATGTGCATGCCATCTATTGCCCCAGCACAGTTAGGGAACCCCATTGCTGCAAAACCATCCAGGATCTCCTTCACATTGCCCAAAGTCACAGTCCTTATTAGCAGGCTATTAATGGCCCTGCCTACTTGGATCACAGCAACCCCCATGGTGGATTTCCTTATTCCAAATTGATTCCCCACTGACTAGTAGCAATCTGGCATTGCAGTCTTCCATAGAGTGATCGCCACTTGCTTCTCCACTGTTTTCACTGCTCTTATTCTGGCGCTGCTGCGCTGCAGGGCTGGGGTGAGCTCCGCACACAGTTCCAAGAAAGTGGCCTTGTGCATGCAAAAGTTCTGCAGCCACTGCTAGTCATTCCACACCTGCATAATGATGCGATCCCACCAGTCACTGCTTGTTTCTCAGGACCAGAACTTGCTCTCCATCATGTTCAGCTGCTCTGTGACTGCCAGAAGCAACCAGGAATTATTTCTTTCCGTGGCTACTTGAAGAAAATTGCCATGTTCCATGCAGCAGCTTCTCTCGCGACTCTGGAAATACTACAGAATAAGGCATGTGGTGTTTGCAGTGCTCACCACAACAGTGCACAGCTGTGTCCGCTTCATGCTTCTCTAGAGATGACAGTTGTGCAGGATTGCTAGGCTTTTGAAAACAGGCACAAAATATTTTGGAATGCAGATGAAATGTACTGCATCATGGGATGTTTATGCAATGTTCCCAATCACCCCTGCAAGAATGTTTTTCTCCCACGAGGCATTGCAAACCCTTCTCAGAATATCCAACATATCAACATATCATAAATGATGTGGAAAAAGGGGTAAACAGTGGGGTGGAAAAATTTTCAGTTGATACGAAACTACTCAAGATAGTTAAGTCCAAAGCAGACTGCAGTGGGCTACAAGGGGTCTCACAAAACTGGGTGACTGGGCAACAGAATGGCAGATGAAATTCAATGTTGATAAATACAAAGTCATGCACATTGGAAAACATAATCCCAACTGTACATCTAAAATGATGGGGTCTAAATTAGCTGTGACCACTTGAGAGAGAGATCTTGGCACCATTGTGGATAGTTCTCTGAAAACATCCACTCAATGTGAAGCGGCAGTCAAAAAAGCAGACAGAATGTTGGGAATCATTAGGAAAGGGATAGATTATAAAACATAAAATATCATATTGCCTCTATAATCCAGTTTTTAAATTTCCTGACTGAACTAAAACACTATTAAACTATCAAAACTATTATAAATACAATAACTGACTTCATTCTTCAGATTTCAGAGTAGCAGCTATGTTAGTCTGTATCCGCAAAAAGAAAAGGAGTACTTGTGGCACTTTAGAGACGAATGAATTTACTTGAGCATAAGCTTTTGTGAGCTCACGAAAGCTTATGCTCAAATAACGTTGTTAGTCTCTAAGATGCCACAAGTACTCCTTTTCTTTTTTCATTCTTCAGATTGCTTAAACACAACCCTAAGACATCTTGATCAGTCTCTTAGGGAGTTTCACCAACCTCACCGGTCCTCAGTATTGCAAACCCTCTTTAGGCAAATCCTTGTCTGTAACAGACTGTTCAGTCTCATGATCAATACCATGGCCAGTTTGTGAATTGTTTTCAACTTGTGTGTCTGCTCTCACTTCACTGGTCTTGCCCAAGTTGTCAGGTATCTTGAACAGATGCTAATGATTCCTTCATAAGATTTTGCCTTAATCTGTGATCACTGAGAATGAGAGAGGAAATTCTTCTTTGGTCACTGTAGCTTGGACTGCCTAGTGCCCCTCTTGCCAAATTCTCACCAATACTTGTTTTTTTTAACTGTGGAAGAGGTCTTGCTCCTTTCTTGTAATATTTTGTCAAATTGTATTTTCCTGTCTTTCCCTCACTATCACAGACTCCTTAGTCATCCTTTGTTTTTCTCCTGTATCTGGTAAGTAAAGTATTATGTTGTAGAGGAGTTCAGTGAGTGATTTTCCATATTGCAGCAGTATAGTTATGTAGATGAGTAGTGCTAAATATGGGTCTTCTCTTGTTTCCACTGTTCTTTTTGATCAAATTCTTCACTATAGGTACTCTACATTCAGGTAATCCATTGGTTTGAGGCTATCTGGAACTAGATGTCTCATGATGAAAGTCATGCATTTTAGCAAAGTCCAGGAATTCCCCATTTTTGAACTGTGGCCCACTGTCAGTTATTACTGTTCTTGGCATTCCAAGGCATTCAAATATAGATTTAATGTGCCTGACAACCCTTGCTGATGTTGTGGTATCTTCAAGTGTGGCCATTTCTAGGAAATTGGTAAAATAGTCCATGATAAACAAATGATCATGTATTCCCAGACTGAGCATATCAATTCCAATGTTGTCCCATGGAATGACATGTTGTTTGTGTGGAATCATTGGTTCTTTTGGCTGGGAACCTGTGTACTTCTGACATGTTCCACACATGCTCACCTGTCATCAATGTCACTGTTTGGTAATTCCCATGTGCCCTTTGTGTATTCATTCCAAAATTTTCCTTCTCATCACTGGGAAACAAAATCATGTTTCCTTCAAGAGCACTTCTGATAGCACTGAAAGCTCACTTTTATAATGGGAATATGCAAGTGTGAAGTGTGGATTTTTAACTCCTTTACTAATTGCTTGTATCACTGCTTGCAGCATTTCATGTCAAACAGCATTTAGCTGTACCTTTCTCCAATTCAGCCCATATGTCTGGAGATACACACGTAATACTTTTCTCAGGTATATTCATTCCTTGTTCCAGATCATAAGGCTGTGTACTGTCAGATGGAACATATGCTTTTGATGTGTCCGCCATTACAAAGCAGTGTCTAGGTTGGAACTCCAGGGTCTAACTGTACTTAATTTTCAGATGTAGTTATGTATCCTTGGTGATGCTTCTCCAAGTTCCTTTTTGTGTACTCCAATCAGTGGTTTGTGATTAGTTTCTGCTTTGACACTATGAACATTGAAAAAGAGACACTAGGTCTGGGGTATGGATGTACAACATTTCATTTCTCTCTCAATGTGTATGTACATCTTCTCCATAGCTGTCATTGCTCTAGGTGTCAAGTATCAGGGGGTAGCCATGTTCGTCTGTATACACAAAAACAACAAGGAGTCCCAAGGCACCTTAAAGACTAACAGATTTATTTGGGCATAAGCTTTCATGGGTTAAAAACCCACTTCTTCCGATGGTGTATATGAAACTGGCAACTAATCAGCTCCATGGCACAGGTAAAAGTGGCAAAATTATGACAGCTAAAAGTTTAATACAATAATTTACTAGAATCTGAGATATAGAGAAACCACTTGTGTGGCAAGACAAATCTAGACACAGCAGGAACCCACAGCACTGTATGATATCTAGAGGACATATAGAACAAAATGTGTCTGAATTCACCACGGGTGAGGTTAATCCCATAATCTTCTGGCAACAAACAAAGAAGTTACAAGTTGGCTGAGTGCGAAGAGGACTGCCTAATGGATAGGTATAGAATGCCTCTCTCAAAGTGTTCATTACATGCTAACTCTTTCTCTAGGAGGTATTTACAAATGATCTGTAATTGGCTTAAAAATGCAAGTATCAAAGTGAACCCAAAGAAATGAGAATTGTTTGAAAAGTGACCTAATATTGCAGTAACTTTCTCTGAGCGAATGAGATATTAGTTATTTCCCCCACCCCACCCGTCCTGCTTTTTCATTTTTACCAAAATCAACTTTGAGCCTTGAATCCCTGGAACCCTGCCTGCAGCCAAGGAAGGCTAGACATTACTCCCTCCAGTGCCTGGTGATAAGGTTTCCTGGGCTAACCAGCTGTGGTCGCTTGCTAATTACTCTTTCACATGCTTTGAACACAGTATTCAGATCTATGAATGATATAAACAACTTACTAAAAGATAACAATACCATCATGGGGTTTCTGATGGCATTACAACTAGTGATGGATGGGTTAAACAAAATTGGTGTGCTTTGGTTTGGAGTCCCATTTTACACAAACCAAGAGAATCTGTACAAAGCATCAGATAAGCATTCTGGTCTTGGCTCATCTCTAATACTTGTATAGTATTTTTCTCCTGAGGATCCCAATGTGAATCACAAACTTTGTGAAGTACTTACACAAACAAGATGTAGGGGAGTGGGTTTGCCAGAAATACCAACAGATAGAGGGGAATTCAGTATGCAGATGATGCACACTACTGCAGCATCTTGGTTAAATAAGGCTTTTGCTTTCAGAAACGGGCAAATTGCTTCAGAAAAATATAACTGACCCCAAATTTAATTCTTTCCTCAGCCATGTTCAAATGGTTCTTTTATAAGTTAGATTAGCTCATAAAAATATGCCCTATACCTGGCTCCAAGCAGAGTCTGAATTCCACCATTGTGATCTCTTGTGCACATCTACACGCCTAGTTGTGAAAATTGCAGCCAAACCCTTGTCTGGTTTATTTAAATTGCTTGAAAGACATGCTTAGGCAGCAGTTAAGGCATTCCCCATGACACATGCAACAGTGATTCAACACAGAATTAGACTGTAGACTGTTGAGGCATTGTTTTAGTTTGCCTCTTTGGTCACCACAGTGGTGCAAAAATTGGTGTATCCTGGCTGGCTAAGCTAGAGTCTTACAGACAGAAGGCATATTCCACTGCACTTCAAGAAAGGATTGTTCCATAATCATAAACATTGGAAGTGTAACCTCGAAGGGGAGGCTATCATCCATATTTCATGACATGTTAGCCAACTAACTAATTTTTGGCCGAATACTAGGCCAAATTCTGCTCTAAGTTACATGTAAAACATTGGGAGTAGCAGAAACTCAGAACCTCACAGGACTGGACTTTAACATGTTATTTCTATTTCTTTTAGGAAAGAAAATAAGTAGAGAGTAGGATGTAATAAAAAAGTATCATATTCTGTTTTTTGTGTGTACAAACTGTATAATTCCTACAAGATGACTTTAAAGAGAAATAGTTTTAACATCAAAATTGTCATGATTCAAGTTTGCACAAAGAACCCAACTGCCAGTGCCAAGGCTTTGTTCACCAATGTCTTCTGGGACTTTTCATGGATTTCCTCTTTTCAGCACTACCAGATGCTTCCCTTGCACAATCTTCGCACTACTGACTCTCTAGTGTAATGTTCAAAAAGCTCTTCAGGAAAGACTCCTCCCATAGGATATTTTCCCTCTAGTTCTGGGCTCAGCCATTTGCTCTCTATAATCATGTGGTGTGGAATGGGGAGAGTGCAAAGGACTAATCTAGAGCTGCTGTGTCTAGAACTCCAGTGGAAAAGGAAACATTTAAAAACTATTCAATACTGCACTTTTATTTCCTTAAAGACACTATACTGCACAACAACCACTCCCTTCTGTAAAACAAGAGTGCCCGCCAGGTTCCTTACATACCAGCCGTTTAAGCAAAGCTAGTTTTTGAATGGCTCTGTAATCATTTAAAAAGATTATCCCTACTTTGGATATAAAATCTCATTCCTTACGAGTTGACAACTTTTATACCTTTGCCAGCACATTGTATCTTCTGTAAAAATTACAATACATCCCAGCCATGCAGAGTCAAACCTATTTAGGAAGTAAGATTGATGGTATTCCTGTTTCACACAATAGTCTTTTTTATTTTTTTTAAAAGCTGCAGACATTCTGCATAAATGAACAACGAAGGTCCTCAAAGATTCAGGGAGGCAGTAAGATACAAGACAGTTAGCATGTGTAATTCCCTAGGCTGGTATGCATTTATCAGTAAAACATGAATCCATATGAATGTCAAAAACTAAATTTTTCTTTTTCACTAGTGTATAACATCATCAAAATAGAAAGCATTAGTACTGAATTGACATACAATATTTTGAATTGCTATAAATTGATTTAAATATTATTTCCCTGGAAAAAATCGGAGTCTTATGAATAGAGTTAGAAGTAAAAGCCAGCATCCTCAATAATACTTAGGGTTATTCAGAGTCCAAGCAAACAAGTAAGATTTGTTGTAAAATTCTACTGATATTAAGCTTTTTATCAAGTCCTCTTCCATAATCTGTTTATCATATTTGTTTCAATGAATTCCAGCAGCTTCATCTGCTATGGGACCGACTGTCTTCAATGGTACCAGATTTATTTATCATATTTTAATTAGATAATTAGAAGTATATGGGTGTGGGTGTTAAAAACTTCTACTTCTAATGTCAGGATAGAGTCAATATACCCATTGCCCATGGATAACCCCCAAACATCTGCTGGAATTAAATAATCTTACTTGCTTGCTGTCAAAGAAAGCTAAATAGATTTCCTACATTCTCAAATCAAGACCAAATCCTCCTGATTTTATCCATGTAAGTGGTGCCACTCAAAGCAGAGCAACCTCTTTGTATGAGTTAGAGTCACAGAGTTTAAGGCCAGAAGGGTCCACTAGATCATCTAATCTGACCTCCAGTGCAGCACAGGCCACCAACACCACCCAGCACCCACAAACTAAACCCAACAATGGATTTCATTTGACTTTTTCACAGCTGGATCACATTGGTGGCGCATAGTCATCCTGTGAACGACACACACCCAGGTCTCTTCTTCTCTGCTACTTCCAAACCAATGAACCCTTGACTTACAGCAAAAATTATTATTATTAGGCCCTAAGTGCACTTTGCACTATTGAATTTCATCCAATTTCTGTCACTCCAGTCTTCAAGGCCATCCAGAACTTCCTTTATATTATTCTGATTCTCCCCTTCATTGACGATGCCTCCCAACTTTGTGTCATCAGCAAATTTCATTAGCATATTGCTACTTATTGTGCCAAGATCATAAATAAAAATATTGACTAAAAATGGACCCAAATCAATCCTTCAGGAACTCCACTAGTAACCTCTCTCCAGTCTGATTAGCACAACCTTTTACCTTCTCCCCTTTAGCTAACTCCTTATCCACCTTACAATGATGATCCCATCTTTGTTAATTTAAACTAATAATTTGCCTTGTGGTACCATATTGAATGCTCTACTGAAGTCCAAATATATTAGATCTACTGCACTTCCTTAAAAAATCAGTTTTTTTGTTCAAAGTAGGAAGTCAAGTTAGTGTGGCATGATCTATCTTTGTAAACCCATGTTACATTACATCCCCTTAACCTCTATGAATTTAATTATTCTTTCCTTCACAATTTTCTCTAAAACTTTGCATAATACCGAGATCAAACTAACAGGTCTGTAATTACCCAAAACATTTTTACCCCATTTCGTAAATATAGATATGATGTTAGCTGTTTTCCAGTCATACAATACTACTGTCAAATGATTTTTTTTAAAAATATTTGCTACTGAACTTGCAATCTCATGTGTCAGTTCTTTCAGTATTTTGTGATGGAAATTATCTAGTCCCTCTGATTTGAGCACATTTAACTCTATGTTTTTCTTCTACCTGAGACTGATCATTTCCATTTCTAGACATTCTTCTCCCATCAGCCATCCTGCCTCTATACACATGTTCCATATTATCATTGCTATTGAAAACTGATGAAAAGTATTCATTTAGTTTTTGGTCATACCTAGATTATCTGTAATCTCCCTTCCATCCACAGTGCATAGCGGCCGAAAATCATCCTTACTTATTCTATTATTTATATAACTAAAAAACCTCTTATTGTTTATTTTAATTTCCTCGGCAAGAGCCAATTCTGCTGGACTTTCAGCAATTCTCACTTCATTCCTATATTTTCTAACCTCCACGGTGTAGCTTTCTTTGCTGAACAATACCTCTTTCCATTCCCTACTGGCTCCCTCTTTATTCCTAATCTTTTTGAGGTGGTTATTCATCCAACTGTGCCTAAAGTCTTTCCCTACAAGTTTTTCCCCTTTTTTGTCTAGCTGATTTGAAGAAATTCCAAGCTTCGTCCACATTTAAATCCTTGAGCTCTTTAGTTCAGTTGACTTCTTTAACTAATTCCCTTATTTTCCCAAAGTCTACCCTTTTGAAATCAATAACCATAGATGAGAACCTGGTTTTGATTATCCTTCCATTTAATTTAATTGGAGTCAACTCATAATCACACGATCCAAGGTTATTTCCTACAACCAGCTTTTCTATGATGTCTTCACTACTTACTAAAACCAACTCTACAATTGCATCACCTCTTTTTTTTTTGTCTCAGTGATGATTTGTTGAAGAAAGCTGTCATCTATCAATCCAAGAATAACTGGACCCTAGTGTGAGTAGCATTTATTCTCCATTCTATATCCGGGAAGTTAAGGTCTCCCGTTATAACACAATTCCCAAAAGTATTTCTTTCTCTAACAACATTAAAGAGATCACTATCCATATCTGAGTCTGCCACGGGGGTCTGTAGCAGACCCCTAACACTATCCCATCAGAGCTTCTTTTACATCTTCCCCAAAGTGATTTTGACCCAGATTCTGTTTTGTCCATATTATCACTTCATATTTCTTTGCAATTTTCTGCTTTGTTGACGTACAATGCTACCCCAAAATCTTATCTTTATTCCTATCTCTCCTAAGCCAGAGACTCTCAAACTGGGGGGCTCGCCCCCCTGGTGGGACATGGAATGTATTCTGGGGGGGCACAGAAAGCTTTAGGAGAGTGGCAGCTGCTGGTCGGATGCCCAGCTTTGAAGGCAGTGCCGCTGCGAGCAGCAGCAGAGAAGTGAGGGTGGCAATGCAATACCATGCTACCGTTACTTCTGTGGTGCAGCTACTGGCAGAAGTGCTGCCTTCAGAACTGGGCACCTAGCCAGAAGCTGCCGCTCTCTTCTCTGCCTTCAGAGCTGGGCAGCGGTATATGTACTTGTGTGGTGGGAGCGGGGGCAGGAGGAGCGTAAATGACTACATACAAAAAAGAAAGGTTGCATAATCAAATAATTTTTGAGAACTACGGTCCTAAGCAGTACATACCCTTCAATTGCTGTATTCCAATCATGAGTGCTCTTATGCCATATTTCTGTAATGCCTATAATATCTGGTTTGACCTCCTGCAGCAGTAGTTCCAGTTCCTCCATTTTATTGCCCAGACTCCTTGAATTCATGTACAAGCATTTCAGTTGTTACCCAATTTTCTAGCTTGTGGCGTTCCCTTATCCCTTCTTATATTTTCATTTAGCTTATTTCCCTGCTCCTGTATACTGAAGTCAGGCATGAAGATTTCATGAGTCTCTAGCAACCTTCTGCCCTCATCTCCTAATTTAAATTTCCTAGCAGATTAATACCCCAGGTACTCAAGTAGAGTCCATCAGTTGAGAAGAGCCTTCTTTCTGCAAATGCCTCCCAGTGGCAAAAGTTCCTCACTGCACCAATCCTTGACCCATATGTTTACCTTCATTATCATGTCACATCTTTGCTCTCCTTCTCTAGGGACCAGAAGTGTTCAGCAGAAAATCACCCCATCTTCTGCTTGTTTCTCCTCCTCATTCCCCAGTGCAGCATACCTGTTACTTGACTTGATTTCACCACCACTAGCTGGTCTCTTCCTCTGCCTTGTTCTAATAGTCACATTTCTCCATGGATCACCCTCCTCTTCTGGCAGTCCTCCCTCCAGCTTCTTTTGTTCAGTGTCTTTTGTAGGTGTCTGCAAATCTTGAGTTGTCTGTACTACCTCCTCTCTCCTCTCCTGCATTATACCTTCACTTCCCTGTCTGAAATCTATTATTGCCTTCAACTGCATCTCCAATTCTTGAATTTTCACTGCCATGAGCTCTACCCGCTGACATTTCATGTACAGGCACCTTCCATCAGACACCCCTGCCCCCAAGAATGATGTACATCCTGCAGCTTCTGCATCTGGTCATTTTCTTTCTCTCCTCTTCATTCCACTGCTAGTGCTGGCTCAGTAGCCATCATTGTCTTCTCTTCCTAGAAAAAAAGAAAGGGAAGGAAAAAAATCCTGCCACTTAAACTCTACAGAAACTCTGCTGTTAGCTACTAGCTGTTTTCTACTCCAATGTTCATATGATTAGTGAGCAGAATTCAGCCCTAGCTTTCCAGAAATACCCATTAGAATTTGCATAAAGCACTGTCTCATTCAGCACCATTTTCTGTTTTGCAATCGTTCTCTTTCCTTTCAGATACTTATTCCATAATCCTTCATGCTAAATACTTTCACCCATAGTTCAGGACATCCTTAGTTAATTATTTGTCCTTTAGTATTTTCTAGGCCTGACCTAAACTCAATAACTTTTCCTAGTCAAAACAAATGCAATGGGGCAACTTCTACTCCACAGAAATATAGTTGTGGCAGCTAGGAAAGTATCTGGTGGAAGGGTTAAAATTCGTCTAGCTGTAGAGTGCACCTGCATTCTATCCAAACGAAACTGTAAACCAAAAAACATGCAGGGAGTGGCAGCAAAAGAATAGATGATCCAAGGCCACAACATAGGAATGGAATCAAATTCCTGTCAGACTGAAGAGAACTTTGTTCTCCAAAGTATAGTGTGCAATCTGCATAGTTCTGTCAGCTGTTCAAGGCTCCTCCCTCTCCTCCCACATTGTGTAAGGATCAGGCAGCATCAGGCTCAGAGAGAGAGAGAAAGAGGGTGGAATGCAGATGTAGAAGATCAAAATTAAGTGCAGAGGGCTCGTGGAGATAATTTTACCTTGGGAGAATAATTTGTGACTGTCAAAGCACAGAAATATTGGATTTGAAATGGTGACCATGAGTCAATCTCATTGACATTTTGAAAATTTGTGAAAGTTTCATTATTTTCTGAAACAACCTAATTATGCAAGGACAGCGCAAACTACACTGTTCCAAAGGGGTTGAGCACTTTAGACAGTGGACAAAGTTAAAAAGTATATTGCAAAACCTCAAAACCACAAAATTGACATTGGAGCAGTACTTAAATTCATTGGCCTAGGACAGCTGCAATTAATGAGAGGCTGGCATGAGGTGGCAGGACAATTAGCCATTATGGAAGAAACGAAAGTGACACTAATACACCTAAGATCAGTGGATCAATATTTTAATACCAAGAGAATTGCTGAATAGAACACCATGAGAGGGGTTGATAAAGCTCCTGATTTTCCCCCTCATTTTGAATTTTAACATCATAAAAACCAAGCTTTTTGGTAGCTTTTGCTAAGTGTTTTTAGGACAGATTTCAACCAAAATTGGTTTTACCCTCAGCTGCATCAAAATTTTGCATTTCTGATTTTTTTTTCAGAAACTCCCATAAAATCAGGTTATTTCAAGTGATACTCACTAAGAGAGGGACAGCCAAGGAACGCACTTTACTTACCTCTCTATATGGGATTCTTAAGCCACATCACTTGCCTTTCTCCAGATGTTTGAGATTAACTATGTGGAATTTAGTTCTATCTATTTAAGGCTTTTCTATTGCCCTTCACACAGTGACATCTGAACACCCTCTGACAATTAAAAGGTAGTACTGATTATACCCCAAAGAATAATATTCTTACAGCCTTCTTTGTCACTGATGTTTATATCTGAGTGAGTTGCTGTTTGTTTTGGGTTTTGCCCTATTTTCCAGTCTTCTGATTCCTCCTATCTAATATTCACAAATGTAGGGGTATGAAGGACTTTGGTCAAACAAAATTTTGAAATTGAAAGATTATATGGTATAATAATACATTACATTTACTTAGTGCCTTAAAGCACTTGTGGTACCATAAGACAAAATACAAATATTTACACTATAATTGTCAAAATACCACCTTCTGAAAATAAAATCATGTACAAACAAAAGGATGGGTCCATTCTGAAAGTGTGAAAGGACTTGAAACAGAAAGTGATAAATACTGGACTAACAGTGATCATTCTAAAATATCTTTAGAAAAATTAGTTGTTTTTTTTAAATGGAGTGGGCTAAAATTATATGGATTTTAGGGAGACGGTCTAATTCCACCCTGTAAATGCAATTCTCTGTCTACTCAAATACAGGGAATGAAACATTACACACTAGATGATGTGTGAGCTTAGATACTGCTGATTCAACAATCAGATCATGAATCTAGTCAAATCCAACTTAACTGAGGACTTTGAAAACAAAAGTGCCAATTTGTAGCCAATATTCCTACTTTGTAGACAGCCAGTATATAGAATGTAGGACATGTATAACATGATCATAATAGCATAGATCACAGAGTATCATGCTGTTGCATTCTGAACAAGCTACATGTAACACAACAGCTAATAATCAGGCCCAATGGTTACAAAGATGGGTGTTTTTATGGTGTGAGATTGTCTTGGGATAAAAGTACAGTTTATGCAAATTGTACTACTGAAGAAAACCCCCACATTAATCTGACGTCTTGCTTTCAGTGGTAAGGGCATGGTCAAAAGTGACATCACAATTCTTAACCTGAATCTCTGCCTCTGAAAGAGTCTCCTGAACAGGCAGACACAGTGAGTCTCCTCCTGTGGATAACCTCTACCCAACAACCAGATTCTTATATTCCCAAACTCAGACAAAACAGTTCCAACATATCTGGCTGGCAATAATGTTTAAGCATTCCTCTAGGCAGTGACCAAATTCTGATATATAGAGTATGACCAGTGTCCCAGTGCGGGGCAGCTGTGGTCACTCAATTAGGGTGAACTGCAAAGAATGGGGCAGCCAAACTTCCAAAAAGCTGGTGGATATTCCAATACTTAGATTTACCATGCCAGCATAAAACAGCTTTTTTATTACCTTAATGGTTACAAAGAAGTGCAAACAACACAGTTCCCTTAAAGTGATCCAGCCTCAGGCCTCCATCCAGATACCTAACTCAAATATGATGATTTCTGAAAATCTTATTTCATCATATAAAAGAAAAGGTTCTACCAATCCCAAAGGATTGGACACATTACCTCCCAGGTCAATGAATGTTTCAGTTCTTACCCAAATACACGCTATAGCCCATTCTTATTAACTAAACAAAAATTTATTAAAAAACAAAAGAAAGAGTATGGTTAAATATCACTATACATACAGACATGAGTTCAATTCTTAAGATTCAGATTCATAACAGAGATGGTGAGCTTTGTAGCTGCGAAGAGTTCTTTCTGAAATAATCCATAGTTTATAGTCCTATGTTTATATTTCAGGGTGATCCAGTTAGAACTGGGATCTCAATCCTTGTGGCTTATGCTTCCCCTGCACGAAACCTTAAGCAGATCTGAGTTGACAGAATCAGGACCCAAGGTCTTTTATACAGTGTTCTAGCATCCACTTGACCACACAGTCCTGGGTAAACAATATGCTTTTGATGTAACCTGTTTGCTAAACACCACCAGTAATTAGTTACTCAAATTAACGCAGGACAAGTTTAGGCAGTTGATCACAAACTTCAAAGAGACATCTAGACAATGACATTATTTCACCCAAGATTCATCTAAATGATAATATTCCCTTTTGATCTCTGAATTAGTAGCTATAGTGACAGACAGGAATTGTCTGTTTACATGGGTAGCATTTAAAAGACACACGATTAGAATTACTTCTAACAATATAGGTTTGTATTTCAAAGTTTGAGTCTATTTAGTATGAATGGTGCTCATTACATTCGCATACCTTTCTAACATGACTTTAAAGGTGGGCTTTGGGTCATTTGAGGCTGGGGGAACTGGGCTTATTTAGTCTGCAGAAGAGAAGAGTGAGGGGGATTTGATAGCAGCCTTCAACTATCTGAAGGGGGTGTTCCAAAGAGGATGGATCTAGACTGTTCTCAGTGATGGCAGATGACAGAACAAGAAGCAATGGTCTCAAGTTGCAGTGGGGGAGGTCTAGGTTGGATATTAGGAAAAACAATTTCACTAGGAGGGTGGTGAAGAATGGAATGGGTTATCTAGGGAGGTGGTGGAATCTCCATCCTTGGAGGTTTTTAAGGTCCGGTTTGACAAAGCTCTGGCCGGGATGATTTAGTTGGGGTTGGTCCTGCTTTGAGCAGGGGGTTGAACTAGATGACCTCCTGAGGTCTCTTCCAACCCTAATCTTCTCTGATTCTATGATTCATTCAGCCTGAAAGCTATTTAACCCTTTCTGGCCATGAGTTATATTTTGTATAAGATTTGTTGCAATTACATAGCCGCGGTAGCAACAATGGTTTGCATGGTTATATTTTAATTAGACAATGTCACATAGAGATATAAAGTTATGTGTCTCTACCTTATGTTCAGAAGTGATCTCTACAAGAGGATTCATTTCATGCAACATGGAATATAAAATCAATCCTTCAGGGACATCAGATTACAAGTACTTTGGAGATGAGACACAATTATCATTAGTGCAAGTTGCCTGATGTCTTCTAAGTAGAGTGGTTCTAGACTGGAACCACTGGCAGATTATGTTCATTGGATTTGTAAGTGATAATTCCAGACAGAAGAGGCATGATTGTTATGCTGTTGCATATTGTACACATGCTTTAATTAGGGATATAGAGATTAGAATGAAATACAAGGGTCTGATTCTTATTTACACAAAGGCCCCTCTGGCACTGTAAAGGGGCCTAAAAGTAGATGTAAATGTAACAGCCAAAGCAACCTGTATACATACTGAATAAATGCATGTGTGACAAGAATCTCATTGTTTAAAATGTATCCCATTGATATCAGTTATTTCAATACTCCTGCTACCTACACATACGAAATTGGTTGTTATAGTTTGGTTGACAGATTCTGAACTCTTTAAGATCCCAAGATTCCAATTTGATAGCTCTTTCAGTATTATCTGTTATATATTACTGTCAGAAAAGTAACTCAATCTATCTCAGTAATACAAAAATTAAAAAAAAAACCAGCCTGGCAACATTGCTTATTTCACATATAAAAGGCAAAACTAAAATTATATCCCCACGAAGTGTGACGCATATTCACCAACAACAAATTAAAGTAAATAATGCCATTCTCCTTCTCCTTAGTAAATAAGCCAATCTGAAGGACAGTTCAATGAGATATGTCTCACTGAGCATTTAACAGGTGGCAATGGATCAGCATTCTCATTGCGCTACCTGTCAATACTCCTAGGAAACCGAATTCCACAAGCTCATACTTGAAGAATCCCAGTATCGCCACTTCCGGTAACCCTAAGAATGTGAAATCCCATGGTTTCCATAGTATCAGGCCCACACTCAGAGTCTTACAACTCAACGTTGAGGGTTTATCAACAGCCAAGCAACATTTAATCTGCTCTATTGCTTATCTGACCACTAAGAATGCTATCGCTTGGCTCAGCGGATGTGCAAACACTAAATAAATAAATACATTTTGAAAATTAGCTTCTTGGCTTCCTGGCCAGAACAGGTATTGTGGCCAGATTATTTGCAGAATTAGGTAGTGTGCTAGACAAGCATGTTTTTCTTCTGCTACATGAATGTATTTCGGTACAGACAGACAATGGCAGGGTAAATATGGTGAACTTTGATGGAAACAGGAAAATATGAGCTAACCCGGAATCTCTGGGCAAAATTGGATGAGTTTGTGATTTGCAAAACTTGCTGTAGTTGATAAAAAAATCAAGGCCCAAGTGAATAATTTCCTTTGCTGCGATATGAGACATGAATCAAACTGTGCTGCACTTTGCTTGATACTGATACAGAAAATACTGCCTGAAATCACTACATTTGATACAAGCATTTACATATAAGAAGTTTTAGTATATATTTGTGTTAAATTGCCAATAATTTAGTCGAGTGCCACAATGTACTTGCCATGACTGAGTTACTGAAGAGAATTCTTTCCCAGATGTCTGGCTGGGTGGGTCTTGCTGACATGCTCAGGATCTAATTGATCGTCAGATCTGGGGCCAGGTCAGATTGGCAGAGACTCTGGGGAAGGCAGAGACCTTCCTTTACAGCATGAGGCACAGGTCACTTGCAGGTTTAAACTAGAGTAAATGGTGGATTCTCTGTAACTTGAACTCTTTAAATCATGATTTGAGGACTTCAGTAAACTCAGCCAGAGGTTATGAGTCTATTACAGGAGGAGGTGGATAGGTCCTGTGGCCTGCAATGTGCAAGAAGTCAGATTAGATGATCACAATGGTCCTTTCTGGTCTTAATGTCCATGACAGATTGCCTTGATAAAAATATTTATTATGGTATTCTAAAGTAAATGTCAATCTACATCATATACTCAAGATACTTCAGTGGTTTGCGTGATTACAAAAAGTAATACAGTACCATGCAGTAAGGGTAGGCAGCCTAAGACTCATATCACAAAACTCAGGTGCAATAGCTGGGTTACCGCTGAGGCCAGACCCAGCACAATAGTGATAGAAATTATGATTTCATTATGTCTGTAAACCATTGCTTGTACTTTAACTTCATAGACCCCTCAATATCACACTTTTGAAATTAGTTGACATTTTGTAGTGTGCAGAACTGATCTTTTTAACATTTCCAGATAGGATAATACAGGAAAAATTCCTATGAATTAGAATGAGCTTTAGACTAGACCTTAACTTCATTATATTTAATATGTATAAATTTTAAGAAGCCAGCTGCACCACTCAGGTAAGTACTTATCTTCTGGGAAGTTTAAAATAGTAAAACTAATCTGTTTTTGAGTTACCCAAATATCAAAAGGTTTCATGTAAAAACAGGAAAACCATTGTGATATCCTCATGAAGAATAGACTATTTCAGTCCAAAAGGTGAATTTTTCAGAATGGTACATAACTGAAAGCAGGAGTTTATAATGAATGACCCATTGGATCCTTAACTATAAAGATCACTGACAAATGAATGCCGTAAATATCTCCTTTAAGAACTTTTGTATCTGATGTAACTTGTCAGACTAGACTTTCCATTATTTAAGTTTTCAGGAAGATTTGAACATTTCAGATTAGGAAGAAATCCAGTTATAAAAGACCTAGATTCTTTTCTGCTAGCGATATTCTGTAACTGGTTCTAAGTGTGAACTCAGGTTGCCAGACAATTTTTTATAAAGTTGTGATCCTTAGGGCTTTCCCCTTTGTTTTTCACTCGACAATTCTTCTTTTATAAGGGTCATAAAGGCAACAGTCTGTAAAAATCTATTTCAGATTTTCCTGCTCAGTTGTACTAATCTTGGTATCTTTTTCATTTTATAAGAGGCTGATGTCTTCCTTTTTTCAATTAGAATTCTCGGAATGATTCTTCATGATGTGGAAAGTCTTCATCTCTTCAAGGAATCTGATTCAGTTAACCTAAAGTGACCTCAATTTTGTGCACAATAGAAATAATTTGTTTTCTTTACCTCTACCTTTTAACACAGTCATGCTTAGATGATCTTTTCCAGTAACCTTACTAAGAACGTAAAAAGGGAATTTAGGTAAAACATTATAGGAACAGAAAAGCTAATTGAAATCTCAATAAAAAAATAATTGCCACATCCCACTACAATAAAGAGGTCACACTATCCTCTTATATTCATAGTGTATGTTCCCAGAAATATGTTTGAAGTAGAAGAGATAAGTAAAGACACAGTTTATCTTACAGTCATTTTCAATTGAAAAACTGCTTTGTTAACCCTTTTCTCAACACAGTACAGTTAACAAATCTAGAAGGTTAGGAAATACACCATTTAGGGCAGGTATATGGATATATAGTATGAAATACACATAAAATATGCACTGTTCAATTCATGTAGACATATACAAATAAAACAAACTACATTGGGATAATACTTCCAATTATACAACTGCTTTAAATCTCTGTTGGCCTCATCAGCAATAATGTAGAAACCCCTCCTGGAGGTTACCCTACTCCTTACAGGATTGCCAAACCCTCCTCCCAGTGGAGTGGATTTAGCCCTTAGACCTAACTGATTCCAGGGTATATGTGGGAGAAGTGAGCCAGCAATGCCAGCACTCATGGTCCAGTAACACCTCCCCTTACCTGATTATTAGTAGTGCAGCTCTGTTGAAGTCATGTTATCCAGGCCTTCCCTGGCCTTGGCTGCTCCTAGAACCCCTTTAAGCCTGGTTCCCCATTGCAGAGGAGACTTTATGGAAAAGTTAGCAGAACCACTGTATTACTGTCTTCTCCTGTCCTGTGCCTCTCAATCTACCATGCCGGTCTCTGAGGTCAGTTAGAGTTCTGTAGTCTCAGAGCTTCTCTAATCTATATCCAGTTCCTGTATCACACAGGTCAGCTGCAGAAGCTGGGGACTGCCAGGGTGCAAGGAGGTCCTGGTGTCCCCCATTCTCCAGCTACACTCTCTGAATTTGTGGGTTGGGCTACAACACAAGATTCACCTAGATAGTAGTAATTCTGAGGCAGACTGGTTAAACTAGTTTTAAGTCTGCTTTGTGTCACTAGAGTACTACAAAGCAATCCCAGAATAATGGAGAATCAGGCTCCCTTGATTTTTGATTTATGTATGGCACATGCAGATCCACGCTGATCTAGCTAGTTGAAGTCAACCCACCTGAGGTTTACATTAACTAATTACATCAAGATAAAAACTACAGAGCCTTCTCTCCACTAGAATTTTACGTCAAGACAGCTATCTTAAGTTAGCTATCTTGACGTAATAAAAACAAAACAAAAACCCCACACACCTGATTTTGCAGTGAAAACATAGCATCAGATTGATTAAGCTGTCTCACATCTCTTTGACCCTTCTTATTCTAGGCATGGCACAGAGACTGCAAGGCAAGCAATGGTAGGTGATCTCCTCCTGAAAAGAGATGAGTTGCTGATGCTGTTTGACAACTGATCTAAGCTGTCTTTGATACCGTTCATAACAAGTTGTTTTTATCTGCAAACCATAGTAGCTACATACAGGGCTGCTCTTTATGGGCTTCACTCTTATCTCTTGGCAAGTTCACACAACTGCTGTCTGGCTTCTTTCTACCTGAGAGCCTCTCAACTTTGGAATTTATTAGTCCTTTTGGTCCAGAATAACCTGAATCTGTTGAATTCTCAGGGCACACTGGAATTCCCACCTATTTGCTCCGGCTGAGGAGGGGAGAGACATGATACATTCTTGGATTTGCAAGTTTGGGGCTTAAATTAATCTCTGGCTGGGTATTTTCTCATGTTTTAGCATTGGAGAGAAGGAAAGGGCTGACTTTAACTTTTCTGTCATTATACAATTACTTATCAAAGTCAGTGGAGGTTTTTGCTTGAGTAAGCATTGCAGGATTGGCTCAATATTTGTTATACACATATTGGGTGAAATCCTAGCCCCAAATTCAATGGCAATTTTGCCATTAACTTCAATGGAGTCCAATTTTTTCCTATTTCTCCCCCTCTCCCCTCACACACTTCTTGTCATTTCTTTTCATAGTGTAAACTAGAAAATATAAGACAATCAGGCAACTGAAAACTGGAGAGAAAACAGTCAATGGAAGTCACCAGAAAAAATCCAATCTGACACTACATCTATCAGCATCTAATTCTGGTCCCCTGCCTCATCTTCATCTTGTTCTTCATTGAGCATCTTTCCATTCAGTCAAAGAAGAAACACCTTGCTTTTTCAAATTGGGCCAATTGCCTGTCTAATGTCTATGATAACAGTCATTCCACTGTCCTCAAGGGCTACTGAAACCATTCCTGATAAATGGGAGGAACAGTTGTGCAACCAATAACCACCCAGACAACAACAGAAAATATATGTCTTTTCTCATTAATATTTTCACTAGCTGATACCTCACAGGGGATTTCCAGGGGAGTTTCTGTAACAGTGGTTGTTTCACTTTGGTAAAGTGTCCAGTGGCTTAATAAACTTGAGCCCCAAAGCTTTGACATCTGGATAGAACATCAGAATATGTATTGAGCCATTTTGCCCCATAGCCTCATACTTTTAGCTCATGCTTGTTTAAAGAAAAATCACTTTCATATGATCACTATTTTCTTCCTTTGCTTTATCTAAAATCCACCTTGCCGTTACATATATCAGAGAGAGGAGTAAACTGAAAGTTAAGAATATGTTCAGTTATAATAGTTCAGATTCTCTCTTTAAGATTTTATCATTGTTAAAATGTCCCAAAATCTCAAAGATAAATTATTGCTGAATTCAAAAGCAGAATGAATTCCTACAGATAAGTGTATTGACATAATTCACTGGTTTCAATTTAACACAGTTTTTTATACTTTTGCAAGTTACTTCCCTCAAGATGTTTTATGGAAATGTTGCCTTTAGGTAAACAAATTACTTTGCACATTTGCGTTTTAAATAACTGGTTCCATAAAGTCTATTTCCTTTCTCCTTTGAGTTTTACAACAAAATTATATGTAATGTTCCTCTACAGATTCCTGTAGCACTCCATTAAGGAGAATTTAAAACATTAAAGTACCTTTCACAGGTAATTCTATTTATTTAAGTAGAATCATGGCAAATTATTTTCCTACTTCTGGATCACTATATGTGCCATTAAGGTGTCATCTGGTGAGGTTAAGTGTCGGTTGCACTAAATATTTGAATTTTCCTTTAGTATATAAGGGTTTATCTTTCAATGACAGGCAACTATAAATAAAGTACATAAAAGGAATTAAAACTAAAGGGCCAGACTTTTAAAGGTATATAGGCATCTAAACATGCAAATAGGTGCATAATGGAATTTGTTGATATCACTGGCAGGTAGGCACATAAGTATCTATAATGTGTAAGAAAAAATCCTGTGTAGTCATGGAGGACTTGAATTTGTGTGACATATGCTGGAGGTCTCATGCTGCTAATACTAAAGAATCCTTTTCAGAGTAACAGCCGTGTTAGTCTGTATTCGCAAAAAGAAAAGGAGTACTTGTGGCACTTTAAGAGACTAACCAATTTATTTGAGCATGAGCTTTCGTGAGCTACAGCTCACTTCATCGGATGCATACATCCTTGGAATTTCTAAACATTATAGGGGACAATTTCTTAACTGAAATAGTGTTGCCACCAACACAGGGGAATTCTATATTAGACCTCATCCTAACAGATAAAAGGGAACTAATCACAGAACTAAACACTTGAAGTTTAAAGTGTCACACTAGGATTGAGTGAGATGAACAAAGCACATAGGGTGGGATAGGACTGTTGTGATAATTCAGCCTACAAATTTACCTTAATTGCAAGCTCAACTGTTGTAAGAAGCGAATATAAAGTCATAAGATGTCACAATAAGCTATAACAACAAATGTTGATAAGAAAAAGTATGGAAGAAACACAAAGTGTGAATTAATCCAAACCAAAAGGCCTACTGATATAATTTAAGGACTCAGTTAAGATCATGCCTGGTAAACAAAATAGTGTGAGACCAAAAATCAGTGACCCAAAATTGGTGTGTTGGAAACTGATCTAATTGATGGACAAAATAATGAGAGACTAGGCTACTCCTCACATCACTCCCTTTTTGGGGTTCATATGAAAGCGATAGTGTGAGAAAAATTGGCTACTGGACTGAGCTTCACCGTCCTGGCTGCCACCCCAACCATCTCCTGGGACCCTGGACCTTCTTCATCCTAATCCTGAGAAACATCCTGGTTAGACCAAGGAGAGGGATCCATTTGATGACACCACTTCAACCAGCAACTAAATCTCTGTCACCATCTGGAATTTAAGACTCCGTTGTTCCACCACACCTCCCCACGTGTCCTTTTCCTTCTCTGCCTTACTTTGTTTCTTTCCTAACTTTCTCCTTTTTCCTTCTGTCTAATAAGACTGCATATTTTGAAACATTAGTGTAAGCTTGTGACAAAAAAAATGCAGCAAAATGCAATGCCCTGACATTAGTACAAGCTTTTCAGGTCTCGGAGAATCTGATAAGACTGTGTGCTGTGCCTGTGTTTCTCCAGCAGTGAGGTTGAAAGTGAAAGTCAACACCACAGAAGGAAGCTGCATCTTTGCTGTTCTTTTCTCTTTTGTGCGTTTGTCTTGTTTTGTCTTCTAGGAAATGAGATTAGACTTTAACAACAGCAACAATGACAGCTCCAGTCCATCTCAACTAACTTCTTCTCTTCTCCAAAAAGGACAGTTAATACCATCAAAGAGACCATCAAACATGGGGGCTTTTCCTTCTAAAACTCTCTCTCTAAAGGGAAAGGACACAAGGGATGTTTTTAAAATGAATTATTTAATACTTTACATTTCAAATGCTTTCATTGTTTTTTGTTCCTTTGTGTAACTTTAAAAATAAGGTTAAAGGGAAGTTAAATGGTGTTTGCCATGGTACTAAAGCAGGCTGAGGTCTCTGTATACCAAATCCCAAATGTCTAGTGTTTAAAACCTCGTTTTAAACGGTTTAACATTGAACAATGATAGGCTCTTGTTAACACAATGTGGTTCACTAGGTAGTGGACCGAGAGTCTGAGTTCTATTCCTACTGCTGCACTGACCTAGCGTGTGACTTTGGATAAATCACTTAATCTTCCTGACTTAGTTTCCTCATCTATCAAAAGTGACATGATAATACTTATCTATCTCCATAAAATGCTGTGAGCACCATAGTTGAAAAGTTCTAAGTATTATTTAATTACACATGTCTATTTTTGAGTGTAAATGCTGAGAATCTGGGACAGCCACATACATATTTTTTAAGGAAGTAAAAATAAAGTGCAAGCAACTGACTTAAATAAGTTGTTAAGGAAACATAATGCTGATGACTAAAATGAGGAAAAACTGGATTTTAATTGATTAGAAATTGTACAGAAGTTTTCTAAATCAATGGAAATTCACAAGGAGAATCACATTTCAGAGTAATAATTCATATTTACTAGATTGCCAAAGTGAAACACATAAGCAACAGTAATGTTTAGGCTCACTTAGCCCTTCACAAATCAAACCCAAACTCTCACAGTCTTTTTTATTTTGAATAGGTTGGGTATTTGTCCACCATATTTTCATTTCCCTCAGATGTAATTCACCTTTTGTCCAACTTTGTTTTATTCAGCCAAATTACTGTGTGTGGTGTTCTTAATAAGCCCATTGTATTTTAATTATGAACAATGTTCCTCCCAGCAATGCTTGAGGGTTGAATCCCACCAAGAGAGTCTGGTAACATCATAAATCAGACCTGGAGTGATTTGCCCCTGGCCACAGAAGGAATTACAGTCTTAGGAGCCTGATTTTCACCTCACTCAAACTACAGTATCGCCACTGCCATCAGTAAAGCTAACCCTAATCCTCACCACTGTGAGAGCAGAAATTAGAGCCTCAGTTTTTATATTTACATATATATTTAGAGCCCTGCGGGGATATAAATTTATATCCCCGGATCTTGATATCAACAGATATAAAATAGTATTCGTAGAACTGCAGGACTCTTCTGGGAACCGCAGCAGTGAAAGGAGCAGAACGTGGGGCCACCGCTCCCAGTAGCCAGCGGCCAGCACCCGCAGCTTCTCCAGCGCAGCTGTATCGACCCACACAGGAGATACAGACAGCTGCGTGAAAGAAATGGGGGCAGGGCTGGGGGCAGTACAACCACACCAGAGGAGCTGCCAGCACCCTGGGAGTGACGGCCCCACATTCTCCTTTCGCTGCTGCAGTTCCTGGTAGAGTCCTGTATTTCTGTGGATACTGATTTATATCCGCAGATATCCACATCCACAGATATAAATTTGTATCCACACAGGGCTCTATTTATTATTACAGTATTAAACTGTAAAAATAATCCTCTCTCAGTATGTCTCCTATCACTTCCTTGCCTGCTGTACCTTGTGTGTTTTGTGTCCTGTTGTATTTAGATGGGCTACATGGGCCCATCTAAATACAAGACACACCACACAAGGCCCAAGAATCTCCACTAAACTAGTACTACAATAGTGCAATATATTACAAAATATATGATCAACTGGATTTTCTGAAATGAACATTTTAATTATGAATGACTGAAATTTAATCAATTCTGGAGGACTTTTATATACTCAGATATGGTAATTGTATAGCATCATAATTAACAGAACAGTTCCTCATAATATGGCATGATTACTTCAGGGGCACAGGAAGCATCTGAAAAGCACACACTACTATTGTTCAGTTATATATGCAATCCAGTCAAGTCTATAATAGGAACATAAGAATGGCCATACAGTGTCAGGCCAATGGTCCACCTACCCAGTATCCTGTCTCTGATAGTGACCAATGTCAGATGCTTCTGGCATTTGGAAGTTTTGGAACACCAGGAGCATGAGGATGCCTCTCTGACCATCTTGTTAACGGCCTTATGTTTGTTTTAAGTCTGCTGCCGATTAATCTCATCAGGTGATCCCTGGTTCATGACCCTGTGTTATGTGAAGCGGTAAATTCCCTATTCACTTTCCACACCATTCATGGAGTTTATAGACTATCCCTCTCTTAATCGTCTCTTTTTTAAGCTGAAAAGTCCCAGTCTTTTTAATTTCTCCTCATAGGGAAGCTGTTCCATATCCCTCATCATTTTTGTTACCCTTCCCTGCACCTTTCCCAATTTCAATATAGCTTTTTTGTGATGGGGTGACCAGAAATGCATAAAATATGCAAGGTGTACAGATACCATGGATTTATAGTGTTTTATTATCTATCCCTTTCCTAACGGTTCCTAATATTCTGTTCACATTTTTAACTGCTGCTACATACACAATGAGCAGATGTTTTCAGAGAACTATCCACAATGACTCCAATAACTTTCTAGAGTGGTAACAGCTAATTTAGACCCCATTATTATATATGCATAGTTGGGATTATGTTTTCCAATGTGCATTACTTTGCATTTCTCAACATTGAATCTTATCTGCCATTTTGTCGCCCAGTCACGCATTTTTGTGACACCCCTTTGTAACTCTTTTCAGTCAGCTTTGGACTTAACTATCTTGAGTAATTTTGTATTGTCTGAAAAATTTTCCACCTCAGTGTTCACCCCCTTTTCCAGATCACTTATGAATAATTTGGACAGCACAGGTCCCAGTACAGCTCCTTGGGGGGGACCCCATTATTTATCTCTCTCCACTGTGAAAACTGACCATTTATTCCTACCCTTTGTTTTGTAACTTTTAACCAGGTTACAAAAGAGGGATCAAAAATTGTCTCCTATTTCCAATACATAAGAAACCCTTTATTCTGTTAATAAACGTATTTTGCTTACAAATATTGATGGGAATCGACAAATTTAGATATTTTGGAGGTCTGTTTTTAGAATTTGTTAGCACTGAAAGATAAAGAAAACAGTATGCTAAATGTTATCAGGCATTTTTTGTTAGAAAAAAAAATGTCTAAACAGTTTATCCTTGTCACAGAGTTCTTCCTTTTTGTCCTTTCATTTCAGTGATATGATAGGAAGACCTGCCACAGGGATAAAAATAAAATGTACTGTTGTTACTTTAAAGTCCCTGCTTGTACTGAACTTTTGTCCTACTATAAACTGCAGACTTTCATAACTGCATGCATTGTATGTATTTGATAGGAACTGTGCTAACTTTTCTACTTCCTAGTTAAAAAGAATATATATATATATTCTTTTACCTGACAGCTGAAGTAATAACCAACCATGGAAAAATATCATGAGTATCATTTTTACATTGATATTTGTTCAAAAATATACCTTATTTAAATAAGGAAATAGCCCATGATCTTCCCCACAATTTCCAGTGAGGAATAAATGTCAAAAAGTTTGCCTAGTATTTCAAATTTTTAGTTTTGAAAACCACTTTGATCTAGAAATCAGGATGAAAATATTATAAAAAGGGATTTCTGGTACTACTAAGTTCCAAGAAGGTCAAAAATCTCACAAGAACATTTTCTGTGGTATTCTGATCCTCCCATTTTGAGTCTTGGTATAAACCATGAAATGCAGAAGTAGCATGTGAAAATGGAAGAAAAAGTAATTTTTTAAACCTTTTAAAAAAAAGAGTATGGGTCAGTGCAAATTTAGGTCAAAGAGTTGGGATTTCTGGTTTTTAATTTATTTAGATTGGTTCACTCATCCTTAATTATATCCCATGATGAGGCTTCTTTATGATCTTAATAACTGGTGAATGGTGCCACAATGGGCATGAATTCTTAGAGAATATAGTAGTTAATGGGAAATGTAATTAAATTATACAATTTTTATATCATGAAGACTCACTTTTCTGATATATGTAGCATTTTTAAACCATAATTGTTCTTCAATTGAGTTTCTTATGAGTCATTATGATCTCAATAATGGTGTATGAAACACTCATATAGAAATCCATGTCAGGTCTTTGGATGCGATACAACCTTAAAACAACTGCTCTGGGTATTCTATTGAGACCATAATGAAATAAAACACTCCCTTCTTTCACAACTATTGTATTTACTATATACACCCAAGAAACACTTAAGCCACCTTTCAGTGATAACAGTGCTAAGGTGGTGGATGCCACTTAACTGATGACATGCATTTTTAGCAGATAAATACTCAGATGTCATTTCACAATATGGACTAACAGCCTTTCAAGTTTTATAATAATGCAAACAATATTTCAACAGCTTGGTACAAATTCTACCACCCTGACTCATGCATAGTAACCCGGAAATCAACTGAATTATTTGCATAGCAATGTAAGTAAGTAGTAATCACAAGTGTGTCAGAATCTACCTTCTTAGAAATAATTTACCTTTTAACCTGAAGAAATACATAAATATGAAGATATGTAGGGTCAACCTAAATCTTGGAAAAGGTCAACAGCAGAGACCAAATCCTGAGGTATTTACTTAATCCTTATTTGTGAGGCAAACACCATGGAACACCAACTACTGAAAGGCAGGCGCTAATCATATAAGTAGAAACACACATCCTCTGAATTAAGGTGTGCATTCATGCAGGCACAAATTTCATCGTTGCAAGTTGCAGTCACAAAAGGGAGGCCAGACCTCACTTCTCCGGTAGATCGATTCCTATATTCCTCCAGATAATGGAAAGACAAGTGTGTTTTAATACACAAAGGCAGATAACCACTCAGAATCAACATAGGAGGAAAAAAGCACAAGAGAAACATACAAATGTTCCATTTCTATTAGATCATTTAATTGGTTGTAATCTCTTCCATATAATTGTACAGAATGGGAGATAACTGTTCTTGTCTGTGTCTGGCTGAGACGGACATATCTGTGACTCGGGGAAGTAAAAAACAGCTTCTCCCTTCCCCCTCCCCAAATATTCCTTTAAACATCTTTTAAATAATTTCACACTGCTTTCAGATTTCTCTGTACTCCATGTTTTATTTAAAGTCTGTTGTGGGTGGGAAAAGAAAGGATCTGCATCCCTCACCTACTGAAAAAAAGTCTAGGCGTCTTCTCCTTGCCCCCAAGAATATCAAAGCTCCATCTCTGCCTATATCTCCACTGCTGGTTTCTTATCACATCTCATCCTGCTCCCTTTGCTTTGCCAATCCCATTGTTTCCTTTATTTCCTTCTTCTACGCTCATCTTCATGCTTTTTTTCCATGCCACCTGCTTTCCTGGAACACTTCCTTATCCCACTACGCCAGGCACATACCCTTTTTTCACGTAAACCCCTCCTGAAAAGTGTCCCCTCCTACGAGTCCTACAAAAAAACCCTCAACCCATATGTGAAAAGACAACCCCCCACCCCAGCACCAGGCAGCAGCATGATAGGGTTCACCCAGCCCAGTTTACCTTTTGTCCACCTATGAAAGAAACATAATGTCAATGTCTGATACTAAGCCTGCCTCTGGGCATAATTTTTTCATATACACTAGTGCAGTAATTCCCCATAAACCTTGTAATAAAAACCATTCTACCATTTCCACAATAAACATAAAGATACAACAGGTTTTTCTCATTCCCTTCTTCATGGGCATCACCTCCAAGTTACCTACCTGAGAGTCAATCACAGCACTTTGTTCACAGTACCTTTGCCCTGATCCGGTGTCCCACTCTCCTGGCCTCCCTGCCTGAGAGTGACCAGTCTTCCCATAGCCCTTCACTCAAGTCTTTTGCCCACAAATTCCCCTCCCTGGCTTCCCTGTAGGGTGACCAGATGTCCCAATTTATAGGGACAGCCCCGATTTTGGGGGCTTTTTCTTATATAGGCACCTAAAACCCCCGACCCCCGTCCTGATTTTTTACACTTGCTATCTGGTCACCCTACCTCCTTGCCTGGGAGCCCTGCACCTGCTCAGGAGGATCCATCCTCCCACAACAACAATCTTGTTTCTGGGCTCAGCTCCCCTGACCTCACTAGATCTTCTCCTTTTCCTAGGTACCACTGTCCAAGCCTTCTGCTAATCAGGGTCCCCAGCTTTGGTCAGTTCTCACAGCACTTCTGTTGCTGGTCCCATTCAAACTCAGTTCTCTCTACTGGGTTTCTTGAAGCTCTCTCCCAAGCAACACCTGCCAGCTCTTCCTCGCTGCTTCCTAGATCTCAGTTGGGCAACAGTCACCTACATCTTCTGTGTCAGACTTCTCGCAGGCCCTGACTTTCCAGCTCTCTCACTTACCTCTCCTAATAGGGGGTTCAGATGATCAGTTACTGGTGCACTGGCCTCTTATCTTTTAATTGGCAGATGTTGCCCTGTGACACCATATACTACCACCAATTTACATGCATATATGTTTTAAGTTATTGCTATAATCAGCATCTCTCTGAGTAATTTTGTTTCATCTTTGTCTTTTAGACTGTAAGCTCTTTGGGTCAGATAATGCCTCTGTTTGTGTCTTGCATACTTAACATTTTGTTGGTGTGTGTTAATTATTTGTGAAGTCTTTCATCGCCGCATACTCCCTCTGTTATACCTAGGAGGGGCTGCCACAGGGAGATAAACAGTACAAAATATATCTAAAAAATAATTTCATGACCAGACTTAAAATTCACACTTCTGGATTTAGAGACTTTTCCTGGCTCCATATGATGCACATATATAGCAATGAACAGCGTAATGAGGCCCCTCTGGACCTGAGAGGGAAGGACAATTACATTTCCCCCGGGTGGGCAGAGCCAAACCCACCCTGCCCTCCTCACCGTAAGTGGAGGGAGCTGTAGCTCAGTCATGGCTGGATCTGGGAAAGAGGTGGGGTTCTCTTCTACAGAGCCAAGCCCTCTGCAGGAAGAGGTTAAGGAGCTGCTCTAAGCCCTGGCAGCTCTGACCCACTACATCTGCAATGCATGTACAGGCAGGAGGGAGAGTTGAAAAGGGGAGCAGAGTAGCTCACTTGCAGGCAGCTAATGGAGGTGAGCAGATCTACACTCTGAAGCACCACAAAGGAGCACTGTGAGAGACCCAGATGGTGGGGCCCCTGATTATTGATGGTATACCTGGCCTGCTGAGGGGAAAAGATGCTGGACATTTGCAGGTTGGAGATTTCTTACATTTATTTGTTTACAAGCCTTTTCTTTTCCCTCATGTATGGGGAGGCTGGTAAAAAGTGATCCAGGGAGGCAGCTGCATCGCGTGTCAGGGTGAAGGACTCAGCCACCTACCTTTGGGTATCAGATCAGAATCCAGTGGAGCAGATGGGCCTGGGTTCTCCTACCCCTTCTCCCAATGCGTTTGGAGGCAAAAAAGCCTCTCTCTGATACTGGAGACTCAGGATTAGGAAGACCCCATATCCCAGAGAGTCACAAGTCAGTGATTTTGGTCAGGTGAAGCCCGAACACACTTGCTGGGCAGCAAAAATAACCCTTTGTTGGACTTCTTCATATCCCAAAAGGCATCGTCACAACTTGTGGCACAGCCCAAGGGCCAAAGTATAGAAGGGGACAGACCACCTCAGGGCTGGAGCACCTATCAACAGGGGGTACCAAGACAGAAAAGCACCTATCATACCCTAACCTGACCACAAGACAGTGCATGTGGGGAGCAGATCCCTTCACGAGGTTCTTTCCCTTTGCAGATGGACATATATCACTTTACCTGAGCCCTTCTTTCCACAGGACCATCCCTTCACCTGCCCAGTGGTATAAAGAGGAGGGACTAATAATGCATCAAACCCAAGACTTTGCTTTTTCAACTACACAATTTTTTTTTTCATTTGCTTTCTGTAGAATTTTTTTATTTTTTCTCATCAAAATTGAACATTCCAAAATTCATAGATATTTAGGTCAGAAGGGACCATTATGATCATCTAGTCTGACCTCCTGCACAACGCAGGCCACAGAATTTCACCCACCACTCCTGCGAAAAACCTCTCACCTATGTCTGAGCTACTGAAGTCCTCAAATCGTGGTTTAAAGACTTCAAGGAGCAGAGAATCCTCCAGCAAGTGACCCGTGCCCCATGCTACAGAGGAAGGTGAAAAACCTCCAGGGCCTCTTCCAATCTGCCCTGGAGGAAAATTCCTTCCCGACCCCAAATATGGCGATCAGCTAAACCCTAAATCAGCATATGGGCAAGATTCACCAGCCAGATACTACAGAAAATTCTTTCCTGGGTAACTCAGATCCCACCCCATCTAATATCCCATCACAGGCCATTGGGCCTATTTACCATGAATATTTAACTACCAAAACCATGTTATCCCATCATACCATCTCCTCCATAAACTTATCGAGTTTAATCTTAAAGCCAGATAGATCTTTTGCCCCCACTGCTCCCCTTGGAAGGCTATTCCAAAACTTCACTCCTCTGATGGTTAGTAACCTTCATCTAATTTCAAGTCTAAACTTCCCAATGACCAGTTTATATCCATTTGTTCTTGTGTCCACATTGGTACTGAGCTTAAATAATTCCTCTCCCTCTCCGGTATTTATCCCTCTGATATATTTATAGAGAGCAATCATATCTCCCCTCAAACTTCTTTTAATTAGGCTAAACAAGCCAAGCTCCTTGAGTCTCCTTTCATAAGACAAGTTTTCCATTCCTTGGATCATCCTAGTAGTCCTTCTCTGTACCTGTTCCAGTTTGAATTCATCCTTCTTAAACATGGGAGACCAGAACTGCACACAGTATTCCAGGTGAGGTCTCACCAACGCCTTGTATAACAGTACTAAAACCTCCTTTTCCCTACTGGAAATACCTCTCCTGATGCATCCCAAGACTGCATTAGCTTTTTTCATGGCCACATCACATTGGCGGCTCATAGTCATCCTATGATCAACCAATACTCCAAGGTCCTTCTCCTCCTCCGTTACTTCTAATTGATACGTCCCCAGCTTACAACTAAAATTCTTGTTATTAATCCCTAAATGCAAGACCTTACACTTCTCACTATTAAATTTCATCCTATAATTATTACTCCAGTTTACAAGGTCATGAAATGAAAAAAGCACTGCCAGGGTGCTCATTGGGAGGTGTAGTTCAGTTGTCTCATGTTCCCATTCTCTTCTATAGCTTCTTCAGCTGGACTTCATGCATGGGGGGGGAGACATCAGACTTCCATGATGCACTGCCTTCCCTCATCAAGCAGAGAGACTGTGATGCATCTTGGGAAGTCTAGTCCCATCAGAAAGCCCTGCCTATAAAGGAAAATGGGAGCATGTGCCACTCAAACCACAGCTCTTATGAGGCACTGTGGTGACATTTCCAAATCAACATATTTAAATTTTTCTGCCAAAATATTTTATTTTTTGATTATTCACTGAAAAGTCAACATTTTCTGTGGGAAGAAAAAAAAGGGGTTCCAACCAGCATTAATGTATGTAAAGTTGTTGAGGGAGGTGATTGGAGTGAGGGGCATAGGAAGAGGCCTTCCGTATGCTGATAATACCTAACTCTGTTTCTTAATTCTCCAAAAAGCTGTAGTAGTCAAAAACCTTACCTAGTACCTACGGGAGATTGAGGTACAGATGAGGGCTAATTGCGTGATGCACTGTCCAGATAAAATTAAGGGAAGATTGCTATGTTGGGAGTAAACAACTTGAAAAGCTAGCAGAGATTATATTGGCCCCCTAAAGTGAGGGTGTGCATGCATTGTTTGTTAATCAAGATTACAACTGGGGGTCTGGTTAGAGTCCCAGCTGCTGTTAGAAGGTTGTAGAGAAGCAAAAACTAGAACAGCTTTCTCCTCACCCCCATCTTTATGTGCCAGGAAGTAGCAAATCTTTCTTTCAAATGGGCGCCATGTGATAGCTGTTCAAGTCTGTGTCATCTTGACTTTAGGTAAGAGAAATAAAATGCTCCGCAGATCCCCATAACTTCTAAATCTATCTGGAAACTGAAAATTGTCCATCATGTGGTGTCTCACTTATTGAGCTAAAAGCACAATACACCAGTATTCTGGGATCTGCACTGGCTGCTGTTTAGCTTCCATGTGAGCTTCCATGTGAGCATAAGGTGTTGGTTTTAAAGCCCTGAATCGCTCGGGACCCACCTAACTGTATTACTGCCTGTCTCCCAGTACCATACTGCTGAAACTGGAATCAAGCTGGAAGGTCTTAAACTGGAGCCCCTGGAGCTAAGGGATAAGAACTTGCTGGCAGAGAATTTTCCATGAGGGGTTTCGACTTTGGAACTCACTCCACTCCTGGTCCCAAGCAGCCTGCATCTGCTGACCCTAAGGGTTACTTCCAAACCCATCTATTTGTTGTGGATTTCAGGGAGAAGAAAGCAGGCTGAGGTCTGGCTGTTCGGGAAGAAAAACACCATATCATTTAAAATTGTCATTTTTCTATGGGATAAAATCATGCTGCTCATTTTGTTATTCACTAGTTGATTGCATAGCTTTAAAGATTTATCACAAGTGCCTAGAGCCAGGGATAACTTATTATTTTATTCATAAAGTGAAAGAAAATGTAAAATCAAATGGAGTTTCCCAGTCTGAAGAGGGCATAGCAGAAAGGTTAATGTAACCTGGGGTGGCAACAGATGAACAGTTTTACCATTGCTGATTGGAGACAGGAGAGGATGGTGATACATGACCCCACCTGGCCACCACATTCCCACCTTCGAATCCCTAGCCCTGTCTGGGGAGGGTCACAGGGGGACATGGAGACAGCAACACACATTAGCAGGAAAAGGAGATCCATCCACGGAGGATCCTCTCCCCATGCACATGCTGGCCCATTTTACAAATGAGCAGTCAGCTTGGGCCATCAACGAACTATTCTACCCAAACTCAACTCTTTGGATTCCCCTATAAATGCATTACTGTCCTCAGTGATTTTAAGCGTGGTGTTCTTTTTTAAACAAATGCCTGGAACACAAGAAACAGTTTAATATTCCAAGTGGGAACAACACAAATGGACCGTGTCACCTTATATAAATAAAGGAGGTCGGGTCATAAATATAAATGAGAAAATACAACTACAAATATGCAGAAGAGATATCAAAGACTAAACATATATGCTTAAATCGCTATAACTATGTTTCTCAGGGGTGTGAAAAATCCTGACCTAATCCCCGGCGTAGACAGTGCTATGTCAACAGCCAGGCTTTTCCTGTTGACATAGCTACCGCCTCTCGCAGAGGTAGATTAACTATGCCAAGGGAAGAAGTTCTCCCGCCAGCAGTAGCATCTTCACTGAAGCACTACAGCAGCGCAGCTGCACCGCTGCAGCATTTTAAGTGTAGAGCTGTCCGTAGAAATACAATTCCCCTGAATGAGGGGACCATAGTTAAAGAGAAAATTGTCTCAATAATGCTGTACACAAATAGCGAAACATTTTAATTACAGGCAAAGACCCTTAAGTCTTACTTAGTGTTTACACAAATTCCCATTAATTTCAATGTGAACTGAACCTCAGGATTTGGCCCGTAGAAAATATTAAAAATATTTAAAATGCAATGGGCTTAGGGAAACGTTAGGTATAATATGTCCTCTTTCCTGTACCTCAGCTTACCTTTCTTCTGGGTTACATTCCAAAGTCTAGTCTTTTCAGGGCTTGAACAAGCCTATCTATGTATATATGAGAGTTAAATCTCTGAGAGAATGGAAGTGACAAAAAACTCTAAAGAAAAAAAACATATTTACTAAATCTACATATGTGTGTATATAGAAATACAAAACTTACTGGTGTGTGTGTGTGTGTATATATATATATAAATGCATAACAGTTTAACCCATGAAACAACTGTGAATATTGTCAATTTTTAAAAGATAATCAGGGGTGGTGGCGCTCCCCAAGTTCTAGTACTTGTTACTACCACAGGTACAAATGCAGTATAATGTTGTGCATGCACACATACACACACTCTCCCAGAGCTCTTCTCTGGGAGGATTTACCCTTTCGATATCTATGGAATGGTGTCCAAATCCTCTGTAGAACACACCAGCTTCTTAAAGATGGAAAACATAGATAGTCCCACAGTCTCCTTCAAACTCTCCCCAACATCCATCTACAATTTGTATAACCTGAGGCAAATTCTAGTTCTCTTCTCCTCTGGGGTAAAGGACCCTGCAGTCTAAATCCAACAAAACTAGCATTATCTGTGGAACAGTCCTTACAGAAGATCCTTCTGGTCCTTGCGCTGGTCTAATGCAGAGTTCTTCAGTCTGGTTCCCATTCCTTCCATTTATAAATCCCACCCCCCACCTAAGTTCCCATTGGTTCCACTCTCAGAGAATGATTGTGGATATGTCCTCCCTGGCTATTTGCCCACACTGGAAATAACCTAAGTAGTTTCAAGCAAATAATGAGCGTGCCTTCTCCAACATCTGGGTCATTGTGGCCCGTCCAGCAGTCACCCCACTCAGCTCCTGCACGTCTGCAAGCACCCAGAGTACCCAAAACAAAACCCAAGAAATAATGTACCCTTTCCATTGTTTCTTTCCTTATTTACACCACTAAATGCTGCAGTGAGAACATGTGGGCTGTACAAACATTAATGTTTAAAAAACAACTGACAAAGTCCAAGGGAACTGTATACATGAATTTCCTGTTATGTCACACTGGATAAAGAAATCCTTAAAGATGATTAGGAAGATTAGTAGAAATAGGAAACACCTCTATTCTGTTTTAGGTTCTAACCCAAGATGTGGGTCTTCTGAGACTGTCCTCTTTCTGCAAGGAAAGAGAGAGGAAAATGTGGATGTTGCCTATGTTACCTTTTCCTTGGCATGGAAATGGTAACCTAGGCAACTTTACATGTACATGAGAACACTATGTACATTGCCTACATACATACACACTTACGTCTGTATTCCTGTAAATAGGTGGGATAAGATGTCTTCATTCTCTTCAAATGAACTGAACAATCAGTTCTGAAACGTCTATAATATGCTTTCTACAAAAAAGGTGAATAATGCCATGTCATTTAAATAGATGTAAATACAATTGTCTTGAATGGGCTGAAATGCCTTTGGAGTATACTAGGCTAGTACATTTTTTTCCAGGTGGAATACAGCTGGGACAAGGCTTCTTACTCAATAATAAGGTAAACTAGTGCCATTATTGTGGCTGCCCAGTACACTAAGCTATCAGTAGCAATGGCAGAGGTACTGCAACTCAGACAAGCACTGTAGATACTTCAGCAGCTAGGCCTTCTGGCTCCCCATAACTACTGAGACACATGGCTAAGGGGAAAAGGAATTTTCCTAGGGCTGGCAGGAAAGGGGAAAGTTGCAGATACTCTAGGTACAAAGGTTTAGACAGTTACAGTTGAAAGTGAGTAATAGCAGTTGTCATTTGGGCTCCTGGGGGCAGTCCAAATCAAGAGTCAGGGCTCTTTGGGCCTAGTATGTGGGGTGCCCTCTCCAGTCCAGGCTCTATTCCAGCAAGTAGATGCTTGCAGGGTCCCAGGACAGACCTATCTTTTACTGTAGGCCATCTGTGCATGCTCCCTCCCCAACTCCTGCTGCTCCACCATAGTCCCACAGAGACCTGCACCCAGCTTTATCATCTGACAGCCATTTGACAGTTCCACATTCAGCTCTTTCCACAGTTTCTCAGGCTTCTCTCCAGCCCCTGCTGCCATGCAACTTCCACCCACAAAGAGATCTGGCCACTTCCTGGTTCAGGACCTTTCCCCTGACATGGACAACAGAAAGGATAGTACTGTGGGGAAGGGACTAATAGCAATTGTAGTCCCCTCTTTGGTGAACCATCACACTGGACTTTGGTTAACTAAAGTTTCTCTGTTTCCTGAGGTAGTTTTTTTCTTTAGACTTTTTGAAAGAGCATACCGAACAAAAACATAAGATCTACAGCAGCACTTCTTGGGTATGCCTAGCAGGGAGCATGTCTTCCAGCCTGGGTAGACGGACCCACGCTAGCTCCACTCATGCTATAGTTCTAGAAATAGAAACGTGGACATTGCTGCACAGACAGAGGCTTGGGCTATTGCTGGAGTCCAAGCCCACCTGAGCCCTGGGTCTGAGCCACTGCCTGTGTCGCAACACCAACACGGCAATTTTAGTCACTCACTTGAGCAGAGCTAGCACACGTCTGTCGACCTAGGCTGGGAGGCACGATCCCAGATGCAGTGTAGACATACCTTGTATCTCATGTGCCCCAGACCTGCTGTTTCTTTGTAGTTGTGAACAGCAACAATTACAAAGAAACGAATAGCCTAAAGCATAGAAGAGTCCCCTGACCAGTTCTATGTGCTAGTAGCCTGGCTGCTCTACCAAGCAAGGTGAGCAGGTTAGATACTTTCTGGTTGACAGTGATCACTCACCAAACCAAACCACTTGTTTAAACTTGCTGGTCCTGGCTAAGCCCCCATAGCAGAGGCAATGGTATTTGGTTTCTTTCCAGGGATAAGTTTGGAATGTGATGCTCTCAACCCAAAAGGATTCCTCTTTTGAGCACTGAAAAGTCAGTACACTCCATCACACAGGATTATAGCAGTACAGAACAACTGCTTTTGGTTGATAAAAGTACTCTCTTTTGACTAGATGCTGCATTTCTTAGTAAACAATACTTCCACTGAATAGCTGGGGATTGGTTCCCAGAGGTGTACACTTCAGTGTTCAATGTAGCAGTTTCACCCAAAGCTAAAACCCCATCATTTTAAGGTGAGCCAGAGCTTTTTAAGTTTGCACTCATACAATGGTTTGATTATTTAGGTGTTGAATATTTAAGCACTCTCTTACTGTGGATTACTTTTTAGCAAAATAGGCAGCCTCGGCATATCACTCATTTCTTATGTTCTTCAATTACTTTTCTAATTTATCAAAAATCCATCATACTGCCAGTTAGACAAGGACGGAGTTACAGCAGTGCAGTGGTTATGCGTTAAAGGGCTAGAGCTAAGTCAGCCAGCTGCACATTTGACATCCAATGAGATTCTCTGGCATTTAGACATTAAATATTGAGTATATGACATTTTAAAAGGCAAAAGCACTTAACCCACATATAATTAAGTTCTCAAGTCACTATTGCCTTTTCCAGCTGAGCCAAAATAGCAGCAAAAAACTTGTTGAACAGAGGCTATAAAATCACCTAGCCAGTCCATTGACCTGTATATTTGTCATGTTCACATAAGTTTCTTGTGCTTCATTTTGAAAGGTCATAAGTTCCATGGAATGGTTTATGAATTTAGTTATACTTGCACATATGTATTTCTGCCTGTACTCAAGTCTATTACATACGTATTTTAGATTGTGATTTTTAACGAATATAAATGTGTATATTTAGCCACACATTTTCTTGGAATTTATTCTTCCTCTGAAGGGGAAGTTAGTAATGCATGAAGTGAGAAAACTCTGACGTATCTTGGAATTTGAACAAACCAAGTAATTCTGTGTCCTGTCTTGGCCTCATAGAATTAACACTTAAGTACTTTCTGGAAACTGAAAGACTGTTTATGCATCAACCAGGGAATTCTATTAACCCTGATCAAAAAGTGATTTATTACAGGGCCAATGGATCACAAATAATTTAATCTAGAACAGTAATTGATTATTCTTATCTTCTAATATTTTGCAGTTATCAAAGTTCAAGTCTGAGGTGCAGCATTGCTTGTACGGACATATGCTTTTTAATTCACAAGTGCTATATATCCCAAACCTAGTAATAATTTGTTATAGGGTTACAAACTGGCTAGTGGGATTTGGGATTGAGCATACTTGTTTTTATCCTAGACTCAGGGGTGATTCAGGGACTGGTCACAACATTTTCTATTAGGTGTTAAATCAAGTCTGAGATGCCTATAGAACAGAAGTCAAGAGAAAGGAATGTGGATAATGGTTTTCTACCTCAAGAGAAGTGTCACTATGGGAAATTAAAGGAATGATTAAAGTAGAAATCCTCAAGAGCACCACTTCGTGATGTGGACAGGGACATATTTGGGCCAAGCTTCTAGAGTTTTCACACTAACCAAGGCAAAAAAGGTAGAAAAGTAGAATTACCTTCACTCAAAGTCCATTCCTTTATTTCTTTTCTAATCTCTAAAGTCTACCATTTAATAAGAAACAGAAAGTGAACAAAAATAAATTCACATTTGAAATGACATTAAGAATAGTGTTTAATTCTACAGTTTTTCTAGCGAGGCTATAACACTACCTATTCATTGCTGTCACTCACAATTTAAGAGCTGATCATCAAAAACAAGCCTTATAGACAGACATTAAATAAGAGAGTCTCCAATCTCATTTAACCTAAACTCAATTACTATAATTTATCATTGTCCACTGGACATTGAAAAAATATTAACAAATCTAGTAGGAAGATTATTAAGTTCCCAGTAATAAATTTAGTCTCCACATCATAGATAAAATTAAATAATAAGTTTCCACATGAGACCAAGAATATTATTCAAACTCTTACAAAAATGATTATTTTAGTGTTTCCATTCAGTGAAATTTCCATTTCCATTTCAGCTTTATGGGAGAACAAATTTGTACAGGGACTGTCTCAATATCCTCAGAAAGTCATAAGTCACCCAGCAATCCTATGGCACATTGCCACACCATGAAGGACATGCAAATTTGCTTCTATAATAGGCTGGGTTCCTTTTAGGTTGCATTTGGGTGTTTTCAGAGAACTTTTCCCCTCAAATATTCTTCCAGTTATGGGGGTGCTTGATCTCTGAAAGTTTCAAAAGAGTCTATAGAGGTCTGGCTTGTTTAGGAAGGTTGAGTATGACTAGATCCCGGGTCAGGAGCAACCTCTCCCTGCTGCAGTTAGCTTGTACCTGATCTGGTGAGTCTTTGTGGGCAGCTGTCTACCTCCCAGCAGCTCTGTCACAAGAGTCAGCTAACTTTGGGGCTCAGCAGCCTTCCTCCTGGTTGCTGCCCCTTCCTCTAACTTTCCCTTCTAAGCTTACTTCCTCCAAGTGGAGCAGGCTGTGCAAGTGTGCCTATTAAGTACTGGTTAGACCCATAAGACTTGTTAGCCTTTTCCTGACTGGGATACGGGGGTGTCCCATCACAGATTCCAGTATTGGCCCCTCATTCCTCAAGCCAGCCAAGGCAGGGAGTGCTGATAGGACAGAATGCTGAGCATTCCAAGAGGTTCTTTAAAGGTAGTAGTCCCTTACCTCATTTCACCAAATTGTTTCCCTAAGAAGCTTGCAATTTTGACACTTGAGTGGAGTGTTGCTGCTATGGGCAACCACTGAATTCTCTGTTGACTCAAATGGTGCCAGGATTGCTAGTACAAACAGCTTTACTGCTCACCCTTTAGATTCAGAATACAGAAGATGCTGGCTAATTCAGTTGACTTTCCCATTGAAATCAACAGGAGAAGGATTGTTGAACTTTGGCACCCGTTGCAGTGCTTAGCATTTCTAAGATTTAGCTGTGAATTACTAATTACCCACCAGATAATATGTCCCAGACTGAGAGAAACCGAAGATTTATATCGTATTTCTAAATACCTGTCACTTCCTAATTGCTACAAGCAGCCTACTATACTGAATAATATCAATCTTTGATTATATGCCTGCTTGACTGATTTGTAATAGAATTAAAGATAGTCATATTTCCACTAATACTGCAGCTTACCAAAAATGATAAAGTTTTGAATCTAGTAGTTTTGTTAGTTAAATGCAAACTTCTGGAAAAGTACTAAACAAAAAGAGATAAAAGCAAATTCCCATGACATGCTAGTGAAGTCAAGCATTTCTTATCAAGGAATTCTAGACTTTTGCATGAAGAATTGAAAGAGAATATAACGCATCCCTTTATAAACACCACCTAGTTTTGTTCTTCTTACTTTTTATTTCAGACATGTGGTTCTGCTCAAACATCCAAAGTGATGCAAATACTCTGAGCAAAAAAATTTGCCAATCGATTATTTCATTATATTATTTCATCGATTATATTTCATGTATATGTTTTTCAAACAATTACAGTTTTCTTAAATTTGAATTTATTCACTAGATCGTTTCTGCAAATAATTCATAGTCTATTTATGAGCAATTTGCAAGTACTCAGTATCAAATTCAACTTGGTTTGTTCAGATTTGAATGGGTGCAGAGATCACAGGGCACTGTTTCTGTTCTGGACTGGATGAGTGGAATTCTTTGAATCAGACTTCTAGTGTGAATATAAATTCAAAATTATTCTTCGTGAATATGTTTGTTTCATCCAGCTCTATTTGGATTCCTCATTAGTTGGGACACTGAATGCTCCATTGACTCAAATGGTGCCTGATTGCTATTAGAAACAGCTTTACTGCTCACCCATTAGATTCAGAATACAGCAAACACCTTTTTCCTTTTCTCTTCTCCCAGACTGAGAGCTTCTAGATCATTACATACCAAAGCAGATGAACTTCACAAACAAATGCTTTGTAAACCTATACTTTCTTTGGAAGACAAAGTCAAGACTTTATCTTTTTCTAGATAGGCATGTGATTAGGTAGAGCAGCAGCTGACGGCAGCATGAGCAAACAATCAGAACTTTCCAGTATGTGGAAGGAAATTTAAATCATCCTTTGAAAAATATAGCAGAGCATCAGACAGAAGTTATGGAAAACCCAAATGCAAGATAACTCCATAAACAGCATGCGGTTAAATGCTTTATGATTTCTGCTAAATGGATTTCTTCAATGAACAAACTAGGAAATACAAGTATTTCAGTTCTTGGAAAAAGTCAACGCAAGAAAGAACTCATTTGTTAAATCACAAGTCCCAGGAGCTAGGATGACAAATGAAATATGATAATGAAGCAGAGAACTGAGAACAAGAGCTACTGATGATTTGCTGCATAGTTTTAGTGCTTTGCTACCATACGAGTTCTCACATTTTAGTTGCATTTTTTGCTAAGCCTTTGAACAATGTGCTGTTGATATTGAGTTTGTAACCATCATACCTCAACAGCAAAATAAACACACCAAAGTTCAGTTTCAATGGCAACCTAACTGATCATGTACGACTCAAAATATAGGCATGCTCTGAAAGGTGACTAGATCAATAAGAGAGAGTTGTATATTGAACAACTGCAAGAAAATTCACAGATTTCAAGCTCAGAAGAAACCATTGTCATCATCCAATCTGATCTCCTGTAGAGCACAGGCCAGAGAACATCTTCAAAATAATTCCTAGAGTACATCTTTTAGAAAAACATCTCACCTTCATTTAAAAATGGTCAGCAATGGAGAGTCCACCATGGCCTTTTGTAATTGTTCCAATACTTAATTACCCTCTCTGTCAAAAGTTTATGCCTTATTACCAGTCTGAATTTGTCTCGCTTCAACTTTTAGACATTGGATCATGTTATACCTTTCTCCGCTAGATTGAAGAGCATATTGTTAAATATTTGTTCCCCACGTAGACACTTACAGACTGTAATCAAGTCACTCCTTGGCCTTCTCTTTGTTAAACTAAATAGATTAAGCTCCCTGAGTCTAACTAGAACTGTAATTCTTTAATAATTCTGGGGGCTCTTCTCTGAACCCTCTCTAATTTATTGTGAATTGTGAGCCATCAAAACTGTGCACAGTATTTTAGCAGTGGTCACACCAGTGCCAAATACAGAGTAAAATAACCTCTCTACTCATACTCAAGAGTCCCCAGTTTATTCATTGCATTAGTCATCCATAATAACTCCCAATCTTTTTTCAGAGTCACTGCTGTCTAGGATAGAGTCCTCCATCCTGTATGCTTGGCCTACATTCCTTGCTCCTATATGTATACATTTACATATATTGTTTGCTTGCGCCCAGTTTACCAAGTGATTCAGATTGCTCTGTCTCACTGACCTGTCATCTTCCTTATTTAGCACTCTCCCAATTCTTGTATCCTCTGCAAATGTTATCAGTGATGATTTTATATTTTCTTCCAGGTCATTGATAAAAATGTTAAATAGTGTAGGGCCAAGAACCAATCCCAAGAGGACCTCACTGGAAACACACCTGCTTGATGATTATTCCCCACTTACAATTACATTGAGAACTATCAGTTAGTCAGTTTTTAATCCATTTAATGTGTGTCAGGTTAATTTTACATCATTCTAGTTTTTAGTCAAAATGTTGTCCGATACCAAGTCAAACAATTTATACAAGACTAAGTACATTATGTCAACACTATTACCTTTAGTAACCAAACTTATAATTTCATTTGAAAAAAAGATATCTAAGTTAGTTTGACAGGATCTATTTTCCATAAACCTATGTTAATTTATATTAATTACATTACCCTCCTTCAGTTCTTTATTAAATCATGTTCTGTATCAGTCATTCCATTCTCTTGCCTGGGATCAACATCAGTCTGACAGGTCTGTAATTACTGGGTCATCCTGTTTACCCTTTTTAAAAACAGGCACAACATTAGCTTTCTTCCAGAATTTCCCCAGTGCTCCAAGGCTTATTGAAAATCAACATTAGTGATCTAGCAGTCTCCTCAACCAATTCTTTTAAAACTCTTTGGTACAAGTTATCTTGACCTGCTAATTTGAAAATATCTAACTTTAGTAGCTTTTGTTGAACATCCTCCAAAGATACTAGTGAAATGGAAAGTGCATTATTATCACCATATGAGGAGACTATATCATCTCCCATACACACAAATACAGAACAGAAATATTTATTGTACACTACCTCCTTTTCTGCATTATTATTGATAATTCTGCCATTCACATTTAGTAATGGACCAGTACTATTGTCAGGATTCTTTTTGTTCCTAATATATTTTTTAAAACTGCATATTGTCATTAACTGTGCTGGCCAAAGATTTAACCTTGGAGCCCTTTGCTTCCCTTATCAATTTTCTACAATTCCTAACTTCTGATTTATATTCATTACTATCATTCATGACTTCCCCTTTCTTCCATTTATTATATATCATTTTTATAGTTGCCTTCACTTCTCCTCTAAAGCAGGCCAGTTTTTTAACCAGCACAGTCTTCTTCCTCAATTGCTCACACTGCGGCAGGAGTGCTCTATAAAAAAAAGATATGTTTATTTATGTGTATAAATGTGTAAATAGTTAGTTAAAAAGAAAATTTATGGTAGATGACACCCAAAATATGTACTATAATTACTGGATTTTATACAGGACCAATACAATTTTACTGTTGTGCACTGCAAATGGCTTCTTGTATGGTGCTTCTAACTTGCTGTTAAAAGTGAGGGTTTCTTTAATACTTTAATTCTTCCTTCTGGCTACCAGAGACATTGAGATCTACATTTACAAAGGTCTCTAAATGCCTCCAAAAGATGTAGATAGGTGTCTAAGTGCTTTTGTAAATCCCATGAAACAGGTTGAGTGCCTAACTCTTATTGACTTCAATGGGAATTAACTTGCTTAGGTGTTTGTATAAATGCCACTAGGCACCTATCTGCATCTTTAGTCATCTAAATACCTTTGTAAACCTGGACTGAGTTACTTCAGCAATGGCTGTGAGCAACATTCCACTCCAACCTGCGATGCAGATGTATGGGGATGTCTCAAGTCTATCATGAATGAACTTCCCTCTAAATCCTGCCATTTTCCATGGTTTGAAAATTGCTGCTGAAATCTCATCCTTCATCTCACAGCATGTCTATCCTGCTGCACAGGTAGCTCAGTCATAAGCAGAAACAGTTCATCCAGTGGTGCTGGATCCATCACCTGGAGGAGTGTGCAGAGCCTCATCTAAAATGTTTTGGCAGGCTAAAACCATATCCATGCAAGGGTACAGGAATGACAGATGCACTCTCCCACAATCCATTGTGAACCAATTCCTAAAATGCCTCCAGTTAGTGAGGCATTAAGAATCCTGGAATACAGCCCCAGAAATCCTAGCACAAAACTCATGCTGCTGAAGTACCTCTGTGGATGTCTACAAAGACAGACTGTGTGAGGCTCTGCAGTCTGGCTGCTCAGAGGCCAACTTGGCTAGCGTATGGGGTACACACTGCAGTGAAGACATGCCCTTTGGGTACTAGTTTAGGGCCTCCTGGACAAACTGAAGTGGCAGCAAGTCCAGACAAAGAAAGCATGGCACTTAAAGTGGTTACCCTGAATACAGCTATGCGTAAGGACGTCCTAATTTGTCAGCACTTATACCTAGCAGATGAAGAAAGTCAAGATATAGCTGAGACATTCTATACCTTGGGGGAGTGTGCTGTAAACCCATATTCCTCATTTTCATATAATTGTGATCTTACATATAAAGCATGCCTTTTAGGTATCAAGGGAAAGGTTATGATCTGCTGAAAATCATTTTTCTATCCATATATGTGTATCATTAATGCATATGAAGTTATGAGAATTGTGTAGTATGGTTGTCACTAAAACATGCTGTAAGTTGGGGAATTAGCCAGATATTAACTCCCCAGAGGCAACAGCAAGGAAAGTAACCAACGCCCGGGCGGGGTGTCAAACTACCCATCAACAGCCATTGTCCGGCAAGGGAGTTACAATGCAATGACTCATCTGCATGAGGCCACACCAGGAGAATTGCTCAAACTTGCTCAGAGAGACTCAGTAATGCTCACCTGACTCTGAAGGCGGGGGCGAGGGAGGGGGCAAAGCCAAGAGGGAGGAAAGGACATGATAAAAGGAAGAGACATTTGCCATGCTCTTCCTCTCTCTTCCCCCTACATCTACAGGCACCACCACCACCGAAGCGTTGATTAATGGGGGGAGCCTGGCTGAAGAGCAACCAGCCAGCCTGTGGTGAGAAGCATCTAAGTTTGTAAGGGCACTGAAAGTGTTAAGATCAGCTTAGAAAGCATTTTGCTTTTCTTTCATTTGACCAAATCTGACTTCTTATGCTTTGACTTATAATCACTTAAAATCTATCTTTATAGTTAATAAATCTGTTTGTTTATTCTACCTGAAGCAGTGCGTTTGGTTTGAAGCGTGTCAGAAACTCCCCTTGGGATAACAAGCCTGATACATATCAGTTTCTTTGTTAAATTGACGAACTCATAAGCTTGCAGCATCCAGCGGGCATAACTCCACACTGCAAGACAGAGGTTCCTAGAGTTGTGTCTGGGACTGGAGATATTCGCTAGTGTCATTCAGTTGCAAGTAGCTGGGAGCAGCTTACATGCCAGAGGCCATGCGTGAACAGCCCAGGAGTGGGGGGGTTCTCACAGCAGAGCGGGGTAAGCCTGGCTCCCAAAGTCAAGGATTGGGGTGACATAACAGATCACCGGTCCAGATAACACCAGAGGGGAACGTCACAATAGCTAAAACCTTAGATGCTTTAGAAAAATACTTTGTGCCTAAAAGAAATATGAGAGTTATATTTTTAGTGCATTGGATCAAAGTGAAACCATATACAAATTGCAATCCGGCTACATCAATAGTTAGCTTCTTCATACAAAATTAACACACTTATAGATGAACTTATTAGAGATTGTATAGTTTTAGGCACCAAAGATAATGAAGAAAGAATACATTGGCAACTGTCACAGCTGGAACTTAAACATACTGATGATATCTGCGGCAGTGGCAAAGAAGCAAAGACACTGCTTCAAAAACTTTAAAAGATTAGAAATAGCAGGAAAGTAATGCCTAGTAATGTCAAAGTTATAAAAACTGAATAATTTTACTTAATTGAAAGATATATATACTAGGCAACTTTACTGCTTTTCCACTATTTCTGTATTTCCTATACAGAACCCAGAATCTATGCTACAGTTTTTGAGCACCATCTATTATCTATTACTCACTGTTTATCCTTACTCACCCTCTCTTAAAATTTAACCATTGATGATACACTTATGATTGTTTCACTATAAATATATTTCAGTGCTATGATGGTATAAAGGACCTGATCCTGAGTTGTACCAGTCACACTGTGTGTGCACTGTTCTTTCAGAGACAGCTTATTTGGTCATTTCTGTGAGTGCCCAGTTACAGAAGCTGCAGGGAACTCTCCAAGGACTTGAGGAGTATGCACCTGTCACTAACCTGCGCAGCGAGGGCAGGGACCTGGAAGTCAGTGCTTGCGAGGGGAGAGGTTTCAGGGAGCTGAGCCACAGCAGGCACAAATGACTCCTTCACACTAAGGGTACCTAGTGGTAAGGTGTCTCACAACACTGGTACCCCTGGGGAGCGTCATAGTCCAAAAAACTGGTTACAGCATGAAGTTCCCTGAACACCTTCAGTGCCTTAGGGACCCTCAAGCACCTCACTGATACTTGAGCACAGAAAACTTACAAACTAGCCTCTCAAGATACTGTCAAACCACCACACATCCATTGGGGATCCTGTGACCATCAGCAGTCAAGGGAATCCCTTCTCATTAATATTTTCAATAACAAGTATTGTGGTAGCACCTAAGAATCTGAATCAAGGACCAGAGCTGCACTGGACTAATCATGATTTTAACAAATAACACAAAGACAGACCCTGCCCCAGAAAGCTCACAATCTAATAGACAATCACTTCAGTGGACCCATTTTCCCAGGAGCCACAGGGGGTGAATGAGGACTTAGAGAAGGTGGGAAGTGTAAGACCTCTGTGCAAGTGTCCAGCCTGTGCTTATTATTTTTATTAATTATTATTATGGCACCCCAATCAGAGCCCAGAGTACTAATTTCTGAACAAATACATAAGAGAAACATGAACCCTGCCCCACAGAGCTTACATGGATTTCAGGATCTCCTTCCTGAGGAGAGAGGAGAGGATGGGAATTCTATCCCTCACTGAACATGACTGTAAAGGAACTTCAGGGATTTTTCCTCACCCCAGCCTATCCTGCCATTTTTCCACTGTACGGAACTATCTGAGTCAATGTGTCTTTTTTGCTTTGCATGTTATTTATGATTCAAGATCAACAGGAACTTATTATTTCCCACCCTGGGCAAGTTTCAAATGCTTATAATTTAGGTGTACCATGACAGGGTCTATTGTTTGAAGGGAGATTTTAGTTATTGGAATTTCAGTTTATGCAATAAAAATGGACTTGACTAGGACACTTATTCAATGGCAATATTAACGGAATGAGTGTTGACAATGGCAGCAGACTGTAATGAGATAGCTGCATAAGATGCATTCCCTGCTATGTTGATGGTAAGCTGACAATGAATGAATGATATGGACACAAACTGTCAAGAAGGGTGCAAATAGACAAGGTCCTCATTAAATAAAGTAATGGTGATACTGATAGCTCCCTATTGTGACTCATCATATAGATAAATGACCAGATCTGGGGAGCTGACAGATGGTGAATGACAGTTATATAATTGAAAGTCAGTTGGAAGCTTGCTGAGAATGTTCCAGCAGTGGTTTTATGGTTTCATCCAGTCTCGGGGAGCCTTTGAGGTTTATTTTCCATAAAGTTCATGTTTTGGTTTTCACTTTTCACTCAGCTATAACTTCAGTGTGTGCTGCATTTATTTATTATTTCTTAATGAAATTATTTGATATGTTGCATTTTCTGGAAGTTTCATCACAATAATCTTTTGAAGCATAAGTCTTCGCAAGTACCATAGTCCTAAATGTAGCATCAAAATAAATGAGAACAAATTGAAATTAACACCACAATTCCCTTAAGATCATCCATTGTCTGTTTCCATAAACATTTTGTCAAGCATTTGAAAAATAAAGCCAGCTGAGCCAGAGCTTTTTCGAATCAACTACATAAGATAAGCAGTGCCTACACATTCAGCTTAGAGCAGCTGAACAAATCAATATCACAGTATCAAAGATTCTTGGATCTAATTGCCTCCTAGCTGAAATGTATTTAAATATTAAAATGCTTGCTTACAGAACCTCTTAAAATTGTAATTTAGCTTTTATCCCCAAAGAAATTATTTATGCAATTACAGTCTGCGGTGAAAAATGCTTATTAGAGAAGCCGAGGGGACTCAATATGAACAAAGGAAAGATGAAGAGTAAACGACTCACAATACTTTATGCCTGATAGAGAATGACTTTTAGGAGCATTTGGAATGGATGTGAATCAAATGAGCTGAGCTTTCAGTTTGTAGACGACGGCTATACATATAAAGAGTGACCACATTGAGAACAACCCACTGGAGGTCCCCTACTATCATCCATGGCTTAGTGTAAATAAATAGGAGTCTTTCCATTGACTTCAATGAGTTCTGGATCAAGATCTATGTTCGTACCTTATTCATCCCTTTTATTTGTCACAATAAAAAAATTCCATGGTTAATGTTTGGAGTCATTCTGAAAAAGAATTATACCCTCCTCCTCTACTCAGCTCATTAATTAGCAGTTTATTATTATTAATTTAGTGTGTTGGAAACTCCTGGGTAATTTTTGCAGGACTAGTCCTAAAAACATCAAACTCCAGCTTTTAAAAAAAAATCTCAAATTTTAGATAAGCTTTGTGTGCTTTTTTCCCCCTGCCTGCATCTGAGTGATGATTACTATCCATCAGTGGATTCCTCTGCCCACATCACTAGCTTATTTGGCTCAAGCCTGTGAGCTTTCTGAATTTGTGTATGCAGCAGAAATCTAGTGGGACGGACTTTAATGGGACTGGAATAATTTCATTCTCTCAGAGGCAATTACAATTTGTGTGCTCCACTGAAGTCACTGAGTTGAGTCTGTACTCAATTGCAGACATCAACCTGCCAGGATTAACCATTTGGGATCTGGGGAGGAGAGGAAGGAGTATAATAGCAGCGTAGGGAGCATGAGGCTGTCTTGCGAAGTTTTTCACTTTTTGGTTGTTTGTGATGTACCGTGCAAGGTGTCTGCTCCAACCTTGAAAACTCCCACTCAGCCACTTGCCCAGGATGAACAACCTGAGAGATCCAAATGGACAGTACTGCTGGTTGGAATTTCCCCAAGTATGATTTTCTGAACCTTTTAAAGCATTTTGACCATCTTAAGCATTTTGACCATGGAGAATATTGATAATTAGACACAGGGGATAAAAGCCCAAGTACTCTTTACAGCTTTTTCTAGGTCAGATTATGCTTCTGGCAGATACCTGATGGATCTGTCTGATTTATATTATAACAAGAATTACTGGCTTGAATCAAAGGCCTAACTGAAGTCTATAAAAAGGGCTGAACATGGCTTATTAAATTCAACCATCTTCTCACAAAAGCTGTCTCATGCTAAAGATCTGCTCAACAGTGGAATCACCAGGTCCAAAGCCGCACTGAGCATCCCAGCCATTGCCACAAAGTGAACCATTGATTCAAAACATTAACATGTAAATTAAGAGTTTCCCTGGGACCGAAACAGCATAATATCTCTATAGTTTCTACATTCAGCGTTATAGTCCTTTTTGAACAGAAGCAGAGCAAAGCTTATCCACTAAGACTGTGGCATCTACTTAGGCAACTCAGCATCCTTGGAAGATAGTGACTTTGATAGAAGAGCTCTCTAGTGGAACAGAAAGTTCTGTTTCAGTCAATGGCAGGTATACAACATGTTTTTCTATACCCAAGGGAGTTCAGCAAAGCTGCTTTGTGTCACCAATGTTGCTCAATATCAGCACTGATTGGTTGACGGATATGCTTGAGGCCTCTGTCAGCAGCATTGATCTGAACACTATTCTGCTTTGAGATCTCAAATAAGCCAATGAGATTGCCTTGTTGGCTCACTTTGGTAAACCACTGCATCTGATGGCCAATTTTGCCAGGCCTAAATCTATACATATTGGTCTGATCAATAATATGAATAAAACTAAGTCCCTGGTCATTATCATCAAGCAGCCTCAAGCTCCAGATTACAGCCAGCTCACTATTAACCTGTCCAGATGGGATACTGAGCAGCTGGCAACTGTCAAGTATTAGGGCAGTGTAATAGACAATGCTGGAGGATGCTTGAAAGATGTGGGCACTTGTACAGCAGCAGCTGCTAGCATGTTTCAGGCCCTCCAGCAACCTCTGTGGGCACATCATGACATCAAGCTTCTCAAAGCTGCCGGTCTATAGGTATAGTTATACCTATGCCATCATACATAAGTGAACTGTAGGTGCTGAGGATAGCTAAAGAACACAATTGATGTTTCTGTTTCTTGTTGACTTCATCAGCTGTTCCATATCCAGCAGCAGGACAAGATTAGAAATGATGATACTGGAAGCTGAACTCAGGAACCGCCCCTTTCAGCATTGGTTCAGTTTTGGTGAGCTTGTGGTTATGGCCATATCACAATGAAAGTCCAGCAAATTCCAAAGCATGTGCACCAAAAGCTTCAGTGGCACAAGAAGATTGGCAGTGATGGACATAAACTGAATATCCGGTCAGGTCACCTTAAGCACATAGCCAGAGCTTGATCCAGGTGGTGCTCGATCTGCAAGGAGGTCATGTCCTTTTGAGATTAGCCATGATGAGGATAACAAGAGTTATATAGCTTGTCAGATGGTAAATTATGGAATTGGCACAGTTGGGGAGTTGAATAGTGAGTGACTGGAGAGGTGATGTAAGAACAAGTGTCTGCATATAGGTAGTGTGAGGGGGTCGGGCCAGACGGCTACAGGAGAGTAATAGAAGGCAGATATATTAGCCCCAGGCTAAGTAGGTCCCTTTTCCCTGGGTAAGGTAACAGGGAAGGTTCCAGAACAATCAGGAACCTTCTGGAGACAATTAAGACAGACAGGCTGATTAGAACACCTGCAGCCAATCAAGAAGCTGCTAGAATCAATTAAAGCAGGCTAATTTAAAACCTGGGTTTTAAAAAGGAGCTCACTTCAGTTTGTGGTGTGTGTGTGAGGAGCGAGGAGCAAGAGGCACTAGGAGCTGAGAGTGAGATTGTGGACTGTTGGATAGGACTGACGTGTACAAGCATTATCAGACACCAGGAGGAAGGTCCTATGGTGAGGATAAAGAAGGTGTTGGGAGGAGGCCATGGGGAAGTAGCCCAGGGAGTTGTAGCTGTCGCACAGCTGTTCCAGGAGGCACTCTAGACAGCTGCATTCCACAGGGCCGGGTTCCACAGGCCCGGGTTCCCTCCAAATCCTCCCAAGTCCTGGTCAGACACAGGAGTCGTCGACCTGGACTGTGGGTTCAGAAAAACGGCCGAGCTGAGGGCTGCCGTGAAGCTCCAAGGCAAGCAAATCCACCAATAAGCGCAGGACCCACCAAGGTAGAGGAGGAACTTTGTCACAGTAGAAACAGGTGTGAATTTTGCAAAGATGGACTATATTCCTCCCTCTTGCAGAGTAACCAGCAAAAACAGCAAAAGTACTTTTAAAAAAAAAAGTTTGATCTAAGAGTCATGGAGATTACGGCTTCATTTTTCCTTCAAGCGGGAGTCAGGGAGAGGGCTTAGTACTTTTTCAGAAGGTGGCAAAGGTACAAAAGAAGTTAACGGCAAAACTCAGATTTGGGAGTAAGTGATCTGGCTCCTAGGTTTATTTTAAAATCCACAGATCACACCTCTGTCTAGTAACGAGACAAAAAGTTAGGGTATTTGGCTCGTTTAACTATTCCGAACAGATTATTTGAAATTTATAGAAACATATTACAAATTCTTGGGTGTCTAAACCTTCTGAACTCAAGCTTTCACTTGAGTTTTCTAGAGCTACATGCTTCAGCCAAGCTACCACAATATAAATGTTTAATAAATAATTATTAATAATAAATAATAATAACAACAATAAAATAAATAAATAGTAATAATAATGCTTACTTTAAGAACAGACTTTCTGTTTCTCTTTCTAGTTAAAATAATGAATTAAAAGCGCTTATAAAGATTTAAAAAATCCAAACTTTTTCAAACATCAAAATTGGCTCAGTCTGTTCTGATTTGATCTGAACTGGCTCACCTATTTGTAATAGGGATACTTATTTTCAGTTGCAGACAGTACTTTCTCTTACTTGGGAGAAGAGGATGAATTTGTGGTTAAAACACTGGATTGGGACTCAACACATCTGGGTTCAATTCATGGCTCTCCCATAGACTTTCTGTGTGACCTTGAACAAGTCACTTAATATCAGTGCTTAAATTTTCCATTTGAGTGAGACTAAAGAATCTCAACCTAGTTAGTTTAAGAGGAGGTTAAGAGTTAGCTCACATATGACCTATATTTACAATACATGGGAGTTTTCTGATAGTAGAGGGCTCGTTAATCTAGCAGTCAAAGGCATAACAACATCCAGTAGCTGGAATCTGAAGCTAGGCAATTCCAGGTTAGAAATAAGGTAAAAAATTTTAACACTGAGGATAAATAACCATTGGAACATATTACCTAGGGATGTAATCAATGCTCTGTCAACTGAAGTCTTTAAATCAAGATTGGATGTCTTTCTAAAAAGATATTCTCTAGTTCAGGCAGAAGTCATGGGGCTTGATACAGAAAGGACTGGGTAAAATCGTAGGGCCTGAGTTATGCGGAAGGTCAGACTAGATGATGATAATGGGTCTTTCTGGCCATAAAAATGTATGAATATGTAAAACTTGGATAATAATACTTCCTTTATCACACACTTGTCTGTCTTGTCTATTTAGATCCCCCAAACTATGGGACACAGAGGAATGTTCGGCAGGGTGCGGTGGGACCCAGGCCACACCCGAGGAGGAGGCAGGGAAGGAGCGCAACCCAGCCCCATTCTGCCCTTGTTCCACTCCATCCCTGGCTTCATCCCTGGCTCCGGCCAGAGCTCCGCTCCTGGCCCCAGCCCAGGCCATGGCTCCAGCTCCAACCGCGGATCAACCATGACTCCGCTCCTAGACACAGACCTGCCCCCAGTTGTGGCCCTGGCCACCAGCCCCGCCTGCCAGCCCCAGTCCCGGACCCTGGCATGGCTCCAATCCTGGTCCCAGCCCCAGCTCCGCCCCTGAACACAGACCCACTCCCCACCCCAGGCCCGGCCACGGCCCTGCTCCCAGCCATGGCCTCAACCCCAACCATGCCCATGCTCATGGCCCTGGCGGGACACTGACAGATCACATTATGAGTCGGGGGGGCACAACATAAAAAGTTGGGGAACCACTGATTTAGATAGTAAGTTGTTTGGGTCAGGGAATGTCTCTTAATATGTGTACTTACAGCACCTATGTAGTAATGTTCTTCAGAGTTTCTAGGTACTACCAGAACAAAAATAACAAATAAGTTAAGATTTGGTTAAACAGTTACAGATTCAGCCCCAGCTTCCTTGTAATTAACGCTTTATTCATGGACCAATTGTGACTGTCTTCAGATGTACTCATTTTGACTAGTACTATGTGTGATTCATGTTGTTTGATCGGTCACCTAAATTACATTGTATTTTTTATCTCCCAGATTGGATGACAATCAGTTTAAGTAGAAATATAACTAGTGAATAGCAAATAATGAGGAGAATAATGCACTCAGTACAGGTTTTTAGACGAGTAATGATTTGTGGTAGAATTCATGAAAACTGTCACAATTTCTGAACATTTTTATGAATACCTAGTGATTGTCCAAACTCTTACACCTAACTAATCTCACAAATTGTAGTGAAATGAACTGAACTCAATACCTTTATTCATGAAAGTATTCACACAGATCAGGGTGTTTTTTATTATTTGACCAGCTGTACTTGGGAAGAAGAGTAAATGAAGAAGAGCAATGCAATATGTAAGTAATTAATGCACCTGGCTAGCAGATGACAAATGAAGATAAATGTACACTAATGAGTTTTGGAACCAAAAATAAAGAAGGTGTTACAGCTAAATGGGAAAAGAACAGCAGCATATTGACTAAAACGAGATTTGGGAGCGATTATAGACAAATCCTTCAATCCTTTAGCCCATTAGATAGCTCAGCTGAAAAAATGAATACAATTTTGGAACAAATGTTAAAAGCATACAATAGAAATCAGAGTAGGTTGTAACATATATTTTGTTCAATAAGGCTTCATTCAAATTCCCAGACACATATCGGTCATCACTAGAGACAACCTCAAATCAAAACTCCAGGGCCAAGATTTTCAAAAATGGATGATTAAGATTAGCCTCCTAAATCCATATTCAGGCAGAAAAATAAGAGGCCTGATTTTCAAGAGTGGTGAGCATCTAACAGCTGCTATTTAATTAAGCCTCTGTTTGTTAGGCACTGCACAAACAGAGATAAACACAATCCATGCCCAAATGAGTTCATTCCCACAGTCCATATCCAAATTTTTATATAGACAACCACATTCAGCCTACTTTATATATCTCTATAGATTCTGTCATAAATATAAAGGGAAGGGTGACCACTTTTCTGTATACAGAACTATAAAATCCCTCCTGGCCAGAGGCAAAACCCCTTCACCTATAAAGGGTTAAGAAGCTAAGATAACCTTGCTGGCACCTGACCAAAATTACCAACGACGAGACAAGATACTTTCAAAGCTGGAGGGAGGGGGAAACAAAGGGTCTGTCTGTCTGTGTGATGCTTTTGCCGGGACCAGGTCAGGAATGCTCTTCAGAACTTCTGTTAAGTTAGTAAGCAATCTAGCTAGAAATGTGTTAGATTTCCTTTTGTTAAATGGCTGGTAAAATAGGTTGTGCTGAATGGAATGTATATTCCTGTTTTTGTAACTTAAGGTTTTGCCTAGAGGGATTCACTGTTTTGAATCTGATTACCCTGTAAGGTATTTACCATCCTGATTTTACAGAGGTGATTCTTTTACCTTTTGTTTAATTAAAATTCTTCTTTCAAGACCCTGATTGCTTTTTCATTGTTCTTAAGATCCAAGGGTTTGGGTCTGTGTTCACCTATGCAAATTGGTGAGGATTTTTACCAAGTCTTCCCCAGGAAAGTGGATATAGGGCTTAGGGGGGATATTTTGAGGGGAAGACGTCTCCAAGTGGGCTCTTTCCCTGTTCTTTGTTTAACACGCTTGGTGGTGGCAGCATAGGGTTCAAGGACAAGGCAAAGTTTGTACCTTGAGGAAGTTTTTAACCTAAGCTGGTAAGAATAAGCTTAGGGGGTCGTTCATGCAGGTCCCCACATCTGTACCCTAGAGTTCAGAGTGGGGAAGGAACCTTGACAGCTTCAAATGGATACAGTTATGTCAATGTAAATTTGGAATAGCCCTATTACTGTACTTAGCATGAAATTACTTTATAGATTATAGAGGTGTATCTGAGAGAACAATCTGATCTGATATGATATGTTTGCTGTCCATATTGTGCAATGTTACCTTGGAATTTGTTGATTTTCACTTCAAACTCACCTTAAAGGTGGCTAAATATCTGTGGTACATATTAGATAAAGTAGTTTATGTACACTGAATACATAATACAATTATGGCAAATTTCTAAAGAGGAATTTCTTTTCTTAAATTAATGGTGTACCTCTTTAAAATCAGTGGCCTAATATGGCACAGTTCATAAAACACTTGGGTTCTTTTGGGATTAAATATATAATTAGTCACATAATATTAATCAACAAAAAATATTCAGTGAAATTAGTCCTCCTTTTTGGGTTAACAACTGTTCCCAATTTCTATGTTCCTATTCATACAAATAATTTTTGTAATTGAGAATTGTTTGCAAACTGTTTGTTCTGAAATTTTGTGGCATGTGATTGGTCAAGTGCTATATTTTCAGTTCAATGTTTGCAGGCCTGAAACTTATTAAGAGGGTGAAAAACAAACTGGCAAACAGGGAATACTGCACTTTTGCTACAAAAGAGAAAAAACTGCTGTACGTTTCAGCCAGTAAACTTATGCACTAGAGATTTGCAAACATTTCCATTGATACTCGTAGTCATACTAATATTACGAATCCACAAATAGCACAGAACTGAATTCAAGATGTTTATTTGTGTACCTGTTTTTCCATTATTTGAATAGCTTGAACCAAAAGACAGTTGGACCTCTTCTGGCTTTGGTTATGCACATGTGGCTGCTGTTGCCTTCAATGAGTTTACTGATTTGGATTTCTAACCATAAAAAGGGGGCAATTATATCAAGATCCAGGCATTCTTTACAGAAATTTAAAAACCAGTCAAATATACAAAACTCAAACCAGAAGCAACCTCACAATATATGGCATTAACCAATTATTCTATATAGCAAAAGAGGAATGAAGACAAGTATTATACCACTGCTAAATTGTGCCCCTGAAACACCCTCCTCAAAACCACATGAAACTGAACATTGCATCATAGCCTGAAAGTCAATAGCCTTAGGCTATTTCAGACAAAACATCTGCATAAGGACCTCTAGGGCACACACAAAGCTTATCTTCACTCAGAATAATTACTCCCATCTCTCATAGCTGACCCTAATCCTAACACTCCCACAAACACAACTTGTCCCAAGACCAAGCTAAACAGGGGCTCCCACAACTTATTCTCACCCCCTTACCATATATTCCCCACAACCATTCACCTCAGTAATGAGAAAAATCCACACCTTAATGAGTCTCTTACCCTAAAAGGGGTGGTCTCCATTTAATACTCTGCTTTCTGTCACTAGGCCAGAGACTTAGAGTAATGCAACCAGGGGAAGAAATCAGATTCTCTAGCCATTTCTGACCATGAGAGGCTCTCGCAAGTAGTTGAATGAAATACATCCCATCATAAGGGTGTGCCTTAAACCACGCTCCTACACCAAGGCAAACCCACCTCCTACCTGCAATAGCCAGACACCACCCTTACCATTCTCCCAGCAACCTTTCCCTCATATTAAGTAGGACATATATCTCTCTTAACTTCCCCAAAACAGCATTACCACTGGTGTTGATGGGACAGGGGACCTCCATATGTGGCTTGTCCTCGGCAGTGGTTGAATTCCAGTGAGGATGAAGCAGGATGACTTAGAGCAGCATTAGTGGTGTGGATCCTGCTATAGCTCCTCCACTGCTGCTGATTGTGTTAGGGCATGACTTTTCTAGAATTGAATCTGGACCAAACATTTTTAAACTAAGAGAAGGCTGTTTAATGTATCACTTTTACTGTAAAAGTTTTACAAAACAATTTATGAATAGATCTGCACAGTCACCATAAAAAGTTGTGTGTATAAATTTCCAAATTGCATGTTAATATCCTCCAGCATAAAATATGCTTCAATTTTTTCCTATCTATAAATGTCACTGTATATTATTCATTGATATTGAAAGCAGCGATCATATCTCTGATGACACATCTGACGCAGCAGACAGGCTGGCATTCTTTTATTCAATCACTGAGGGCTTCAACAAATTATATCTGAAGCTCATGATTTAAAAGGTACTTTTGTCTAAATATAGTCACTTTCTGTAGTGATAACTGAAATGTAATAAACACAATGTCATCAGACTACAAAGAAGGAGGTGAAGCGTACTCTGTGGAAAAAGGGAAAAGGAAATGTATTCATCTCTGAATGTTGCTTAGCTACAAAGCTTGGCTAAGACACAAGAAAGGCCCCTTTAGAAACAATTAGTTATTGTCATATCAGAAACACATTACAAGACAATGTGAAAGGCCACAAAACCACAGTACAGCTACACCAACCCAGCAGTCATTATCTTCACTGCAGAGGATGTGAGGGAGATTCCCACACCTAAGCCATTCATTTTAGGTAACAAATCTGAGGAACAGTCCCAGATTGAGGTTTCAGTGGAGGAGGCTTTTGAACAAACTGAGAAATTAAACATTAATAAGTCACCAGGACAAGATGGTATTCACCCAAGAATTCTGAAGGAACTCACATATGAAATTGCAGAACTACTCACTGTGGTATCCTATCACTTAAATCAGACATAGCTACCCTTCCGTTATCTGGTACAAACATAATGCTGATTTTTAATAAAGGCTCCAGAGGTGATCTTGGCAATTACAGGCCTGTAAACCTAACTTCAGTACCAGGCAAATTGTTTAAACTATAGTAAAGAACAAAATTATCAGACACATATATAAATACAATGTGTTGGGGAAGAATCAACACAGCTTTTGTAAAGGAAAATCATGCCTCCCCAATCTATTAGAATTCTTTGAGGGTGTCAACAAACATGTGGACAAAGGTGATCCAGTGGATATAGTGTACTTGGACTTACAGAAAGTTTTTGACAAGGTCTCACATCAAAGGCTCTTAAGCACACTAAGCAGTCATGGTTTAAGAGGGAAGGTCCTTTCTTGGATCAGTAGCTGGTTAAAATATAAGAAACAAAGGGTGGAAATAACTGGTCAGTTTTCACAGGGGAGAAAGGTACTATACTGGGACCAGTGCTGTTCAACATATTCATAAATGATCTGGAAAAGGGGGTACACAGTAAGGTGGAAAATTTGCAGATGACACAAAATTATTCAAGATAGTTAAGTCCAAAGATGATGGCAAAGGGTTAAAAAGGGATCTCCCAAAACTGGGTGATGGGATAACAAAATGGCAGATGAGATTCACTGTTGATGAGTGCAAAGTAATGCACATTGAAAATCTTAATCTTAACTATGCATACAAAATGATGGGGTCTAAATTAGCTGTTACCACTGAAGAAAGAGATCTTGGAGTCATCATGGATAGTTATCAGAAAACATCTTCTCAATATGCAACATCGGACAAAAAAGCTAACAATGTCAGGAACCATTAGGAAAGGGATAGATAAGAAGACTGAAAATATCATAATGCCACTATATAAACCCATGGTATGCCCACAACTTGAATACTGTGTCCAGTTCTCGTGGCCCCATCTCAAAAAAAAAGATATATTAGAACTGGAAAAGGTACAGAGAAGGGCAACTAATATGATTAGGGGTATGGAACAGCTTCCATATGAGAAGAGATTAAAAAGACTGGGACTTTTGATCTTAAAAAAAACAGAGGAGGGATAGCTCAGGGGTTTGAGCATTGGCCTGCTAAACCCAGGGTTGTGAGTTCAACCCTTGAGGGGGCCATTTAGAGATCTGGGGCAAAAATTGGTGATTGGTCCTGCTTTGAGCAGGGGGTTGGACTAGATGACCTCCTGTGGTCCCTTCCAACTCTGATATTCTATGATTCTATAAGTGAAGTGGGGATATTATATAAGTCTATAAAATTATGAATGGTGTCAAGAGAAAGTGTTAGTTACCCCTTTCACATAACACAAGAACTAGGGGTCACCCTATTAAATTAATAGGCTGTGGGTATAAAACAAAAACATAAGAAAGTACTTCTTCACACAGTCTACCAGGATACTGGGCTATGGACCGTTGGTCTGGTCCAGTATGGCCATTTTAATGTTGTACGTAAGAGTTAATGCTGTTTGAAACATCATTTTCTGACATCAGCAAAGTTATTGTATTGAGTAGTCTGAACCTCCAAGGGTCTGCTCATTTCCTAGATCCACACAGATTTTGGAAATGTAAAGCCCACACTGGATTTCCTATTACTTTTAGATGTTAAGGCCATGCAGAAGATGATCTAGTGTGAGGAATGAGGGCCTCCAGCTGTGCTTGCCCAGTCTTACTCTGCCTATGAGTGCTGCTGGACAACAAAAGAACCACCTGATTGGCTAAGGCGTCAGGTATCTTGCTCTTAAGCCCAGCAGCTGCAGAGGATCAGTGGCTACTCAATGCACGTGTGTGTGGATTCTCTACCTTCCTTGGCTTGCCTCACTTCAAGGCCTGCTCCTGCTTGCTCCAGCCTAGATCCTGCATTGAATCTGGCCTTGTTCCAGTCCTGTCCCAGCCTTGCTCCTGCCTTGGAAGCAACCATGCTTCTTCCTTCCCTGACTTTTGGTAATCCAGTTCTGACCTTTGGCTGTCAACCCTAGGAATGACTGTCTTGACCCTTTGCTCTGGCATCCAGACTCTGACTTTGATTTTGACCTCCAGACCTGATCCCTAGTTCTGTCTCTACTTTTACCTTGGGCTCTGATATTCAGACTCACCGCTAGGCCTGATTTCTGTTCTGACAACTAGGCTTGACTACCTATGACCCAGTTTCCTTGGAATATCTGGTAATTCACAGAAAACTTGTAAGATATTACAGAACTAAATAATTCAGTTAAAATATCAGTGGAAGAAATATATATTTTATAACTAGGGAAATTTGCAAGAATGTGTCACTTAGGTATTCATCTGTTCTTTAAATTTATGATCTGATGCAGCAGACCATTTAAGCATGTATTTAACTTTAAACATATAGCAGTTCCATTGATTGATTTCAGTAGGACTGCTCATGTACTTAAAGTTAAGCATGTGTGTATGTGCTTTGCTGAATTGGCTTATCCCTCATCATGTCACGGATCTCTGTTTAGAATCACCACCTTTTTCCCAACAAGATTGGGGCGGGGGCGGGGGGGAACAGTTACACAATAAATATTAAAAGCAGGGACCTGATACAACTTCCATTAATGTCAGTGGAGAAAATGACTTCAATCAAGGCAGGCCCAAAGTAAGGAAGAAACACATAAAATATGTCAATTAAGTCTATAGGGTCTATAGGTATTAGGGCAAATTCTACTCTGAAATCCATAAGGTTATATGGCGTGTAAGTCAGTATAGAACTTAACCTGCTTAATTTAGGGTAATGAAAATTATTCAGACTTGCATGGTATCAGTCTGCTATTGATTTTTGTCATTGCCTTACTATGCCATGTTTTAACATCAATTATATTTTCTGGCAAGATTTTTTCTCTCTCAGCATCTAAATTGTTGCTTCTTGATTAGTCAACAGGAAAAATCAATACTCTATATATTTCACTTTAAAGCTTTAATTCAATTACAATCTGTGAACTAATCAAATGTTGATACAGCTGTGTTAGTAACAGGAAAGCAGTTTTGTAATGCCCCAATCTTTCTTTGTGATTAAAGGTTAAATTTTCAGTTCATGTATCACATGCCTAACTCCATATTGCAATCAAAAAGGAATATCTGCTTTTGACTTTAATTTAATTGAATTAAAAATTGAAAAGACCTAGGTTATTTTATCTATGCTCTAGCACTAATACCCAGCCTCATACCCATAGAAATGTTTCCTACAATGTTCTCAAGTGCTTTTCCTAATCCAATTGTAATATTATTCAGCCAATGGGAAACAATTCGTTTGTCTAAGAGTTTACATTGTCAGAAGGTTCTGTCACCCTCCTTTATGTTTCCTCCTGTCAGATGCTATTAACATAGTCCCTCCCCCTTAGTTGTTGTTGATCTGACTAATACGCCTTTCAGTTAATTATGTTTTATATGTTAATCCGTACTACTTGAATAATATTTTGCTCTTCCATGATCTCCCTTTAATCATAACATTTCTGGAATTGAGGTACCTAAACTATAAACACCATTCCAGTGTGTGGACATATCATTTAGCTGCCTCTCATGTATTTTCAGTTAGTGGCACCATTAGCATCCTGGTAATTAAATGTCCACTTCTAGTATAAGCCCCTGTTTCCCTGTCTGAACCCTTCTTCCCCACCAGCTCTTTCACACACACACTTTATAATGTGGCTCATATATTTTGCTCCAAGTTCAAATATGGTCTAAATAATTTAGGTGTGGAGGTATTGGTGTTACTTTCACCAAATTTGGCTTATATTCAAATCCTTCTGGTCTACATTTTTACAAATAGATACTCAAGTTACAACCTCAAAACAAACATATGTTTGCAGACAGGAAATGCATGCAGAATGTGTATTTAGATACTCAAAATAAAAAGTAGCACTGAAACATGTTGTTGTGTACCATTACTTGTCCTTTAGATTGTATCTGTGCTCAGGAGGTGATTTCTCTCCAGAAAAATGTCTTCATATTTCATTCAATAAATCAGCATTATGTAAGTGCTCATGACAGCACATTGTGCCAAACTTTTCCTACCTATCTGGTTACCTCCATAACACAAGGAGGCCAATTCTTTCTTTACCTACTAAACAATCTAATATTTTCTACATGGGAGAGAAGGAAGCATTGATTATAGAACCCAAGAAGTTAAGCAGATTAATTCAAATTTCTGATTTGTTTATCCTGTGTTCTCCTCATTATATCTCATTTGTAATGACCCTATCTCTTGAGTTATTCCCTCTCTATCCCTCTATGCAACTATATGCCTCTAAACAAATATATTGTTTTAGGAATAACAAAATGTTACTCCTTGGTAAACAAGTCACTAGGTTAAAAATATTTGTAGAATAATAATTACCTCTATACAGCCCCAATTCAGACAAGCAACCCTATTCATCACAGCATTTAAAACACAAGCATAATCTTAAATGTTGTCCTGAATAGGGCTGCATTTAAACATGTTTAAGTGCTTTCCTGAATTGAGACCTAAAGTAGGAATAGTCAAAATGAATCTAGTTAAATAACTTGATGAAATCTTCTCCCAAAATTCAAAGTGATCCTTTTCTGACATTGGAAAAGAGTTTAGTTAACTTTTTTTTTTCATTTAGGTAGGTATTATGGTTCAGTGAATAGGTCACTGACTAGGGCACTAGGAGAGTTCGGCTCTGTTCCCAGCTCTGCCAGTGACTCATTCTGTGGTCTGAGTTGAGAAGTTATGCATCTAAAGTGAGCCCAATCCTGCCCCTGTTTTTCTAAAAAAGTCCTATTAAAGTCAGAGGTGCAGAATCAAGCCCAGTATGATGATTTTGTCACACAATATTTCTGTAGGTTACAAACCCTTTCGTGTGCATTTTCTAATCATATGATGTGTCTTTGTGTTGGGTTTCTCAATCATGGTGTTTTTTCTGTTTATTCCATAATTCTGTATCATCAGTATAAGTTACTTGTTTCAACATTTTATAAATCATTTTAGGAGTTTTCACTGAATTGTGTTTCAGTGCAGTTACTCAGTGTACTGCTAACTTGCTGGCAATGATGCCTTTAGGGTTCTTTTGTAGTTTTTGTTTTTTTAAAGGTTTCAGAGTAACAGCCGTGTTAGTCTGTATTTGCAAAAAGAAAAGGAATACTTGTGGCACCTTAGAGACTAACCAATTTATTTGAGCATAAGCTTTCGTGAGCTACAGCTCACTTCATCCGATGAAGTGAGCTGTAGCTCAAGAAAGCTTATGCTCAAATAAATTGGTTAGTCTCTAAGGTGCCACAAGTACTCCTTTTCTTTTTGTTTTTTTAAAGTAATACCTATCACTGATCTGTGTGTTTATAACACTCCTAACAAAATGAGTTCCAGAAAAGATTCACAGAATTTCCTTCCATTACTGATACTAATGATGAGATTGTTCCTGCTATAATTTCTGAGATAGCACAACACTCACCACCTGCCAAGCAGCTTATACAAATTACTACAAACAAATGTTATTTTAACTCTGGGTTTTGGACTCCAACATAGAATTATATTACATATTTTATTAGCTCATTTACCACCTACTATGTTATATTATTAGCTAATTAATTGAACATGGTATGTTTTTAGGTGGCTTTGGTTACTATTTAAAAGTGTGTTTTGTCTGATATCTTGTCTACATTTCTGCGGAAAACGTTCAATTGAGATTTTATGGTGGACTCCTATTAAAAAACCAAGAATTTTAGGAAACAATAAAATTGTTATCTAGGGTCAGAATCTGCCACCTGCCACATTGAATATCTTATTCTGCAAACAGTCTCACTGATTTCAACAGGACTATTTGCAAATGATGTATTATTCAACAGCCCTGATCCAAAGCCCAATGACATCAATGAAAGTGGGTGAAAGCTTGACTCCATTTAAGTCAAGGGTGAAACTCCTGTTAAAACAACTGGAGCCAGGATTTCACCACACATCAGTATCAGAGGCAGTGTCTGACCCTCAGTAAGCCCCACTGGGCTGTTTTTCAGTGGGACTTGTACTCCTAAATCCCATAGCCATATTTGAAAATCTCCCCCAGTATCTATAAAGGAAACAGTACCTAACCCTTAATATACTGACACTACTGAGCACCTCTGTTACAAACCTTCATGTCACTGTATACTTGCACTCAGCTAACTAGATTAAAGTTTTCAGGAGTAATCAATATTTATGCATACATGGCTTAATGCATAGAGATTTGGGGGACTGTCTTTTATGATACTTTGTACTTTTTTAATAATCCATGAGCTCATACTACTAGAGGGCTTTATATATTTTAATGTTACAAGAAAATACTTTGTAGTATAATATTTTACCATATTTTAAACAATTGTTAATGTAATTCTATAGTGCCTTTTTATGGAAGTCTACAAACACATTTTTACTATTAAAAATCATGGGTAAAATCCAGGGCCCACTGAAGTCAATGGGTTCAGGATTTCAGCCCATGTGTATAACATCATACGTCGGTGCAGTGCCATATAAAATTTAAGACCTATTGTTTGCCTTGAAGAGCTTACTATCTAAGAATGAGAAGACAAAGAAACAAAGCAAGACATGGGACAGCTATTCAGGGAAGGGAAAGTGAGCAAAGATTATGGAAAGCGATGAAGGAAAGAGAATCATGGAAGAAGACTGTTATAAGGAGGGACTTGAAAGAGAAAAATCTGGGGGCTTGGCAGAGAGGAAGTGAAACACCGTTCCACTATAGGAAGCTGCATGATAAAAGTTGTGAAGAGAATACTGAGATAAAGGTATACAGGTAGGAGGGGGATAGGCTAAAGATCATGAAAGAAACAGGATGGGGAAGAGCGGAGGCTTGTGAAATGCTGAATATCAAGTGGTGGCCATAGTGAGAGGGTTCAGTGACGGACAAAATGGAAAGTAAGGGAGTTTGGGTAGAGTTTGGGAGTTAAGCAAGGCTGTTAAGACAGGAAATGAGAGGAAGACAACAAATCAGATGGGTCAGCAATTTGGAAATTGAAGCGGCCTTTGATGAGGGAAGAGGGTTGAGGTAATAACAAGTAAGTGACCAAGCATCAAAGTCAGAGCAGGGACCGTGGAGAGAAAAAAAACAGATGACAAGGACTTCAAAAGAGAGGGAAGAGAAAAAAGTATGGGCTGATAGCAACAAGTGTAAAGAAGGCCCTGTAGCTATTGGACTTTTAACCACAAATACCATGTCACCCTGAGGCTCAGAAAAAGTCTACATAGTACATTAATAAAAATTATCGCTCTCACTATGTTTGATGGAGCTGCCCCAATATTGGTGTTGGTAGAAAAGTTAGGAAAAACAGTCTGGTGTCATATGTCCATGAGTTTTGTATCTCTGTTCATCACACAGCAGTTGATCTTTTATAACATTTGATAATAAAAAAACCTGCACACATTTTATAAAAGATTTCCCTCCTTTTCTGAGGGGTCACTCAATCACGTCATCTCCTGTACTGCTTCATTCATGTAATTTTGCCATCTGGCTACCTGGTCTTCAGTGTACTCTTCTCACCATCATTTTAAAATTGATGTGTTGTGTTTGACATGGCTTTTGGACAAAGGATTCTGCAGTGTCCACTGCTTTTCCTTCAGTAAAACCCTCCCTATGGTGGGGGCAGGAAGAAGAAAAGCAAAACAAGAAAAAAAAAAGCAACACAAACAAACAAAACACAAAGACAAGCAACATAAGCAAACAAAAACACCCTCAAAAGAGAATTTTTCCTGATGTTTTAAGTTTTCCTCCTGTTTGTGGAGATTTGTTTTATGGCTAGCTACTTCCCAGGTGTGATGGATCAGGGAGCTCAAGATGCCCACTTCTGAGCAGGAAAAATTATGGATGGGTAAGTACATTTAACTATTTCAGGTTCTAGAAAGCTGTCCATGGGGTAGGTGTTTCGGGAATTATTGAGAGGTGGTTGATAAACAGAATGATATCCACAATATGGTACAAGAGCCTTATCAAACGATCCTGAGAGTCTGTGTGAAAGTAGAAGGGGGCGGGAGGCTAAGCTGAGCTAAGATGAAGAATCCAGCTCATTCTCTGTTAGTTTTGTTAGATCGGTGAGTCTAAGTTGAATAAAATGCAGAAAAATTATACACGCGTGCCCATGCACATACTTTGTCATTAGATGAGACTCCTTGCCTCCCCAATAGCCTTTCTGGTCCCTAGCCTCCCCAAATCTGTCTACCCTAAGTTCTTAATTAACAGATCTGGCCTTTTCCTTCAGGTTCATCACCCCCAAAGGAGCGAAACCTTCCTGCACTTATCTGTTCACTTTTGTGCATACACTCCATGCAGTCTGAACAAAAGCAACCTTCTTGGGGTAAACATAAATGGTTTATTATAGAAAAGATCAGATTCAAAGAGGAAATAGTAAGGAAAAGCAAAGTCATACTAGTTACACAGAAAATAAACAAAGATACAGCTTTAGGCTTTACACTTCTATACTGGCTAAATTCCCTTTTCTAATATGTTACCAATTGCCTCTAAACAGTTTCCCCGCCACCCCTATCAAAGAAGAGATCCAGTGTTCCAGAGATAGCACCCGGCCTAGATTTTGGCCCTCAGTTTATGGATGTCCTTCACTTCATACCCCTTATCTTTTAAAGGTTTACAGGGTTTTAATCCTTTCTCTAAGGCTATGTCTACACTATGGACCTTACAGCGGCACAGCTGTGCCGCTGTAAGGTCTCCCACATAGCCACTCTTTGCAAGCAGGAGAGAGCGTTTCTTGCCGACATAATTAAACTACCCCCAATGAGCAGCGTTAGCTAAATGGGCAGGAGAGGCTCTCCTGCAGACATAGTGCTGTCCACACCATCACTTTTGCCGATGAAGGGGAGTGTTTTTTTTCACACCCCTGGCCAACAAAAGAGGCAGTGTAGACAAAGCCTCAGACTATGCTCATTTATGATGAGGGAAAGTATCTCCTCTAAGCCCTGATCTATATTGCACAGTTCAGCTGACATAAGGCAGATAGGGCTGCTCCTGGGACTCCGCTACAAGCTGGGCTGTCATCCGGGCTCCCCACTCCCTACTGGGAGCTCTGCTGCCCCACCGGGTCCTGGCTCCCCACTCCCAGCAGGGAGCCCAGCTCCCCCACAGGCTCTCAGTTCCCCACCAGGAGCATGGCAGCTGACCAGACTCCAGGCATGGATCTCCCCATCAGAGTCCAGAGGCTCCAGGCACTTTCCCCCACCTGCTTCCCAGGTGGGGTAGGGAGAGGAGAGAAGCCTGGGGGGCAGCTGGACTTCCAGCGAGGAGCTGTGCAGAGCTGAGACCCTGGGCTCTAAGCCCCACACACTGCCCCTCTTCAAATCTGTGGAAGCACTCCTGGTAAGGACACGTACCTTTGACAGAAGGAGGGCAGTGTGGACATCAGCCACTGTGGTGGCTGTAAGTCAACCTAACCTAGATTGATTTAAGATTGTAGTGTAGACATGCCCTCAGTTTTCTAAGACTAGAGTTTTCTTTTCAGTTTCAAGTTGTTTCGAAGTTTTCCCATTAATGCTTATGGTCCACCATTGCCTCTTCCTGGCTGGACAATGGCTGGGTACTTGAAGATAGTTTTGTGTAAACAACTGGCTTGAAATGGGCCCCTCCCTGCTGTGAGGTGTACTTGAAATTGTATTATCGGTCATGAGCATATTATTCTATAGACACAGACTCATAACCATAGTCTATACACATCTCACACTGTAAGATTCTGGACTAGGTGGTCAAGCTTTCATAAAAGACCTTACTTGGCATATTTTATATACAATAACATTATATACAACCTCTTGATTCAATTACTTATTCTTCGGGGCTCAGACCCCCTGTTCTCCCCTTGGGGTGTCTGGACCCTGATTGTCACAGTGGGAGATCTGGCTTTAAGTCCCTGCTCTGAACAACACAGAGCAGGGACTTGAACATGAGTCTCCACATCCCAGGTGAGTATCTTAACCAGGCTATTGGCACTTCTGGGACGGATGATCTCTCTTTCTCTCTTTAGTTTGACCAACATTTCCGTCCTGGCTTTGCAAAACCTTCCCAAATAAAGATTTGTCAAAGCTGACCCTTTCCGTTGAAAATACTTGGTTTCAACAAATTTGTATTTTCTGACTAAAAAAACCATTTTATTAAAAATACCTGACCAGCTCAATTAATGACATAAATAATATGAACCTTTGCAAAATGGCTTTAGTTCTTCATATATGAGGGCAAGGTAGTAAGCCTATTATGCAGAGATGGTTGAGAAAAGAAAATGCTGTGGCCAAAAGAGCTAATGTGATCCCAGGGAATCTGAAATAGGAGAACAAAGGTTATTTTACCTGTGAATTTGACATTGATGTGACTGCTGCTGGAATCCTGGGTCCAGTTCTGGGGCCCACAATTCAAGAAGCATGTTGGTAAACTGGACAGAGTTCAGAGAAGAACCACAAGAATAAAGAATTTGAAAATATACCTTATAGTAATAGACTCGAGGAGCTCACTCTATTTATCTGCACAAAGAGAAGGTTAAGGGGTGACTTGATTACAATCTGTATTAACCGACACTGGGAACAAATATTTAATAATGGACTCTTCAGTCTAGCAGAGAAAGGTATAACATCATCTATTAGCTGGAAGAAGCAGCAGCTAGACAAACACAGACTGGAAATAAGGCTTTTTTTTTTTTTTAACAGTGAGAGTAATTAATCATTGGAAAAATTACCAAGGATTGTGGTGGATTCTCCATCATTCATAATTTTTAAATCCAGACTCGATGTCTTAATAAAAGATCTGCTCTAGGAATTATTTTGGGGAAGTTCTATGGCATGTGCTATACAGGATGTCAGACTAGATAATGAGAATTGTCCCTTCTGGCCTTAGAACCTACGAATCTTGGAAAATGGATGTAAGAAAATTCAAAGCTTCCCCTCTTATTTTTAATTATTTTTTTAAAAGACAATACAAGCTTTAATTTAGAAAGGAATCCAAAATCTGGACAGGTTTTTTTGCGTATATGTAATACACACCCCTGCTAGTTATAAGGTGCCACTAGTTGTCCATAGCTTTTAGTTTCCTTTAGTTAAACAGAATTAAAGAACTTGAAATATCTCCTCATTCAGATTATCTAAAATAAATAAAAGTTAAAGGGGCTGCACTGTCAGGTTACTGATGCTGGAAAGAGGCAGACAGGCAGTTCAGCGGCGAAGAGAGAAGAGAAAGCAATAATTCACTCTTCAGTGTTCCCTGGAAGAAATTGCACTTAGCTGCGCTTCCCTGGTGTCTCAGCTACTTTCCCAGTTGAGTTTTCTAATAGAAAAAGCTGAATTTAGAAATCTTGAATGCCATGAACAGTATTTATAGCTCAGTACAGTGTCATGGTTACAGGGCTAGCTGCACCTCTGTCATCATTATAGTCTCACAGAGTGTACCCCCTCAGGTGCCAGGTCTTCTACCTTTGCCTCTCTTGGGGTGCAATTCTGCAACTCTCGCACTCTGTCATGGGATACAGTACCACGTGTATCATCTGTGCTTGTCCAGCAAGACAAACTGAGTTTGAGCATCTGCAGTTCTTCCCTTTAGGAGCTGGTACCAGTGGTAAGCAGTGACAAAACAGCCTTATTGTTTGTTTTGCAGGAGGAACAAAGCAGTTAGAGGGAAAAAAGGATTTTAAAGCTACAAACTGTCTACACACATAAATCTCTTACCTAGTCTGAATATGGCCTGATGGTAGCCTAGGCAGGCTTAACTTCTTCAGGTAGCCCCAGTAGGTATCTGTGTCTCACCCAAACTACTCCCCTCTCTTGAAAGAGCATTTCTTTATAAACTGACCTCCTATGTTCCCAGGCCTTTTCGTGTCCTAGCATTGTCTCTTAACAACTCTTAAGAGTCTGCTGAACAGTAGTTTATCTTGAGCCATTGTTTTTCTTTCCTGCTTGATTTTCTCAACTGCCCCCATTAAACTAAACCACTGTATTCATACAGTAAATGTCCTAATGATCAGGTCAACGTACTGCATTCATAGATTACAGAGCAGCTCCAAATCCAAATCATTCATAGATTACAGAGCAGCTATCTATGAAGTCTAAACATAATGGTGTCTGATTACCCAAGGTGTCATGGCTCCCTCTCTCCTCCACATTTGACCAGCAGAGCCGGCCAGGCAGATTAAAACGGACCCCGCATTCTTCTCCAGGATAGTGCACGCAGAGACCAGTTTCTGCTCCCAGGATTCCTTTGAAGTGTTTCCCCTGTTGAGACACAGAAACTTCCAGAGTTCCACTGAAGGAGTGAAACAGAGCAGCATCAGTTTTTGCTGTATTCAATGGTTTGACTATCAAATGAACAAGTAAACTAATCAACAGATTTACAGCAGCATATTCATGAAGTTAAAAATGCATAAAATAAAACCTTTCTTGACATTTCATCCAAGCAAATGGAGATGTGCAATTACAAAGTCGACATTTTTAAAAGTGCTTGTAAACGTGTTCCAAAACCAGACCTCCCATTCCTTCTAACAAATTTAAATGAATAGAAGCATCCAATTCAATCTCCTCAAACATACTAAATTAAGGAACTTCCTCCCTCCCACCACCCCACTATTAATAAACCTTGAAGTGTGGTTCTAGCAACATAAAATCAGAGTAAAATATAATGTGTTGTATTGACCAAAAACAAAGAGAAAAAAAGCATTTGACTGAGTTCATTATGATTACTTCCTACTCCTTTCACATATGTAATATCCTTTTGAGCGGAAATGTCAATTCCATAATTTTTTTAAAGATGTGCTCGTTCTTCTCTAAAAGAAAAATATAGCAGCTGATGTTTGTCTCTGAAGAAATGACACCACCAATTCCAATTTAGTGTCATCGGGAAAAAAATAAAATATTTAAAATACTGCCCTGTAAATTGTTCTCCTTGAAAATGTAATACCACTACAGTACTTGAAAGCAACAAAAGTCACCACATTGACATTGTTGTAAAACTTAAATGTTGAAAAGAATTCCTAGATGTTGATTTAATGTTATATTTTTAAAATAAAAGATATATTACTACATATCACATACAAGGTGGTAATCTCCATATCATAAATTGCAAAGCAACGTGCTCATGTGATAAACTGCATTTATTGTTCATCTTTAACTGCCTCACCTGCACTCTGCCCACTATTCCATCTCCCATAGACTGATCATAATATGTCAAACCTGACACCCTTTACAGAATTAATTTTAAAAAATGCCAAAAATAGGTTTCTGGGCTTTTAAATAATTTAGTTCTTCAACCCACCTCTGGCACTGTAAAAATTAATAAAAAATGGATTAACTTTTAAAAGCCTTGAGATGCCATAAGAATATTTAGAGTCAATGAAAGTTCAACATAATGTACATTAATTGTCGGTAAACAGAACTACATTTGAAGGACACTCTGATACCTGTAGGAAGTGAACCAAAAAGTCTTTAAAAATTTTGTATATTAAAAAAACTTGTTTCACCATGCTGCACACGTGTTCACAAAAGATTCATCTCCCATCACCCCATCATGCTTTTGTTGCCTCCAAGTCATATCTAAATAAGACTGTAAGGCATTTAAGGCAGAGACTTTCTCTTCTTACGTGTACTGCAGCGTCCTCTGTACCCTTTTAGGTGCTAAGCCTTAATTAATAATAATAATAGTACCAAAGGCTGAAACATGATTTCTTAAGTAAGACCTCACCATTGAATCCTTAAATGCAAAGTGATAACTAGGCTACCAAAAATAGAGGTCCACAATGTACAGTGATAATTCAAAGAGACCATATATAACAGTGTTTAAGAGCATTTGAAATGCAGTTTAAAACAAGAGAAGAATTGCAATGAAATAGCAATAACAATAATCTAAAAGAAATACAAGCAAAGCCTCCCATTTCCTAAAAAATATAAGTCAGTATCACTTAGTGTCAGTCTTTAATTTGTTGAACAGTGGAGAGTTTGGAATGAAACAGTTGATCAACCTGTAGTTGTCAAAGTTACAGTACCAGAATGCTAACTTAAGTGTGGGAAAAGAACCCAGGAAAGCAACAGGAGTCATAATTTCTTATAGAAAGTTACACAGTACAGCATCTCAACTGTGAAGCATTAGGGCAGCATTACAATAATGCATGGTGACGGATAATTGACAAAGGGAGTTGCATGCATGCATCTAATGGCAGAATTTGGCTGTATACCTCTATTGTATATTTGATTTTGTTTATTCTCTTTTTCCAGATGTACAAATATAGTTTACAAGCAACTAAAGGTATATTTTTTCATCCTTCTCCTGACACTGTTGGCACACAGGGTGGAAATTAATTTCTTCCATCCCTTTCTGGCATTAGCTGTTGCTTCCATCTGCTGTATAGTGTTGATCGAGTGTTCTGCCTTCCCCACTAAGGTTCGTCTTCAGGTTTCTCTTGGGTGCTCCATTTTTATAACAAACAACGACAACAAAAAATCCCATGCACTTACATGCAGAGAGAAAATGGTCACCATAACAGACTATTTTTCAGCAGACATCACAGATGGTATGTAAGACACCATCCTTATTTCCTGTTCTAATTATATGGAGCTGATGTATGGCAACTTTGTTCATTATTATTATAGTAATGACCAGTGTGTACATCATATTCTCGAAAATATTTACATGATACTTGGTGGTGAGACAGAATTCATTTTAGGTTTAACAGTTTGATTATTCCTCAGTCCTGCCTTCATCATTAAATTAAATAGATAAAGAAATGTTGGCCTTCTTTCCCAGGAGAAATATATAAAATATCCCAGTCTTTCGGCCAATCTAATTATTTGGTGAAGTGATTGAAATACTATGCTCTCCTCCTCAGAAGTAAAGAAGGAAAAATTAACAAATTAGTAAATAATGCCTGACATATACTGGGTGCAGTAGGAGCTGGCAGGAATTTAGGGAGTGGCTGGCCAGGGAGGAGGAGAAAAATCCCAAAATCAGGCAGAAGTCTTGGCAGGTCTGCCACACGTGCAAGAATGATAATAAAGGGTGACAATGCTAAAGGTGATATATAAGTGGTGTAGAGAACAACAACATACCCTCTATGCCTGTGAACATCAGAATAGTCCCATAGTAGGAGGCATCCACTCAACTCTCCTCTATTATCGTTATCTGAAAATGTGCTAATTTTTCAAAGAATAGCCTAGTACAGAAAATTGCCATAAAATCTCCACAGCAACTAAGTTCCAAATAAGTCTGTTTAACCAATTTGGGCATTTTAAAGCCTTTTAAAAATCCATTATGACTACCTGACGCAAACACCTGCTGACTAATTACAGCAGCATACATTACAGACAGTGCTTTAGTATCTGGAACAAATCAGGGAAATAATTGTCCTACTGCATAAAACATCAAGTAAAGATTTCTTCCTCCCTCTCCTTGCACAATGTGCCAAAAAATATAATGCACCTTTATTTTTGTTGTTAGTGTAGTTGCTTGATCATGTGTTTCTTTTCTACGAGCTGGTAATGTAGCCTTCAGCGGCATGTGTAATAAGAAACCTGGTATCCTAAAAAAGAGCTGGGTAAGAGTCAGCATGGATAGATCAAGATAAAGCAGCCCAATATACTATTAACTTCTTAAATATTTCCTTACATGATTTCTGTATTTGGTAGGTATCAGTATAGGTTAGTTGATAAATAATAATACTTGGATCTCAAGACACTTTAAATGTGCTAAAGCACAGATGGCAAAAGCTACACACCTCTTTAACCTCCCTGAGTCCGAGTTCATTGTTGGTAATTCCAGTCTGCCTGCCTAATAAAGCTCCCTATAGTTTGTCAGAACACAGTAGCTGTGTTTCACACCATCACCAGCAGAATTTCAGAGGGAGATTCACTGATTTTTTGGCACAGAATTTATAGCTTATAAATCAGCTTGTAAAGTGCTTTGAGGGTCTTTCTGAATGAAAGAAGCTACAGGAATAAAAATTATTGTTCCTTCAAACTGTATGAGACTACCCAGGTGAGCCTTACCCAGAGCCTGATTGTATGAGATCCCAGAGTTGAGGATGATCAGCATTTTGCAGGAGGCAGCCAGCATCCCAGAGGATCTGAAGGTTAGAGAATTCAAAATATAAGGGGTGAGTTATGGAAACACTGAATTATAAGGACATAAAGCCCCAGAAAATAGTAGCGGGGAAGGAGTGCAGCACACAGTCAAAGGAGCATGTGATTTAATGTGTTAATGTGAGTGAGGTTTCCTCAAAGGGATAATGCAGAGCTACTTAGAAATATAAGGAATGAATTGTCCCTATGACTATAAAAAATAAAGCTGAATAAGTCTTAACAAATAGTTCCTTTGAGAAAATTGGAAGATAAAAAAAACTACAGATGATTGAGATGATACAAAGTTGCTGTGTATAAAGTACATACATGTCTTGTATAATTAATTTTAAAAGTGTTGTATGACTATCTTTGAATGTGCCTTATTTTTAAAAAATGTTCCTTGTTGTCACATTGTGCTATGGATTATTTTGTTTCTGTCTCTTCTTGAATCTTTTCAAAGAGGGGGGGAAAGATATTTTTTTCACCCTTCCTCCTTTTGGTTTGAAAGTTTTAAGTTTAAATATGAAAGCATTTGTAACATGGGGTTCCATCCCTTGATTGTAAACTGCAAGGCAATCGCAATGGCTGTGAAGTTAAATAGGATTTACACTTCTTGCCTTTTAGGTACCGCCATAGAGCACACAGTGTTATTTATCTTGCTTACTCTAGTTGTTCATGATGAATTATTAAAATGTGCTTGAAAGCATGTAGCCATTTGGAAGCAGCGTCTTATTGAGGAGCAGAACAGTAAAAGCACTGAGACAAAACAAGTGACCCTGCCACACTAACCACTGCTAATATTTCACACAAGAAAAGGCACATTTGGCCAAATTCTCCTCTCATCAACCCCAGTGCAACCTCACTGACTTCAGTGAATACATTGGGCTCAATTCATCACCTGGGTAAAAAATGCTATAATTTATCCAAAGGCGAAGGCAAAATGAGCCATGGAAGTGTAATTTGCATTGCTAATATAACTGAAGTTGGGCTTTGAGTGGACTAGAATGATGGGGGAGTGCAGCCAGGATAAAGGTATTGATGTATGCAAATGGTAATATATTTGGGGTTTTTTTGAGTTTGTGTAATAAACATGGGGTGAGAGACAATGACTTAGCTCTGGCTTCTAAGCCAGAAGGAAAAAAATTAAAAGGAGTGTCCGTAGCACCATCTGTAATAAAGCTTTGCTGAAACTTCCCATTCTGAGACTGTTTTGAGTTGCTTATAACTTTGCCAAACGCTGATCATTGAGACTGAAATTTTCCATGCCAGGTGTCTGCCTCACGCTTCTTGTTTCTGAGAAGTTTCAGCAAACATGGCTCAGTCATTTCTAAGAACAAAATTAGGGGGGGAAATGTTTTGCTTATGTTAAAAAAAATTCTTGCAACTGCTTCAGTGAGAAACTCTAACATTGCTATGCTTTGGAGCAAGACCTTGAAATTGGTAGGCAGTGGCTTGATGTGAGGGATGTATGTGCCTTTTGCTGTCTATGTGAAAATGTGCCCAAATTTTGGTCTAACTGAAAGCCCATGAAAATCTCAGTTCGCATATTGTGCATAGAGGCTTGTTTGACTTTGGTGGGTACGTTCTCCAAAGATTCTGTGTATCCTGAGCATGCTTTGTGCCCTCACAGCTTCTATATGCTGATTGTGTATACTCTAGCATCACAGATCAACTCAGTATGCCCCATCTCAGGGCTTCACAGATGAGCAGAATTTACCCTGAAGATGCTCTACTGGGCTGTGAAGGCCACTGAAGCAGTGGTTGCTGGAACTAAGTGCAAAGATACTGTCTTTTATTGTGGTCTCAGATTCACAGCTGGCATTCAGGCTGGATGCAGAAGCAGAAAATTCAGATGGGTAATGTGTGTATATGGAGGATAATAACCTTCTACTGTTTATCAGTTATTCTGTTAGATTGAGTGGCAAAGGTTTGCAGTATGGTCCTGAAGCTTCTAGACCTACTGATGAACCAAGTGTGGAACAGTATGTGTAAACAATGAATTTTTTTTTCAGTTTGCTTTTTTAATACAGAGGTTTTTTGTATGTAAGTTCTTATAATAAGAGAATGTGTACAAGTTACAAAGACAAGCACTCAACGGTTAGGGAATGCCAGAATTAAAGTTGCACATGCAAACCTAATCCTGGCCCATTGTGTACATGCATTATGATACAATCTTAAATTACATATTCACATACTGGGGTGGGGGTTCCCCACCCACAGGACTCCAGCCTCATTCAATGCACAGGTTGGACAGTGCTCAGGGGATGAATCAGAGTTGTATAGTGAATCAGGCTGTGGTCTGTAGGACCCCTGCCTTATTTGTTGCAAACACTGGAAGGTGTGAAGTGAACAAGGCACAGTAATGCAGGAAGAGATGGGACAGGCTCATGGTTAGTTGGCTGAATGCCACCATGGAGAATTGGATTCTATCCCTACCTCTGCTCCTCTAGAGTTCATGGGCAATGCTGGGCAAATCATTTAAACCAAACTTTTCATAGGTGGTCATTATTTCTGTGTTCTCCACTTTCTAAGTGCCCAACTTGAGATGCTGGAGTTGTATTTGCATAAGTGCTGAGCACTCACAGCTATAACTGGAATCAATGGGAGCTTTGGTTACCCATTTCCCATATTAAAAATGGGGATAATACCACCCCCTCATCTCAGAGGCATTGGGAAGATTAACGAATTTAATGTTTGTCAAGAACGCAAATACTATAGTGATGAGTGTGCCATAGAGAAGATTATTGAGCAAATTAAACTTCTGTCTCCAGAGCAGGGTTTGGATAGTGTGCAGTATGGCAGGCCTGGGGCCAAATAGCCAATGATGAGGATAAAAATATAGAACAACTACTCATTCAGGGACCACGCCCAATCTGTCATTGAATGAGGCAGGAGGCCTGGGGGTGAGGAGTAGAATAGTATGTGATCATGTAATTAACTGTAAAAACGGTGTCATAATTAACACTAACAAGTGCAACCTTAATTCTGCCATTTCCAAACTTCTGGGTGCTTGACTTTGCAGCCTTTGTGTTCTTTTTATGTCAGGGTTTTTGGATGTAAAATAACTATTTAACCACTACTTTCAGTGAGTCTAAGAAGCTTGCAGTGCAAACCTAAAAATACAATAATTGTACAGGGCATATTGCCCTCTTATACTTAATAGACTCATTCTTGCTGTCCTCGATTCAATGAGCGTCAGCATAAAACAGGTCTAGTTTCTCACCAGAAATAATAGGGTGGTGCACACGGCTGCTGACTGAAGTTTGTCATGGAAAAAAAAAGATACTTCCTTAATTAGCACATGATTTAAAATCTTATATTCAAGGCCAATTTTACCCTTTTAATTTTTAAGTTCTTATTACATGAGAACTTTGAATTTGCATATATCAAAGCAGTGTCATCGTCAGTTGCTCTTCAGATAGAAATCCAAGAGAACTCAATTAAGTAGTAGAGAAGGAAATATGGGTAGATGTATCTTAAACTAGACAGACACTATAAGGTGATTCCAAAATATCTGTGAATCCTAATATTTTGAAATATAAGCCTATGCCACTCAGTGTAGCCATGACAGAGTAGTCAAGACGGCCCAAATAGTGCCTCCCTTATAATAAACCCTAAATGTGCCTTTGAGAAGAGATCTTAGGCCTGGGATGCAGAGGATCATGTGTTTTGAAGGCTAGGGCTTATAAAAATTCAGACACTTTGGATAAAAGGGTTTTTTTCCTTTTTCCTTTTTTAAACCAACATGCATGCTAGACCTTTTGAGAAGCACCAAGAAACTAAACCAAGCCCAGAGGTGCTGGAACTAGGAGTGCTGGGGGGTAAAAATTGTTCCAGCACTCCTCAGCAAGGCTTCTCAGAATGTGAAATTTTTGTAACAGTCCCTGAAAATGTCTCTTCTTTTTCCTCATGGTGACTGCGGCTTGTGAGAGCCCATGTAATCTAGGCGGCAATTTTCAGCTTAGTGAATTGAAGCTATATTTCCTATTAGTGCTAAAGGAAAAGTTCGGCACCTAATTCCCCATGCATTTCACTAAGAGTTTACCACATGCCTATAGATGTTCTGCTGCTTGAGTATATCTAGAAGAGGAAGTCAAAATACCTAAAAATCTAATGAGTTTACAAATGCTACTTGTGTTCAGTGAAGCAGCCTTTTCTTTATACCACCTGTTGATGTGGCACACACATGTAGTTCATTTGCAATGCAAAAGCAAAGAAAAAAAAGAAACAGGTAAATAAAACACACACAGGTGTACAATATAGACAGCGTAAACATGTTAGTTAAAGTCTGAATTATAAGTTTTATTAGAAACCCAAGTGTGCAACTACTAAACTAGCGCACCACCCGTGAAGAGACTTGAAAGCCATGGAATACATAGTAAATTTTTATAGTGGATCACAGGAAAGTTCCTTAGCACAGATGTTTAATGGTAATTAAATTCTACAACTGTGATACCCTGGGAAAATTCCCAGGCATATTTTTAAATGCAGTGCATGGCGTAGGCAAAAGCTTGCTGGGCATGGGGGGGGGGGGGGGGGGGGGGGGGGGGGGGGGGGGGCTGAGGTGCAGGCTCTCACACACACACCCACATCACCGTACTAATATACCAAGCCTGTACACCCTTCAGTACCCATTTCGTTCTTAAAATCTATGCCAAGATGGACAATAAAGATAACGGCTCTAACCATTTAACAGCTTCTTGCTATAAAATGGACTTTACACTGAGAGTCACAGTGGGTTTATTTCTTTTTTTTAAGTCTCAAATTAAACAAATAGAAATCGTCAGCATTGTTTTGAGTGCTTTCCTTACTGTGTCATCCTGCATGTTTAATGGTGCTGAGTTTTATTTCCCTGCACTCGTGGTTGTGCTGGGAGTAAACTAGTAGTCGCAACAGGCCAGTGTGAACCTGAGCCAGGGGGTTGGTGCCCAGTACTTCTCCCCACTCCCACCTTGGTAGTTGGTGCCCTGTGTGCTAACATGCATTTGCTCTCTGCCCAGGTGCCCAGACCCCTTTCTCCCCGCCCCCCAACCTCAGCAGCTGGCACATGTGCTCCTGCCCTTCCCCCATGCCATGTGTCTCCACCAGGACCCACAGTTTGGGAAGGCAGGACAAGCCACAGGGGAGTCACATACACTGTGTCATCCAGCCAAGTAAAAGAAGACAGAGAAAGGACAGTATCAGAGGGGTAGCTGTGTTCGTCAGTAACCACAAAAACAATGAGGAGTCCGGTGGCACTTTAAAGACTAACAAATTTAAGAGAAAGGAGAACTGGCCCAGGCACTGCAGCAGCCACTTCATTCCCTCCCCCAGGTTCCACTCTTGCCTCTGCCCCTCTAGGCACAAGGGCAGAAACATAGCCGGGTCCCACTCTCACCTCCATTAGATACCATGCGTGGGGAATTTTGGGGCAGGGAGAAATGTACATCAGCCCCTCCCCTTCATATTTCCATTGCAAGGGTCCCAGCCTCCACTGCCCAGCCCTGGTTCCACCCCACTTGGTGCATAAGAATAAATTGTATCTCACCCTGTGGTATTAAGAGAAGTGACACTGCTAAATCACCAGCAACCATGCTGAAAGTTTATTATACATAATGGTCTTCAAACTTGCATCACCGGTTTAGCATGGTGATCTAGCAGTTGGACAGCAGGGTTAGGTACCCAAATACTATGGTGATGAATGCTTGCCAGCTGGTTGTCTAGAAACAGATTTTTCAAAATTCTCCATCTCAAGACCAGCCACAGGATTCTCTTGCACTCTGTACCTCTCAAGTATTTATTTATTTTTATTCCTGTCTGCGCTGTGATGAGCTGTGATGGAGCTTCATAGTCAATCTAAAACAGTTAATTCTGCAATTCAGCCGTTCCACATAAGATTGCAATTTGATGTTTGTATGGCTGAATAATAATTTGATTCTATCGAATAATAGAGTACATGTCTAAATCGTAGCTGTAAAATACGTCTCTATCGGTTGCCGTGAAAAGGTTTTTGTTTGATGTACCATAGCAGTTGTCCTATCTAGTTTGTGCTTCTACCACTTGGAAACAAGTTGTTCTTTTGAATTAATGAATGCACAGCTTTCTACATTACTATTCACACTTCTGAAGTTCTGTATTTTTATAAAACTTCCAATTATATTTCTGCCTTGAGCTTTGTTAAAGATAACATTCAAAGTAAGAGTGCTTGTATTTTCATCAGCGGCTAACATGATGCTGACCTTGCTAGAGAGAGACATTTCCCTGCTGGAAATCTATAACTATTGTTTCAGTACTATTCCCTCCGGATGATGTTACTTCTCAATGTACCTTATCTGCAGCACTTGCGCATTTACAATGTAGAACAACATCATAAAGAACAAGTCACTAGCTGTAAAGGTCCATGGCCGTCCCTCCCCATCAGTCTCAGAGGGAGGCCACACCTCCTCACTACCACATGTCCGTCCAACCAAGCTTAAAGGGGGAAACTAGTACTCTCAAGACTCCAGCCCTCTGGGCAAAGCAACAAGCAGTCTATGAGGCTTTGGCTTTCAGGCAAGGCAGAGGATTAAAGGAACTGAGGGGCTCTGGCCCTCTGGGCAGGGCAGAGCAGTAAGCTGTCTAAGGCTCTGGCCTCCTGGCTTAAACGGATAGTGAACAAACACAGGCCTCTTGGCCTAAGGTGGGTAGGTGGCCACCTCAGGGGTGGAGCAGCCACAGTGGGTAGGGGGACCCAGGCCCACCCTACTCCACTGGGTCCCAGCCCAGAGGGTTCTGCCACTGGGTCAGCGGGGATCCCACCAATACATTCTCACCAATATTCTGGCTGCACAACTTGACTATTGTCTGGTATTCCTGGGCTACTTCCTACAACCTCATTGCAGTGTACCTCTATCTCGTGGGGTTCCTTCATCTCTATGGGGTACACAGCCAATATCAGTCCCAGCAGCTCTTCCATGATTTCATCAGTCAGCCTGCCCAGCAATCCTTTTGGGTCCTTGGCACTGTAGGACTCCCATTCTCAGGCATGGGGTTCAGCAGTGGCTGAGAAGAGTGTGTCTCCTTTGCAAACTCCCCTCCGACCGAGCTGCAGGGTCTGCCTTTTAAGCGTCCTATCTCGCCCCTCTGCTTCTGGCAGAGTGGCTGTGGCAGGCACAGCTCCGCCCACCAGAGGCAGATGGTGCCTCCTCCCCATCAGTCTCCAAGGGAGACCACACCCCTTCACTACACTAATGAATCCCACTAGGCAGCCCTTTCACCCACCCTCTTTCCTTGGAAGGACAGATTGTGTCTGAGGAAAACTCTTCACACTTCTGAATGACATGCATAATATATCCCGGTTTTTAGTTTATAATTTCAAAAATGACAACTCATTTCTCATTCAATCGTACTGTGAGCTCTCATCATTATACTTTATATGACATGCTTGATTTGAGAGTAAGGACATAAGAATCCCTGTTCTTTAAGGGTTTTCACAGATTTCAAGGCCACAAGGGACCAATGGTCATTTAGTCTGACCTCTTGTATAACACAAGCCATAGAAGAGTTGGCACTGTTTATCTTCATTATTAGGTGTTGTCTTTGCTGGTATGGATAGACCTATCTAGGAAGGTTGTGGGAGGGTAAATTGGGTAGACAAGGGAATTGATCCAACAGATTTAATGAAGATAAATGTTAGGAGGACACCCATAAAAGTGGTAAGATTTTTTTTTTGACACTTCACCAGCTCTGTTGAATGAATACGGGTAAATATTTTTTCTCCTATTTTCTAAATTTGATTTAGTGGGGATTCTACCATACCTAGCTAGAAACTACTATGCAAAGCAACAATGTTTTATCTGAGCAGCACAGGTCTTGAATTTCTATAGTTCTGAGCAAGGTATTCTTATTGAGCAACTCTTGCTTAATAAAAATATAGCTCACAAAACACAGACTTTATCACTTTATTATCCTTGCATGCAAACTGAGGAGTCATGGAGTTGCAGATTTGGGTACGTGCTCTGTCACACAGATGACACACACACTGTCTAGCTTCTACTTTTCTGCAGTCTGCTACTAAACTTCTGCTTAACAGAGGAATGCTGACAAGCTTTGTCTTATCAAGCCCCAGAGATTTTAAATGGGATCCGCAGCAACTTTAAGGATTGTAAACCCCTTAATAATATTAAGATGTCTGTTTCCCAGTTTTAAGCATGTAAGTAAATGTAAAGGAAGCATTGCTCCTTTGTATGTATGTTCAGGACACACTTGAGAATACTTTTACCCAAGTTATTTTTTTAATAAAAGCAAATATTATGCAGGTCATTTGTACATAGGAAGCTTCATAGGTGGCACAGAATAGAGAGGATGAAGGAGACCCCCAGAGCTGCTAAGTAGAATAACTATTAGGAACTGGCAAACTTTATTTCAAGCCACATGAACATCCTGGGTTCAAAGTTAGATTGTGAATGTGAGCTTTTTCAAAGTAGCATCTACATAGACAGCAGTAATAGCAATGCTGTAACACTAGTGCTTCGACTATTCCTATTCCTGGGGAGAAGAATGTGTGTGTGAGAGCCAAAAGATAGTCAACTAGCCCTCTCCTTGTTCCAATATGGAGACAAAATCCCTGACACACCCTTTGGGGAAGAGGCCTGGGGTTGGACAAGAAGGAAAGAGGAAATAATCTTACCCCTGCCTGAGGAAAAGCCTCTGGACATTATATTGTAACATCTATGATAATCCAATACTAAACGAAATTCAATACTACACATCTGCTAAAATGAATAGTGAAATAGTGGTTGCTTAAAAATTGTCATTAGGCTTCATATTTACCACCCTAGTGAGATAAACAGGACAATTCACATTTTCAAGAACTACTACACCAAATTCATCTCTGTTCTACATTCATTTACATGGTATTACACCATTGATGGACTGGACCTCTTTCTGCACACTTTGGATGACAGCGTTTCATATGGAAAGCTTTCTTCACATTTGTAAGAGCTAAAATCATAATTGGTTTTAAATAAATGCTGAAGTTCAGCAGAAAGCAACAGGGTCACCAGCTCAGAACATTTGATATTGCTGTGTCTTTGAGGTTTGCTTTCTTATGCAAAGAGCTAAATCTAATGTTATGCAAATTTGCAAGTCTCAGACAGTTACTGCTCTGTCAAAGCACCAAAAATCATACTCATGAAGTTCCCTCTCAACCTTTCTTCTGTTTCCAAAGAGCAAACAAGAAGGAGCCAAAATTTGCTGTGGTGAAGAACAATTGCATTTACAGCTATAGGGCTTAATATGTTCCAGCTTCCTGTGGAGTTTTTTAAATCATGGCACACAGACTCAATAGTGAGGTACAGAACTATGAACTTTGTTGATCATTTGTGCAGAGAATCAACTGTGTTCTCAAGGTACTATCACCAATCACGCAGTATGAAACCTGTGAAGAATTATTTGCATGAAGTCTCTACTTCAGTTGTCTAAATCTTGGTTAGTAACATTACTAACCAGGACATTACAGAGCCCAGTTCTGATGTCTTTGCTTCCCACCTGAATGTAACTGAAGACAAACTTTAGGACTAGGCACATGAAAATGTTTGTAACCTATTCTAGGTGGGTTTAAGTCTCCATTCCCCTCTAGAAACTGTTTCACGTAACAGGCAACAAACCTACTACAAACTGGCAGCTAACAGAGTTATTCCTTTAGTACTTAGATCCTAGGTTCAAACCCTACTAATACCCCAGTGCAGTCATTACAAAATTAACCCACTGTATGAGGGGTCTGAACTCCAGTAGTCCTTAGACACTTGGGATGAACTTCTGCACGTGAGGGAAGTATATAAGCAACACAAGAATGTTGATCTTTGTCCCTTCTCGCATCTTATCCACATAAGAACAGATGAGTCTGCCACAGTCACCAGTTACTCCTTTAGCTCAAGCAGTAAAAGGGCATGCTTTAAGTACTGAAGGTCTCAGGTACAAACAACTCTAATGACTCCCAATGGCAGATCATTATATTTGTAATACAAAATAGTGCAATAAAGGCTGTATCTATACTCAGAAATTTTATGACGGATGTCCCACGGCTGATAAAGTTGGCACAACTGTACTGCTAGTACAAACGGCAGGAGCACCTCGGTAGACAGAACTCCAGGTGGCTGCTGACATTTCAAGAACTTCATTGTTTAGCTTTACCATCAAAGATTAGGTCTCGAGGTCACCCTTAGAGTAAAGTCAGCTGCCTTCTTTACCTCATACTGCATTTCCTGGCCACAGCAGAACAGCAGTCCTGGGATATATCCCTCCAGGTGAACCTCTTAGTGAGCCAACCCCCTTCCAGGGGTGGGAAAGTATAAGGTAGTCTAAAAAAAAAATAGCTCCATAGCCAATGAGGATCCAGGCCCCCTCCCTTGCACAAAGGTGTGGAAGCAATGTTTCAGATTCCACAGGAAGTCTTAGCTCCTTCATGTCTAAGGGTCAAGATTTAGCCCTGGGGGTTTCAACACAAAAATAAATGGACAGCCTGTCTCCATTTCTCACATGGCTCAAGCAAGCAGTGTCCTCAAGCCTTTCTTCAGCACAGAAACCAATGCCCTCGTCTGGGAACTCTAGCTCTGCTGGTTTCAGGACCAGTTGACCTGACTTCCTCTCTTTTAAAGGCCTGCATCTAAGCCTGACAAACTGCACTGGTATGGCAGGTTGCAGCTGATTTAACCCCAAGAGTTCTTTAACCCCTTCTTGGCTTATGGCAGAGTTATCTCCCTCATCACACTTGCTTAGAGCGGATCTACATGAAAGGGTGCTAAAAATCCTGGTGGTCCCAGGAGCTCTAAGAACTATTGTCATTACTCTACCCATGGAATTATACCAGTAGCTCTAAGCACCATTGTCATTGCTCAACCCCTGGATGTTAGGGATTTAAAAGAAATATCTTAGACCTTGTCTACGCTACTGGGGTAAACTGACCTAAGTTACGCTATTCCAGCTATGTTATTTACATAGCTGGAGTCGACATAGCTTAGATCAATTTACCGTGGTGTCTTCTCTGCCCTGCGTCGATGGGAGATGCTCTCCGGTCATCTTACCTTACTCTTCTCGGAGAGTTAGAGTACCGGACGGAGTTGACCGATGAGCGCTTTGCCATTGATTTAGTGGGTCTTCACTAGATCTGCCTAATCAATACCTGCTGCATCAATTGCAGCAGCGTCGATTTCCTGGTACTGAAGACAAGCCATTAGTGTTGGCAGGGCTCCTGTCTCTAAACTTAATCTATAAAAGCAATGATAGTCAGAGTTCTAGTAGCCACTCAGTCACCATTAGCCCATTCAATTTTTCACCAGACGTGGACACCTCTGTGTTTGTCTATGAAATGATCTTAAACATTAGGTGGGAGCTTTAGAATTTCCTTGCTTTTGTGAGTTTATTTACAATAATCTTTTTTACAGTACTAATCAGTGTTAGGTTTTGAAAACATTGTTAAATTGTAATAATACAACTAAGTAGCACAAAGAGTGCACATCAGAAATAAACACAGATACAGAAATTATGAGATCAATACACCATTCAGAATTTCTATGAAGATATTCAAAAGACCTTGCAAAATAAGAACCCAACACTGCACTAGAATTAACAATCTAGTAAGATTTGTATTATGACAGGTAATTTACACATGTTCATTTAAGGTAAAACTGGTGAATCTTATTTCACTTATTTAGGTAACACAGTGCAGAAAAAAAAGAGTAATTTTTGTAGTAAGACTCTGAAAAGCCACATGCTTAATTTTAAACAAATAAGTACCACTAGCTTCAATGAAATATCCCAGCCTCTCACATGAATCTGCCAACCAGAGGCACCTCCTAGTCACATCATCATCTTATGGTTGAATTAGTAACTGTACAAATAGACCACTACACTGGACAATTTTCAAGTCTGAAACTTTTGCTTTGTTCAGCTTCAAAGCACTCAAACCACGCATCAGGGAATGGTCAGCACTATGCATTAGAGTACTCAAAACATCAAACATGTTGTGACAAAAATTCAGTATTTAGCTTAACTTCACGTGTCTTAAAATGGTTTATTACTAGGGATGACCAAACCATCCTGGACAGTAATAATCCCCTGACCTTTTGACTATGTCTAGAATGTGGTCAGGAGAGTGGTGTCAATGGGGGAGGTTTTCTATTTTGTCCACTGATACGTGTGTTTTGCATTTCACTAGACATTCAGACACTGCAGTGATAAATACCAAATAAATCTATACATTAAAACAAACAAAACTATATGCATGCCAGTCAGTCAGCAGGTCAGTCTTTTTTTAGCCTCCTGAGGATTCCCTGAGATCAAAGTACTATAAACACTCTAAAGCCATTCTCTTCCCAAACTGATAATGCTTACACCCCATAGCCCTTGACATGAGAATATAATTCAGGAGCAAAGCACACTGCAGGTACTCATCCCAAGTGATCCAGTTCCATGAAAAACTGGAATTGGAAGTGGACATAGAGGAAGGCATTCCCTAAAGAAGCTGAGGAAAGGGGTCAGGAATCCTAACGTCTGGTACTATGAGGCAATAACCTTTTCCCAGCCCCTTAATCCTCATATGAGGAAAGGACAATGAGGTCCAAGTAACAGGCCAGGTGTGGAGGCATCAGGGACTAATGGCAGCCCTCTATCAGGTGGAAATTGTTAGGGAAGGATTCATAACCTGTACAGTGCAAGTTATTGCTGAATTCACAGATAAATTAATCTAATAAATTTGTAACCTAATTAAACCACATCTCTTTCATCTTGTTTTTCTTCCAACATGTCTGGGACTATGTAATTCAGGAGCAAAATACAGCCACTGCTACAGTCAGATAGGTAAGAAGACAAATCTCCTCCGCAAATACAGATGTTACTGGTTTCAGTTAAAAATAGTTCTCTGTTGCTTGATTCCATCCTTTTTGGAGACAATAGGATAGTGGAGGGGAGTGATCCAGTAGTCCACACTATAGAAGAAGCGTTTCATACAGTTTTAAGGTAAATTCAGTGGAAATCAAAATAAATAGTTTAAATAAATTTCACCAAAAGTATTTATGTAATGTGGATCCAGGAACAAGGAGTGATATGTGCTTTGGAATGCTGTCTTTCACATATGATACGTCACAACTTAGAAACATACTTTCTCAGCCTGATCTGTGTGGAAATTCTTTGCCTGAATTTTATCATTACTGATTTTCTTCCATGCATTTAATTAACAAAGCTTAATTCCTGCCTGAGCTATTTGAATTTTTCTTAGCATTGGTGAAACATCAGTTGTAACTGAATCAGCAAAACTAATATCTAATCATATCGTTCTGCTATTTTTAAATCTTTATAGATCACTTTACAAATAAATTAGCATCATATCAATCTGCTGATCTTGACTTTGCTGGCAGAGACAGATACAGTGCACTTTCAGTTAGCTTGGAACACTGGGTCCTCTTTTAAAATAAACAAAATTAGAATTTCATAATGCAACCTAGTGAGGAGCATGACCCTGTGAGGTGGTTCAAGTACAACTGACCATCAAATGTTGCACATTTCACAGCCAAATAACTATACCATATTTCAGCACCTGTTTTGTTCAGAAATAGATGTAAAGACCCCATCCATTCTAACCTCTGATTCTTACTACTGCTTAAGTCATTAATATTTTAAATTTTAAAAATAAAATTTATTATTATTAAAATAGGATGTCTGGTATTTCAGAAGCTGGGTTAAAATAACCATTACTTTAATTACATTTGAAAAAAAGCAGTTCCAAGGAAAGAGCATTTAGATATGGTATAATAACAGGTAAACCCAAGTCTTTATTTATCACAGTGCAGCTGATAGATTATACTGCACAAAGATTTAACTCCAATTTGCAAAAATAAACCACATTTTGAAAACAAAACATGGATCTAATCCTTTAAGAAGTAAGAGACTCTTCCACTTAGAAACCTACCAGTTAGCAAAAGGGATGTTAATTCATCTCTCTTTTTCCAGGACCTGCCAACACTTACCCGCCTGTCAGCTTTTGATGATCAACATGTCATCCTTATATCTGTCAACTATAAGGACTGTTGACTTTATGGGATTTGACTTTATGACCCAAAACCTTTTACATCAGCTATTGCAGAAAGACGAGTGCAATACAGTAATAAAAGAACTATCAAAACAGCTCTGAGGAGAGATAGGGATAGGGGTACTGATTAAAAACTGGAAAAATTAATCATATTTAATGGCTGTGAAAAGAAGTGATTCACCTCACAAAAGAAAACCCTTGATGAACCAATGCTGGGGGTTTATTTTATATCATAAACAAAGAAGTTACATAACTGGAGGTGACTGTTCATTTTAACCAGATGTTGTGTTTCAAGGACATCATAAGACTTTATTGATTACAGTGGGGAGAAAAATCATTTCTATCTAACAATCAGATCCTCAGCAGGTACAAAAGGAGGTATGCTAACTTACCTAACCTGAGGATCTGACTCTACACACATAAATACATACATACATGCAGAGAGAGAGATTATAGCCAAAATTTTCAGACAAGACTGGTGCCTATGATTAACCACCTAAATAAAGGTGCTAAACACCCACTACTCTGAAGGAAGTCAAAAGCAGCTGTTGGTGCTCAGCACCACTTTTATGTAGGTGCCGAAATGTATATTGGGTACCTTATGCTAGGAAATTGAGCGGTTGAAATGTTGTCCTATATTCATTTATTAGTGTTAATAATTATAATTAATAATAAATATATTTACACTTAAATAGTGCTGTAATCCTAAGAGCATGTCACAAAAATTAACTAAATAGTGCTCAAAACCCCCTGAGATAGGTTAAATAATATTAGTTCCGTTTTACAAGTGGGGAAAAGTTAATACTCCTATTGTAGCTTACTAGCTAAGTTAAAAAAAAAAAACATTTTAAAACTGGTGATGCCAGACTAGTTTAATGACATGGTTTAGGTGGCACACGTGGACCAAACTGTATCAAAATTGAATTTAAAAATCTGTTATAAACCAGTTCATCTTCAAGTGATCTTAAGGTCCCGGCAACACTTAGCACAGAAGCCAATAGAAAGTCCCCTTATAGCAACCCAGCCTTGGGCTTCCACCCAGACACCCAAGTCAAATATGAAAGTTCTACCAATCCCAAAGGATCACCTCCCAAATTAATGAATATTTCAGATCTTATTCAAATACATGCTTACAGCCAATCCTTATTAACTAAACTAAAATGTATTTAAAAAGAAAAGAGAGCGCATTGGTTAAAAGATCAGTATACATACAGATATGAGCATAGTTTTGAGATCATTTTCATAGTAGAGATGGTGAGCTTTGTACTTGCAAAGAGTTCTTTCAGAATTTAATCCATAGGTTATAATCCAATGTTCATATCCAGGGTGATCCAGGTGGGACTAGAGATCTCAGTCTTATGACTCAAGTTTCCCCTGCATAAAGCATCAAACATATCTGAGATAAAAAGGATCAGGACTCAAGGGATTTTTTATACAGTTCCAGGCCTTCTCTTGACAGAGTCCTTAGGCAAACAATAGACAATCATCCAGACTCTGAAGTAGACCTATTTCCTAAGTATAACTGGTGATTAGCTAAAGGGATTAACATAAGTCAATTGCCTGCTTTCCACCATTTTCAGGTGATTTGCAAAGGAAAGAGAAATCAATACAGTGATATCACTATATTTACAGGTTTCAGAGTAGCAGCCGTGTTAGTCTGTATTCACAAAAAGAAAAGGAGTACTTGTGGCACCTTAGAGACTAACCAATTTATTTGAGCATAAGCTTTCATGAGCTACAGCATCTGATGATGCTATAGCTCACAAAAGCTTATGCTCAAATAAATTGGTTAGTCTCTAAGGTGCCACAAGTACTCCTTTTCTTTTCACTATATTTACAGGTCATTTAAACATTAAGATCTCCTTTTGATCTCTGAATTAACAGAATACAGCATAGACAGGAACTGTTAGATTACACTGTTTACATATATATTATTAGAGGTTAACACACACAAACACAAACATTATCTACCACTATGTCCCTAAAGGTCATTTATCCTGTGGGATTCTTAACCCTTTCTTGCCATGTGTCACAGCCCCTCTGCACAACAACTGGAAATTGTGCTCCTAAAATAAAAACAAATTACCTTACTGCTAGCTGGCAAATACAAAACAAACATGTTTGTTCCTGATTCACACAGCAAGTTGTAATCCACCTGAAGCACATACCAAAGAAAATTGGATATATGGAAGTAGTTCATACCATAGTTTCTCCCTTTTTAATTCTCTAATTTTAGCTCTTCTTTTACTTCTGTTTCATTCTCCCCTCAGTCCTCTGGCAATAGTGTAGAATGCTGATAAACTAATTCGTGTTCTAATTTGAACCTGTCATGGTGAGATATTTATTTGTGCATCAAACAGTTCACCTAAATGTTGGCAGAGGAAGAGCAGGATGCATAAAACAACAACAGGTTATGTCATAAATATAAAGGGAAGGGTAACAACCTTCCTGTATACAGTACTAAAATCCCTCCTGGCCAGAGGCACAAAATCCTTTTACCTGTAAAGGGTTAAGAAGCTCATGTAACCTGGCTGGCACCTGACCAAAAGGACCAATAAGGGGACAAGATACTTTCAAACCTGTGGGGGGGGAGGTTTTGGTCTGTCTGAGTGCTTTCCGGACACAGATCAAGGAAGCAAGCAATCCAACCCTATTAGAATCAGTAAGTACTAGCAAGGGAATGTGTTAGCTTATTTTTGTTTTGGCTTGTGATTTTCTCTTTGCTGAGAGGAAGGTGTATTCCTGGTTTTCTTTTTGTAACTTTAAAGTTTGGCCTAGAGGGAAATCCTCTGTGTTTTGAATCTGATTGTCCTGTAATATTACCTTCCATCCTCATTTTACAGAGGTGCTTCTTTTATTTATTTTTTCTTTACAATAAAGTTCATTTTTTAAGAATCTGATTGGGTTTTTAGGGTCCTGCAAACCCAAGGGTCTGGTTTGTGCTCACCTTGTTTATTTTTCAAGCCTCCCCAGGAAAGGGTGTATAGGCTTGGGGGATATTTTTTGGAAATAGGAACTCCAAGTGGTCCTTTCCCTGATTCTTTGTCTAAATCACTTAGTGGTGGCAGCATACCTCAGTCCAAGGACAAATAGAGATGTGTGCCTTGGGGAAGTTTTTAACCGAAGCTGGTAGAAATAAGCTTAGGGAGTCTTTCATGCGGGTCCCCACATCTGTACCCTAGAATTCAGAATGGGGAGGGAACCCTGACAGGTTACTGATCAGAAAGCAGTGATTTTTCTTTTCATTCAGGACAATATTTTCTGCTAGATAAATAGAAATTATATGGGAAACCTGACAAATTTTCCCCACTAATTGCTATAGGCTTTGATTTAGCAAAGCAGTGAAGCATGTGCCACGTTTTCAAAACTGTCCATTAATTTTCAGTGCCAGTAATTTTTTGGTGTCCATTCTAAAACATGTCTCAAGTTGGGCATTAAAATATTTGAGTTATACAGAACCAGTGGCCACTTCTGAATATATTGGCCTGCACTGAGCTAGGGTGTTCTTTCTAACAATTTTCACCATTTCTTATACAACTTTGGGCATATAAAACCTTATTTCAGATATATCAGTAAAACTCCTAAGGTTGAATAGAGTATTTTTATTAGTTGTTACAGGACAACTGATTACCTCAACAGCAATGTACAGAACTCTCAACTCATTCATTAAATGCCTCTCAGTAGGAGCACAGTGTAATGCCAACAGACCCTGGGCATTGTCAGATGGGATCAAATGTGGGACCTCTGGAGCTTAATGCATAAGCTAAAAAAAAATCTGTCTTTTAGCCAAGGCTGTGGCAGGCTCATTGATCTCTAGCTGGTCTACCTGCCACTAGAGGGGGACAGAGTTTCCCACGAAGCAGGCATGGGTTACGTCACCTTTCATCATATGGCCCACAATGAAGTATCAAAGCAAGAAATTATAATTTAATCCTACTGCACTAGGACACTTGAGTTTACTTAATAGACTGGATGGGCATTGGTCACCTAGTGTGGTTCTGACTAGCTGTGATTAGTACTCTCTTCTAGGAAGAAGACCCTCATGCTACTTACGTAAGATTAATCTCATACAGACACTCCCCCTTTTTAGATCACTCACCAGATGTGAAGCAACAGAAACCAATCTGCCTGAGAACCAAATGTCTTTCCCTAATCAGCTGATAAAATATTTTTAGAGTTTTATTTATACTAGTGAATATTATATGCATAGAAATAAAATTCATTTCTGGTTTATTCTACTAAACAAATTTCCTTTCACAGAGCTCCAGTTTTTTTATTGTACAGATGTTTTCTTTGAAGTCATTGTTCCTGACAGTTAATGTAATAATTGTAATTATCCTTTGGTGCTCTGGTTATATAGTTTATTCATCCCTGGATGCTAGTTTAGGAAAAATTCCTCAGCAGTATTTTAAGGATTTGGATTAAATGCAGAGGAAAATTAGCCTTTTCCAAACATAGGTATAGAAAGGCATATAGTTTAAAATTTCCTGTGGATTTGTTTCTTATAGTGAACTGACAGGGTTTCCTGTTCTTCAGCATCAGGCCTTTTATTAACGCAGTATCAAATAGCTATATCTAAGTTCTCCCCCTGTGTTACTGATTACATTGTGTTTTGTACAGTAACATGGTAGAAGATTTAGGGTGTGGGGACAATTGACTGGCACTATGTATACCAATTTCAAATAGCTTAACTGTGTCCCTGTTTTCAAGACTAGTCCTTCAACAAAATATTCCATTATGTGTTAACACTGCTCTAAACTTGCTGCCACTGAAAACAGCTGATGAAAACCTAAACCATTTACTTGAATGGAAGCAGAATCAGGCCCTCTAGATGCACAGTAACTGTGGCCAAAGAACATGTTTAGGAGCCAAATCCTGACTTCAGTCTGGAAGTCGGTCCTATGTAATCATGAATGTTACTCTTGATAAATTGTAACCAGTGTTTTTTGTAGCTATGTCGATCCCAGAATATTAAAGAGACAAGGTGGGTAAGCTCTGAGACAAGAGCTCTGGGTAAGCTCAAAAGCTCGTCTCTCTCACCAACAGAAGTTGATCCAACAAAAGATACTTCACACACCTTGTCTTTCTACAATCTTCATTAAAAAAAAAAAGCAAAACAGAAGATATTCTGTTCCTGCTGCAATAAACCCAATCATTTCAACAGCTACCCCTCCAGCTATGTATATTTATGTGTGAGATTCAAAATAGCCACTTTCCTTATTCTCTTCCTCTCCTTCACAGCCTCTCAGCAGGATTTCAAGATAATGAGCACTTTATGCAATTACGTATGCTACATTTGCTCTGATTTTAATGAATTCTTCATAATATACAAATCCTTCTATTTAGGGGTTAGGCCAATGACATGTAAAGGCATTTCCATGAAGTGTTTTCAAAACTGCCCTGTGGTTTGAGGAAACTAATGTTATAAAGCAAAATTATTCCTTGAACTTACACAGTTTAAAATGTGTTGCCACCTAAAACGCACACAGTGCTGTAGTGGTCCATCCAGAACAGGGTTGAAGCTCGTCGGTAGGACCATGTGGGGAAGCTTGAACTGCCATTCCTTCTGTCATAACAGTCCCATAGATAAAGGATGAGGTTTTCAGAAATGCCTGTGTGACTTAGCAGCACAAGTTCTGTTGAAAAACAATGGCATTTTTGATCCAATGTTACGTTGTTGCTCACCAACGCCCCCTATCCCCCTCATTCTACATATCTGTCAAAGCCAGCAGCTTTCATAAGTTATAAATACACTTGCCAACGAAAAAGCATAAGCAGTATCAGCTGATGTGCAGAACAAGAATTTGTTGCTACTATGTAACATTAACCTAAAATAATATATTTATGCTAATAAACTACAATAATGAATAAATTTGGAGCAGCACATTTTTCTCACTTTCTGCTATATATAATACAGGAGCTTTTGTTTAATACAATAACTCTCCTTATCTTATGCCAATGACTGTAAGTTTTGTTTGTTTTTTGTTTTCGAATAAAGGCATTTGCAACCAAGCCCAGTTCTAACAGTTTCCCACACACGACAGAAATGTTTTTTTTGAAACATAACTCTTTTGGGGGAAGATGGCTCATTATTTATTTATTTTAGAGACCCAATACAAAGTAAAGTCCATTCACAAAAGTCCTCATTTCCATTCATAGAGGCCCTCATTTTCTCAGACTCTTTATTCAAACAAGTTTCAGAGTAACAGCCGTGTTAGTCTGTATTCGCAAAAAGAAAAGGAGTACTTGTGGCATCTTAGAGACTAACCAATTTATTTGAGCATAAGCTTTCGTGAGCTACAGCTCACAGTATGCATCCGATGAAGTGAGCTGTAGCTCATGAAAGCTTATGCTCAAATAAATTGGTTAGTCTCTAAGGTGCCACAAGTACTCCTTTTCTTTTTATTCAAACAAGGTTCACAGGGCAAAAATAAGCAACTGAAAGTAGCAATCCCTCAGAAACTGAAGAAAATGACTTTTGTTGTTTGTCAGATGACTATATTATGACTATAACAATGATTATTATATATAATTGTAAATTGGATTTTATTTGGAAATTTTTATTGAAATAATTCCAAAAGGGAATCTTTAGCCTAGCGTGATTCCCTATTCTCCTTGCCGTCTAGAAGTCTGCTGGAGTATTCAATCTCATTATCCCAACTTTGTAGTGTATACTTGAAACCTGAAGTTGGCCTATAATGTTCAGGTCTGGGTATTGTGGCCTCCAGAATTTATCCCATAAGGTTCAGGTTGAGATTTTTGTTTTTGTTTTAGTATTCAAACACAAAATGCTTAAATGACCTTGAATTTTGTTCCCAACACATTCACCCACCTATGGAATATAATGAAGAACAACAAGTTGTTGGGTTTTTTTGCTTTGTTTTAATGTTATAGTGAAATAGCAAAATTGCCACCCAATTCCGTTGAGATGTTGCAGGAAGAACCTGGTACTGAGTGTGACAAATCCACTGATGCTGTCACAAACTGGAAATGAAAACTGAAAAACTGTGTTGTCCTTCAGAAGCGAAGATTGCTAATCTTGAAAATTTAAAGTCCTGGATTTGATGGAGTGAACCTAACAGATATCTCTCTTCTGACAGTTTCTTGCATTTACTGTGTCAACACTACAGCTGTGCCACTGTAGCTGTCCTGCTGTAAGGTTTCCTATTTAGCTGCTCTATACTGATGGGAGAGAGGTCTCCTGTTGGCATAATTAAACCACCCCCACCAAGTGGCAGTAGCTATGTTGACAGGAGAGTGTCTCCTGCTGACATAGCGCTGGCCACACTGGTGCTTCTGTCAGTGAAACTTATGTCAGGGGTGTGTTTTTTTCCACAGACTGACACAAGTGTTAGTGTAGACAAACTGTAGTCCATTGAAATTTAGGCTAAGATGCAGTATTGTGCCTACACTTGTGATGCAATCTCTCTCAAAATGTTTCAACGTTTAATTGACTAACAAAAATGTTACATAGACCAAGTCTCTATTGCAAGTAACAGAAAAATAGCACATTGCTGGTTTCTTTCAACCTCTAAATGCCAGGCTAAAATCATCCTTTGTGTAATTCCAGTGACTTCTGTAGAGCTACATCAGAGAGGAATTTGACATACAGTAGAACCTTAGAGTTATGAACACCAGAGTTACCAGCTGACCAGTCAACCACACATCTCTTTTGGAACCAGAAGTACACAATCAGGCAGCAGCAGACACACATACATACATACACACACACACACGTGCGCAAATACAGTACTGTGTTACTTGTAATTTACTAACAAAATGAAGGGAAAGCAATATTTTTCTTCAGAGTAAAGTTTCAAAGCTGTATAAGTCAATGTTCACTTGTAAACTTTTGAAAGAACAACCATATTTTTTGTTCAGAATTAAGAACATTTCAGAGTTATGAACAACCTCCATTCCTGCCGTGTTCGTTACTCTGAGGTTCTATTGTAACACAATATAATGACTGTTGCACAAATACATTTATATTTGTAAATTTGTAAACACATTTATAATGACTTTGCACAAATATTTTACATATTTTTCAAGTGCTCTTAAATTAAAATTGTTCACCAAGAGCGTTTTGTTTTGTTTTAATCCATTTATAGATTTTTTTTGGCTCTCACAGTTATTCTAAGAGTATGTTTAAGAACCGAAGAAGATTGCTGAGTTATTGACAGCTCTCTGTGTCAGGTTTCAGAGTAGCAGCCGTGTTAGTCTGTATTCGCAAAAGAAAAGGAGTACTTGTGGCACCGTAGAGACTAACAAATTTATTTGAGCACAAGCTTTCGTGAGCTACAGCTCACTTCATCGGATGCATGTAGTGCATGTATTTTCCACTACATGCATCCGATGAACTAGGCTGTAGATCACGAAAGCTTGTGCTCAAATAAATTTGTTAGTCTCTAAGGTGCCACAAGTCCTCCTTTTCTCTCTGTGTCAGTTAACATTAATTGTGTTTAAGTAAACTCTATGTGTAAGTATTACATCCATTTCTTTCACCCAAAGGCAGTTCCAATCTCATGAAGTTGTTCTGCAAATTAACTTGATGTGATTCTTAGAAACCAATAACTAGCCATAATTGTCATTACATTTTCTTCTTCCAATAGACACCAGATAGCAATCTAGACAAAATAAATGTCACTGCATTTGCCTGACTGGTGATCAGATTATGTTTCTGGAGCTGATATGCCTACAGATTCCAGTTTGCTCCTGCTCTTCTTCCTGGCAATCCCTATGAAGATGAAGGCTAATCGACTTACAAAGAGCCCAATTTACCATTGCCCTGCACCTTGTGTAATTATTTCTCAGCATATTTAGTGTACAGCGAGTGTAAACTGCTATCAAATCAAAAAGGTAGCATTTTATATCCACTTTGCACTGATGGAAATGATAAAGTGCAGGAAAATGGGCATTGGCGATTAGGAGTCTCAGACAGGGAGGAATTCTAATGCTTTTTGCATCTTGTAACAGTGCAAGTCAGTACTTCATGCTACCATTTTAGCCAGTGCTAAACACTGCGTCCTCTACTTCTCCCTACTTTTTATCATGCCCATTCACTGTGTCATTCTAAAATTAGATTGTAAACTCTTCTGGGCAAAAAAATTTCTTCTTATTTGTACTTTGAGGTGCCTAGCATACATTTGGGCTCTTTAAAATAGTAAACAATAATTAATGGTACCATATTCCTCGATAGCAAAGACTGTACCAAAACACACTAATGCGGACATAAATCTAGGACCTGTGAGAGGAAGTGAAAGATGAAATCAATGAGGAAAAGTAGACCCCTGCAAAAAAAGAATACAAAGGAAGCCCAGAATGTTCGGCATCAGCTTTGGAAATACATTCAATGATTCCATTCAATATTTTCAACACTGACGTTTTGACACTTCTGTCACTTAAGTGTTAAGAGTACAAAAGTGCTTGATTAACCAGATGCATAGAAAACAAGGGGAAAGACACCCCAAAGCAGAGCAAAGGGATTGGGTTTTTTGGGACTGAGAGTACAGTATTGTAGCCATTCGCATTCTTTGCACATTCCAATTCACTCAAAAACCCTTAGTGTATAGTTTGTGTCAAGCAATGTGGATCCACCACAAGAAGTGAGTGAAAATTAATGTTGGGTGAACAGGGGAACAGGGTGAATAATTCATAGAAAATTTATTCCATTAGTTTCAGCCACTGGATTGGTTGTGAATCGTTCATTATGAGTGTTCTACTGAGTATTCAATATTCACAGTTCTATATTTGAGTTATATGTCACCTAAGTCACATGGGCTGTTTTCCCCCCTCGTCTGCGACTGGATAGATGTACCTTTGTTACACTAATAAAAATGATACCAACAGGATCTTGTAAGAGGGACAAGGCAAACTGCCACATTTATTGCAAATACAACAAAATATTCCTATATGCAATTTCTATATGGATCCATTCACGCACACAGATATTCACACACAGGTTCTACATAAAGGTTGTTATAGTTACCAGCCTAGATGTTGCTCGTGCCAAGTCACTGGCCATGTGGCCTGGACTCGAGAGTGGAGCCGAGTCGTTGTCAGATGTGCATCCGATGCTCCTGGAGGGTGGTCATAGAATCAGACTCCAAAGTTCTCACTTTCTAGAGTCCATTTTTATAGGAATTTCTTCCTATGCCAGTCTATGGGAATTGCTTCATCATGCTGTTGCTGAATCAATCAGCAGATAACACATTCCTGATGGCTCCGTGCTGCCAGATGTTATCTTGTTCTTTGGTTCTCCCATCCTTGAGGCTGTTGGGTGGATTCCAGTCTGCCCTCCGGGGGTCCTCTGGTTATTTCCACTTGATGCCTTCTTCAGCTGATGGACACTGGATTCTTAGGCTGGCCCCTCCAACTGATCATTCAGTTATTATCCACACCATCCATCCATATACATCCTCTATCTCTATTTTAATCACAATTGTTAACAAAGCGAGATGAATACAACAAAAGGGCGGGGAGTCTCTGGGTGCTGTTTTTGTTGTTACAGAGTATTGCTTTGAGTCTCTCTCTGTGTGAGTAGTTGTTGTTACAAAGAATTGCTTTGAGAACAGACTCTGTCTTAGAATGTACTAACACAATTAGCAGCTTGCAAGTTTCACACAGAGAGGGAGAGAAACAGTACCAAAAACCAAGAGACCTCTTAAATATTAATACCCTGGAATTTAAACTATGGGGAATCAAACTCATTTGTGATTTTAATACAGAACTACTTTAATATGATCCAACACCTTTTACAAATAAGAGAGTCCCAATAACTCTCCATATTATTCAGTGCTTTAGATTATGTCCACCATTGTGGTATTGAACAGGTGTCAAATTGAGGAAAATGCCAGTATGTTGTGCTGATGTACAAAATATGCTCATACATTCTGGGCTACTTCTGTTTGGTTCCCTCTTGTTGGGGTTTAGGTTTGGCTTCCCTCAGTGGGGTTCAGATCCTCTGCTGCACTACGTGGTCTTGGCTCCTTTGTGATTGGGGAAAAATAATAAGGGGTGGTACTTTCTGAATCCCACCCACTCATGGTACCAGAGTGATCTGTCACTCAGATCTGTCTTCATAATATCATGATGATTACTTATTATTTGTATTACAGTAGTGTCTATAGTCTCCAGACTAGATCCAGGCCCGACTGTGCTAGATGCTATACGTACACAGTAAAAGATGGCCCCTGCCTGAGGCATTTATTCTAATAGACAAGATCAGCAAGGTGAGAGGGAAAACAGAGGCACATAGAAGAGAAGTGTCTTGCCCAAGCTCAGACCAGATCAGTGGCAGGTCCAGGAATAAAAATCCATGTGTCCTAAATCCCAGTCATTCACACTCCATTCACATTTTCAAGGCTTTCTTCTCATCGATAATAACTAGACACTTAGGCCCAGATGTGCAAAGATGCCAAAATCCATACTTAGGTGTTTAAGTCCCCGTTTTAAGATCCATTTCAATCCACAAAAACCCTGCATGTCTGCCCCCAAACTCTGTAGGCTCTTGAACTTGCTTGGCACCTAAATCTTCACAGTAGACATTCCCTATTCACCAAAGTTTTTTTCCTCTTGGCCTGTGCACTGTTGCCTCATCCTAGGCATCTGGACACCTACCACCTCTTTAGGCCCCAGAGGGATCCACAAGTGGGGGAAGAGAGGTGAAAGATCACTTATATGTCCTGTGAGGCCCAATCCATTAAGTCGCCAATCAGATCAGGTCCCATTCAAAATCTGCCTGGTGTAGGAGGTAGTGGTGGTAGAAACTTTCGAACTATTAATCCAGCAGCTAGATCACTCACCTGGGTTGTAGTTAACTCAATTACCCCCGCTGCCTGAACAGGGATTTCCCACGACTCTTAAGAGAGTGCTCAAACCAGTGGGCTAGGGGATACTCTATGTGGGAATCTCTCCTGTTGAAGCTGTTCCACTATGGATAAATAATTAAAGAATTATTGAAGCAGGGGGACTGGATCTTGGCTCTGCCACATCCCGGGGCGGGTGCTTTAGCCACCAGAATACAGAGTCATTCTTGTGCGTTTGTGGCCCAATGACTCTGGACAATAGACAGATACTCTCAGAGAGGTGCTAGGATGACATACCAGCTTAGTTTGAGCCCTAATATCTAAACACTTAGTGATTACACTGTCATTTGGTCCTAGCTGCAAAGGTCAAAAATCCCTGACCATCTTGCATGATTAACTGCTTCAGTGCCATGCCATGAGTTGTAAGGACGTTTTATAGGATGCTGAAAGAAGAACCAAAAGGTTTTCCAGAAAATGGATTAGAGAAATGTAACAAAGGCTCCAGCAAACATATAATTAAAATACAACCAGTTCTCTCTATATAATGTTTATAAAAACAACTCAAAGTAATCAAACATTAAATATCTTTTAATTATGCCTGTTCTGTTAGTGTTCCTTACACCGTTAAATTAAATTATTGTAATTAAAATAGCAGTGCCCTTCACATGGCTAAAGACAAAACTTATTCTCTCAGTATTGAGTAGAGTTATCCAGTTACAAATGTACAAGTACACAGCTTTGCTAGAAAAGAGGGTGCAGAAATGGCCTCAACATTTTCAGGAGGAATCTGGTTTGTTCATTTCAAACTCCTGCAAATAGAACCTCATGTGCTGCAGTAACAAATAATACATCACATTTATTCCACCATCCAGGGGAGATGGAGCCCGTAATGGAATCTCCTCCTGGTCAGATGTGGGAAGTTCAACAGAATGTGGCTAGAATGGAGGACACAGCTATGGGCACTAGACCCTAGTTTCTGAAGCTAATCAAAAACTACAGGACGATGGAATAAAAGCAAAGGAGTCTAACTTCTGAATAGTTACAGGTTTCAGAGTAACAGCCATGTTAGTCTGTAGTCGCAAAAAGAAAAGGAGTACTTGTGGCACCTTAGAGACTAACCAATTTATTTGAGCATAAGCCTTCGTGAGCTACAGCTCACTTCATCGGATGCATACGGTGGAAAATACAGAAGATGTTTTTATACACACAAACCATGAAAAAATGGGTGTTTATCACTACAAAAGGATTTCTCTCTCCCCACCCCACTCTCCTGCTGGTAATAGCTTATCTAAAGTGATCACTCTCCTTACAATGTGTATGATAATCAAGGTGGGCCATTTCCAGCACAAATCCAGGTTTTCCCCCCCCACACACACACACAAACCCACTCTCCTGTTGGTAATAGCTTATCCAAAGCGATCACTCTCCTTACAATGTGCACGATAACCAAGGTGGGCCACTTCCAGCACAAATCCAGGGTTTAACAAGAATGTCTGAGGAACGGGAGGGGGCAGGGTAGGAAAAAACAAGGGGAAATAGGTTACTTTGCATAATGACTTAGCCACTCCCAGTCTCTATTTATGAATAGTTGGTACCCCAAAGGTGGAGGATATTGGGTTTTGTCAAATTGGATTGTAGATCTTTACAGAAGTATTTTGTTAAATGAACCTCTGCTTATCTCAGTAAGAAAAACTGCAAAAAGAACATTTCAGGAAATGTTACAATTATGAATATGAGCTTGAAAACTGCAGGAACCCTATGTGATATTAAATATCAGGATTCCAGTATCACTTCTCTCTTTGATTATACTATTGTTCTACTAAGGAGAAGAAAAGCTTCTCCTGTTGTAAAACAGCAATTACTGTCTATTGGACTATCCTGTGCTGTATTGTACCCTGTTGGGCATCATGTGGGATATGCTAGTCAATCATGTGTCATTTTAATCTCAGAGGAACTTCTGTCTTTATGAATCAAAGGATTAGCGAAGCTAGCAAGGATACTGAAGAACAGATCCACACTGAGGGGTGAATCAGAGTTCTCAGGAGGCACAATCAGCCATAGACTCAGAACTTCAATCTGAGCTATTCATCAAAAGAGGAAAAACACATTTGATGTGACTATTAGATTGTCAGTTTATGTTTTCTATACTGCATACTTTCTCTTCATGAACTCTCTCTTTGAGAGTATATGTAGATACAATATGGAATAAAACAGATACAAAATATATAGTCAGCTTTTGGCTCTATATTATTTTTATGAATATTTACATAATGTACCTGAGTATGTAAGGCATTTCTAGACACATAGTAAAACAGGTATCTCCCCTAAGGAGTTAACTAGATAAACAGGCAGGAGATTGAGAAAAAAACATGTCACTTTTTTCATTTCTTGCCCATTTCCTTCTATTATAATCCTAACCAGCCCTTAAACCTTATGTGGCTTTCTACTTTTAACTTGTATTGTATAATTTAATCAATTAAAATAAATTCAACATACTTCCTCATTCTTCCACCCTTACCCATTACCAGTTCTTTCCCCATTTCCTACATTCAGAACTTTAATTTGCAGTGAATCCACTGCTTTTGCCTGTTCTCCTATCCACTAGCCCTTATATCCACCCTGGCCCATTTTCCACACGTGCCTAACCTCACCCATTGATGTCTATCCCAAACACACTCTATCCAGTTGCTTCTCTTTCAAGTGTCTGGTACCTCAATGGGTTAAGAGGCCTCATCCCAGAGGTGTTGGCAAATCTCTTGTCCCTGGAAACAAACTTACCCTAGTATTTGTCTATCTATAGTTCTCCCCTAAGTCTCTTACAACACATTGAGTGAAACTTAGTACCAATGAAGTCAATGGGAGTTTTGCCATTGCTCCTACCAGAAGAGAGATTAAGTTGTTGGAAACCCAAAGGGGACTAGAGGTTTCCCAAGGGACTGATCCAGCTTCTGCTGAACACCGTCATTGATATCTATAGGCACTAGAGCATATGTCTAGCCAAATGCTATAGCACATCTGAGTATTACATCAAAGCCATCGAGATTCTCTTTAATTTGTATTTTATTTCTGCAATGGATTCAGGAGTTGGTATGGTTTTAACATACTGAACAAGATTAGAGGTGGAATGGGAAAATCTACTTGGTCTTTAAACTCCCTTATGAAAAAGTCCTATAGAATTAAATAGATATAAAATCTAAAGCATTCTATGGCACCTTCTTCTAAGCCATACAAAACAATGACCTTCCTACAGGTTTTTTGAACCATCCTATGGAATTCTACAGTTGGGATATGATTCTCTTTCAAAATATAGAGAGTGAATCAGAAAACGTATAGAAATGTTGCATTCTCTTACATTCTATAGGATTTTCCTAAAAAGGGTTTGAATATAGTGATATTTATTATTAATGAGGCTTCTGCAGTCATCTCTGCCTCATTATGACTTTTTCTCTCTCCTTATATCCTCAAAGTTTTATCTTTGTTTTCTAAGGTAGCCCTCTTGGGAGCTTAGCTTGCTTTGTCCACCAGAAAGCTGATGCCATGTTAATTTTTGCAGACTCCTGTGATTTCACATCCTCCTGAAGAATAATATGTAAATGGGGCTTCCATTGTTTCCATAATGCTTAATTTATATTGGAGATAGGTAGATATTTACCTTCCCTCTTCTCTGGGAGAAAACGTGTTTAGTATTAAGGCAAAGATTTAACAAGGATATTAACCATTATTGTGTCCCGGGATTTCATAAAAGGTCTTACTTGATACATTTTTATAATACAGTAATATAGTATACAATCAGCTGATTCAATTGCTTACCATTTGGGGTTCAGACCCCCCTATTCTCCTCCTGAACCCTGATTGTCACATCAGGAAAATGTGGAGGGAGGAAAAAAGTGTGGAGGAAAAAGATATGAAAGGAAAGAGAAAAAAAAACCCTGAAGAACATGCAAGTTTAAAAACTATTCCATTAGTATATTGAGCCTGTATTGGCATATTTGATGAAATAGGGATTCATTTTGTGTGTATTAAATGGGTGGGATCACACTTTTTGAATATGATCCTCATATTGTGTCACACTTTGGCTAGTTAGAATAGTAAGAGGTACAAATCAAATCAAAACTCTTTGAGTTTCATATCGCTATTGCTTCTTGTCAGAAGTGTGTTTATAGCAAAAAAATCCAGTTAGTTTAGTTTCTTTGAAGTGCTGGAGCAGAACGAGAATTTGAGATATGATTCATTAACAACAATGTAGTTTATTCACATAAATTATCAAAGTTCAAATACTATTGAAAGTAAAAGCTTTTATCCTGAAGACTAAACACAGTAGCTAGTAAACAGTTAGTGCTAATTCTGCACTTTTGAAGTTCAATAGAAAATGTAGATTGTGCATTTTCAAATGTGAACGCCTTTCTATAGTTACATGTAGGATTTAAAAAATAACTATATAAAGTAAAAATAAATACATGACTACTTGGGTGGCAGGAGCTGGGTTATAAATTCATGTCAATATTAATTAAAGAGGAGGTAAATTAGGGTGACAGCTTCTCAGAGTTGATGGGCTGGGAACCATTGTGTCTTGTGTCAGTCCTCATCTCAGATGCAAATACATTTAAGAAGTAGTTTGCAGGATGCAAGTGAACTTAGGAAACTGAATTCAATGTCCTACATCCCAGCAATTAAGCTGTAGATCATGGACCATGGGTGATTCACAGAACACCTCTGTGGTTGGAATCTAGCACTTGGTGCTAGCTCTCCTCCTTGTTTCCAGCTGCTACAAAAAGCTAGTTGTATTAAATATTTCTTAGTCCTATTTTTTCTTGCAAACAATTGCTGTAGTTGCCATGAGGATGTTGTATGATTGCAAATGGGAGGGAACCTGGTTCATGAGAATTCTCAATTAACATGGAGTCCACCCTATGAAAACATTTGAGAACCTCTTTTTTCCAATAGTGCCCAATAAATACACAAATAGACCTGCTGGCATGGGGACTGAACAGTTTACAACCTCTGTTCCTGTCCCAGTTGCTCGAGGGAGATAGCAGTCCTGTTTAAACTGAAAGACAGTGGCTGTAAAGTACAGTCAAGAGTTTCCTAGAAGCACCACTAGCAAAGACTGCCTGAATCAGTGTGACAGGTTTCAGAGTAACAGCCGTGTTAGTCTGTATTCGCAAAGAGAAAAGGAGTACTTGTGGCACCTTAGAGACTAACCAATTTATTTGAGCATGAGCTTTCGTGAGCTACAGCTCACTTCATCGGATGCATACTGTGGAAAACCAGTGTAGGTACTCTTGGAATGCCACATTTCCTAGCAGTGCTATTCACTGTGGAATCTGTGGTAGCTGGATGCAAACCTCCCAGTGGATCACGAGTCGCACTGCTGAAATACCCACACCGCTCCAATTTTCCATACAGACTTTCCACCCCGCCTTAGGAGCTTGCAACCTACTTCTCCACCACCAAAGTAGTGGGAGAATGTATTCCAACCTGAAAGACCATTTCTTAACTGAACTGCCACCAGGAATATGAATGTCAATCAATAGCAAATCAGAGATAATACAGACTATCCATAAATAATGAGGACTTAATTCCCATTACAATAAATCCAATATCTGCAGGGAACCATGAGGTTCTACTAATGTATATTTCTATATTCTGAGTTAGCTGCATATAAAGGCTTATCTCCTTGTTCGTGGTAATAAAATATTTCATAAGATATTGTTGAGAATTATTAGAACAAGACAACATTGGCTGGTCTTATTTCTAAGGCTCTTATCGTGGGGATATAGGGGTTTGAGAATCCATGCAAACAGTGGGAGGGCTGCTGAGGCTCCCTCAATGCCTTCTGACTCCTGCACACTAGGTCTCAGACTCACTGAGGAGAACCAATCCCCCACCCTATCACAAAGATGGTGGCACAGTGAAATGAGTTGTTCTTCTTACAAAAGTGGTTCACTCAAAACGGCAAGTTGCAGCTGCTTGAGATTGAAAGCTGTAAGTGGCAGAGTTGGAGACAAAACCTAAATGCCTGGTAGTTCTGTGAGAGCATAATGTGTTACTTAATCTGTAACAGCCATTTTGAATTGACTCTCAGCATTGCCTGCCATCAGGCAGGCATTGAGATGCCTTATATTAAAAAGGTACAGCAAATAGAACACCAGAAAATATAAGGTCTTCCTACACACACACCACATACATATCTGTGTAAGCACATAAAGCTCACATACTTCTAGTAATATTTTTAAAGAAAAAGGATAAGAAAATAAACAAGCCTGTAATAGCATCAGCACCTGCCTCTCCCAAGCAGCCCCCACTCTGGCCAATACATGCTTGTAGTCACTCTTTTTTTCCCATGGGGCGGCACCCACCTCTCACGAGTGCCCCCTTCTGGTCGGGTGTGAGCCTGCTGTTTTTTCTGTTCTTACAATGTGGTGGCATCTGCTTCTCATGAGTGCCCCTTTCTCTCCATGGCTGATGGTTCTTTCGGCAGGTCTCCTGCTGAGTCACACACACTGTCTGCTCTTCTGGGATATACAGTCTCTAGTTCTTACTCGTGGTCCTAGGCTTCCTCCCCAGAGGCAGTGCCTTCAGTAACAGCCAAACTGGGGCCCATCTTGGTACCCTCAGTTGGTGTCCTTTTGGCAGACCTCATCAGGGCTTAGTCTTCAACCAGACCACCAGGGCCGATCACTGTACCTTCACCCAGTCTAACTATGTTCTGGGCTCAGTCCCCTGGGCTCAACCTGCTAGCTCTGACCTATCCATGCTCCTGTTGCTCTTCCAGCCAGCCAGGCACCCAGTCTTTGGCAGCCTTCCCTGAGCTCAGTCCTGCCTGCAGGAACCTGTCCATGGTCCTGCTGATCTGCCAGCCAGCCAGCCAGTCCTCCTTCTTCGAACTCCAAGTGGCAACTGACGGACCTGCCTCTGCTGCTGCCTTTTATATGGCCCTTCTGGCCCTTGATTGGTCACTCTAGTGGCCCCTCTGATTGGTTGCTGCTCTGCACTGCTCTAAGTTGCTTCTCTGCAACTCTAGGCAGCCTGGAAGACTTCTCTTCTACTCTTTTCTGGAACAGGGTGAGGCAGGGCTGGAAGGCCTCCAGCACGGGGCCTCTGGACCTAGTCCACCCCGTCACAAAGCCACAGGTAACATAACCCACATGAAACCAACAAACAGAATTTTCAGTTGAATGTGAAGTTCAGTATATGTATTACGTATACATACACACACAGCTACACACCACATAAAGCAGTGACAATTTTGACCCATTTCATTCAGCTATGCTGAAGCTCCCATTGAACTGAAAGTTCTCTTTATACAGTTTCACAATGGTCATATCACCTACAGTTTGTTGTTTATACTTTATGTTGTTTAATAAAAAGTCTTACTGCAAGTATATGTGCACCCTAGCCTGCGAGATATACAATAAATAACACAGCTCACCAGTACTGGAGTAAAATGATCAACTTTTCAGTAGTAGGTAGAACACTAACCAAGCTAGCTGAGATGTAAGGGCTTGATAGTAGGTGACAGGGGCATGGACTGGAAATCCTCTTTCTTTAAAAAAAGTAAAACCCCGCAAAGCTGGGCCCTCTTAAAATGAAATGAATTAATCAAACTGTATGTGGAACTGAACTGTCCAAAAGGCCAGTTCACTCTTCCTTATCTCAAAATGTTGTTTGAAAGAGTTGGAACCTCTGGTGAACAGCTTGATGCAGCACTAATCAAAAGGTGCATGGCTTTCCTTAGATGTGAAAGATAGAGTTTTCTGTAAAACTGTCTGATATTCATTTAGCCTCAATCTGTCAGTAATAGATTGCCACTAGCCAATAAAAAGTTTACGAGAAAGAATTATATGTCCTTTGTGTCCTTGGTTATACTTATGTCTTATCTACAATAGGTAATTTTCTCATGTGTTCTTCAGAAGGTCATTTAAAGTTCTTTTACTCTGCAAGATGATGGAGGACCTGACATATGATCTCTATGCATTTAGCTTTTGTTATATTTCCCAGTGTTCAAAATGAGATGAAATTCAACAAGAAAAGTTAAATTCAAACAATCTGATGCTTACCATTTACAGTACATGAAGACAAAGCTGAATTTTATAATTTTGTCAGGAGTTTATATCATCACATTTTGTACAAGTAGCAAGGATGATGTATGCTCATAATATTCCAATCCTGAAACATCCACATCTCCTTTTCATAGGTTTTCATAGATTTTCCACTTTTTCATCTCTGTTTCAGTTTATTCATTTTGTCCACCACGATAAATAGTGCCATGTACTTAATCACATAAAAATAACTAATAGAATATCCCTCTTGTTAGGTAATCTTGAGTTAATCAGAAAATATAAATGGAAATAATAGGCGGTAAATAAAATAAACATTATAATAACTTGTAGTATATGGCTATTGATTGAAAAATCAATAGTGCATATACAGGGCCAAATTCTGAAGGGCATTGTTATAATTGGTCCAGAGACTGAATTAATTAAAAAAAAGTACTGATATAATTCAAGGACTTTGTTAAAAGCATGCATGGTAAACAACTGGAGTGTGGAATTGGAAATCAATGAACCAAAATTGGCGAATTTAGGCTTAACTGGTGAGAAAAATAACAAGAGGATGGACTATTCCACCCTCCCTCCTTTTCGGTCCCCTTAAAAAGAGACTCTGGGTGGGGAGAGAAAAACTACTAGTACCACTACTACAGCATCTACTAAGGGATTTTTCATGTGATACCCAGACCATGGCACGTCAGTGGGGATGCCTGACCATCACCAATGCACCAGCAAGGATCCCAGCCTGATATATGTGAGATCTTGCTCTGACTTCCCCTCCCTCATGTGTCCCTTTCAGACCCCACTGTCTTCCTCCTGCTCTACCTCTTTCTCTCAGCATTTCACCTGACCCTGAAATCAACTGCACTGCATGACAACAGCACAAGAAGACAAGATGGCCTCTCCAGCTCTACTCACCCTCAGAAGGACCAGTGAAGGAGAGGGATCTTACCTGATTAACCAGATGCTATCCCTGAATGGGGAGGTGAGCTGGGGAACAGAAGAAGAGCTGTCATGGCCATCCCACCAGCACAAAGCATCAACAAAATACCATACTTCCCTCAATTTTTTTGAATCCTCTCTCTTCTCCCCCTTGTGTCTGTTTTTTTAAAAGCAGGAAAGTGACTATCATTCTGTATTCAAAATCAAACAGAACTCACGCTTTCTTCTCCACCAAGAATTGCTTGATATAATAAGAAACTCTAATCAATGACCTCTTTCTCTGAAAAGGGGATTTTGATAGATTTAACTGAGTTTGTTTTGGATGACCACCCAATTTCAGTTTCAATGCTTTTTGCCTTGTTTTTACTCTTCCTTTTGGCTACTTCACAGCATATATTTCCAACTGTTATCATGCATTTTCTAGTATATTTGCCATAATAGTAGGCAGATCAAAGTATCTATACTCTTAACCTTGTTTAAAACTCCTAATGTTGTCCAGTTACAAGGTTATGTTAACACCTTTGACTCTCTGGGCCCATTTACGCCACCAAAATTAATGCAACAGCATGCAAGTCTCTTCTTTCCACAGGTGCCAAACATTAAGCATATGAATAGTCCTGTTGAGTCCAGTAACATTACTCAGATGCTTTAAATTAAGCAGGTGCATAGGTACCTTGCTGAATGTACCACATAAATAAACTAGATGTTCACTTGGTAAAGAAGAGGTGTAGTTTCCTATTACTTCTGTGCAAACTAAATTAGATAATTTTATATGGTAAGATTTTATATTCATCTAAGCACATACTGTAAATGAGTAAAACTACAAGAAGGAGAAATTACCAGTGCACCATCTGGCTAAAAAGACCTAGAAAATATTGTTTCTATTTCTATACATGGAAGACTACATTAATGATGCTAAGTATCTCCACCTGCCATCCAACTTAATGAATGTGAAGGGTCCTCAGCAGTACCCTGCAGGGGACGAGCAGCATAGGCTAGGATCAGCCCTAGCAGAGTCAGAGCTTTTTGTTCAGGGAGGCATTGAACAACCACAAAAAGAAAACCCAAGGACCGACTGTTGGTATCTGTTGACTTTTAAAAGTTTCAGAGTTAGCTGTTTAAAAGTTTTGAAAGTAGGCAGCCCCATTAGATCCCACTGAAAATCAGTAGGCTCAAGAGAAACAGGATTAAACTAAAATAAGGTTTTCCCTTCTGTATTTCAGAAAATGTGTCATTTTAAAAAGCAAAGCCCAAATGGTCTTACTTTGCAAGGATCTTTTCTCATCCACAAACTTCAAAGGATGTTTTTTGTCCCATGTTATGTTGCAGATCAACTTGCTTCTATTTGAGAATCACTCCGTTGAGACAATTAGGCTCTGGGTATTCTGAACAACTGAAAAGCATTCTGATCTCCCTCTGCACAGACAGTTCTAGTCAAAAAGAAAAAAAAGGAGTCATATCTGACTGCTGGCATCTTTCTGCGCTTACATATACACAAATAAAAGATACCCATTGTACCTTAGTAGGAGAAATTAGGGAAGACCTCAGTGAGTCTAAATAAAACTCAGGGAGGTGGTTTTAAGATGACAGTTCAGCCAAGTCACCTTCATTAGATGAATTAGAGCAAACAAATATTTTCTAACAACAAATGCCCAGAAATCTCAAAACAGAAATATGATTTTAAAAGCAAAAACTGGTAAAATATATATAGGTTCAAAGTGGCTGGCGGATTCACCAATGCCTACCAACTACCTATCTGGTGATGCATACCACCAGACGGAACCAGTGAATCTGACCCATTGAATATTGCCTTATACTTATGGAGAAACCCGAGCCTCACAACACAACGTGGAGAAACACATACCATAAAACAGGGGAAAGAGACTTTTGAAACAAGGTATTTCTCACTTTTCTTTCCTTCTTCATTCCTTCCCCCTTTCTTTCTTCTCAGCTCCTCTCTTTGAACCCTCTTTTCTGTCCTGTGTCTATTCCCTGCTTCTGTTCCCCTCTCTCATGCTTTCTGTTTTCTGACTCTTTTCCTTTCTGAACCTCTGTGTGGCAGAGTACTGAGCCTCTACTTGATTTGCAGCAACATTCTCCTCAGTTTCAGGGGGTAGCCGTGTTAGTCTGTATCCACAAAAACAACAAGGAGTCCGGTGGCACCTTAAAGACTAACAGATTTATTTGGGCATAAGCTTTCGTGGGCGAGAACCCACTTCACTGGATGCCTGGAGTGAAAATTACAGATGCAGGCATTATTATACTGACACATGAAGAGAAGGGAGTTACCTCACAAGTGGAGAATCAGTGCTGACACTGCCAATTCGGTCAGGGTGTATGTAGTCCACTCCCAATAATAGATGAGGAGGTATCAATTCCAGGAGAGGCAAAGCTGCGTTTGTAATGAGCCAGCCACTCCCAGTCCTTATGCAGGCCCAAATTAATGGTGTTAAATTTGCAAGTGAATTTTAGTTCTGCATTTTCTCTTTGAAGTCTGTTTCTGAAGTTTTTTTGTTCAAGTATAGCTACTTCTAAATCTGTTAGAGAATGTCCAGGAAGATTGAAGTGTTCTCCTACTGGCTTTTGTATGTTACCATTCCTGATGTCTGATTTGTGTCCATTTATTCTTTTATGTAGAGACTGTCCGGTTTGGCCAATGTACATGGCAGAGGGGCATTGTTGGCACCTGATGGCATATATAACATTAGTAGACGTGCAGGTGAATGAGCCTCTCATGGTGTGGCTGATCTGGTTGGGTTCTCTGATGGTGTCGCTAGAGCAGATATAGGGACAGAGTAGGCAACGAGGTTTGCTACAGGGATTGGTTCCTAGGTTAGTGTTTCTGTGGTGTGGTGTGTCGTTGCTGGTGAGTATTTGCTTCAGGTTGGAGGGCTGTCTGTAAGCGAGGACTGGCCTGCCTCCCAAGGTCTGTGAGTGAGGGATCATTTTCCAGGATAGGTTGTAGATCGTTGATGATGTGCTGGAGAGGTTTTAGCTGGTGGCTGTACGTGATGGCCAGTGGTGTTCTGTTATTTTCCTTGTTGGGCCTGTCCTGTAGTAGGTGATTTCTGGGTACCTGTCTTGCTCTGTCAATCTGTTTCCTCACTTTCCCAGGTGGGTATTGTAGTTTTAAGAATGCTTGATAAAGATCTTGTAGGTGTTTATCTCTGTCAGAGGGATTGGAGCAAATTTGGTTGTATCTTAGGGGTTGGCTGTAGTCAATGGATCGTGTGATGTGTCCTGGATGGAAGCTGGAGGCATGTAGATAAGTATAGCAGTCAGTAGGTTTCCGGTATAGGGTGGTGTTTATGTGACCATCACTTATTTGGACTGTAGTGTCCAGGAAGTGGATCTCTTGTGTGGACTGGTCCAGGCTGAGGTTGATGGTGGGGTGGAAGTTGTTGAAACCCAGGTGGAATTCTTCAAGGGCCTCCTTCCCGTGGGTCCATATGATGAAGATGTCATCAATGTAGCACGAGTAGAGGAGGGGCGCTAGGAGACGAGAGCTGAGGAAGTGTTGTTCTAAGTCAGCCATAAAAACGTTGGCATACTGTGGGGCCATGTGGGTACCCATAGCAGTGCCACTGACTTGAAGATATACATTGTCCCCAAATCTGAAATGGTTGTGGGTGAGGACAAAGTCAAAAATCTCAGCCACCAGGTGTGCCATGGTCTCATCAGGGATACCGTTCTTGACACCTTGTAGTCCACCCTCATGTAGAATATTGGTGTAAAGAGCTTCTACATCCAGGATGGTGTTTCCAGGAAGATCACCAATGCATTGTAGTTTCCTCAGGAAGTTGACGGTGTCTCGAAGATAGCTAGGAGTGCTGGTAGTGTAGAGTGTGAGGAGAGAATCCAAATAGCCAGATAATCCTGCTGTAAGAGTGCCGATGCCTGAGATGATGGGGAGTTCAGGGTTTACAGGTTTATGGATCTTGGGTAGCAGATAGAATACCCCTGGTTGGGGCTCTGAGGGTGTGTCCTTGTGGATTTGTTTCCGTGCTGTAGCAGGGAGTTTCTTGAGCAGCTGGTGTAGTTTCTTTTGGTACTCCTCAGTGGGATCACAGGATAGTGGCCTGTAGAATGTGGTGTTGGAGAGTTGCCTGGCAGCCTCCTGTTCATAATCTGACCTGTTCATCATGACTACAGCACCTCCTTTGTCAGCCCCTTTGATTATAATATCAGAGTTGTTTCTGAGGCTGTGGATGGCATTGCATTCTGTAAGGCTGAGGTTATGGGGCAAGTGATGCTGTTTGTTCGCAATTTCAGCCTGTGCGTGTCTGTAGAAGCACTCTATGTAGAAGTCCAGTCTGTCATTTCGACCATCAGGAGGAGTCCAATCAGAATTCTTCTTCTTGTGGTGTTGGTAGGAGGGTTCCTGTGGGTCAGTGCACTGTTCAGTGGTGTATTGAAAATATTCCTTGAGTCGGAGACGACGAAAGTAGGTTTCCAGATCACCGCAGAACTGTATCATGTTCGTGGGGGTGGTGGGGCAGAAAGAGTCCCCCAGATAGGACAGACTCTTCTGCCAGGCTAAGTTGTGGTTGGATAGACTAACAATATTGTTAGGTGAGTTGAGGGTACCTCTGTTGTAGCCCCCTGTGGCATGTAGGAGTTTAGATAGTTTACTATCCTCTTTCCTCTGTAGAGAAGTGAAGTGTGCTTGAAATGGCTTGTCTCGTTTTTGTAAAGTCCAGCCACTTGGAAGTTTGTGTGGAAGATTGGTTCTGTATGAGAGTCTCCAGTTTTGAGAGCTCATTCTTGATCTTCTCCTGTCTGCTGTACAGAATGCTGATCAGGTGGTTCCTCAGTTTCTTTGAGAGTGTGTGGCACAGTCTCTCCCCATAGTCAGTGTAGTATGTCAATTGCAATGGATTTTTTACCTTCAGTCCATTTGGTATGATGTCCATCTGTTTGCACTTGGAAAGGAAGATGATCTGTGTCTGTATCTGTGCGAGATTTTTGTTGAAGTTGATGGATTCTGCTCAGGTTTCATGTGTTTACAGTGCAGAGTAACAAAGAAAGGAGTGAAGGCCTTGATCAAAGTCACAAAGGGAATAAGGGAACCCAAAGAAACTACCGAAGTGGCAAGAAAACAGAAACCTGTGTCCAGCTGTTATGAAGTTGGCTCATACCTGTAACTGGGTTTTGTCCTCCATGTTTCCTTGTTATGAAATTTTGTGGGGAGGGGTTCTCTCTCGCTGTAACTACTGCACACGAAGGGTCAGATTTTCAAAAGTGCTCTGTGTAACCCTTCTGCCAATCAGAGTTGGCAGCAACAAGAGCTGGGTTCAATATGTAGGGGGTCCTTTTCAACAATTCAACACAAAATCGGCTTGAGTGCCCACCCAGTGACCTGGGACAATTGCACACCACCCCCTGGGTGCCTCTAAGAGGCGATACTTCCCCTCTCACAAGTACAGAGTCTGAGTGTAGCTAAGAAACTTTAAATAAAAAGGAGGGAAGTAACTCAGCATTAATTTGGGAAAACGCCACAAACAGGGTTCATAAACATAAACCATGAGCAAAAGGCCCACCCCAAGTAAGCTGGGCAGTGTCCTTTTCCCTCAGGTTCTTAAGTCCAGTAACCAAAAGTCCCTTTAACATGCCCATTCCTTCTCTGCACCCCACTCACAGTTCTGTCCTTGTTCAGTGCAGACCCAGAGTTCAGAGGTGTATTTGCAGAGTTCACCTCCCACTCTAGGTGGAGAGAGGAGTAAGAAGCCACCTTACTTGCTCCGCTGCCCAGCACTCGTTTGCTGCTCCTCTCCGCCAGCTGCCCTGCTGTCCGATTGCCATGCCTCTGCCAGGCTCCGCTCCTCTCTGCTAGCCGCCCTCCTGGCCAATCACCACGCCTTTCTGTGGGACTCCACTCCGGTCCCCTCCAGTGGCCACCTTGCCAGCCTATTGACACACCTTTCCGCTGGCCACCCTGCCAGCCAATTATCAATCTGACGGGATGTCTTTAGGTCCCACCATTTAATACAGCTCTCAATGATTTCAGCTGTTAATGGGGAAGCCTCACTGCTGGTGCACACTGGGCAGTCTCTTGCGTCAGAGATACTGTCCCAAAGTAGGTCTAATGCTTAGACCTAAGTACCAGTGATTTCAGTTCTGTGATGTGAAACAAGACTCTCAATTAAGTCTAAATTAGCTCTTTTATTATACAGTGGAGAGAGGAAGGATCAAATAGTGCCTAAAACCCTTAAGAAGGGCCCCCACCACTAGGTACAAGTACATGTCCCCACCCTCTCTCAACTCACTGGGCTTTGGAACCCATGTCCCCTGCCTAGTGAGTGCCATTTAGTTGAGAGTGAGTCCCTCAATCAGGGTATGCCAAGCTGCCTTGATGCACACAAGGATAACAACCCTTTATTACTCCTGCCCCAATGACAAGGAGACAGGTAATCCAACAGTAAGCCAAAAGTAATCATTTGGGCAAACAATCCCATCATACTGAGCCCCTAGGCAGGGTGGGTGTGCCCATGCAAATGAGATCAACTCCTGAAACTCTTCCACAGCTCATAAGTAGATGTCAAGGGAGAGCTCATTCAGACCCTGCTTACATCAGCATTAACTGAACTGTGCTCCATTGAAGACAAGTGTTAACATTTATTTCAATGGCAGCAGAGCTAACACAATACCGAGTGCTTTTGAAAGTTCTACACTAAAACTCCAAAAAGAAAACCTTAACATTTTGCTGAAGGATTCTGCTGTCCCAACAGCTTATGCTGTCCCTTCCCTTGCTTTGTCCTCTGATTTTTCCTCCTTTGTGAGCACTCTCCTTGCTCCTTCTCCTCTGCAACACGCATACACTGCTCATGCAGCTTATTTCTCTTTATAGGTATAACAGTATATTCTTTATCTGAACTTTAATGTAATATAATCTTTAGGCATATAGCTTGAAATAAGAGTAAACATGTTCTAATTAACTGATCTATCTGATCGAGAGCTAAAAATTCTGGAGATCTAATGTTGGTTATTCTATCTCCATAGCTTTGAATAAGTGACTTATCCAAGATCACAAAGGACCAGATTCTGCCTCCATTACTGATACTGAGTAGTAGCTTACTCATTGAGCAATCCTATTGATTTGCAATGGAACTATTCATGAAGCAGGGTATTACGCAATTCAGTAAATAGCGGTAGCCCACGCTTTAGAATGAGAAGCAAACTGCAATCAGGATTGAGGATTCCTTGGCCTGATTCTCCATTGATCTGTGCCTTCATTTACACATGTGCAACAATGTGAGTATGGCATTTAACATTCACTTTTCACTTGCTTTGCACTGGCATAAGTAACTATACAAAGTGCAGGCCAATGGAGAATCAGGCCTTCTCTTCTTCTGATCCTTTGAACCTACCTAATTAGCACTACCCCTTTGAAGTAATTTTTCATTTCAATGGAATAAAATATTGGGCCAGATTTTTCGGTCCTTACTCAGGCAACACTCCTATTAAAATCAACTGGGACATTGCCTGGTAAAAGACTGCAATATTTAGTCCATAAAATGTAGGTCTACACTGCATCTGGGAGTGAGCCTCCCCACCCAAGTCCCTGACAGGGCTTGCACTAGCCTGCTTAAAATGGTAATACAGATGTTGCAGCTTGGGCTGGAATTTAGCCTCTCAACCCTGGGGGGAAATGGGGTCTTGAGACCCCAAGCATTAGCCTGAACGACAATGTCAAAGCAACATCCACAAAGCTATTTGTGGCATGAGTCTTGCAAACACAAGTCTGTGGAGCCTGGCTGGGAGGCTCACTCTCAAATGCAGTGTAGACATATCCAAAGCGTCTAATTAAAATTCAAAACTTGCAAGGTAGAATGTATTTTAAAGAATCCTTGTTGAGGTTGCAGGAAAAACCAACCCGATGTGTAAAAAGAATAGTAAATATGGCAGGCGACCAGCTTGGCTTAACAGTGAAATCCTTTCTGATCTTAAAACACAAAAAAAAAGCTTACAAGAAGTGGAAGATTGGACAAATGACCAGGGAGAAGTATAAAAATATTGCTCAGGCATGCAGGACTGAAATCAGGAAGGCCAAATCACACTTGGAGTTGCAGCTAGCAAAGGATGTTAAGAGTAACAAGAAGGGTTTCTACAGGTATGTTAGGAACAAGAAGGTAGTCAGGGAAAGTGTGGTCCCCTTACTGAATGGGGGAGGCAACCTAGTGCCTAGTGACAGAGGATGTGGAAAAAGCTAATGTACTCAATGCCTTTTTCACCTCTCTCTTCACGAACAAGGTCAGCTCCCAGAATACTGCACTGGGCAGCACAGCATGGGGAGGAGGTGACCAGCCCTCTGTGGAGAAAGAAGTGGTTCAGGACTACTTAGAAAAGCTGGATGAGCACAAGTCCCTGGGGCTGGATGCGCTGCATCCGAGGGTGCTAAAGGAGTTGGCGGATGTGACTGCAGCACCATTGGCCATTATCTTTGAAAACTCATGGCGATCGGCTGAGGTCCCGGATGACTGGAAAAAGGCTAATGTAGTGCCCACCTTTAAAAAAGGGAAGGAGGAGGATCCGGGAAACTACAGGCCAGTCAGCCTCACCTCAGTGCCTAGAAAAATCATGGAGCAGGTCCTCAAGGAATCAATTCTGAAGCAGTTCGAGGCACGGAAAGTGGCCAGGAATAGTCAGCATAGATTCATCAAGGGCAAGTCATGCCTGACTAACCTAATTGCCTTCTATGATGCGATAACTGGCTCTGTGGATGAGGGGAAAGCAGCGGACCTGTTATTCCTTGACTTTAGCAAAGCTTTTATACGGTCTCCCACAGTATTCTTCCCAGCAAGTTAAAGAAGTATGGCCTGGATGAATGGACTATAAGGTGGATAGAATTCTGGCTAGATCGTCTGGCTCAACAGGTAGTGATCAATGGCTCCATGTCTAGTTGGCAGCCAGTATCAAGCGGAGTGCCCCAAGGGTCGGTCCTGGGGCCGGTTTTGTTCAATATCTTCATTAATGATCTGGAGGATGGTGTGGATTGCACCCTCAGCAACTTTGCAGATGACACTAAACTGGGAGGAGTGATAAATACACTGGAGGGTAGGGATAGGATACAGAGGGCCCCTCACAAATTAGAGGATTGGGCCAAAAGAAATCTGTTGATGAGGTTCAACAAGGACAAGTGCAGAGTCCTGCACTTAGGACGGAAGAATCCCATGCACTGCTACAGACTAGGGACCGAGTGGCTAGGCAGCAGTTCTGCAGAAACTGGGGTTATGGTGGACGATAAGCTGGATATGAGTCAACAGTGTGCCCCAGTTGCCAAGAAGGCTAAAGGCATTTTGGGCTGTATAAGTGGGAGCATTGCCAGCAGATCGAGGGACGTGATCATTCCCCATCTATTCTGCATTGGTGAGGCCTCATTGGACTACTGTGTCCAGTTTTGGGCCCCACACTACAAGAAGAATGCGGAAAAATTGGAAAGAGTCCAGTGGAGGGCAACAAAAATGATTAGGGGGCTGGAGCACGTGACTTATGAGGAGAGGCTGAGGGAACTGGGATTATTTATTCTGCGGAAGAGAAGAATGAGGGGGGATTTGATAGCTGCTTTCAACTACCTGAAAGGGGGTTCCAAAGAGGATGGATCTAGACTGTTTTCAGTGGTAACAGATGATAGAACAAGGAGTAATGATCTCAAGTTGCAGTGGGGGAGGTTTAGGTTGGATATTAGGGAAAAAAAATTCACTAGGAGGGTTGTGAAGCACTGGAATGGGTTACTTAGGGAGGTGGTGGAATCTCCTTCCTTAGATATTTTTAAGGTCAGGTTTGACAAAGCCCTAGCTGGGATGATTTAGTTGGGGATTAGGTCCTGCTTTGAGCAAGGGGTTGGACTATATGACCTCCTGACGTCCCTTCCAACTCTGATATTCTATGCTACATTATGGAACACTATTTGTTGTGCAGATCTCAAAGATCTGTATTTTGCCTGAGGAGTCATAACTGAAGATTTCTTTTGTAAAACTGCTAAAATATGACAGCGTATCACTTCAATTCACTTTAATGCCTTTGCAATAACCTTTATTTTGAACCTAGAAAAGTTTTAATGCTAATTTGCTACTTTATATGTACCATACATTTGTATTTGCAGTGAATTGCTATGGTCTATATAGTGATAATTTAATACCCTGTTAAATTTTTGTATGGAATATGTCTATTAAATACAATGTATATTATCATCTGACAACCCAAGATTACAGAATTATTGGTCTATTGTGAAACTATGCTTGGTTTAATCTGTCTTCATTAAGATAAAATTGTCTGTGTTTCAAAATTATATTCGTTGTAACAAAAAAAAACTGTACTGAAAGTAAATTTTTCTAGAAAAATATGTCAAAACTTTATTAGACAAAGACAGCTATTTCCAGTTATTTTTCAGCCACTTCTTTCATTTTAAAAACATGGGGCTACGTCCACAAAGGGGACTTAGGCTACGTGGCCCCGCAGTTCAGACTATAGGTGCTCTAGCATGCTGCATTGTAACTCCCCCTGTGGATGCTCCAAGGATCCCTAAAAGGTACCTACTTCATGGTAATTTAGTTCTGTTGAAAGAAAACTCAGTTAAACTGGGTACTTTTTAGTTCGCACCAACAGTATCCACACAGGGGAATTATAGGGCAGCATGTTGGTGCACACTGCAGTTCACAACCTCATAATCCAAACTGCAGAGCCATGTAGACATAGCCTTAAATTGTGCATTGCAATACCTAACAATTAGGCACTCAGCCACCTTCAACCTGTGAGATGCCACAGGCTCCATTGCTAACAATATGCCAGTGACACCAAGGTACATATCTTATTCTGAGATGCAAATAACTCCCTCACAAGAATGGCAAAATGTCTACAAGAGACCAGCTCCTAGATGAAGAATAGCTGACCACAACTGAAGCCAGCCAAGAATAGGGCAATATATATCAATGGGGTAGTTGTAGGGGAAGGAATTTGTTGAAGAACAAGATGGGATGTTGTCCTTTCCGTCCCACCCCGCCTTAAAATCAATGTTCTGAGCAGCTCCTCACTAAACCTACACGTCTGGGTAGCATCCAATCTTGATAAAGACCCTCTTCCCCAACAGCTTGATAAGAAACTCTATCCCCTTCTTCCCAAATGAGGATCCAACCATAATGATCCAGACAGTTATATCCAGATTTTATTACTGTAGCTCACTGTATCGGGTATTGAACTGTGGAAGCACTTCAGAGAATCCATCTGGTTGTACATAATGCAGCTGCCCAGTGCTCCAACAAGCCAGGCTGCCATGAGCACATCATTCCTATGCACTGATCCCTCCTGCTGGCTCCCACTGTCAGTTCAAAACCTTAATCTGCAACTTTAAAGTCATCCATGGATCAAGTTCCAGCTACATTAGTGACATTAACTTAAATGTGGACTTTAGCCTAAATTGATGGCACTTTATGTCCATGAGAAGAAAATTCAGAATTGGCCTCATTAATAACAATGCAGTCTTCTCCTCTCTCACGGAGTTAAGAGTTAAGCTTCTACCTTAGGAAATGAGATGACTCCTTTCACAAGGAAAACTGAAAAATGGAGTAGAGAAACAGAAATTTGGCAAGAAAACACAGTCATAAGATTGAAGGAATCTGTAAAATGACACCCAAGTGTCAGCAGAAGACAGGGGCCTGTTGCCAAAGTCCATTGGAGGAAATTTAAACTATGAAAATCTTCCAGAGGGGAAAGCTAGTTAAATCTAAAGGGAAAGAAGAACAAATCCCCAAACTCTTTAAAAATATCACTATTTTGTTTTTAATTAGAAAAAGGAAGGGATTTTACATAGTCTCTCTCTTCAGTACATATCAAAAACCTATCAAGGAAACAAATACAAAATGAAAGGTCTAGCACTTTCATTAATCCAGCAAGCTGCAACTAAAACCAACAGTAAATGAGGAAACTGAAAAGCCTAAATTCACCTTATTCAACCCTACTCATGCAACGTTTAATAGCTAAGACTGTTTAATTCTTGAGACATTTAACACAAAATTACAGTTAACTCAGGGTCTTTGTGAAAAAAGAAAACAATATTGAATCAATTGTCTCAGACGTGGTTGTGAAAGTTTAGAGTAATTTGCTCTGGAAAACATATACCAGTACTTTATTTTAGTTTGTCTAAGTGACCTACATACTAAGAAAGTTGCTAAGGAAATGCAGTAAGAAGGATAATTGCGACAGTGTACAGAATGCCTTTAATGAAAGTTAAAAATCTAAATCTGTTTAAAATAAGAATGATATGGAAAATAGTGAATGCAATTCCACATTCTGTCATCTAGAAATAGCCTGATAGTTTTTACTATAGGTAAAGAAAACCTTTATTGGTGACCAATTCTGCTTGCTGCTATCATCATCTGTTGTATTGACTAGAATGGAAAATAACTTAACAGAGAGTTAATAGACCGTGGGAGAGGAGACAATTATTTTACAGTATCTATGTTCATTCCCTCTTTCCAAGCATTTTCCTTAAAACAAGAGCATGTTATTTATGAATGTATATTCAATGCAGAGTCCTCACAATATTTCATTCAATTGTCCCGGATATCTTCCACAGGTGGAGAATTCATCCATCATAAGGAGTTTCTCCAGAAGGCTTTTATAATGATTAACACCATCACTCTGTTTTGGTTATTACTTTTTATAGCCAAGAAGACCAGAGTGATCCCTCTAATATATTTGTTTAAACCTAGCATGATTCAAGGATGAACACGGTCATTAATAATTTGAATCTCTATTATGCTCATCATACCTTCAACCTTTGATGACCTCCAAGTGTTTTTCAAGCTTTAATTAGTTACAATTCATAATATTCCATTGAGGTGGATAAGGACTCTTAGCAAAATCCTAGAATCAAAATGAAAATTATTTGTGCACAGTATCAATGATTTCTAAACAAAGTGGAGTGTATAAAACCAAGCAAAATTATCTAAGCCAGCCATTCTGAAACTGTGGGTCAGGACCGCAAAGAGGGGCATGACCCCATTTTAATGGGGTTGCCAGCGCTGCAGTTAGGCTTGAGGGGGCCCGGGGCCGAAGCCCGAGCCCCACCACCCAGGGGCTCAGGTTACAAGTCCCCCTCCTGGGGCTGAAACCCTTGGATTTCAGCTTTGGCCCCCCTACCCAGAGCAGTGGGACTCAGGCTTCAGCTTTACCCCTCTCCTATCCTCCCCAGGTCATGTAGTAATTTTTGTTGTCAAAAGGGGGTCGCAGTGCAGTGAAGTTTGAGAACCTCTGCTCTAATCTAATCAGGGACAGTTTGGTACATATGAAACCCATGAAACTAAAACTATATTAGAGATACTAAAACACAAACATTTCCCTTGATTAAAGTAAATGCAGATGAGAATAAAAACCTACTCCTTGCTTAAACACTTACACAGAATCCAGGCCCTAGTCCACAACCTCTGACTCCTGTTACAGTTGGGAACTATTGAATTTCACTGTAAGTGTGAAAAAAGAAATCCACAGAGAATGTGGTCAAATCACTTATGGTATAAACAGAAGCACCGTCTCCGATGTCAGAGTTAGACGTGCTTGCAATCAATCTGAATTTGGTCTCCCATGGCCTGATTTTTACTGGGGCTAAGTACCGATAGCTCTCCCTGACTTCAGTTATATCTGAAGATTAGACCACCAGATCTTTATGGGTATGCCAAACTGCTAATTACCTTTGAAAGCCAGTGTTAGTATTCCATGATTACCCAAGCTCATAACTTATATTTTCCAATAGTCATGGGCATAATGGACTCCATTCAGCCCAGATGTAAAAGGATGCAAATCCCTGCTAAACTGACTTTTAAAAAAATATGAGATTTTAAAAACTATTCCAAGAAAAAATATGGTTTTGATGTGAAAATCTTTTTTGCAGGAAAAGAACTTTTTCATTCCACACTACTTCACCGCAAATGACAAATGGGTCTTCCTTCAGAGTAATGCATGAAACTGCCTCACTCATCCCATAGAGCCATGATTTAGATTAAGGACAATGTAATAATCTAGTTTTTCAAGATCCTGTTTTGGCTCCTTTCTTTTCTGTCTTTTGGCTATTTAGATAATTGGGCAACACTGCTACATTTCTCTCATTCTACCATGCCTTACAACCACTTTGCTCACATTTAACCAGATTATGATTTAAACTAGATTTTTTCAAAATTGTGGAATCTAAGATCAGATGACAAAAACTAACTCATTGTACGTTTGAAATGGCTAACCATGACACAATTTATATTACAATGTCATTAAAATTATTTTATTATTCTTCCTTTTTTGCTGAGTGCAGCTTTAGTCATGTGTATAGGCATATACTCTAAAAAAAAAACTTGAAAGCTTGTCCTTCTCATCAACAGAAGTTGGTCCAGTAAAAGATATTTCCTCACCCACCTTGTCTCGCTAATGATTTTCCTATGTCATAAATAGGTTTTTGGGAAGGTAAAACTAACAAGATGATGTTAGCACAGTGCAGGTGCTCGTGAGGTTCTCTATCTCTAACATTAGTTCCCAAATTATCACCTTTCTAAAATAACAACACTTCTGGGAATGAAATCACAGAATGACAGATATTCACGCCATAATCTGTTCCTAGGTAATCATGAAATTATGCTAATAGTATGCCTTTAAAATTGATTGTCTAAGTACAAAGTTAATTTACAGGGAGATTTTCAAATGCACAAATGGCTCACATCCCATTTACTTTCAAAGGTAATTGGGCACTTAACTAGCCTTTGTGTTTTTGACAATCTCTCTGGACGAACATAACTCCTTGCTGACTAGAAAGATCTACAGAGGATCTCTAATCCTTGAACAAAGCAGGTTTATGTACTGTATTGAAATCGAGCATTAAATAAATGTTTCTTCACTGCAGTATAAAAAGTTGGGACTGATTCTTCTTCCTGAAGTAAATAGAGTTAAATAACTGTAAAGCCAATGAAGAATCAGATCCACTGTATGAACTCTTACTTTCCATAATTCATAGAAATAGAATTAGAAATTGGAATTTCTACTATGTGGGGAATTCTGACATCTTGAAACTTTTATCACTCCAAAACCATAACAAAGTCAAAAATTCCCATGTAATGAAAATTCAAAAAATGTCAATTTGGGACCATCTGAATCATTTAGTTTTGATAATGTTAAAGTATTAGAACATGAAACATTAAATATACATACATAGAATAGTAAATATTAATATAAGACAATGTTAAATTGATATTTTAATACAATCTAACAGTCAAAATGAAAGGACTAAAAAGAAAAAAAGTCAAAAATGAAATGTTTTTACATTATTAAAACTAAAAAAAAAAGTTAAATGTTTTGTTTAGATTTTCCCCCCATCAAAAATTGTGTTAAAATTGCTCCCATGAAATATTTGGATTTCAATAAAACTGCATTTCCAACAGAAAATTGTTCCACTGGGACATTTTTGGCTAGCTCTTATAAATTCCAAAAAAACAGCTTTAAATATTCTGGCCAAATTTTTCAAACGTTGATACCTAAATATTTTTAAGAGTTGCTGAGTATACACAATTTGAACTGAAATCAAGGGGAGCACTGGGTGTATAGCACCACCGAAAAATATATTTATTGAGTTATTAAAATATAATAGGTTCCTATTTATGCATCTAAGCTTATGCCTCCTGTCTCCAGTCTTCTGACATACCTAGTTATAGCATGGACACTGAGGAGCTATCTTACTTAGATTGTAAACGCCTTTAGGCAGAGACTATCTAGATTTTGTATTTGTAAAGCACCTAGCACAATGGGGTCCTAGTCCATGATTAGGGTTCCTAGGTGCTATGGTAATACAAATAATAAATCACAAAATAATAGTCACTATACTCTCAAAATTTCAGTTGGTTAGTGCCAGATACTATGATCATGTGGGCCCTAAATAACTAAAATAAAGTAGATTATAAAATAAACAGGTACATAGGTAGGTTCCTGAGGACCTCTGTAAACTACAGATTTGATCTGAAACTTTGATCCAAATTTTCATAGATAATCATTTAGTTTTGCACATTAAATATTTTCCTACAAAATAAAATGTTAGCAGACATGAGCAGCAAGTTTTAGGCTGGTTGCTGAATCCGAGTGTTAGAAAATTATTGGTATCACAGAATGATGGATATTTCTGATTTCTGATACTCAATATCAGAATACTAGGGGTGACAATGTGCAGTGTCATTTTGAGAAACAGATGTGCAAGAGGACATTTAATGTTAGTGGAACTGGTTTAATAGTTTTTGTTTGTTTTTTAGGGGAAGGGCAGTTAACTCCTCAGAAACATTTTTTCTTCTCTCTCAGTTTCTAAACCCCAAATTAGTTATACCTGATACAATATAACTCCAGGTAAGAGCAGTTTTGTAATAAGGAATGTTGGGGAAAAGATACATTCACAAACCTTGCACAATTAGAGAAAAAATCTTCTGCTTGATGTGTGGGTTGTATTGTTTGTATTGGAGCTGAATTTGTTCTGAATGCAAACATGGTAGAACTGATGTTTATCTGTTATCAATTTTGTTTGATTGTTGTCAACTAGTTCCTCTTAGGTGATAGTCCACATTGTGCTCTGCTATGGGTGAAAATCCATATCCTTTCTGTAGTGGGGGGCCCAAAACTGGACACTCACCAGTGCCAAATAGAGGGGAATAATCACTTTTCTCGATCTGCTGGCAATGCTTCTACTAATGCGCCCAATATGCTGTTAGCCTTCTTAGCAACAAGGGCACACTGTGGACTCATATGCAGCTTCTCATCCGCTGTAATCCCCAGGTCCCCAGCCTGTAGCAGTGAATGGGATTCTTCCATCCAAAGCACTTGTCTTTGTTGAACCTCATCAGATTTCTTTTGGCCCAATCCTCCAATTTGTCTACATCACTCTGGACCTTATCCCTACCCTCCAGCGTATCTACCTCTCCCCACAGCTTAGTGACATCTGCAAACTTGCTGAGGGTGCATGATTCAGATCATTAATGAAGATGTTGAACAAAACGAACCCCAAGACCGACCCCTGGGGCACTACTCTTGATATCAGCCTCCAACAAAACATTGAACCATTGATCACTACCCATTGAGCCCAATAATCTAGCAAGCTTCTTATCCACTTTACAGTCCATTCATCCAATCCATACTTCTTTAACTTGCTGACAAGAATACTGTGGGAGACTGTATCAAAGCTTTGCTAAAGTCAAGATATATCACATCCACCACTTTCTCCATATCCACAGGCCAGTTATCTCATCACAGAAGGCAATCAGGTTTGGTCAGGCATGACTTGCCCTTGGTGAATCCATGTTGACTGTTCCTGATCACCTTCCTCTCCTCCAAGTGCTTCAAAATGGATTCTTTGAGGACCTGCTCCATGATTTTTCAAGGGACTGAGGTGAGACTGAGGTGAGGGTTCTGTAGTTCCCCAGATTCTCTTTCCCTTTTTTTAAAGATGGGTACTATATTTGCCTTTTTCCAATTGTCCTGGACCTCCCCCAGTTGCCATGAGTTTTCAAAGATAATGGCTCTGCAATCACATCAGCCAACTCCCTCAGCACCCTCGGATACATTTGGCCCGGAGCCATGGACTGGTACATGTCCAGCTTTTCTAAATAGTTCTTAACCTGTTCTTTCATCCCTCAGGGCTGCTCACCTCCTCCCCATACTGTGCTGCCCAGTGCAGCAGTCTGCGAGTTGACCTTGTCTGTGAAGACAGAGGCAAAAAAAGCATTGAGTACTTCAGCTTTTTCCACATCATCTGTCACTGGGTTGCCTCCCCAATTTAGTAAGGGTCCCATGCTTTCCCTGACCACCTTCTTGTTGCTAACATAACTGTAGAAACCCTTCTTGTTACCCTTCACATCCCTTGCCTGCTGCAACTCCAATTATTCTTTGGCCTTCCTGATTACACCCCTGCATGCTCGAGCAATATTTTAATATTCCTCCCTAGTCCCTAGCCAAGTTTCCATTTCTTGTAAGCTTCCTTTTGCGTTTAAGCTCACCGAAGATTTCTCTGTTAAGCCAAGCTGGTCACTTGCCATATTTGCTAGTCTTTCTGCACATCGGGATGGTTTGTTCCTGCACCCTCAATAAGACTCCTTTAAAATCCAGCCAGCTGTCCTGGACTCCTTTCCCCCTCATATTAGTCTTGTAGGGGACCTTGCCCATCAGTTCCCTGAGGACGTCAAAGTCTGCTTTTCTGAAGTCTAGGGTCCATATTCTTCTGCTCTCCTTTCTTCCTTTTGTCAGGATGCTGAACTCGACCATCTCATGGTAACTACTGCCCAGGTTGCCACCCACTTCAACTTCCCCTACCAATTCTTCCCTGTTTCCACTTACATACAGTGCAACTCCTCCACCTTTTGTCCCCCACCTATCTTTCCTGAACAGTTTATACCCATCCATGACAGTGCTCCAGTCATGTGAATTACTCCAGCAAGACTTTGTTATTCCAATCACATCATAGTTCTTTGACTGTGCCAGGACTTCCAATTCTTCCTGCTCGTTTCCCAGGCTTCTTGCATTCATGTACAGGCACCTAAGATAACTAGACGATTGCCCTACTTTCTCAGTATGAATCAGGAGGCCTCCCCTGTTGCACCCTCCTCCTTGTGTTTCCTCCCGGTATCCCACTTCCTGACTTACCTATGAGCTTAGGTCACTGTCCCCAGTGAACCTAGTTTAAAGCCCTCCTCACTAGGTTAGCAAGCCTGCCTACAAAGATGCTCTTCCCTCTCTTTGTTAGGTGAATCCCATCTCTTCCTAGCAATCCTTCTTCGTGGAACAACATCCCATGGTCAAAGAATCCAAAGCCCTCTCTCCAACACCACCTATATAACCATGCATTTACCGCCACAATTTGATGGTCCCTACCTGGGCTTTTTCCTTCAACAGGGAGGACGGATGACAGCACTACTTACACGTCAAACTCCTTTAGCCTTCTTCTCAGAGCCACGTAGTTTGCAGTGACCCACTCAAGGTCATTCTTGGCAGTATCATTGGTGCCCACGTGGAGAAGTAGGAATGGGTAACGGTCCGAGGACTTGATCAGTCTCGGCAGACACTCTGTTACATCCTGTATTCTAGCCCAGGCAAGCAGCACACTTCTCGAGTCTCCCGGGCTGGACAGCAGATGGAGGACTCCTTTCCCCTTAGGAGGGAGTCCCCAACCACGACCACCCGTCTCTTCTTCTTGGGAGTGGTGGTCATGGAACCCCCCATCCCTAAGGCAATGCATTTCATGCCTTCCGGTTGATGGGTCCTCCTTCTCATCCCTTCCCAAAGATAACACTTCCAAACCATTATCTGCCATAGTACCTGTCCAAAGAGCCTGAAAACAGTCTCTTACCCCTAGCTGCATTGGGGATACATGGGTTCTCCTCTTTTTTCTCCTGGAGGTCACTGGATTCTCCTCTTTCTTCTTCTGGAGGTCACATGCTGCCAATTTTTTCCCCATTCTGCCCTCTCTGATTCTTCAGTATGCTGTGCCTGCAGTACCAAACACTGAGTTCTATCCAGTAAGTCTTCATTTTCTCTGATGCAATGCAGGGTTAATACTTGGGTCTCTAGTCCTTTAACCATCCCTTCCAATATGGAGAACAGCTTGCACTACATACAGACAAAGTCGCTTCTATCCTTTGGGAGAAAGACAAACATGGCACATCCTGTGAAGGTCACAACAGCTGATCGCTCACTATCCACAATGTCTTCCTTCTAAGAGCCTCTTCAGGTGTTGTATTTACTGCTCACAGAAGCCATAGCTCCTCTCGGACAGTTCCCAGGCAAACTCCCTCTGTCCTGTTTGCCGTTACAGAAGATATTCTGTAAATGAAACACTGTAAATGAAACACTTTAACATAGTACACTAAATTAATCCCTAGTAACTCCATTGTGGGCTTGACTCTGATCTCACATACCAATGCATATCTGGATTAAAACTGCAGTTGATACACCAGTGTAAAAAACACCTTAAAGGAGATTTTAAATCAGGTCAATTCACTTGGAGTGGAGTTACATCAGGGATGAATTTCTCCCACATGCGCTGGCACTTCCTCTCACTTATGTACACTAGGGATTTCAATTTTCATTTGCGGATAAGAAGTGAGAAGAGAATAAAGCCTTTAATAAAGTCCCACAGAGAATACACAAGAGAATCAGAACACCACAAGAGCTGCCATAGTGGGTCAGTCCATGGTCCATCTTGCCCAGTATCCTGTCTCTGACAGTGGCCGATACCAGAGCTTCAGATAGTCAAAGGTTGCATCCCTGACCAACTTGGCTAACAGCCATTGAAGGACCTATCCTCGATGAACTACTCAATGCTTTTTTTTGGCTGGGTCTTCACAGACAAGGTCAGCTCCCAGACTGCTGCACTGATCCTTTTTTGAACCCAGTTATATTTTTGGCCATCACAGCATCCCATGGTAATGAATTCCACAGCTTAGTTGTGAGATTGTTTGTATTAAAACTGCTACCTATTAATTTCATAGGGTGACCCCTGGTTTTTGTTATGTGAAAGTGAAAATAATACTTTTCTATTCACTTTTTGCACACCCTTCATGATTGTTAGTTATCTCTTTGCTAAGATGAACTACCCTAATCTTTTTAGTCTCTCCTCATATGGAAGCCATTCCTTACCCTTGATTATCTTTGTTGCCCTTCTCTGAATCTCTTCCAGTTTGCTATTTTTATTTTGAGATGAGGCAGTCAGAACTGGACACAGTATTCAAGGTGTGGGCATATCAAACGGCCTTATCATATTTTCTGTCTCTCTCTTTCCTGATAGTTCCTAACATACCATGAGCCTTTTTGACCACTGCTGCACATTGAGTGGAAAATAATTTTTTGGTGGTAATAACTAATTTAGAACGCATCATTATATGTGAGCAAAGAGAAGAAAAATATTTTTGTATACAGTTATTTTCTATAAAGCTCAGCAAACAGAGAAATGTTATCAGATGCCAGCCACTAAGGGCTTTTTACACACAAATTGGAACCAAAATAACTAAATCTATGTAACTCACGCCTTTAGTTATTTTGGATTAAGAATGTTCTAGTTTGATTTAATTTATGGCTGAAAAAAGTCAAATTTAATTTGAAATAGGGGTGTTCCCACGTAGAGTAGCACCAAAATAACTAAAGTTGTGAATTACAATTGGCTTAATTATTTTGGTTCCAGTTTGTGTGCAGACCACCACTCACAGAAAAGGATCAATAACACTGAGTAGGCCAAATTCAGAGGTGAATCTAGGTGTGTCCTGTGGGGATCTAAACCTGTAATTTATAATTTCTTTTGACACTATCTAAGAGAAAGTTACTCCAAATTAGACTCTCTCCAGGCTCACACACTCATTAATGAGTAATTTACATATCAACTGTGTAGTTGCCATAGTCACATTATACAATAGAAAGAAGAAAGGGATGTTAGTTACATGATTCTATGTGCGAGAGAGACTATTCATGAGAATCTCTCTACTGAAATGTGGTCCACACTAAGAAGTTTAAAAACCTTTCCCATAATTATTCATCTGTTTATATCTAGTGAGGGAAGTGTAACCTAGAGAACCTATAATTGAATCCTTTGGATCTGACGAACTTCAAACCAATGCATATGAGGAATACTTCTTCTGAACTCCGTAGAGTTACTAGTATAAAGGTGTAAGTGAGGTCAGCATCTGGCTCATCTTTGCCAAACAGCAAGTCTTACTAAATTTGTTAGCACAACTATTGAGTTAGAATGAGTGAGCAGAGGCATTGTTTTAAAGATCATTTTTATTAAATATTATTGTAACGTAATAGAGTCAAGGAGCCCTAGTGATGGACTAGGACCTCATTGTGCTAGGCACCATACAAACAGAACAAAAAGGATAGTCCCTACACAAAAGGGTTTACAATCTAAGTCATACTGGTATTAATCAGACACTATCTCTTCAAGTTTTCTTTGCATATTTATATTTAATGGGCCTGAGTCTGCTCTGGCACTGATATGAACCAGGAATAGCTCCATGGAAATAACTGGAGTTACACAAGTGTAAAACTGGTGTGAGAGGAGAATCGGTCCCACTATTTTAATAAAGAATACAACTGGTGAGCTCAGGCCTGGATAGAAATATTAATCATTTCCCAAGGACTTTTGCTTAACAAAAAGCTACTCTTCCTACTTTTGAGGAGCAGAGAGATGCAACGAACATGTGATGTGAAGGCCATGCTTGCTAATTAAAACTATAATTAAATGTTTTATCAAGTCTCTAATGTTACCTAGACAACAAGCAATGTTTTTCTCACAACTAACAATAAACTAATGTCAAAGGAAATCAAGAAAAGCAACAAATTTTAGTGTTACAGAGGATACTAATTGAATGTCTAAAAATAAGAACGCGTAATGAAACAGCATGTCTCATCTTACCCTTTCATTATCCTACATACCTTAGGAATTAATGTTTTATTGCACATTATTGCAGATAGAATTATTTAAATAACCTATGGCCTTCACTGCAAAGATGCTTCCTGTCTCAACACAAATAAGTTATAGAATTTATTATGAATCAATTGAACAACAATCTCTCGAGTTCATTCGAGATGTAATTATACTTACTTGAAAAGTGCAAAAGAAAGGATTTAAATTTATCACTGCTCATTAAACCTGTAAAGACTGTTAATTGGATGTCAACCTTAGTAATTCACTTACATGTTTGGTGACAATTAAGACCATACAATTTAAAAGCTACTGATTCTAAACAAATAATATTTACTGACTGTAGTGAAGTTCCTAACCTGAAAATGAATCAAGGATGGTCGGAGTTATTCCTTTAAAAAAAGAAAGAAAAAGCACTGTAATAAATGAAGAACTGGAGTAACCTTTAAGATGTATTTTTATTATTTGTTAATTCAAGCTTCTGGATAAGGATCTTAGCAACTAATGGCCATAAACGAGATTTGTAAAATATTGTAATTATCTCAAAGAAAATCAGAAATTTGCCATAGCATGCCAGTAAGACATATGCCAATTAATATTCACTTATCATGGTATAACAATACTGAGGCTACTGGTAGTCAAAGAAAAGTAGATGACTGATACTAATAGAGGTGGTAGAAAACACCTACCTCATACAGAAGAGGTAGTTGTGACAGAAAAACGTATGCTACCTAAATCAGACCTTACCAGTTTGTTTAGGTAATTAACAGATATTTTCATGATGGGAAATAATGGGAAAGACGTTTCAAATAGTGTTTTATTACAAACAGTTTAGACTGATGTTCATTCAGGAGCTAGCTGCAGTATTGTAGTATGTCAGACAACCATTAGAAATGCAAGAGGATAATATTAATCAGATGAAGCTACTTGTTGTGTTATTAAAGGAAAAAATACAGAATTTTCCTAAAACAGCCTGAATATATGTCTGAGAAACACTCAAAAAATCTCCCATCATTGCCCCTTCATTTTTATGATGTATTGAAAAATGTGTTTAATGCTCTATGTTTTTCCTGCTCCTGCTTGCTGGCTCGGGAGTTCTATACGGCAGCATGCAATCTAGATCTAGCAGCAGACAGCCAATCTAGAGTAAGGTAGGGTGAGCTGTACCTCTGTTTCAGGGAGCAGCCTGCTTTATCTCTGTTTGAGTTCTTGTGTGTTGTTATTGTGAATACTAGGAAATACAGTAGTGTTACATTGCAGCCTTCCTGCAAGAGTATTTTGTATTTTTATCTAACTTCTGTTTACATGCAATGAACCATAACATTTTCCCCATCCTTGTAGACTCTGGACCCAATTCACCATTGCCTTCCCTCTTGTGTAGTAGTTTATACCAGTGAGAAGTAGTGCAAAGTGGGTGTAAAATGCTACAAACTCAGACTGGTAGTATTTCACTCCCTCTGTAGTGCACTAAGATATAGAGGGAAATGGTCAATTCAATTCCCACCCCCATTTTCACAGTGGTTCTGCCTGTGGCCAAGTATCTCTCTATAAAACAGTTAGCCACTCCCGGAGAATGTTCAGAACAGCATAAATTCTACTCTGAGCATGAACAATGTGTGGACACTTTTCTAAACATCACAGAAGTGTATGGAAAAAATCAGATGTCACAGGGACAAATGAAAACAATACACCTTGTTCAGTGACTTTATTAATGCATTATTTACTTTAACCAATATATTCAGAGACATCGATGCAAAAAATAGCATTTTTACAGTAAAAAATCATACGGATGACAAAATTACTCATTACAGGATAAATAAGCTGCATATGGGATTTAAGTCTTCTCCAAAATAAGTCTCAAAAATGTTGACACCGAATCATATAAAATATTAGACATGTTTTGATTGTAGATGGTTATATTTGAATTGGGATTGCACAAGACTCATCTTAGATTAAGGTGTTTCGGGACCCTGACCTATACGTTACAAGTGACTCTGTTAGACAGATATGGACAATGGAAGAATAGTTTTTAATTGGAGGTGAATAAAGAGTGAGTGTGCTGCAAGTAAGAAATGTCCTAGACACTTGCAAGGCAATACTAAGCAGGTGGGTATAGAGGTGTCTGAATGACAGGTGACTGAGGGAAGAGAGAAAATTAAATTACATTGAAAAGTAAACACAATATAGTATAAAAGTAATTTTGCAGCTGCAGAGCCTTCTTGACAGCTATTCACTTACAATCATTCTCAAATAATACATGAATAGAATAGTCAATGTCACTAAAGTAATTTACTAGTCATCAGGAATAATAAATGAATAGAATAATGTACTATTCACACATCTCTATTGCTAATACAGACTCTTAATAGGTGTGGCTCAGGACAGCACTCTAAATCTTAACATGTTAATGATGAGGACAATGAATTTCAATCCTAAAACAAGAATTAGTGCTGGAGAAGGACAATGAATTACAACTGTGGTTCTGAAGCATCTGCAAGAGGAACTTCTCCCCTTTGCTTGTTGTCTAGGTAACATTAGAGACTTGATAAAACATTTAATTATAGTTTTAAATAAGCAAGCATGTCCCTCACATCACATGTTCATTGCATCTCTCTACATCTCTCATGTCCCTTGTCCCAAAAATAACTGTCAGAAATACAAGATAAAATTGTATACCGCAGTATTAACCTGAGATGCTCTAAGAGAAATACTGTGGGAAATGGAAGTTAAAGTAGATGTACTTTTCCTTGGAGTTATAACCGTCGAGAGAGAGAGAGAGAAAGAGATACTGGTAGCTTTAAAAAAAAACAAAACATGTCCTTTAGGGCTTTGTTATAATGCCCTGGACTCAAAGCAGCCCTTAACCCATCCTAAGTGGCTATTAGACAAAACCTCCTGTATAGGAGGACTCCCTGATTGTATGATGCAGAAACATAGCGAGAAAATAAGGGGGTAAGGGTGAGGCATCCTTGCACCCACATAACCTTCAACTGTCACTTCAGGCAGCTCTCATATATGCCAGAGTCGAGACCAGTACCCAGAGAATCCCTGGATCAGTGGGATGTAAAAGCAGTTCAAGGCCGTCTTTGTGCTCTTCTGCTCCGGATTTATGAGTCCCCTTCTGCCAGAATTGGGACCATGATTGTTCATAAGAGACAGTTTGTGCCTAATTCAGAGCATGTGTATACAAGTGAAAATATGAAGTCTGGTCAGATACTCTGATACGTGCTACTACAAAACTCTGAGATACATAGCATAACCCCTGGGACATGCAGCCTACGGCTATATCAACACAAGAAGCTAGAGGTGTGATTCCCCTACTCATGTACACATAGTCATGCTAGCTCTCATCAAGCTAGTGCAAGTATAAAGTATGAATATGGCTGTGGTAGCAAGTTGATACCCATGGATTTCAGGCAGGTTTGTACTTGGCCTGGCTAAGCCATGCCTCTTGCTGCCACTTCTCATGCTACCATGGTGACACTGCTATTCATATTCACTTTAGCTTGATTAGAGCTATCCTGAGTATACATACATAAGCTGGGGAATCACACGTCTAGCTCATAGCATAAACATAGCCTCAGGGAGAAGCCTTTATCATCAGCTGTTGAAGAAGTGGCAGAAGACTGGCCCAGAGCTGTTTAAGAATTGCAGATGGGCAAGGGCTCCCCTGGTGAGGGAGCTTTCTGCCAGCATCTACTGGAGAGAAAAGGCAGTTAAGTAGGCCAGGCCTCACTTACATTTCAGTTTTGAGGCAGTTGGCTGCATTTTGGTTGAAACTCAGTTAAGTTTTGAGTGGGGCAATAAAATGCAGTTGACCTTGTTGGGAAATACAAGGACATGACATCAACCTAGAATGTGCCTCGGGTCACACTCATGGGACTGCTGTCAGGTTCAGTTGGGTAAGGAAGCCTGGAGAGAGCTAAGAGTGAGAGAGAGGGGGAAAATAGCTCCTGCTGGGCATGCCTCGCCGCTGGCGAGGACTCAGTCAAGGGCCCTAGATACCATTGATTCCCCCAACAGCTGAGCTGAGACTGCTGAACGGTGGATAGGGCAGAGGGATGGCAGATTCAAAGCAGTAGTGTCAGCCTGGTGCCACCGATGGCAGTGGCAGCAGCTCCAATGTGACAGACAGTAGAGACTGGCAGCAGCTGCAGCTTCTCCAAGGCAATGGATGGCTCAGATCGGCAGCAGCACCTCTGAGGGGATGGACGGCGCAGAGTGGCAGCAGAGCTAGGTAGGTTGGGCTGAAACCACAGGGTACATCTACACTGTAATTAAAAACCCATGGCTGGCCTGTGCCAGCTGACTCAGGCTTGCAGGACTCGCGCGAAGAGGCTGTTTAATTGTGGTGCAGACATTCCACCACACTGTGGGACTCAGGCTGGAGCCTGAACTCTAGAACCCTGTGAGGTGGGAGGGTCCCAGTGCTCGGGCTGCAGCCCCACCCCGAACCTCTACACCACACAGGGTGACCAGGTGTCCAGCTTTGGACTGGAATGCCTGGTCGAAAAGGGACCCTGGCAGTTCCGGTCAGCACCGCTGACTCGGCTGTTAAAAGTCCGGTAGGCAAGTGCTGCTGGTCTAAGACAGGCTAGTCCCTACCTATCCTGGGACCACACTGCACCCCGGAAGCAGCCAGCAGGTCCGGCACCTGGGCGGGGGTGTGGGGGGCATGGGGCTCCATGCACTGCCCCTGCCCCAAGAACCGGCTCCATACATCCATAGGCCAGAACCACAGCCAATGGGAGCTGGGGGGGTGGTGCCTGTGGGTGAGAGCAGCGGGCGGAGCCTCCTCCCTCTCCCCCTGCCCCCACCTAGGAGCTGGACCTGCTGCTAGCCGCTTCCGGGGCGCAGTGCGGAGCAACGACAGGCAGGGAGCCTGCCTTAGACCCACAGCACTGCTGACCAGGAGCTGCCCAAGAGAAGCCCATCCCCCAACCTCCTGCCCCGGGCCTGACCCCCCCCCCACAAACCTGGATCCCCTTCCTGCACCTGAAACCCCTCATCATCAGCCCCACCACAGAGCCCACACCCCCAGCTCAGAGTCCATACCCCAAACGCCCTGCCTCAACCCACAGTCCCCTCCCGAACTCTGAATCCTTTGGCCCCAACCCCCAGCCTGGAGCTCCGTCCTGCACCCCAAACCCCTCATCCCCAGCTCCACCCCAGAGCCCACACACCTTCCTACACCCTAACTCCCTGCCCTAGCCCAGAGCCCCCTCCCACACCCTCAACCCCTCATTTCTGTTCCCAACCCAGAGCCCACCCTGCCAGTTAGAGCCCTCACCCCTTCCCACACCCCAACCACCTGCCCCAGCCCAGTGAAAGTGAATGAGGGTGGAGGAGAGCGAGCCACCAAGGGAGGGGTAAATGTAGTGAGCAAGGGACGGGGCCTCGGGGAAGGGCTGGGGGCTAGGGTGTTTGGTTGTGTGTGATTAGGAAGTTGGCAACCCAAACACCCCAATTAAACAGCCCCTTAGCCAAAGCACAGAGAGCCCAAGTCAGCTGGCATGGGCCACTCAAGGGTGTCTAATTGCATTATAGACATACCCAGAGAGCAGCAGCCTAACACAAGGGATTCTGGTGCAGACCAGCTTAAACAGGAATTAAAGCTGAAATCACTCCAGCTGGATTAGGTAATAGAGCCCCCTGGTGAGTGGGAGTCTTACATCATATTATTTGTTAACAAAATTGATTTGGCACCAGCAATTATCTTCCTTTCCCCATAACTTCCATCAGTTTTTTTGTTGTTGTAACCACTGGGCTCAGCGCAGGCAAGTGGGGAAGAATTGTCCATCAGGAGTGTAGCACAGTCAGTGTAACTGGAGTCAGAAGTGGCAGGTTCCCTGAAGAGACTTATTGATGGGACACCAGTGGAACAGGGAACTCGAGGAGTTAGGATGGAAGCAGCGCAGGCCCACAGACGGAGCAATGCACAGGGTTTAACAAAGTTTCACTTGTTCAACTAAACGCGCATTCAGCTTCAGTTTGTGATCATGGAAAATGGTGTGGCAGCATCTGAGCTGCAAGTTCCCTGCAGTAGCTGGCAGCGTGAGTCATGGAACTCTGTCTGAAGCCCCACAAGAGCCCTGGATTTTGCAGACACAAAGCTAACCCAGGGATGAACCCAGTGGTAGAAGGAGTTCAAGCTGTACACCGACCTGACCATGCAGGAGGACGACGACAACAGCAAGAAAGCAAAACTGTTACTTTACCTCATTGGGGAAAAAGGCAGAAGGAGCTGTAGCGCTCTGAAGCTCAGCACTGGCTCAAGCCTCACAGTCCTAGGAGCCCGGGGAAGTATTGTTCCCCAAAGCGCAATGAAACTGTGGAGCGACACAAGTTTTTCCACTAGAGACCAATCTAAAGTGGAGGTGCTAGACCCTTGGTTACAGCCTGATGCACACTGGCTGCAACATGCAATTTTGGGGACTTCACAGACTCCCTAACTGGGGACAGAATAGACAGCAGCAATTGGGATCACCTCCTGCAGGAGCAACTGCTCCAGGAAAACAGTTTCACATTAGACAGATGCTTAAATACAGGGCACACAGCAGACACCTCAGGAGAAAGGATGAAAGCCCTAAGTGGCACAACACCCCCAGAACAACATGCTGTGAGAGGCCAGTGAGGGACAGCTGGGTTCCATGCCCACAGTAAGATCCATTTGGTGTGGGGGATAACATGAGTGGATAAAGGAGAAGTACCTTACAGGACCACAAGGTACAAGTTCTACATGTTCAACTTGCATTCACTCTTGCTTCTATGCTAATGAAATATGGTGGAACTTGTGCAGTTACCACAAACGAAAAATCCAGTAGCACTACGTAATTCAGTATGCAAGGAGATTGAAAGTCTTCACTGCAGTGTATGATAGCACCCTTCAAGGCCAGTACATGCAGGTACAGCATTTCAGGGAATGGGGCAAATTGAACCATTGTAGCAGTTCATGCAAGAGCAAATGAAGGTCTCAGAAAGATTCAGCCAGACTTGTACAAGAGGGGGAGGGCACATCAAACAGCAGCGATGACATCTTGACTCTCTCCTTGAGTCTGAGAACATATCAGGTTCAGGCGGTGGGGACAGGAGAGCAACAAAGGACAATACCAACTTCCGTGCATGCAACAGTGTTAATAGGGAAATGCCCTGTATGATTTCAGCTAGGTGAAGTGGACTCAGACACACCCTTTTCAGAGAGCAGACACACACTAAAAAAAAAAAAAAAAAGTACAATAAAGCATAATGCAGCCCATAGGAAAAACTGACCGACTTTTTGCTCAGGACATCCAGAACTGTAAGCTACTGTGTTACCTCTCTGCCTTAACAGCAGCAAGCTTTACTGGAGATTAGACTGTGAGTCAGCAATCTGCCATGCAAGTCTGTCCACCTCACCAGCAAACTCCCCAAGACAACGTATTGTTGCTGTTTTCCCTGGCTCCATTGTGCAGTACCATATGTGTCAGGTTTTCACTTGAAAGTTGTTTCAGTGAAAATGGCACTGCAGACATTTATACAAACTGCTCACTCCTGCAGCAGTAACTGGAGAAGTAATCAAGGATAACTTGCTCAAATCAAAAAATAATGTGAAGCATAATCCCATATTCATTCAAAACAAACAAGATCTGATGCTGACACCTTTTCCCTGCTCACAAAGGAAAAAAAAACAAATAAAATACAGCACCCTCACGGGTTGCTTCTTTGTTTTTAGCACAAAGCACAATATTGCATGGCAGGCATAATCAGAATAAAGTGTGCCTCCTCTGTCTATTCCACTAATACTTTTATAGATTGTCAGTGTCTAAGGAAAACCCCAAGAAAGTATGAGATTCACAAAAGAGTAAACAGCCCTAAGCACTCAACTTGTTTCTTCCAGTTTTTCACCACTTTGTTTTTTCCATTGTTCTCCCAATTGAATGGCACTCTAGGCACTGTACATCTGACTCTACCACCACCGGTGAAGTATGTGACTGTGGTCTGAGCAGTGTTTTCATTATGGAGGAACCAGTCCCAGCTCTATAAATTCAGACTAAGTTTAATATTGCACTTCAGGGAGGAGTTCGGTTTCTTTAGGTATAAACATCCTCCCCAGAATTATAGTATTTAGTCTGAGAACAGAATGACTTTTCTGAGAATTTACAAGTAAATCCATAAGTCTGAGATAAAATTAATTTTAAAAACTGGGTTTGTTAATTTAGCACCTCTAAAAAGAGTATTGTCTATCTACACAAAAATTGGCAAAGAAGTGGTTCTTGAGAAGGTCTGGTACAATGTGTAATTTTTGAAAATAACTTCAGGATTAGTGTCGTTTTTGTATTATCTTTAATAAATGAAAATTTCTCATTATTCTTCAGCCTCTACTTAATGTTTTTCAGAAAAACTCACAAAGAATGGTTGCAATCTTCTATTGTTCTCAATGGGAATAATGCCATCATCTGTCCATAACAACCATTGCTACAGGCTCTGCTATCCCGCTTCTCTCAGTGCTCATTTCTGACTCCTTATAGGAGGGAGGGCCACTGTCTTCCCTCAGAGCAGCTTGTCTTCATTCCCATTCCGAATGATTGGAGGCAGTAGCCATATTTGCTAAGGGCAGCCTATGCCCTATTGAAGCAATGGTGATGGTAACCATTTTGCAAGAGGACAAGTCTCCATGAAATTGTTTGAAGGAGATTTTATATACCAGCCTCTTCTTAATGAGAAACTTTCCGGTATGAAGGATAACTAACAAAAAATGACCATTAATCCTAAACATATATTTTAAAAATTCCACCTATTTAAATCAGTATGATTCTAATGCCACATTACACTCATGATTTTTTTGCCTCATGGTATCTCTATGAGGAAGAGTTAAGGGGTTTGGGTTCTTTAACTGTGTATTTCTGTTCCTTAACATTTGAATGTCTTTTAAGTTGAACTAACTGAATTTTGTGGGGTTATACTACTTGCATTTAGGATTATTACAACTTCCCTGTTATGCGTTTCATCCTAAATTATTGACATGTACTCTCAACCCTAACTCTGTCTTACCAGTTTTCATCTGAAAATATACTGTGTTCTGAAAGTCTCTTGTTTACATTCACAGAAGAATCTCTAATTTCATTTATAGCTAGTCATTTTAAATATTTTGCACAAGAGATAACCAAACATGTTAATTTCCCTAAGTGAAAGAATATATGCATCCATTCATCTTTACACTTAAAAATATATTATTCTTTGTGCATAGCTTACCCAGCGGTAGTCCTGAAACTGGGACATGAAGGCAAAGTCATGAAAATATCCCTGTGCTGTTGTGCAAGAACATTTTTTTCTAAGTGAAAATATATTCCTAGCTTGCAAAAACATACAAAAATGCTTCTTTTCTCAGATGTATAGTTGTCAGTGTCAGCCTTTTTTCTTCTATAAATAGTCACATGATTGATTAGCAAGCAATGGTTATGGCAAAAACAATAACAAAAATTCTGACAACTGTGCACAGGTGACTGTCAACTATAAAATTGAATTCATCTTTTTTCAAAAGTGGTAAATATATTTATTTGATTGTGTCAGTTCTAATTTAGAAAGCATGAAAACATATCTGAAGCAATATCAAAACATTAATATCTCTTTTTACCCACAGGTTTTTCATGTTGCTAATAACTTACTGGACTTAAAAGGAGGATAAGTTTGTATTGCTAATCTTTATTAATGATTTTGGGGCCTAGATGGCCTATATAAAGAAATTAAAAATATAGTGTTCAGTTATGTTTATGTATAATTGAATCTATATAATATTGCTTCGTAGTTGCTTGTAGAGATGTGAAGTCAAATTTGAATGTACACTAGAAATCCTGTCATGGATACTAGAGATTGTTTAGTTACTGTTCAAGGTCTTCCTATTGCTTTTTGTTCAACCCCCAAACCAGTTTTCTATGGACTACATAGTCCTGTGTGATTAAAAACCAATATCACTATGAAATTAGCTTTTATCCTGCAAGTAAACTGGAGCACTCGTTTTCAAAAGCTCACGCTTTATTATTAGTTGGAAATCTCCAGTGCTCTAGAGATATGCCATGATATTGTTATTAGATGTCAATCAATGGGCTATAAAGGGAAGAAGGGAAAATGAAAAATTGCACTGTAACCTGGTGTCCACCAGTCGAGCATCCACTCTTGGCCAAAGAGCGCTCTGCAATGTCCTGCCTCCACGGTTTACAATATTTGTTTTTAAAGGATAAAAGTCAAACTATGCACATGGAGGTGAAATAAATGTAGAGCTTACAATAACAGTGACTTCTTGCTGTGACTATATAGGAACTCAGGGTTACAGGTAAAAATCAGAAGACCCCATTCAGACTCCAAGAGGTCTAGTACTTTCATTTAATTTCCAATTCAATATGTATAAAACAAAAAAGGTTATATGACTACTCGTGTGTGTGTGCGCTTGTCTCATCTACTCCTCAGTTTAGGAAAAGACTCCGTTATTTAATTAATGCAAGTAACTGCTGTAGTCCCAAGGATTGATATATTTGTTTCACATAGCAGACAGCTCCAAAAGACTTCCTTCAACCTTTACAAATATCAGCAAATTTCTGACATTATAATAAAAGCATGTGCTCTCACAAGCCGCAATGTCCTCTTGTTTACAGCAATTCTTGTCTGCTCCAAAATATGATACATAAAATATGCACTGCAAATTAGAGGTTTAACACATTTCAGAGGTAGTTGTTGTTGGGTTTTTTTAAATGAACTAACAAATACATTAAGGGACAGAAATGTCTTTGTCTCATTAAGGGTTTAACTATGAGTACAAATGGTACCTGAAGCCAGCGGTAATTGGGGTTGCTGAGCACCTCCTGTGAGGTGCTCAATTCCTTGCAGGATCACATCGTAAATGCTCTGAACAGTGAAGTCTGATAGCTGACATAGTTTCCCCTTCCATTTGTATTTCATAGCCTGCTAGTAGTTTAGTGAAACACCCTCTTTCTAAGATCAAATCCTAGGCCCAAGATATCACGGCATGGACCCTTTTGAATGTCTCTGTGTTGGTGGAGCCTCTGTAGACTTGGAGGCTAGTGCAAATATTGCGGGTAGAACCTCACAGAGGTGACTGTGTAGCATTAAATGGCCCACCAACTCTTCCATTGCAAAGGAAAACTGATAAGTCTAGTGAGTGAGTATTCTCACAATGATAAAATCCTGATAAGTCTAGTGAGTGGGTATATCTCTCAATCATTTTCCTACCACTGCAAGGGCCTCATACACCTCAGTCCCACCTCTTCTCTGCCTCTGGCACTTAATAGTCTAGTCTCCTGTGGGCTGTAATATTTTGGTCTCATTTCAGTAGTTGGGTTTAATGTGTGGGTGCTGGGCGGTATTGGTGACCTATGCTATACAGGAGGTCAATCTAGATAATCTGGTAGTCCCTTCTTGCCTTAAACTCTATGGTTAGGACCTCGGAATTCAGAACAGAGCATGAGTTTGAGAATTCAATTAGATGAAATTTAATAAAGACAAGTGCAAAGTACTACACCCAGGAAGGAAAAACAATTAAATGGGGACCAGCATTTGGGTGGCAGTATTGCTGAAGAGATCTGGGGATTATAGTGGACCACAAATCAAACGAGTCAACAATATGATGCAGTTACTAAAAAGGCAATCATTCTGGAGTGTATTAACAGGATTGTCATAAGTTAGACACAGGAGGCAATTGTCCACTGTACTTGGCACTGGTGAGGCCTCTGATGGAGTACTGAGTGGAGTTCTGGACACCACATTTCAGAAAAGAGATGGACAAATTGGAGGGGGGCCGGAGGACAGCAACAAAAATAATAAAAGGTTTAGAAATCCTAACCTTTTCGAAAATGTTAAAATAACTGGGCATGTAGAGTCATGAGAAAAAAATGACCATAGGGGGCCCTGATAGTCATCCAACATGGTAAAGGCTGTTATAAAGAGGTCAATCATCAATTGTTCTCCATGTCCACTGAAATTAGGATAAGGAATAATGGGCTTAATCTGTGGCAAGGGAGATTTAGTTAGATATTACGATAGGTGAGCACTGGAATAGGTTTCTACGGGAGGTTTTGGAATCCCCATCATTGGAGGTTTTTAAGAAAAGGTTAGACTGGGATGGTTAAAGTTTACTTGGTCCTCCTTCAGGACAACGGGTTAGACTAGATGACCTTTTGAGGTCACTTCCAGTCCTTCATGTCTATGATTAGTGCCTTTCCAAGGTCCCAAATGAGGCCAGACTCCTCCTTCAATTTACAGCCAGACAGATATTGGATGAGCAGTGTGGTTTGAAGAGGGATCTCCCATATGGCAGCTCAGAAGTGTAGCTTCATTAACTCACACGGGATCAGGCTTGAATGAGATAGGACTGGGCTTAATACAAGGCTGTTGAAAGGTAGGGAGTCTTCTGTAGAGTGGATTTGGGTTTCTTCAGGATTTCCCTTGTATACCAGGCCAACTACCTGCTGGAATTGGTTAGCCAAAGATGCAGCCAGCTTGAGGCTCTTTATCATGAATATCAGGTGGAAAATATGAGTTTTAAAGAGACATAGCTTCAATTGAGAACAGGCCATTATTTAAATAGGAACATGCAATGAAACTATAAGAGTGTGACTCACCAGCCCATGTGCGACCTTGTAACTGGGCATGGCATAGCATAGTGCATGCTCCTGATCTGGTGTACCCTGTTGACAGCTGCTCCAGCAAACTGCTTGTGACTCAGCCTGCCAATGAGATCATATACCCTGGATGTGCAAGACTAACCCAGTAATCTAATAATCAATAGTCCATCAATCTTCAGTCCAGCTCTGGATTTATCCCGAGTACCAAGGAGTGTCCATAATCTATACCCCTTATGTCCAGAGGTTTCCACCCCACCTTTTTCAGTGGGTTAGTTGGGGAACCCAGGGCAACGCCCTCCACTAGGTATCAGTCCAGTCAAGAGCTGGCAAGGCAGACCCCTTGCTGCCTCCCTGGGTCACTTCCTACCTCAACCTGTCTTTGACTTTTGCCACTGCTTCTCTCTCTCTAAGCCTCTTTCCTAGGCTCAGTGCAGACCTTCTTAGCACTTTCTGTCAACCAGCTGGTTCCACTGCAGGATGATTTTCTCCATTCCCCTTGCAGGCCAGTCCCTGACCCTGCAGGCCTCTCTTTCAGTGCAGAGAAACCAAGGTGGAGTTCCTTCTCCACTGTCTTGTACTCCCTGTTGCAGACCTATCCTCCTTCAAGGCAGAAGAGACCAGCTCAGTTCCCTGACTTCAGCCAGCCAGCCTTCTCTCAACAATCTGCTTTCCCTCCCAGTCACCTCCCACCACAGCTGGACTGGGTTCAGCCCTAATAATTTCTCTCTCCAGGCTTGATACCTACTGCAAGGGTGTGGGGGGTGGGTGGTAGGGCTGCCTGAGTTTCTGACCCAGTGTGTGGTTTGTGCATCACAGAAACCAATAGCATATCTTTATTTGTTAAAGAAACTTTAAATTCTATTTCTCTTTTTTGGCTGAAGGGAAGAGAGATTATGATGGGTCAACAGGAACTGCAATTAACCATTGTGAGAACCACTGTTATGTATGGGTCAAGCCACATCAGTGTTTAGAGATGGGCTGTAAGCTTTGGTGAAGAATTCTTACCCCTTTTTGATGTCTATGGATAGCAGGAGTTGCAAGACATACACAGGTGGGTGTATAGAGTGAGGAGAATGCACAGCAAAACCCCTTCCCCCTCCAGTGCACCTCTTCTCCCTCTATACATTTACACATGTAGGAAGACAGAAGGGGTCTGCTCACACTTCTTGAGCTCAAGTAGAGGATGGCTAGCATTGCCAGTGGTGCTCACCAGAATGAAGGGAATGACAAAGGGACTAGCATGGGGCATGGCTAGAATCTATCAATATTTATGCATCTGTTAGTTCACAGAAATGGATTTAAGGAAAGGGCACACTTCACTTTTTAAGACATAGTAGTTACAGCTGAATGTGTTTTCCCCAACATAGCCTAAAACAGTCTTCCTCTCTATGTCTTATGCAGATACACTGTACCCAGTCACTAATGATCAGATGCTACTCCTCCACAGCACAACTCTCAGTGTCCCTCTAGCTCTCAAAGATGGAATTTAGCCCATTATTTGTTGTAGATTTGTGGATTGTTGTGTTTCTCCTCTGACTTGCTGGGAATTGCTTTGAGAAGAAAAGAATGGAAACAGAGTGAAGGCTGGAAAAAACACACCATGGTTCTACTGGTAGTAGAATTGTTGGTCTGAATAGACAGGAAAACAGTGATTATTCCATTACTGCAGATGAGGAGAATTTTTTAGGTGTGTTCAACAGTACAGTGAAATCCTGGCTCCATTCAGTCAACTACAATATAGCACTATATTATTGGTATTCCCAGAGCTCAGAATTTGATTTGGCAAATCACTTCCCCTGTAATGTAGGAGAAAGGGGAATGCAGGAGCCGAACCCAAACCCTTGTCTTACATCCACACTGGCTTAGCTGTCAAGTCATCACCTGAATGTGTGCAAACTGGTACCTCAGCCATTCTGCAGTGTGGATCTATAAAGCTTCAGTAGGGGTAGGGGGTTCATGTAAATCTGCTCACACCTGCTCCACAGGTCTCCATCCACCCTGTCCCTCTACCTCCCATTACAGGAATTCCATGTAGAATTAAATGGCTTCACTACTTTAAAAGTAAATTGTACTTCATGAAACATCTATAAGGCAACTCTCTGCAGTTATTATTTGTATTATATTTGTGCCTAAAGGCCTCAACAGAAATCAAGGCTCCCTTGTGCTATGCAGTCTAAATAAGAGTAAGAGACAGTCCCTGCTCTAATGAGCTCACAAAGCAAATAAAGATGACAGGCAAAGGGGTAGGAAGAAAACAAGCGAAGAAAGGTGAAATGACTTGCCCAAGGTCACAAAGCAGATCACTAGTAGAGTTGGGAATAGAAGCCAGATCACCTAACTCATAATACAGTGCCTTATTCACTGCACCACACTACCTCTCAGTAAATGTACCTTAAAACATTTGTTGTTGTTTCAGTATTTTGAATAATTTATTCCAGAAACAAGGATACAGACTACATTTTTGGTATGTAGAAATGGCACAAATACAAGGCATCTCTCTTTCCCCAAAATTAGGTTACTGAAATATGTTTTGGTTTAAACCCCAGTCTCCTCGCCCGTTACTTGAGAAAGGGGTGTGTATTTAAGACAAATCATTTCAGCTTCAAAAGAATTCTATAGAATGTGTTTCCCTGGTTTAATATGTAAATGACATGGAAATATTATTCTGCGAACTAGATATTTTGTGAAAGTGATTTGTTTCTTCTTCCTGGATGATTTATCACCTAATACGTTTGTATTTGTCATACTATGATTTGTTGCCACAATAAAAATGACCATTGTGTTATCATCAATAAAGACTAACAGCCACACTGGCTCAATATTTAGAAAAAGATAGGTTTATCAATCAATATTTTGTTCACCAATATATATCCTTTATTCACTACTTTCTCAAAGCAATATTGAAGGTGTCCAGAGTTCTTCCCAAGATTTATTAGTTTATCTTTCAAGGCTGATGCTAGTTTGATTATTTTTGTGTGGATGAGGATTAAACAAACAGATTTGTTCAAATACCTTTACGGGTCCAATCATACCTCTTGAAATATAGACCAGCTATACATTATTTATATGTTAATAGTCAGGGTCATGCTGCCAAGCCATTTCTGAAGGCTTGCTCTCATTCTCCAAGTAAAAAGGGGTGGGGGGGGGGGAAATAAGGCCTTAAATAATTCATATGTCATTGAAGAGAAATTGGAAGACTTGTTGGGCAAATATCAAAGCAATCTAAATCTAGTGTGTGTAGAAGACATATGGTGCAATGACATGAGCAGAGTTATTATTTTGGGAACATTTGTGCTTGCACTGCAAAGTTTGATAGACCATTGACTGTGAAATGAGATGTCTTCCACTTAAAAAGGTTCCCCCCCACACTTCTATTTTTACCTGTAATATTTATCATTCTTATCCATTAGAATGCACACTGTTTGTTAACTATTGCTTGACTTTACTTCCAGCTCTCTTTTCATAGGTTAAGCAAAATGGATAAACGTCCAAAGAGTTCTATGCATTCACAGTACCATTTGTAAAGCAGAAGAATAAAACCAGTAGGAGTGCAAGTTGTTCTAACAGCAAGGTAGTTAAATAAGAATGCAATCCAGTCACACTTCCCTGTAACTACAATGTAGTTGTATTTTTGATAGCTCTGCAGTAACAATCAGGCTTCAGAAGTTTTTAAAAAGGACTGCTGTGGAACATCAGATAGAGCTGCATTTTGCAAACAGAAATCTTGGAGTATCCTGATAATGGCTCTGGGATCTACCCTGGGTAGCTTTAAAAGGAGCATCACAGCATATGGATTTTAACTTACCTTTTTTAAGGAAACTAAAGCAATTTACATAATTATGCATTTACTTCAAGTTGAAAGGTACAGTTATCAAACCTGTGCTGGCATGAGCAGAATACATTCCAGACACCCAACTCCTCCCGCAATCTGATAATCTAAGATATTTTGGCTGTGCTTCTTTTCCTAAAAAACATTGGGGGGCAATTCAGTCTTGTCCACAGGGCTTGGGGGCTTTTCTGTAACCTGTTCACCTTCACTGCAGTTTTCTTGCCCCTGGCAGTTCAAATAAAGTAATACTCACCTGTGTTTCCTCTCCAACAACATATCTGAAGGTGTTGAGCACAGGGGCTTTATCCCCATGCCCTATCCATTTAATCACACTTTGGATCAAATCCCCCAAGGAACCTGGGATAGGAAAGAAGAATGGTTTCCTGTTATAGTCAATGCCTTATTTTGAGCTGAACTAATCCTAAATTATAAATTCCTCAATATTCAGCTAGAAAGTCTACCTCACAGTGCTAGCAAATGTAACATCTGAAGCCCTTTTCCATTGCAGTTTCAGACTAATTAATTATGGTGTCAGAGGTATCCATTATAGATTTGTGTTACATGCTTCTGCAATTAGATGTATCCCCTTACTTTTCTAGGAGGTGAGGAAAGAGATTGTACTTTAAGACAAATCTAATCTCTTATTTATTTAGAATTGTAAAAAACAGAAGGCATCTATCCTATACTCTAGCTGTTTGAGCGTTGATTAAAGATACAATAAATACATCAAAATAGAAAAAACCCAACAACCCCAAAAACATGATAATCATTGAATACCCATGCAACAAAAATAAGATGACACAGCAAATTTTCAAATATTTACAATAGTATTTGTATAAATGATAAAATAGCAGTTTTTTGCTTTCTGACCCTATCAGAGGTGAGAAGCTGGTACAAGAAAGGCTGATGCATATATTGCTGTTTTACTCCAATTCATTTAAAAATAAATAATACACTGTATTGAAAATGATTCTGTATCTTCACTATCTTTGAAAATATTGATATTCTGTGGTAGAGATAGCGACATTGGTGACATGAACTTAATGATCTTTGAATGCAACAGTTGATTAAATGCATGCACATGCATCCCTATTATACAGGACATCAATATAGGGGTAGCTGGTATAATTAGGCTGCCTAATGCTTTCCATTATAAAAGATTCTTGTGGGGTTTTTTTTTGTTTTTTTGTTTTTTGTTTTTTTAGAGAATCTCTAATGCTTCCATTGTTTTCAGCAGCCCTTTGAAATTTGGCAGTGTAAAGGATAATTCTTAGCTCTTACATAGCCATTTTTGCCCGTAGATCTAAAAGTGCTTTACAAAGGAAGTAAGTTTCATTATACGTTTTACAGATGGGAAAACCGAGGCAAAAAAGAGCTGATGTGACTTGTTTGAGGTCACCCAGCAGGACAGCATCAGGAATAGACTGAGTCATCTGAATCCAGTCTAGTGCTCTCTCCAGTAAGCTATACTGTTCTTCAGAGAAACCAGCATATGCCTTTTCTTTGTCCCATAAAACTCCTTTCAGGTTTCACGGAGATAAACTTCTGCATATCATTTCCTTTCTCCCATTTGTTTTGCTCAGGAAAATTTCAGCAGCACATTAACATTAAAATTCTATGGCCACTCCTATACTGATGCCAAAGTAGCAGCAACTGCAGCAGCCACTGCACTGGTAATGCCTGGGAGCTACTGGAGTAGCTGTAGGTGAGAGAAGAGAGGGGGGGCTGTGCTTTTCCAAATCCCACCAAGACCCAGCACCTGGCCTCAGCAGCCCATCCTCACATCTGGGAGAGTTAGTCTGGTGATTTTTTTTTTTAAATAGGTTTTGTACAGTATGTTCATGGTTAACATCCAAGCTTCTGTATCTTAACATAATAAAAGACAGACAAGATTTCAGAGACTCTTTATTCTTGTCCCTCTATCCCTTATTTATTTTTCAAATTAAATATAGGTTTGATGCTGTGTTCAATTAGCATTTACATTTGTAAAGCTGTATTAAGTCATACAGGCATATTACTGAGATTATCCTGGGTTTTTTTATTACACTTTTTTCCAAATAGCCTTCAAAAAGCAAACTGCCATCAATGGGAAGGCTGAATTACCCCCTACTATAGCAAATGTCTGCTAGTGTTCTAATGGTTTGACTGTTGTCCTGGATATACAGGAACAGAGCCAACATGCAAGGGATGTGTTTAACTAGGCCACAACTTTAATAAAGTAACTCATCTGTGAACTATCCAGAAATATCTTGTACAGTGCAGGCCATGGTTCCTTCCTTAATCATCAATTCCACCCGGTGGATGGCTGTCATCAGCCCCTAACCCCTCCACGGATGGGTCCAGTCCACTCTTCCCCTTCCCTCCCCTCATATGAGGGGCAAGGAGCTGGGGAAAGGGGATTGTCTCCTCTCTGTATCAACATTAGGTGCCCAAACCCCATTCCCCAGATTCTTTAGGTGATGCCTTCCCCTAAGTCCACTTCCATCTCCCATTTATTAAGAAACTCAACCCTTATGGAACCCTCAACTCCACATACACTGGACATCTCCTACCTATTAAGCTGCAACAACAGGAACCTTTCCTTCTGACCTATCCCACCAGGTCCTTGAGCTGCTGTGGAAAGAAAAAAGCCACCCACCATGCTGGGGAGGGACCATTCCTCTGCAGTGGTATCTTTGTGGTGGCATCTCAGTAGCCAATGTGAGCTGCTAATTCAAGCATGAGAGAGGCCCCAGGCCAGAGCAACGGAGCTCGTACACCATTCCCCAAGTTTGCAGAGGTCAATGACTTCCCTGAGCCCGACTGGCCATTCCCTAGCTCATGTAGTGCCTCCTGCACCTTCCCTCTTCCAACACCCAAGGAAGTTTTTGGAAAGTGTAGGGGACAATTTCCTGGTGCAAGTGCTGGAGGAACCAACTAGGGGCAGAGCTCTTCTTGACCTGCTGCTCATAAACCGGGAAGAATTAGTAGGGGAAGCAAAAGTGGATGGGAACCTGGGAGGCTGTGACCATGAAATGGTCGAGTTCAGGACCCTAACACAAGGAAGAAAGGAGAGCAGCAGAATACAGACCCTGGACTTCAGAAAAGCAGACTTTGATTCCCTCAGGGAACTGATGGGCAAGATCCCCTGGGAAAATAACATGAGGGGGAAAGGAGTCCAGGAGAGCTGGCTGTATTTTAAAGAATTGAGGTTACAGGGACAAACCATCCCAATGTGTAGAAAGAATAGTAAATATGGCAGGCAACCAGCTTGGCTTAACAGTGAAATCCTTGCTGATCTTAAACACAAAAAAGCAGCTTACAAGAAGTGGAAGATCGGACAAACGACCAGGGAAGAGTATAAAAATATTGCTCGGGCATGCAGGAGTGAAATCAGGAAGGCCAAATCACACCTAGAGGTACAGCTAGCAAGAGATGTTAAGAGTAACAAGAAGGGTTTCTTCAGGTATGTTAGCAACAAGAAGAAAGTCAAGGAAAGCGTGGGCCCCTTACTGAATGAGGGAGGCAACCTAGTGACAGAGGATGCGGAAAAAGCTAATGTACTCAATGCTTTTTTTGCCTCTGTCTTCACGAACAAGGTCAGCTCCCAGACTACTGCACTTGGCAGCACAGTATGGGGAGGAGGTGACCAGCCCGCTGTGGAGAAAGAAGTGGTTCGGGACTATTTAGAAAAGCTGGACAAGCACAAGTCCATGGGGCTGGATGCACTACATCCGAGAGTGCAAAAGGAGTTGGCGGATGTGATTGCCGAGCCATTATCTTTGAAAACTCATTGCGATCGAGGGAGGTCCTGGACGCCTGGAAAAAGGCTAATGTAGTGCCCATCTTTAAAAAAGGGAAGAAGGAGGATCCTGGGAACTACAGGCCAGTTAGCCTCACCTCAGTCCCTGGAAAAATCATGGAGCAGGTCCTCAAGGAATCAATTCTGAAGCATTTAGAGGAGAGGAAAGTGATCAGGAACAGTCAGCATGGATTCACCAAGGGCAAGTCATGCCTGACTAATCTAATTGCCTTCTATGATGAGATAACTGGCTCTGTGGATGGAGGGGAAAGCAGTGGACATGTTGTTCCTTGACTTTAGCAAAGCTTTTGACACTGTCTCCCACAGTATTCTTGCCAGTAAGTTAAAGTATGGGCTGGATGAATGGATGATAAGGTGGATAGAAAGCTGGCAAGATTGTCGGGCTCAACGGGTAGTGATCAATGGCTCCATGTCTAGTTGGCAGCCGGTATCAAGTGGAGTGCCCCAAGGGTCGGTCCGGGGCCGGTTTTGTTCAATATCTTCATTAATGATCTGGAGGATGGTGTGGATTGCACCCTCAGCAACTTTGCAGATGACACTAAACTGGGGGGGAGGTAGATACACTAGAGGGTAGCGATAGGATACAGAGGGTCCTAGACAAATTAGAGGATTGGTCCAAAAGAAATCTGATGAGGTTCAACAAGGACAAGTGCAGAGTCCTGCACTTAGGACGGAAGAATCCCATGCACCGCTACAGACTAGGGACTGAATGGCTAGGCAGCAGTTCTGCAGAAAAGGACCTAGGGGTTACAGTGGACGAGAAGCTGGATATGAGTCAACAGTGTGCCCTTGTTGCCAAGAAGGCCAATGGCATTTTGGGCTGTATAAGTCGGGCCATTGCCAGCAGATCGAGGGACGTGATCGTTCCCCTCTATTCGACATTGGTGAGGCCTCATCTGGAGTAGTGTGTCCAGTTTTGGGCCTCACACTACAAGAAGGATGTGGAAAATTGGAAAACGTCCAGTGGAGGGCAACAAAAATGATTAGGGAACTGGAACACATGACTTATAGAATATCAGGGTTGGAAGGGACCTCAGGAGGTCATCTAGTCCAAACCCCTGCTCAAAGCAGGACCAATCCCCAACTAAATCATCCCAGCCAGGGCTTTCTCAACCCTGACCTTAAAAATATCTAAGGAAGGAGATTCCACCACCTCCCTAGGTAACGCATTCCCGTGTTTCACCACCCTCCTAGTGAAAAAGTTTTTCCTAATATCCAACCTAAACCTCCCCCACTGCAACTTGAGACTATTACTCCTCGTTCTGTCATCAGCTACCACTGAGAACAGTCTAGATCCATCCTCTTTGGAACCCCCTTTCAGGTAGTTGAAAGCAGCTATCAAATCCCCCCTTATTCTTCTCTTCCGCAGACTAAACAATCCCAGTTCCCTCAGCCTCTCCTCATAAGTCATGTGTTCCAGTCCCCTAATCATTTTTGTTGCCCTCCGCTGGACTCTTTCCAATTTATCCACGTCCTTCTTGTAGCGTGGGGCCCAAAACTGGACATAGTACTCCAGATGAGGCCTCACCAGTGTCGAATAGAGGGGAACGATCACGTCCCTCGATCCGCTGGCAATGCCCCTACTTATACATCCCAAAATGCCATTGGCCTTCTTGGCAACAAGGGCACACTGTTGACTCATATCCAGCTTCTCGTCCACTGTAACCCCTAGGTCCTTTTCTGCAGAACTGCTGCCTAGCCATTCGATCCCTAGTCTGTAGCGGTGCATGGGAGTCTTCCGTCCTAAGTGCAGTCCTAAGTACCCCTTTCTCCCACCAGTCCAGAGTCCCCCACACCTTTGATCTTGCAAGGGGTGCAGTCTGTAAAAATTGTGCCCTTACATCTGCATATATATGTGAGAGTGCATGCATGTGTATGGCAGCGGGGGGAAGTGGGGGCAGGGAAGAGATCAGGAGTTTCTGGGAGTTTTCTGTTTGCCACATAGCAGCTTTTTCATGAAATTCCATGACAATCTCATAAAATAACAAAGTGTTTAGAATCTGAATAAATGTGCCAAGAACCAGTCATAACCTACAATTGCTGAATATGCATTAGCCTGCTGTAGATATTAGTGGACTTCACAACATTCACTTTAGGGAAATCCTCCTTTTCTTCTTCTGGTAAAGTTCCCTTAGGTGGAGCCAAAGTTTTATGGGACTTAGGATCACAGGTTTTAGCCTTTGATTTGTAGTTAATACACATTTTAATTAGCAAATTTATGACAGATTAAGGAAAGAGATATAAATGATGTAAAATAAGACTTTGTGCATCTCTGCCCTCTACAGAACAGTTTCTGTGTTGCAGATGCCTCACACTGCTAATATCTAACAGAGATCCTCCATTAGCTCAGATAATAGGGCAGAGCTTTTGGAACATGAGCGACCTGAATTATACCTCTGTTGTCAGGGAATTTCACTTTCAGTTAGGAGTCATGTTTAAGCTTATCAAGTTTGTCTATCTTTTGTTTTCATTCATGTGGCAAATTCATTGCCACAGGACTGTTTTTGCTGGGCATTTCTCTTCAATCCCAAAACAACAATCTGTACATCCTCAGGCTCCAAACTCTGAGATTTTTTTGCCCCACGCCACCAGATACATAGACAGACATATAAATACTTGGCAAACTTGTCTGGTAGGCATGGAAGCAGTGGAACAAATTAAAACAGGAATAATTTCCCTTTCCCCATGACTGCTGTATGTTTGAAGCTCTGAGAGGTTTCAGGAATGGCCAGACTAAAGGGACATGGATTGGGAGACAATTACTGTATATAGCATAATCCCCAACAAACCCAGAGCATTTTCACTGGAAATTCATGCAAGAAATAATGCAGACTTTTCATCACTAACTACCACCTCTTACCTCACCAGGCACTGGTGATCAGTCACAGGAACAGTTCCTCTCTTTCCCGTGCTGCTAGGGACCTGGGCAAAGGGGCTGCCCCATTTCACAGGTGTCTTGATTTCATTGAGATTTTCTCACAGATCTTAGGATAGCCCTGTGGTTGGAGTGCTGTGTACTGTGATCCCAGGGCAGGATTTCTTTCAAGGGGTTGATGAGTGGGGACTCTTCATGATGAGCTGCTCAAAATTCCCCTCCACGTTTTATCTCTTCAGGATGGAATGATACAACCCTAAAAGTCAAAGCAGTACAAAGGAAGGAAGGGAGCTACTGAAAATATATTTTGGGAAATTAGGGAACTGTTAAACACTTCCGATTCATAAACTGCACCACCCTAAAAATAGTCCGAAGGCATTGTGCCTCAGATACCCTGGTGAAATCTAGTTCAGTTATTACCCCATTACTCCAAAAGGGCAATCCTTTACTGATGGCTGATGCCATCAGTGAATTGCAATACCTTCTGCACCAACTCGGTTGTGCTGGCTGGCATGTTGGGGGAGACCAACCAAAGCTTTACTCACTCCCTGACCTCTTTTACTCACTATATGCCCAACTGCTCTGGGGGAGGAATAAGTGGGTACCTCAAGTAGGTGTATGAGGGGGATTTTACTCCCCCGTTTAAGCTGCGGAATTCAACTCAGAATCTAGCCCTGAATAAGTCATGCATTAGCCAACTAGAGCTCTTCCTTTGCTTTATTACGTCTCACCTGCATTTCAAATGACTAACAGTTTCAAAGAAGACAAAGTTCAGTGAATAATCTTACCCAGTCTGCTGTTGTGAGCATGCATAGATGGTGCATGTAGTCATTCAGAGCAGTAAAAGATTTCCATCCCAGATGTAAGAAACCTGACAACACCAAGTAGCAGAGAGTTAATTGATGTCATAGCATGATAGAAATCTATCTATAAATCTGTTGCTCTGAAGAAGTTGTAAAAATCGCTTTAGGATTAAAAAATTCATACTTACAATTTGGATTCAGAAAGTTAATAGTTAGCTTTAAACCTACAAAAGTGTAGATTGAGGGTTAGAGAAAGGTTAAAATTATATTCTATTTTGGTGTGATAGCTTCTGTGAATTTCAGAGGGTGCTGTCTGTAGTGAAGGTTATAATAGTCATTCATAAATTATGGAGTATTTTAAATTCAAAAGCATACGTATTAAAGATCTAATATCCTTTCTGTTCACTGACTATAGCAATAATGATTTTGTTGTGTCAGCATTTCATGGATTTATTTTGCTTTTTAATGAGGAACATGTCAGTTTCTGTACTACATGAATATCTAAAGAACCAAGAAGAAAAAAAACTAGCCCTACAGCCCAATCCCAGAGCCCTCACATGAGCAATGTAACTGAAGTGAATGAGACATCTTTTGGAAGTAAGGAGTACTCATATAAATAAGGGTTGTAGGACTGAGTCCTGTGTTTGGTTGCTTGCCATGCTGTCACAAGGAAGATGTAGATTCTGGAACAATTTTTACTGTCAGATCCTATGAGGATCGTAGAAAAGCAATGGTTTACAATCTTAGGCTGGGGGAATAGATTGCAGATTGTGTCTCCAATATCCTCTAGTGGCTTGCTAAAGAGTGGTATTGTGGTACTGGAAGAAATTACCAGCCTTTTCAGCCATAAGGTGAAAGCTGTGATGTACTTGTTAATGAATGCAGAAAGCAAAAAAACTGAATCTAATGCAGGAAATGGAAAGATGACTAAATAGTCAAGGGTCCCAACTGGAGACATGATTGCACCTTAGCATATGCTTTTGACAAGTGAACTGAGCAAGACAGCCTAAAATGCATATTCAGCTCTCTGGAGTCTTCCACTCTTCTCTAAAAAAAGGAAGCAGAAGAGCAATTGAAATAAGCGATTTTATTTGCCTGGAGATCACGTGTCCTATTCAGTTAAAAAAATTAGTTTAAGTATTTTTGAGTAAGCTGTTTATTTCATATCAGTTGATGGAAACAGATGGCTAGTTCAGAGGTAAGTCTGAGTGATACTAAATTAGCCCAGTGGCTCCATTACATCATCATATAATGTAATCTTTTCATTCTTCTCCATATGTATCTTACAAAGGGCTGGGCAAATGATGGATTCTTTTTTGGTCAAACCACATGTTCCCTTTGATTTTGACCATTAAACTTTTCTGAATTTTTAAATATTAAACTAAGGAAATTTTGAAACAAAAATTCATTTCAAACTAAAAAATTGCAATGTTTCCTTTAAAAACTGTTTAAAAAAATTTTCAATTTTTCAGAATTTTTTTTTGGGTGGGGGATAAATGAACATTCAGCAAAACTGACATGAATTTGCCACTGTCCCAAAGCAGTTTCTCAAAAGCCACCTATCTTCCTGCTTTCAGGCTGGCACATTTTGCCTAGGAACAGGAACCCCTTCTGTTCTGTAGCCAGGAGGAGTGGGAGCATGAGTCTCTCCTCCCGGAGCCAGGGCCTGAGAATAGTCAGCCTTGCCCAATGTCAGAACCTGAGAGAGTCGAAACTGCTTTTTCTATAAATTCTTACGTCACTCTTATGCCATCCAACACACATTTAAATAAGGAGATCAAACTTTAACCATCTTTGAAATAATTTTCTACAAACAGCAAGATTATTAACTAGCAAATGCTAAAACCATCTTTTCAAAAGATGCAATAAGTATATCCATACCAAATACATGCCTTTGTGTGGCATGTTGGGTATGTCCATCCCTAAGTACCCAGTCACACATACACAGCTGCCCAATTTGCATGTGCGTGGTTTGTGTATTTGCAATAGATGCATAGGTATATTTTCCAGACATACCTGATGTGTCCTCAGTAGTAAATTTGACCCTTCTTGTGCATATGCTCTCTTTAAAATACACCAGCCACCTACACTTGGATGTGAATTAGAGATCATTTTCTTATATTTATGCCAAACGTGAGATTTTTTTTTCCCTATGTAAAAAGGAGTTTTTTGGATCCTCTACCCCTTAGAAAATGAATTTAAAAAAAGAAACCCTATTATGTTGGATGAAAAAAAGCTATTTTGACTCCAGAATGCCCTTTTCTCTGACAATATATTCACAGATATATGGAATTGCTACTACTCATCACAAAAATGATACTGTACTTCGACTCCCATAAAATGACAGCAGCTTAATGCAAGATAGAATTCTTCATAATGAAAGGTGAGTTCATAAAGAAATGTTTAAACAGGTATCCAAAAAGGCAGTACAGCATAACTAGCCACCTAGCAAGCTGTCCTTGGGATTCAACCCTGGAGCACTTTAGAATACCTTTCAGTTGTCCATTTTTAAAAGAAAAATACTATTGAAGGCTTTTCCATATGTTCAGTAAGTGACTTCAATCATACTGTAACAGAGTTACTGTGCAGAATGGATATGAGTAACTGACCCACCCACATACACCCTCTAAGACATCGGCCTCCTCCCAGATGGAAAGAAACTGTGTCTCAGAAAGTAAGCCTGAGAGGAAGTTCACGGGGTGTATCTGTGATTCCTGCTTCTGGGATAAAGCAGGAGTCATTTGTAATAGTCATGCTAAAAACACAAGGAGTGGAGCTGCCTCTGTATCCTCCTCCAGTGATAAATACATGTGGTTCTGTTGTTTACTGAACTTGTTATTCCGGTGCTGTTGGCTATTTGTGCTAACCCTCCAATTAGGAAACTGTGGTCATATAAAAATCCCATAGTCCTCCCTGGACACATGCTAATCCAAGTAAAGGCGGACAGAGAGGGACAACAGAGTAATGAATCAGCAGGAGGTTAATATTTTATGGATATATTTGGTTAATTTGTAATTTCATTTCTACTTTGCATCAGTACTGCCTTTTCCCCAGTCCTGCAAATACTTTCTATCATGCTTAATTGGACTGAAAGACTGGGCCCTTTAATTATCACAGACCTTGGATATATGGCGATAGATGCTTTAGAAATACCTACATTAGTTAGACAATATGCTAATCATAACAGACTACATATGTAAATTAGTAACTATAGATAGAAGTAATATTTCAATACTATAACAAGGACTAGCAACATAAACCGATACACCTCCCCTATATACAATGGGGCAAATTCTCTTGTCCACCAAGGTCACTTTGTGCCTCTTACATGGCACAAAGTAAACATAAAGTGGCATAAGAAGAGAGGGGGCATGTCAGGGATGTAGAAGGCTGATGAAAGCCTCTTTATCCATTCTGCCTGAGCAGAGCTCAGGCATCGTGGAGAATCAAGCGCTGTAACTTAAGCAAATAATATTGAAGCTCTGAGTAAAACCTACCAATCAAGTGAATCAAAAATAAGGTAAAGACATCCTGTAAGGTGCTGAGTTCCTTCTTTTAAGTGTCCTTAACACCTATTAAAGTCAGTGGCAGATTAGAACATTCTGCACTTTATAGGAATATCTTGCCAGATTAGGCCCAGCTTTACAAATTCATTCCACTGTGGCTAGAAAAAGGACTCCTCAGAGAGTGCTACATCCTATATGCAACAATATCCAAGCAAAATAGACTATGTTTCCATTACAGTTGTGTAAATATGAAGTACTTTGACTGACATTAACAGAACAGTTCAGCATTTGTGCCAGTATATACGAGCAGAACTTGGCCCAGTGTGACTGTATTAAACTGTAGATCCAGCAGGATGTTTTTGCTCAGTGGGAGCAAGCAGTTAACAAGTGTATCATCCTTGAGTTTGCCTCCCATGTCTTTGGCAAGATCAGCTGATGTCTCCTGAGTAATTGCCTCCCTCTATACTCTCACTCCAAGGATTTTGAGACACAAAAAATGGATTTATGGGATAAGGCTGGATCAGATGCTAGTCTCTACACAAGTTGCAAATGGCTTTAATAAGAAGCATGCAAGGCCCATAACAGCCTGCAAATCAATGCCATAAGTAGTATTACAGTCCCTTATGTAACTGTGGGCTGTTCAACTTCAGTCAAGAATGTCCTTCACTATAGAATGTGTCACTCCAGCCAGCTCTTGAATGAGCTTATCAGCAAGCTTATTCGTACTGCTGCTGAATTTTGATGAGTGTGTCTGAGGTAGTTCCAGTATTTTTCTGATTTTCTGTTTAAAAGCCTCTAACTTATTAGAGCACTGTGCAAATCAGAGAACTCCACTGAAATCATTATTAATACCAGTTTCAGCATGGTCCTGCTAGTTAGTTCAGTAACCAAATGAAGGATCATTATATGGAAACATTATTTTATAGGGCAGTATAAAGTCTGTGAGCTAAGTCTGGCACGAGTTCCTCTCCCTGTTAAAAGGTTCTAACTCCATCCATCCATCATGAGACTTTTCATAGACTGCGGAAATGAGTATTGTAATGGTGCTGTACTTCAGCAGTGTAACAATGACAGCAAAATCTTGCTCACACAATGAGAAAACTTTTTAAAAAATGGACATAGCAAGTCAAAGTATAAAAATACACATAATTAGCATAGTAAGTTAGCCTTCTAGAAAATTTTATACCATAATATAATCTTTCATAACACATGCAATTATTGATAAAAACAAGAAAGGTTGTTGTAATAAGTCATAATCTTGTGAAATATCATATAAGCCTTTTTTCTTGATCATAAAAGTCATGTATTTAAATGGGGTTCTTTATTGTGAAATAATAAATATACATATGGGCAGAGAAAATATTTTGTTTTATCAAAAAATAATAGAAAGCCAGTAGAAATTAAGAAATTTGACTATTAAATGTTATTTGGAATAAAAAACTGAAAGGGAAAAAAAATCTACTTTACATAAGAATAAAATCCTACACTCTGTTACGTTATTTATCTGCTTTTGGTGCTAAAAAAACCCCTCTAAGTTATATTTAAGGAGAAACATACTTCTATTGAGAGTCTTATCCTGTATCTGTCACTATGGTATTGGAGAACCTATTACATGATGGTCAAGTTGTAACTAATATTTCTTACAAAATTTCCATTTCATAAAATATAAAACAAAGAAATAAATAAATTTAAGAATAAAGTAAGCACAGAACTATGGCTATGATATGTTTGATGCATTCCTGGCACTGGGCTGGAGTCATGAAGGACAGTGTACTCCAGCCATACATTGATCAACACACAGGTATGGCTGGCAGGGAGTTGTTCTTGGAATAAGATCCATTGTCACCTGTACTGATCTGTAAAGTGTTTAATAGAAGGCTGTTCTAATGTGGTCAGGTGCAGTGAAAATGGAGGGAAAAGGACCTTTATAGATTGTGTAAGGGTCAGAAAGGAGAGGGTTCAGTGCATTGTGGGGACGGGAGCGGAGGACTATTAAAACTCAAGAGGTATTACATGCTCCTTACCCCTGTCCACACTGCACACTGGCACGGGTACAGGGCCATGACACAGCCTAAGGCATATACTTACTCACCCTCTATTCACCTTCAGGCATGTGCTTCTGAGGTTTAGGTGTGGACAATTAGCGGGGTTATGGCACAACCAAGCACATGTACGTTCACCAGCATAGATGTTCCTTACATGTAATTTTTGTTTCACATTATTGGGTTTGCTTTTTGTCTAGCATACTTGACAAGAGAAAATTGCTTCTTTTTGTTATTATGCATTAATGGGTATCTCAGGGTTAGCAAAGTTCAAAAAACTAAAGGAATACTCATTCCAATGAATTTAGTTCATATCCTACACATATTAACTAGTAAAAGAGGGAAGGCATTTTATTCAACTATCTTTGGGGAATTCATGTAGATTTTAATAACATATTAATATTCATGACTACTTCATTTAATATTTGAAAGCAAGTTGAGCTGTATGAATACCAATATATATATACACACACACACACACACGACATAGGTCCTTGTTATCTTGCACATCACCCTGAGTCTATTATAACGTTATTTCCCTCATCTGTCATCTCTTACGTGACTGTTCAAGTTTGCTTCTTGATAATCCTTTCTTTCCTACTGGCCAGCCTGCCCACCGGGATACTCACCCTCCCAAAGAATTTTTGTAATTCATGCACTCTATTAAGAAAATCTGCCATCTGATATGTCTCACTGTTTAGTCACATTAATAAATAAAATACTAAAAAGACTAACAAATTATATCATAGTCCCTGCATCTGCAGTCTTCAAACCTTTATGTCTTCTTGAATGTTTCTCTACAGAATTATTTAAAAGTTGTTTTTTTCCCCCCTCAAGGCAACTCACTTTACCTTGCACTTCATAAGAAATGTTTGTGCACATTTGGCCTTATCCAGAGAATTCGGGTGGGAGGGGGGGAAATTGGGGAGATTTTTCCTTTCTTCCCCCTTTTATTATGTAAAAGCCTGTTCAAAACATGTTGAGGATACTTTCAAACATATATTCTAGTTAACCAAGAAGAAAGCATACTTTAAAATATTTGTGGGGAGGGAAGCATTGGTGCATATTCCAGATTCCTGCGTTGCTGTTAAAGGGACTGATCATAAAAAATAAAAAGATTTACAGTAGCAGTCAGCTAACATCTGACATATTATGCTGCAGGAATTCTGTTCACAGCAATAAACTGTAGCAATCTGCATGCTGCTTTTGAAATCACTGTCTCTGAAATAGACCTCCACAGCAAAGTTCATTTTCAAAAAGTGTTGCATCAGATGCTGAGACAGAAATAAGAAGGCACTCTGGATAGCTTCTTCATGATGTCCCTGTCATGTATTGACATTTATTACACTGGTTCAACTGTCCAAAACAAACTAAAACACTCAACATTTATGTTGTGTAGTAAACTTCATTATTGTGACTTGGAAATCCTAATGAATAAAAGGAGAAAGTGTCCTATTAGTAAATTGTTTTTATTTCCACTAAAGAAACACATTTATTTAATAGTAGTCTACCTAATAAAGAGTCTTTCTATGCAGAATTCTATACTCTGGTACAGAACAACTAACCAGCATCCTAAACTATGACCTAGAAGATCTGACTTTTCCAATTGTTAAAAAAAGATTTAATTTATGATAACTATAAATACTCATCTGAGATCTCAAACAATTTTGGCTTTGACTTCAGCTTGGGTTCACACCAGAGTAACAGAGGTGAACAGAACCTAGTGTCTGCTCACCAATTGATTAAATAAATGCATTCAACACACTAAGATTTATACATGCAAAACATGATTACAACTCTAGATTAATTTGAGCCATTCAATATATCAGGCTCTTAGGCAAACTCAGATCTGGCATATACAGCATGTTGTAGACAAGTCCACCTGTTGGGGTGAAAAATGATTATTTATTTCCAGTAGGATTAAAGGCAGCATTTTCATTAGAAAATAGAAAGCAAGATCCTAATTACAATAATGTGCTGATCAATTCCCTTCAGGTTTGATCCCATCTGAGGTCTGAATTTTCTCACTGACGTGTGTTTAGTTAATCAGAATAACCTCATTTTAAAGCCAGCAATAATAATGTCTAGCTTCACCTCTTAAATGATAAACTCTTCTTGCATTTCTGCAGAAAGCAAAACCGAATCAGAATAAAGCCTCATGGTTGCCGATAGAACAGAATCTAAAGATAGAAAAATGTGTATTAGATGATCTAGTTGATCTCCCTGTGTGACATGCTCCAGGTACAATCTGGACTGTGGAATTGCTGTGCCCCTTAACTCTCTAGCTCAGATTACCTCTCACACTACTCTGCTAGTGACAAGCAGTCGTGGGAAGGCACACCCAAAGTTAAACAAAGGCTCCCACAGCCACTCATGAACTGTTTACGGGGAGACACCTGAAAATTTACCCAGCGCCAGCCTTGCACCCCAGAAATGTGCATCTTACATTGCTCAGGACCCCCTTGATCAGAGTAGGCTCATTAATTAGTTCATCATTCCATAAAATGGTATGAATATGCACCAGCCCTTATAACCTGAGTAGATTCCCCAAACTTCAACCAAAACCACACTGGCTTAGATAAAACTAACATATGTTTATTAACTACAGAGAGATAGATTTTAAGTTATTATAAGTGGGATAGGCAAAGAAGATCAGAATTGGCTACAAAAAGAAATAAAAGACAGAATTGCAGTTTAATTCCTAAACTTTATCAAGCTAAGGCAAATTTGAAGCAATAAGATTTCTCTTACCCAAAAGCCTACAGCAGTCTGTGGTAACAGGAAAGTTTTCCCAGTTAGAATCACTCCCCCAAGTTCAATGTTGTTTCTTGGTCTTCCAAATAATATTGCTGCCTTCAGTATTGATGGGGGAGGACAGATGGCCAGGGGCCTTTGTTCCCCCTTTTTATATTTTGGCCCTTTTTACTGGAAAAGTCCTTGCTGTATCATGGGGTAAGGCAGTTCCATAGCCTATGTGCTCTGCACTCAGCCTCACGTGAATTGCAAATTCCTGCTTGCACCTCCTGTATACGTGCAGCTTGACATGTAAGGTTTGTGTTTACAGCACCTGTGTTATTTCTAGGGAGCTGGTCTGTGGACATTTCCCAGACTCACAACATGTTTCAGTAACAAACATATAACAAACTCTCATAACCTAATCTACAATCTTGATGCACACATTTTAAACAGGGTGTAGTGAGATGGAGTGGCCTCCCTCAGAACTGGAGAGTGGGGACCACTACACTCACCGTGGTGGGCGGAGTCAACTCCACCCACCCCCAAGACTGGAAGACTCAGGGCAGGGGAAGTAGTATAAAAGGAGAGCCCTGGAGTTCAGTTGGGACTGGGCCAGTAGAGGGAGCAGACATCTCTTCCAGGCATCAGAGTCCTCCACAGGAGGAGCAGCCCCCTGCTGCCAGAGGAGACGGGAGACCCTGCAGAGGACTGAAGTGACCACCGCCTGACTGTGAGGAGAAGAGACAGAGCCCCAGTTCAATAGAGCACCAGTGACTAAGTGGGTTAGGAAGCAGTGCAGGGGAAATAGACTTTGATCTGGTTAAGCTGCCAAGAAGCAAGGCAGCGTGGTTCAGGGGTTTCCCTGCTAACCCAGTGGCAGGACTGCCCACCACTGATAGGGCCCTGGGCTGGAACCTGGTGAAGTAGGGTGGGGCCTGATCCTCCTACCCTCCCTGCTGCCATCCCACACTTGGGGTGGCTGAAAACTCATTTTAGGCCAAGAGGCCTGCACCTATAGACTTAATTGCTGCCTGTCCCAGCCAGGAGGCTGTGGACTAAATACTGTTTGTTTGTGCTCTGCCCCACCCAAAAGCAGCCAAAGCTTCTCCCATAGCCAATTTCTTACTGGCTGCCTGTAAGAGATGCAGTGGCCTCCCTCACCACTCAGTGAGTGACCATTACATTGGGCAATAATATTCAGCAGACTATGACTTTTCCAATGATACCTCACAAATCATACTTTGTACAAGAGTCCATAATTTTGTAAAAGTGGTGACTATAAGAATGTAGATTGTTAGTAAACTATCTTTGGCCAAAATGCCATCCATAGTATAACAGCTGTTGAGTACAAGTATTGCAAAAGAAAAATTGCAATTTTTGAGCATTGTGTTGTAATTGATTAAAGTATTTGTGTTCCCCCATATCACATCCAACAAATATAATTTCTGTGAGCTTTGTTTGGTTTCTAAATTCACAGAAAAAATTAAATCAAATATTATCTCTTGATATTTTACAGTAAGATGACTGCAGGTGCTTCAAGATGTTGATTCCCACTCACATAATGAAAGTTAAGCGCTTGCTTAAGAGCTTTGCTCATTGGAGCCCCAGTGCACTTCAGGATCAGGTCCTTATTTTCCAATGACATCTATTTCATCTACTCACACTGTATGAAAGAGGACTGGATGGCTAAGAGAATATGGGACCTTTCACCTCTAGCTTTGTATCAACTAAAAGATGTAACCACTAGAGATGGCTGTTCAAAGTAATTTGATTCTGAAATTACTCTGCAAAACAATTGTCTATCAATTTCCTTTGTATTAAAAAACTTTGACATTTAAAAACTCCACTGCTAGTAATGGTAACCAAAACAAAAGAGGAGAAGAGTGGGGAAAAGGAGGGAGGGAGAGAGAGAGAAATTAAAATCATATTTGAACCATAATTCAAAATACTTGATTAAAATACTCAGAATGAAAACAAATTCTTATTCTGAGAGAAGAGTGTGAAAGAGTGACAGACTCAAAATGTGCATAATATCTTGCAGACCAAGTAAATATGAACAGGCTCCCATATCTGCCTCTGTAAATTACAACAATTTCATATGCTTTCATCTTATCTATAGGGATGAAAAAACCAGAAACCACATTCACCCTTTTTATAGCAGCCATAGTCAACAGATTAGGTTTTTTAAAGTCTCTCACAGGTATAGGTTCAACAAATTATTATTAAAATCTGTCTGAAATTCACAAGATTGGCATAAACCCCCATGGGATGTGGGTGCACGCAACTTCTGCGCCAGGATGAAGTTTACCCATCTCTGTGAAACTGAAAAGAGATTTCGAGAGCGGGGGGGGGGGGAGGTATATATTACCCCAGCCTCAAAAATCAAGCTCTCTGGTTACTACATTTCATTGTGATTTTTTGGAGGTTATTGTTGGCTTCAATAGAGAAAGGGGAAAGGATATTGTATTGTGAAAAAGCACATACAGGTGTGGCCAGTGGACTGTCATAATAACTGGCTATGGGAGAGAAGACAAAAATGGCGTTTGTGGAGAGAGGCTGGGGGCAGCAGATGGGCAGGGGGAGTTCTTGTTAAACAAAAGGAAGAGGCTACTTTGAAGTACCCATGCCAGGGTCAAAGGCACTGTGTGATTCCTGAGACAGCTCAAATTATTACTATGCCAGCACAAGACATCTTGTACTCCAGTGTGTGACACAAAACACGATCAGTGGAGATCACAGTAGCAGTTCATACCCTCCCATGGGGTATGTCTACACTGCAATGTAAGCCCAGGGATGGTGGGACTCAAGTCAGCTGACCTGTGTTAGAGAACCCTGGGCTTGAGCATATACATTGCATTTTAACTCTCTACATTAAGACTTGTTTAACCTTTGTCATCTATATTGCAGTGTGCAGACCCAAGTCAAAGTAATCATATCCCAGAGTCCCTTGCCCTCATGCCAAAATGTGGCCACTCTAACCATAGAACCATGGTGCATGGTGTGAAAACTTTACTGCCTGCCCTTCAGATTACCAGGAATCAGTTCTCCATTGCAAACCCAGGAGGCTCTCTGATAGCATACTTGCAGATCAGTGATCAGAAGAGAACGGGTTAATACTGGCATTAGCTGCTGCTGTTTGCAAAGGAGGGCGTGGCTTCTGTTTTCAATAGAATTGGTTGCAAATTGTAGCAAGGACTAAGATAGCTGTCCCATGGAATTGTGGGATACTTCTGGTTGACTCCTGGGACCTGAGTCATGGAAGGCTGTGTCTACACGGCAAAGCAATAGGGCTTGGGCCCTGGCTTAATTCAAGCTCGGCCCCTCCAGCCCTGCAGAGGCCTAGGGTCCAAGCCCTGGAGCGCAAATGCAGTAGGTACAAGGTGGGTTTGGCTTGAGCCTGGGTTCTAGCTCAGGCTTACATTGCAGCGTAGACATACCCACGGTGCTCTCTGAAGGCTCATGTTTGACAGCATAGTTTGAACTGGCATAAAAATGGAAAAGGGGTTATGCAAACCTTTCAAACCTCAGGGAGATTCTGTTTGAGAAATGAGCGGTGGTTCATATATTTTCACATTTTAGCTAATGAATTCACCATGTCTTGCCATACATTGTCCATCATAGTCCTGAGTATAGGGAAAGGGAGGGAGACAATGCTGGGGAGATGGCTTGGGGGAGGGACCTTTGACCTCATTCATGGAGGTTAAAGCCTGGCTCAACTTTCCTCCCCCTTTCCATAGGGGAATGTAAAGGGGTCTTGTAGCAGTGCAAGACTTACCACCATGGCACCTCCTGCTGGCCATTCTGGAATTAGCTCAAGTCTTTCCATAGGGCACCGTCCTCCGGTGAGGTCTCGCTCTCCGTTACTCTTACTTTGCCATCTCCACCACTCTGTGACCCGTGTCGCTCCCCAGACCGTGGCATCCTCTTCTGGCACTAGCACCTTATCTGCCCTTCCGCCAGGGCCTCAGTCTGGCAGCAGTCAGCCAGAAGCTCCTTCTGCTCTGCTACCCTGCCCAGCGCTCTTCTAGCCATGGTGCTCCTAGTCAACCAGTCCTTCTCCCTAGCAGGCCAGAGAGACACTAGCCCTGCTGTGTTGAGCAGCCCTTTATATATGACCCGTGCTGGCTCTGATTGGCCCGCTGCAATAAGCCACCTCCCAATTGGCTTGCTTAGTGAGCCATCCTCTAATTGGAGGGTTCTGCGCAGGCTCCCTCTGGCCCGCTTTACCCCTTCCTCCTCCTGGTGTGGGGCAACTGCCCCACTGCAGGTATCCAGAAGGAAAGCCTCACAAAAATTTTCTTCTCAAAGCTCCTTGTATGGGTTTCTGCCTGGGAGGAGATGATACGGGCCTTTATTCTTAACTCTGCTGTTGAACATCTTTCTGCGGCTAAAAAGTCTATTAGGGTAGATTGTCTCCTTGAGCATCAAGGAGATCTCTCATTGTAATGTTTGAGAAGTGTGTTAAAGGAGAGAATATATCCCCAATTATTCATACCACCACTATGCATTTACATTATTAAAAGCATTGAAGCAATTTCCTCTTGCTTCAATCTCATTGAAACAGTGTAAAAAAAACTTTACATATGCTGTCTGTAATAGTAACACTCTTCTGTGGAAAAAGCTGGGAAAAGACAGGTAGGTGGCCTCTATGAATTGAATTGGTGGTTTCCATCAAGTTGTTAGTAGACATATCACATGATCTCATAAACCACCTTCAACATCTACCATCAGAAAGGCCAAAAGCATGGAGATTAAATCTAATAGAAGTTCTCCCTACACAACAGAATTGAAGTCTATTAGTGAGAAAACTTGCATTGACCGTTCCTGTATGCTGTACCTGGTTTGTGGCCAAAGGACTTCAGTCTGCTGACTCTCAATAGCACTAGATTTCCTTTAAAATAACTCACACTAATTTTAAGGACCCAAGTTAGACTAAGCCATAAATGCTCAGAATTAGGCAAAAGAGGTAGAGAGTAAAAACACTAAGAGTATGGGGTGGTGAGAGAGAGTTTTCACTTCATGGTTTTTTACTGTTAAATTTTGACACAAAAGTTTTCATTGTTTTATTAAAACAATTATTGCCATTCATCTTCCAGAGTATATTATACACTGTAGTAAATGTCTATGTATTGCTCTTCACTCCCCTCCCCCCTTCTCCAGTTCGACTAAACTGTTCAAGAAAATATGCAATATAAACAAGCTATTCTAAATTTCATCTTGCCAGGCAGAGGACTTGCTCTTAAGTATAGATGTTTAGGTTGAAAGGAAGAAACAAGATTGTCTCAGCACTGTTGCTTATCTCATACAGCCAGAAACTCCAGTTAAGATGATTTTGGAAGTATTTTTGGTCCAAAAAAGATTAGAGAGAGTCTGAAATGGACTTTGTGGATTAATGTAAATTGTTTTTTTCCCCCCCTTCTGAGAGCTGGTCCAGGAAATGTAACAATGTAACATGCCTCAGGTTTGCATATCATGATGAGCCATGCAAGAGGTTTTCTTTAAATAGGTTTTCCTTCAAGGAAAGAAAATTGAAGTTAAGGATTTCCATGGCACTTGTTCGTTCTGCCATGGTCAATAATTGCAAGGTGTCAGTGGGGCTCTTGTATTGAAAAGTTTGCAATAGCAGCTGCTGGTTTCTCTGTGAACAAAAATGTAAAGGAGCCAAAAAACACAAAGGAGGGTGAAGACAAGACCAGACTAACACACGAAGTCGCTCTAGTTACGACTATGGAAATAGGAGAATGAATAGCAGGAGAGAGCACATTTGGTACCAAAGCACGAGTACCCTGAAAGTACTAGATACTGCCAGTGATTAGATGGCCCAGTTATGTGAACCATAGAAAAATATAAACAGACACAGCAACAGGAAACCAAGAGAAAGCATAGTGTGAGGACATAAACACAGAGCCATGCTTTAAGCAGCTGCTAGAGAACCCCCATACCAGGGAATTAAGAACCCCACTGCAACACATCCTGGTCCTCCCTGGTAACTGTGGAGGACCAGGAACGCCTATAACCTTTCTATGTAATGAAAGATTAAAACTTAAAGTATAAATCAATGTATATGCATAAGCAACAGTTCAAAATAAACTTCAAATTGCTTAAAACTATTTACACTATGTCCCTTTATCAATTGGATTGAAATAGTTCTGAGCAATATTCTAAAGATCATGTGTTTGATGGGGTCTGATCAGTCTTCCAGATTGTCTTCTCTCTTCCACTGAGTTTGTGCATGGAGTTCTCTGTGGAAGGGTCTCATTTCCTGAGAGTATCTGGGACCTGCAGATACTCATCATCATGTTGGTAAATATTGAAGATTAACCAAATTCCTATGGAGAGGTCCTTTTGGATTCCCCACTAGATAGATTCTGGGAGTTTCTGCCAAGTTCTGAACAGCTCCAAATGTGTGGAAGCTTTTGAGCCAAACTGTGTTCTCTGGTCTCAGTTCAGGTATTGATTTTGTTCTGTCCTGAACATTGAAGTTTTGTTGCCAAATTTTTGTTTTGGCATCCCATTTTTGAAATTTCTTCAAATCAGGCCACTTAAGGTTAAATTGTATCAGTGCCACAGGTAAAGGCATCCTTAGTCAATCTCCCCATCTTTCCCAAGTTTTGCTGGAGATAGTCCAGATGCAAATGGTGTTGATCAGGTGTGCTTTATATGGGCCCACTGATTTTTGAAGAAGCCTTTCTAAAGTCTGCATTGCTTTTCTCTATCTTCCCATTGCTTTGGGGGTAGTACTAGTACACGGTACTAGTACAATGTTTAAAATTACAATTTTGTGCAAATACTAGGAATGTTTATAGGTAAATTGAGGCCTTATCAGATATGAGGACTTCAGGAACTCCATGTCTTGCAAACATTGACTTAAGTTTCTGGAGGATTTGTGTCAACAAAGTCTGTATAAATATAAGCAAGTCAATATCGTTGGAAAAGTAATTCACTACAGTAATGTACGCGTGTCCTTTTCAGGAAAAAAAAAAAGTGTGGCTAATCACTGCCAGTACCAAGTTCTGTCAGATAGCTTTGTAGAGAGTGATGGTTCTGGTAATGGTTCCCCCCCCCCTCCCCCGTTACATATTTTGTAGCCCTTTACTAATTTCCATACTCAGACTGGACCATGTACATTTGTTTATACCATGGTGTCACTCCTGGATTTTTGGAGAGTACGTTTTTTTGAAGTACTGTAGGAATAAGAATGCATTGTCCAAAACATAATGGAAAGTTCAAAGGGAAAACTGGGGAAACATATCCAAATTATCAAAGAATCTGAGGAAGAAAACATCAGAGGAAAAGGAAAGAGTGAGAAAGGCTTTTTTGATACTCAGAATTGTATGAACTATAATTTTTTTAAAACAACTTTTTTTGAATACAATGCCTAAAACAGCCAATGCTGCAGAAACATGACTACAGACTACCACTTATCAGGTTCCGGTAGAGTGTCTGAACATAATTTCTTGCAATTGCTCAACATACAGAATTCCCCGTTCCTTCAATGAGAGTCCTGGAAGTGAAGTACTTGCAGGACCAGGACCATGGTTTACAACTATTGCAACTAGAACTGCTTGGACTTTTTCATTCCAAATTTCTTTTTACGATAACTGGCTCCCTCCACCTGTGCCTCAATTTTTCAAAATTTTCTATGTTTTTCAATATTTTGACATTTTGGTTTTCAGGCTTCTGGGCAGGAGGGTTCCCCTCCTGTTCCCCACTGAGTACAACAGAACAAATTATGTCTAGCATTTGTTTCTCTTACTTTCTTTCACTTTCCAATTTTTCTCTTTACATTTTTCGTTTTGACAATCTTTCCTTTGACATCTTCCTCAGCTTCACAAGCTGAAAACATGGACATCACTCATTCATTCAGGAAAGAAAGAAAAAGGGCAGGGAGAATAAACAACAAAAATTTCTTTTTTTTTCAAAAAATATTTCACAAAACAAAAAAAAAAAATCCAATTTTGAAAATATGACTGACATTGTGAAACCTTTTTAAAACCATTTTTTTCTTTTATGAACCAGTTCTAGTTACAACTGTCACATTTCCCCCATAAAAGAGTGGGTACAACTAGGGTGCGCAGCTGGCATCCTAAGGAAGCCCACACGCTTATTTCCTAGATAGTATTTCTACCATTACCTTTATAATCACATTAAATATACTGACAGGTTTCAGAGTAACAGCCTGTCATTAAATATACTCTGGTTTGAAAGAGCTATTTGATTATTCATAACCACTGTCATATGCTGCCCAGAGCCCTTGGTGAGAAAACAAAGCAGAGAGGCTGGACTCGGAATCAGATCTGCTGGGATGAGAACAACGCTGGGGCGTGTGCAGGAATTTAAATTTAACCCCTTTCAAATCCCTGCCCAAAGAAAGGTGAAGACTAGAGACCCGAGGGCATCCCTTCAGCAGACTATGGGAGTTCAGGGGAAGGTGCAGTTACCCTGAAACAATGACATATTTGAACATAACCATGTTTGGAAATGGTTCAAGCATTGTTATAAGCCAGGGGTGGGCAAACTATGGCCCGGGGGCCACATCTGGCCCTTCAGGTGTTTTAATCTGGCCCTTGAGCTCCCACCAGGGAGCGGAGTTGGGGGTTTGCCCTGCTCCAACCGTGCCATGGCTCTGCATGGCTCCCGGAAGCAGTGGCATGTCCCCCCTCCGGCTCCTACGCATAGAGGCAGCCAGAGGGCTCCACGCACTACTCCCACCCCAAGTGCGGCCCCCACAGCTCCCATTGGCCAGGAACTGTGGCCAATGAGAGTTGCAGGGGTGGCACCTGCACATGCAGCAGCACGCAGAGCCACCTGGCAGAGCTGCCACTTAGTAGCCAGAGGGGGGACATGCTGCAGCTTCCGGGAGCTGCTTGAGGTAAGCGCTGCCCAGAGCCTGCACCCCTGATCCCCTCCCACACCCCAACCCCCTGTCCCAGCTCTGATCCCCCTCTCACCCGTGAACCCCTTAGCCCAAACCCAGAGCACCTTCCTGCACCCGCAATCCCTCACTCCCCCACTGTGCCCCAACTCCCTGCTCCAGCCAGAGCCCTCACTCACCCCTTGTGCCCCAACCCCCTGACCCAGCCCTGATCCCCCTCCTGCACCCCTTGGTCACAGCCCGGAGCACCCTCCTGCACCCTGAGCCCACACCCCCGAGTTGGAGACTCACCCCACCCCCGCACCTCAACCTCCAGCCCAGATCCCCTTCTTGCACCCTGATCTCCTCATTTCTGGCCCCACCCCAGAGCCCACACCCCCAGCCGGAGCCTGCACCCCAACTCCCAATTTTGTGAGAATTCATGGCCCACTATACAATTTCCATACCCAGTTGTGGCCCTCAGCCCAAAAAATTTGCCCACCCCTGTTATAAGCCTTAGTATACCAAAAGCCAGACATCTTCTTAGTCAAACATCTTAGACTAAGAAAGGAATGAGGGTTAGAGAGGAGAATTATGAATCTTATAAAACGGGATAGGAATTGCCCCAAAGTGCTTTTAGAAAGCAGTGAAAGGTCCAGCTATCTATATTAAGAAGTAGCAGCATAAGTACAGAAGGGGCTGGAGGGGCCAAAAATAAATATTCTAATCAAGTCTGGTGCATCATAATAAAATAGCTTACAGAGGGTACTAGAGTTAACTAGGGAAGCTCAAATAAAGCATGATCATTTAAAGAGCATCAGAGCAATGCAGAGATCAGATCAATGTGGATCACAACTACAAAATGCAACAAATATTGGTAGACCCAGTATTGGTTGGTCATTGATATAGTTTTATATGTATACATCTATATATAGTAAAGCTGAGAAAGGCAGTGAAATGTAACAATGACACAGTCAGAAGTCAACAAGTCTTCCATCAAATCTATTTCACTAGAAGCATAAGCTGCTATGGTAAAGAAACAGTACACACTAGGGTTACGAAGGCATATCCTCACTATTCCATCCCCAGAAAAATGGTATAATATGTATATTTACAGATTTGTTTGAACAGAATACACACCACTAAACACTTTAGCAACAAAAACATTATATGCATCTGTATAAATAAAAAAGTAGCTTGTAGCATGGATTTTTTTAAATAGTAGCAACAGATAGTCACAGAACGTTTATCTAATCTGAAGGGGTGAAATTCTTCAGGTTGTAGGGCTAACACAAGGCCTTTTGCATCACTTAAGCCCTGCATCATAGTCTGTTAGCTGAGCAGCCATACCAGTGTGCCTGTGTACCCATTATGTGCTGGGAAAAGAGGAGTCCATGCTGACCACGCATAGGCCAGTGCAAAGAGATATATTGGAGGTGAGCTGAGCATGAGCCAGGGCAGGGGCTTTGATCCTTATTTATATGGATACAACGCCCCAATATCCCACAAAATTGGCTGCAGCTGTTATTCCAGTCCGCACTTTTCATCCACACATCTCAAAGGAGATAAGTATTATAATTCCCATTTCATACATGGGTAAATGGAGGCACAAGGAAGTTAAGTGAAATGCCCAGTGTCACCAAGCAAACCAATAGGAGTGCCAGAAATCAAACCCATGTCTCCTGAATCCTAATCCAGTACTTTCTACATTAGACCATAGTGCCCCCATGGAATAGAAGCTGAAGGGTTGGAGCACACAGTTCTGGCCCTGACTTTAGGTTTGAGGTGGATTTTCCTTCCTCATCTGCCCCTGAAAGCCTGAATACTCATGATTTATTCAGGCTGAGTGGATTTCACAGGCTTTGAGAGCGATCAAAAGGAAGTGGAACATAGAAGAGGGGAAACGTTTGACTGCAGTTTAATCATAACATTTTGTGAACAAGAAGTCAACATTCCTATATGAAGATTTTTTTTTTAACCTCTTAAAATACACACAAGCAAAGTGGTCACTGGAACGTGTGATGTTTATGTCATACCATGTTCTTTTCATCACTTTTTAACAAAATTGTACATCTCACATTTTCAGGACAACACAAACTGTGCTTATAAAGAAGCGCTGCAAATCTAGTTCCTTTACAATTTACACTAGGAGTTTAATAGTGTAATCAAAAAATTTAAAGTTGCTTGGAGTTTAGGAAGGCCAATATCTACCTCTGCAAATGCTGTTACTAGAAGGAGGAGAATTATACAATCAAGCCCATTATAATTATAGTTAAGGACAATAGCGCTCTTCGTCATTTCAATGCCAATAGCATTTCAAAAGCTTCCAGAACAAATTACTGGATGTAATTCAACAGATTGCCTGTCTCTGAAATCAAATTTTGTTCCTTTATGAAGGTGAACAACTTATTTCCAATCGCAAAGCTCAAACTGAACAAGACTGCATTTTTAATGTAATTTGCTTTGTTAGTCAGGGCAACTACCTCAATATCTCCCTTTCATAAATACATTAATTACACAAAAATGGGAACCTCACTAACATATTAATCTGCATATTATTCGTTTCAGGCCACTGAATTTCCTCCTCTCCCCATTCACTTTCATTCTTACTCTAAGATCTATAAAGTATATATGAGGAAAATAACACATGTAATGCAACAACATCTCTAAATTCCTTGATATCAGACACAGGACCCAATGGTCCATTGCTAGACTATTATTTTCAAAACTGGCTAGATTCTGCTACGCTTTCTCAGGATCTTACTCCCTGAGCTCTTCCATTGATTTTATTGGGCCTACTTGTGAAGTAAGACACTACTCTATGTTACCATGATTTTATCTCAAATCTTCTGATATTTGGATTTTTTTCTGAGAGCCCCAGCTTCCGGAATCTTGTGATTATGTGAGAATCTCATCTTTCCTTTAAAATAAGAGTTTATAGAACTAATGGCTGCAGATTAAAACTTGAAAAAGTGACCCACATCTATCTTAAAGGTTCAAAATCCAGAAGGCAAGTTTGAAGAACCCTGAAATCACTATTTTCTAAAATCTCATGATTTTAAGCCGGTCAAATGATTTTTGGGGCCTGATCCGTGATTATTGAATAGTTGAGTCTGACAATACTGCCTATGGGGAAAAGTCATGCCAGTGCCTAGACTAAGCACATGGCGTAGGTACAACTAACTCCAGATTTTGAGGTCTTAAATAACCCTTAGGTGAAGGCAATCACACAGGATGAATTTCACCCAACCTGAATAATGGTGCAAAAGACAACTCCATTGTGTGTAGTACTGTTCAATGCATATTGACTTTTTAATGGCTTCTCCTTTATCATTAATACTAATAAAGAAGAAGCTCCACTAGCTGTCACTATTAACACTGAAATCCTCCTTCAAGCTGCCAACTGCTACAAGGAAATACCATTACCTCTTGTAAATCACTCTAACTTACAAAATATATTATTCTAGGATAAATTTTTAATGCGTTTCTTTCAGGTTGCTCTTCTGCAGTTTTACAAACTGCAGCAATACATATCAAAAGGAGCATTAATATCACTGGAGAAGGCAACTGAGCAGTGCTAGTGCTCATCATAAATAACATTTCTATAGTCTGTAGAATATGTATCAGTGTGTCATAGCATATTTAGAAAAGTCTCATGAGAATGTAAGAACAGCCACACTGGGTCAGACCAATGGTCCTTCTAGCCCAGTATCCTGTCTCTGACAGTGGCCAGTACCAAATGCTTCAGAGGGAATGAACAGAACAGGGCAATTTCAAGTGATCCATCCCGTCATCCAATCTCAGCTTCTGGAAGTTGGAGATTTAGGGATACCCAGAGAATGGGGTTGCATCCCTGACCATCTTAGCTGCTAGTCATTGATGGACCTCTCCTCCATGAATTTATTTAATTCTTTTTTGAACCCAGTTTGGCCTTCACACCATCCCATGGCAACAAGTTCCACAGGTTGACTGTGCATTGTGTGACTAAGAACTTTCTTTTGTTTTAAGCCTGCTGACTATTTATTTCATCTGGTGACCCCTAGTTCTTGTATTCTGTGACGGGGTAAATAACAATACTTCACTATTCGCTTGTTCCACCCCACGCATGGTTATACACATCTCTATCATATCCCCTCTTAGTCGTCTCTTTCCTAAGAGGAACAGTCCCAGTCTTTTTTTTCTCCTTCTCAAAATAATGAGAAAAGTGAACAAAAGTCTCCATTTATTCCTGTAACCCTATTAGCAATTCCTCCTACTCTTCACGTGATCTGGAAATGTTTTCTCATGATTTTAAAATATGATCAGATGAAGAATATTCAGACCAAAATGCCTGTGACTGCATGTCCACGGGATATTTGGAGATCCAAACTGTTTACTGACAATGCTGCTTTAAATGTTCCGAAAGTACGACAAAGAACAATGCATGCTCAGCAAGTCCTTTTCAGTGATAAATATTTGTCTGTTTAAAATTTTTCTGATAATAAACAATAAATAGGCATAGATTAGTTAATACTTTCAAGCTTTTTAATGAAGCTATTTGGATTATCTGGAGTGCAAGAAAAATAGCTTAAATTTAACAACTTTAAGTTTTAATTTTCAGAACAGAATTTGATTTGGCTATTTTTATATTAAACTTGGCAAAAGCAATTGCTCTCATTTTTATAGGTGGGTTGCTGGCTCTCCTCCAAAGGTCTGTACACTCACTGGCTCTTCTAAAGGGCTGTATGCTTACCAAAATTATAATAGAATAAGAGATTCACGAACAAACAAAACCAGACTTTTCATGCACATTCACATCAATGCTATGTTGTTGTTATTAATTAAGAACCCCAGTGATATACCAGGATCCTATTGTGCTAGGCATGGAACAAAAACAGAATGTTATAGAAGGCACTAGAACGGTTTTAAAATAAGAATTCCTGTTTTACAGGAAATTCTAATATTTTGACAGACGTTTTCAGCTCTAATCAGCACAAAAGGTCAAATCATCAATTTTTTTTGCAGAACTGAAAGTTGCAAAAAATTTCATATCTGAAATGTTGAAATGTTGCAGTTCACTTCCATTCAGTGCTGCCCTGAATTGCTGTGGTGACACATGGGAGTTGTAGTCTGGATCAATCATGACCCCATTTTCCTCTATAGGGCAGGCAGTCTATTCAGATGGACCTCATGACCCAGAACGCGCCCTGGTCACAACTCCCCTGATATACCACATTGGTTCAACAATGAGGAAACTACAGTGCATCATGGGAGATGTAGTCCAGCTGGGAAGACAGCCTCATAGAAGGGAATGAGCACATGAGCCACCTAGACCACAACTCCCATGAGACGCTATCGCAACCAAGTCAAACAAATTAATGCCAACCTGAAATTAAATTTGTTGATTCAGTTTGACACACCAAATTAAATTAGAGTAAACTCAACACCAAACAATATATTTTATTTCCGTTTTCCTGTGGAAAATTGAAAATGTTCAGCAAAAAACATTTTCCTGAAGAAAATTTCAATTTTTCAGAAGCTGCATTTTTCCACTGAAAAATATTGATGGAAATGTCCAATCAGCCCTAGTTAAGTGTACATGATGTGTAGGTTTCATCCAGGGAAGAACTGATATGGCATCATTTTCATTTAGTAAATAAGATCTAATAATACAAGTAGCCTTTTATTAGTATAAGACATGATTAGACTAAATGCAGACTGCAAAATATTCTAATTTAAAGCTACTAAGTTATTCATTATAGGCCTCAGCCTGAGAACACTCACTTGTTAATGTATTGCTTTTAACTGCAAGTTCTTCTACACTAGTAAGAGTATACATGATTGGGCCATACATTACTAAATCCATTTTATGATGTGTCTCATTTCATAGAATCACAGAATATCAGGGTTGGGAGGGACCTCAGGAGGTCATCTAGTCCAACCCCCTGCTCAAAGCAGGACCAATCCCCAACTAAATCATCCCAGCCAGGGATGTCAAGCCTGACCTTGAAAACCTCTAAGGAAGGAGATTCCACCACCTCCCTAGGTAACTCATTCCAGTGCTTCACCACCCTCCTAGTGAAAAAGTTTTCCCTAATATCTGTGAGAACCATCACCCTATAACTTCCTGCCTATCACCCACCTTTCTAAACACACAAGCTGTCATAACCATACAGGTAAGGGTAGCCTAGAATTCCTCCTTACCTGTAAGGGGTTAAAAAGCTCAAATAACCTGGTTGGCACCTGACCAAAAGGATCAATGGGGAAAGAAGACACTTTCAAATCGGGGGCGGGGGAGCAGGGAGGCTTTGTTTTGGTGTGTTCTCTTGGGAAGAAGGGAAGCAGAAGAGAAACTCCTTCTATAAACCAGCCTAAAAGTCTCTCATATTACAAATTGTAAGTAAAAGCCAGGCAAGGCGTGTTAGATTATCTTTTGTTCTGCCTTTGAATTTTTCCTGTGCTGGAGGGAGGTTTATTCCTGTTTTTTGTAACTTTGAAACGAAGTCTAGAGGAAGTTTTGCTGTGTTTTTGAATCTTTTGTTACCCTGTAAAGTTATTTTCCATCCTGATTTTACAGAGATGATTTTTACATTTTTTTAAAATAAAATCCTTCTTTGAAGAACCTGACTGATTTCTCTATTGTCCAAAGACCCAGGGGTTTGGGTCTGTGATCACTTTGTAACCAATTGGTTACGATATTATTCTCAAGCCTCCCCAGGAAAGGGGGTGTAAGGGCTTGGGGGATATTTTGGGGGAATAGGAACTCCAAGTGGTCCTTTCCCTGATTCTTTGTTAAATCACTTGGTGGTGGTAGCGTACCATCCAAGGGCAAAGAATTTGTGCCTTGGGGAAGTTTTAACCTAAGCTGGTAGAAATAAGTTTAGGGGCTCTTTCATGCGGTCCCCACATCTGTACCCTAGAGTTCAGAGTGGGGAGGGAACCCTGACAAGCCTTAAAACATCACATATTACTGTGAATTATGTATTGCATTTATATGCCACAAATATGTGAGGATCCCAGCCTTTGTTATTTTCATGTCTAAGGCAGTCATTGGCATTTTTTTTAATGCATCTGCATGGTTTGATTGGGTTTCTTCCTATGTACTCTTCATTTTACTTATGAAAGCTAAAAGGTGTAAAAGTGATTTTAGAAGGGGTTTAAAGTATTTAGTCTTGAAGAGCACTCTAAAGGTTATTTATCATCTTAACTTATGTGAAACTCAAGCACCTATAAATTTCTCAATAAATTCTAAAGCACTAACAGTGGCAGCAGGCAACGTAAAAACCACCCAAACTATCACACATCATTTTATGCCAGACCATATGTACTATAAGGTTAAACTCCACATTTAATATTTTCTCCTTATAGGCACAGAATTTAACTATAATGGTGCCACAGTCCACTGACCTTTCACAATGGAACTTTGAGAACTCCCAGTGGCAAGCCTATAAAACCCACAGTCTTCCTTCAGAATCTTAAACAAAATATATTACTATTTATCTGGATCTTTGTTTTCTTCAGACAAAATATAAAACATGAATTATATATAAAACTGAATTTACAGGAGGAATGCACATTGTGTTTTATTGGATTGGCAACACTTGTATCATGTACTAGTTAGTTTCCATTTCATTTCAATTTCATCTTTAGGGGTTATGCTGGAATTGTATTTGGAGGAACTATGCTGAAACACAGTTCTTGTGAATGTCAAGAACAGTTACTTGGAATGAATTTTTGTGCATTCAGGGGGTCACTATTTAGCAGAAGAAGTTCTTGCTATACAAAATATTTTCCCCCAAGAAATATGTTCTGTTCTTACCCTTTCCACACTTCTTATTGCAAGGCATTACCATAATGCAAAACAACAAGAGGCTGGGAGTGAATCAAGGCAAAATCTTTGGCAAAATTGGAGGGAGTGGGAACCTTAGACAAAGCTGGAGAGGATAAAACTAAGGCATTTTGGGAGCCATATCTGGCTCCCTGGTGCAAATCTGAAGAGTTGTGTGTAGCAGTTGGTTACCTTTCCATCATGTGAAGGCAGATATGCCTCACTTTCTTCCTTTGGTTCAATCCTCCATCAAAACTAAAACCTCCACCCCTTCTGAGTATCAAAAATTCAAAAAGAAACAAAAGCTCCAGCATCAGCAGCCCCACGACCTAGCATTCCCAAGCTTTCTCCTGGATTCTACCACAGCTAGTCCTTCCCAGGGCTTTCTCAAAAGGAAGACCCACCAGGGAGCTCTCTTTTTCCCTAGTGTCTGTCTCAAAAGGGAATGGGTACAGCTTTTATGCAGATTTCCTTCCTAATATTCCATGACATCTAGCTCATAATTCCTATCAATCCTGGAACCTTCCCCACCAAATTCCTCTATTCTGGTCAGGACACAGGAATTTGAACTAGAGCCCAGACTAATATACAATTTCTAGAGGTTTTTAGATGGTGTCAGTTATACCTATGATACAGAATTTCTGTCTATATGTCTGGATTTATTGAGATAAACTTAAAATACAAAGGTACATTTTGGTTTGTCACAAAATCATAAATCCTATTTAAATATACTGCCTTGCGATAATTAAACTTCAGATATTGATTTCTATACATCTGCTAAAGCAAACAGAACATCAGAGCACTTTGGCTTAAAGAAAGAAATTAAATTCACTTTATTAATTATAAACATGCTCAAAGTTTGTAATATCACCAAGTACTTTTTTGTTCCTCTACAGGCTTTCAGAATGCTTGTCTCCCATCAGCTATCCCTCCTGCTCTGAAATCTGTCCCCTTTTCTCTCTGGGTTATCTATCCTATCCCCAGTTCTCACTTCAGAGCCTATTGGTTTTTCCTCCTCATTTTCCCCGTGTTGAGAGCCAACGTATAGAGCTGCACCACTTGCTGTGCGTTTTATTGATCCTATACAAAGCCCTGAAACACTGCTGTACGTTCTTGAGCACCATCTACTGGCACCATCTATTATCTAATTACACATAAACAGACATCATTCCTAACACCATCTGCCCTTCCTAATAGTCCCTCCCTACCCAGGTTCTCTGTCACCCATGCCTTGCTCTTTCCCTCTCCCCACTGGTGATCTCCTTAACTCCTCCATTTAGGTCTCAAAGTAGAAGATCTGCATAGGCTACCCCGACACCACATGAACCATTCAGCACCTGGCCAGTACTCTGCTTCACAGTCTAGCAGATCACTAGCCTCTGCAGAACGCAGGAACAGATAAAGTGACACTGCCTCACTGGTTCCTGCTCTGCTTATGGGGCAGTGTGTCTATGTGCTGCAATTTACATAGATAGATTACAATCCAGCCCAAGGAGCACAACAGAGAAAAGTTAGCATCATTCAAACAATATGTGAAAATATACAAGCAAATAAAGCAGAAAAATAATTATTGCTCCCCAACTCCCCTGATTTACAAAAGCTATGCTGGCCAAACCTGAAACACGCTGTTGGTAGCTGTATACATTTTAGATACCAGACACTGTTATATAAGTTGTTTGTGTCATTGCTGAGGTGCTTAAAGAAGCAGAACATATTCAACCAGCTGTCTACTGTACTTTAATATGAAGAATACAAAAGTGCTGTCACAAAACAGCTAATTTCTCCTCAAGAGAAATTTTGAGAAATTCACAAACTAATAAAATCAGTCAGGACTCCGACCCCGCCCGCCCGCCCGCCAAGTCTCAACTTTAAAAAAAGAAAAGAAAAAGTTGGGAAAACACTGATAGCCAAGCAAGCAAACCTGGAAAATTACAAGTCTGTTTCTAAATGTCCCTTAAGGCCAAGTGACTCATTCTGTGCAGTAGTTCCAGACTCTGCAAGAGACATTTTTCCTCCATGTACACTTTTCATGGTGTGAGGGCAACTGATATAGCCACTACATTGCTTAATCATTTCAGAAAGGGTTCCCCTGTGAACAAGTTATGCATGTGTTTAAGTGTTTGCTTGCAAATGGAAATAAAAACCAAGGTTACTTTTCAATGTTGATTTTGATATTGCATTCAGCTGGAGAAAAGAATGATATTCTTGCAGTAGAAGCAAGGACTGGTGTCAGGAGATGTGAGTTCTAGTCTCAGTCAACAGATTCCTGGTGTGACCTTTGGTGAGAATCCTGAAGTTCTTAAACAATGGCAAACTACTAATTATCTTCCTTCAAATCCAGTCTTAAAACTCTCCTTGCTGTGATGCCTACAAAAAAACTTAACATGGTTGAGCAACTGATGTGCTCAGACTATTGCTTATCACCCTAATATTGTCTTGTAGCTCTGTTCCCCCCATATGCTTGTATCCACTTGTTGCTCCTTGTCTTGTATTTAGATTCTAAGCTCATTGGGGCACAGCCTATCGCTTTGTTCTGTCTTTTCACAGCGCCTAGCACAACAGGATTCTGGCCCCATTACCACAGCTCCTAGATGCTACCGCAATACAAATAATAAATACATAATAAAATAAAATAATAATTTATTGTCATTTTCTCCTGATTCTTATTCAGAAGCATAATGATGCTTAGGTTCTGAATTCTGAAAGGTAAGTTTACAGTTTATTTAAAATATATTTGATTAGCAATTTAGTTAATGTTTAACAGATCTTTCAACAGCAAAGCACACACAGTATAAGTGATCAGTATTATGCACTAGCTTTTTTAATCATGACATTTTTATTATTAGATTTTCTGAAAATGTGAAACTTCCCAAAAACACTAAATTTTGAGCTTAAACTACTGGACCGTTTCTATTCAAACTTCAGGAGGCTTATCCAAATATAATCACATCTATTGTGATTAACCAGTATATTAAATGTAATTAAAACACTAAAGTTCTCACGGATGTAAAATACCCAAATGCAACAAAACGAAGGTGGTTAGGTCCAACACACACACACACACACACACAAATAGTATTAATATTCTGGGCTCAGAGATATATGAGCCCAGAATATTAATATTATTTGTATTCTCTTACAAACATAAGATGCTTAGCAAAAATGGTGAATGATGGTTGCAGCTCCTGGGTCTTTTACAGCCTTAAGGCATTTCCATATACAAAATATAGCCAGAAGTCTCTAAATACGCACAGAAGTTATTACCAAATAGCCAGTCTTCCAGAGCTGTGACGGCAATTGTACATTCCATATTGTACGTATTAACCTTATTTGAGAAATTTTTGCAGAAAGAAGGTGAATTTGAACCAAAGTTAGACTTCTAGAAGGGTGAGAAGGAAACAGGAAAGCTATGTTAACAAACTAATCATATTGTGCCCTCTGTAAATAGATGTTTGGTCCAATGGAAAAATAAAAACACTGACAACACAACTCAGTGGCGTTACCGTGCTGCACACCAGAGAACATACACTGCATTGAGTATAGATTTGGCACAGTTTATTCCCTCCCAGGACCAAGGGGATTGTTGGGGATTCCAGGACCCAAGAAAGAGATTGTGACTCAGAATTGCAACCAACCCCCCCCGCCCAGCCTGCTCCACAAACAATATGACAACATGGGGCCAGTTGCTTGAAGGTAAATCATATTGTCACAGTTCTTAGAGCAGGGAGACAAGGAATACAAAGCATAAAATAAATAACTAATCTTCTTAGCATATATGTAACATGCCTCAGGTGGCAAGGACCAAGATTCATCACCGAATTTAGTCCACTATGGCCAAACCACGCTCAACATTTAGAACAATAACAAAGCTATGTAATGGGGAAGAGTGGATTAGGATTGCGGTTTTCTTGTTTTGGGGACAAAGACTTAGAGCTGTATGTTATTGGAATTCTGAAAGTGGAGCTATGGAACCTGTTCTTGAGCTTTGCTGCTGCTTTTTTCCATCTTCACTCCGGATGAACAATTGTTGTACATATCGTGTACCTAAGTACATCATGAATAAGCACTGCAGAATTTGACCATGTATGCTCAGAGCAAAGTAAATGTCTGTTCTTTTTGAGCAACTAACTTCCTATAACAGTGCCTAAAAGAGTTGGCATTTCTAGTCTCCTTGTACTAAAATAGCTGGGGTGAGATAATGAGAGAAAGGAACATCTGAATTTAAAAACTGGCATTGGCCCAGTCGTGGCACTGATAGGAATGTTTAGACTCCCAGCATTCTGTATACATGAAAACAATACTGTTCATAGCACTATGAAACTAAAAGCCTGCTGTGCAGTAGCTTAAAAGCTGCAGAATTTCTGAAGTGGACTTAAAGATCATCTATATGGAAAATGGTGGGGAAATCAACCAACACATACAGAAGTTAAAGCTATCCAAATATATAAAACAGCAACAACAAAAACCTCTTCCAGAAAATTAAGTCATGATTAACAGAAAAATTTTCAGGCAGGATATTTTAATAAATGGCTAACCATATTAAGCAATACTTATGAACTATAATGTATGATTATAGATAGCATTTGGTATTAATGTGGATATAATATGAGTTCGCTGAACTTTTAGAATTAATATTATATTTCTTTGCAAAGTTTAACCTATTTTCTAGAATAAAAGCAAATGTAAAAGTTTCCAACTCATGGGTATTTAGACACAGAACCAAGGCTAGGCTATGCCAAGGGTCTAAATGAGTCAAGGGTCCAAATTACATTGACTTTCTCTTGAAAATCACAGCCTAAGTCTTTAAATTAATATTATATTGAAACATATTTGGAAATGGAGACAAACATAAGACTGTCCAGTAGGGTGACCAGATGTCCCAATTTTATAGGGACAGTTCCAATCTTTGGGACTTTATCTTACATGGGCGCCTATTACCCCTCACCCCCTGTCCTGATTTTTCACACTTGCTGTCTGGTCACCCTAATGTCCAGTATCAAACAGGAATTACTTAAATATTTTCTCCTTATTTTATACTTTATTGTACATTTAAATAAATCAGAGCAATGACAAAAGAATCAATATTAATATTTCTCCTTGAAGTAAATAATTGTAAAACAAACAGAACAAGCCAGTGGTGGTAATAAGAAAGGAGGTTTTCACTAAGCAGCTGTATGTAGCAGGGTTGTCACTTTGGTCAGCATGCTTAGTGGTTAGGGCCTGCTTCTCTAGTCTCTCTCTTCATTCAGTGTGTCCAGAACCCCTGAATGGGGTTCAGCTGGGTCAGTTTCTTGTCGGTAAACCCCATGTTTTGCCCATCCCAGAACTAGGTGTAGGGAAATCTGGGGTGGGGAAGTGGGCCAGGATCCCCCCACTCCACCACGTCCCAGCTCGGAGCTCTGAAAGTGAGACAGTGCAGGATGGGCTACCTCCTGCTCACCTTCCCCAGGTGGCACTTCCTATTCCCCCTGTCCCCTGATGCTGCAGTCCGGGCCATGATTGCTGTTTTATTATAGTTCTTTGCTCCAAATCCCTAGAGTCTCAGGGCCAATGCATGTGAACCTCTGGTGGCCTGGCACATGATTCTCCCTACATCTGGGGTGATGTCTCAAGGGAGCGGGATGGGGTTGGGGAGTGGGGGGAAAAGACTCACATCCAGACCTCCTTGACAAGAGTTGCTTCTCCTGTTGGGTCAGGGCAGTACTCCCTGGAAATGGCTTCACACCTCCCTCAGCCTGGGCTGCTGGAGCTCACTTTAGACTGCTTCTTTTTGCACTGTAGTGCCTGAGGGGCAGAGCTTTCCTGGCTCAGTGCTGCTCTGGCCTTTCCCATGCCTCACCCTTACTGCAGGTTTGTAAACCCCATCACACCCCCTCCCCATCATATCTGGCCCTGTGGGTGGCCTCATGCAAGCAAGTCCCCACCATTTCTTGAGAAGAAGTCCACATTTTATGGTATTTACTCGCTCAGTGTAGTACTTCAAAGCAGTACAGCTGAAGCGCTAAACACCTCATTATTTGTGGGTTAAGCTCTTTCATGGCAAGTAGCCAATGGAGGGGTACATCACCAAATTAATGATAAATAGTTCTTTAATGATTCAAAGGTCCACTTTGTGGCTAAGGCCACTTTCTCTATCACCGAGCAAGCAACTTCCTGGGGAAATAGCTTCTGGTTGAGGTATAAAATTGGGTGGCTCCCATCCCCTCTTTCTTGCAATAGGACTGCCCCAGGACTGACATCTGAAGCATCTGCAACATAAATGTTTTGAAAAGTCTGGTGGAATAAGATGGGCTCTTTCATAAATGTTCCTTTCGTGTTCTAAAGCCCTATCCCTCTCCTCAAGTCCAGTGGAAGTTTCAAAGTACTATGTCTTTCACGGGGTCAGCAATCGCAGCAATTTTGAGGATAAACCTGCTATAATATCCAGGCAGTCCCAGGAAGCATCATAAATTGTTTCTTTGAAGTGGGGATGGGGCAGTCTTGCAGAGCCTGCACCTTCCCTACCAGAGGTTAGATGGTTCGCTCTCAGCCCTGCATTTTTGAGGTCCTGTAAGACTGCTGCGAGTGTGTTAGATAGTCATCCCATGTCTTGCTGTACATAACGATATAATCAATGTATGCTGCTGCATATCAGTCATGGGGTCTTAATATTTTGTTGATCAGCCTCTGGGAGGTGGTTGCTGCTCCATACAGGCCAAAGGACATCACATTAAATTGGTACAATCTAAAGAGCATATTGAAGGTGGTCTTTTCTCACGATTCAGCAATTAGAGGGGGATCTGCCAATATCCCATAGTCAAACCAAGGGTGGTGATGTACTCAGCAGCCCCAGGTCTCTGCTCCAATGTGTCTACTCTCAGCATTGGGTTTGCATCAAGTTGGACACAGCATTCACCCTCTGGAAGTCAATGCAAAACCTTCTTCCATCTGTATTTTAGCAGTAGGATGGTCTGGCTCCACTAGTCACTGTGGGCCTCTTCCACCACCCCCAAGTCTAGCACTGCTTGTAATTCTTTACCTACCATCTAACATGTGTGTCTCAGTAATTGTCTGAAGTTGTTCTTACCTTTTTCCCCTGGTCAGTTTCTATGTGATGGGGCATAACAGGTGTATGATTAGGCATCGTTTTCAGAAAACCGTCAAAGGTCTGGATGAGTTCTTGGACTTCGTGTTAATGTTCCACCCATAGATTTAGCCAGATGGGTACCTCCTCTGGCCCTGTGGTTATAGTCACTTGAGGGTCTAATTTAGGTTCTAGACAAAATGGCATGACCAACAGCCTCTCCAAATCCTTCCACTCCTTCAGTAGGTGGTAGATCTGGCTATTCGCTCTCTTGCCCATCTGGTGGATTTCATCATCAACAGGGCCAACCCACTACTCTACACTAAAGAAGCCCTTCTACCTAGCCATCAATTTGAATTCTGAGGAAGGAAACAGTGACACCCAGTCCATTAGCCATAACTCTCTGGTGCATGTCCCTTTATTATAGACCTTTTCTTTTCTGCTCTGTGCCCCCGAGTTTTGTGAAACTACCCAAGATCTTTGGTTTCTCTCACAGAAGGGAAGACATAGTAAAGGCAAAAATTCTGCCCCCAGTTACATCCTTGCAAATGAACTGCAGTCAATGTGTGAAAGGCCCAGATTCAGGAATGCATCCCTATTCTGAAAAGCACTTAAAGTTAATCATGTGTTAAGTGCTCTCCTGAATAGAGATGATCTTAAGTACATACTTTGGTGTTTTCCTGAACTGAGTCCCAAATCAGGGACTATGAATGGATAACAGCAAGGCCACAAGTTTGATTAGTAATTAAAGCTGGTTGAAAAAAATGCAGGAAAATATTTATTACATTTCAAATATTCAAAAATTCCATCTTCTCTGTAAGTTGGTCAAAAAAACAAACTTTTTGGTGGACATTTTTCCAAAACTTTTCAAATTGTTGACAAGCTGTAGTCTTTAGATATTAATTGTTACAATCAAATAATGGGGAGGGATAAAAAAGGAAACAGTGGATTAATATCGTAAGAAGGATATGCCTGCTATGAAAATATGGTACTGCTGGTGACACTGGGCACTACTCTAGGTAACTCGGGAGGGGGGAAGACCACGAGTGTCGATGAAGCCCTCTTGCTCTAGGCCCAGGCAAACTGAAGCCCCTCCGCTCCTTGAACTTTCTGTGACCCTGCAAAACTATGAGGAAGCTAGCATACAAACAGACAGGTTTGCACACGGCTCACTAGCCAAGACCAGCTTCAGCCTGGGAAACGTATAGATAAGGCAGAAATGTTTAGTAAAAACCAGTAACAAACAGAACCAAATAAGGCAAGGTTTGGGCAATGCTAGTGAGGAAAAACACAACTGGCTGCTTTAGCTGATTGGCTACGGTATTGTACGGAGCAACGGGTAATTGGTTGTATAATAAGCTTGTGTAGTGAAATAGGCAACGGTATAAAACGTATACTGGAATCTGCATGCGGGGCTGCAGGATTTGAGACAGCTCAGTCTCCCTGCGCCATATCTGAAGCTTCAAATAAAACTCTCTGCTTCTCCACCCCGTTGTGGTCATTGGCACTATGCACACCGGGCAACAAACCCAACTGTTGCTTGCCTCGGGCACTCTGTGTCAGCAACAGTACCACATAAGCAATTAACCTGATGCTTTAACTGATGTTCATAGTCAACACAGGACATGTCCTTTCCACAGGGAGTGATTTTCACCCTCTTACAGAGCCAGTTGCTGGGACTGCTGCTGGTCTGAGGGTTACAAGGAAAAATAGCTAGATGACATATAAAAGGGACTTTGTCAAATCAGATTTTCTGTTGGTGTAAATCCACATAGCTGCATGCAGAAGAGCTATGCCAATTTACACTAGCTGAGGATTTGGCTCTCTCTGTCTGCAGTCAAGGAAAAAATGTGGAAAGGGTCATTTGAAAAGCTTTTCATTCTTTACTCCTCTTGCTGTTGAGTTACATGAGCTTTTCAAAACGATGCATTGCTCACATTTTAATTAGTAATAAAACTGCTTTTAATTAGTTCCCAATCCCATTTTGATCAGCTTTTCACACTGGAAAAATGAAAGCACTGTTCTCCCTAAGAAGAAAAGGAGTCAGTTTTTGTCTGCTTCTTTTATCAGCCCCCATTCACCACCACCTCCAAATACTCTATTCAAAGCAAACTCTTCAAGGTGAAAGTGAGAGAGAGTATCTTGGGCCTACTGTTGCCCTTCCAGTGGTTTTACAATCTGGTCTGTAATTTGATATGCAAGTTCTCTCTACTCTCCAGTCCAAGGAAAGCTTTGATTGTGAAAGAACAGCAAGCCAAGCGTGTGGTGAGCCTCATGAGAAACCAGCTGGGACCCAAGAAATTGAACACATTAAATCTTTGTGGGTGGAATAGTAGTAAATATTTAATGGTTGTTTTCCAGTGCTGCTGTGCTTCCTCTGACTCAAGTTTTAAACAAAGAATGTTTTATCCTAATATAAAAAGATCACGTTAGAGAGGTGGATGCAAATCTTTAATAGGAAGCAAACCTTTGTGCTCTTTTGAAAACCATATGGGGTCATATGCTCCTTTCTGCTTCACAGTGCAATGGGAGAAGATAAGCCAGAAAAAAAAACCCACACAAGAGGAAGGAGGAGCAGTATTTCCAGCTGTGCACACGCCTTGGTGCAAGACCTCTTCTTGTCCTTGGCTGTGCAATGTTGAGGTGAGTGGGCTGGAGGAGGGAGAAGCTGAGGACCAATACTCCCTCCCTGCAGTATGCTCCTCACTGCACCAGGTGGATTTCCAGCAGCTGGTGGAACCAGAGTAACTGGCCTCCATCCTTTCAGTTTTGTATTTGTATTTTTGGAGAGAAAAGGAAAGTGTAGCTGCCAGAATGAGAACCAGCAGCTGAGGGTTTCCTAAGGACACTATGCTCTTAGGGGTATGGATGGTCACTGAATAAGTGCACAGAGGTTGATCATCCAGGCAGATGGATCAAGGTTAGGCTTTGCGGAGTTCTTAGGAACTGCTCCTTCAAGGGGATCTTTCTGCCAGAGCCTTTTTGTTTGAAGAGAGCATACCAGGGAACCTAGTCAAAAGTCATACTGAAGCATGTTCTCTGATTACCTTTCCTCTGTAGTTTTATTTCCATGGGAGGAATCATACTGGCCATAATCCGATCATAATTTAAAAAAAAAAACTAATTTACTGCTGACCACAAATATCATTAGACCATTTCCATAATTCATGCTTCAGCACAAAACCTGGCCTAGTTCGTTTATTAGAAGCTTCCTTTCTGCATAACAAACCTTGTTACAATGCTGACTACCATTTGAATCTTTAGGAAAAATTTCTGGTGTCCCAAAACTGGTACATTTAAATGTAAAATACTATTCAGTTGTCAAACTAATCAACCATTAACTGCTGCTTATACTCTTTCACAGATTATTGCTTCACTAAATAATGTAGCAAATAAGGATCTCCTTGCTTATAGGAAATTATGTGTCTTCTTATTGAGACTTTTTTTTTAAATTAGAAATGACTATACCATAGGCAATTCACTTGTATTCATATATTTACACAAATCTTTGATCAAATGGATTAATAAATAAAAAATGAAGTATTTAAGCGCAAGATTTATAATAAAAAGGAAAGGAGTACTTGTGGCACCTTAGAGACTAACAAATTTGAGCATAAGCTTTCATGAGCTACAGCTCACTTCATCGGATGCATGCAGTGGAAAATACAGTGGGGAGATTTTATATACACAGAGAACATGAAACAATGGGTGTTATAATTATAAGATTTATGTTTTCTTTCCTACTTCATCATCATTCATGGTATAAAAACCCGTCATGATCTGGAAACTTATCAATATTTGTTAACTGTAGTGTTTGCAAAGCAGTCAATATTGTGGAATTATACTTCCATTTGCAGTAAATTAAAGTAGGAGATTTGTAATGACTATTTTCATTCTTTCCCTACAGCTTTCAATTTCTCTTTTTAAATTAGTAAATGTTCTGCCAAAAGGCTACCCGTATTTTGCAGAGTTTATTCAGGCAAAACCTCCACTAGGATCAATGAGAATTTCACCAGACTAAGGACTGCAAGATCACACCCAGGTATGCCAGAAAATGAGGCAAACACTAAAGCAGATTAGTGTCAGGGGCTAAACTGGGGTCTCATGCTCCACTACAGAAATCTGGTTATTCCCAAACAGAAGAGTGAAATCTCTACTAGCTAGATCTTCAACTGGTGTAAACTGGTATAGTGCTGTTGACTTCAACAAAGCTAACATGATTTACACCAGTCAACAATCTGATTTTATGAGTCTCATCCTAAATTTTCTCCTCATTCTTCCACAGGATCCAAGGTTTCTCCTCCCACTTCCCTACCATAGAAAAAGCCAAGAGTTTACCCCCTAAATCCATAGACCCTCCTCTGCCCCTATGATCCACTAGAGCCAAGATCACTCCATTCATTGGGTACATGCCATTGCACTGTCACCTGAACCCATCACTCTGAATCCCTTAACACCATGGGGGTGCTGAACACCTTAATGCCAGAGGGACTACTCAGATGCTTAAAAGTAATCATGTGCTTAAGTGCTTTGCTGGTTTGAGCCAGACTGTGCAGCACCTGGCAGGATGAAGCCTGTAACAGTCAGCCTTGCTTACTAATATCCAACAGCTGTGTTCTCCCCCAAAATCAAAAGCTCCGGACTGGTGGTTCTCAACCTATTCACCATTGTGGGCTGCATATGAAGCCCGCAATGTATTATCTGGGCCACATCCAATGCTACCTTTATGGTCCTGAGGATGTCACATGGGCCGCAGCTCTGTGCTGATTGGGCTGCAAGTGGCCTGCGGGCCACAGGTTGAGAACCACTGCTCCAGACACATCAAGGGGCTCCAACAGATTCAGAAGAAGGGGAGAATATTTCTGTGATGGCTCAATATCTATTCCCTCCAATAAAATGGGAGTCATTTAATCAGATTTACTGCTTAAATACAGAAAGCATGGTTTAGCCCTGCTCCTGTAAACACGTGTTTATATGCACAGAGAAACATGAGCATATTTCCCTGATCCTGGCAAAGGATTGGGTTTTTTAATATACTGTAAAAGCTGTTGAGTTTATTTATGTGGAAGGCACTATAGGCTGCAGAAAATAAAAATCAATATTGTTATCAATTGCACACTTCTCCAACATGAAAAGAACATAGTAATTATTTCAGTATTTTTTATTTATACTACAGTGGCAGCATCGTTGAAAAATGAATCAAACAATTAAATTTATTCTAGGGAACTTTGATATATATGTATCTATTTCCATACAAGTATTAGTCTAACCCTTCTTAAAATCCATTTGAATGCATCACATTGTGAGTCCTCCCAGAGTCCATTCTAATGTTTCTTTAGCATACTTCTCCCCCTAGATCTGTTTTTAGGAATTGGGCAACTATGGAATACTACTAGCTGAACAGGCACTACTTGCAAGAGATATTTGACTGTCCTACATTTTTTCCCCCAAAGTAGTTTTCAAAAATTTCAGTTCAGGACTCCTTCCTACTGTGGCCATTTGTCTGTCTGCTTACTGCTGTAATAAACTAGCATTCCCAGAAGCAGACACTATGGTATGACAGACAGAAGACACTGCTTTGAAAAGTATTGATTTAGCCAGGCAGGGAGCCTGAAGATAGAACTTCTATATTTAATCCCCCCAGAAAGGATTTTGTTTTGTTTTTTTAAAGAAACTAAAGAAAAGACTTATAAGCAGCATTTAGAAACATTATTAAGGTGTTGGGAAAGAAAATTAGATTCTAATTCTTAGTGTTATTTAGTAGCTCTGTGCAGAAAGACAATCCCAGCTATACTGAAAAAACAACATACAATCTGGCTTAGGTTAGTTACAATGTAAGAAATCTGTCCCAGGCAGGTGTGCTAGTCAGACTGGACACTGCTGCAATGGAAGTTTTATAGGCCTGACCCAAAGCCCATTGAAGCCAGAGTCTTTCCATTAACTTGAGAAGATTGTTAACAGGGCCTAAAAGCTGAGAAACAAGGGGTCTATAACAAGTCCCTCCCCAAAAGCTGCGATACCAGAATGAAACCTGGAAAAAAAAGCTCCTATCTTAAGAAACTTCAAAGTATCCACAGGTGTATTGAGTGTTCTGTTCTATCTCAATTAGAGTAACTCCCTTCCCTCAACTAAATGAATTGTGTCATCTGACTAACTTTACTGTACACACTAATTTTTCTTTTTGGGGGACGTGACAGGGTTAGGACTCACCACCGCTGGCGCCTCCCGCTGGTTGCTCCGGTAATTAGCTCTGTCCAGTCATGGAGCACCTTTTGAGCGTGGTGCCTTGCCCTTCACCTGCTCTGCTGCTTCGGGGACCCTCGTTGCTCCCCGCTCGGCAGTGTCCTCTTCAGGACACTGCCCTCTGGTAGTGCCCGCTGCTCCAGTCTCATCCCCTTCCAGGGGTTTGGTGTTATCAGCAGTCCACAATCTGCACCTGTTGTAGTGGCCAGCTGCAGCCCCTAAGTCTAGCCCCTTACCACAGGGACCAGCCACAGCCTGGATCAGGCCACGCTCCTCTTCAGCCAGGGGAAGGGGGGGACCCAGGCCCACCCACAACTCTGGGTCACGACCCAAGGACCCTCTAGCAGCAGCCTCTCTGCCCTCCTTCTCTCCCCTTGCCCTGCTATTGTCCCTGGGCCACTTCCCCTTCGGCCCTATGCACCTGCCTGGCCTAGGCAGGCAGCCTAGGGTTTTACTTGGCCAGAGATCCCCAGCACTGCTCTGTCCAAGGTGCTACCTTCCAGCTCAGGAGTCAGTCCTCCTCCCTTGACCCCCAAGGAGAGACTGCCTGCTCCCTTCCTGGGCAGCCTTTATATATGGCTGAGTCTGGCTCTGATTGGCTGTCTCTAACTCAGCCTCTGATTGGCTCCCTAGCAGACCTTGTCTGATTGGCCGTCCACCTGCACTGCCTGCTGAAGCCCCATCTAGAATAGGAATGGGGCAGCCACCCCACAATAGGGGGTAAGATATTTTTCACTCTAGGGCAAAGGATGCTGAGGATTTTGGGAGAAGATGAAACAAACCTGATCATCAAACTTGACCCAATCAGCTTACCAGGCTGAAGCATCTTAGAGATTTTAGGCTGGGCAAGAACTGCTGATATTCAGATTTATTATAATGAACTGTTCCTGATATTTGTTTCCCTAATATTTCATGATAAATATCTCACTGTGAAGGTTTTCCTTACCCTAGTGCGACATGCAAGCCTGTTACCTGTGGTTTGAAGCAAAAGGGGGAATTATGGGACTCATCCATTGAGATGATTACATACAAATCCAGACTTCACCTTGCTTCAGACAAGCCATGTATCAAGTGGACTAAATAACAAAGATTTTGATCTTATATTCGTGGAGGTTCTGCACTTGCATCCAGGGCAGTATATAACCCTAACATCACAAAATAGTTGGAGGATAACAAATGTGTCTCCATCCCAGCTAAAGAAACATTATGAGGGAATCAAGGATTCAGCTCCAGCCATTGACCTACTCTGATGCTTCAGGGGAATATGCCTTGTACACTGCTACTTTCCTGACTGATGATTAGAAAACACCTATCCACATACATCACAGACATTGAAAATAATATTGTAGAATTGCATTCTCTGATCCCAGTAAACTTTGTCATTATTCAAAAAGTAACTCTGTTTACCTTAAAAAAACCCTACTCCAACCTCTATCTTTTATTTTGGCAGCTTCCTCTTCGTTAACTACACGTAAATTTAGCATGGTCTTGGCTACTATCTGTCTTCATGTAAAAGTGATTAGTAAGCTCTAACTTAAACCTAGGGATGGGATTTTTGAAAGGTTTCATCAGTGACTTAATTCTGTTGGTAAAACTCCCATTGATTTTAACAGCAATAAGGTTATGCCAGTGCTGAGACATTTAGAAAATCCCATCCTAATCCTTTAAGGGGGAAAAAAGGGCTTACCTCAGAATTAAGATCTAAATGTGAATTTGAACCTGATCACATTATTGTTTTTATGGGTTAAGTCCTGCAGTCCTTACTCAGTCAAAACTCCCATTGATTTAAATGAGTTTTGACTGCAAAATGACTGCTGGATTTCGCCTCAGTTCTTCTCAGCAACACAAAAATAAGTGAAGCTGAGTAGAGTATTCCATACTTAATGTTCCAATGATACAGAATCTGTAGTTTAATTTAGGCAACAATAAGCCCTGGGGATGCACACTGTTGGGACCAATCAATAATTTCCCATGATCTTATTAAAACGTGACCTGTATTCTTGAGATCTAAGGGTCTTGGAAAGACAGAACGTCCGAGACAGAAAGAAAGAAAATATTAAAGTTGAATAGAAAGTAAAAGAATATAACAGCCTTCAGCAACACATTACACAAAGACATTCCAAAAGAAGGGGAATATCACATACTTATATGCAACACACCTAGTATTGTGCAAACAATATTCAAAGTGCAGTACAGAACAAGTGTAACACATTGTCTGTATGGCATAGAACAGCACAGTCATCTATACTTCTACACATTCAGTCCCCTATGCAATGCTATAGAAATGGTTTGTCTTGCTAAATTTTATTTTAAGGGGTTTATAGCATTCATTGTCTGAGAAAAGTTATTAATTGTATTTTTACATATAGAAAATTTTTAAAAATCAGTGAAATTGGCATACAAAGTATTTGCTCCTGCATTTTAAAGCTCTGATGAGTTTATGCATGTAATCACATATATACCTTCCCTGCTTCCCGCTCCAGCCTTTCCCTCCCGTCCTATCCCCAGTTTCTTATTATTCTCTAAAATAAGTCCCCTTCGTCCCTAAACTGCTTGCTGTGCTACTCTGGCATCTCTGCAGTCTACATTGACAAAGAAGGTGCTTTGGTAATGGTGATTCTTTTAAGCCTTTTGAGTCAGATTCAAAACTCACTGATGTCAATGGGGAGTCTTTCCATTGACATCAATGGGCTTTAGATAAGATCACTAATTCTTAGGAATTTTTTTTATATCGATAGATGTTTATAGCTCCCATCCATGTATTACTTGACAATTAAAGACATAGGGCTAGTCTACACTACCGCGCTGGGGAAATTTGGAATCCGATCCAAATATTAATAGTTGAGCCCCTCAGTAAACACAACACATCACATATCACTATTTGAAACAATCATTTGAGCATATCCTTTAATTGTCTGGATTACCTCATTAATCGCTTTGGGGCTCAGCCATACTGGAGTTCTTGCTTTAGAAATTTATCATGCAAATTGCATAATTTCAAAGTATTTTAGCAAAATATAAGGAGGACAAGCAACAGCAAAAATAATAAAATCATTCACACATTCATACTATTTCTTGAACAAAATGGTACAAAAATGCTCACATCTGAAGGTGTTAGTTTTGGCACCCTTCCACATCTTCCCACCTCTATTTCCTTTAACAAGTTCCTAGGGTGGTTATGATTTTGAGAACTAGAAACTGCAATAAAAGAAATGAGACAGGCAGAATAATCCTTCTTCCATGATTATTCCTTTAAGAAAAATGTCATGTCAAGTTTTGTTATTTCAAAAAACCCAAACCTTTGTCCTGATTTAAACCTACAGGTGGAATTAAATTAAAACCTTTAGCTGAGTCCAGGAACTAGACTCCATTGTTATTTATATGCCAACACTATTTTCACGTTTCATAAGAAATGAAACTTCTATTATTAGGACTTGGAACTGTGACAAAGTTCCTCCTCTACCTTGGTAGGTCTTGCGCTTATTGGCGGATTTGCTCGCCTTGGAGCTTCACGGTAGCCCTCAGTTTGGCCGTTTTTGTGAACCCACAGTCCAGGTCAACTCCTCCACCAGGTGGGTCAAGGAACTATCAACCTCCTACAGGCCAAAGTGGATACTATCCAAAAGTGGCCTGTTCCAGAGTCAAAGAAACATCTTATGCTTGGCTGGTTATTACAGATGATTTGTACCGCAATACAGCCAGATCACCACCCCATTGACAGACCTAACCAAAAAGAAACAGCCAAATGCCGTTCAGTGGACCGAAGAGTGTCAGAAGGCCTTTAACCAGCTTAAAGCAACACTCATGTCTGACCCTGTACTAAGGGCCCCAGACTTTGACAAACCATTCCTAGTAACCACAGATGCGTCCAAGTGTGGTGTGGGAGCAGTTTTAATGCAGAAATGACCGGATCAAGAATTCCGCCCTGTAGTGTTTCTCAGCAAGAAGCTGTCTGAGAGGGAAAGCAACTGGTCAGTCAGTGAAAAAGAATGTTATGCCATTGTCTACGCTCTGGAAAAGCTATGCCTATATGTTTGGGGACGGCGTTTCCACCTGCAAACCGACCGTGCTGCGCTACAGTGGCTTCATAGCGCCATGGGAAATAACAGAAAACTTCAGTGGAGTTTAGCTCTCCAAGATTTTGATTTTGACATCCAACACATCTCAGGAGCTTCTAACAAGTGGCTGATGTACTCTCCTGTGAAAGTTTCCCAGAACCAACTGGTTAAAATCGTCCTTGAGATGTGGAAAATGTTGTTAGTCTTTATATACTTGGTAGTATATTTAGAGGTGCATGTGTCTTATTAACTCTGTTTTTTCCTAGAGCTCCAGGAAGAAATCCCAGCCAGCGTTTCACCCTATCTGTGATTTGGGGGGGCGTGTCAAATATAAAGGGAAGGGTAAACACCTTTAAAATCCCTCCTGGCCAGAGGAAAAACCCTTTCACCTGTAAAGGGTTAAGAAGCTAGGATAACCTCACTGGCACCTGACCAAAATAACCAATGAGGAGACAAGACACTTTCAAAAGCTGGGGGGAGAGAGAAAAAAGCGCCTCTCTGTCTGTGTGATGCTTTTGCCAGGGACAGAACAGGAATGGAATCTTAGAACTTAGTAAGTAATCTAGCTAGATATGCGTTAGATTCTGATTTCTTTAAATGGCTGAGAAAATAAGCTGTGCTGAATGGAATGGATATTCCTGTTTTTGGGTCTTTTTATAACTTAAGGTTTTGCCTAGAGGGATTCTCTATGTTTTGAATCTAATTACCCTATAAAGTATTTACCATCCTGATTTTACAGAGGTGATTCTTTTTACTTTTTCTTCTATTAAAATTCTTTTAAGAAACTGAGTGCTTTTTCATTGTTCTTAAGATCCAAGGGTTTGGGTCTGTGGTCACCTATGCAAATTGGTGAGGATTTTTATCAAACCTTCCCCTAGGAAAGGCAGTGTAACCTTTGGGAGGATTTGGGGGGGAAAGACTTTTCCAAACGGACTCTTTCCAAATTATATCCCTGTTAGACATTTGGTGGTGGCAGCAATAAGTCCAAGGGCAAAAGGTAAAATAGTTTGTACCTTGGGGAAGTTTTAACCTAAGCTGGTAAAAATAAGCTTCGGAGGTTTTCATGCAGGTCCCCACATCTGTACCCTAGAGTTCAGAGTGGGGAAGGAACCTTGACACATATTAATACTGATCATGTAAGCTTTTATTTTTAGGGTTATTCTGTGGTGCTTGTCACTACAGTATCTGAGTATCACACAAACATTAAGGAATTTAGCCTCACAATGCTCCTATGAGGTAGGTAAATAACACAACAGTAACCTCTGCAAAAGCCTCCTCATTGAGCTTGGCTGCTCCTAGCCTTTGAAAATACCCCGCTTTCCTGAGCGCCCTGCTCTAGCCAGCTAAATCCTCTGCAGAAGCCCTTTGAAAATCCCCCTGCTTGTGATTTGCCTAAGGTCCACACAAGATGTTTGTAGCAGAGCCTGAAAAATAAAACAGTTCCCTGCCTCTCTGCCCTGTGCCTTAACTGCAAGACATGAAAATGGCCATCCCCACATCTCCCCAAGAGTCCAGTTATTGGTAATGCTGTCTTGCTAAACAAAGGTGAAATGGAAGATCCTCTCAAGTTGAAGAGGTGGCACATATGAACAGCACCGTAGTGGTATAAGGCTCATAACATTATAATTAAAGATGGAAAATGCACAAAGTTGTCATTGTAATATGGAATTTGGAAATATCAAGCCAAAGTTGTCCCATTTTGAGTAAAAATAGCCAAATTCTTTTATATTTTCATCCTAGAATACATAAGTAGCTGAAGCAATCTCAGAACTGTTAGCAATTTTAAGTTTTCATTAAAAAGCTCAGGTGGGTATTTGATCCAAAAAAGGTTAAAAAATGTAACAACTTTTTGGAGTGGATGGGCAAATGGTGTGGAATCAGTTTTAATTATGAAATTCCTTAATGCTTTGTCTCATGTTTATTTCCAGTAATCTTTTTTGATACATAAGACAGTATATATGGCTGAGGTTAGGTTTCTAACTTCACACCAATGCAGTGAGATTCTTAATCACGAACATTTTAACTGATTGTATACACACTGTTATCCTGAAGGTGACTAGTTTCAGGGAGAGACCACAACAGAATGGAAAGAGACTTACTGTAAGAATATGCATTGACAGGCAGCAGGCTGTAGGAATTCTGAAAGCACTATACAGAGCGCCTATATTAAGAAACTTAATGTAAAGGCAGAAAGAAAAACCATGACAAAATATATGTACACAAAATGTAATACAAACATGGCCAAACATTTCCCCCACACACCATACAGGATGAATGCTAATATCTAGTATCAAAAATCAAGAGACACAAAAATACAATTTCCCTTTGTGACATCAAGAACTCATTTCAGATGGCTCAGAGGACATCACCAATCAGGAACACATCTAATTAAGGGCAAAACCAATGTCAGTATCCAGGAGAGTTATTTATTTTCTTCAGTGACCTTTGAAAGGATTCTCCCACTTCATAATTTCATATCATATTTATTATTTCAGAAACAATCTAGCTGGAAGTTTTCCATTAATTGCTTTAAACCATCAGTGTTGCACTTTCTACCCAGTCTCTAATATTCTTTCATTGCTTGTATTCTGACCTGGACACTTAAAACAAATGTTGGTTGTTGTAGCAGAGAAACAGAAAGCAATTTCTCGTGTAGGGTTTGTTCGTTTGTTTTGCCAATGGCAATGTCATGACATATCATACTTATCACAGGGGGAAGAAATATCCCAGAAACCCATAGGTGGAAATTCAGCCTCCCTCAGCTGAATTGGTGAGACTGGACATTCTGCACTACTTACAGTAAAATGGAAGCTAGAAATTCACTCATCCAGCCATTCTGATTTAATTCTTGGCCCACTCATTAGTGCTAGAATGCAAACACCAGCCTCTCAGCAGTATAAACTAATCTGATTATATCCTGATCACTGTGTGGCTCAGAAGATAATCAGACAGTGACAATATCACCCTGTAGTGATATATCAGCACCTTACCTACATACTCATTTTCTGCAAATATCTGCAGTCCATTACAACACCTACTACACATTATATTTAAATATACACATAGGTAAGATACTTAACGCTGAAGTTTGTAAATGAAGTGAAAGGCAAGATTGTCCTACAAATATATTTCTTAACATAAAAGAACTCTAGTAATGGCTCATGATGAACCTACACACTGAGATTTTAGTGATTGGTGATTTAATTGTTCCAACAACCTATTTTCCAAGTAAATGGAGGGAAATCAAAAGTGATTCAAAAATGACTACTCTTGTCTTACCTGCATGCTGCCAGATTTGGAATCTCAATCTTTTTCTTTTCCTCTTTGGGTCAGTTGTGTGATTGATTATACCATCAATCCCAGCTGTCCACTGTGCTATATGATCAGTGTTATACCAGAACTTATTAGATCAGGCTGTAGCAATCTCAATGAAGGTAATCTCAACAGCAAAAATAGAGTCTTTTTATGAAGCTACATGACTCAGCTGCAATAACATGAAAAAAATGCATTTGGAGATCCAGAAATGAGAATACATGAACCCTGAAGCTGGCTTGAGTGATACATCGTAAGGATGTGTCTCTTTCACCCTCTCCCCATCAAGTGGATGTAACTAAACTGTAAATTCAAAGTCGATGACACTCTGCATATTGGTCCTGGATTCTCAGAGAGATGCTAATGGTGGCAGAAGACAATGGGGAGGGAATTCCTGTGAAGAAAGCCAGTCAGAAAGCATGAAGTTGGAAATCTCATGTTAGATGTGGGATGTATGCTACCAAAAGCAAAGAAACAAAAAGATGTGCAAAGAATTGCTGTATCCCAGCTCCCCTTCCAATAGTAATCTTACTTATTTATGACTTACAAAGATTTCTTGACTTCCTTCCTTAACTTCAGTGAAGCACTTTTAATAAAACCATTTTATGAGACTTTAAAATCATTCATTAGTAGAATGAAAAAACCCCGATATTTTTTTGCAGAATGGCTACTTAACCCACCCTCCAGGAGGGCAGCCCAGGGAGCCAGCCAGGTAGGGAATCAGCTATCTGATTCTCTGGGGGTTCCAAGAGTCCCTGGGAGTTGGAGGTCTCAAGGAGCCCTGGCTCCACAGCAGCCTGCCTGGTGAGCTACCAGGAGCTGGGAGGATCCGTAAAGCCTATCAATATGAGCTGCTGAGCAGCCTTGGAACTGGAGGGGCTGGAGACATGCCTAGTATGCTTCCCTGGCACTGGGGACCTTAGAAACCCTGGGAGCTTGAGCTGCCAATGAGCCATGAGACTGGGAGCTTGGGAGCCAGAGCTTCCAGGCTATTCATCTGCCTGCCACATGTACTGGCAAGGAGTCCAGTGGGCGAGGTGGCAAGAAACCAGATAGGTTTCCATAAGACTCATCAAAATCAATATATTCCCACAGAACATTTTTATGAATCAGCATTTTCCAGGCAAAAAACATCAGAAAATATCCTGCCAGCTCTACTCAATGGCTGTTCAATTCAACCTTGTAGCAGTATTCACATTTGAGCAAGGGCATTAGTCCACAGAAAAGGTTGTGTTGTTCATCCTGCGTTATTCCACTATTGCCAAACCCAAGTGCTCAAAAATCATGAGTCAGACCCCCACAAAAATCATGAGATTGGCTTAAAAATCACAAGGGTTTTTTTCTTATGTTCTTATGTTTTTGGGAAGGAGGGGGAATGGCAAATGTTGGTTTCTTTGTATATGCCGTCTGCTTCGGGTGCAATCAGATCACCTTTTCCAGCTTTTCCCCATAACCAGAAAGTCTAGAAATTTACTATTTCATGAAAACTGAGAGTCTCAGTCAATCTTTTGAATCCTGCAGTGGGAGCTTTAAGACAAACACCAAATATGATAAAACTGGCAATGAAATCCTGAGAGCTGGCCACACTGTTAGTGTTCTTCTTTAACCAGAGGGTGATGCACAAAAACTTGTTTAAAAAAAGTTCTAAATTGTGAATTTTTTTTTTATTGTAAAAAGGTAAACTGTTTTTGCAACAATTTGGCTCAAAAAAATCTGTCCCTATTTTTCACAAGCTCTAGGCTACACCACTTTCTGAAAGATTTCCCTTTGCAAGCTCATTGAGCCAATGGTCCTCTCAATTTTTAATGTGTAGGGGAAAATATTATGCATTTATTGTCCATTTTCCCATTCACATATCATTTCTTGATTTGAAGTACCATAGTTTCCCCCACGTGTAACATTTGGAGTTGCAGCTGCTTCTGTGTGTACATTTTACAGTCTATTTAAAAGTCTTCTCTGACAAAGATTACAGTTCTCTGATTTAAAATTACAAAAAAAAAGGGCTACTTTAGAATTAGGAATTAAATTTCTTATAAAGGATTACCAAATGGATTAATATAGCTAATGGTATTAGGAAAACAATGGCGAACATTAAACAGGCAGTCTATATGCAAGTTTAAATACAGTTTTCAGAAAGATGCAAAAAGTATTTAGAATGCAGATGTCTCTCTCAAGAGATGACAGTGTAAGTGTCAAGGCAGTTCAGTTAGTATGTCTCATGCTGCAGCATCGCAAGTGGGTAAAAACTCCAGTTCTCAAGCAGCAGTCCTTGCCACAGATGGTGCAGGTATTAAGTGCAAAGCCAGGAGAGAAAATTGACACAATACTGGCACGTGAGGCTTGCTGTGCTTTCCTCTTTATCTTCCCTCTTCTCGCTCTCAACCCCTCCTAAGCCACAAAAGGTGGAACAATTCAAGCAGCAATCCTCTCCCTGATGTAAAAACCTTTTAAAATAGTTGTTTGGGAAAATAAATCCTTTTCTCTATCGTAGGATCAAGGCCTCCTGGACACCCACATCCTGAACTCTACTAGTTTTTAGTGATTATACTCTCTGGAGTAAACCTAAAATAAACAAACCAAGATGGCTAAAGTTAAACACCTAAATCCCTATCTAAGCATTGAAACAAGTAGTTTGATATTTAGAGATGTTGATTGTAACACCATGGAAAGTCAAGAAGTATTTTAACATGCCTAAGTATACCTCTAAGGAGGTCAATTTTCAAAAAGCCCCTACAGAGGCAGGTGCTCAACTCCCACTGAAAAATCAATGGGAGTCGGCACCTAGGGTTGCATTTTCAAAATACTCAGCATTGGCCTAATTCTGCTCCCATTGAAGGCAACAGGTTGAATTCAGAGCTACGTGCTCAAGTGTAAATGCAGAGGTATGTGAAACACTATTCATGATTAAGTTTAAAATGTGTCACATTTTGGTATAATCAGGTGTCATTGCAAATGTTAAATTGGTCCTGCTCCCACATGATTGTCATGAAAAAAAAATTTTCAAATTCACATTTCCACAGACATTCCTTTTTTTTTTTAGCTTTTTTCATTTATTGTAAAATTTCAGGAGTGCAAAAAATAGGCCCAAATTCACAAAAATATGCAATTTTACATAGCCCTATGTAGATGGGAATTTTCAGCTTTTGACAATATCCACAGAAAGGCAGGTGTGAGTAGCTGGGTCTGTCAATATATTTGTTAGCACTTGTCAGCATAAAACACTGAGCAGTTCTCATTAAACTCATTCAAATTTAGATAAATTAATGTGTTGGCCAATGAGCTCTACTTATTCCAACAGAAAAACTTGATGCAAATTAACGGCCGGATTCTACTTTGACCAGAAATGGTGGGAGACGTTTTTGTGACTAAGAGCAAATCTCAGCCTCATTTGCTGACCAGCTCAACCTCTGCTCCGTCAGGCACACATCTATAGAGAGAGTACTACTGAATGTGACCACAAATATTCTAACAAAATGGCTGCTCTACAGCTGAGTTTGGAATCTTACACAGGAGACCCGCCCTCAGCCACACATATGCTTCCCTACCACATGACCCTCCCTTTTTACACTTATGCACCATGGTAGATCTTGAAAAGCCAAAGGGACAAGGAAGAAATGTGCATGCTGTGATAGATTTGAACAGTATGCCTCTGTCAAATCGAACTCCTAGCATAACTGCTATGGGCCCAAAGTCCCCATCTTCCCTTCCCATCTAGGTTAATGCAGGTTCAGCCAGCCTAAGCAGTTTAAGAGGCAGGAGGAATATATTTCTATTCAAAACTAAAGTATTAGCCTCGTCCTCTATGACTCTGAGCAAACGGTCACAGTGATAATTACAAAATGATTTGAAATATGCACCATCAGGAATTTCATTTTTAAAATATAGCTCAATTTTAAAAATAAAAATAGTCCAGTCTTCTTCAGTTCCTTCCCCACCCTCATCAAAAACTCATTCCATTATTTGAGCTTTCTCCACTGTCTGTCACAAACAGTTAAAACATGACAAAATCTGCTATAGTACGTGCAGTAATTTAGTTAAGTTTGAATACAGAAAATATGTGATGATTTATGAGCAATCTGACATTTGTCTTCATGACTGGAACCCTAGGATACAGAAACCAAAAGGAATTGACTATTACCTCCAGATTATTATAATAGAAAACAAACCTAAAGGGAAATTTGGCAATATCTATATTCCAGAAGATTTCTCTTCAAAATCTACATCAATCCGTGGAGAAGATGTTATATAGAATCTTTGGCTTTTCTTTACTGTCTATTCTTCTGAGGCCTAAACGTATATTTTCATTCTAAATATTAAATTAATCAATATTTGTTGAGCACTGATGTGTTCAGTGCAGCATAAGACACAAAAATATTACTTATTTGTATTACAGCAGCACTTAAAGATCCTGACCATAAGGCTCTGTTCATAGTCCCCGCCCCAAAGACCTTATAGCCTAAGCACAAGACAGTATGCAAAATGAAGTTCAATCTACTCCCATTTTACAGAACCGAGGAACAGAAATTAAGATATTGGCTCTGTAATGAGACCCAGGCAGAAGGATCCCACCATAAGCCACACAGAGACCTATTGAAGTCAACAGGGCTACACACAGGCACAGGACTGGGGCCTAAGACCCAGATCCTCAAAAGTATTTAGGCATCCAAATACCTTTAAGAATGTGGGCTTAAGTGCTTTCCTCAAGATCACATAGAAAATCTGTGGCAAAGGCAGAACTGAACCCAGACCTCCTTTTTCCCAGATCAGTACATTAAACACAAAATCTTTCTTCCTTTCCAGAAGGCTAAAGAACAGTTCCTGCTCTCAGTATGTGTAAAAGCATTAGCTTATTAAACTGAATTGTTTTATTTCACCTAGAGAAGCTACTGAAGTAACATTTACATTTTTAAAAAATTCCACAGTATGATATATGCTACTACAATCTTCATGACAGGCATCTATACTTCTGACTGTCAGAGCTGAAAATGCTGGCTCCAGAGCCATAACTGGTGTAAATCAGCGTAGCACCAGTGAAATCAACAAAGATTCAAGGCTACTGAATGGTGCATCAGTTTACTTTGTGAAACTACGTCTGCAAGAATAAGTGCTGGAAACTTCATTTTGTAGTGGCAGCGTGGATTCTGAAAAATACGTCAACATCTACAAGAAAACTTAAATCCTCATTCAGAATTCATGGATTTTGTTTCACACTAATGAATTTTTGTGATTTTGCGTATGAGGTATTGCCTGAAGAGTAAATATAAATTATAGCAGACCTAGCAACAGGCATGATGTATTACTGATATAACTTTGCATGGCAGCATTATTCATATTTAGGAGACTTTGGAATTTCTATTACAAACTTTCCTAAAGCAAGGTTTAGTACTTCACTGAGATTTCTAATGTTGTATCTGGAAGAAACTTCAACATTACAAGCAGTATTTATTCTCAGCTCAGATACGCATTTTATACTTTAAAAGGTTTTATTTTAATAATTCTCTTTTTTTTTTTTTTAAGTTAAATCAAGTGGGACTGGGGGGGAATAACACAATTGAATCCATTGGATTGTTAAAAGAAGATTTAAAAAAGAAAATAGTTTACGTGTGGTTGGGATTTTGTTTATAGTGTGTATTTTGCCAGTTTTAAACTAAAAAACTGAAATGATCAGATGATTAAATTTTGAAAAGAAGCTTCAGTGCACAATGTAATGAATTGGCTAGTATATGTGTAACTATGAATTCAGACATTGAGTGCCAGGTCTTCTCAAGTATTTGTGATCATGTTTCCCTATAGTGACATGTCCAGAAGATATGATATAAGCAACAGAACTACTACAGTTACTGGAGATTTATTTGATCATTTATATTTTGTTCCAGGTTATTACAAGGTACATTAAATTTCTGTGTTGCATTTTTAAAGGGCTGAACTTGCAAGCTTTTACTTGCCTGAATGGACTTAGTTTCCTTGATCCTGCAATGAGCTCTGCACTAGTGGATCCCCACAGGGTGCAGAGGGGCTCCACACAGGTGGAGAGGGTCCATCATGTGGAGCTCATTGCAATACTGAGGCCCTTGAGCTCAATGGGGCTCTTTCTGTGAATAAGAATTATTTCCAGGAGTGGGAGTTTGCAGAACAGAGCCAAATGATTTCACAAAAGACAAGGAAATACAGTTAGAACATTTTCTCAAAGTCTATGGGTTTTTCTGCATTTTCTTAATCTTCAATTTTCAGTGGTCGTTAAAATAAATTATTGGTGAAAAAGAAAGATGATTAATCTTTATTTGGGATGCAGCATACTCACCTTTGATGCTTTATAAAAGCCTCTGGTACTGCTGGAAGAGCTTAGCAGATACTAATTTTTGGAGGGGAAAAGATTATAGCTCCAGCAAAATAGGTCTCAATTTGTGGGAACACAAAAACAAAATAAAAATAAAAACGCTTGCTAGCTATGAAAGGTTTTAGGAAAGATCTATTTTGGCAAATATTTTATTTTAAAACTCAGTTACTAATCAGTTGCTTCCCGGACAGACAGGGTTGGATTTACCCAGATGAAAGCTGCCACGTGGTAGCAGCTTGCTGAGCAGTGCTGTGAAAAGAATCCTGCTGTACTAATACCATGTACAGCTGGGGAAAGAAAGAGCTAATATGAATATAGTGGAGTAAAAAAAAAAAAACCACTCCTGGGGGTCTGAAAAGCTAAAGCACACTTAGTGCTTACTAAAAAGAAAACAGCAATATCTGTGGAATAACAAGGCATATAAGTACTGCTTAAAGAGACTGTCATATTTGTTTTCTCCTATGTATTTGAGGTGCTCATTGTGTTGCTCTGTCTCACTGATCATAGAATCTGGAGAGAAGAAAGGTCTAGCACCTGCCATATATTTGGCACTATATAATATCCATATAGTCTTCCTCTCTGCCAATGCACAATTGTTCCCTATGCATCTACTTGTACATTGACCAATCTAGTATTAAATGTTATGAGAAAGGTCCAGAACCTTCCTTAAGAAATTATTTTGCATCCTAATAGAACTTGTGATATTCCACCTAAATTTTTCCTTTCTTAATTTCATCCCATTAATTCTAATTGTACTGCTGGGTACCATTCTAAATAATTCCTCTCGCTTTTCATTGTTAACACCCATCAAATTTTTATACACTATTATGATGTCCCCGTGTAATTGTTGCTCTGTATTTGCTGTTTGTCTTCAAACTACTCAAGCTCATGAAATGCCAGCACGGCTTTGATGTAATTGTGCTATGCTGGCACCATTCTGAAATGTCTGGACTTTTGAGGAGGAGATCCCATTATTGCTCACCATTATAGTTTAATCAATTATTTAGTTAGCTCAGTTAACAAAGACTTATAAAAACATCTCCCCTTCCTTTCCGAACTGAAATGTGCTTGTTTAAATTCCTAGTTTTTTAATCCAACTCTCATTTCAAATGCAATATTAAAGGAAGTGTTTTTGTCTGTTTTTTACTGTACTTATTTCATGACATTTAATGTCTACGAAAGACCCCCCAGTGACTTGTTGAGAAAACATTTTACAACTCACACATCAGCTACCAGCTTCTTATTGGTCAGATAGTTTCGACCATCTGCCTGATGTCACCCAACAGCATTAGGCTCAAGCAATGGTTGTTGTTACCTTTGCCTCCTTATGAGTCAATACTAAAATAACCACCCTACATACATGCAGGTACTCACAAAATCCCATGCACTCAACAGTGAAGTAACTGGTTGTGTTGAATATTAACAGTACAGTTACTCATAAAGTATCTAGTTAGCCTACTTTTTTAGGTTTGGTAGTTAGTATAGAATACTATCTTCAAGGCAGCCCTCATGGGAGAAAACCAGAGATTGTGGTCTTCCCTGACCAGCACTAAGGTGAATGGAAGAGACTTGGAAGACATGGTAGATTTTAAAACTTATCTTAGGTACTTATGGAAATGTCTCAGGTAACATGTTAAAAATAGCAGTGGGGATGTTGCAACATGAGCAGCAGCTTCAGTTAGCCACACAGGCTCAGACTCTGCAGGTTGGGTGGGCTTGGATTCAGGCCATGTACTGTCACACCATGCTGCTATTTTTAGCATGCTTGTTTGCAGAGGTACAGCAAGGCAATCTACCTGGACTGGGAGGCAAGCTGCCAGATGCAGTGTAGACATATTCAGTATGGCTCACATTACTGTGGTATCTGTAGTGCCCCACAATCTTTCATGTATTTATGAGAAAGTGAGGTGATATTATCCCCAATTTACAGATGGGGAACTGAGACACAAGCCCAATGTCACACAGGAAGTCTGTGATGGAGCAGGGATCTGAAGTCACCAGGTCTCACAAGTCCTAGGCTAGTGCCCTAAATATCGGCCAATCCTTCCTCTGTAAAATAAAACATATATAATAATACTTAGAACTTAGAGCATTTTAAATTCTCAAGGTGCTTTATAACATCAAATAATTATCCTCTGAATACTGACAAGCACCAGTGACTCAGTGCAGAAAGACTACGTTCTACATGGCACCACAGCCTGAGTTGCTGGGAGAACAAAGCATCTCTGCACCAATACATCAGCACTTGACGGTCTTCCCATGGCACTGCTGCCTCAGTTTCTCTAGTGCACCAAGAATCAACACAATAGAGACCCTACAAGCTCCAATACCTTGACACAAATACATTGGACTCCCTTCCATGCCAGACTCTTCTCCCAGATTCACCTGGCCCCCATACTCCTATTTAAGCCCTGCTTCTCTCCCTAACCCCTATACAGCCCTCTGCTCCCATTCCATATCCCTGTTCACTCCATATGTTTCTGCTGCCCCAACATGCCTCATCTGCCCAGGGCTCTGCGCTGAGCAGAGTTGGTAAGTCAGGGTGGCAGGTTGCCAGGACTAGAGAACAGAAATAAATGGACTGGACAGTGTCTTGTCATTGTGGAGATCAATTAGGTTATTGTTAATCAGAAGAATAACTTTTCAGGTTGAAGGTTTTTTTTTTTTTTAAAAAAGACCAGAGTCTGAGCTCTCATAGGGAGCGTACACATGTGTGAAGTTTGCAGGGACTATGGTTCATGAATGAGAAGAAATTTACAAAATGATAATCAGAGGAATTTTCCAAAGGGCTTTCTTTGAAATATGCTTCTCCCTTGATCCCAAAAATATCATTGAATCCCCAGTTGTCCCCACAAGAGTTGATTAAATTATCCTTGGAATCTAAATTCAGAAGGATTTTAATCCTGCTTTCAGTAAAAGTCTCAGCGCCACCTTAACTATATAGCCTCTTGTGAGCTCTCTAAAGATAGCAGCCTTATCAACAAAGTATCAGCACGAAGCTGAGCAAAACATCAGCCACGCTTCTAATATGTTGCTTCCCCTACCCCATTTTTTTTAATAATACAAAAAATGTATATTACCTCAGGATTGATTGGAAATTCTGACATTCCAGCCCATCTCCAGTGCTAAACCTGAAAATGCCATAGAAGCCAAAGGAAAACACCCTAAAGCAATAATATTTTAAGCTTAAATATATTCTAATACTATAAACTTATTTGCTGACAACAACAAGAACTAGAGCTATAACCCAAAGCTGAATAATTTCTCTCTTGCCTAATCAGAATAATAGCGGAAATATTTTCACTACCGAGTTCTGAATACGATTATCAGATTGCCTGCTTGTATCATGAGTATCTGAAGATATATGGAAACTCAGAGTAGCCCTTCTTCATATCTCTCACTTGATTTTTCTGTAACAAAAGGAATATTAGAACATATAAAAATATAGAAATACTCCTCCATAAGGTTAAAGTGCTGAAATTCCAACATTTCTGACCAGACAAATCCTTTAAAGTCAGTTACTTTATGAACTTGGGTGTTTTTATTACTCCAAACAGATACAGTTTTTTTTAAGGCATTAGAAATCCTTAGCTATCCCTTCCCTATTGTTGGCAGACATTCATTCCTGTCATCATCAGCTCTTAACATTTAGACTGTAAAAACTGATTTCAGCTTGTCAACCATTAAGCAGCAATAATTATTTTCGAAATAGTGAAAGGAATGAGTGACAGCCATTTCATATCTACTGCCTTTTTATCAGGCCTTGTAACATTCTGCACTATATTTATTATTCTACACTTTTCATGTGCTAGCCAAGAAGATTAGAGGTCAAGGAAGGGAAAGGGGACTGAGGTTTACACATGACAAAAAATTTGAAATATTATTAGCCCCTTTATTGCACATGAATATAATCACACAATAGGACATCAGATTAATATGGGGGACCATATTTCCCTATGCTGAATATGGGACACCTGGTAAAATTGTTCAAATTCAAGCAAGTTCAATGGCAATCAATCAGAACTATGCAGTAGCTCTCCCCCCTGCCCCAACTCCAACATGCTATAAAAACTCCAGGGCCCAGCAGGGGAAGGGGGGCACTCGCTCATAGGCATAGTATGACTTCTATTTTGGGGGCAGGGGCCAGCGGGGCTCAAGTCAGCTCCATATGGTGGGTCCAGGGACAGAGTGCCACCTCCACCCCCGATTCACCTTAGGAGGCCACCCAGCCTGTCTTGGTTGCGGGGGGCAGCACAACTGAAAATTATAACTCAAAAGGTGAGGAGGGGTTCAGCTCAAAAAGTTTGAAAACAGCTGAGGGTGCAGAAAGAGGGGTAGCTCGGGGCTGTGTGGGGCCGGGGGGTAGCTCATGGTGCAGGGAAGGGATAGCCAGGGGCTATGTGCAGTGAGGGGGTGTAGCTCAGGGTGCAGGGAAGGGATAGCCAGGGGCTGTGTGCAGGCAGGGGGTAGCTAGAGACTGTGTGCCAGGAGGGCTCCCCTACAGTCCCTGTTCCCTGAGGGCTCTGCCAGCCATGAAGCCAGTCCCCCACTGCTGCGGCTCTTATTGGCTGCATGAAAAAAAGGGGGCTGGGAGTGTAGAAGCAGCTTCAACCCCCTGCCCCAGCAGGAGAGGAGGAAACCCACAGCTGCCTGCTCTATGGCACCAGCTCCGCACCGTCCAGCTCCAGCTTCCCACCTCCGAACTGGCCAGGGGGCAGGAAGAGAAGGAGATGGGTGGGGTGGGGTGGGGTGGAGCTGCCCCCTGGACTGCCCTGCACTTTTACTGCAGTTTAGGGGGGCAACATCTCTGATGTCCCACAACTCTGCCTATGGGCTCGGGGGGCTTCTGCCCCATGGTGAGCATCAGGGATTCAGCCCTGCTGCTCCTGGCTTCAGCCCTGCAGGGGTCGCCAGGGCTTGGGCATTCAGCCCTGCAGCTCCTGGCTTCAGCGTGTGGAGCGGGAAGCGGGACGCCAGGGATCGGAAGTTTGGCCCAGGGATCAGGACTTCAGCCCCATGGGGGGGAGGGGCGCTGTGGATGAGGGCTTCAGCCCAGTGGGTGGGTGCCAGTGATCAGACCTTCAGCCCTGTGGCAAGGGGTGAGGGTGCACCAGGGATCAATGCTTTCAGCCCCACAGAGGGTGCTGGGGATCAGGTTTTTAGCCCTGCGGGCGACACTGGGGCTGAAGCTCTGGGTTTCAGCATTGGTGCCGAGTGGCCCCCCAAAAGGGCTAGAGGACTTCCCCTTGAGATCCCCTGCTTTAGGTGTCACATGGGGAGGGGTAATACACACAGGGCTGCCTCTCCTCCTACCTGATGTTGCCTCTTCCTGCCTCTCCACCCAGCCTGAGGCCACCACGTGCTCTCACTGAGAGGCCACCGCCTACCCGCACTCACCCGCCAGCCACAAACAAGACGCAGCTGGGGCTGAACTGACCAACCAGCAGGGGAGTGGAAAATACGGAACACCTGCAAGAGGGCATAAATATGGTACTGTCCCATTAAAAACAGGACGGATGGTCACCCTAGATTAATATTAATATTGGATTAAATATCAGAGGGTTAGCCATGTTAGTCTGTATCCAAAAAAACAATGAGGAGTCCGATGGCACCTTAAAGACTACAGATTTATTTGGGCATAAGCTTTCGTGGGTAAAAAACCCACTTTTTCAGATGCATGGAGTGAAAATTACAGATACAGGCATAAATCTGTTAGGTCTGGTCTACATTGGGGGGCAGGAAATCGATCTAAGTTACACAACTTCAGCTACGTGAATAACGTAGCTGCAGTCAACATACTTAGATCTACTCACCACGGTGTCTTCACTGCGGTGAGTCAACGGCTGACGCTTCCCCGTAGACTCCACTTGCACCTCTCGCTCCGGTGGAGTACAGGAGTCAACGAGAGAGCTCTCGGGGGTCGATCTATCACATCTAGACAGACGCGATAAATCGACCCCCACTGGATTGATCGCTGCCCACCAATCCGGCAGTAGCATAGACATACCCTCAGTCTTCAAGGTGCCACCAGACTCCTAGTTGTATTAATATTGGATTAACATCTTAAATATATCAATATCCAAGTTCACATGATAAAAAAGAAAATTTGATTTTTGCATTTGTAAATGTAACAGAAAACACTATTTAATTTGGATACACTGGAGATGCAAAATTAGGCTCTGATCCTGCAACTGAATAGTACAGGCAGATTATTGCCCCCAGGCAGAGCTCCATTGAAGTCAACGGGTCTCCATGCAGTTCGGATCATAGAACAGAGGACTGGAAGGAACACCTCCTGGATTATTGAGTCCAGTCTCCTGCTACTACAAGCAACCCCATCATATAATACTGTTCAGCATCTTATCAAGCTCCACTTGAAAACTAGTTGGATTGTTTGCCCCCACTACTCCTACTGGGAGGCTGTTCTAGAACCTCATTTTTTGATCATGGGCAGCAGTATAAAAGGCTTAGGAAGGCTAAGCCTCCCCAGACAGGGCAAGAAATGCTGGATGTGGCGTATATTGCCTTTGGAGAGCTGCAGCTGGAAGCTCCTAAGTAGTGGGGGCGTCACCGGTGCCCACCCCGCCTCTTCCCCCATGACCCCGCCTGTGCTACACCTCTTCCCCGGAGGCCCTTCCTACCCACTGCTTATGCCTCTCTGGGGGAGGGGGCGGAAAAGCAGAATGGGGGAGGGGCCTCAGGGGAAGAGGTGGAGCATGGTGGCGCCTCAGAGAGAGAAGGCAAGGCAGGGGTGGGAGGAGTGGGAAATGGGACCATAGTCCAGGCGCCAGTGACCTTCCCATACTTCTAGGAAGCTTCCAGAGCTTGTGCCCAGCCTCCCGAAACACCTATGCCTTTGATATGATAGAAACCTTCTATTTCCATCCTAAATGTATTCATGGCCAATTTATATCCCTTTGTCCTTTAGCTTAAGTAGCTCTTCTCCCTCTCTGACTTTTGCCCCCTTGATGTGTTTATAAAGAGCAATTATATCCATTCTGAGCCTTCTTTTTGCTAAAGCTAAACAGCTGTAAGGGTCCACCCATGTGAATTTTATTACAGGATTGGCGATAAAGCTTTGATGTACAACTATAGTATAACATGTACACATTGTGCATCCCCAAATAATTTTACTGTAATTTCAAAATTGACAGGCACTAAAACTGTAAAATCATCTTGTGCCTCTGTATATTAGCAGGTGTAGTAATGCTAATAATCATGTGCCTATTTCCCATTCATTGGGTGTGTGAGAGTGAATTTCACAGATGATTAATATGCCATTTTAGCATTAGATTCTAGGACTGATATGGCCATCCTCTGTCAGGTAAAACTCCCCATTGACTTCAAAGCGGAGTTTGCCTGAATGAGAACTGTAGCATGCACTGGTCGTCTATCAGCTATTTGCTGGATAGTACTTAAACAGAATTTATTAGCAATTTATTTGCAATGTATAATCATGGTATGGAATTATGTCAAGTAAATAACTAGTTTCTGTTATAAAATAGCTATCAATATGTATGCATAAAAATAATTCAGATAGTAATTTATATTATTGACATGTAAAATTTTCATTTTTAGTTTGCTTTCAAACTGCTTCTAAATAATACAGTTTATTTAGAATGATAACAGTAATTCTGCCTAGCATTTTAAATTACATCTTCTCTTCATTTCTAATGAATAACATTGTTTTCACAACTTGACAGGATTTATAATTTTAGGTTGAACTAGTCACATAAGCGGATCCAGTTTATGATTTCCAAAATGGAAAGGTATAATACTGACATTATTATGTATTTCTTGCTATTGTGCCTGTACATCAAAGGGGTGGGAAATGTAACATCAAATTCAGGTTAACCTAGGTGAATGGGGCTTGTGCATACATCTACAGGCAATATTTAGACAGTGACTTGTTCTCCTTAATGGACCAATCAAAATCTCATTGACATCCGTGAAAAAACTCCCACTGACTTCAGTTACTCACAATTTACATTGGTATAAATTAGTGGAGAATGAGGCCTGAGAGGTCTCAGCCAGTTTACGACTGCCCAGCGATTTCAGATCAACAGTCTTGAAAGACAAAGTGTCCCTGCTTGTATAGAGGTGTTTCAAACAAAGCTCGTCAGCATTTCTATGCATCCAAATTATTTTTAAAAATTCCTTAGTTCTCCTGGGAAGGAGTATTGTATCTGTGGAACAGAATACAGTTTAGCCTGTGCATGGTCTTAAAGGTGTTTACTACTTATAACTGTGACAGGACCAGTCAACTGATTACAGGATCTGATTCACCTGTCATTTCAAAGGGCAAGGTAAACATCCAATGGTAGAATCATAACTTGTCTTTATTCCCTTCCTGTAAACAAAGTGGCATATTCTTAAAATCCAAGGAAAATCCATTTTTTAGAATATCACAACCACAAACAATTAGTACAGCAACTTTCTTCCTGAAGAATTCCCAAACACTTCAGAAACTACATACAATACTGCACCTATTCAAATATACCCTATTCTGGGGTAGAAAGCAGCAGCCAATTATTGCACAGCTATATGGTAGTGAAGGGAGGGGACATTTTGCCATATATTGAGGCAAACATTTTCTTACAAAAATGGCATGGGTTTGTCTATATTAGACTTTGTTACCTTGAATGATTGATTGTCAGTTAACCCAAGTTACTTAACACGTTTGCAAAGGCTAGTGTGGACACTACCCAAATATTTGTGGGCCAGCATAGATAAATCCTCTGTTCTCAATGAACATGAAAGAGCTTTATAAAACCAGCTATACCAATATTAACACCCTATTAGTATAATTGTATCCACATAGGAGGTTACACCAATTTATCTAATTTTTTTCCCCTATAGATTTAGTTAAATTCATGCAAAACAGAGCGTTGACAAGCACTTACTGCAGGAGAATGAAGGGTTAAGTCAACTCTGTCAAAATTTGAACCAGTAGTTCTGCTGAATCTAGGTGCTCTGCTAAACCTATTGAATGATCTCCTCTGGCTATTTGAAGAATCTCACAAGACTGTTTTGTAGTTTGCTTTTTCTCTTTTAAAAAATACTGTATGTGGTGGTTAATGTATGCCAGCCAATGCATCATTTAGATGAAGAGAAATCTTATAAAGATGAAAAATCACTGTCATGATGAATGGGTATCTAATTTTGGTACTTTATCTCAGTACAACAGTTTAATGTAAAACTGCTACCACTTTTTTTCGCTTGGTGAAGATAACGCTAACTGAAAGGAAAAAAGTTTATATATTTTGAATAAAAATGTGATATTAGTATTTAGGCATAATTGAGAAAAAACTTATTTTTATGGGTTCAATGTATTTCTGTGAAAGTTAGAACATAGTCACAAGCATCTTAAAGACTGCTTACAGAATTTTTTAGAAAATTATTGTAAATATTACCTGCTTGAGACGTCTAAATTTGTAATAGCAAGAAAATTGGTGCCTACTATATTACAGCCAAATATAAAAGATTTTCAAGCAAACTACTGTATCTTTTGTAGAACATTGGTATTTGGTGCCAGATCCACAAAATGACTTAGGGATCTATTTTACACACTTAAGTCCCACTTTACACAACTAAATCCAAAGTTTAGGCATCACTGAGATCCCCCAAACCCCTGCTGAATTGCTGCTTAATCCTGGAGGCATCAAAATTCCCTTGGAACCTAAATTTCCACCAATAAAATGCCCTAGGTATCTACGTTTCTGTCTCTGGGCATGCACACTGCTGCCTCAGTTCTGATGGCCAGTGCCTATCTCCCACCTAAGCCCCAGGGAGATCCCCAAACCAGGTGAAAGTAGATATTGGCCTGCCTCTGTCACCAGCAGGACCAAATCTGGTAGGTATGCTCAGAGCACACCTATCTCCATACACAATGGCTTAGAAGAAGCAGGCTGAGAACTCCCTTCTAACTGTTAGCCAAGTGGTTAGGGTAATCCCTAGGGCAGTGGTTCTCAAACTTTTTTCTGGCAACCCTGTTGAAAAAAAAAAAAAAACTGTTGATGCCTGCGACCCAACAGAGCTGGGGATGAGGGGTTTGGGAGGGCCTTAGGGCTGGAGCAGAGGATGCGGGGCTGAGGGGTTCAGGGTGTGGGAGGGGGCTCTGGGTTGAGGCAGGGAGTTGGGGCATGGGGTGTAGGCAATGAGGGATTTGGGGTGCAGGAGGGGGCTCAGGGTTTGAAGGGGGCTCAGGTCTGGAGATGGGGGTGTGGGATTACCTCGGGCAGCTCCCAGTCAGCAGCGCAGCAGGGGTGCTAAGGCAGGCTCTGTGCCTGTCCTGGCACCATGGACCACACTGCACCCTGGAAGTAGCCAGCAGCAGGTCTGGCTCAGCGCAGCTCTCGCCTGCAGGCACCACCCCCCAGCTCCCCTTGGCCAGTGCTCAGGGCAGGGGCAGCATGCAGAGTCCTGTGACCATCCCACCTAGGAGCCAGACCTCCGGCTGGCCGCTTCCAGGGCGAAGTGCAGTGTCAGAACAGGTAGGGACTAGCCTGCCTTAGCCGGGCAGCACTGCTGACGGGACACGGTGGTGCTGACCAGAGCTGCCACAACCAAGTGCCTTCCATTCCGTGACCCAGTACTGGGTCGTGACCTGCAATTTGAAAACCACTGCCCTAGGATGTAGGAGACCCAGAGTCTGCCAGATGTGGACAAAGAATTTGAATATGGGTCTCCCACAGCTCTCAGGTGAGTGCCCTAACCACTGGATGACAGTCATTTTGAATAGCCCAATGCACAGTTAATTATTCATATACTGTGGAGCAGCTTCAACAGGAGAGATTGAGAAAGATCTACATCAGAATATCCCATAGTCCCGTCATTAAGGCACCCACCTCAGAGATGGGAAACCCAAGTTCAAATCCCTTCTCACAAGGCAGAAGATGGAATATAACCAGGGTCTTCCACATTCTGGGTGAGTTATCTACCACTAGGCTAAAGGTTACAAAGGCAACTGCCTTTTTCCCTGACCTCTTTGTGTGGAATTAGATGCATGCTGCTGTTCTTGCAAGAAAGGGTTTAGGCGCCTGACTCTAAGGGAAAGTTTGCTGCTGTGGATCCCAAGTAGAGATAAGAAAAGGAGTACTTGTGGCACCTTAGAGACTAACCAATTTATTTGAGCATGAGCTTTCGTGAGCTACAGCTCACTTCATCGGATGCATACTGTGGAAACTGCAGAAAACATTATAGACACAGACACCATGAAACAATATCTTCTCCCACCCCACTCTCCTGCTGGTAATAGCTTATCTAAAGTGATCATCAAGTTGGGCCATTTCCAGCACAAATCCAGGTTTTCTCACCCTCCGCCCGCCCCCCCCCCCCACAAACTCACTCTCTTGCTGGTAATAGCCCATCCAAAGTGACCACTCTCTTCACAATGTGTATGATAATCAAGGTGGCCCATACACATTGTGAAGAGAGTGGTCACTTTGGATGGGCTATTACCAGCAAGAGAGTGAGTTTGTGGGGGGGGGGGGGGGGCGGGCGGAGGGTGAGAAAACCTGGATTTGTGCTGGAAATGGCCCAACTTGATGATCACTTTAGATAAGCTATTACCAGCAGGAGAGTGGGGTGGGAGAAGATATTGTTTCATGGTGTCTGTGTCTATAATATTTTCTGCAGTTTCCACAGTATGCATCCGATGAAGTGAGCTGTAGCTCACGAAAGCTCATGCTCAAATAAATTGGTTAGTCTCTAAGGTGCCACAAGTACTCCTTTTCTTTTTGCGAATACAGACTAACACAGCTGTTACTCTGAAACAAGTAGAGATAGGTGCCTTCCTCCAGCCCAGATTTAGACACCTAATTTTCTGAAAGAAGAGGGGCTTAGGACACCCTCTTCTTCTCAGCACTACCTATTTTCGGTGACTCCCTCTCCTCAAAGTGTGTTAGCTTTTGTAGAACCCATTCTTAGGCACTTATCTTTCCCCATGCATTGTATGGGGAGCCCAGGCACCTAGCTCAGGGTTTGTGGATTCCACTGGGTGGCTAGGCACTTAAAAGTTTGATTCTGCAATGCTCATCATTGCAACACTGTGGATTAAGACTTTGGTATAGAAGCTGTGCTTTTAAACTTCATACCACTAAAGGGCTTTTTAGTTTCATAATATATCTGTAACTGGAGAGATTTTTCTTTTTAATTTATACAGTAGACACTTGTTTGCAGCAACACCTTTTAAGAGCAACCGCTGCTTACAAGCAACACTTCCCTGGGAACACTTTCCCTGCTGTGAATAGTCAACACTCCCCATAACAGCAATAGCTGTTTAGAACAACGTAGCAAAAGAGCACAGATACGTTTCTAGTAATGAGCTTCTATTGTATATGAATCCTTCTTGTACGAACTGGCATATAATTGGGTAAAAATAATTAACCAAAGTAGAAATATTGATCAGGACTCATTTACACAGCTATTTGATTTATTTTGTATTATACTGGTATCATACCTATAGCATGAACTTATTTCTCTTACAATCATTTTTCAGCAAACCATTTACATCAATGGGAGTTCTGTGAAAAAGACTGATGTTAAAATCTGGCCCATAAATGAATTTGCTAATGTAATTAGTCTTTATGATATAGTATAAAAAAGCCATACATTTACATTAGTAAAATTGAACAGAAATAGAAACACAGAATGATTTTCCATAGATTCCTATCGGAAGCTTGGATTTTTCCCCCAGAAATGACTTTACCATTTCAGATTTGACATTTTGGATTCAAAAGAAAATTCTAAAGTTGCCCAGGAGCATGAGATTACTTTAAGATTAAATGTCCAGTTTGTTTTTTTAACTCTGAAAGAAAAGGTCTTGACAAAAAAAAATGGTTTTCTACCACCACTGCTAGTCATCCACAAAATACTGCCCTGTTTTAAATACTTAACTGAAGTGTAATTACATCTGTAGGTAATTCAACCCTTTTGCATCCTCTGTCAATGATTCATAGATTCCAAGGCCAGAAGAGACTACTGTGATCATCTAGTCTAACCTCGAGTACAAACACAGGCCAGAGAACTTCCTCAAAATAATTCCTAGAGTAGAGTTTAGAAAAATATCCCATCTTGATTGAAACATTGCTGGTGATGGAGAATCCACCATGACCTTTGATAAATGGTTCCAATGGTTAATTGCCCTCACTGTTGACAATATATGCTTTATTTCCAGTCTGAATTTGTCAATATGATGCCAGCCTTTTCTGCCCATTCATCATCTTTTCACACCAGGTAGCACCAAGACAGAATTTTAAAGAATGATGCCAAATGTGGCAAACGTACATCACTCATAGTATTTCATTTAGACCTTTGTAATATCATCCCTCAGACTCCTCAGTTTGATGCCCTGGTGACTCACATCCCTCATATGGGTGCACTCTCTTCTTCCTGGCTACTTCTCCCCCTGGATAGCTGCTACTATTCTTGCAGTCTCCAGGAAATGTTCCTGAGTTGCTACATGCAGATATCAGACAGTCCTCTACTGCTACAGACTCATTTCTTTGGACCTCTTTCTCCAGAACATCCTTCTCCAGTTCCTACCCTTCTGACTGCTGCTGCCGCCGTTCCACTGAGGAAGGGATGGACTCCGGCTATGCCCTCAGCTTCTGCTATAGCTACTGTCACAAGGCTCCCTCTGTAGGTGGCACCTCCTACCAAAGTGCAACAAAGCAGCTAGCCAGTCCTGAGGCTCTTATACTCAGTCTCATGTGGCTGAAGTTTTGAATTTTCATGCCACTATCTCTGTTTGGACATTGGTGCTGACAGGAGAAAATTGGGGCAGGGTAAGATGGAAGGCTTATAAGCCTATTGGCCTGGCTTATAGGCATGTGCATGCTATTTCAGAGCCCTGAACACATTTGCGCCTTCCACTATGCATGGAATACTTTTCCTGAATGTATCCAGAAAGTTACTACTACTTCTTTAAATTCCTCCTCCGGACCCATTTAGATGAATTAAGTGCAAGCAAATAGATTAGACCAGATTATTTTCCCCTTAAGTCCACACACCGAGAGGCTCTACACATGCAAATCCTTCAGCTTGTACATGGAAGGGTGGATCAGCTGTCTCCATAGCAGTCTCCCAGCTCAGACACAGTGGACCACTCTTTGTGACGTCCAGGGTCATTGCTACAGCAGTGGTCAGAGACTGGGCAGGCCAGGAAAAGGAGTAGGCAGAGTAGGGGACTCTCCACAGCCTGTATTGCTTTTTCCACTTACTGCCTCTGAAGTGTTGGTTGCCATGGCAAAGGCCAGAGAGACTCTCTAGGTATCAAGCAGGTTTGGAGACTGGGCGCTGCACCTCTATCCATAGGTGGGACAAATCTAGCTCTCTCCTCCCCTCCTCTCTATTTGGGACAATGGCTTCTTCAAAGTCTTGCAAGGAACAGGCATAGAGTGGCTGTGATACATGGATGAAAGGATATATAGTAATTCAAAATTGGCTCAAATCCCAATATAATGAATTTGGTACTTACAACACATAGAACCCTTGGCAAAGGATCCCTTGTTCTTTTCAAACAACTCTTACCTCAGACATGACAAACTCATTACAAACACATGCCTTAAAGGATATTTATCCATAAAGAGTAGCATGTAATGTACCTACAGAAAGCTCAAAACTTATCTCAATGATTATGCATGTTGACATGTATGTATGGGTAATACTTAGGGAATAGTGTATTTATATTGAATGGTTTCAGAGTAACAGCCCTGTTAGTCTGTATTCGCAAAAAGAAAAGGAGTACTTGTGGCACCTTAGAGACTAACCAATTTGAGCATAAGCTTTCGTGAGCTACAGCTCACTTCATCAGATGCATACTGTGGAAAGTGTAGAAGATCTTTTATACACACAAAGCATGAAAAAAAATACCTCCCCCCACCCCACTCTCCTGCTGGCAATAGCTTATCTAAAGTGATCACTCTCCTTACAATGTGTATGATAATCAAAGTGGGCCATTTCCAGCACAAATCCAGGGTTTAACACGAACGTCTGAGGAGGGGGGGAGGTTAGGAAAAAACAAGGGGAAATAGGTTACCTTGCATAATGACTTAGCCACTCCCAGTCTCTATTCAAGCCTAAAGTTAATTGTATCCAATTTGCAAATGAATTCCAATTCAGTTTCTTGCTGGAGTCTGGATTTGAAGTTTTTTTGTTGAAGAATTGCAACTTTCATGTCTGTAATCGCGTGACCAGAGAGATTGAAGTGTTCTCCGACTGGTTTATGAATGTTATAATTCTTGACATCTGATTTGTGTCCATTTATTCTTTTACGTAGAGACTGTCCAGTTTGACCAATGTACATGGCAGAGGGGCATTGCTGGCACATGATGGCATATATCACATTGGTGGATGTGCAGGTGAACGAGCCTCTGATAGTGTGGCTGATGTTATTAGGCCCTGTGATGGTGCCCCGAGTAGATATGTGGGCACAGTTGGCAACGGGCTTTGTTGCAAGGATAGATTCCTGGGTTAGTGGTTCTGTTGTGTGGTATGTGGTTGCTGGTGAGTATTTGTTTCAGGTTGGGGGGCTGTCTGTAGGCAAGGACTGGCCTGTCTCCCAGGATTTGAGAGAGTGTTGGGTCATCCTTCAGGATAGGTTGTAGATCCTTAATAATGCGTTGGAGGGGTTTTAGTTGGGGGCTGAAGGTGACGGCTAGTGGCGTTCTGTTATTTTCTTTGTTAGGCCTGTCCTGTAGTAGGTGACTTCTGGGAACTCTTCTGGCTCTATCAATCTGTTTTTTCACTTCCGCAGGTGGGTATTGTAGTTGTAAGAATGCTTGATAGAGATCTTGTAGGTGTTTGTCTGAGGGGTTGGAGCAAATGCGGTTGTATCACAGAGCTTGGCTGTAGACGATGGATCGTGTGGTGTGGTCAGGGTGAAAGCTGGAGGCATGTAGGTAGGAATAGCAGTCAGTAGGTTTCTGGTATAGGGCGGTGTTTATGTGACCATCGTTTATTAGCACTGTAGTGTCCAGGAAGTGGATCTCTTGTGTGGACTGGACCAGGCTGAGGTTGATGGTGGGATGGAAATTGTTGAAATCATGGTGGAATTCCTCAAGGGCTTCTTTTCCATGGGTCCAGATGATGAAGATGTCATCAATATAGCGCAAGTAGAGTAGGGGCGTTAGGGGACGAGAGCTGAGGAAGCGTTGTTCTAAGTCAGCCGTAAAAATGTTGGCATACTGTGGGGCCATGCGGGTACCCATAGCAATGCCGCTGATCTGAAGGAATACATTGTCCCCAAATGTAAAATAGTTATGGGTAAGGACAAAGTCACAAAGTTCAGCCACCAGGTTAGCCGTGACATTATTGGGGATAGTGTTCTTGACGGCTTGCAGTCCATCTTTGTGTGGAATCTTGGTGTAGAGAGCTTCTACATCCATAGTGGCCAGGATGGTGTTATCAGGAAGATCACCAATGGATTGTAGTTTCCTCAGGAAGTCAGTGGTGTCTCGAAGGTAGCTGGGAGTGCTGGTAGCGTAGGGCCTGAGGAGGGAGTCTACATAGCCAGACAATCCTGCTGTCAGGGTGCCAATGCCTGAGATGATGGGGCGCCCAGGATTTCCAGGTGGATTTGTGCTGGAAATGGCCGAACTTGATCATACACATTGTAAGGAGAGTGATCACTTTAGATAAGCTATTGCCAGCAGGAGAGTGGGGTTGGGGGAGGTATTTTTTCATGCTTTTTTTGTGTGTATAAAAGATCTTCTACACTTTCCACAGTATGCATCTGATGAAGTGAGCTGTAGCTCACGAAAGCTTATGCTCAAATAAATTGGTTAGTCTCTAAGGTGTCACAAGTACTCCTTTTCTTTTTATATTGAATGTATGCTTTATGGACTTGGAGTAGAAATCAGTCACCAGGGGATAATTTGTCCCGGCAATGGCCCATTCAGGCAAGGGGGACTTGTAATGCCACCGTGCTTTGTCAGTGATGCAATGGAAGTCTCATTGTTAAGCCTTAATATTGTGCAAGGCTAATAACCATCAGAAGCAGCTGCAAACAATCTAAACCTCTTAAAAGTAAAAAAGGAACTTGAAATCAGGGCACAGTATGCCCTGCTTGAGAATAGAAACAAAAGGCTGTTTTCAGTATATTACAGAGGTGGGAGAAGCACACTGTATCCATTCACTGAGGAAAACCCCTGTGGACTGGGAATACTTGGATCTTGAGAAACCAGCCAGCTCTCCGACAGACTGAACTTGGGGAGGGGTGTGGAATCTATTTCATTAGATAGAAAAGTCAATTATTGATAAGTGTAGACCGAGGTTCGTGTTTTATGAGTTTGTTGTTACAACCATTAGTTTCCACCACTCTTGCTAGTTAAATCCTTATTCTTTCTTAAATAAGCCAACTTCTGTTTAACCATAAGTGCTCACAAGTGCTGTATGGGTTACAGGAGCAGTAGTTTAAGGTAAAACTGGTAAACAGTGCTACACTGCAGCTCTGGGTGCAGAGGATATGGAATTTCTGGGAATAGCCAGTGTCGGGGTGGATATCACAGGGGAACACTTTAAAGAGACTCATGGATGGGGGTGCACCTATTGTTAACCTGCAAGGCAAAACTAGGGCTGGAATAGCTCAAAGGAGAGTGCTTCAGTGGCTAAATGGCTGGCGGTTTTAGGCCGTTGATACCCAGCTACCACAGGAGAGACTCCTCACTGGAGGTAGGGGGTAACAAGGTGACACAAAGTCCTGGGTACCCCAAGAACCATTACAGTAGTCTAAGAAGAATCCATAGTGCACATTTGTTCAAATCAGAAAACCTGTGCGAGAGGGAGTGAGTCTGCTCCAGGAACAGCAGGGTTGAACAAATAGAGTTTTTTCTTATAGGTCTAGTATCCAGTCTATTTGCCTGAATTTACGCAGCACTCTATGTACATTTCTTTTACTAGCACCACAGTTCTCCAAGTTTATTCTACTGAAGAGAAAAACATTCCCATCATTATAAACTAATTAGCTATTGTGAACCTGCATATTTGACTTTGATATTCATATGTATAACACTCACAACTACAGGTTTTAAATTGTACTCTAGCATTATAAAAAGTTGCCTAGAAATTTTAATGTCAAAGTTTTTCACAATTAAAATAATACGTACTTACACTGAGGGAAGTTAATTTTCCTCTGCCACATGTTAGTGCTGATGAATGTGAAGGAGGAAAAAGTGATAAAAAATAATTTTGGTTAGACAGGCAATCTCATGAATTCTACTAGCAGTCAATGAATGGGAAAAACAGGAAACAAAGGCAAAGCTGTGAGGAGAAAGGGAAAAGAATCATATCAAGGTAAGGAACTTTATATTACCAAGGAAAAGGCTATTATCACCCTAAAGAAGTTAGTGGCTGATTTTGAAAATGTATCAAACATAGTAGACAACCTCTGTATAAATCAACAGGAGGTACAAACTGAATGATCTGGGTCTGCATTGTACAAAGGAAGGGAGAGATTAAGTAAATGGTTAAAAAAGTAATATCTACATTAAGGCCTATATAAGCTGCTACAGAATGAAAGAACCTGCTTCAGTCTAATCATGAGGGACTTTAGTGCTCAGTAAAAAAAAACAGACCATTTTGGAGTAAGACTGAGCTGAGGATAAAAAGAAGACAATGTGTTAACAGTTGCTAATCATAGATACATAAAGGTTCTGAATAACTGATGTAAGAGGGAAAATGAGAAATGGAACACTGAGAGACCTGAACAGTAAAATGAAGAATATGTTTTGAGATGAAGTGATTCTGTACTACAGTAGAAAATATTAAATGTAACTAACCTGAATGAACTGAATTGTATACGCAATGGCTCATGTTTCCAGACTCTGATTTTGTATTTCACTCTGAACTGGACAGTTACTGGAGGTTAGTATCAGGAATTTCTCCAAACCCTGAAAGAAAACAAGATAGAGATTTGTGTTGTTCTGTCAACGGGTGACTGCCCTTTAAGGGGAGATGGGGCCAGCCCCACCTGTGCCATAAGAAATGGCTGCTTCTCAGCCTAAAGGAGTCAAAGGAGGTCAGGTGACAGCTTAATGGACACTTGGCTTCATAAAAGGGCTGAGTGCTCAGGCAGGCAGAATACTCCAGGGGCAGGGGGGGAGGGGTGCTATATTGGAGGCACAAGGCAGCACAGGACAAGGCAGAGTGGAGCAGGGCTCACCTTGGCTCGGCACTGGAGCAGGGAAGAACCCAAGGAACAGAGCCCAGAAAGGGGTTGAGAACAGTACTCCAAGGAACCAGCCTCTGGGCCAAGTGTTCTACAGCTTCCAAACATTTTTGGAATTGAACCGAATATTCTTTTGGAATTTTCGATGTCCTGGCTGAAGCAAAAAAAAAAAATTCACCCAGCTCTACTTCCAGATTTCCCCCTCCCTTTTGCCACGTATAAAACCTTGCATTTGTCTTAACATTTTTTCCATTTTTCTTGATCATAATATTGCTTCTTTTGCCTTTGTTCTGTTTTATTGTAGTCTTCTTGAATTATCTATTTTCTTTTCAGAAGCACTATGATTTTCCTTAGATATCAGAGCACAGTTCCATTTTCCATTTCAGTTTTATGAATGGTTTATCTGTCAGATGAACTCAGTGTAACTTATTGTTCATTTTCCCCTTCAAGTTTATTAATGATATACCTGCCCACTGAACTCAGTAACTTACTTTGTAGTATTTCCTATTTCATGTCAGTATTATCTCACTCAATTTACTAGCAAGTTTCCTGCTTCATGCAAAGATTCTACATTTTGATTTTGCTCAGCTATAAGGCTGTCCCATCCTTTTCTACATTATATCACTAGTCCTAATTTCAAATTAAAATAGCCTTTTCCTGATATTTTTACTTTTACATGTGCCACTGTAACTTCAGTGTGACGAGTAAATGATATTGGGCAAGAAAAAAAATAAGTAAAATGTGATAGAAAAGATTACAAGAAACAATGTGAACAAGATGTTAAAATTGTCAAAACCATGTAAAACCTCTTAAGGATGATGATTACACTGGGCATAAGACTAAAACAGGTGCCTGTAAATGAACAATAATGAAGTTGATTATAAGGAAAATATCCATAGAAAATGGCATTGCAATGAAGGACAAAGATAACACAGCATTGGGTAAAAGAATTCACAGCAGTCATGTAAAGAATTCAAGAGCTCCAAGTACATTATATTTTGGTAAAATAGAACAGAGGAATGAAAGATTTTGTTTAATCTTTTCATGTTCTTATTTACAGTCTGGAGAGATATAACTTAGATAATTTTTTTCACTTCATGGTCCAAGAGACACAGACAAAGGTTTTCATCTCTAAGCTACACTACACATTCAGTTCACAGCAATACTGAAGTCTAATCTATGAAAAGAATAAGCAGACTTTATATAAAGAATTTTCCTCACTCAGCTCCCTTCTTGTGAACAACCAACCACTAACAAAAAAAGTCAATATAATTTTCCATCAACATACAGCAAAAAAGAAAACACCATTTCAACTAATTATGTGAGATTACATATAGGGAGCTCCACCCCCTGAGATCTGGTGGAAAGTGTATTCCCCCCAGAATCATTTTTCCAAGCAGTAATCTGCCAAACAAAAATAGCTATCATAAAGTCTTCAAAACCAGCTGTAACAGAAGTGAACTTCCTCTTTGCAAAATCTTTCATAAATGTATCTAAGCAGCATCAGCAGGCTATTAGTGAAAAATTATATGTCATAACAGAACTAAGAGTGTCAATGGATTCTATTGTGGTTTCTTAGCTATGTTAAAAAATATGAACATGTAATATAGAAGTTGGGCAATATTCACGTACTGATAGCAAAATGAATTGATCAAATTTACTATTTGTTATCCTGGGATTTCAGATTTCAGAGTGGTAGCCATGTTAGTCTGTATCAGCAAAAACAACGAGGAGTCCTTGTGATACCTTAAGAGACTAAAATTTATCTGGGCATAAACTTTCGTGGGCTAGAACCCACTTCATCAGATGCATGGAGTGGAAAATACAGTAGCAGGTATATATATATACACACATAGTAAATGATGTATACATACACACACCCACCCCCCTCCCCCATGTACATGTATATACATGTATGAATGTACTATGCATATAGTATATATATTACATTCAATTAACAGTAAAATACCAAGGAAGGAAGTGATTTTTCCTCCCTTGGTATTTTACTGTTAATTGAATTGTCTCATTAGACTGACCCCCCACTTGGTAAGGCAACTCCCATCTTTTCATGTATGTATGTATGTATGTATAAATAAACACACCTGCTACTGTATTTTCCCACTCCATGCATCTGATGAAGTGGGTTCTAGCTCACGAAAGCTTATGCCCAAATAAATTTGTTAGTCTCTTGGGATTTCAGAGTAATTCATCAACATTAAGTCAACCATGCAACAACCCTCTGGATTAAGTATTATTATTCTTTTATAAAGGGAGAAAGGGACTCAGCAGTGAAATGATTTGACCAAAATCAAACAGTAATTTGGTGGCAGAATTGTACCAGAACTCCCAGTTGTTTGTCTGACCCTTTAGACTTCATTTCTTGCTATTCACCATATGAATATTGGATGGAGTATAAGCTTCCAGTAAATTAAAAGTAATTATTGGTCATAAAAATATATGAAAAATGCAAGAAATGTACATGTGAAATACAGAGTGATCAAAATATTTATAAGAATGCAGGCAAAACTTCTTTAGATTTAATTTGGTATAAGTGACCAAATTAGCTTGAGTAAAGCAAAATGTTGTAAGCATAATTATGAGGAAGTTAGTAACATATTTACTTTATATTTGCAAAAAATAAGTTGTAACATCAAGACATGCACATATTGAAGCTAAGTAACTTCACAGTATCGTTGTAACCCTTTGCCCTTTTCTGTCCTCTGCCGTTTGTTGCTCTTACTCATTGAGCCACGCCCTGAACTGCAATCAGGCCCAACTGCACAGCTGTAGTGGTGCACAGAGGCTGCAAATGAGCTGTCTCTTCTTACCTGGGCATTTCCCTGGCATGAGTGAGTTTCCAGCTGGTGTAAAGCTGATGCCACCTCCTCCTGCAGGTCTCAGTGTAGGAAGCGTGCTGAGTGCAAAGAGGTGACATGGTTAGAAGGCATGGTGCTTCAGCAATCCCTTGCTGGCAGACAGCCTCTTGGAGAGGATTCCAACTGCTTTACTTTAGAACAGCCAAGGGCTAGATTGTAAAGGTATTTAGGCACCTAAAGTGCAGATAGTCATGCCTAGTACAATTTTCAAACGCACCTGGGCACCTAACTCCTATTCCTTTAAAAATCTGGTCCCAAATGACTGTTCTAAAGTGTTCTGGGGCCCAGGCTGGTATCTGTTAGCCAAAAATCTGGCTGTCTATGCAGCCACGTCTAAAAGTAGATTGATCTTTGGAGTCAAGAACTATATTTGTTCTGTGAAGTATGTAGCACAATTTAGTTTCAGTATAATAATTAAACAAAATGATAATATAGCCATCTAGCTACATAGCAATGAATACAGTTAGTGAACAGAACTCTGAAACCAATAATCAGGCTTTGTAAATCATGTATATATGTTGCATTTAAGTAACTTCTGTATTGTTTCAAACTAGGCAAAAACCTCCTCATAGAAGTTTACATCATCTAGAAACTGGGGTTGAAAAGAAAAGGATTTGAGATGCTTCTAACCTTTAGATAAGACTTGTAGATTATATGTGAGATATGTATCTTGAGAGGAGAGACTGGATGAAAGCCAAGAACTATAATGAAGAAAACTGAGGTAACTCACAAAACATAAGAAAAATCATAGATTATTCACTGTACCTTGATAATTGATCAAATTAGACAGAAACCAAATAAGAGAAATCAAGACGAAATACATGTACATCAATAGCTTATTGAGGGAGAGAAAAAATAATTTTTTCAGATAACTGTGTCTGAAGAATGTCACAAAGTTAAGATCCAAGCAAAATTCACTGTTGATCAAATTATTAATATAGTTGTGCCTGTTTACATCAGCAGTAAAATGTGGCTATTGGTCTTTTCCCTCAAAACAGAGCCAAAGTATTTAAAAAACAACACAGGACTATGGAAATAACCAATTTAGAAATTGGATATAGCAAGGTAAATTGAAATAGTGAACAACACTTCATGTTCACCCTTGTGGCAAGCACAAATCTCAAATGGTAAAGACAGTTATATTTATCCAGAGAAAAAAATTCAGCTGGTCAAACAGCTAGTCTCAAAATGGATATTAAAGAATGCAAGAGTCAAAGTGGCAAACACACCTTATATGCAGAGAGGCATAGCTTTTTTTTAAACTTCCTTCCTTATGGATACTAAAGGCAGTATTTTCAAAAGTCAGTACTTAAATTTAGGGACCTAAATCCACTCCTAAATAACCAGCTGATTTTCAGGAAGATTTTTTCAGTGGGTGCTCTAGTTGTTCAGCACCTTTGTAAAAATCAGGCCAGTTATTTAGCTGTGTATAACATTCGGCACCCAGGCTTGAAAATGTTAGCCTGATTATTTTGGACATGCAGCTAGCTATAGACAGACACCTGATCAGATCTGATTTACATCACTTAAATCTGCCCAATGAGTTTATAATAATTTAAAGCAATAAACAATGATTAAGCAGGTTGTTTATGGAGTCACAACTGGTTTTGCTTCAGTTTATTATGCTGATTCATATTCCTAAAGTGCCCACTGAATGCTAGATGAATAAGGTACAGTGAAGTGATAAACCTCTCATGCCTCTGGCTTTTCTAGGAAAATGTATTAAGGTGCTTGAAACTTAAGTTGAGTGATATTACTCAACAATAAGACTGAAATACTATTTTTGAGTTGTAGGGAGTTTGATATAATTTCAAAAAGACTAACAGCAAGAAAAGTAGTATCGCAAGACTAAGTACTCTTGACAGCAACAAAAAGAACATCAATACAAAGAGATGTTCTCCCTATATGGTATATGTACCAATAAACTGCTCTTCTAACAATGACAGGTTCAGCAAAAATAAAAGTGTCATGTACAAACTTCATACAACCCACACAATGCTTTGGCATATTCACAGACCACATTAGAAGTTGACATTAAATCAACTCAGTTCTCGGAGAGGACTACTATTAACAAATAAGCAGGAAATGAAAATCACACCATGAGTAAATAGGGGGCTTAAGTTCCTCTAATGAACAAAAGCAGAAGGGAAAGCAGTAAAACAAATTAGATCCTCTCCTGGCAGCTCACAGCTGAAAGAAATGTAACTGTGTAGGAATCCATTTGTTTTTTTTTAAATTAGCACCTGACAAGCACGCTGATTAAAGAGATACAATAAGACCAGTATGGTAATAAAATAGATATCTTTCATATATGAATGTGAATGATTGCACAAGAAGCTTGGAGGGTTTGAAAGAAAAGGAATTTTTGTAAATGTGTAATAACTTTAAATAGTTTTAAAGTAATCAGAATTCAGCCGGGGCATCCCAGCGAGCCACCCATTTGAGGCTACGATACAAGTGATTGATTATATAGCCCTATAACAATAAAACAATAGTTACTACTAGTTGACATACACATACTATTTCTCAGAAATAGGCACTCATGCTTTGCCTACAATATACTGGCTATACTTTAACTTTACAGTCTGCCCTAAATCAAAGGTGGTATGTAGCTGCATTGCCCCAGAGGGAGGTCAAAGAATGAATTGTGAGTCAGAGTCACAATTCCTTGCCCTGCTCCCCTCTAGCTCTGGAGGGGAATAAACTACTTCACCCTTTGTTATGGAGCAATTTACTCCCGCTATGTGCCCTGCCAGGTACTCTGGCCAGCTACTGGAGAACATACATTTAGAGAACCTCCCATTCTCTGGCTCTTTCTGCTCCCTTCTCCATTTGTTCACAGCCAGAGAATCAGGGGAGTAGCTTGGACTATTCTCTATGCTAGAGTCACAGCCTGTGCAGAGCCAAGCAGTGGGATAAGGGAGCCTTTGTCAGAGCTTCAATCACACAGGGGACTATCTAGTTCTCTGTGAATGCAGGCCAAAAAAAGACAATGGCATGCACAAAATATGCAGCTGTTTACACACTTATGCAGCTGTGTCTGCAAGACACATATTTTTGCATATTGTTACCTGTTTGAAGCTTCACAGAATCATAGAAATGTAGGACTGGAAGGGACCACTATAGGTCATCTAGTCCAGTCCCCTGCAGTGAGGAAGGACTAAGTGTTATCTAGACTGTCCCTCACAGGAGTTTGCCTAACCTGTTCTTAAAAACCTACAGTGATGGAGGTTCCACAGTCTCCCTAGGTAATTTGTTCCAGTGCTTAATTACCCTGACAATTAGGAAGTTTTTCCTAATATCTAACTTAAATCTCCCTTGCTGCAATTTAAGCCCTTTACTTTTTGTCCTGTCCTCAGTGGTTAAGGAGAAAAAAAAAAGTTATAATGTCCCCCCTCAGTCTTCTCTTCTCCAGATTAAACAAATCCAGGGTTTTTTTTTTTTCCAATCCTGTCCTTGTAGGTCTTATTTTCTAGACCTTTCATAATTTTTGTTGCTCTCCTCTGGATTTTCTCCAGTTTATCTACATCTTTGCCAAACTGTGGTGCCCAGAACTGGACACAGTACTCCAGCTGAAACTTAATCAGTGCTAGTAGAGTGGAAGAATAACTTCTTGTGTCTTGCTTACAACACTTCTGCTAATATGTCTCAGAATTATGTTTACTGTTGGAAAACAAGTGTTACACTGTTAACTCTTATTTAGTTTATGATCTACTACAAGCCCCAGATCCTTTTCTGAAGTACTCCTTCCTAGGCAGTCATTTCCCATTTTGTATTTGGGCAAATGATTATTCCTTCCTAAATGTAATACTTGCATTTGTCCTTACTGAATGTAATCCTATTTATTTCAGACCATTTCTCCAGTTTGTCAAGATCATTTTGAATTCTAATCCTATCCTCCAAAGCTCTTGTAACCTCTCCCAGCTTGGTATCTGCAAACTTTTTAAGTGTACTCTCTATGCCATTATCTAAATAATGGATGAAGATATTGAACAAAACCAGACCCAGATATGCCCTTCCAGTCTGACTGTGAACCATTGATAACCATCCTCCGAGTACAGTTTTCCAACCAGTTGTTCATCCATCTCGTAGGTTCATCTAGGCTATATTTCCAGTTTGTTTATAAGGTCGTCCTATGAGACAATATCAAAAGCCTTACTAAAGTGGAGATATATCACATCTACTGCTTCCCTCCCTCCCCCAGGCTTGTTACCTGTCGGAGAAGGATATCAGATTTGTTTGACATGGTTTTTAAACAAATCCATGGTGACTGTTATATATCACCTTATTATCTTCTAAGTGCTTACAAACTGATTGATTGTTTCCTCGATTATCTTTCCGGGTATCCAAGTTAAGCGGACTGGTCTATAATTTCCTGGCTTGTCCTTATTTCACCTTTCATACATAGGTACTATATTTGCCCTTTTCCAGTCCTGTGGGATCTTTCCTGTCCTCCAGAAGTCTCAAAGAGAATTGCTAATGGCCCAGAGATCTCTTCAGCCAGTTCCTTAAATAATATATTTTACAGTGTATTTCGTCAGGGTCTGCTGACTTGAAGACATCTAATTTGCCTAAGTAATTCTTAACTTGTTCTTTTCCCTATTTTAGCCTCAGATCCTACCCCATTCATACTGATGTTCACTATGTTAGTTGTCTGATGACTGCTAAACTTTTGAATGAATACTAAAACAAAAGAGACATTTAACACTTTAGCCATTGCTGCTTTTTCTGTTATCTTTCTCTCCTAATTGAGTAATGAGCCAACCCGATCCTTGGTCTTCCTCTTGCTTCTAATGTATTTGTTTTCCTGTTATTTTTATGTCCCTAGATAATTTAATTTAGTGCCTTGATTTTTAATTTTGACTCTACATGCTTGTGTTGTTTTACACACACACTTCATAATTTTAGTTTCTTTTTGTAGGACTCTTTTACTTTCAGGTCATTGAAGATCTCCTGGTTAAACCAGCATGGTTTCTTACTATATTTATCATCTTTCCTATGCACTGGAATAGTTTGCTGTTGCACCCTTAATAGCATCTCTTTAAAAAACTGCCAACTCTCCTGAACTCTTTTTTCCCCCCTTAGACTTGCTTCTTAAGGGATCTTACCTACCAATTCTCTGAATTGGCTGAAGTCTGACTTCTTGAAACCCATTGTCTTTATTCTACTGTTTTCACTCCTACCTTTCCTTATGATCATTAACTCTATCTTTTCTTGATCACTTTTCCACAAGCTGCCTTCCACCTTCAGTTTTTCAATCAGTTTCTCCTATTTGTTTGAATCAAATCTAGAACAGCCTCTCCCCTAGTCACTTTCTCCACCTATGTAATAAAAAGTTGTCTCCAGTTCCAATAACTTGTTGAATAATCTATGCCCCAATCGGGCATACATTTGACATTGGCAGGGTTCCATTCTCCTGAACTGATGGCCACCACTTGAAGAGTGGCAAAACCCAATTTTATCTTTAGCTGCTTAAGAATGGATTCACAGCGATTATGGCTTGCCGGGGCTCCGCCTTGCTCCAACGTTAATTTCTTAACCATGCCCTGTAAAACCTGATTTTCCTTAATTTCAGCTTTGTTTTCATTCTCTAATTCTTTAAATGCTGTAACCTGATTTGTCAGGAATCTCTCTCTACCTTTGCATTCCTGTAATGCTGCTTTTATCATTTCCATTTGATTTTGGGAGTTGGTTGCCATAACTTCCCAGTTTTCTACTCCTTTTTCTAATTAGGTTAGCTTTTCCTGCAGAGAGTTTTTCTTTTCTTTGCAGGTAGCTAAGGGGGGTAGCTGTCATTACATGCCTCTCATAACAGCCAAATTGCCGCTGCATCTAGTTTTGCAGCACTAGAAGGTTTACACGTGAGGATGTATTGTGCCAATCTATCCCCTAAATCCAAAATGGTGCAGACATCTGCAATGGCCTGCTCAGTCCAAGGACTGTGTCTGTACCTCTGAAGGACTTGTTTGAAAGGTGTTATTTCTTTAACAAAAGGCGAGGTTGGAGCTCCGTCCAACTCTATTCCTTCCTCTGGTACTGGCTAGCCTTGTCTTCATTAAAACAAACTTGCCAGAATGTTTAAATTTCCCCGTTACTCCTGGTATTACTCAGTGAGCGACACAGCCTAGATTCCCCGATCCTGCTACCCCCAATTTCAACGAGTAGCACTGCCTGGCCCTTAGGCCTTCTTGTTACCCCTGATATTTCAGTGAACAATAGGACTTGGATTCGGTAATCGTAGCTTGATATTATATTATGAGCTCCTTATTTCCCTACTACCTTTCTGGAGGCCAGCAGGTTTGGTTAACCAAGGTAAAGTTTAAAAAAAGAAAAAAAAAATGCCAAGCTTGCTAAAGCTGGCAGTATGCACACCAATTCTTCTATTTCTATTCACAGTATTTGGGATACATGCCAATATTCCCCCTTTTGCAATTCTCCACCAAAATGTTATACCAATAAAATAAAACCCAACAGGATCTTTTAATAGTTGCTATCAAAGAAGCAAGCAACCCAAAGCTTTCAGGGGTGTATTAAGATTGTTAAAGGCAAGCAGGGAAAATAAACAGGATCACCCTTAAGGATAAGTGATCCAGAACTTAATAGAAAACTGTTTATAGGTTTCTGATGCATCCTGTAAATTTAATAATGTTCTAGAATGCAATGGATTTCTTTATAAAAAATATATATATATACACACACACATATACACACGCTTGAATTATTGAGTTTTGAAATTTTAGGAAAGCTTTTTGATTAATCTTAAAATTTTGGGATTTTAAAAAGGAAAACAATTCTAGAAAGTTATGAAAGAATAGGGAACATTTTCCTAATCAGCACTAATAGAAAAAGAGATCATTCTGTATTAAATTCTACAGTCTTTCAAAGCAATGTTTAAAGAAACCGATTACATTTGTATTGCAGTGTATTGGTTTGAACACCAGTAAATTTTGTAGGAATTTTTCATAAGGGCAGGAGCTTTTGAGAACATGGATAACATGATCTGGACTCAAATGGAACTGGAGTTGGGAGGCTGTTCTATTTGGCTTGATGAGTGATCCAGTATCAGAATATGATGGCAAGGTCTTGTCCTCTAAATTCACTAATAAACTTATAAAAATAATGCTGCAAATAATGGCCCATATTACAGGAGGGAAAGTTTATTGTTCACACTATGGTATTGCATTATTTCCCATAACATTAGAGGTTTTTAGCCAGTAGAATTCCTAATCTGTTCTCAAAATCGGTTAAACAAATATTAGCAAGCACGTTAGTAGAAGTTAAATAAATGCATTAAAGTGGGATTTGAACTTTGACAAGGAATCAATTGAACTCGAGTTATATACAAGAAAATGATCTTCAAGCACATTAACTAGAATCAGCTTCATACAACAAGTTTTTCTATCCCACCCTGCAATATTAAACCACAAGCTAAGTTGTTTAGATGACCTTGATTACCATACAGCTGTGCAGATCTGTCACTAGGAGCAAAAAAATTATTACCTGTGGGGACTACAGTAATTACTTAAGTTAGACAGTCAGTTCACTATGTTGATTGCATAGTGACCTCTTGCTGTAACATCTCAATTTGCCAGATAGAGACAGCTCTAAATGAAGTGTGTGAAGGCCAGAATGATGAAGTGATCTGATTGTATGAGAGACAGTCCAAGCAATAAGAAAAGGAGTACTTGTGGAACCTTAGAGACTAACAATGTGGCCATAATGTTGTGAATAGACACTTGACTTTGTAAATGATTTAACTGGAGCCCTACTTGTGCCTCTTTTGGGTTCACTTCTTGTGAACATTTGAGAAAGCAAATTTCACTGCTACAAGCGGGGAGGGGAAATCTACATCCAAGTTGACAATTTTTATGCTAGGTTTCAGCCCTGAGCCCCCTGCCACACCCAAACTCCCTCCTGGAGCCTGCACATGCACCCTCTCCTGCACTCCAAACCCCTCAGCCCCACCCCAGAACCTACACTCCCAACCAAAGCCCTCCCCTTGCACCCCAACCCCAGCCTGGAGCTCCCTCCCACACTCCAAACCCCTCTGCCCCAGCCCCAAGCCACCTCCTGCACCCCAAACCCCTCATCCCCAGCCCCACCCCAGAGCCTGCACCCCAAACCCCTCATCCCCAACCCAGTGAAAAATGAGCGAGTGGGGGATGGAATTAGCAGGGGGCAGGGCCTTGGGGAAGGAGCAGGGCAGGGGCAGGGCAAGAGTGTTTGGAGCCAGGTCAATACCACTGCCTCAGCAACAGAAGAAAATGAATACAAATATTGGAGAGGAGAAATAGAGTTTGTAGAGGTTCAAGTGGAAGGTAGATACAGCTAACCTCAGGAAAAAAAAATTGATCAGCTTGCATAATACAATCAATGGATCTTTGCCAATACATGCCAACTGAGGATCAAGCCCAGAAAATCTAGGAACAGTTGTGTGTAAGCCACTGTCCTGTAGCAGGTGGCATAGGGTACGAAATGCCGTTATCCTGTGAGAGCAGTGAATGCAACTCTCTATTTTAAAATATTTTTCTGACCATGGCTTGGCAGCTTCTAGCAGAGTGAACAGCTTGGAACAGGAAACCCTACTTTGCACAACTGTGATTGATTGATTCAGTCCAGTGAGACAATCATGGGCACAAAAGAAATTTTGAATTTCATGCCAACACTATAAACAGTTTGCAACCAGTGCCATAGTATTGTCAACCTGCTGGTTTATGTAAAAATTTCTCTGCTGGACTGGCTTTCTGACAGCTGGACTTTTTCTTCCCATTACTTATTTCCTTGGCTGCATCTGATTGTTTTTTCTGCTTTCTGGGAGTTCTTTTGGTTGGAGTTATTCTCCCCCACCCCACCGTTCACATTTTTTCTTGCAGTTTATTTTTTCTTCTGTTTTAGGATTTTAGGCAAATTATCAAGGGCTTCAAAGACATAGCGTCAAACTTTCAAGGCCTTCAGATTGTTGAAAATATGCAAGGGAGCCTTTTCACGTGCAAACAGGGTAGTTAGATATGCAACCACACACAATGGGACTTTGCATGAACAAATGCATGTTTTGTATGGTCACAATTCAGCCAAAGTGCAACAGTTTGGTCCACGAAGACTTAATTCTACCTTTGACTTCAACAGAAGCTACATACATGTATCCAATGGGTCACATATACACTCATCTTAAGACAGAAATTTAACCTACATTTGGTACTTGCCGATATGAATAGTACAACCTTATGAAACACCCACGTGAATAGCAAAAATAGTTCCAAAATATTACTCTGGTGGTAAATTTCAATATCTGTGCAAAGAGATAAGATGAGCCACCTTGAAATATTGAAGGTTAGCAAACATGCCCTAGAGTCATTGGACCAAATCCTTAACTAATGTAAATTGCTGTAGCTCCATTGACCACAGTGGAGCGTGGGCCATGGGACGTACTGGTCACTGCTTCCAGTGGCTCCCATTGGCCTGGAGCAGTGAACCACAGCCACTGGGAGCCGCGACCAGCCGAACCTGTGGATGCTACAGGTAAACAAACTGGTCCAGTCTGGCCCGCCAGGGGCTTTCCCTGCACAAGCGGCAGAACAAGTTTGGGAACCACTGACCTATGTGAATATCACTTATTTAAATGTCATATGGGTGTGTTATCTTCACCAAGAGTTGAAAAGAAAAGCTCTTTCTAATCTTGGAGAAAAAACTTCAAATGAAAAAAAATTGTATAGGTATCCTAATTTAGAGCCAAAATCCGATACCCTTGCCATAATGAACTGTACTGTGTGCCATTGAAACCTTGTTGTGTAAGCTGCTACCCACAGTGAATGTAGATTGTCAGCTCTTTGTGGCTTGGACCATCTTTTTTTGGTGTTTGTACAGCACCTTACACAGTGGGGTCCTGGTCCATGACCGGGGCTGTTAGGTGCTGCAATAATATGATCCCAGCCCATTTTAAGGTGTACTATAAGTAATGTTTGGATTTTAATTATTTTAAAGCATGTTATGGGATACTTGAGGAATGTAAAACTTTATTTTTCAAATGATCCCTTGCTTTTTTAGTGGAATGACACACCTAAGGAAAGTACAATGCTTATATTATCTCCCCACAACAAGACAACCTGCAAGTTGCAGAATGTTTGAAAAGATAAATGAGTAGGTACAGATAGTAATAATGCCCTTTTAAAGATCTGAGGGAACCAGGGAAAGAAAGTCCTTGTGTTATGCCTTGGAAGGAATGAGCCGTCCAGATCGGATAAGAGTGAGTGACACTGCAGAAAACTATACGTGGCCAGCTCTTGAAAAAATTGATAGAAGCAGCTGTGTGGAATAGTAGAGAACTATAAACTAACTGCTATAAAAGCAGTCAGTATTTCATACAGTACAGCATGCTGTTACAGTACATAGGGCATTGGAATCAGGGGGTCAGACTCTGATTTTCGAAGAGGGTAAATCCAAAGAGAACACTGATGTCAGAAGGTTGCACAGGAGATCATTCAAAATAGATTTTAATCCCTGGACTAATTTAGCTTCCAAAAAGAAATTGTCCAACACTTCAACAAGCTATCAAACCCTCACCATCTACAATCATGCTGCAAAGAAAGCTGCTCAAAAAATAATCTCAAATCTTAAGATTTGAAATTTTCAAAACATTGTTTTGAAGTTTTCTAAATGAAAAATTACAGTTTTCCAATTCAAAACTACTTCTTGCTTCAAACTTTAAGCTAATTAGACTACAGGGTTGGGTTTTTTTTGTTTGTTTTAAAAAAGGTCAAAATAATTGAAACAAAATGTTTCAACTGACCCAAATTGAAAAAAAATTGTTTACATATTTTAGATTTTTACTTTGTCCTGTGATGGAAAATATAGGCCTTACAGTGGCTGGGAAGGGGTTAATGCCAGCCTGTGGGCTCAGTCAGCCCTGCCCTGTTGTACCTGTGAGAGGTGTCAGACATGGAGTGAGTTAAAAGAAAAGCCCAACTCAGTAGTGGCTCACTGGGAGAAGGTGTGGACCTCTTATGCTAGCCCCCTGAAGGAAGTCCAGGCTGGGGCTAAGGCCTACCTACTGACTGGATTGAGGCAGCAGAAACCTAGAGTCTGTTAGATGCCAGAGCCCCCTGGGGCAGGTAGTCTTGCATGCAACCTTTACATTTGCTTTGTTTCCCATAACAAATGTATTTTCCTTTAAGGGCTCTAGTGGGGAGTGATCTGGAGAAGGGGCTGTGTGTGAGCCCTAGAGACAGGCCAAGGATGGAAGCAACCCAGGAAGGAAGCAGCAGTTCTGAATCAGACCTTAGCTGCTACTTACTACTGGATTCCTGGGCTAGAATCTAGAGTAAAGAGTGAACTTGGGGTCCTACCAAAGATGGCAGTACAACCACCCCTGGAGAAAAAGGCTGGAAAGCCAATAAAGCCTGAATTCAGACTGAAGATCTTGTGTGAAGCCATTGGACTATTGTTGTATTTATTTCTATTTCCCTGGAAGAGGTGAGACTATGTGACCTGGCCCAAGATCCAAGTCATGGGCCTGAGCAGCTGGAAGCATGGAGCCTGAAAAGATGACCCTGCTGCACCACACCCAGCTAGGAGAAGGCATGGCAGCAGTGAGCTGCCCTTCTGCACACCCTATTCAAGTTGCAGGGGGAGGGGGAGAGGAGAGAATGAACTCTTGAAAATATTTTGACAGTAAAAATGTCCTGCCCAGCTCTACTCAGCCCCTCCTGTCTGGCATCTTGATATAAATTTAAATAGCATGTGCTTTTGTAAACCTTAGATCTATTTAGAGAGAAAGCCTGAGATTGATTTATGCTCATGAAAGCCATCTTTGAACCCATGCACCCACAGGAAAAAAAAATATGAAGGCGCATGCATTCATACTTGCACAAGTTAGGTAACTGCAGAGGCAAATAGGTACCTGCATTTTCAAATATGTTTGCCCCCACAATCACAAGACTACCTGCACTTTATAAAACTTTGCTCCTTAAGTCCTACATTTTCTCAAACACAAATTGAAATTTCCTTTAGCAGGCATGTTATTAGACCAGATTTAGGAAATATGGGAAAAAGTGAATGCAAGAAGTTTCAGGATAGGGTATTTTCTCTTTTATTCTTTTCCAAATAGAGGTAAAGTACTTGGAGCAGTGAAGATAACTAGCTGCGAATAAACCATTTGCCTTCATTGATCTCAGTTAAATAATGAAGCCCTTTTCCTGCAGGGTACAATGGAAGAGGACAAACTAAGGAGAATTCAGTCATCTCACCTTTGTGACAAGAGATTGTAAACCATGAGCTGTCACCAATGGAAAATTCAAGAGGCGATTTTCAGGGATAGTCCAGAACAGTCATCTAATTGCCCAAGTTATGAGCCTCCCACCACTAAATGCCTCCCCCCCCACCAAAAAGAAAGACTACGTATTATGGAAATTCTGAAAGCGGAGAGGTTCAGCTTTAACTACTGAATGACATGTTCTGAATTCAGCTTCAATATTTCTCCTAAGTCACTCTAAGCCATTAAGTTTGTAGTTTGAAAAATGCTACTGTATGATTTTACAGAGATATAGATGTTCACATACCCCAGCAGGCCTTGTAAATAAATCTGCCTTGTGAACAGTTCCCTGCTAACTAGCTATTGTTTAAAATTATTCAAATAAAGCCCTACTTAAAAATAGAGATGGATAAATTAGTCATTCTGAATAATCTGAAGTATTTAGCTCTTTTTTTCTGTCAGTGAATCATTTGTGAACTCATCCCAATTTCAAGTATTCCCCAAATAGTCAAAATGAACAGCTTTCAGGATAGTAGCTGCTCTAACCGTTTATATCAACATGAATAGCTAAGCAGTTATATGAATCATATGATATTGTTTCTGCTCTGATTGGCTGACATGTTTTAAGGTGTGATTCTACTCCAGAAAGTGATTCTGTAAAATTGTTCTCATGAGGTTTCATGTTCATTGTTCCTAGATAAATTTTCCTAGCTATTGTGCTTCATTTGCAATTACTGTACAAAAATGGGAAGTATTTCTCACTGCCAGCACTCTAGAATAAAAAAAATTAAGATTAATTCTTTTCTATTAGTTTATCAGAAATGAGAATTCTGAAGTCCAGAATATGCCTTCAGTCAAAGGTGTGCAACCCCCATTCTGTCTCAAGAGAATCAGATATAATAATGCTTTTCAATTATGACTGACATCAATAGACGTAAGAGTCATACAAAATAATCAAAGCCTGATGGGAGATGAGTCCTCCACTAAAATTAAATTTATCCTGTTTTATCACAACAGAAGTCCTCATGAACTGGACAGAAACGGCATCTCCATTGATTCAAATGGAGTTAAAAGCCCTTGAATTAGATTACTCAATTTGTGAGTAAGTTAAAGAAGGTGCATGTTAGCTACCTATAAAACCATAGCATGAGATGTGAAAATATAAAATGTCAGGTTATAAGCTATGATCCAGCCTAGTTTATCCTCAGGAAAAAAAATTCTTTTGGATAGAAGAGACCACCACACACATGAATCCAATACCATCTCGGTTTTACTCTCCTCAAAATGAGTGCACATACACTAGGTTCTTGGCCCACAGGCAACTATGTTTCAGCCCAGAGCATACACTTTTAAAAGTTACTGTAGGTTCCCTGAAGATAGAGTTTGTAATAATGAAGGGCATACTGGCTCTTGACAGACTGCTATTTTCTTGGTCTAATTTTATCTTATCTTAACTGTTGCTAAGGTTTCACTTCAAATAGGCACATTTAATGACTGTGGGAGAGAGATTCTTATTTCAGTTATACTGATGACAATCCACAGTGATTTCAATGGAGTTAGTGGTGGTACTCTGGGTTAAGAATGGTGTCACTGAGTTTAGACTTTAAATTGCTCAATCAATTAACCAAGTAAAGCCACTAATTGCTAGTGAGCATTTTTAGTAACAAATCAGAACATTTTAAGCTGGATTCTGCATAGTTCTGTACCTTGTCTAAATGACTGATACACTCACTTTGTGTTAGTAAAACACTAGCATTTTAACTTCATAGCATTTTACAGTGGTATGAGACCCGAATTCAGCAAAACACCAATATTTGTGCTTAAGTCCCATTGACTTCAGTGGGCTTTAAGCACTTCATTGAATAGAGATGGGGACACTCCAGGGTTTAAAATAAAAATGAATCAAATCACTTAAGCATATGCATCAGGCTTAAGAGGAAGATTTTTAGAGGCACTAACTCAATGAATTTCAGTGGGTGAAGAGCAACAGAAGACTTGTCTGCGAACAAACTTGCACCAGTTTAATTAAATTGGCTTGTTTAAACCAGTACAAATCCCATGTAGATACTCTGATATCAGTTTAAAACTGGTTATTTTGGTTTAGTTTGGCCCTATAAATTCAAATACAGCTTTCAGTTAATTTGAGTGATTGCACATACAAATCATAGATCATTTAAAAAAACACATCTTAAGTTAAACTGGTGTAATTTTGCATGTAGACTAGGCTATAGATTCAGGCCTTTGTTTACATCGTGCTTTAGATTATGAATGAAAATGAACCTTCACTTTGCCAAAAGTGTGTGGTCACTTATAGGTTCCATAGCATGAACCTATAACCTATAGTTGGTAAAATTAGCTTGTAAGATGGAGAAGTGATTAAATGAAGGGTGGCTTGCTTATTTGCCATCTGTAATGGCACACAAACATGCGCAATAAACCACCCAAACTCCATCTGTTTCTAATAGGGAAGCCACTGGTTAAATAATGGATAAAGTACTGCACATGTAGTTGAAAGATAATCCAAACACTCAGCATGTAATGCAGTTCATCTTCACTGATTTGTTGTTTGTGGGGTTTTTTTATTTTCACACAGCAGGGTGTCTTAAAAAAATTCTGACTTCTTCACTAAGTCTCTGGACTGTAGAAAGAAAAAGTGATCTTTGAGTATGCTGGGGATGGGGGGTGGGAACAGCCATTAGAGAAAGTAATTAACAATGCAAGCACTATCTTGCTACAGAAAGTGTTCCAGAATTATTCCCTTTTTAGACAAAAATTAATGACTAATTTAAGCATATTCAGTCTAACAATTAATCAGTAGGAGCTCAGTGAAAGACTGTCAAAGAGTGGTGGAGGTGAAGTGCTCCAGGGATTTCCCCACACTGAATTTCTGCAGAGTGGTTAGGCAGAACAAAATCGCCAGCCTCCGACTTGCAAATCAGGGGTTTCTAGGGTTTTGAATTTGAGACCTTATTTTTTAAATAGTAAAATTATAGGGCATTAAATATACAGTATCTGGTTCGTAACTGCTAAAAAGATACAACTGATCTAAATCTAAATCACAGGAACACCACCACATGTTAACAAGACTATTTTCATATAACTACGCATCGGTGTTATTCTCATATAGCTGACTTACATAAGGTGCTACATTTTTCAGGATGCTAGTTTTACACATGCAAAATTTGTGGGATATAGGACAGACAGACAAGGGTATGGAAGCTCACCACACCAGTGGTCTAGTTCTCTGTGCGAATGTTCAGAAGCCACAAAACTGGTCAAAATGAGGGTGAAGAAGTTATGAACATTGCAGTAATACATCCATCCCAATTTACTCTTGTAAATTTTGTTGTTGTTTTTTTTAATATGGGGCCTTATCAAATTACCTTTGGAGTCCACAGCAAGACTCCTGTTGACTTTAATGGGTTACTTGCCTTTATGTAAACAGGTAAGAAGCTCTTCATGGCCTGATGAAGTGGGAAAATCGTCAGGGTGACAATACTATTCCATTGTCCTTTGCTTGTGTAGGCTTCAACTGCATCTTTGTGGTCTGTGTCTTTTAGTCTTACTAAAGGCTATGTTACAAAGTTAGGTTGACCTAAGTTACCTTGTGTCGGCCTATCTGTGCATGTGTCCATGTTCAAATGTCTCCCATTGATAAAACACCCCTTTACAGCAATGCAGTAACACATCCTCCCCAATGGCATTGAGCCATGGTCATTGCAGTGCAAGTCCTACAGCATCTGTCTCAATGCCCAACAGTGACTGCTCCGGTTACAGTTGTGAACTCCCCTGTTCAAGCCACACAACTCTTCAAAACCCTCACGTATTTTAAAAACAATTTCTGATTGCCACATATCTATGACTGCTTTTGTAGCTGTGCTTGCACAGTCTCTTCTTCCAAAGGTGCAGCAGATCCAATAAGGCTATTTAATTTGGGAAGCCAGAATGTGTAGCCAGCATGGTCAATTGAGCAGGTTCCCACAACAATGGAGAGCTGTAAAGCGTGTTCACCAAGGAAGGCAATCTACAAGCAGATTTCATGGGGGGATGCAGGTGAAGGAGTATGATGGGGATCAGCAGCAGTGCTGTGTGAAAGTGAAGGAACTTTGTCAGGCCAAGGCCAGGGAGGCTAAAAGTCAGTCTGGTGCCAAGTCAGACATACTGCTTTTACTATGAGCTACATGCCATAATTAGAGTACTGAGGTACGATTTTCCTCAAAAGTAGACATTCCCTTGTTGACAAGTATTTGCCAGTTATCCCTCTCCTGGGCTGCTGTCTCCCAGTGTGCGGTGTCAACATCACATCTCTTGATGTTTATCTTGAGGGCGTCTTTAGTGTTTTTGGCCTCCTTTCTCCTTTAGTGAGTTGGGCACACAGCAGTTGTTTTGTTAAGCATACACCAGGCATGTGCACACAGTGCCCACTCCACCTCAGCTGGTGCTGGATAATCAGGGCCTCAACACTGTAGATGTCAGCCTCTGTGAGGACACTGACATTAGTGCAATGATCCTCCCACTCTACATGAGGATCTTGCAAAGAAAGTGCTGGTGCTGACTTCCCCAGTGTTTTCTGTAGGTCATCCAAGTCTCACAACCATAGAGGAGAGTAGGGATTACACCGCTTTATAAACGAAAAGTTCAGTATGTGTTCTTATGTCATTGTTGAACAGCCGGTGAGATAGTCTGCCAAAGGCAAGGCTGGCACAACAAATTGTGCTGAATCTCAACATCTGTCTGCCCTCTGTGAGAGATGGCCACCAAGATAGGCAAAGTGTTCTACATTTTCCAGATCTTGTCATAGATCTTCCTTGCTGGGTCTGATGATTGAGCAGGGACTGGTTGGAGGAGAACTTTTGTTTTGCCCATGTTCAGAGTTAGCCCTAGGCTTTTGTAATCTTCAGAGAAACAAGTAAGGGCTGTTTGAAGAGCCTCCTCTGTGCGCACGTGCAACTCCAGCACACAATCTGTGTACTGGAGTTCAGTTGTTGCTGATATTACTTTAGTTCTGGCAATGGAGACAAGATTGAGGAAGTTGCTTTCAGTCTGATATTGGATGCCAATGCCTTATGGTAGACAGTCTTGGGTTAGTGTTTTCATAGCTGCTTAGAAAAAAAATGGAGAAAATGGTGGGTGCCAGTACACAATGCTAGTGTGCTTTTTATGCTAGTTTGGATGACAAAAGGCTCAGCGGTAGAGCCACTGCACAGGATGGAGGCAGTCATCTGGTCATGGAGGAGCCTTGCAAATGGTGATAAAATTTGCTTAGGCAGCCAAACTTTGACATGGAGTTTCCACAGAGCCTCATGGTTGACAGAGTTGAAGGCTTGGGTCAGATTGATAAAGGCCATATACAGCTCCTGGTGGTGGTCTTGACATTTTTTCTGGATCTGCCTGGCTGCGAAAATCATGTCAGTTGTGCGTTGAGGGTCTGAAGATGCACTGGGACTCTGGTAGTACTTCCTCTGCAAGAAGGAGCAGGCAATTCAGTAAGATTCTAGCAAGAATCTTCCCAGTGATGGAGAGGAGGGCAATGCCTTCATAGTTGCTACAGTTGGCCCTGTCTCTCTTTTTGAGAACAGGGATGAAGTCAGCAGGGATTTCTTTGGTGCACCAGAATTTGAGGAGCAACAAATGAAGCTTGTTAGTGTTTCGCCACACTTTCAGTACTTTATCTGGTATGCCATCTGAACCAGGTGCTTTGTTGTTCTTCATTTCTTTAATTGCTTTGCAGACCTCCTCAGGTGTTGGTGGGTTGGCAAGAGTTTCCCAGATTGAATGCTGAGGGATGGAGTCGATGGTGTCATTGGTCACAGCTGATTCTTGATTTAGAAGCTTTTAGTAGTATGCCTTCCAGCGCTCTTTGATGGATTTGTAATCTTTAGGAAGGGTACCACCACCAGGGGTTTACAGCTATTCTGTGAGCCAAGATCTTTTGAGATTCCACCACAGCCTAGCCAGCCAAGCACAGAGGACCCCAATCCAGGGGAAGGATCGATATGCATTGTCCCTTACAATGTTTAAATGTGAAGATTAGGGCTGTCAATTAATTGCAGTTAACTCATGTGATTAACTCAAAATTAATCACGATCAATCAGTTTTAATTGCACTGTTAAACAATAGAACACCAACTGAAATTTGTTAAATATTTAGATGTGTCTACATTTTCAAATATATTGATTTCAATTACAAACACAAAGTATACACTGCTCACTATTTTTTATTACAAATATTTGCACTGTAAAAAACAGTATTTTTCAATTCACCTCATACAAGTACCGTAGTGGAATCTATCATGTAAGTGCAACTTACAAATGTAGAATTTGTTACATAACTGCATGCAAAACAATGCAAAAAACTTGAGTGGACTTGTAGGCTCTAGTCCTACTTCTCATTCAGCCAATTGCTGATGATTCTTCCACGCTGATCATTCTTCCAACCTGATTATGCTCGTAAAAAAAAAATGCAATTAAATTTGTGACTGAACTCCTTGGGGGATAATTGTATGTCTCTGGCTTGGTGTTTTACCCACATTCTGCCATATATTTCATGTTATAGTAGTCTCAGATGATTATTCAGCACATGTTCATTTTAAGAACACTTTCATTGCAGATTTGACAAAGTGCAAAGAAAGTACCAATGTGAGATTTCTAAAGATAGCACTCAACCCAAGATTTAAGAATCTTAAGTGCCTTCCAAAATCTGAGAGGGATGAGGTGTGGAGCATGCTTTCAGAAGTCTTAGAAGACCAACACTCCAATGTGGAAACTACAGAACACAAAAACCACCAAAAGAGAAAATCAACCTTCTGCTGGTGGCATCTGCTTCAGATGAAAATGAACATGCATCAGTTTGCACTGCTTTGGATTGTTATAGAGCAGAACCTGTCATCAGCCTGGACGCTTGTCCTCTGGAATGGTGGTTGAAGCATGAAGGGACATATGAATCTTTAGCGCATCTGGCATGTAAATATCTTGCAATGCCGGCTACAACAGTGCCATGGGAACATCTGTTCTCACTTTTAGGTGTCCTTGTGAACAAGAAGCGGACAGCATTATCTCCTGCAAATGTAAATAAACTTGTTTGTCTTAATGATTGGCTGAACAAGAAATAGGACTGAGTGGATTTATAGGCTCTAAAGTTTTACATTGCATTCAAAAATAAAAAGGTTTTTTGGTATGTAATCCTACATTTTAAAGTTCAACTTTTATGATGAAGAGATTGCACTACAGCACTTGTATTTGGTGAATTGAAAAATACTTTATTTTTACTGTGCAAATATTTGTAATCAAAAATATGAAGTGAGCACTCTACGCTGTATTCTGTTATAATAGAAATCAATATATTTGAAAATTTAGGAGACATCCAAAAATATTTAAATAAATCATATATTCCTTTCCCATGCCACTCCATGTCAGCTTCAGCAGGCACCATGGCAGTGAACAAGCAAGCAGCATACAGGCCTATGTGGCTTTGGGATGCCAGTAGCAGTTATGCTCTGTGCTTTGGTTACCCTCAGGTGTGAGATATCAGGTACAACCAGTGGTGGTTGTGGAAAATAGTACTGTATCATAGAAACAGGGATCAAAACATTGTTTTATACACCTAATAATTCTCTCCTCAGACCCTGGCCTCTGGCAGGACATACTCATGATGGCTGGAGTGTGATATTTTGCAGAAGAGCTCTAAAGTTAAAATGTCAATAACCATGTCTTGTTTAAAAAGAAAAAAAAACTTATGGTAAAATAAGGGAAAGGAGTTCTGAAGCTTATCTTTTGCTTTCCATTATGACTGTAAATCTACCTCTGTCCATTTTATCTGTCACTGCTGCCATTGCAGCCTTGAGGAGCTTAGCCACTTCAACTGTCAATGCAAGCTCCTATTCCCGCATCCATCTGCCAGCGTGCACACAGATCCACCCTCCACACTCATGGAAAGCCTGACCTCCATGAGAAGAAGAAAGAAGCGGACTAGGGAGGACACGTTCAGTGAGCTCCTCTAAGTCAGTGCTGCATCAGACCCTGAACAGAGGGCCTGGATGGTGAGCATAGCAGATAGCCTGGAGAAGGAAAGCTGACAGAAGAAAGGCCCAGGAAAAAGGAGAGGAAGATGCACACGGACCTAATGGGTCTTTTCAGGCAGACACAGCTGCTACAAATTGTTGGTGACCAGCAGGTCCACCAGTAACAGTCCTTGCCTCCCTTTGCAGTCAATGGAGTTCTCATACACAGACCCAACATTCCACATGGCATCATCCTAGATCATGAGGGTTGGAAGGGACCTCAGGAGGTCATTTAGTCCAACCCCTGGCTCAAAAGCAGGACCAATCCCCAACTAAATCATCCCAGCCAGGGCTTTGTCAAGCCTGACTTTGAAAACCTCTAAGGAAGGAGATACCACCTCCCTAGGTAATCCATTCTAGTGCTTCACCACCCTCCTAGTGAAAAAGTTTTTCCTAATATCCAACCTAAACCTCCCCCCCGCCACTGCAGCTTAAGACCATTACTCCTTGTTCTGTCATCTGCTACCACTGTGAATAGTCTAGATCCAGGCTCTTTTCAACTACCTGAAAGGGGGTTCCAAGCAGCTATCAAATCCCCCCTCATTCTTTTCTTCCGCAGACTAAACAATCCCAGTTCCCTCAGCCTCTCCTCATAAGTCAGGTGTTCAAGTCCCCTAATCATTTTTGTTGCCCTCCACTGGAGGTTTTCCAATTTTTTCACATCCTTCTTGTAGTGTGGGGCCCAAAACTGGACACAGATCTCCAATGAGGCCTCATCATTGCAGAATAGATGGGGAATGATCACGTCCCTTGATCTGCCGGCAATGCTCCCACTTGTACAGCCCAAAATGCCTTTAGCCTTCTTGGCAACTGACGCAAGCAGCCAAGTATGCAAGAGGGATACACTAACTACAAACATGTCTCTGTGAAACTGCTGCAGTGTAGACATGGTGTAGGTGAAGAAGAAATGACAGACATTCTTTTGTTCATGTAGTTGTTTCAATAGCATAAAATAGGATTGTATTAACCTTCATTGCAAGCCTTCAAGTCTGAGCTTTATGCAAACCCCGTGCTGATAGCTATCCAAGTCCTCTTCAAGGTTTATCAGATTTCTCACCAGTGTAACACCATCACCCAATAATCCTAGACACCGCACTTTTTCCCTCCTAGGATTCAGAATTTCAAGTTTAGTGTAATTAGCATAGCATCATTGAAATCAATGGAGCTATAGTAATTTACACCAGCTAAGAATCTGACCTAGATATCTTGTATTGGAAAGGGGGTGGATCCAGAAATGTAGGTTTTGGTCCCCTCTCTAATCCTTCATTTCTTCCTGGTATTCTCATATCATAAACTGTTCAGGGCAGGAACTGTCTTTGATGAGTGGCCAGCACCTAAATATTGAGCGTACCATTATAATACAAATAATTGTATTAACAGACTAATATCCATAATGCTCATTGAACTGATTATAAAAGATTGGAGTTCAAAATGTACAGGGGGAACAAAGCTTTAAATATATTACATATAAATTCCCTTTATTAATGCTATGCTTATTGTACAAGTAAAGATAATAAGTCTCTGAAGTTCTAAGTACTTTAAAAAGGTGAGGATTGTTCCCATTTCACAGATGAGGAAACAGGGAAAGCACAGATCATTTGAGTGATCTGCCCAAAGTCCCATAATAAGTCTGTAGCACAGTTGAGAATAGAATTCTTGTCTTCAGTGCTGGACATTCAGCCTATCGCTGGACCACACTGTATTGCTCTATTTTTTAGGGGGCTTTAAAAAAAATGTGAACCCTCCTCCCCGCCACAAAACATTGATGCTCGTGTTGAGTTTTGGGGAAAAACACTGAGGTCAGTATTTGGCTAACCTGACCAAGTTACTTGACCCTTTCTTAGTATTCACCAAACAGTTTAATCTGCAGCAGCTCAGACTGTAGTGCTCAGCCCTATTTTATGGAAATACAAAGATTCTCTTTCCTTTTAACTATTTACTTGAGGCTGTGTTAAAAGGGATGAGTTTAATCTTAAATTAACGTCCTTTTATAGCTATGCAGAGTCTTTTATGGGAATATGGCCCTGAAAAGCAAACAGCAGATGTTGCTTCACAAAAATCAGTTTGCATAAATATCACATTTTCACCCAACAGTCAATAAATGCAGTTCCTTACAGCAACATTATACATAAAAATGATAGAACCCATCAAGATTCTGCCAAGATGAGTGTTTCAAATAATAAATATCTGAATAAAAGATGTCACAGATTAGATTTAAGTCTCATGAGATTGCAACATCACTGCACAAGATTTATGGTAGATTGGTGAAGCTAAAGGACTTTTAACAACTGAGTAAGTATTTTTCCCCCCCACTAAGGCACATTTTTGAAGATTGCGCTGTAGCTAGTATGCTTATATAGACTTTTTTCCTTAGTCAGTGCAAACAAAACAACATTTTTTTTAAGTGTCATGGTGGATTCAAGGGAACCACACTTTCAATTGTATCGCAACATCCTACAGTACTTTATTAGGATCGCCAGTGCTGATTATCCAACAGGCTACTTGAGCCAGAGATAAGTAGCCCTGAAGCTAGACCAGAACAGCAGCTAGTATAGAAGAAATACGACAATACAAAACTGTGATGTAATCCAAAAAAAAAAAAGTAGCTGGCAATATGCCAAAATACCACCTGCAACAAGATGTCAACCTCCTCCAAGGCTTGGTTCTACAGGATGAACAGGACACATCTAAATAAAATTAGAAGGACAATAGCTCTCAGGCACCCATAATACTACTGACTGTGACTGTGTTGTCAGTGGTTGTGTGAATTCTGTCAGCACATATGAAGAGCAATAAGAGGCTCCAGCTGATGAATCCACCTCAACAGTCCAAAAGGCCACTGCATAAGGAACTGTTTTGAGAATAAGAATTGCAACAAAAAGCCACTGAAGTTCAGAGATGACAGCTTGTGATAAATGCCTAATATACAGTCTTCCCTATTAGATATATATGCAATTACATTTATGAATTCACTGCATTCACTTGTGGGTTTTTTGGTTGGTATTTTATTTGTAGTTCATTTCAGAATGTGACAGGAGTATTACCCTTTGGATATTAATCTTTTATGATGTGTCAGAGGCCACAAGATAAAGATCCACATCTAACCAGCTCTCCTGTAAGACTTTAATAAGAAGGTAAATCTCCAAATGCAGTTCAGAATTTCAGGAATTTATCTGAAATTTATGTAGCCATGAAGCCATTCTGGTGAGAGGAAATGTTACTGTCAACCCTAACTTATTTACTTGGGTAATTTAGGGCCCAGCCCTGGGAGGGGAATGGGAACCACAATAAGGAGGAAGAGGTGCCACCCATCACCCTCTTCTAGGGAGCCCCTCTTCTCTCCTCCCCTTATACAAATCTCCTGACATTATGGTTGGTTTCTAGGCATAGAACAGACAGCAGATCACATCATGAAGAAATGATGGAGATGGCAGGTAGACCCTAAAAAAATGGGCATACTGGGTCAGACCAACGGTCCATCTAGCCCAGTATCTTGTCTTTGATAGTGGCCAGTACCAGAGCTTCAGGGGGAGTGTATAGAACAGGGCAGTTGCAGTGATCCACCCCCACTTCCCCTCCTGGCAGACAGAGGTTTAGGGTCACTCCAGGTCCAGGGATACGGCCCTGCACATCTTGGCTAATAACTAATATCCTCCATGAATTTATCTAGTTCAAGGAAGCACAGAGGCAGAGCTGGGAATACTATAAAAAAGGTCCAATCCAGCTGCTACTGACTTCAAGGTGAGCTGGGCTGAAACCTAAACCAGGTATGAGTCTCATTTCACTGAGAGAGAGTGGTTGTGATGTTAAGTAGAGGGACGGGCAGCTTCTGAGGAAACAGAAGGAAAGAGCAGTAGCTAGGATGGAAGCATTTGATTGAGGGGGCATGAGAGGGATTGAGGATACAAAAGAAGGGGTTTACACATCCTCAGTGTTCTAACATTTAAAATAATTTTTCAAACCAGCATTGATTTTGCATGTTTAGTATTAAGACTAACAATCAAAACAAACTGCCTATTGTCTGTAGTGTTTACTGGCTATTGTATGTTTTAGAGGCTCAGTCAGTTTAGTGATTCTATTTCTAGATAAAAAAGAATCGAGACAGCAGGTGCTATTAGTGTAATAAAGTGGAGTGTTCAGATGTCTGATCTACGAGTGTCACAGGCAAAAGCGACTGTTGGCACGGAGTTAAAAAAATTTCTTGTATGTCACTCAATATACATTGTTTAAAGAATAACCGTTGTGTCTATTTTTGTCACATTTAAATGCCAGATTGGGGCTGTCAAATGTGACTGAATTTGTCAATGAGGAGAAGGATGTAGAGGGAATTAGAAGGCCGCAAAATACATGATTTGGGAAGTTAATTACAACTACAGTCGGTATATGCAAATATCATATGTGTTTGTTAAATCAAATCACTGAAGTTTATACTGGTGTCTTCAACATGTCATTCCACCAGACTGTTCCTTGGGAATATGCTTATTAAGTTAAATCATTAAATGCTGTGATATACATTAGTCATTCTATGCATTTAGAATCTGAAAATGTTTTGTCGGTATTCTAATTTGGGACTAATCTAATTGTAAAAGGTTATTAGCTAAAAAAGTATTGCTTCTTGCATATTGAAGGTCATTTTGCAGATTGCATACAATACATAATAGGTAGCCAACTTTTATTAATACAAAAATCAAATTAGAAGGCTCTCTCTAATTGGGCTAAGGAACCTCAGAATCACCACAATTTGTTCTACACCCAGAAAGGAAAAATGCTGAGTAATTTTTTACTTATCAGCATGAATGAATATGAACTATTCTGCAGTCAGGTAGTAAATATAGAAATCCTGATCTAGACATACCCTTAGACGTGGTCGAATTAGCATTGCTTCATATTGTTCTCACTTAATCCACATGGGGTTTTATTGCCCCAGAAACATAAAATGAGATAATTTTATGCTAAAAACCACACACACACACACCTGAGTCTTTTTCCCCTGTCAGAATTATTAGTCATCTCTCTTGATGGAAGGGATGAATGCAAAGTGCTGCAGTATGCCTTGGACTATGTACCACATTGAGCTTCTAATGATATGCTGCACCAATGATAAAGAAAGCCCTCACATAGCTCTGCAAGCTCCCCAGTCACACTTCTCTGGGGCAGCTGATCAACTTTGTGACATATTAGACGTCAACCATAGGCAGGAGAGACTTATTTATGACTTCATACATATTTCACAGCATGAGTCCAAACTGCCCTGCAACCTTTAGTTCCAGCAACATATTCCAATAGCCTGTAAGTGACACTTTATAATGTGTTGCTCTTTAAGGACTTTCATACAGTTAATGCACCTGCTTCACTATTTTAATTCCTTGGACTCCTGGATTCATTCATGCACAGACTTGTAGATTACTCTAGCCAAGACACTCCCTGGATAGTACTCTCAGTTTTGACAATAAGCCTAGATAACTCTGCATTACCCTGAGTACAGCTAAGCTCTTGTACTTTCTTTTCAGTGTCTCATTTTAAAGTTAAGTGAAGCGGCAATAAAGAACACATTTCAGGGAATGCTAAATTCCTTAGTGCCATGCCATGTACAACTAAGCACCCCCCCCCAAAAAAAATAATCTAAACTACTTTTCTTTTTCCTCCTGAAGGTGACTCTTACATTTGAGAAAAATCCCTTCATCTGTCCAAGTTGAGTGACAGACAAAAATAAATTGTTCCTATGTCAAAAATAATCTGAAATGCTTTTACTCTATCCCATATGATTCAGTGTTTGAATTTAGACATTTCAAAAACTTATCGCAAAAGGAATCCTCAATGTGAAGCAAACGTCACTAAAATCCATATAAATATGGATATTAGTAATGCTCAGAAGTGATATTTCTATCACTGGGTGCATTTCCTTTGTTGAAAAGAACTGGGAGATTGAAAAAGAGCCCTGATCCTGATTACTTATCCCTATTTTACACAGGTGTAATTACTGTGGTGTCAATAAAAATAGCCCCAATACAAACCAGCATAAGTAAAATACAGATCAGGCTTGTGGTCTGTAAAAACCAACACAGGGCAGTCAGCCTGACAATTGACAATCCAACTGACCTTGTGAAGGGAGGGAGCATTTCTAGCATGTCAGCGAACCAGATACAGACTAAAACATGACACTTTGTCCTAATTGCCAACACTTCTTACCATAGGAGAACACAAATAGCACGAACACCAGAGAAATATTCAATATCTATGAATAACCCACTTACAGATTTGTGTATGAATAAAGTGAATCCTATTTAGTACCAATATGCAGTTTATGCTGTACACAAATAGAAAAGGAGTACTTGTGGCACCTTAGAGACTAACCAATTTATTTGAGCATAAGCTTTCGTGAGCTACAGCTCACTTCATCGGATGCATCCACAGTATGCATCCGATGAAGTGAGCTGTAGCTCAGGAAAGCTTATGCTCAAATAAATTGGTTAGTCTAAGGTGCCACAAGTACTCCTTTTCTATTTGCGAATACAGACTAACACGGCTGTTACTCTGAAACCTGTACACAAATAGTTTCTAAAGTGGCGGCAGGAGACAAACTTGTTTTGATTTAGTTTTATTTTGTCCTGATTCAAGCTGTTCATATCACTAAAGAATGTTAACTTAATAATTAAATGGGTCTCCTGGAATATAAAGGGTTATTAACCCTATTAAAATATATTCTCAATTCTTAAAAACAGAGAATGTTGACATGGACATGCTCCAGGAGATACAGTTCACAAGCTTCAAGCTTTGTCAAATGTATAGCGATTGGCTAGTCCTCTCAATTTATAGTTGCTTTAATCCAAAAAGCAAGAGGCATCGCTATACTAATACATAAAAAGTCGTGTTAATATTTTGAGCACAAGATCTGACAGAGGGGATATTTACTGACTTCAAAGCTGAAATTGGCATTTCTGTAATCATCTTTCCAATCTTTACATCCCAATATTTTCCACACTTTTCTTTATTATAGGTGGGTACTTTAACAAAAGTCTATATCCAGTCCTTGATAAGTATCAGTCTTGCTGTGTGTGAGGCACTTCTTACATACATGGCTGATTTAGACTTACAAAATGTGTGGAAAAATTGGGAAATCCTATGGCTAAAGACAAAAGGATTTTTTTTTCCTGCAGCTCATTCAACATATTCAAGACACTTTTAGTGTCACATGACTTGACAAATTCAGTCACTGACCTTGGCATTGGTACTATTGCTATATTGGACCATGTTTGTATATATACATCTTTTAGGTCCCCCAGGATATACATCCCCAGCTGGAATGCCTCTCTGCTGTTCGATACATGATTTGTTAATTCTATCCAGCAGGGAGTTAGAATTAAAAAGAGAAACAAATGCCCCTACTGTTGCCACACTTTGGGAAGCCTTTAACATCTTCAGAGGTCACATAATCTGAGGGAGGCAACCTAGTGACAGAGGATGTGGAAAAAGCTAATGTGCTCAATGCTTTTTTTGCCTCTGTCTTCACTAACAAGGACAGCTCCCAGACTGCTGCACTGGGCACCACAACATGGGGAGTAGATGGCCAGCCCTCTGTGGAGAAAGAGGTGGTTAGGGACTATTTAGAAAAGCTGGACGTGCACAAGTCTATGGGGCCGGACGAGTTGCATCCGAGAGTGCTAAAGGAATTGGCGGATGTGATTGCAGAGCCATTGGCCATTATCTTTGAAAACTCGTGGCGAACGGGGGAAGTCCCAGATGACTGGAAAAAGGCTAATGTAGTGCCAATCTTTAAAAAAGGGAAGAAGGAGGATCCTGGGAACTACAGGCCAGTCAGCCTCACCTCAGTCCCTGGAAAAATCATGGAGCAGGTCCTCAAGGAATCAATCCTGAAGCACTTACATGAGAGGAAAGTGATCAGGAACAGTCAGCATGGATTCACCAAGGGAAGGTCATGCCTGACTAATCTAATAGCCTTCTATGATGAGATTACTGATTCTGTGGATGAAGGGAAAGCAGTGGATGTATTGTTTCTTGACTTTAGCAAAGCTTTTGACACGGTCTCCCACAGTATTCTTGTCAGCAAGTTAAAGAAGTATGGGCTGGATGAATGCACTATAAGGTGGGTAGAAAGTTGGCTAGATTGTCGGGCTCAACGGGTAGTGATCAATGGCTCCATGTCTAGTTGGCAGCCGGTGTCAAGTGGAGTGCCCCAGGGGTCGGTTCTGGGGCCGGTTTTGTTTAATGTCTTCATAAATGATCTGGAGGATGGTGTGGATTGCACTCTCAGCAAATTTGCGGATGATACTAAACTGGGAGGAGTGGTAGATACGCTGGAGGGCAGGGATAGGATACAGAGGGACCTAGACAAATTGGAGGATTGGGCCAAAAGAAACCTGATGCGGTTCAATAAGGATAAGTGCAGGGTCCTGCACTTAGGACGGAAGAACCCAATGCACAGCTACAGACTAGGGACCGAATGGCTAGGCAGCAGTTCTGCGGAAAAGGACCTGGGGTGACAGTGGACGAGAAGCTGGATATGAGTCAGCAGTGTGCCCTTGTTGCCAAGAAGGCCAATGGCATTTTGGGATGTATAAGTAGGGGCATAGCGAGCAGATCGAGGGACGTGATCGTTCCCCTCTATTCGACATTGGTGAGGCCTCATCTGGAGTACTGTGTCCAGTTTTGGGCCCCACACTACAAGAAGGACGTGGATAAATTGGAGAGAGTCCAGCGAAGGGCAACAAAAATGATTAGGGGTCTGGAACACATGACTTATGAGGAGAGGCTGAGGGAACTGGGATTGTTTAGTCTGCGGAAGAGAAGAATGAGGGGGGATTTGATAGCTGCTTTCAACTACCTGAGAGGTGGTTCCAGAGAGGATGGTTCTAGACTATTCTCAGTGGTAGAAGATGACAGGACAAGGAGTAATGGTCTCAAGTTGCAGTGGGGGAGGTTTAGGTTGGATATTAGGAAAAACTTTTTCACTAAGAGGGTGGGGAAACACTGGAATACGTTACCTAGGGAGGTGGTAGAATCTCCTTCCTTGGAAGTTTTTAAGGTCAGGCTTGACAAAGCCTTGGCTGGGATGATTTAATTGGGGATTGGTCCTGCTTTGAGCAGGGGGTTGGACTAGATGACCTCCTGAGGTCCTTTCCAACCCTGATATTCTATGATTCTATGAATCACTTATGCTACCTTTAAAAAGCAATGGAGAGAACACAGAACTGGTATCCTTGTGAAGGAAATTAAAACCTTGGATATATACGTTTCTGCCGCTTTGCAGAGAAACTCAGAACCCTCACTCTAAGATATGAGATCAACACACTTCTGTCCCAAAAGGTTGAGTTTGCTATATTCTGTTTGAAGCAAAACTGTTGAGAGAGCGGGCAAGCTGTTGGCCTATAGACTTAAGGGAAGAGCTAGCAAACAAGATTGTTTGCTACTTATTGCTACTATTGACAATAGCAGCAATACATAGCTTACAACACAATCAGGTTATTAACCAACAATTTCATTGGTTTTACTCAAAACTATATTTTGCTGAAGGGGGAATCAGTAAAGATGCCCTAGGTAATTTTTAATGGATCATCCCTGCCACAACTCTGACTCTCAGAAGGAAATTTTAGATGCCCCTCTAGGAAAAAGGGAGGGGGGAGAGAATCACCAAACTGACTCAGGCTATAAAAGAAATTAAGGTCAGAAACTCCTGATGTAGACAGGTTCCCAAATGATTTGGGGGTGGGGGCACGCACAGGTAGGAAAAGGCACTTCCCTGAAATTTTAACACCTAGATTACTGATTATCTTCAAGGAGTCCAAGAATGAGTAAACTCTCCTGCTTATTCTAAAAGAAGCTGCAATTTCAGTTATTCCTCAACCTGGGAGAGAGCTTGGACTAAGTAGTAATTACAGACCAATTTCTTTAATCAATTGTAATGCTAAGATTTTAGCTAAAGCTCTTGCTATGTGATTGGTCAAAATTCCTCACGTTACACACACAGATCAGAGAATCGGTAAACCCTGTCCCACTTTCAGGAATTGTAGGATTAAATTATTATAGATTTGATGGCTCTAGAGCTCCCACACCACCACCTGTGAGGGCAGTCTGGTCAAACTTGGCTAGCAAGTTCTGCTTCCATATAGAGGTGGTCCTGTGGAGCAATCCTCTCCTTAAAATCAGTGGCAAAACCTTGCTGTGGAGGGATGACTGTCACAACTAACAATGAAAATTTAAACCATTTGTAGATCTTCAGCTGCCATTTGGCCTACCCTGGTCCAGAGCATGGAAATTTCTGCTATTCAAGAATTTAGTTTAAAGTGTTTTTGGACCAGATGCATCCAAAGTTCCAGACATTTTTTAAGGAAAACTTCCGATTTACAGAGCCAGGGTATCCATTTATGATTTTTAGACCCAAAAAAGTCTGTTAAAGATTGATAATTTGATGGTTGCTTAGGAAAGATTTGGATACACAGCTTTCCAACACAAGGGAACACAATAGGATCTATGTTTAAAAAGCAATTAGAGACTTGGGACTATGGTTTGTTCACTAAAAGGCACTTTCAAATATACTGGTCCCCATATAGGCTAATGGTAATGGGCCTCAAAATGCTGACCACTCTTTGAAATGCAACTCCCTTGGTGCTACACCAGCTCATATGTTCGGGGAGTGGCCCTATATCAAGAATTTAGGCTACAAAGTGGGTCAAAGAACCAGTTTGATATTGGATGCTAAGTTGGAGCCCTCCCATTTATGTTTTATTCTTGGACATATTCCTGATACCTGGAGGTTGCCTGGTAAGAAGGTGGTGTGGTTCCAATGCACAAGTTTGGTTGCTAAAAAATTAATTCAGCAAAAATGAGCAGGGGAAGTCTGTTGAAGTGATGTGGCTGACCTCACAGCTGATAAGTGCAATGCCCAAAAAATTCAAAGCAATATGGGCTGCCTTTTTAGAGGTTTATGATTAATGGAGACCCTGAAGATAAATGTTTCGCTTCCCCTCCCTTTATCCTAGCCCTCTTTACTTACTTGTGTACTGTGACAAATCTGGTTTTGGTTGTATTTGTTGAGTTTGGAAAAAAAAATAGAATGTTTGTGAAGTATGAAGGGGACAAAGGGGGAAGTATGTTTTGTCACTTTAAAATATTGTCCCATATCTTTAAGTCAATATGCAAAAAGTCAATGATAAATTATGCAGAGTTGCTGATCAGGCATTCCTGCTGAGAAGGACCACAGCCAAACTGCATTAATCTCAGGGCAAGTTACAAGATACTCATTCTTGCCTTCAGGACAAGCTCTCCCTGCCTGCTAGAAGAATTTAGACATCTTTTCTTAGTATGAAAAGTGTCTCTACCCTGAAGATAATTAAGCAAAAACACTAGAATATGAGCGAGTCCAGCAATTCAGACCTCCTGTGTTACCTGCAGCTGCAATAGTCATGATTCTCAATTTACTCCTTCAGCATTCACTGTTTGATTTCCCTCCATCGGATAACAGTTCCAATGTCTGCTATAGTGAGTACCTTCTGCTCGGACATTTCTGGCTTATGCACACCTGGGTGGGAAAAAGAGGGGAGTCGACTGAGACAGGAAGGCTTTTATCCCTATTGAAAACTTTAAGGGAATAAAGTCTTATGTCTAGAAAAAGAGGGGAAGGATAATCTTGTGGTTAAGGCACTGACTGGTACTCAAGAGATCTGGGTTCAGTTATTTAATCTCTCTATGCCTCAGTTCCTTGTCTGCAAAATTCTCCCACTTTGTCTGCGTTTAGACTGTAAGTGCCTCAGGGCAAGTACTTGTATACAATGGCTCTTGATCTCAGTTGGAGCCTCTAAGAAAAATAGATACAAGATTGCCTTTCTCTGTCCCTTTCTGTGCCTCAGCTCATCCCCTGTACTCTGCTCTATGTGCCCCTTCTCCTGTCTCTTCAAGAAGGCCCTCTCTATTTGACGACTAAGAAGCACATCCCCATGGTCCCCAGTCTCCTAAGTCCAGCACATATCCCTTCCAGTCTCCTGTTTCCCCAACCTGCCCCCTCATGCTTCGCCCATGACTTCTACCTGATCCCCCGCTCCTGCCCCTCTCCGGCTCAGCCATGGAACTGCAGTGGCAAAGCCTGCAACAAGCAGCAAATCCATTTATATTTATAAACCTTCTCATTATTCGCTACACATGAGGCCCAGACCATAGCTACAGGAAACGGAAAAAAATGGGTGAAGAAAAAATCCTGAAAACACACCAACCAAATTATTGCGTCCTGCCACTGTAAGGCACACTAACCTCAAGGCAGGTTTCAGAGTAACAGCCGTGTTAGTCGGTATTCGTAAAAAGAAAAGGAGTACTTGTGGCACCTTAGAGACTAACCAGTTTATTTGAGCATGAGCTTTCGTGAGCTACAGCTCACTTCATCGGATGCATAGCATATCGTGGAAACTGCAGAAAACATTATATACACACAGAGACCATGAAACAAAACTTCCTCCCACCCCACTCTCCTGCTGGTAACAGCTTATCTAAAGTGATCATCAAGTAGAGCCATTTCCAGCACAAATCCAGGTTCTCACCCTTCCCCCTCCCCCCCCCCCCCCCACACATACATTGAGCATGAGCTTTCGTGAGCTACAGCTCACTTCCCCTCAAGGCGTTTCTCTGAAATGGAAGTCAGGGTTTTTCCCCAGCATGGTCCCTTTTACGCCTTCAAAACAAAATGAAAGGAGTAAAAATGTAGGATCTACTTTTTTTTAATTTTGCTGTGTAAGCAAGATGCTCAGTTACCCTGTTCATTCCCCCTGCTAAGAGCTAGGATGAGAAGAGCTATTTCTCACTGCCTCTTTTATATCCTGGCTGTATAAATCTTCCCTGCCTAGCTAAGCCATGAACACAATTATACACTTTAAAATTATGTTTTCTTTATCATCCCCAGACATACTCAAGAGCAGAAGCCCAGCACTGCTGCTATGGCTAATAGGTTGGGAGGACTAGGTGGAGGCAAGACCACTAGCAGATGCTACATCCTTGTGAGAGGAAGGACGTGGAGAATGGGAGACATACAAACTTTATGGTGGACCATGGTCACTTATTTCATAGATATTTAGGTCAGAAGGGACCATTATGATCTAGTCTGACCTCCTGCACAACGCAGGCCACAGAATTTCACCCACCACTCCTACAAAAAGACACACCTATATCTGTGCTATTGAAGTCCTCAAACTGTAGTTTAAAGACTTCAAGGAGCAGAGAATCCTCCAGCAAGTGACCCAGGCCCCATGCTACAGAGGAAGGCAAAAAACCTCCAGGGCCTCTTCCAATCTGCCCTGGAGGAAAATTCCTTCCTGACCCCAAATATGGCGATCAGCCAAACCCTGAGCATATGGGCAAGATTCATCGGCCAGATACTACAGAAAATTCTTTCCTGGGTAACTCGGATCCCACCCCATCTAACATCCCATCACAGGCCATTGGGCCTATTTACCATGAATATTTAATTTCCAAAACCATATTATCCCATCATACCATCTCCTCCATAAACTTATCAAGTTTAATCTTAAAGCCAGAGATCTTTTGCCCCCACTGCTTCCCTTGGAAGGCTATTCCAAAACTTCATTCCTCTGATGGTTAGAAACCTCAGTCTAATTTCTAGTCTAAATTTCCTGGTGGCCAGTTTATATCCATTTGTTCTTGTGTCCACATTAGTACTGAGCTTAAATAATTCCTCTCCCTCTCTGGTATTTATCCCTCTGATATATTTATAGAGAGCAATCATATCTCCCCTCAACCTTCTTTTAGTTTGGCTAAACAAGCCAAGTTCCTTGAGTCTCCTTTCATAAGACAAGTTTTCCATTCCATTTCAGTTAATTTTCAAATGGAACTTACCAATGCATTTCACACAGAATACCAATAACCTTTGATTAGTACTGAACTGGGTCACATTCCAACAAGTGACATAAGGGGGCTGATAGAAGAGAGAGGCGGCTTATCCTATCTGTCCATTCTTCCAATAGTAGAGTACATAAATTACTATGCAGTGATGTGCACCAAACATTGTAGATTAGAATCTGGCTCATAATATTCCTTTAAACAACCCAATGCATATGACTGTTCTCCCCAAGTTGTGGAAACATGTAATAAATGATATTTATGAAGGCTAGATGAGTTGTAGCAGCTTATACAATTAAATTCTCAATTGATAACAAGCTCCATTAGAATATTTTAATTTCCGCTGTCATCGGTCTTGAATATTTATCTTATCTAGTAATTGTATTCATAATGGAAACCTTTGATGGATTTCATGTTATGCTGTTCGGAGTCATTGGATAATGCACACGATATCATTAAATTTGTATGGAAAATAGGCCATGCCGGCTTAGGTCTGAAGCTAGAAGTAAGAGTATAACTTAATTTTGCTGACATCTGAGAGAAGCTAGCTTTGTTTAAAAATAAATCCCTCAAATCTCAAGAAATTACACTTACTATCACATCTGCCTCTTGAAGGATGCAGTCTACAGAAGCTAAAAACACTAGTTTACTAGGAAACAGAACAGGCCACCTCCACGTTTTTTGTTTACAATATTGCAGATATTAAGTATTTACTAATTATGTAAATATTACTAATGTTCACTGAAGTTAAAAAAAGTCAGGTAGTTAAAAAAGCTAGAAAGTTTTGATTCATTTAACCCACCATGTCATACTTTATATACTCAAAAACAGCTCTCACATTAAACATTCCAATCTTCAAAGAAAGGAAGAAGCACAGATTCCCAATTACAAGCTTATTCCAGTAAAAGATTTGCTGCAAGATAAAATGGAGGATGTACATATAGCAGGGCAAAGAAGCCCTTTTTTAATTACTATGGATGGAGCAAAGCAAACCACCACTATTTGCACTTCAAAAGCCAGGCATTTTTTGCAAAAGTTAGAAAGGCTTATAAAGCGTATCATTTTAGGAAAACATATCAAAAAAAGACACCTCTACATTTTAATGTGTTTTTGTCTTGATCTGTAATTTTATTTTGATTCAATTCAAATTGCACTGAAGATTTATAATATTGACATGCTGGGCTTATTTTCTTAATACTGTGTTTTGAGTTCTCCCTTTTTCCTTTTCTATTGACTTTCCAGGTTATTTCATCAATATGTTTATATTGGCATTCTCTTGTGTATTCAGGGCATGACTAAACAGCAAAAGACTCATTCTCTTATCCTCTTTACATTCTCTACCTCACCTATTCTCTTGGCCAAGATGTAGACTAAGAGGGGCACAAACAGCAAAAAACCCACCACACTGAAGGGCAGGATTGTGGGGGGTTCATACTCCCCACAGATTCTGGGCCTTTGCAAACTGGAATTCTCCCCACAAGCACTGATATACTCCTAGTATATCCCTTCACCTCAGCCATGGCAACACATCAGGAGAGCTATTCACTTCAGCCATGTCAGTATCCTTTGCTAGCCCTGAGCACTCACAGGTGATTGAGAAAAGAGGAGGAGAGAAAAAAAAGTCTAGCAAGAAGCAGGGATATGAGAGAGAGGCTGGATGCAAAAGACCTGTGTGGGAGGTCAGAGAAAACATCCAATTGGTAAACAGAAAATAAAAGTCCAGAGTTGCAACTTAGGAAGTTACATGTGTTCAGGTTGCTGTGAAGGTGCCTCTTGCCCTAGTGCTGCTTCTGACTGCCAAAGCTTGCTTTGCCCTGGTAGCTCCTGTTTATCTCCCCAAGCCCTACTTGCTGAGGAAGAGTTGGTGAGATTTACAATTTGTTCACATAAGCTGTTTGAGTAATTAAAAGTAGTGAATTTATTTGCAAAGCTCAAAGGCTTTTCACTAACAATTCATGAATAGAACAGAGCTAAATTCACAACATATATTATCTTCACTGAGTAATTCAATCAGCTCTACTGTTGAGTGACATGCATCAGTTTCTGGGTCATAACAAGATAAATGAGGTATGTCCTTTGTGATAGCTCAGCATTTAACACATCCATCTTATGTTTTCGGCTGCCATGGGAAGGAATGACAAGGTGTGTAAATTTGGATGTCACAGTAGAATGGGGTTAAGTACTTCATGCCACTACACTTCTCCAAAGAGCACCTCAGAGGCTGAGCTTCGAAGAAAATGCAAAGCAGCTGAACGTGAGAACAGCAGAGGCTATTGCCCTACTATCACAACAGGCATATTGCTAAAGTGAACAAGGGCATCAGTTATAAAAACTGAACCTGCAAATTAACTGGAGTTAAATTCTGATGAAGCTTGGAAAGCTGAATGGAGTTCAAAAGAAATCACAAACATACGCCTTGTCAAAGACCGAATGCAGAAGATCCCTGGCTTTGGTCTCCCATGAAGCTCAAGAGCAACCCTAACCTGCATCCACACAAATCATGGCAGATGCAGATAAATGCTGCACAAATGGAAAATTAAAGCCTCTCCAGTGTATGACTGGTCACCCAGAACAGGCCATGGAACATAACGACAATGCCCGATTCACAAATATGAAGGAGGCGTCACAGAGCTGCATTCCATTACTCCTGACACAGGTATCTGGCTTAACCATCTAAGGGTAAAAATATAGTTGTTGCTCTACAAATTATAGTCAATAAAAACCTAAAAAGGCAGAATGGCTTTTATCACTGCAGAGGAAATCATAAACACAAGTATTCGCACAGTCATGAAAATGCTGCTAAATTATTTGGCTAGTAACATGTGGCATACAAGCAGAGGCCAGAAATAAACGGAAAATATTTCCCCTCATTTTTACAAAAGAACAGGTAGTTGGTACCACTGGTGTCAATGTGTTAAGATTGTTGTGTCAAAAAAAAACCTAAATTGCACAGTAGCGATTTTTATTTAGTTACTCTGACATTAAGAGCTAAATTATGACTCTCAGAAAGTTGTAGGGACTGGAAGAACTAGTTGTAAGGGACAAGGCCTCTAGGGGAACCATAATTTTGAAGCGTGTGCTGCACACTCTTCTTGGAGCTGTCCAATTTGCAGGAGGACAGGGCCCCACCCTTCCTCACCCAGAGGTTCCATGGAGACTGCCAGTCTAACTCACTGTTCAGTGAGATGAACCTTCCCCTCTGTGCCTTATGCACAGAGTTTTACAAGTCTGCTACAACTGCTAGCTTAGGGGTTTAGAGCCTCCAGTGCTCAGTGAGCTCAATGAGAGTTTTTCCATTAAGTTCAACCAGTGCTGGATTGGACCCTTAGTCTTCTAGTTCAGATCATAGAAGCTTATGTTTTTGCTCTAGAGTCCCTTGCTTCAATCCATGGCAATGACCTATGTGATTGTTTTACATGGGTAGTGCTGACATAAAAAGAAAAAATGATTAAATGTTGATTAAACCAGCATTACTGTTTCACACGGAAGGCAGGGGGGTTCAGTGAAGAACTACTGAATGTTTAACTTACTATTCTTTCAGTAAACAAAGCCCCACAAGTTTATGTTAGAACTAGCTTTTCATAAATGGAAGATGATTTTTAAATACATTTGCAAGCAATATTTTTAGCTGTTAGTATATTAGAATGGGCGTCAGGACTCCAGGGTTTTACTCCTCACATTCTGGATGTCCTTTGCAAAGGACACCCAACTGCAACAAACTTCAGTTTACCCATCTGTAATAACTTAGGCTTTTTTGCTATTTCATTAACAAACAGTTAAGGTTGCCTGGTAGTATTTTGTCCTCTTGCAGAATGATGAGTTGAGCAAACATTCAGACTTCTGAAAAGAAGAAAATGGACAGTTAAGATTGTCCATGCAAGCTTCTCTGCCTCTGTCAACAATGTCCCAATATGCCCAATTTACATACGTACTTGTACTCTGTCAACCCCAAAGTTGCTGAAACATACAAGCTTTTTTTTTTTTTTTTTTTTAAATCACACACAACCCACCCACAGGATTTCACTATTAAAGGACAGGGTGGTGCAGGGAGTAGCACACCCAATTTCAGAGGAAGTTGACTAAGTATGTTGATTTTTAGAGAATTTAGGAGGGTGCACCTTAACTACAGTGGCCCTTTCCACCTTAACCAACACCAATCTCATGGGGCTGTTGTGAGATTTAGTTGAAGTTAAAATAGTTTCTTGGTGGAAAGAGGCTACATAAGAACAAAAATAGTATTGTTTTCTCATGCCCTCCAATTTGTTTAGCATCTAACCCAGATTTGATTAGGAGCAAGTGTCCTTCCTATACAAAGGGTTTTCAGTTTTGTGCACACAAGCTTTCCAGTTCATTTTTCTTCTAATCTGAAGGAGGCAGGGTTATGTTCATTTACTTATTTGGTCTTCATGAGGCTACAATGATACAGCACAATGTACTTGAAATTCTTATTATACCACAATATTAATAGTACCATTTTAATGTCAAGCAGTGGAGTTCTGCTATGGGTTTACTGATAAATTTCGTTTTAGAGACAAATACTCCTGAGGAAATTTTGGGAATGCATTGGGGGACTCCCAGCACTTCAGTAGACTGCAGCTGCATTCCCACTGCATTACTAACTCAAGTGTCAGCAGCTCTAGAGCTTTCACCCATGCTCCCTGATGGGCCAGCTAGCTTGAGTTTAAAGCACTAGACCTAGAGATGTATATGTGTAGATGGGAGTCAGGTTAGGAGCAACACTTGAGTTATACCTAACCCAGTTGTGAAGACAAGCCTTTAGAGGACCTTCAAACATGGTAACCTTGCAACATTGCTGGTTTTTGTGGCCTCATTCTGTAAGGCATAAATATCTATTGTGAGGTACTTAAATGTCCTCAACTCCAATTGGATTCAATGGTGCCCCATAGGTTTTAATTGATAGATGCGAGACTGGGAGAAGCCTCCTGAGAACTGGTCAGACTAAGTTCTGTTGTATGCAACTCTACAATCACTTATTTTGATCATGTTTGCTACTGCAGTTGCAGCTTCTTCAGAGAAAAAGAGCACTTTTCTTGAACAAGCCCTGTAGTTTCATTATGCGTTTGGCTATGATTGCTAGCCACTTCTGCCACAATTAGACCACTGTTAAGAATAACTTTTACATACTGTGGGAATTTTTTTTTTTTTTTAAATCTTGGATAACATTTTCCAGGTGGTCTTAATTTTTTATACAGAGACATGTCACACTCCAGTTCTCACTATTTTCCTTCTCCAGCCTCCACATCTGTGTTTCAGTACTCAAAAGAAACAGGTTAAACGAAGGATAGTCAAAAACTGCAAGTAACAGTGTTAGAGGCTTATTCCTTCACCCGCTTACTTCTCTGTTCATGAGAGAAGCAACAATACCCAAAGTCCAAAGGTGCAATAAGCCCCTAACAAACAGTATTGTATTGCAAGCTTTCCCCAGCAAAGCTAGAATCCAACTAATTATGTACATTGCGCTAATATTGGCTGATTAAGAATTCAGTAGGATTCAATACAGGTACAGCAACCTGCCACATTCAAGAAGCTGTGGGGACAGGGGCACTGCCCATAAGCAACTGAAAGGGCTTTAAAATAATGGATATTAACCACCCCATTTTTCAGATGGCAGAGCAGACAGTACAGTGACTTGTCCAAGGTCACAAAAGGATTCCGAAATAGAGCTGGGAACAGACTGCTCCAGCTGTATACATTAGACCATGCTCTCTTTCCTTTGCACTTATTTGAACATTTTAATCTGCTTTGTTGTTAAGTCTTGAAATTGGCTGACCTATTGAAAGATTAAAAATGATCAGATTTAAGCAGGATCTGAAGACTAATAACTGAAGAATAATCTTGAAAGGGTAAGGAAGCTATAGTGACCCAAACCTTTAAAATGCAGGTCTTGGCTAAAGCTGTAAGAGCAAGATTAAGAGCCCAGACTCCCCTTTTTCTGCTGCTCAGAACTCTTTTTCAGTTTCAACTTCACCCCATCCAAGTAGCACTTCTACCACTGGTACTTCCAGCTACAGCGTGCCTTTTATCCAATGATTTCAAAGTGCATCTCAACATTCACGTGAGGTGGTTAAATGTTATCCCCAACTTACAATGGGGAACCTGAGTCACAATAAGGGTAAGTGACTTGTCTAAGGTTACACAGAGCGTCGGTGGCAGGAGAGGGAATACAACTCAGGAATCGTGATGTCCAAGCCCCTGCTCTAAGCAGCAGAAAAACTCTAGCCCTATTTAAAGTAAATAAACTAAATATTTCCTAATGATCCCTGGGGTGTTTTAATAGTTATTAAAATAGAGCCTTAAAGTTTTTACAGCTATTTGTACCAGTTTCACAGAGCTAGGATGGCCCACATTAAACCCTGCACAGGACACCTGGAACTTGGGTTAATATGCGCAGAAATAAGAAAGGCTGTGCACTATGCCTATTTACCAACCCACACCAGAATAAGTGGGCAGGTAGCAAGTGAAGTCTTGGATCTGCTCAATGAAGAAACCAATATTGGGGAACCATTTCTGGTGGTCTAAGCCCTCCCACCCTGGAGCAAGGAGGAAATTGTGTTTTAGAGGTACCATTATTTCCTTACTCCTTCTAGAGTAGGACAGCCACACAATGCTCCATATGCAGTGTTTGTGTCAAAGCCATAATCTAGCCCTCAAGTGTTCATTCCCTTCAGAATTTGAAGCCATTTCCTCAGGTAGATTATTTTTTCTACAGCATGGTATCTAAACTAGAACAAGGTGACAGTCTGCCACCACAAACCTAGTAGGACACACCACTTTCATAATCCCATAAAGTCATACAAATTTCTTAATACTGTTGATGCCAAACTTGTTTTCTGAACAAAAAGTTTGCAATTGGATAAGGGGAGATTTTTCTGCTACCAGATTACTTGAAGTACAGACACCATGCTTTCATTAATGTAATAGCAAAAACCACCACCCAGGGACATTGACTTGAACATTTGTTTTACTTCCTTGTTCAGCATTCAATGAAATAGCAATATCAATGTCACTTCAAATGTGTTGTGTTAGAAATCAGAGGAATGTTTATCTTTACAATGTCATTGTTGTCACTTGTAAATTTAACTGAATTAGAGTCCAGTGCAGAAGTTACTATGGGGACACTAAATACAGAATCAAATAAGCAGAGAAACTCCCAGTTCTGGGAGAGGATTTACAAAGGAATAAATACTTTAGGAAAAGACTGGAAGACAGGTGTGGGGAAGACTATGTGTACAAAAAGCCAAATTATTTCTATCATTATACAGACAGATGGAGTTAAATTTCACATCTTTACTTGCTGTTTGGACAAGTCAGCCTTCCCATCACATGTTGCACCCACCTCAAGGGCTTTCTTTGCCCGTCACTGTAGAATTCAACTTCAACACAATCTATGTTCATTCAAAATCTGACAGAGTCAACCAAGGAAAATCTCCTTCAGGTTTTAGAGGCTGAGATCTCATCTGCTTCTCTAGAATTTTGAGGCAGACTTATTTATAGCCCAAAATTCTCTAAACTGACTAGCAATTTCAGGTGTTTCCATTTTTGAGTGCTCAACCTGAGACACTTGTGAACTGGCCAGAGGCACCCAATTTTACTAGTCACTTTTGAAAGTTACATAATATGCCTGGATTATCCATAGAGAATACAATCAATATTTATCTTTTGGAATGTAAATACTGTTATATTTCAGCCATTATTTTGTGATATCAGGTTCAAAAGTCAAAGACGACAGGAAATAAATCCTGTTAATAGCAAAAGCTAATGGATTTTTTTTTTTTAGGTATAAAAATCTTGTTCTGCCCACTTTATATGTGAGAAAACAAACCACCACACTAGCCCAGATCTCATGACTAGTGTGACAGCTATAGGCTTCTCTTAAATAGTCTTCAAACCCATGCAAACTGCTAGATAAACTCTTCAGAAGTCATTACATTTTCATACGCAAGTAATTCAAACGTTCCACTGCCTTTCCTTAGAGTTTCCAAAACTGGGGCTCATGTCTCAGAGGACTGGTAATAGGATTTAGAACATTTTACCTCTCCATCACCAACTGAAATCCAGCCCAAGGTGAAAGTGAAAAGAAGGGGTTACCATTTGAGGTTTTGTGTCACCAATGTTTGGTGGTCTAAGTTCAGTTCCCAGTGGACAAGTGTGCATGGAATACAAACAATAGCAATATATGGCTGACAGGGATGCCAGTCATAGAGACGACAAGGATTAAATGGGAATAGGGACTAGAGGTTGTCCCTTGATGTCAGACACAATGATGGGGCACTGCGGTGTCGGTAACACGGTTGCTGTAGGTGCTCTACAGTTCTGTAAATGAATTACTCTTATTCAGTCTCCAGAGATATCACCTTTTCCAAGAGGGCTACATTCACACCATTAAAAAGCATTCTAAAAATCCACTTCCACTGGCAAAAGAAAGGACTAAGCACAAAAATTCAGGCTAAAAGACTTTTGTTCTGTTTAGAACTCTGTCAAAACCAGACTTGATAATAGGCTGGATATTGCAACATTAGCTATAGAGCCAGAAAAAAAGGATCCTTAATAGAAAAGAGAGCAAGGGAAAAGATAAGTGGAATAAACTTCTCCGCTTTCTAAATCTACCATCTCGGCAGGAACATAGCTTCTGTAAAAGATCTTAAAAGCCACAAGTCTAAGGCAAAACGTTTACTTTAGATTGGTTAGTGAATATACAGCTATGCTTTTATAACTGCATTCAAAAGGACTCTTTTGCAATGCTGACACAATAATATTACTGTGATGAGACAAAGTGATAGGACAAAAGTACAAATAAATTAGAATCAGCTTCCTGCAACTTATACAATCAGGGGTGTTTAAGTATTCTTTGATATTGCAAATGATTTTTATACCTATACTCCCAGTACACACATTCTATATAAGGAATAAAATGTGTCTTCTAGTTAAGGCATCAGAGGGGTAGAGGGCACTTGAAGAAGTGGGTTTTTTACTCAAGAAAGCTTATGCCCAAATAAATCTGTTAGTCTTTAAGGTGCCACTAGACTCCTCATTGTTTTTGTAGTTAAAGCAGTCAGAAAGAGTCAGTAGACCAGAGCTCTCTTCATGACACCGCCACTGGCTTACTGTGTGATCTTGGGACCAGTCATTTCACTTCAGTGTTTCAGTTTCCCCATTTTTTGCAGATGGGAATTACAAAGTGCTCGGAGAGCCTCAGATAGAAGGTGCTATTTAAATGGAGAGTATTTATCATGTGACATTTTAGCATGAAATGCACCACTGGAAGACGCTCTCTCTCACACACACACACTTCAATTTTTGTCCTGGGGCTACATGATTAACATGAAATTTTTTCTTCCAGCTACACAGACGGAAAGCTGTGTCTTATATTGAGAAAGCTCATAACCAAATCCTACATCTGAACATGCATGAAATTTGGAGTTTGAATCTGGATGTGAAGTTTGCAACCTGGGCCGATCTTTCTCCATCATACGCCCCATGGCCTGGTCTGAAGGAAGCAGCAGTACTGGCACACAAAAGCACCTGTGTGACTTAGTTCATGGTAATTTTTTTTCCAATTTTTGTTTATGTAGGCTTGTATGCACCATGTTTCCTCTTATATCTTAGGTACAAATAAAGAAAACCTGAAAGTGAAATTTTGCCTGGTTTCAGGTTAAAAAAGTGAACAAAAAAGTATACAGAGCCACCAAATTTTGCCTAAAGTGGTATAGCCATCCAATTTCTCAGCCACCAGTGAACCCAGACAGATTTAGTGGATTATAACACAACCATACACACTAGCAAGTTTTTCTGGGTTTGGATTTCCCTATGAACATTTCATGCCATTTTGCAGAGCAAAGGTAAAAATATGCAGCAAAGAATAGTGACAACTTTCTTGTCCCACAATATACTTCGTTTTGTGAACCCAATGGGGTAAGACAGTACAAGACCTACCTATACAATATGTTCAAACTGGTGATAAAAAAATACACGTTTTCTGCAGCTGTGGGTACTAAACCCAACATATTTGTTCAGATTTTGGTACTACCACTGTCCTACAACCCAAAATATTTTTCAGACTGTGGCACCACACAACTTTATCCCCCCAAAATGTATGTTGAATAATGAACTGATTGGTAAGAGGCCCTTAGGTGTTTAACACTATCCTAAGTCTGAATATCAAATAAAGGTTTTCGTAGTAGGTCACACTGAAGAAATCATTGCTGTCTATAACGGATTACTATTAACTTTTAACCCTGGTAAAAAAAAAAAAAAAAGCCACCCCGTGGGAAGTAGAGGGGGACATTTAGTTGATATATCTCCTGGGCTGTTGAAGTTCTGATTTTAATTTAAAAAAAAACAAAGATAGTGTAGTATGGATCTGTAAACAACACAATCATATACAGACTGTATATATAATGCACAAAGCAGAAGAGCTGTAGAATCGCAAAGTCAAGCACTTGAAAGTTAGAAAATGCCAGAATTAAGATTGGCTGTGCAACATTAATTTGTATATGCGGTAGGATGCATTCTAACTGCATGATCCCATTTTTTTTCCAGTTCATAAGCCCTCAACTCCCAATTTCAAACCTAATGGATAAAGTTTGGCAAAGTTATAAACACTTGAAAACAGGGTCTAATTGGGCAACCTTAAGTTGAACACAATTTTTCAGAAGTGATTAACAATTTTGGATGTCCAAGTTTAGGTTCCTGAAGGGAGCCTGATTTTCACAGAGTGCTGTTCACTGAAACTCAGTCTCTATTAAAATATCTAAAGTTGAGCACCCCAAAACTGAGGCACTAAAAAAAACCCTGTCACTTTTTAAAAATTTATATATTATATACACACACACACACCCCCGCAAGAAATAAGGTTGGGATTAAAAAAAGACAATTAAAATTTTCAGGAAATGGTGCCTTGGTACACTTCAGAATAAAGCTTCCCTTTTGACCAGCATTTTGTTATTTAACTAATTAATGTTCCTAATTTATTAAATTGCAGCATTCTTCCCCCCTCCCACCCCCAGAACACTGACCTCATACATTACTTTTAAGTTACTACTAAATACATCTCTCCTGCAGTTTGTAGCAGCAGGGCACCTTCACATGTTAGAATTTAATGAGGCTCAAGCACAAGTCACGAGTCCCAGAAGAAAAGTATTACCTGATCTGCTTCATTTATTTTAACCAATAATCTTACCATTACCTACAGCTTCTGTTTTTAATTAGTAATATCTAATGATTAACACTGGACAATTTGCATCCAATTATGTACCCTGAAAAATTAGAAGTGGGTGAAAAGGCTGAATGCCATCTATCACTCTGAAATGGGTACCTGCTTATGTATCAAGGATGAACATGCTGTACCTTCTCAAATAAGGCTTCAAGGAAAATATTCACTGCCTTATTATGGAAGAAAAGCATTGTGTTGCCCAGGTCACTAGGAAATCTGGGTATATTTAATGAACTGTAAGATTACTGAATAAATCCATGTACAGTCTTACATTTGAGTTACTAAGAAATATTATATTCATCTAAATTCTCATGTGCAATCTGAAAAGTTACCAAGAAAAAGCAAGTGGGACTGTAATACACCTCTACCTTGATAGAATGCAGTCCTCAGGAGCCCAAAAAAACCCACACAAAACACTGCATTATAGGTGAAACCATGTTATATCAAACTTGCTTTGGCCTTGAGTATTTCCATTATTAATACAGTATTTGACACAAGAAGTTTGATTCTTGGTGCTGTCTTAGAAAGGGCGCATCTGATGTAGTCCTTCACATTAAGCCCGGTGCAGGGGTCGGGGCTCAACCCCCAGTTTGAGAACCAATGTTGTAGACGAGACAGAAAACCATTTTTGCTTTACCACATTATATCTGAGTTCGTGTTGTATCAGATTGTGTTATATCGGGGTAGAGGTGTATTACAGAGCCCTAGATACTAGTCTATATGCACACCATGTCCATAGTAACTGGACAAGTCATCACTAAGGCTGCATGTCTGACACATTAGTCAGAGGCTAGGACTCTTAAAAAAACCCTCACCCCATGACTTGGACATTTGGGGATTCCCCCTGCCCCCATGGGGCTAGGGGGAGTGGATATAAACAGAGACACCTATTTCACAAATACCTCAAGTTAAATCTTGGGTTTCCTGGGAAGCTGACAGACAACAGGAGCTCAGCAATATCACTACAGTAACACTAAGGACCAAAGCTCTCATCAAGAGTTCCTGATTTAATTCCTCTGGGATGAGGTTTCTTTGTCCCTCAAACTGCTTTTAAAATTTGTGTAATGCATTAACAGTGGTTTCTCTGGTTTTACAAAGGTTGGGTCCAGTATAGCAACTGCCAGAGGTTTCACTGGGAGGGGTGGCAGAAGGGAAATGGATGGGTTATTTTCCAAGATCCACCCGCAAACTAAGCAACATCCCTGTATATTACAAAATGAGACCCCACTTGCAGTCAATTGTGCAGAAGTTAAAAAATTTCACCAATAGAGTTACTAGACAAGTTTGGATTAAAAAAGTTTAAAAATGTGGGTTTTGATCAAAATGAATTTGTTCATGAAATTTTCATTTTACTAAAAATTTAGAGCATGACCCTCTACCCCCTCAAGACACACACACACTCTAACATTTTACTTTTTTCTCTCCTTTTTCCACTGGAAAGGGGAAAAAAGGTTACAAGAATGAATTTACTTTATCCCTCTTAGACTTTATATTAGTATGTCACATACTTCAGAGCTTCTGTAGGCCAGGCTCATTTCACATACCTTTCATTTTTCCATTCTCTCATCCTCCTCTATTTCAGTGACTTCCTTCAACTCTCCCCAACAGCTTTGGGCCGGGGGTATGTACACACCACCCCATTTCTCTCCCCCACCCCATTATCCACTGGCCATGCCAGGAGCTCTGCATGACCATTCATTCCCACTTCCACATATGAGGACCACTCATTCTCCCACCCCATGCCAGGGGCAATGTGTGCCTCTTCACTCCACCACCACCATTCTTATTCCTTTTTCTGGGACACAAGTCATTTGGTGTGTCAACATTTTAAATTTTACTGAGACAATAGGCAGAGCTAAGATGGGCGGGGGGAAGGGTGCCATCAACTGATTCTTTGATCAACAAGAAAACAGATTTCTGTAGGCTTCATAGCAAGAAGATTTTTAAGCAAGGTTTTGGAGGAGGAGAATGAGTTCTCTTTTCAGATGTTTGTGGAGAGCTTCTCCCTATAAGAGGTAGCATGGGAGAAAGCACAAAGGTGCTGGTCTGGAAATTTCACAAGAAGGCAATGGAGGCTGACAAAGTGGGCCAATCAGAGGTGGGAGTGAATATTTCAATAGTGAATGAAAGATGACAGGTAGGATGGGGATATGCCACAAGCAATCTTGCAAGTAAACACAAGTAGCTTATGTTTGATACCATAGAGAAGAGGAAGCCAATTATGCTGGTGTTTTGCATTTCCCTCAGCCAAAAGCAATTTTATTCCATTCCTAAAACTAGATTAATTTGATAGCTTGGACTGCATGGAGAACTATTAGAGAGTGGATTTCACTGATGTATGATCGAGCTCATTTACATTCGTTTCCACCACCAAAGGGAGACGCGCAGGGAGGGGAAACCTTGCCATTTGTCACATCAAATTGAGCATGAAAAGACTCGCAGGTACCCAGCTGCAGATGAAAGAACCTCCCTCCACCAAGCTGCTTTGTCAGCACACACAAGGAAGAGGATTGATTTTCAAATATAATTAATTCATTTGTATTGCTGAAATCATTAATAATCCATAACAAAGAAATGCTCAGTCAGAAATGGGTGTTCTCGGTTAATCAAGCCAGAGTTTGTACAGTCCAAAACATAAGTATGGGGAATGAGGGCAAGGAGCAGGTGAAGCCAGGTTGCCAGAGAAGCTGCGCCAGTGCAGAGAAGGGTGATAATTTATTGCTGATGTAGGTCTCTAGTAAGTTACTGGCCACAGGGGCCAGGAAGAAGCACAAGAAGAATTCTGACAGATGTGTCCCTGAATCTCAGTGCTTCCTAGGAATACTCCAAGGTAGTACTTTTATTTTTTTTAAAAAATCACTACTTGCTCAGGAGTGCATTTAAAAGTCAACATCAAGCCTTAGGTAGTTGAGGACTGTGTGTGTGTGTAAGATATTTCTTACAGGTTCACATCTGGAACTGGACTGAAGCCTCTTTGAAAGTCTGGTCCTAAACCAGGAAGTGAGTGGCAGAGGAATCCTGAATTCCATTCCCACACTCTACTGACTAGATACTCTCACTCACTCTCTCCTGCTTAGCCCAGGTGTGGACACAAACTAAACAGAAGTTGCAGGACTTTCAAAAGGTGCCCAGACACTAGATTTAGCAAACTAGCACATTGCAGCCTGAAAACTGAAGAATTTAAGATGAAAGAAATCTGTAATGATTGTCATTTTTAATTAAAACAGATTATTATTGTATAACAGCACTGCAGTGATGCCACGATAGATATAAACTGAACCCTGGGGATTCCCTTGGCACAGACAAAACAGATGCACAACTGAGTAGAGTTCATATGATATTTCCAGATGACATAAAAAGTCAGTTAATTAAACTTGCTTTGCTAATGCGAATTTAGGGAAGTCTATTCATTGATCTAAAGTTGTTCTTTCAGTATCCTAGGAATTACAAATGGTAAGTAATAACCTGATGACTTAAGGTCTGATTTCACTGATTTTTTTCCCCTGAGTCTCTGTTGACCACTTTAAAGGATTCAAGACCGTTTTCCCTACCAGATACATAAGGATGGAGAAAAATCTTCTGTTTACCCAGACTAGACCCCTGTCACCTGGCAGCAATACACAGTATTGCCATTGGACATGAAGAGCCAGAATTTTAAAGATACTTAAGCACCTAATTCCACCATTTAAGCATCACTACCATTCAGAGCTATGCTTAAGCTGCCATCTAACCCCATATGTGTTAAGATGTTTAAGTGTGGTGGGAATATTGGTGCCATGGGAGATCTAAAGTGCTGTCACTACCCCACATCAAATGGCCATAGGACCTAGTGCTTGTACCCAGAAATCACCCAGGGGAGACATTCACTCTTCACGCCCATCAGGATGGCCACTACCCAGAGTATCTTAGCAATGGGATCATTCCAAACGGTCATAGGCCAGATTATCTCCTATGGACTGAAGTTCCTGATTAGAGACACTGCAGACTACATTTGTTTCCCATTGGATAGACACATACAACTGAGGAACATGCATGAGTTTTATAGGCTTGGATACTTCCCATCTGTACTCAGACCTGTACATTCTGTGTCACCATATGAAGCCAAGCACAGAAGCACATGTTTAAATCAATAGCCAAAGGACATGCACTCTAAACTTGAAGACTGACTACAATGCCCTACACTGGTGCTTTGGTGTAGTGGCCAAGTTCCCTAAATCCTGCCAGGACTTGGCGATATCAAAACTCGCAAGGTGCGTCAAAGGGGAGTTGCTAGTGGACTAGCTGCTAAGTAAGATTCTCCCCACTCTCTGCATCCTTATCACCTCACCACAGCTAATGCTTGTGATAACCCACCCCCCGACTCCCAGCTGGGCAAATGGCTGCCACAGCCATCCAGATTCCCAGCCCACTGCCTATCACCACAGTGCAAAACATGTATAATGCCATGTGTTATTTCCCTGTGCTTCACATGTGCCCAACACACAAAGGTCACTCTAGTTATAGGCAAACTAAGCAGCTACTTAGGGGGACAGTAGACTCGCTCCATTATGACAGAGGACTGACCATGCCAAATTTGAGTGGCACTGAGACCCAGTGTGCCCGGTCACACCACCACTCATGGATACTGGTCAGGACAGAGGGCAACCAGGACAAAGCTGTCACCCTAGGCCTATGAGGAGGGTGCAGCACACTGAAATTTTGCTTAGCACAGCAAAGTCTCTTGAATGACCTCTGTGCACACAGGAAACAGAGGATACCTCCTCTCAGCCTGGTTCAAATCATGGTGCCAGCCACCCCCCTAATGCTAGCCAAAATTCCTTATCATATGCACAAAGCCACTTGGTCAATAATGGTGAACACCTTTTGTATGCTAAAAATGTGATGAAGGTGTCTCCATCCATATAGTGGTACACTGCTGGGATCATCGATGCAGCTACCTGCAAGTGCTGTGGAAGGAGGGATATCTAGACTTGGGCCCACAATGGTTTCTTCCCCCCGCCCCCTTCTCCTGCTACCAGAGCAGCAGTCACTTTTTTCTCCCCTCAGGTTCTCTTCTGTGACCACCTACAACATTCAACTGTCCCCTAAGTTGATCCCATCATCCGTCTAGGTCAATCACAGATGTTTCTGCAATTCAAGGACCCTCGTGCAACATCATTTAAGCCAATGGAAAAGGAGTACTTGTGGCACTTAGAGACTAAAATTTATTTAAGCATAAGCTTTTGTGAGCTACAGCTCACTTCATCGGATGCATGCAGTAGAAAATACAGTGGGGAGATTTTATATACTCAGAGAACATGAAACAATGGGTGTTACCATACACACTGTAACAAGAGTGAACAGGTGAGGTGAGCTATTACCAGCAGGAGAGAAAAAAAAACCTTTGATCGTGATAATCAAGGTGGGCCATTTCCAGCAGTTGACAAGAACGTGTGAGAACAGTAGAGGGGGGAAAATAGTTTTACTTTGTGTAGTGACACATCCACTCCCAGTCTTTATTCAAGCCTAAGTTAATTGTGTCCAGTTTGCAAATTAATTTTAATTCAGCAGTCTCTCAGAGTCTGTTTTTGAAGTATTTTTGTTGAAGAATTGCCACTTTTAGGTCTGTAATCGAGTGACCAAAGCCAGTGGAGTGACATCAAGGATGAATCTGTTGAACTACACAGAAGTTCTTGAAACATCATAATCCATAGATCAACTCAGCTTTTCTGCCTGTCTCCCCACCCCCATCCTTCTAGAAAAGGATATTCAGATTTCTATGCCCTATACTAGACATAATAGGCCAGATTCATCCTCAGTGCAGTTCTTATGAAACAGCTAGTTATACTAAGAACAAATTTGGACCAATTTTCCTGGATGGCCATAAAAAGAATATGTTACCATGATCTCTTGATTTAGCACTAATCCTTTACCTAGTCGCTCCAAGACCTTGTTAGCCCTTTGCAGCTGCTGCACACAGGCTTCCTACCTTCACATTATCACAGATACAATGATCATAAAGACAGATACTGCATTAGTCTTTCCTTTACAGTTCCCTCATCTCTATCATTAAGGCAGATAAAGTGAGAGGAAAAACCTAACATGATTTTTGACTAAGTTTGAATCCCCACGAACATTCCCCAGTCTTTTGTCTGTTTCTCCCCTTGACACCTCTCCACCTCCCACCCCGCCAGTCCCTTGAGGCCTGGTGATACCCTTCACTGTATATACACAATGCCTAGACTGAAATCTTCAAAATCGCAACACCATGAATCTCAGACCTATTTCTAAATAACTCACGTACTATACATGTTCAATAGAAATATTCCCAGAGCTGAACCCTGGGAGAACCTACTCACGAGCTTTTGCCAGGAAGATCATTTCCCATTTATTACTACCCTCTGTACATAGAGCTGTTAGTAGTCTATAGCACTAGTCCGATGCCAGTATTTTTACATGCTTCACTAGCTTCCAGTAGAATACTTTATCCAACATGTTGCTTTAACAAAAACACACACACACACACCATGGTAAGTTACATACCTTCATATATTAAATTAGTTATTTCATCCAAAAATTCAGATTGCTCTGACAAGATTTATTTCTGGAGAATCTGTGCTGCACTTGTTCGATTGCCCTAATAACTGACTGTCTCACATGAAACTACAACGTGTGTAGCCTTATTGCTGTTACCCTTCTTAACAAGAGGTGCAAAATTAGCCTTGCGCCAGCTTTCTGGTATTGTGCCTGTGGTAGAGCAGATTCACTCCTGTCTACTTTTAGGCCACAAGCAGCTCAGAGACCTTCTTCTGATAAAAGACCTTGTGCAGTTTATTGCAGTGTTTTTTCCAAATAACCTTTACAGACTTTGCAGCCTCATACCAGCAGCAACATGCACCCCTCACCTTCTGCAGCACAGTAGGGCCTTCCTCATCTTCACACTTTCTTCTTGGGCCTTTTGTACCATCTGAGCTAGTGAGTTAATTAGTCCCTCCAGCCCCTGCATCTATAATTGGTTCAGTTCCTGGTCAGATATGCACTAGGAACAACCAATTACAGTTGTGGTGATCACAGTTCTGGCTCGGCTGCTGTTGCTCAGCCCTCTAGCTAAATGCCCAATTTCACTGGTGACCCAAATAGTAATACAAGTGACTAGCATTCAGAGGGGTCATAGCAGAAGTCTTTGCTGCAGGAATACATGTTCAGAAATTATTAGAAAACAGTTTTCTAGACTTCACAGTTAAATGCCAGCAACTAACAGCATTTACATTTTTGTTTGCACTCAATGTCCTTTAATCATTACTAAAAGGGATGCACCAGCTCTAAAGATTAACAGCTCAACTGCTATTAAACACAATACAGTATATTTTAACTTTGTTGTAAGTTTGTATTGTGCGTATGTGTGTCATGGCATGCTCTACTCACCCCAAGATAGCACCTTCTCCTGGCCATTCTGGGGATTAGCTCTGCCACGCCAACTCCTCTGCCAATGGTTGCACTCAGTCTTTTTCTTCCTCTCCGAACCCTCTCTTGCTCTACAAACTGCAGCATCTACTTCATGACTCAGCCCTCCAGCCAGGTCACTGTATGGTTTCCCCTTCTAGGTATATATATCAAATTCCCTGCTCACCACAGTCTCAGGCAGTCCTCCCATTCACTGCCACAGGTGCCACTCCCTCAGTGGCTAGTAGGAGAACCCAAACCCAAACCAAAACCCACCCTTTATTCCAGGTTCCAGTTCCAGGATCCTCTGAACAGCAGCCAAAGCATGGTTCCCTGCTGCCTTTTCCTGAGTCTCTTCCTTTCCTCCTCTCCGGCCCCTGGTTTACCAGCCTCTCAACTCCCTCTTCCCCAAGGAGTAACTATGAGCTATTTGTCTCTATAGTCCCCATGTACACCTTCCAGGGAGTGTTTACAGACTACCTCACTGCAGCCACTTCCACATCTGCTTTCTTGACTTTATATAAACCCGCACAGGTGAGCTGCTTCTAATTAGGGCTTTCCTCCCAGGCTTAATTTTCCTAGATTGCCGCCTAATTGGCTGATTGGGCCCAGCTCTTGCAGGGTCAGTGTTGGGAGTTCACCTCATCACAATATATATAAAGCACAATTATAAGGAAAGGATCAGTAAATAAACACTCTCAAGGCAAAATTACAATACAATGTTACATTGTACATTACTTATTCAGGATCATGTTAGTATTCAAAGAGTAAAGATTCTGGCTTGCTGTCCGGGGAGTTCTCCTTCTCTGAGTAAAGTGACCAAATTTCTAAATACCTATTCTCTTTTTGGTCCTTCTCTTGTGTACATGGTTGGTGGGAAAGAGTTTCCATTACAAGTACAGTGCATATTGTACTAAACCACAGTTCCATAGGAGGGGGTCACATTTTTCCAATAATGTGCAATACAAAGTCTAGCTGCTAAAAAAAAAATTATATTTGTCATTCTATTTAGAATGTAGAATCTTTACTGAAGCATTAAATAAGCAGGTCAGTGGATCTCTAGAATGCTGGCATTTTAATTTCTTCCCCAAACCATCTAATTCCTCGACACAGCCACCACATGTGCAATGCTTTATACTTTCTAATACAAGTTAAGAAACAGGAAAAAATGCAGGCAATAGTGATATTATAGTTCACTGCCCAGTCCCCAAAGCCTATTGACCACTTGTCTTTTCCAGCCTTTACAGCCCTGGCTGTGTTCCCTCGGGCTTCTGTATTACACCCCAAATTTGGATCCCATGTGCCTGTAAGCTTAATGAGTCTGAGCAGTGTCCAGACACTGGCTCCATGCCTGGTCTTTAAGGTGCACTCTCAGGGAACAGACTCCAATGTTGTTACCCATTCTTGAGTTGTCAGTCCCCACAGCCCAGCTGCCCTCGGTACCAAGACCAGTGCCATCCCTCCAAGTCTCCCCAGTAGCTCACATACACTTGCTGCAGAGCTTCACCCTTGTCAGTAGCATGATTTACAGTTTAACTCTACAAGGACAATGTGACTTAAAGCGAGGAACATGTTGACTTTGAAAAGGAATTTCTAACCCAGTCACACTTTACTCATAGTTGAAGCACAAGTGATATATACATCTATTGGAAAATAACAAATATCTGCACACAAGACCCTTCTGAGAGCCCTTTGGATCTAGTTGGTATAAGAAGCTTTAGGCCTAGACTATGGGGTTTCTGGGCTACTGATGCCTCTGGATTGCAACTAGAGGCTTAGTCTGGGGAAGGGCCACAATGAGAGGGTGCTGTGAAGCTAGGCTTGGCAGGAAGTGCTGCCCCACAGGGTCTGAGCAGCAGCACCTCTCAGCCCACTGATTGCCCAATACCAGATATAAATCAGGAAGCCATGAAGGGGAGCTGTCTGAACAATAAGAGACTGTCTTCCTCTCTGTACTCCAGACCTTGCTTGCAATAGATCCTAGCCTATGGCTTCTGACCTTGGCTTACTCTCCACTTCACTATTCAATTGCTGTCTGTAACCTGGGGGCCTAATGCTGACTTCCTGGTACCCTGACCGGACTTGATTCTGTCCCTGCTATCTGCCTGGTGCTGAGCCTGACTTCTGTCCGGGGTTCTCTGCTCAGTGTCCTCGTCTGGTTCTCTTCGTTTGACCCTTTGACCGCACTCCTGTCCCTGTTATTTCATTAGTTGCCCCCCGTGATTATTTGGTTTTCCACGTCCTGTGGACCCCCCTCTTATGCTTTGCCCACCCACTTCCTGGATCCCAATAAGGCTGAGCCTGACTTCCTGGCATTCTGACGCAGCTTGCTCCTGACCCTGGCACTTGTCTCCCAATCTCAACTTAGCAACTGACTAGGGCGCACCAGCCACACATGACCTGGCTCTGACAGTTGGTGTCCTTCAGGGAGTCTATGATCCTTCTTTCTTCCCTCTTATGCTGCAACATGTGGGAGCATTCAGAAGACCAAAGTCCAGCCCTAAGTAATCACAGATTGTGGGAAACCGGGAACCGTTGTGCAGTTCTGATTCAGTCAAGAGCAGGGTAGCAATACACATGCACACCACCAATTTACTTTACAGACTTTTCTTAACATTTAAGTAATTTTAAAAGCACAGAAACCCCTCCCCCATAGTTCTTTAAAAATATAATTGAACATATCAATATTTGTGTGTGTCTGGTTTCATGCACTTTCCTAGCATTTGACAAGCCTATGGTAAACAGTAAGCACAGCTTACTGAAGCAGACTCACTGTGGGAAATAATTTGAAATTTCAAAAGAAAATAAGGTCTTTTGAGTTGATTCTCACTCAGCTTCACACAGCTCAAGGGGCCTCAGAATTGAAATCCTTTAGGAAAAAAAAAGATCGGAACTCTGACCTTGTGAATATGCTGCTTGTCTTTTATACACAAGAAAAGAATATTTTATATTCTTGTGTTTTTATCCCTTTTTGTTTGCCTGGTGAGGGAGGGGTGAGAAGAAAGGGAGGACCAGTGAACAAAGTAAAAATATGACTTCAGATCAATTCACAAAAAGCTGGCTGTGCTAATATTCCTGGTACTCTCTGTCCAAAGAGAAGCACTGAAGTCAGAGAGGGTGGCGAATGCAAACAGCCTCTTGTTCCCTTAGCTCTTACATTGCCGTGACCTTGTGAATGATACAGAATCTTTATATGGAGGCAGCCCCAAATGGTGAGTTTGCTGTAGTGACACATTTCTACCTGTGCACTTTTCAGTTTCTAAGGAGAAGAGAAACTCAGGGTTTGATAAATGAAGATCTGAATTTAGCTTGCCATATTCTGAAACCAATTAAAGCAGGTTTAGTGGCTCAAGAGACATTTTTAGTTTTCTGCTGCATAATCAGAAAGTATTAATAGTACTTTGAGCAAAAAATTACAGAAGAAATGTGCTCAAGGGACAGAGTAAATTTTGAATTGATGGAGGTTTAAATGAAGTAAAAGATTTCAAGAAACTAAAAAAAATTACAGTACAGTTCTTCTCCCTCCCCCCATGAATTAGCATAGAATGCTTATCAAAGCTTTGATTTCAGAATTATGGTCTAATTTTTTTGGGGGGGTGGGGGGGAAGAGAGAGAATGCAAAGCATTAGTAGAATTATAGGACAAACCAGAACTTGTACCTATGCATAAAAGTCAGGTAAATAGCTTAACTGTGAGCTCACTGGAGCAGGGACGGCTTTGTGGGGATTTTTTCCTATAGCAGTTAGTACTTGTCTGGAGCCTATAAATATTAATAATAGTAAATGATGCAGAGGCAGCTATTTCATAAAGTGTTTTTCTTCTCTTGATAAAATTTATTTTATACAAACTTTGCATAGAAATCTTGAGGTATGATGTTAGAAAGCCAACAGCTTTAAAGAAACAACAACTAGTAGCTCTTCAAAATATATCCTTATTATATATTTTTCAAAAATGCCAGCAGAAAACTGATCCGGACAATGCAGACTACTTAGTATCCTGTGTTGAGAAGCAAGGGCTTGGAAGTGATGGGAAATAATATGCACAATTTCATCAGAGCTAGCAGATTTACGGATATATTATATATACAATACACATGTGTTCCATAGCAGAAGATGCTGAGGCTTTGGAGGAATGAAATTTAGAAGCAAATAAGATGAAATCAGGTAATCTCTTTGTGTAGCAATGCTATACAGCGCCATCAAACCGGGGGGGGGGGGGGGGGGGGGGGGGGAGGTGAACAAAACCTAGTGCACTCTCATAATCTAATGTCCTTATTCACAACAATGCATTTTATAACTACACATGTGTATCTACCGTTCCTGTCAGTTTAATAACAAACTGATGGAAATATATCACAGATATCAGATAGCACTGCAGCAAAGAACAAGCTTTCTAACTCTAAAACAGACCAATTATAATTAGATGTGTCTAGAACTGTTTACACCTGGGGGTAAATATCCCAACATGAGTTTCAGTGAAGATGAGACTCGCTATTGAGGGCCAGATTGTACCCTTATGATGTAGACCTGGGTAGAAGGCCCTACCCCAGAGGCTCCTAGAGCTCCCCAACAGCCTGCTCACTGGGCTACCCCTTAAAAAGGGTCAGCATGTGATCTGCCAGCCAGCAAACTGGCCCCTGCAGTGGTGGGGATGGGGCCATAACTGTACCTCCTTCCTTACCTATTTCTAGGAAGTGCTAGCAGGGAACAATCCCTATGCTGGGCTGAACCAGAACTTCTGATCCAAACACCCATAAATTTGGGGGCAATAAGAACCAGATTTTTGTGGTTCAGCCTGTATTTGTTTATAGTCACAAATCAGAAGTAAGGCAGACATCCATGCAGTGACAAATACCAGGGATAAAAGTTAACTGAACATTTCTGCATCTTCAAAAGAATGTAGATTCTGTAGGTTCTTTACTTCTAAAAATAACTAAACACAACAATCAGATGGCAATGCTGATTGTAAGGTTTATGCTATTCCCCACATTCTGGGGAAATCCTTAATGCATAAGATCTGGTCAGTTCATGGTCCCTGTATGTCATGAGTAGCATAAACGGGCCACGTCAAAGGAAACAATCTGGCCTACAGTTTAAAAAGCAACGACTATCCATCACCACATGCACATTGCTCATTTACTTTGATATTTGCAGTTCAGCTTTATTTATGATCATCTATAATGTAGGCACTAATGTACGACAGTATGTTTCGTAAAAATAATGAAGTCTTTGTAGTATGAGGCTTCACTACCACACACCGCTATTGAATCTTTCCTGAGATTTGAGGCGGGGCTGTGTGTGAATGACTAACAAGGTATTCTGATCAGAAAGCGTGCATCAGTGAAGTTTGATTTTATTTTCCATACAGTATGTTTTTGAGTAGACCAGCAACTGTCTATCATTTCCAGCTAGACTGTTTCTGATGTATAAAATGCAGTGCTATGTAACCAGTAGGGTGCTATAGAGAATGAATCCTTTTTACAGACTTTTTTTAATTAAAGCAATCCTATAGAATGGTACTGCTCTATTTAATCCTATAGTGTGGAGTCTAGAGTACAGGCTTTTCCATCCTACAGACAAAAGAGATAATTTTGGGAGCATTTGTGCCTGGGAAAAACAGAAGCTGCAGAGATTAAGTTGTTTCTGGGGCTGTAGAACAGACTCAGTTGAGGTCTGTCAAATGTAAGGGAATATGAGTTGAGGTTTTCAGTTATAATATAATCCTGAGGACCACCTGGGGAAGGGTGGAAGTTGTTTGTTTTATTTTTGTTGAGGATTTAGATCAGGGGTAATCAATAGGCAGACTCGGGGCCAAATCCATACCGCCAGATGCTTTCGAATGGAACTTGAACTCTTTATTTACTTTTCATTATTTTCTCTGAGGTCTGGACCTTGACTCTACCTTGACCAAAAAATTTAGACCTTGACAAAAAATAATGGATTGCCCCTGGTTTAGCGTCTGATCGGTCAAGCAAGCTTTCGGCATTGATCAATCCTAAATGCTGTGAAGTCAGTACAAAGATCTGACTGCAGCACTGGGGCCATTACAGGATTGTAAATTCTTCACAGCAGCACCTTTGCTTCTTTGTTTGTCTGTAAAGTGCTTAACTCACTTTGGATGATATGAGCTGTATTTTCTAAAGCACTCAACATCAGCCTAACTCTTCTCCCATTTTAGTTCGTAGTAAACTCTCAAAATTCAGTGGGAGCAGAACCAGACCAATGTTCAGCACTTTAGCAAATCCCTCCCATTATAAATAGCAAATAATAATATACCTGACCACTTTGGAGAAAGAATGCCCTTTCCTATAAATAAAATCCCATATATCAAATATTCTACAATGGGGTGCCCAACCTACGGCCCGCAGGCTGTATATGGCCCACTGGAGCATTTCATAAGCCCCATGCGATGAATCTGTTTGGCCCACAAAAGGTTGTGCTTAGGTTTATGTGGCCCTTCTGTGTAATAAGGTTGGACACAACTGCCCTACAATAGTCTTTTTAAAAGACTGCCCAAGTTTACTCTTACTGAAGTCATTACTATTCATATTTATTTATTTATTTATTCATTCTTTAATCAGTGGTGATATTATTGTAGCCTTTTACTGTCAACGGGAGTTTTGCCATTGGACTGATGATAGCAGAATAAGAGGCTTAGAACTATAACTTGAGGAAAAAGCTATACTAGATCTTACAGTAGCTTTTTATAAAACATTTTAAAACAGCTTTAATAGATCTGAATTTGTGTTTTTCAGTATTAGGAGGGGTTCCCCTCGAATGCCATCCCCTAACATAGGACAATCATTTATTTGTTTTGCTCCATTTTTTTTGCTATATTTATACTAATTTCAGCCTTATTCTTGTATGAAGTGGAATTAAATCATGTCCTACCTTTGCCCTCTGATCAGTCAGGTAAGTAGAAGAGTGACTGGTAACTCAAGAAGAAGAATAAAACTTCCTTGGTCAGATGGTGGAATACTGAAAACATGTATCTCCTAAAATATTTACTAATCCTTTAATTTTACCAAATTAATTACTATTTTCCCCTCAGCACTAGACCTGCAGTGTAGAAAATATCTTCCCATACATTTACAGTTACTTTCAGTAGAATGACAATAAAGAGTCTAGTTGAAGTGTCTCTCAAAAGACTTTATACATTAATGATGCGTCAGAGAAAAACCTTTCCCTCCAAACACCACTGTGGCAAAAAATTTAACTTCTCTGCCAAACGTAGTTAAAAATTCACTTTTTAAACACCAGTCTAGCTCCCCCAGCAATAACTTGCCCATTTGACAGTTGGAGATTAATTTATTTAAGGGTTTAAGTCCACCCTTATGGAAATTCAGCTCATGGCAGAAGTCACTTGCTTTATTCCACAATACTGTATCTCAGATTTGGAGAGCCATGTAAGAATAACAGCCTTCAGTACTTTAAAACAGTCACTGTCAAAAAGCTGTTGTCAGACTAATCACACTGAGAGAGCCCTACAGCTTCCCTTCATCTACCCTCATATTTTACATAAGAAGAATATAGGGCCAGAGATTCCTCCTTTCCACTACCCTGGCAACCCTAAGGGAAGGGGGGAAAAAAATCTCAATGCAGATCTCCTCAGAGATGCCCCAACACTGTTTCAGCTTAGGATAGGGGTGTCTAAGTTTGCCCACCAATTTTCAGAAATGAATTCTAATCAGAAAGTCACAGAGATACCCTCAGATCCAAAGTGGGAGGCCCTGTGTCTGTGCACCAGCTTTGGGCCCCTTCGGTTCTCTTTCCCTGCTCCCTGGCTGCAAATGCCCTTGGGAAACACTTTAAGGGGGCAGTTCTCCAGCAAGGAACAATCTCATTGGAAAAAGTTATTAATCCCCAAACTATATTAGCTTTCCCCACAAATGTCTGGGATGTGATGTGTGTCTTCCCAGCAAAGCCCATGACCCATTCAATGCACCGCTGATTTCCAGACCCGCCATTTTCCACCCCCCTCTTTGTATCCAGTCAGAGAATGGAAATAAAATTCCAAATATTCATCCTTTTAAGACCCTTTCTTCAGGGTTTGTTTCACTATCCACAAAACAATCACAAAATAAAAGCAAATCAACTGGAAATCATTGGACAATAATAATTTCCACAGAGGTTTTAGTTGGAGAGGAGAGGATACATCCATTCCATTTTGATTTAGCTTCCCCTTTCTTTTACAATCTTCCTCAAGCAGCTGTGTGAAAGGCCTGTTAACCTTTTACTATCTGCAATGAACCATAGAATATGAGGGTTGGAAGGGACTTCAGGAGGTTATCTAGTCCAACCCCCTGCTCAAAGCAGGACCAATCCCCAGCTAAACCATCCCAACCAGGGCTTTGTCAAGCCTGATCTTAAAAATCTCTAGGAAGGAGATTCCACCACCTCCCTAGGGAACCCATTCCAGTGCTTCACCACCCTCCTAGTGAAAAAGTTTTTCCCAATATCCACACTTTTACCTTGTCACGGACCCTCATCACAATCAGATCTGATCAGCTCCCAAGTAGTTAAATAATAAAAATCTCTCTCATGCACACTCTTCCTTCCTTCCCAATCAGTAGGAAAAATAGTTTGATTAGTTTATGGGGATTTGTTTGGGGGGATTTTTTGGTGTATATACCAGGAATGTACCTGCAGAACCACTGACTCTCTCCACTCCTTGCAGAAGGAGTCAGACCTGCATAATAGATTTTGGGCACATTGTTTGGGCCATAGATAATTACATGTTCTGTAAATACTCTAAAGATTCAACTGTGAGGTAGATCACAGGAATATCCTGGACTAGGGGTACTCGTACCCCTCATGGACCAATTGCTAATCATTAGACACCTAGTGGAATATTTGGGTTATCCCAGCATAAATTACATTTTTATCTACAGTAATATTTCCATTTTAGTGAATCATTAGTATTAGGACTAATCCTCCAGCCCTTTAATCAAATAAGTAAAAGTTTCCTATATAATTACTTAAACAACAAATCTCTCCCAAAAGCACGTAACACAACTGACCCTTCTTATAATCCAAAATATCATGGAATTATACAAAATCAGCAAAATACCATTCTTGGGCCTCATATTAGAGCTCATACATACCCAGAAGTCCAACAGGGGTCCATTAGGTATTATTTACAAACGAGAACTTGACTGGAAACACATTTTTATTTTGTCTGCTAACTGTAAAAAGGAATTATTAACTCATAACACCATCCTTCTTTCCTCATTCTCAGATTAACATCCTTTCATATTGCTTAGACATATGTTTAAATTTTATACTATAAAAATCTCCATTGTCCTTTTCTTCAAATGACTGTATACAAGATGCTTTGATAGTCCTTGCAGATGTTTTCTAGCCTTTGTGCACACTCTGGGTAAGTATCGAGTTACTCATTATAATTCGCTGCTTTCTTATAATACAAATTGATTTTCCCCAAATATACCTGACATTTTAAACTAGCATTTATTGTAAGTGTCTAGGAATCATGAAGGAGTAGTCAAGGTCTATCTTTAAATCTAGACTCAACTACTCACTCATTGTGCAACCTCAGGCAACAAACTTGACCTCCTTCTGGCTCAGTCAATCCAGCTGGCTAAAAATCAGGAAGTCACTGAAAACCAGATGCTGCATCTGAGCAGATCTTCCCTGGGTAAATAAATTACAAGAGAGCCACAGGGATGCAAGAATACAGTGTTTCTTATTGTCAGAGTCATGAAGGTATATCGAGGTAAATTGGAAAAAGCCATGAGGTCTTTTGGCCTCCAGCTTTACTTTGATATTTGAAAAATAGCATTTTTATTGCTAGATACAGATATGAAACTTCTTTTTTTGTTGCTGCCAGTGAACTGCAAGGTTGGCCCATCTTTTCTTTTAAGCGGAGTGACTTTGTGAAGGTTTTTTGCCTACCCTCTTTGTTTTCTGCCTCACTTCTTTATAGCTTACAAACATCTGACATGTGAACACTAATACTTGATTAAATATGCATTATATTCGTGAAATGTGTGAGACCCAGGCTTTGATTTAACCGCAAGAACTTGTATTAATGGAAACCAGGAGTATTTTGGGAAGTGATCATGAGTTTATTTTCTTGAAGACGAGAAGGATGCAGCTATTGGGCCCACTACAGGAGCTCTTACTCTGGTCTTACAACTGCAGTTCAATCAGAGTCATTGTAACGTTACTCTTAGTAGAAACTGATTTAGTTGTTTAAGAGTGCAAAGTTAATTTAGGTTAATTTAGGAGGCAGCATATTACATGCTCCCTACCAAGGGAGGAGGAGGTAGAAGTGGGAAAGGGGTATATTGAGCAAACTTTACTATCCCCAAAATGACAGGTTTTGCTCATCCAGTGCTATAGGGCTTAAGATATGTTGTATTAATTCTGATGCAATGAATGAGGCCAGAGAGTCAAAGGTGTAACATGGTTTGAGTTTTGAGTGCAGAGACCTCTACCTGCTTAGTACCATGGTAATACTATTAAAAATCCTTTTAACCCTTTAAAGATATAGAAAAAGGAAAAACAGTTAAGGCATGTAAAAATGTAATATGAAATATAAAATATACAATATTAAGTAATGTAAATGAAATGTAAAATATTAAGTGAGGCTTGTATTTAAACAATATAGAATCATAGAATATCAAGGTTGGAAGGGACCTCAGGAGGTCAACTAGTCCAACCCCCTGCTCAAAGCAGGACCGATCCCCGACTAAATCATCCCAGCCAGGGCTTTGTCAAGCCTGACCTTAAAAACTTCTAGGGAAGGAGATTCCACCACCTCCCTAGGTAACGCATTCCAATGTTTCACCACCCTCATAGTGAAAAAGTTTTTCCTAATATCCAACCTAAATCTCCCCCACTGCAACTTGAGACCATTACTCCTTGTTCTGTCATCTGCTACCACTGAGAACAGTCTAGAGCCATCCTCTTTGGAACCCCCTTTCAGGTAGTTGAAAGCAGCTATCAAATCCCCACTCATTCTTCTCTTCTGAAGACTAAACATCCCCAGTTCCCTCAGCCTCTCCTCATAAGTCATGTGTTCCAGTCCCCTAATCATTTTTGTTGCCCTCCGCTGGACTCTTTCCAATTTTTCCACATCCTTCTTGTAGTGTGGGGCCCAAAACTGGACACAGTACTCCAGATGAGGCCTCACCAATGTCGAATAGAGGGGAACGATCACGTCCCTCGGTCTGCTGGCAATGCCCCTCCTTATACATCCCAAAATGCCATTGGCCTTCTTGGCAACAAGGGCACACTGTTGACTCATATCCAGCTTCTTGTCCACTGTAACCCCTAGGTCCTTTTCTGCAGAACTGCTGCCGAGCCATTCGGTCCCTAGTCTGTAGCGGTGCATTGGATTCTTCCGTCCTAAGTGCAGGACTCTGCACTTGTCCTTGTTGAACCTCATCAGATTTCTTTTGGCCCAATACTCCAATTTGTCTAGGTCCCTCTGTATCCTATCCCTACCCTCCAGCGTATCTACCACTCCTCCCAGTTTAGTGTCATCTGCAAACTTGCTGAGGGTGCAATCCACACCATCCTCCAGATCATTTATGAAGATATTGAACAAAACCAGCCCCAGGACCAACCCCTGGGGCACTCCACTTGATACCGGCTGCCAGCTAGACATGGAGCCAGTAATATTCCTTACTCCCTTTAGCTGCAGAGAGTTTTTAGAAGGGAAAAAAACAGTTTGACCATCTCTTATATGGTACTGAAGGTGGTAATAACTACAGTATTCTTTCTGGGGAAAAGAGAAGTTAATTGCTATAGACTGCTGCTGTTACTGAAGTTCAATTCAGTACCCTAAAAACCAAAACAAGACGAATACACACAAAAAGGGAGAGAAAAGAACAGCAAAGATAGAAAATGCTTTCTGTCTTTGGTGTTCACTCTTGCTTATAATCTCACTGCTGAACAAACATAGGTACAGCACAGGAACTTATTCTCTACTCTGAGGGCATGTCTACACTACAAAATTAGATCGACTTTATAGAAGTCGATCTTTAGCAACTAATTTTATACAGTTGATCATGCATATCCCCACTAATTGCATTAGGTCGGCGGAGTGCATCCTCAATACCGTGGCTAGCATCGACTCATGGAGTGGTGCACTGTGGGTAGCTATCCCACAGTCCCCGCTGCCCATTGGAATTCTGGGTTAAGCTCCCAATGCCTGATGGGGCAAAAACATTGTCGTGGGTGGTACTGGGTACATGTCGGCAGTCTCCCCTTCTCCCTCCCTCCTTGAAAGCAAACTATCATTTTGCACCTTTTTTCCTGGGTTATCCGTGCAGACGCCATAGCACAGCAAGCATGGAGCGCGCTCAGCTGTACACTGCTTTTGTGAGCATTGCAAATACCTAGTGCATTATCCTGAAGAATGTGCAGAGCCTATCTAGGAGCCACCAGCACGAGGACGACTGTGAGGAGGACATGGACACAGACACTCCTTAAAGCACAGGAGGTGGCAATTGGGACATCATGGTGGCATTGGGGCATGTTGATACAGTGGAATGCTGATTCTGGGCCCGGCAAACAAGCACAGACTGGTGGGACCACATAGTGTTGCAGGTATGGGATGATTCCCAGTGGCTGCAAAACTTTTGCATGCATAAGGCCACTTTCATGGAACTTTGTGAGTTGCTTTCCCCCGCCCTGAAGTGCAGGAATACCAGAATGAGACTTGCCCTGACATTTGAGAAGTGAGTGGCAATAGCCCTGTGGAAGCTTGCAACACCTGACTGCTACAGGTCAGTTGGGAATCAATTCAGAGTGGGCAAATCTACTGTGGGGGCTGCTGTGATCCAAGTAGGCAGGGCAATCAATACCCTTCTGCTAAGAAGGGTAGTGACTCTGGGAAATGTGCAGGGCATAGTGGATGGCTTTGTTGCAATGGGGTTCTCTAACTGTGGCGGGGCGATAGATGGAACGCATATCCCTATCTTGGGACCGGACCACCTTGCCAAAGAGTACATAAACCGCAAGGGGTACTTCTCAATGGTGTTGCAAGCACTGGTGGATCACAAGGGTTGTTTCACAGACATGAATGTGGGATGGTCAGGAAAGGTGCATGACGCTCGCATCTTTCAGAACTCCGGGCTGTTCAGAAAGCTGCAAGAAGGGACTTTCTTCTCAGACCAGAAAATTACTGTTAGGGATGTTGAAATGCCAATAGTTATCCTTGGGGACCCAGCCTATCCCTTGCTCCCATGGCCCATGAAGCCGTATACAGGCAGCCTGGATAGCAGGAAAGGAGCAGTTCAACTATAGGCTGAGGAAGTGCAGAATGGTGGTAGAACGTGCCTTTGGATGTTTAAAAGCTCGCTGGCACTGTTTGCTGAGTAGGTTAGACCTCAGCGCAACCAACTTTCCCATTGTTATTAGTGCTTGCTGTGTGCTCATAATATCTGTGAGAGTAAGGGGGAGATGTTTATGGAGGGGTGGGAGGTTGAGGCAGATCACCTGGCAGCCAATTTTGAACAGCCAGACGCCAAGGCAATTAGAAGAGCACACCAAGGCACACTGCACATCGGAGAGGCTTTGAAAAACAGTTTCATGACTGACCAGGCTACGGTGTGACAGTTGTGTGTGTTTGTCCTTGATGCAAAGACGCCCCCTTGGTGAATTTACTTCCCCGTAAGCCAATCCCCCTCCCCCCTTCACCACACCTGGCACAGGAAATAACGTCCCTATTGTTCTGAATCCATTCATTCTTTATTTATTAAAAAAAAACTTGAGATCACTGGTAACGCTGACTACTAAAAGGAAGCCCGGGTGTACAAAGGGTTTGATAATGGGGTGGGGTGTGGGAAGAGGGAAGGACAAGGCCAGATTGCTTATTGTAGCCGCACTACAAATCAAAGCTGTTTGAATGATAGCCTTCTGTTGTATAGCCCATCCCCTAGAGTTGAGTGGCAGGGTGCCCGGAGCCCCCCTTCTTGGGCGTCTGGTTGAGGAGGATGTGGAACTTGGCGAGGAGGGCAGGCAGTTACACAATGGCTGCAGCGGGGGTCTGTAGTCTAGTTGCCTTCCTGCAGCTCCACCGGACACCTCATCATGTCCGTTTGCTCCCCCATTAGCCTCAGCATCTCCTCCTGTGTGTTACGATCACACTCACTGTATGCTTTCCTGGCCTCTCCCACTGAATGCCTCCATGGATTCAGCTGTGCTCTACCCGTGCGAGAGGACTGCATGAGCTCTGAAAACATGTCATCGTGAGTGCGTTTTTTTCATCTTCTAATCTGCGATATCCTCAGGGACAGAGTTGATGGGGGGAGCATAAAAACATTTGCAGCTGCAGGGGGAAAAAAGGGAGAGTAGACTTTACAGAAGATACATTTCTGAGGACAAAAGGGAGACTCTTTCGCATAGAATCAAGCAATTCACAGCACACAGCACATGTGTTTTAGGTACAAGGTTGCGTTTTGCCTTTTATATTGAGTGCCTTGGTATGGTGACTCATCACACATGGCTGGGTAACAGAATTTGGTTTCCAGGCAGCCATGGTAAGCAAAAGGGTACGTGAGGTTGGCTTCTTCCGCTTTCATAACATGTGGGAATGGTTTCAAACTGCAGCACCGTCCTTTCCCATAGCAACCAATGCCGGTTGTGTTTGCCATTTAAAAGGAGGGGCTGCAGTTCTGGGGTGGATGTGCAGCACACACACACACACCCCAGCATGATTATTCTCTGGGATGATCCCTTTTAGCCAAGCGCAAACAGCCCAGCATGCCCGGGGTCTAATGTGTCAGGGGTCACCAAACAGAGGGGATTAGTGTTCCCTTACAAAACTTCTCCTATTTCAACCAGGTGACCATGAATGATAACACTCTCCTGAGGCTGACACAGAAAGATAAAGACCAAATGTTGCATGAATGTGACCAAAACCCAGGACCATTCGCTGCCATGCTTTGTGCTGCAATGATTCCAGATCGCTTGCTACTGGCTTGGCATGGTAATGTGTCCTACCATGGAGGACGAAATAAGGTAGTCCTCCCCAGAAACCTTCTGCAAAGGCTTTCAGAGTACCTCCAGGAGATCTTCATGGAGATGTCCCTGGAGGATTTCCACTCCATCCCCAGATACATAAACAGACTTTTCCAGTAGCTGTACTGGCCGCGAAAGCATCCCAACTGTTCAGGGAAAATCAAATATAATTGCTTTTAACCCCTGTAGTCTCGTTACAAATGTGCACTCACCAGAGGTCCCTTCTGCACCATCAGGGTCCGGGAACCATAGGCCCTGGGAAGGTGTTGGCTCCAGGGTGAGGAAAAGGTCCTGGCTGCTGGGGAGAATGGATTCCCTGCGCATTCTCCTCCTCCTCCTCCTTTTCATCATCCACAAAATCCTCATCTGTGTTGCCTGAAGCTGCTACCTTGCAGGTGTCCACGGAGAGTGTTGGGGTACTGGTAGGGTCCCCCCCTAGAATGGCATGCATCTGATCATAGAAGCAGCATTCCTGGGGCTCTGTCCTGGAGCAACCGTTTGCCGCCTTTGTCTTTTGGTAGGCTTGCCTGAGCTCCTTAATTTTCACATGGCACTGCTGTGTATCCCTGGTGTGTAGCCTCTCTCCACCGTGCCCTGTGCAATTCTGGCATATATATTAGTATTTCTTCTGCTGGATCAGAGTTCTGCCTGCACAGATTCTTCCCCCCATACAGCCATCAGATCCAGTGTCTCCCGTTCGCTCCATGCTGGAGCTCTTTTGCGATTCTGGGACTGCATGGTCTCCTGTTCTGCTGAGCTCGCCATGCTGACCAAATGGAAAATGAAATTCAAAAGTTCCCAGTGCTTTTCCTGTGTACCTGGCTAGTGCATCAGAGTTGAAAGTGCTGTCCAGAGTGGTCACATTGCAGCACTCTGGGATAGCTCCCGGAGGCCAATACCATTGAATTGCACAGTGCTACATCTACACGACCCCAAATTCGACCTAGGAAGGTCAATTTTAGCGTGACTCCCCTTGCCATGGAAGAGTACAGAAGTCGATTTTCAGAGCCCTTTAGGTTGGCCTAATGGGGTTGGTTGTATAGACGCATTCATTATAAAACTGACATACCGTTGCTAAATTTGACCTAACCTCGTAGTGTAGACCAGGCCTGAGACCTGGCAAACTTTTATCAGCATGGGGCTGTTTAGGGCATTGCTTTTAGCTGGCTCTCTAGTCACAGACTTCAACAGTGTTGCAAAACAGGCAGTTTAGCCAGCTAAGCTAGTCTCTTATTAAATGGAAAGTGAAAGGAGAGGGATAGTATAGAGAAGAAATAAGGTAAAGAAGGAAAAAAGCACACAAGAGGACAGGGTGACTGAAACCAAAGTTCTACATTTCAGGTGGTTTTGGGTATTCAGCAGGAGGTGGTGATATTACCTGGGTCTGTCCCTCTCTGAGCTGGTCTGTTCCGATTGGTTAAGATATTGATAAAATGGGCTGGATTAACGAATAATCAGCCAGGAAAAGGAGGCTTTTAAGACATCTGGGTATTAAGTAAAATTATACAGGGAGGGATTCCCATAGTGCTCTCATATAGATATATATATGATATATATATGATATATATATATCTATCTGTAGCAAAGCAACAGCATGCCTTACCAATTGTGTTACACAACAACATTTGAACTTCTAATTCTCCAGCTATCCAAGCATTTATAATCACACTCAGCATGGATATCTGAGTTAACGTCTCTGGGGACTGAAATCATTCTGCCTCACACTCCGGTGGGCGTGCACATGCATGTGTGTGTGCACGCATGCACATCTTGCCATGTGTTATTATTGACATATCCCACCAATGAGGTATGGAGTTTTGGGAATATTTTTTTATGTGTTTGTGTTAATAGTCCTTAACTTTTGCATGAATTTAATTAATACATCAACACAGCCTATAAGCACTATATAATACATGCTATAAGCATTTTAATGTGTTGCCGGTTGGTTTCTTGAGGACACAAAATAACTTAACACCAGCCTTAAATTAAATGGGCACATATTCATTTTATAGATAATGCAGATTTGTCTTGAAAGACTTCAGGCACTGGTCTTTTTCTATTTATGCTCACCTTTTTAAAAATGTAAAATACATATAGTGGAATATTAAAGAAAGGCAGGGCAGATTTTCTGAGTAAATTTCTAACACACTTTGCAGATAAACCACATAAGCCTTTTATCTACAATCAGCAGCAGAACATGATCCTTTCTACTAAAGATTCAAAACTAGCTCTCACCAATATCTGTAGAATTTTTTTTAACCATGAATGCAAAATGTCATTTATCTCCTACAACCCGTCACTCTCACAACTCAGAATCAGGGTATTGTGTACACAAAACTGCATACAGTGTTTTTGTAATCAACAGTAACTACCAAATTCAGTGGGTATGCAATTTTCCCATAACAATTATGAAACAGATATTGGTCAGTCTAACTCCTTATATAACAGGGTATAAGGTACACGATCTGGCATATATGTTACTATTTACATCAGTTCCAGTTTGGCTCATCACTTAAAGAAAGGATGTGAAGAAATTGTTTAATTGCTTTGCATTTTAATTTTCTAGCTTTCAAAGACCAATATACTCCTTGTATTTGCCAATTTTCTGGAACTAATTTGAGGAAGTCTTACTGACACGAGATATTTGGATTTATTGAATCAGGAGAGGAAATACAGTCTTGAGGTTAAGGTACTCGTGTGAGCCTAAGGTGATTTGGGTTCAAATCCCAGCTCTGTCATATATTCTCTGTGTGATCTTGGTCAAGGTGCTTAATCTCTCTGTGCCTTAAAATAGGGGATGATAATAATACTTCCTTCCTCTAAATTTGGCTTGTCTATTTAGATTAAACTCTTAAGGGCAGGGACTATCTCTTCCTTTGTGTATGTACAGTAAGTAGCACCCAGGGACCCTGATCTTCATTGGAACCCCTACATACTATTGTAGTAATACATAATTATAATTAATTTTGACAAGAAAAGGAAAGTTTATAAGAGAAGTGTCAACCACCAGATACTGCATAGCTAAGACTCAAAATCTGCCCAGCAACCTGGATAAGAGAGAGAATTAGGGATTTCTAATCTTAAAGCACATATTAAATGATAAACCTCTTTTTCTTTTCCTGTGACCAAAGTAGTAGATAACACAAACCATTATCTTCATGCAACAGATAATTTAGTAATGCCATTAACTCTTTAGTCTATTTCCTCATTACATGACTGACAAAACTTAATAGGAGTCCCACTTGCTAGATGTTCTTTAGTTCCTGGTCTTAATCCAAAGAAGGGGGGAGAGAGAGAGAGAGAGAGATGCTCATATTATATACCTCTTAGGAACATCTAGACCCCCTGAAAGAAGTCACAAGGCACCATTCCCTATCTGTTCTTTCCCCTGGGCCCATCAGACTGTTCTTCAGGATCAAACATGGGCAGTGGAAAAGTAGGATGGGGAGGAGGTGGTCCAGTGTAATGCACATTGTCTTTCCACCAGCCCAGTAGACAGACCCTAAAAAATGCAGCACAGCCCAAGGAAGTATTTGGATTGCTGCAGCCAATGCTACTCTTATAGTAGAGATCCTTCTTTAAATGGGAGGTCCCCTTACTAGAGAAGCCCTGTCAACACTAGAGATTTACTGCCAGGGAAGGGATGAGGGGTGTCACTGAGGACTCAGAGTTAGCACTGAGGTACATGGATGGCTCTGGATTCCTGTAGAACCTCTGGGGTTTGTAGCTTGTTGCTATGCGGAGTGGGGGTGCTCCATCTGCCATTTCCCACAGAATAGTTTGGAGGAAACTCTGTGAAAAGAATCTCCAAGAGATGTTCAACATCTTAGCCCTTTCTGCGGGTTTTCCCAGAAGAGGAGTTGTGTCCTACTCTGTTTAACTCTTCAGTGTTCAGGTACAAGTTGGGCATTGCAAGCAAAGAGATTAGACCAGGATGTGCATGCAACAGGCTGATGACATCATGAGAAGTTTGGATGTACAAAAAATGAAGGAAGGGGCCCTTAGTTTTCTGCACATCTTTATTGCTATAGGAGGACATGGTTTACATACGGCTTAAATTTACAATAAAATGCAGAGATTGTAAAACCTAGTTCAAAGAGAAGGTAGACCAACAAGCATGAAAGACAAAAACTTAAAATGAGAATGGTCATAAAAAAACCTCACTGAGAACTGGTGCTGTTAAAACAACTGAAGAAAAATGGCAAGTCAAAGGCTAATTTGACAATAATGGTAACAGGAACAATCATGATGATTTAAGGAAATTGTATTGTACTTTAGGCATGATGTGAAATTACGTCTGAGGAACTATGCTTAAGTGAGTCATGTTGTATAAATATAGATGGACTATATGGGCCCAAAAAGTCAGAGGTATTAACAAGACGATGTCACTATCCAACGTTAAACAGTACTAAACAAGCTTCAGAGTTTGGTATACAGAGACCTCAGCCTGATTAGTACCGTGGCAAACGGACCAATAATTTTTTTTTAAAGATACAGAAAAGAAGGAAAAACAGTTAAAGCATTTGTAATGCAAAATATTAAATAAGACTTTTATTGTAGCAAACCCACTGTTCCCTTTCCTTTCAGAGTAAAAGAGATTTTAGAACAGGGGTCGGCAACCTTCGGCACGAGGCCCATCAGAGTAATCTGATTGTGGGACGCAAGACATTTTGCTTATGTTGACTGTCCACAGGCACAGCCCCCCACAGCTCCCAGTGGCCGCAGTTCACCATTCCCAGCCAACGGGAGCTGTGGGAAGCCGCGGGCTGCAGGGATGTCCTGGCTGCCGCTTCCCACAGCTCCCATTGGCCGGGAACGGCGAACCACAGCCACTGGGAGCTGTGGAGGGCTGTGCCTGTGAATGGTCAACATAAATAAAATGTCTTGCGGCCTGCCAGCGGATTACCCTGATGGGCCATGTGCCAAAGGTGCCGACTCCTGTTTTAGAAGGGGAAAAAATCCCTTGTTTGACAGCCTTTTAGATAGTATTACCGATAACTGTCCTTTTGGGGGGGAAAGAGAAGTTAGTTGAGATGAAGCTATTGTTAAAGTCTGATCCTGTTTCCTAGAGACAAAACTAGAAAAGCACACGAGGGAAGAGAAAAGAACAGCAAAGAGAGAGAATGTGCTTCCACCTCAGTGTTGCCTCTCACTTTCAACATTGCTGCTGGAAAAACATGGGCACAGCACACAGTCTTATCAGCCACTTCGATACCTGGCAAACTTGTACCAGCATCAGAATATTTAGGCCATTGCTTTTAGTTGTCTGTTTCTAGTCACTGGCTTGCCTGGAGGAAAAACTTTAGCCCTGTAATCATTTTTATCCATGTGTGTTGCCTCCTTTAAAAATAAGCAAAACCTTTATGTTCTTTTGGCATTGCTTTTGCATTGATGAGCCATTTACAACACCCAAAGGAGGGTAAAAGTTTGCAGGCATTTTTAATCTATAACAGACGCAGTCCACCTGTTGCACCACCACCATTTGTGAAGATAACATAGCCACGGGGTAACTTAGCCCATCCTTTAAATTTAACCTTACATGAACAAAAACAACAACAAAAATCACTTATATCAAAAACAAAACAGGAAAGAACTTTTTTAAAAAGGAAAAAAACATTTAAAAAAACCAACACAATCACAAAAGTTTGGTGCTGCAACAGCCCCTCGGTTCTGGTGGTTTGAAATTCAATTCACAGTAAATGCAGCAGCAGCCAAAATAAGCTGGCATTCTGTTAAAAAGAGTAATTACCCATGATGTTATTTTATTAAAAGTTTGCTTTATCAACTTAACCATCAACAATTCAAAGCCTTTACATTAACCCTTTACAGTTTTTACTATTTACAGCTGTAAACCCAAAAATAAACAAAGGAAAAAAGAGAAAAAAAAATAATAGATTTTTTTAAATTGGCAATTGCTATAAAATAATTGCTCACCCTTTCTTTTTAATAGAAGATTAACAGTTTGCTTTGTGGTTTTCCAAACAAGCCCAATGGACTTTAAAAACAATCTTTTGTTTTATCAACTTTGAAAACAATTGCTTGTTGGCCAAAATGCCAGTTTCTGAGTATATATTAATCCTTTAGGCCTACCAACAAAGGCCAAAATTGTTGTATTAATTGAGATGGAAAATATGGACCCAAAAAGTCAGAGCTGTTAACAAGATCCTGTCACTGTCCAACATTAAACAATTTCCTGGCACCTCCTATTAAATTTGGCCCTTTGATATATAATATTCTGTCTGCTTATGAAATGGGCATCAAAAGCCTCTTTCACTTTGGAATAGTCTCTCTTTTCCTCATCAGTGAGGAATAGGGCACACAGGATGTCATCATCAGAATCACCCATGGCAAATATCAGGGCAGTTACCCTGGTATTCTTGTGCTTTTGCTGTGAAACCGGAAGTCATCAGGAATCGCTCAAGTTTCTGGATCCAACAAAGCCAGTTGTCTGAGTTGCCAAAAAATCAAACTTCTCTAATGGAACCATCTGCACTATGGGCTCTATTGCTGTGCTGAGACAGGGCTGTGCCTCCTAACCTGCTGCAGCTTTTACTGGGGTCCTCCCTGATTTGCCAGTTTCCCCACTCACTCATCATCTGGCTATCCGGGGGGTCTCTTTTCTTTACTTTATTCCTTTAGAGAAAGGGATTCACTCACTTCTGACACACTGTAGTGTCAGGACATAAACACAAAGAACCATGCTTTAAGCAGCAAATAGAGAACTCCCTAACCAGGAAGTTGCTACATTTATTAAGCTCCCAGCTGCAATACATTGTGGTTCTCTCAACTGTGGAGCACCAGGACCTCTATAAACCCTTCACACGGTCATAACTGCTATTGTTGTTAAAGGCCAATCTTATTTCCTAAGAAGACAGAAGAAGAAATAAATCGAGGGAAGACAAAAGAACAGAAAAGATGGAAAATGCAGCTTCTGTTTCTGGTGTTGACTTTCACTTGCAATCTTGCTGCTGAAAAGACACAAGCACAGCACACAGTCTTATCAGCCACTCTAAGACCTGGCAAATTTGTACCAGTACTGCGCTGTTTTAAGATGTTGCATTTATCTGCCTCTTTCTGAGAACAGGCCTACAGCACAGTTGCAAAATATAAAGTCTTGGCCAGCTAAGCCAGATTCCTATTAGACAGAATTAAAAAGGGAGAGAGAAAGGAAATAAAGTGAGGAATGAAAAGGACACATGGAGGGGAGGAGAGAAAGTGTCACATTTCGGGAGGTAGTTGGGATTCAGCTGGAGATGGTAGCGGTGGCGATGTCACTTGGGTCCCTGTCTCTGGTGCAGTCTGGTCAGGACATATGTCAGGATCAGGATGACAAAGGCCTGGAGTCCCAGGAGACAGTAGGGGTGGCAGCCATGATTATAAACTCTCTGCAGCGGTTGTTGGCAGACAACTGCTTTTTCGGCTAATTTTTCCGCAAAAGTCTTCTTTTTAAGAACCCACAAAAAGAGTGATGGGCAGAATAGCCTATCCCCTTGTTATTTTGTCCAAAATTAGACCTAATTTCCAATGCACCAATATTGGTTCATTGATATCTGCTTCCACACTGCTCATTAGCCATGCCTGATCTTAACACAGTCCTTGAGTTGTATCAGTAAACTTTTTTGTTTGGACTAATGCAGAGTCTTTTTTGAATCTTTTCCCAAGTAATATTTATTGTTATAGGTTACTGTGACACTTTATTAACTTTCACTCACTTCCTACAGTTGAACTCACAGTTAGAATAAATGTGAAGGCCCAATTGTCACAACAGGCACCACAAATGACCATTAAAATAACCTCCAAATTGTTTCAGTTATTTTCTAACTATAATAAACCACTAATTGAGCTATATGAAATTACATCCTCTTAACACTCAGTTAACAGCTTAATTCAATAGTCATAAATTCAGCACCATCTTTGTGTCAGATAATTAATGGTAATTATAAACTCTATAATAAGCTCCATATTAAGCTTGACTTAAAATATTTCCCATTAATTTTAAAGTGACAAAGGATTATTCATGTAGTTGGTCACTTCACTAGACAAGAGATGAACATAAGCTTAATTGAAAGTCTCATCTACAAAGATGTTGACCATATATTCTTAAAATGTTTTCCGCATTCCAGCAACACATGTGATCTCATGCTTCTGAAGAGAATCCTGATATTATATTTGCATACCCAAGCCAGCTCTGCAAGCTGTGGGAGGAAGGGCTTGGAAATTACTTGAATATTGTGTGGAATATTAACAAGAGACCAGATTCTAACAGTTTGTGTAAACTGGCATAGTTCAGGTGAAGTCCATGAAGCCACACAGGTATAAATGTGCTGAGTATTGGGCCCCAATATTTAAATATTCCATCAATCATGGAAGACAAAACTCACAATAAACTTAGTGTGTGTGGCTTATGAGGTGGGGAAGATAAAGTGTTAAACTAGTTGGCTGTTCTTCCTCTTCTGCTTGTCACCACTGTGACATGCTTGATCAGTTAATGGATAGATGCAGCAGCTTAGACGACATCTATGCTGCAGCTGGGAACATGCTTCCCAGCTCAAGTACACAGACATACACCAGCTCTGCTCAAGCTAGTCTGCAAAAAATAGCAATATAGCTGAAAGAAGTATGAGGTGTAGACTGAGATCCAGAAAAACTTTCCTGACTCACATCCATTTGTCTTACTATGCAGCGATTAATGAATGCCAAAATCTACTTCTCAATTATCAAATGAAAGTTTAATAACTAATTTTAAACTTTAAATGCAAGCCTGATTGACTGTCTTCTGTCTCCTCCTAGCCCCACCCCTCTCCTCATAATGAGTTGTGGAGCTATATTAAAAATCTAAACATTCACAAAAATCAGGGGAGGTTTGAAAGTTGGGAGGTTTGCTCTGCTGGGTAGATAGGCACCAGTAGATAGGCACCAATGCCAAGGAGTGATAAATGTTATTAAAGAGAAGAACTACATTTCCTCCCTTCTGGTGTTGACTGAACTACCAAGCCAAAAATGAATTTAGAAACGTGGGGAGATATTTTCCTGGAATTAATCTGAAATGAGAATTGACAATGTTAATGAAGAGAACTAATAACCAAAGACTGAATTGTTCTTTTTAATACAACTAGTAAAAAGACTACTATACTATAGGTAAACAAACAGCATCCAGTTCACTGAGGACGACTTTGTGCCCAGACTTGTATGTGTATGTCAGATGGGGAGAAGGCTCAAGAAGCCTTTCATTCTTTTCATGACCCTGCTCGGCGTCTTGGTACAACTCTGTTGGGGTTTGTCCACAAAACTAAATCTCATGGTGTTCACACATGATTGCAAAGAGTCCATCAGCAGACATAATGTTGGTCATAACTGACCACTCAACGTAGACCAAGGCAAATTGTGGTCACTATTGTGTCAGCTCCGTGGGCCACGACAGCAGTGGGAAGCAGAGTGATGTCTCCATCTCGTCTCTGCCTCCTGTTGGAGTGATTTGTCCCCCCTGAAGACTGAGAGTGCAATCTCTCTTCTGCCCGTTTAACAAACTGAAAATTGTGAATGGTCCCTTTAAAGTCAGCTTTAAGAAAGGGTAAGCAATTTGTTCTTGAGGGGTGAGGCAGGGAAGGGTTTCTACCTCCCACATGCCCAACAATAGCCAGAATAAGGGCCTGATCTAAAGCCCATTGGAGTCAGTGGCAAGGCATTTTATGAATATTATAAATATTCACCCTAGTATAGAATATCATGGGGAGCGGGAATCCTAACTGCATTAAATGACACATTAGTTATTTTAGATAAGATATTTGGGGTGAAATCCTGGCTACTTTAAATTCATTGACAAAGTTCCCATTGACTACAAGGTAGCCCAAATTTCACTGTAGGTGTTTGGTTTGAATTGACAGTAGATAAAGGACTCAGACCCTATATCTTAAAGGCCTTTTGCCTAGTTCAACATTACAGATATTCCAATATTTACTTATCTCAGAGTCTTTTTTCTCCCCTCTTTTACCAGCATTAGCATTTCTGTTAAACACTAGTGAAAAACAGGTCTACAAAAACATGACAAAATGCTCTTGAGCACTTGAATATACTGACACTTTACTGCTGCCCAGATAATACAACCACTAACAAAGCAGAGCTAGTCAAAAACAGGACAATTTTGCAAAAAGTCAAAATTGTATGTTTTCATTTTGTAAAGTTCAAAATAAACCCATTTTCCATAAATTTTCCTATAATATATTAAACCAAATTTTATATGAATATTTTATCATGATTTATGAAATCCTTTGGGATTTTTAAACTGAAAACCAAGCTTAAAGTAAGAAAACCTTATTCTGATAAACAAAATTGTTCATTATATTCAAAAAAATTAGTAAAAATGTTGGTAAGGAAAAATTTCACAAAAATAGAAGATGTTGGTAATTTTGACAATTTTTCATGAACATAAGGACTGCCATACTGGGTCAGACCAAAGGTCCATCTAGCCCAGTATCTCGTCTTCTGATAGTGACCAATGCCAGGTGCCTGAGAGGGAATGAAAAGAACAGGTAATCATCATGTGATCCATCCCCCGTTGCCCATTCCCAGCTTCTGGCAAACAGAGGCTAGGCACACCACCCCTGCCCATCCTGGCTAACAGACATTGATGGACCAATACTCCATGAACTTACCTAGTTCTTTTTTGAACCCTGTTATAGTCTTGGCCTTAACAACATCCTCTGGCAAGGAGTTCCACAGGTTGATTGTGTGTTGTGTGAAGAAATACTTTCTTTTGTTTGTTTTAAACCTGCTGCCTATTAATTTCATTTGGTGACCCCTAGTTCTTTTGTTATGAGAAGGAGTAAATAGCATTTCCTTATTTACTTTCTTCACACCAATCATGATTTTATAGACTTCTACCATATTCCCCCCTTAGTCATCTCTTTTCCAAGCTGAAAAGTCCCAATCTTATTAATCTCTCCTCATATGGAAACTGTCCCATAGCCCTTATAATTTTTGTTGCCTGTTTCTGAACCTTTTCCAATTCCAATAAATCTTTTTTGAGATGAGGTGACCAGATCCAAATGCAGTTCTCAAGGGGTGAGCATATCATGGATTTATATAGAGGCAATATGATATTTATTTTCTGTCTTATTATCTATCCCAGAGGTGGGCAAACTATTTGGCCTGAGGGCCACATCGGGTTTCCGAAATTGTATGGAGGGCCACTTAGGGGAGGCTGTACCTCCCCAAACAGCCAGGCGTGGCCCGCCCCCCACCCCCTATCTGACCCCCCTGCTTCTTGCCCTCTGACGGCCCGCCCAGGACTCCTGCCCTACCCAACCGCCCCTGTTCCCTGATGCCCCCCCGTGGGACCCCCACCCCATCCACCCTTCCCTGTCCCCTGACCACCCCCGAACCTCCCGCTCCTGACTGCCCCCCACTGCCCCATCCAACCCCTCCTCTCATTCCTGACTGACCCCCTGGAACCCCTGCCCCATCCAACACCCCTTCTCCCTGACCGCCCCCTGAACCCCTGCCCCTGACTGCCCCCTGCCTCCCCGTCCAAACCCCCTCTCCTTCCTGACTATCCCTCCGGGACCCCTGCCCCCATTCAACCTCCGTTTCCCGCCATCTGACCGCCCGAACTCCTATCCAACCCCCCACCCCCTGACCACCACCCCGAACACCCCTGCCCTCTATCCAACCCCCCCCCCATTCCCTGCCCCCTTACCGCTCCGCCCAGAGCACCAGGACAGGAAGACATACTGCCCGGCTGGAGCCAGCCACGCCACCGCACAGCACAGCGCACCAGGTCAGGCCGTGACTCTGCAGCTGCGCTGCCCAGCAAGTGCTCGCAGCCCCGCCGCCCAGATAATTGCACCGGCGGCGCAGTGAGGGGGACAGCAAGGGTGGGACCAGGGGCAAGCCTCCCAGACCAGGAGCTCAGGGGCAGGGCAGGAGGGTCCCACGGGCCAGATGTGGCCCGTAGTTTGCCCACCTCTGATCTATCCCTTTCTTCATTATTATCGATCCCTTTCCTGACATTGTTAGCTTTTTTGACTGCCACTGCACAGTGAGTAGATCTTTTCAGAGAACTAGCCACAATGACTCCTCAAGATCACTTTCTTGAGTGGTAACAGCTAATTTAGACCCCATCATTTTATATGTATAGTTGGGATTGTTTTCCAATGTGCATTACTTTGCACTTATCAACACTGAATTTCATCTGCCATTTTGTTGCTCAGTCATCCAGTTTTGTGAGATCCCTTTGTAGCTCTTTGGAGTCTGCTTTGGACTTAACTATCTTGAGTTGTTTTGTATCATCTGCAAATTTTGCCACCTCACTGGTTTATCCCTTTTTCCAGATTATTTATGAATATTTTGAATAGTACTTGTCCCAATGCAGACCCCTAGGGGACACCACTATTTACTTCTCTCCATTCTCTCCATTTATTCCTACCCTTTGTTCCCTATCTTTTAACCAGTTACCGATCCATGAGAGAACCTTCTTTCTAATTTCATGACAGCTTACTTTGCTTAAGAGCCTTTGGTGAGGGACCTTGTGAAAGGCTTTCTGAAAATCTAAGCACACTATATCCACTGGATCCCTCTGTCCACATGCTTGTTGATCCCCTCAAAGAATTCTAGTAAATTGGTGAGGCATGATTTCTCTTTACAAAAACCATGTTGACTCTTGCCCAACAAATTATGTTCATCTTTGTGTCTGACAATTTTCTTCTTTACTATAGTTTCAACCAGTTTGTCGGTACTGAAGTCAGGCTTACTAGCCTGTAATTGCCACAATCACCTCTGGAGTCCTTTTCAAAAATTGGCATTACATTAGCTATCCTCCAGTCATTTGGTACAGAAGTTGATTTAAATGATATGAAACTAACTGTAGTTTGTAACCTTCTTTGAAAAAAAAGGCCATTTTTTTACTGAAAAGAAATAGTGGAATTTTTTTTTACCAACTCTACAATAGGAGATTGATACCTTAGCTTCACCCACTGACATTTAATAGCATTTTTTGTGTCTTACTTGCTATAAATAGGACAAACTCTGAGCAGAGGTTTCAGATCAAATGTTTGGTTTGGATTTTTTGTTTCTCTCCTCCCACAACGCATCTTAGTGCTAAGGACAAATTAGAGATCTAGCCCAACTAGCGTATGTATTTATAACATACATCACAGGAGAGAGGAGTGACCCTCCCACTACTGCAGTGAAGCTCTCCACAATCATAAACTAATAGTTTGCAACACCTGGTGTATGGACATATCAGTGCCAAGAATGGGCATGCCTGGAGTACAAGGCACTTTAGCTATTCTGTACCAGTGAGAGCACCAGAAGATAGCTGGTACAAGACAGTCCTAGGACTGTTCTAAGTTGTACCAGAACCCAGCCAGAAATAAGGAGAGTCAAAAGGTAGCATAAAGCCATCTTTGTAGTCCACTATGGTCCTGCATTCAGTTCAGAATGAGAGGAACAGACCATTTGGCCCAACATGTCAATTTCTGTAGCTAGAAATTCACCCTACATTGCAAAGACTAAAACCACATGGCATCATAATGATTTTGTGATGGAAGAATTCTCAGTAGGTTGACTGAAAACAAGGTTTCCTCTTGTGCTTAACTTTAGAAGCAAGTTTTAATGGGTGTATGATTCTCCACCTATTTGGAAAAAACATTCTAAAAAACTTTTAGGTATACATTTTACCCATTTTATTTAGAAGTCCAGGTAATCCGTTTGTCCTGGTTTCCACTGAAGGTGTTGATGTCAAAGGAATAAATGGGATCCTTCTCTCATTTACTATGTATTAATACTAATACATTTTTCAACAGTAATCCTTTGAGCAAATGAAACGTTGATAGTCTGTGACACTTTTGGGATACATTAATTGCAAACAGTATAAGAAAAGGGGATTAGCAAAATGCAGACTGGAAACAGAAAATGAGATTAAAAGTGGCATTTTGGCTGCAGTCCTTCAACCTATATAAAAAATAGAAGACGACTAGTCAAGGAGAAACTGGAAAGCCAATAAATGAAAAATGATGAGGGCCAAGGGTAAGCTTGGAAGGCGGATTTGTGAAAAATGGAAGTGAATAAAAGTTTGCTATGGAGGAACAACTGGAATTTAAGTTAAAATATAATTACAGTAATTTATCACTGAGCAGCCTTATTCTTGAGAGCAGAAGAGATCACAACAGATCACTATGTCACAGATCCTGTAAACATTTAAGCACATGAGTAATCCCATTGACTTCAATGGAACTAATCACATGAGTAAATTAATCACGTGCTTAAGAGTCTGCAAGGTCAAACCCAAAGAAACCATTTGCTAATGGGATACCAACATCAAGCATCAGGGAAATAAGGAAAAGAATGACAAAAGGAGTGTCTCAATTATAGTTAAGCACTAGAGCAGGTGCCCTATAACAAGGTTCCACTATGCTGACCCAGGCTCTGAGACTTGCTGCCATGGTGTGTGTGGGTGTGGGGTGTTTTTTTGTTGTTGTCAACTGACTCAGGCTCATGGAGCTAGTGCTATGGGGCTAAGAATTGCAATGTTCATGTTCCTACAAAGGTTGGAGCCCCCTCTCTGAGACCTCCCTCCTTGCCAAGTTTCAGAGCCTGGGCTCCACCTTGAGTGGGAACGTCTACGCTATTATTTTTAGCACCACAGCACAAGCCCCACAACCCTGAGTCAGTTCACCTGGGTTCTAAGAGTCACTGACAGGAATGTAGGGAATGTTGCAGTGTAGATGTACCCTTTATAACAGCCCTTAACATATTTGAAGACTATTATCAAGACTCCTCCTCAATCTTCTCAAGACTAACCCTGCCCAGGTCTTTTTAAACTTTCCTCATTGGTCAGGTTTTCTAAACCTTTTTTCAATTTTGTTTCTTTCCAGTTTACCCACATCTTTCCTAAAGTGTGGTGCCCAGAATTGAAGCTTCACAAGTGCCAAACAGAGTGTGACAATTACAGTTTTCAAGCACATAAAAGGTTGTGACAAGGAGGAGGGAGAAAAATTCTTTTTAGCCTCTGAGGATAAGACAAGAAGCAACGGACTTAAATTTCAGCAAGGGCAGTTTAGGTTGGACATTAGGAAAAAATTCCTAACTGTCAGAGTGGTTAAGCACTGGAATAAATTGCCTAGGGAGGTTGTGGAATCTTCATCACTGGGGATTTTTAAGAGCAGGTTGGACAAACACTTGTCAGGAATGGTCTAGATAATTAGTCCTGCCTTGAGTGTAGGGGGCTGGACAAGATGACCTCTCGAGGTCCCTTCCAGTTCTATGATTCTCTGATTACCCTCTGTTTTTTACATATGACACTCCTGTTTATACACCCCAGAACGGTATTAGCATTTTTCATAACTGCATCACGTCACTGACTTGTATTCAATTTGTGATCCACTATAACATCCAGATCCTTTTCAGCAGTACTATCACTTAGCCAGTTATGCCCCTTTTTGTAACTGTGCATTTGATTTTTTTTCCTTACTAAAGGAAATACTTTGCGCTTGTCTTTATTGAATTTCATCTTGTTGATTTCAGACTAATTCTAAATTTGTCAAGGTCATTTTCAATTCTACGACTGTCCTCTGAAGGTGTTCGCAAACCCTCCTTGCTTGGGGTCATCCACACATTGTATAAGCACATTATTCTTTCCATTGTCCATGTTATTAATGAAAATATTTATTAGCTGCTGATGATGAAATGACAGTTGACAAAATATTGGACCCAGGACTGACCTTGGCGGATCTCACTAGACACACCCTTCTAGTTTGAGAGCAAACTATTGATAACTACTCTTTGAGTATGGTCTTTCAACCAGTTTTGCATCCACTGTATATTAATTTCATCTAGACCACATTTTCCTAGTTTGCTTATGAGCATGTCATGTGGGACTGTGTCAGAAACCTTACTGAAAATCATGATATATCACATCTACTGCTTCTCCTCAATCCAGTAATCCTGTCAAAGGAGGAAATTAATTTGATTTTGCTTGACTTGTTCTTGAAAAATCCATGCTGGCTATTCCTTATAACTCTATTATTCTCTAGGTGCTTACAAATTGATAGCTTAATAATTTGTTCTAGTATCTTTCTAGGTCCAGAAGTTACACTAACTGGTCTATGATTTCCCAGGTCATCTTTGTTCCCTTTTTAAAGAAAGGTACTATGTCTGCTCTTCTCCAGCCTTTTGGGAATCTCACCTGTCCTCCATGTGTTCTCAAAGATAATTGCTAAAGGTTCCTAGATAGCTTCAGCTATGTCCAGAGAGTGACGATACTTGGGTGGGTCCTAACGTATGACCACCAGAATGCCAGAACTGAGATCTCTCAAAATGCTTACCCTAATTCCAACAAGTTACGCCCTGGAAACTGTCTACTGGATTTTGCTTCGCTAATCAGAACGACTGTTACAAGTCATGCAGAAAGAAATAATCTCTGTACACCTGCATCCTTTAGGACTTTAGGACCAGTTAGGACTTTATAGAAAATATTCTGCACCTTGAGTTGCAACTGGAAGCAAATTGAAAGCCAGTACAGAATATTGGTTTATTATGTTCTCATTGATCTAGCTTTCCTAAAAGAATATGTGCAGTACATTACAACAGTTTAGTGTGGAGGTAACTAAGGTATGGATAATCCTGATACGATTTACATCTAAGAGGACAGGACACAATCATTTGACCAGATGAATATGGAAAATTGGGAATCCAGGAGTAGAGACAATCCAGTCAGACTGAGGGACTATGAGCTACTTTCGTCAACAGACATATGCTCTCAATTTAGGGTACAATCACACCCTTGCCAGTTGCTTAGAGGACTTCCACTGCCCACTAGCATCACCTCTGCTTTATCCAAATTGAGCACAGCTTTCATCCAGATCCCTTCCTCTGCCCCATTATATGCTGGGAAAGCAGAACCCTGGTTCCTTGAAAAATAGTAGTAATATAAGAGGTCTAGAACAAGTTATCATCAGTATATTGGTGACACTGCAGCCCATAATATTTCAAAATCTCCCCTAGTAATCCCAATGTAAATTGAACAAGAAAATTGACAAATGGAACCTAACAGGACCCCATAAATGAGAACCTTCTTCTTTTCATCTCAGAACATCTTTGCAGACATAGGGAGCAGTATGGCATCACCATTCAGTCCTGTCCATGGCTGGTTCCTCCATGAAGCCCAGCCTGGGCATGTCCGTGTGTGTGATGTCACACCATCTAGTCAATGGCCAGTCTCTAATATTCTTAATATTCAGTTTAAGAACATGACAAAAAGGGCAGTGATTCCAGGACTCCTTGTCTTACAAACTTTTACTTGAATCAGCTACTTAATTTTCCACCAAACCTTACAATGCTGCAGGAGTCTTTGTACCTAGTTTTTATAATTGCAATTAACTTAGCTGAAATTCCATATGATTTTGCTACTTTTTGTAATGCCACCCTCCAAACTGAATCAAATGCTAATATGTAATCAATGAAAACAGCAAACTCCTTTAATCCACAATTCTCCCCTCACCCTCAAAAAAAATCCACTATCACAGCGTGACTATCTGATCAGTGCAGTGTAGAGCCTGCTGTGAAGCCACACTGTTCTTTGCCTACTACTTCCTCTAAAATGGTCTTTAATCTGTTGACAGTTATTTTCATCATTATTTTGCCCAGTATTAATAATAATCTTATTAAATATGCATTTTACATGTGCCAGATGAACAGGGCAGCTTGCAAGGCAGAATGGATATCAGCACTGAGCCACTATCATAAGAAATAGAAAAAGCAGTGAAGCAGTTAAAACATAGCACAGGAATAGACCGCTGAGCTGCTAAAAGCTGGTGGGACAAGTGCAATCGAAGCATGAGAAAAAAAATATGCAAGAAGATATAGGAGGAAGAGCAGGCACCAGATGACTGACAAAAGGCAAGCTTCAAGAAAGGAGATCCTCCTGATCTGAATTATGGAGGCATAAGTATATCAGAAAGAGAGCCACCCTAAAGCAACTCTGTTCACCACTTTCATTCTCTGCAGGCAAGTCAACATTTATTATCAGTGTCTCAAAGGCTGCTAAGAGATTCCATATCATTATATTTGTCTATCCACTGCCCACTGCCTTGAGGAGACTATCAACCAGCGAGTCTACCACTGCTGCTGCTGGAATTGCCCTGCTACCACCATCTCATTAACTTTCCCCAAAAGTGAAAATTAGACATTATGTGAGGTAATTGGAAAGGTAGCCATTCCCAGGTGATAATTCCCTGATAAAAGACCAGACCATAATGAGTTTAAGTGTCACCAGCAAATTGTCATTCCTAGTGAAGTCATTAAAAACCCATTAAAACAGCCCCAGGCACTTCCTTCTGCCATTTACCTGTCTGGAGCAGCATGGATCCATATCACCAGTACTTGAAGGACCCTCTCCCATTGCAAACAAACTCTAGAAGGAAATATCAGGGATGCTGGTGTGTTTGTCCGTGTTTATAACGTAGGGATTGCATCATCCAAACCATAATTATGAATTTCATATTTGTAATCCAAATTATATTCTGTAATAACTTCCTAACAAAGTCAAAGATTGTATTTTAAGATTTCTAGAAGATGCCGTTTCTTGTGTTGTTTCCTCTATTCTCTGCTTAATTTACCAATCCCTTTGCCAACTCAGTCTTCACCTACAAGGTCTGTTTATTTCACTAGTTTGGCTGTTGTTAAACAGGCAGCAGAGTGATTAACCCTCCACTTCCAGTGTAATTAAACCTATTTGTTCCCAGGCTCCCTAGGAAGGGGTGGAGAGGAATAAGACTTTGCGGAAAAGCATGTAAACACATAGATGGATATGAGTCAGCAGTGTGCCCTTTTTGCCAAGAAGGCTAATGGCATATTGGGCTGCATTAGTAGAAGCATTGCCAGCAGATCAAGAGAAGTGATTATTCCCCTCTAGTCAGCACTTGTGAGGCCACATCTGGAGTATTGTGTCCCGTTTTGGGGACCCCTCCCATTATAGAGAGGATGTGGACAAACTGGAAACAGTCCAGAGGAGAGCAACGAAAATCATTAGGGGGCTGAGGCACATGACTTATGGGGAGAGGCTGAGAGAACTGGTCTTATTTAATCTGCAGAAAAGAAGAGTGAGGGGGGATTTGATAGCAGCCTTCAACTACCTGAAGGGGGGTTCCAAAGAGGATGGAGCTAGGCTGTTCTCAGTGGTGGCATCAGGGCTGGCCTTACCATGAGGCGAACTGAGGCAGCCACCTCAGGTGCCAGACTGGGGCGGGGGGGGCGCCACTAGGACCCATAGTGTAGAAAATTGTGTTTGCTGCTGGTGCATATGTGTTCTCTCTACTCTAGATGCACAGAGATGGTGGAGTGCTGTGCTGGAGGAAGGAGGGCACAAGAGACACAACAGGCAAGCAGGAGAAAAGGTGAGAGGAAATAACAGAAAGCAGCAGCAGCTGCAGGCAGAGAGAGGAGGAAGAGCTTCTTATATACCTCTCTAACACCCCCAGGAGCCTGGACTCATTAACAGCTTCTCAGAGAGCTTCCTGTTTCCTGCTGCTTCCCTGAACCCACTTGAGGAGAACAGGCAGTCAACTGAAGTAGTAGGAGCCAGTTAGGCCCTTTAAGACGCTGATATCTTCCCTCACTCAGGCCCTGCTATCAGCCTGCTTATTTGTCCCCTTCAATTGAGTGTTGAGAGCCACTATAGCTGGCACAGAACAGCAGTCATGAGTGAAAGAAGAAAATGCCCCTCTGGGGCAGCATTCAGAAAAAGAAAGAAAGCAAAGGAAGATTTTTCTATCTAAGCAGGAAGGAGCTCTCCTGAGATAAATGTTCACGGTGAGCCTTCCGGTCCTAGTGACGATGTGAGCGGTGAGGCGATGCCTGATCTTCCAGTTAGCCGGAGTGCAAGTGACCTGGCAGCTACTGCAACATCCATATCTCCATCTCAAATGGATCTAACCATGCACATTCCTGAAGAAAAGTGTAGCTCAGAGAAGAGTGTGGTGGGGGCGAAAGAAACAGCTACTGCAAATCAACTCCAAAGGCTGTACTGGAATATATGTGCACAAATAAGATGACCACCCTCTTTCCAAATGTTTTGTTGCTCTGCGCATAACTCTAACACTTCCTGTAACAGTTGCCAGTGGAGAACACAGCTTCTCCAAGCTGAAGTTAATAAAAACACATCTACGTTCCACAATGACACAGGAGAGGCTGGTCAGCCTTGCAACCATCTCAACAGAGCATAAGCTGGCCCAGACTGTGGACCTTCAGGAAGCAGTTCAAATCTTTGCAGCCAAGAAGGCACGGAAAGCACCACTTAGATTATTCGAACAGATAAAAATGCCAGTGTTTACTATGCAGACAAGAAAAGTTACATTTGCTGTTCAGGAATTTGAAAGTTAAGTGTTACTTAAAATTTTTGAATGAGGCATTTTAAGTTGTTAGTTCTCCTTTATTGGGGTAGGTAGCAGAGCAGTACCATGAGGGGAGTAGAACAGGAAGAAGGCAGAATTGAGACCTTTCAAAGTTTTGACCCAAGCGAGGGGGCATGGGGGCGTCATTTGAGCTCCCAACCTCAGGTGCTAAAATGTTGTGGGCCAGCCCTGGATGGCAGATGACAGAACAAGGAGCAGTGGTCTCAAGATGCAGTGTGGGAGGTCTAGGTTGGCTATTAGGAAACACTATTTCACTAGGAGGGTGGTGATACACTGGAATGGGTTACCTAGGGAGGTGGTGGAATCTCCATCCTTAGAGGTTTTTAAGGGCTGGCTTGATAAAGCCCTGTCTGGGATGATTTAGTAGGGATTGCTTTGAGCAGGGAGTTGGACTAGATGACCTCCTGAGATCTCTTCCAACCCTTATCTTCTATGATTCACTCTACAATCCCCTCTATGTCATTTATAATATCATAAAAGAAAACAAGTCTCCAAAAATAAACTTAAGCTCAAAAAGGCAATACAACCTAGGATGGCATGTACAGTGGATGTAAGAACATCTATTTTCATTCTTTTAAAAGAGAAATAAGTGATAAGTGGAATGAAATGCCAAACTAACTGAACATGTTGAACTAACAACCTACATTTTATACATCTGAAGGGATTCCACATGGGCCAATTCAAAATAATGAAGAAAGAAAAACAGAAAAGAGAACTTGCATGATATGTCACTGTTCTTGAATCAGGAAGGAAACTGCCCACTTGAGAGTTTTATCAGTGCAATTAAATAATTCAGTAATATCTACTCCCAAACTCTCTAACCAAAGGATATTAAATACTAAAGAATGCATTCTCAAATATTGCATATAGGGTTTTAGCCATTTGACTCCCATTAAAGTCAATGGGAGCTACGCAGCCAAGATTTCATGCATCACTTTAAAAAAATGTACCTCTGAGGGACACATTATTTCTGAAATCCAATAAGCCTTATGCATATAGAGGTCTATATGGCATTGTGTGAGTATAGAGCTTTAGTATATTCCCAGAGTTAATTTCCCTGTTTCGTGCAATCTAAGAAATTTAGCAATGAGTTAATAAAATAACTTTTCAGTGCCCCTTCTCTTGTCCTAGGTTTCTCATCACCAGGATAACTGAGTGCCATACAACACAAGGCAGTACTGAGTGTACCCTAGATGACAATATTCTCACAGCACTTTGGATCCTGTTGTGTGTGAGTGGGTGATTGTCTGGTTATTTCTTCTTTCCCTCTTGAACCATTCAGAAATATTGACACTGCTGTTATGCTGATATTACTCAGACTTTAAGGCCAGAAGGGACCACCATGATCACCTAGTCTGACCTCCTGCGTATTTCAGATCACAGAACCTCACCCACTCCTGAAATAGACCCCTAACCTCTGGCTAAGTTACTTAAGTCCTCAAATCATGCTTTAAAGACTTCAAGTTACAGAGAATTCACCATTTAAAACCTGCAAGCAACCCATGCCCCATGCTGCAGAGGAAGGCTAAAAAACCCCAAAGTCTCGGCCAATCTGACCCAGGGAAAAATTTCCTTCCTGACCCCAAAATATGGTGATCAGTTTGACCCTGAGCATGAGGGCAAGATCTGCCAGGCAGATACCACAGAGAATTCTTTCCCAGGTAACTCAGAGCCCTGCCCAACGAGTGTTCTGTCTTCAGCAGTTGGGGATTTTTGCTACTGGCAGTCATCTTCTTTTGGTTAGGCAAAACAAGCCAAACTCTTTGAGTCTCCTCTCTTGTTACAGTGTGTATAGTAACACCCATTGTTTCATGTTCTCTGTGTATATAAAATCTCCCCACTGTATTTTCCACTGTATGCATCCGATGAAGTGAGCTGTAGCTCACGAAAGCTTATGCTCAAATAAATTTGTTGGTCTCTAAGGTGCCACAAGTACTCCTTTTCCTTTTGCGGATACAGACTAACACGGCTGCTACTCTGAAACCTTTCATAAGGTAGGTATTCCATTCCTCAGATCATCTTAGTAACCCTTCTCTGCCCCTGTTCCAGTTTCAACTCATCTTTCTTAAACATGGGAGACTAGAACTGCACACAGTACTCCAGATGTGGTCTCACCAGTGCTTTGTATAATGGTACTAACACTTCCCTGTTCCTACTGGAAATACTTCACCCGATGCATCCTAGGACTGCATTAACCTTTTTCATGGCCGCATCACACTGACAGCTCATAATCATCCTATGATCAATCAATATACCCAGGTCTTTCTCCTCCTTTGTTGTTTCCAACTGATAAGTCCCCATCTTGTTAGTCCCTAAATACTTTGCATGTTTAAATGTTATCCCATTGCTATTACTCCAGTTTACAAGGTCATCCAGATCTTCTTGTATAATATTCTGGTCCTCCTCCGTATTGGCTATACCTCCCAACTTTGTGTCATCCACAAATCTTATTAGCAGACAATCACTTTTTGCGTCAAGGTCAGTAATAAACTGATTTCCTAGTTTAAACTGATTTCCTAGTTTAAAGCTTTTTTAATGAGCTCCATCCCAGAAGTCTATTTTCCTCCCTACTCAGGTGGAGTCCAGCCCATGAAAATTGTCCTCTCTCCATGAATGCCTCCCAAAGCCCTCCTTATAGCACTACTTCATGAACCATCTGTTGATCATCATAATCTTCTCTCACCTTTGTTCTCCTCCTCTAGGGACAGGCAAAATCCCTCTGAAGATCACCTGAGCCTTCATTTCCTTAAGCATCTTCCCCAGATTGGCATAGTCTCTCTTGATATGTTCTAGTGATTATCTAGCTGTGTCATGTTTTCCCACAGGAAGGACAATCACTGGATTCTTTCCTGCTCCCATTAGGAGCCTCTTCAGCCTCAAGTCCACATCCCATATCTTAGCTCCCAGCAGACAGCATATGCTTCTGTTCTCCGGATTAGCTCTGGTGTCAGGCCTATCTGTTCTTCTTAGTAGGGAGTCCCGAATCACGTAGACATGCCTTATCCCAGTGATCATGTGATTCTCGAACCTTCCTCCTGTTCTTTCTGGATGCAAGACCTCTTGTCTTTTATTCTCCCTTACAATCTTCTGCAAGTCATCCTGTAACCCAGATTTCAGAGCCCCAGGAGGAATCTCCATTGGCTCTTCTCTTCTTCCTTGCCTTCCCTCCTTCAGTTACAGCCTGCTGTGCCCCTTCATTTTCCAACTCAGCAAACCTCTTCCTGAGCTCTATTTCTCCTTCACTGGCCAGTCTTTTCCTCTGACTGGTTCTTGTATTCACATGCTTCCACTAACCCACTTTCCTTGCCCAGCAGTCTCTCCTCAGTCCAGTTTGCATCAGCAAGTCTTGACTTTTCCATTCAGCCTCCTCTTGCCTTTGCTCCATCATCTGCTCAAACACCCTTGGAAACTCAACCATAGTTTCCACCTGCATCTCCAAGCCTCAGATCTTCTCTTCCATCCACTCTATCAAGAGGCACTTCATACAGATGAAGCTCCTTTCAGGTACCCAGTCTAGGATCACATACATCCCACAGCTTCCACATCCAGTCATCTTCATTGTCTCATCCATGGCTTAGGTCAGTACCATTGCTTCCTCTGTACCTGTCATAGCCTTCCCACATAAATTCCTGTCAAGAGGGGAAAAAAACAAAACAAAACAAACAAACAATCCAAATGACAAAGACCCAAACACCAAAACAAAACCAGAACACTGCACCCCCCACCCCAAGCTCCCCTTACAAACTTCCCTCTTTATAGTTGTTTGCTGTTCCAGTGCTGCTGGCTGCCTTTGTAGGCCCCCTAATCAGGGCAGCCCTGCCCCCTAATCAAGGCTCTGCCTCTCTCATAGCACACTGCCCCCTACCAGCCTCTACAAACTGAAGAAAAAACCACACAACACAAAAAAATACACAAAGACCCACAAAAAACTCACGGCCACTAAGGTCAATCATATAACACAACAATATTGTAGTGTGCTGTCAATTTAATTGCAGTGTAGACATACCCTGAAGCATCTGTCACTGGCCGCAGTCAGAAAAGAGGATACTGGGCTAGATGGACCATTGCTCTGATCCAATATGGCTATTCTTGTGTTCCTAAGAACAACATCTGGATACCTTGCAATTGAGCAGCAAAATATTTGAGTGACAGAAACCATGCCCTTTTGCCTGCACCAGGGGTCATGTTACACAGAAGATAGACACTCACTGGGAAGCAATTTTTTACCAGTTTGCACAGCATCACCATGCTGGTAGGACACATTTAGGGAGGGCAAGAGGCCGGAATAAAATCCCCAGCTGCCCCCTGCCTAGTGCTGGGGACAAGAAACTGGACCATTTTAAATAACCACTTAATCAGTTGTGAACATTTGTAGCTATTGTGTAGCTGTACACAAAAACAGTATCTGCACACATTTCAGAATGGAAAAGTTGGAAAAACATTCTAGAACTGATTGTTAGACAACTTTGGAGACTTAAGTTCCAATCCTGTAGAGTTTCACATAGTTGAGTACCTGTTGCCACATGAGGACTTAGTTGTATTACAAGCTGTTATCAGGAACATAATGAAAGTTAAACAAATAAATATAAAGTTTTTGTATGCTTAGCACTAGAGCTGGTCCAAAATAGTAAGTATATTTCATGGCAAATTTCCATTTTTTTCCTTTTCATTAAAAAGCTTTTGGGGGGGAATTCAAGAGTGGAACTGAAAATCAGTGGAAAAAACCTCTCTATCACTGTAATACTTTTTTCCCTGGGAAAAAAAGGAGGGAAAAGTTTTTTAAAGAGAGTGAAAAGCCATTTTCCCCAATGGAAAAATTATTCCATTGGAAAAAAGGTGGTTGTTTTTTTAAGTGAGAGCAAGTAGGATTTTTCCAACCCCAAAAGGAAAGTATTTTTTAACTTTGAAAAATTATACTGAATTTTTTTCCTTTTGAAATTGCATTGAAAAATGAGACATTTAGAATAAATTGGAATGCTGATTTCACTAGGAGACCATTTTTAGATTATTTTAAACTCAAAAAATGTAATCAACTTCTACTTAGCTTCTATAAGCTGTAAGTGAAGAAAACTGTTTTGCAGGGTTTAATTCAATTAGATATTCATTTGCTTTTAGCCATTTCAGGTGTATGCTTCTTGAATGCTTGCCATTCTTCAGATGGAGTCTTGAAGAAGCTGGTCTAACCAGCCAAATCCATGGTAAAGATAACAGAACTTTTACCTAATGTCAATTCCCTTGAGAATTTGCTTCAGCCCATTAGATGTTTCTCTTTTTTGGTGGGCCTTAAAAAAAGGACAGAAAACTGGGAAAGGTGAAATACACTGAAATCTCAAGAGTTCAATCTGCATTCATAATTCATGAATTTATTATTAGATATCAATAGTTGTATTATTATAGTGCTCAATTTGTCATTCCCTCCCACTTCTATAGCTGATTTTGTACTCTCTCCATAAGGTGCAAGGAGCTGTGCATCTAACTTGATAAGGTCTGGAAACATTTTTTGAAATCATGGCATCTGTACCTTCCAAACCCTCTCTAGTGTCCACAATATGAAGACTGTTTCTTCTAGATCTGTTTTCTGAGTCATTCTGTTTCCCCCTTGAACATTCTACGCTTTAGGGAAATTTCACTTTTATCCTATCTTTAGCGGGAGGAGGTTGGGGGGCGCTTGTCTATGCACAAAAATTGCACCAGTATAGCTTTTATCAACCTAATTAAACTGACAATTCAACTGAATAAACTGATATCTCACATTAAAGATATATGGATCGGAGACAATGTATGTGGACATGAGACATTTCCCATCAATATAAGGAAAGTTGTCAGTCCTACTTTTGCACATAGACAAAGACTTCAACTCAACCACCTAGCAATGTACAGCTGATTTTTCACTGTACTTTTGCTCCGTTTTGGCAAAGCTATGAATTTTGAGCCAAAAGGGGCTCATGAAAAATTTCAGTCTTCCTAACTAAAAGACAAATTTAAGAAAAATTTCTTTGAATAGTTTCACAGTTTAATAAAATGACTCCAAAATTGCAAACATTTCTCAAACTCAAAAAGAAGTGGAGTTTTGACCAAAAAGAAAAAAAAACCTCACCCTTTCATTAGGAATATTTTGCCCAATTCTACTCACAATTCACATGACAGCCCCATCCACCAAATACTTAAATTGCCTTCAAGTGCTGCTGTATATATCTGATTAATTCCTTCACTCTTTCCCTCAGTATCTGTAATCTTGATGTTCTATCTTAGGCCAAAAGCATAGTACTAAATAAAGATAAAAAGTACACTGACAGCTGCACAAGAACCTCTTTAAGTTTATTTTAAAATGTGTAATTGATGTAGAAATGCGTAATCTGATAGCAGCTCCCTAACATCCTCACAGTGTTTTCAAATTCGTTGATTGTCACATTTGTTTCAGATCATTCAAGAGATGTCATTTACCCAATCCTTTTCATCTATTTCCAGGGACACATTTCAGTTTAATAATTCATTAACAGATCCTTGGAATTTATGCCAGCTGAAACTGCTGACTGCTGATTAGCAATTTTATCCTTTCTTAGTTTTTTGTATATATTTTCATAAATGTTGTGTCCTGCTGCTTCTATAGTACAGTCTTGTTTGAAACTGCTTTGCACCTGTCCGAATTATTTGCTATACAGAGCTCAGGTTTTAGATACATTATATAGTTATATTCCTTTTAATCAATTTACACTGAAAGTATATTTTCCTACTTTCTGACCTTTTGGCATGGACATGAATGACCTTTTATTCAATGTCTCTGGTGTTATTATTTTAACTGTTTCTGTATGACACAAAAGTTCACAATGAACAATAACATGGTCTTTGGATTGTGTTATGCACAAGGTTAGACTAGATGAACATAATGGTCAATTCTGGCTTTAAATCTATGAATTAGAGACATTTTAGTTACCTAAATGCCCATGCGTTGTGGCTTGCAACCTTATAGCATTATTCTTTAGCAAGAGTAACTCCAATTTTGTTCTCATTTACACCCTGGCAAATCCAGAGTAATTCTATCAAAGTCAGCAGAGTTATTCTGGTTTACTCCAGTGTAGCAGAGCAGAAGTGTTCCTTCTCTCTTCTGAAATGTGCTATGGGAGTGATGATGAGAAATATGTCCTGTTCCCATAAACAGAGTAAGGAATTAACTTCAAACACAGTTGCTTGCTGTACATGCCAGGAGAGACTCTATCTATGTTTGTATTAAAAGTACACCAACTTGAAATCTAGTCCGTTTTTAAAAGTAAGTTAAACAGCTTCATGTAATGGCCACCTACCCCTCCATGAGTCTGTTAATTTTTGTGTTTTACAATCCTATTTTCAAAACGTTGCTGTGTGAAATCCACAAAAGAAGAAAAAGTAATTTCAGGGAAAATAGGGATACTGACTAGACTGGATGCCTGGGCAGTCGAATACATAAACACGCTGAAAAGCTAGGATTTTCCCCCGCTAAGCTCTTACTGTTTTAGAAATCTTATTTATTACTTTGAACTGTGGTTTAAAAAAAATCAGAAGTATGATTTAAGTTGACAATATCTCTTTAAGATCATGACACCTCAAGTAGTTTTAACAGTGTCCTAACCCTTCTAACTAAAAGGGTTTTGACATGATTTAGCTCACCAGACAGGAACCAAGTCATGTTGAAAAATCTGTTCAAGATAGTTTACTATCTAAATCCATTACAGGTAACATGGTTTTAATGCAACTATAGACAGATCTATTTGTTACCTACCTCATAGAGTACCATGAGAGTTAATTAATGCTTTTAAAACATGTTGTAGGTGTAAAGTGCCATGTGGGGTTGATCCACAGTCCACTGAATTCCATAAAAAGACGTCCATTGATATCACTGAGCTCTGTATCGGGTCCTATAAAAGCTAAGTGTTATCATTACTCATCTTGGATCCCTTTGTCTATAATTACTTCATTTACCTCCCTATTCAAGACACCTGTAATCTGCAAATTTCTTTGGTCATTTTTACTTTTTACTATTATTATGTGTGGATTATACAAAACCCCACTTTGTGCTCGGAGCTTTACAGGCAGACTCTACTATCATGGCTAACGTAGTGAAGAATGTATGACCTCCTAAGGTCCTGATACTGAAATGTAATTGGTGTAGGTGGACACCTCTGCCTGTGCAGATCTGGCACCTGGATTAGTGGCCCACATTTTAGATAAGACGTAATGAATCTTGGCAATTGTGAGGATAGGTGGAAAGAAGGCAAGCACAGGTTAAAGAATTACGGTCAGACTTGTAAAATAAAAGAAACACTCATGTTAACGGGGAGCAGCAAGTTCCAGTTTAAAATAATGCTCAAGAAAGCAAATCTCAAGCTCCAGCATTTTCATACACATGACTATGAATATACACTATCAGCCACATTCCCAAGAAAGCTACAAATAGTTTGCCTAATATATTGGAATAAATTTTCTAGATTCTTTTGTTAGATTTTTTTCAACATTCAATCAGTGTCAAAACAACACTCCTTGGTCTCTAATATACAAATTCACCTAATGTATTATTCAGTAAAATAGCTTCTTTTAAGAAAAATACCAGCATGATCATTGCTTTGCATTGTACTGTAGGTTTCATTAAGTAGTAATAAAATACTATTTGAGAGCTGCTTCCAGCTAACCTTGTGTTTTATCTCTCCCTCGCTCTCTTTTAATACTAAATTTGAAAGCATTCAGAGACTGAGAGAAATTGCTAGTGAACTCTACTTCATGCTGAAGATCAGCAGGGGCCTTTTGGAGGGCTTCAATTTTTCTCAGAGTGTCAGGAAATCAAATTATGACATCCAGCTGCAAGCTGTTTTAATTGAACTGAAAGTCTGATTTAATTTGGTACAAATGGCAAATTACTCCTCTATTTATCCTTGAACTACATGTAGCCATGAAGTATTATATTTCATGATATTTTTGGAAATTTAGGTAGAAATGAGCAGTTTCCAAAAATATTCTCTCTCTACATATCAGCAAACAATTGAAAAATGCTTATTCACGAGTCTAAGGGCCAGATTTCCAAAATTACTCAGCAGCTGACATTTAGACACCTAAATAACTGGCCATATTGTCAAAAGATCTATAGCCTTCTCTACACTTAAAAGGGTTTGCAACTACACTGATAGAGCTATACCATCAATCTTCTCTAGTGGAAACATGGCTTATACCAGTAAAAGTTATTTTGCCCATACAGCTTAAACCGGTTCCCCGAATGGAATAACCTATATGGCTAAAGGACTTTTTTGCTAGTATAGCTGTGTCTACATTTAGCCTTTTATTGGCACTGCTATTTCAGTTAGAGGGTCAACATAGCTATGCCAGCATAATTTTTAAGCCCTCACTCCTAAATTAAGTGCCAGTATTTTCAAAAGCTCTCAGGTCCCAGAAAATGGCTATTAACAGATGCTTTTGCTGAGCACTTCTGAAAATCTGTCTTCTTCATTTAGAAGCTCTTCTCAAAATTTGGCCCCACTTGGGAGTGCTCAACACCTTTGAAAATCTGGCCTTAAATTTTTAACTGACTGTCAGAGGGCTTATAAGAGAGACAAGGTAGGTGAGATAATAGCTTTTATTAGACCAACTTCTGTGGGTGGAAGGTACAAGCTTTCAAGCTACACAGAGCTCTTGTTCAGGTCTGGGGAAGAAAACGGCTTATGTGCTTTCCTTTTGCTGAGAAGATCCTAGTGATAGTCTACCAACATGCTTAACTTGCCACAGGATTTTCAAAAAGCGAGTTAGGAACCTATGTCCTATTATCTTCCAATGAGACTTAGGCACATAACTCACTTAGGTAATTGTAAAACCCCACACAACAGGTTAATTTTATTGATTAAATACCAGAGCAATAGTTTAATACCATGCTTATGGAGGTGACTGAATTATTTGGGCCTGATTTTCTCTCACATCAACTTACACCTCAGGTAAGAAAGAGTAAAGCAGAACAAGACCAGTGTATTCAATAGAGGAAAGAGACACTATTAAATACACAACCATTCTCTAAATGACCAGGTTTCATGTTTTTCATACATTATGTTTCTTGACACTCAATATCTTCATGCAAATATAACAACTAGCACTAAACAAACCACACTAAGACCCCATCCAGAACCTTGAAACCAAAGAAGAATTTGGCCATCTATTTCCTCAGCACTTCTGAAATGAGACACTCAGACTGAAAAAAAAATTACTCTTCCATCTCCTACTGTTTCCAATAAACACCTAAGGCCTTGTCAACACACGTTGTGCAAGTTTAGCTAAACCTGGTGAAAAAAAAACCCAGTTTAGTTAAACAGAGGCAAAAGCCCTCTGGGGATATTCTGAAAATGATTTAAACCTGGCTTTTAGTAATTTTGCTTAAATTAATTTCTTACCAAATTCAGCTAACTGGATGTGAGCCTTTTGAAAACTGATTGAAGAGTATTCACAGTGTTTTGCTGGTTTAACTAACTTCCTATTGCAGAATAAGAGTTTCCACTTGGGGAGACATACTGGTAGCAGAATAATTATACTGGTACAGTTATGCTGGTAAATTTCCTGGTGTAGACAAGCCTTAAATTAATCTAAAAACACACTTTAGTTAACCTGGTACAAGTTTCTGTGAAGACAATGGCTAAGATTCCTATAACTCAAAGAGACTATAGGAGCATTTGCCCACATACTGGGCGTGCAGAGGGAGAGTTCACAAATCAAAAGAGGCCAAAAAATACAATACACTCTAATTTTTTTTTATTTTTTTTTACTTTTGAGGTTGGCATCGCTCAGAAACCTCTAATCCCAAGGAGAGGGAGGGGATGGCTGGGAACTGTTGCTCCCAGGCACAGACACAGAATGGGGCTCTAGGAATGGGAAAGGACTCAGTGCATTAGTGCATGGGAGCTAATGGGTTTCAACTGCATCCTTCAAACCAACCAGTTGCCTAGAAAACCCTTCCTTTGCTCTTCTCCCAGCCCACAAGAAAGCTATTTGTCTATGGGAAGAGAAGAGGGGCAATTCTTAAAAGGGCCCCATGTTTTTCTTTCCCTGATGGCCTCTCTGATGTTGAGGAGAAGCAATCTTAGCACCTAACTATGTAGTTTGATTTTCAGAAGTACTGAGAGCCTGCACTTCCCCAACGGATACTCAGCAATGCTGGATATCAGGCCACGTAGGCTCCAATCCAGCATAACAAAATTTAAGCATGTGCCTAGTTGCATTACTGGATCTAGACCATGTAGCTAATATTAGACCCAAGTTTGAGATTTAAGGCCCCAAAATGCACACAAAATGTGCTTTCAAACCTTTTGATTTGTTTTGAAAGACTATGATACCAGCACTCCTGAAATAGCTGCAAGCTACAAAAGCATCTTGATGAAAGCCATGCAAATGAGTACATCAAGTCTTCCACGGTTTGTACCAGAACACACAGGGCCAGAGTTTGCCTTCTGACTTTACACACTTTATTCCCATTGGCAATACGTGTCACAACCCAAGGGCCTCTCCCTTACGGGGTCCCCTGGGGATGCAAATCAGCATTGTATGTTGCTAACACTGTTGCAAGCATTACAAAGCATGTTGGGGAAGGGTCAAAAGTGTGAGTGTGAAGTAAAAAATTCCTTTGCAGGTTGCAACAGGCTAAAAAAAAAAAAAAGCAAAGAACGGGTTAACTCAGCACCTCAGCTAGCTCTGTCTGAAAATAAGACGCTGGCCCCGGTCCAAGATCAGGGGCTGAACAAGAAGTCAGCAGCTGCATTCACATTTTACCCAACCACCCCGCCAGCCATAAAAAAAAAAAAAAAAAAGAACTAAGCGGAGCAGGGCTGCAAAAATTACAGTAAAAACAAATAAAATGGTAAAGGCCAATGGGTGGGAAAACAAAGTCTCTGGAAACGGTGTGTTTTATGAAAGCCGAGGAGGCCACAGCGAGCCAGTTTGGACTGATACAAAAAGCACCAGGAACCGAAGCCACCAAACAAAAACACCCCCAAAAGAACCCAGGACTTAAAAACCCTCCCAAAAGCCACAAGAAGTCGGAGATCAACAGTGGACCCTGGATGACCTGGTGCACACAGGACAAAACTCCCGTCCACCCTTCCCCCTCTTCTTCTGACATTACACCCAGGCCTGGCCAGCCTCAGGTAGGGTGTATGCAAGCATAAAAGTGGGTTAGGGCTGGGGGCACTAACACTTTCTTCCTTCCTCTGAGTGACGTGGGGAGCACCCATCACTCTCCGCTGTTATTTCATTATTTTATTAATAAAGCTTTAAAACTTAGATCCTTGGTGTGCTTCTTCATTCCCTTCCCAAACGATCCTGCGGCCTCCTCCTGATCACCTGTTGCCTCAGGCAGATTGGTAACTGAAATCTGTCACTTACCAGGAGCCAGAAGCATTCATTCAATGGCAGATTTGGGCCAACAACTTTAAAAATAGGTCCAGCCCCTCAGCTGGTGAATATCAGATAAAATCAGAGAAGCTATGCTAATTTACATCAGCTGAGAATGTGGCCCACAGTGTGCAACTATAGATAACTGCTTTGTTTTATTAGTGGTTTTCAGTCTGGTCTAGCAATAGTGTGATTTGATGTCGTTAAAGTCAACCCCACAATCAAAAAGCGTTCTGAACACTGAAAAAAGAGAATGCTTTTCATTATTCTCACTTGCAAAATACATGGTAGAAATGAATTTGGTCCAGATGCAAACATTCCCATGCAAACCTCTCTTTGTTCTCAGAGCCAGATGCCAGGCCAGCTATGAAAAATCAAAGTGTTAAAGTGAGGAGAGCAGAAGTATGTTTCTTCATCATCTCGCACTGGAAAGCTGGTGAATTATCCATTTCTTTGTTGCTATCTCTCAACATTGCATCATAAGTCACAGGATCTGTCAGAAAACACACTTCTAAACACCATTCCTGTTTAAACTATTCAGAGCTCTCCTCTTCTCCTTGTGTAGTTTAAGATACTACCATTATAGCAGTATCAATCATAATGAGAACCATATTCCCAATTTGATATAATTTCAACCACATGCTATTATCCAACACAGAGTAATTGACATATTAACATTGGACATACAACCTTGACATGGTTCTGTAAAAATGCCAGTGATGCAAAGGAGAAGTGGCAAATAACATAGTAATATTTTTTAATATCAGATACTAAATTAAGAGTCAGAAGCTAAGTAAGAGCTTTCTCACCAAAATTAGGCTTTGGGAAAGTGTTAGGTTACAGGAGCACAGTCCTGTTGCTAGTGCACGTATACTGTCATCTTTAAATAGGATTTTCTTTCAAATTTTCTGAGTTAACAGTGGGCTTCAATACAGGCAGGCAGTAAAAGCGATGAAAGACTGGACAACACACTGGCTTTATAGAAAGAGCAATTTAGACAGAGATTTTCAAGGTAAAAAAAGTGCCTAATTCTCATTTTTTAAATCTCCCCTTTAGTAAATGTCATGAACACTTCATCAGCTATAAAAGTATGTAAATAACTAATGACTTAAAACAGTTTTTCTTAAATGGAGTATAAATCACTAAAGAAACAGAGGTTATAAGCATTAGAATGTATGAGAAAGTCTGAAGAGTTTCACGGTTGTTTCAAGTTCCATTATTCTAACAAATGTGTAGGGATGGGCATATATTATTCATCAAATCTACAGATTATGCTGTTTTTATTACATAAATTTATTTGACAAAGCAATTTCTGGTATTTGATAAGCTTCACCAATGTGGAAATTTTCTTCCTTTCCCATGAAGCATTTCCTTTCCCAACTCAAAACATAAAACTTCACTTAAAAAAAAGTTAAAACCCAAATATTAGAATGTATGGAACTAACTTTTGAGCACTTGACTTTGCAATCCTCATGTTCTTTTAATGTAGTTGTCTGTAATTATATTGTTAAATTGTTTAAATAATATGTCTTTGTGTTTTTACCACTGAGGACTTGACCCTGCAAGCTATTTAGCAACAAGAGCCACTGTAGCAAATCCCATGCTTAACATTCCCATTGACTTCCATGAGACCAGTCAGGTAGTTATAGTTAAGCACAGGCTTAAATCTTTGCTGAATGATGGCCAGAGTGATCAGCACCTTGCAGGAGTTAGCCTTATATGGACAAAATGCCCACTGACTTCAGTAAAAGGTTTGACTGCACAAGGAGTGGAGGAAAGGGTATGGCTATACTGGAAACTTCAAAGTGCTGTCGTGGGAATGCTCCCACGGCAGCGCTTTGAAGTGCGAGTGTGGTCGCGCACGAGTGTTGGGAGAGAGCTCTCTCAGCGCTCCTGGTAATCCACCTCCACAAGGGGATTAGCTCTGTCATAAATATAAAGGGAAGGGTAAACCCCTGTAAAATCCCTCCTGGCCAGAGGAAATCTCCTCTCACCTGTAAAGGGTTAAGAAGCTAAAGGTAACCTCGCTGGCACCTGACCAAAATGACCAATGAGGAGACAAGATAATTTCAAAAGCTGGGAGGAGGGAGAGAAACAAAGGGTATGTGTGTCTGTCTATATTTTGTCTTTGCCGGGGATAGACCAGGAATGAAGCCTTAGAACTTTTAGTAAGTAATCTAGCTAGGTACGTGTTAGATTATGATTTCTTTAAATGGCTGAGAAAAGAATTGTGCTGAATAGAATAACTATTTCTGTCTGTGTATCTTTTTTGTAACTTAAGGTTTTGCCTAGAGGGGTTCTCTATGTTATGAATCTAATTACCCTGTAAAGTATTTACCATCCTGATTTTACAGGGGGGATTTTTTTTTATTTCTATTTACTTCTATTTCTATTAAAAGTCTTCTTGTAAGAAAACTGAATGCTTTTTCATTGTTCTCAGATCCAAGGGTTTGGGTCTGTGGTCACCTATGCAAATTGGTGAGGCTTTTTATCCAACATTTCCCTGGAAAGGGGGGGTGCAAGTGTTGGGAGGATTGTTCATTGTTCTTAAGATCCAAGGGTCTGGGTCTGTAGTCACCTAGGCAAATTGGTGAGGCTTTTTACCAAACCTTGTCCAGGAAGTGGGGTGCAAGGTTTTGGGAAGTATTTTGGGGGGAAAGACGTGTCCAAACAGCTCTTCCCCAGTAACCAGTATTTGTTTGGTGGTGGTAGCGGCCAATCCAAGGACAAAGGGTGGAATATTTTGTACCTTGGGGAAGTTTTGACCTAAGCTGGTAAAGATAAGCTTAGGAGGTTTTTTTCATGCAGGTCCCCACATCTGTACCCTAGAGTTCAGAGTGGGGGAGGAACCTTGACATCCACTCTGCCACCATGTCAAGGTTCCTCCCCCACTCTGAACTCTAGGGTACAGATGTGGGGACCTGCATGAAAAAAACCTCCTAAGCTTATCTTTACCAGCTTAGGTCAAAACTTCCCCAAGGTACAAAATATTCCACCCTTTGTCCTTGGATTGGCCGCTACCACCACCAAACAAATACTGGTTACTGGGGAAGAGCTGTTTGGACACGTCTTTCCCCCCAAAATACTTCCCAAAACCTTGCACCCCACTTCCTGGACAAGGTTTGGTAAAAAGCCTCACCAATTTGCCTAGGTGACTACAGACCCAGACCCTTGGATCTTAAGAACAATGAACAATCCTCCCAACACTTGCACCCCCCCTTTCCAGGGAAATGTTGGATAAAAAGCCTCACCAATTTGCATAGGTGACCACAGACCCAAACCCTTGGATCTGAGAACAATGAAAAAAGCATTCAGTTTTCTTACAAGAAGACTTTTAATAGAAATAGAAGTAAATAGAAATAAAAAAAAATCCCCCCTGTAAAATCAGGATGGTAAATACTTTACAGGGTAATTAGATTCAAAACATAGAGAACCCCTCTAGGCAAAACCTTAAGTTACAAAAAAGATACACAGACAGAAATAGTTATTCTATTCAGCACAATTCTTTTCTCAGCCATTTAAAGAAATCATAATCTAACACGTACCTAGCTAGATTACTTACTAAAAGTTCTAAGGCTTCATTCCTGGTCTATCCCCGGCAAAGACAAAATATAGACAGACACACATACCCTTTGTTTCTCTCCCTCCTCCCAGCTTTTGAAATTATCTTGTCTCCTCATTGGTCATTTTGGTCAGGTGCCAGCGAGGTTACCTTTAGCTTCTTAACCCTTTACAGGTGAGAGGAGATTTCCTCTGGCCAGGAGGGATTTTACAGGGGTTTACCCTTCCCTTTATATTTATGACAAGCTCCAAGCGCAGCTCCCAGCGCTCCAAGCCTGTCTACACTAGCGCTTTAAAGCGCTCAGACTTGCTATGCTCAGGGGTGTGAAAAATCACCCCCCTGAGCCAGCAAGTTAGAGAACTACAAAATGTAAGTGTGGACAACCCTAGGGGATTAGAAGTCTCCTAGGGGATTAGAATTTGTCAGTGCAGTTTTCATTTTATATAGTTCAGCTATTCTTTTTCTCTTACCTTTAACAGAAAGGTATCACAATGATAGTATATTACCCATGCTTTTATTCGTTTAAATGTTATGTAAATGACAAAATATAATGAACTGATCATTACAGTTCTCTGAGTGATAGTGTCAGCACTTTTTCTGGGGGAGACTTTTTATTAAGTATTTATATAGCATCATAAATGTATGTGGTGATTGACATAATACAGAATGAGAAAGTCTTTGCCCTGATGAGTTTACAGTGCAGCACCGAAAAGAATTAACATGGAGCAATAGTTTAGGAAGGATAAACATGTAAAGGAAGATGAGGAGAGATCATTGTAGGAAACTAATACATGAAGGATTCATAGGAGAGCTAGATTTTATGGAAGGATTCAAAGGAAGAAAGGAAAAATACCTGGCAGACAAGAAGCAGGACCAGAGATTATCCCAACGGTAAGGGGCAGCAGGAAAGACAGTGTTCGGTCAAAAGTCGTAGAAGATACACAAACCCCCCATTTATTTCAAAATCCTGTTATTCATGTCATGCTTTTCATGTGCGCCTATTTGTCTCTCACAATAAAGAAATGTTACTTTTATTATTTAGAAAATGTTCACACTTAGTGCCTTAGCTTCTTTATGTCTAGGCTCTTTTCTATAATTTCTTTCATGCCCTAGACTCCCCGTATCCTAAAAGTCCCTTCTGTCTGCTTTGGAATCTATAATGTTGAATTATGCCAAGATAAATATCAATGGTGTTGATTTACACTGATTCATTTCCCTGATTGCTGACACTAAATCTCAAGTTGGCATTTTAGAACTGAGTTAAGAATTCTTTGCAAAGAATCTAAATTATAAAACAGAGTGCTGTGTTCTCATCAGAGGGTGCTATTAAAAATGACTCTTTTCTCTCTGTAAATCCTTCAGAAACAGTGGGGGAAATCAGTTAACAAGTAACATAGGAAATGTCATTTTGAATGTTATCTTTAACAGCCAAGAAAAGACAAACATAGTAAACATCCACATTTACACCAATTACATTCAGACAATCAGTTGCTCAAAGACAATTTCCTGAATTGTGTGTCCTAAATGGCCTCTGACTCCATCTGCTTTTAAGCATTGCATCTGAACTAGCTCTTTCAAAGCAGTGCAGGCTTTGGAAAGCTTTATTGGGATCTGAATTTCAAAGCCCATATGCAATTCTAATATGAATTTAGGATGGTAAATACATCAACTAGTAATGGTATAAGTAATGATGGTGACAATGTACCTCTGTGCGGTAGTGGACGAACGTAAGTGTGTTCTTGGCTAAATCCTGCCTTGAACTTTCCAGTCCCTTGCATGTATGCTTAAGTGGTGAACTTCTAAACAGATGCATCTGATACCTCAAGGTGAGAAGAATGAGCTGCAGATGTAGTGCTTTAAGGGCAGTGAAATAGAGACCTAATCTTGTGTAACTGTCAGAAAAAGACTAGAACAGGGTGAAGACAATAAAATTTAACCGTGGTGGCTAGGGGCACTTTGAAATGCTACTGTGGATTATGCCAAAACATTTCAGATAATATAATTAAAATGGATTCCAAGAACGTAATATAACTTGACTTTCTCTAAAATAAATGCTGGTCACATAACACAGGTACTGTACAGAATTCTTAGAATAACTGAAAAAGAAGGAAATCATCCTGAGGCTAAGGCTGGGGCTCCTGTGAGTCATATTATATCCTCTTCCTTCATTTTCAGTACCTAGAATTCTGAAGATACTCACAGGAAAAACATAGAAGTTTTATATCCAAAGAGATTCTATACAGAATACTAATGATGGAAAAGGGTAGTGCACAGGCCACTTTCATTCTTGGGAAGGGAAAAAATAGGCTCAGGTAAAAGTTGGCTGGAATTTTTTTTTATACACATACATATATACACAGGGAGAGAGAGAGAGGGGGTTTGAAAGCTTACAGAACTCTCAATAAAATTGCTGGAAGTTACGCATGCTTACCTCCACGAATTTGAATTATGATAGGAGCTAGAGGCCCCAACTGAGATTGGGGCTCCATTGTGCTAGGCACTGTATGAGCACATAGTAAAAGACAGAGTTTACAGTCTCAATAGATTAGACAGTCAAAGGATAAGGGAAAGAAGTATTATCTACATTTTACAAATCTGAGGTGCAAAGAGGTTAAATGACTTTCCCAAGTTCACACAGGAAGTCTGAGGCAGAACCAGGACTTGAACCCAAATCCCTGAGTCCCAATCCAGTTCCTTAACCAGGAAGAGACTATATGCTAAGGTTACTTATCAAATCTTTAAACAAAATATACAGACCTGATATAGACAATATTCACCAGTGTAAATGGTCTTCCCTTCTTGATGAAAATGTCTGTAATGTGTTATCAAGGATAGTTACAGATAACCAGAATCTTACCTCCCATGTGCTGTAACCCTACTTCACTTTTTTGGCTTCTTTTGCAAATTTCCCCATTCTGGAGTGTTTAAGAACATAAGAACATAAGAATGGCCATACTGGGTCAGACCAAAGGTCCATCCAGCCCAGTATCCTGTCTACCGACAGTGGCCAATGCCAGGTGCCCCAGAGGGAGTGAACCTAACAGGTAATGATCAAGTGATCTCTCTCCTGCCATCCATCTCCACCCTCTGACAAACAGAGGCTAGGGACACCATTCCTTACCCATCCTGGCTAATAGCCATTAATGGACTTAACCTCCATGAATTTATCCACTTCTCTCTTAAACCCTGTTTTTGTCCTGGCCTTCCCTAGCAAGGAATTCCACAGGTTGACTGTGCGCTGAGTGAAGAAGAACTTCCTTTTATTTGTTTTAAACCTGCTACCCATTAATTTCATTTGGTGGCTCCTCATTCTTATATTATGGGAATAAGTAAATAACTTTTCCTTATTCACTTTCTCCACATCACTTATGATTTTATATACCTCTATCCTATCTCCCCTTAGTCTCCTCTTTTCCAAGCTGAAAAGTCCTAGCCTCTTTAATCTCTCCTCATATGGGACCCATTCCAAACCCCTAATCATTTTAGTTGCCCTTTTCTGAACCTTTTCTAATGCCAGTATATCTTTTCTGAGATGAAGGGACCACATCTGTATGCAGTATTCAAGCTGTGGGTGTACCATGGATTTATATAAGGGCAATAAGATATTCTCCGTCTTATTCTCTATCCCTTTTTTAATGATTCCTAACATCCCGTTTGCTTTTTTGACTGCCGCTGCAAACTGCAGGGACGTCTTCCGAGAACTATCCACGATACTCCAAGATCTTTTTCCTAATTAGTTGTAGCTAAATTAGCCCCCATCATATTGTATGTATAGCTGGGGTTATTTTTTCCAAGGTGCATTACTTTACATTTATTCACATTAAATTTAATTTGCCATTTTGTTGCCCAATCACTTAGTTTTGTGAGATCTTTCTGAAGTTCTTCACAGTCTGCTTTGGTCTTAACTATCTTGAGCAGTTTAGTATCATCTGCAAACTTTGCCACCTCACTGTTTACCCCTTTCTCCAGATCATTTATAAATAAGTTGAATAGGATTGGTCCTAGGACTGATGACCCTTAGGGAACACCACTGGTTACTCCTCTCCATTCTGAAAATTTACCATTTATTCCTACCCTTTGTTCCCTGTCTTTTAACCAGTTCTCAATCCATGAAAGGATCTTTCCTCTTATCCCATGATAACTTAATTTACGTAAGAGCCTTTGGTGAGGGACCTTGTCAAAGGCTTTCTGGAAATCTAAGTATACTATGGCCACTGGATCCCCTTGTCCACATATTTGTTGACCCCCTCAAAGAACTCTAATAGATTAGTAAGACATTATCTCCCTTTACAGAAACCATGTTGACTTTTGTATAACAATTAATGTTCTTCTACATGTCTGACAATTTTATTCTTTACTATTGTTTCAGCTAATTTGCCCGGTACTGACGTTAGACTTACCAGTCTCTAATTACCAGGATCACCTCTAGAGCCCTTCTTAAATATTGGCATTACATTAGCTATCTTCCAGTCACTGGGTACAGTAGCTGATTTAAAGGACAGGTTACAAACCATAGTTAATAGTTCCGCAATTTCACATTTGAGTTCTTTCAGAACTCTTGTTCTGGTCCCGGTGACTTGTTACTGTTAAGTTTCTCAATTAATTCCAAAACCTCCACCAGTGACACTTCAATCTGTGACAATTCCTCAGATTTGTCACCTACAAAAGATGGCTCAGGTTTGGGAATCTCCCTAACATCTTCAGCTGTGAAGACTGAAGCAAAGAATTCATTTAGTTTCTCTGCGATGACTTTATCGTCTTTAAGTGCTCCTTTGGTATCTCGATCGTCCAGGGGCCCCACTGGTTGTTTAGCAGGCTTCCTGCTTCTGATGTACTTAAAAAACATTTTGTTATTACCTTTTGAGTTTTTGGCTAGTTGTTCTTCAAACTCCTTTTTGGCTTTTCTTATTACATGTTTACATTTAATTTGGCAGTGTTTATGCTCCTTTCTATTTACCTCACTAGGATTTGACTTCCACTTTTTAAAAAGATGCCTCTTTATCTCTCACTGCTTCTTTTACATGGTTGTTAAGCCACAGTGGCTCTTTTTTAGTTCTTTTACTAAAAAGTGTTTTTTAATTTGGGGTGGACATTTAAGTTGAGCCTCTATTATGGTGTCTTTGAAAAGTGTCCATGTAGCTTGCGGGGATTTCACTCTAGTCACTGTACCTTTTAATTTCTGTTTAACTAACCTCCTCATTTTTTCATAGTTCCCCTTTCTGAAATTAAATGCCACAGTGTTGGGCTGTTGAGGTGTTCTTCCCACCACAGGAATGTTGAATGTTATTATATTATGGTCACTATTTCCAAGCAGTCCTGTTATAATTACCTCTTGGACCACATCCTGTGCTCCACGCAGGACTAGATCAAGAGTTGCCTCTCTCCTTGTGGGTTCCTGTACCAGCTGCTCCAAGAAGCAGTCATTTAAAGTATCGAGAAATTTTGTCTCTGCATTTCATCCTGAGGTGACATGTACCCAGTCGATATGGGGATAATTGAAACCCCCACTATTATTGAGTTTTTTATTTTGATAGCCTCTCTAATCTCCCTTAGCATTTCATCATCACTATCACTGTCCTGGTCAGGTGGTCAATAATAGATCCCTACTGTTATATTCTTATTAGAGCATGGAATTACTATCCATAGAGATTCTACGGAACATGTGGATTCATTGAAGATTTTTATTTCATTTGATTCTACATTTTCTTTCACATATAGTCCCACTCTCCCCCCACCCCCACGACCTGTTCTGTCCTTCTGATATATTTTGTACCCCGGAATGATCGTGTCCCATTGATTGTCCTCACTCCACCAGGTTTCTGTGATGCCTATTATATCAATATCCTCCTTTAACACAAGGCACTCTAATTCACCCATCTTATTATTTAGACTTCTAGCATTCGTGTACAAGCACTTTAAAAACTTGTCACTGTTTATTTGTCTGCCCTTTACTGATGTGTCAGATTCTTTATGTGAATGTTTCTCGTCTGATCTGGCCCATACTTTATCCTCTTCCATCCTCTCCTCCTGACTAAAACCTAGAGAATCTCTATCAATCGACTCTCCTCTAAGAGAAGTTTCTGTCCGATCCATGTGCGCCTCTGCAGCAAGCAGCTTTCCCCCATCTCTTAGTTTAAAAACTGCTCTGCAATTCTTTTAATGTTAAGTGCCAGCAGCCTGGATCCACTTTGGTTTAGGTGGAGTCCATCCTTCCTGTATAGGCTCCCCCTATGCCAAAAGTTTCCCCAGTTCCGAATAAATCTAAACCCCTCCTCTCTACACCATCATCTCACCCACGCATTGAGACTCTGAAGCTCTGCCTGCCTACCTGGCCCTGCACATGGAACTGGAAGCATTTCTGAGAATGCCACCATAGGGGTCCTGGATTTCAGTCTCTTTCCTAGCAGCCTAAATTTGGCCTCCAGGACGTCTCTCCTACCCTTCCCTATGTCATTGGTACCTACATGTACCACGACCACCGGCTCCTCCCCAGCACTACACATAAGTCTATCTAGATGCCTCAAGATCCACAACCTTCGCACCAGGCAGGCAAGTCAACATACTGTTCTCCCGGTCATCACAAACCCACCTATCTATATTTCTAATGATTGAATCTCCCATTATTAACACCTGTAATGTTTCCTTTGAAAAAGATTGGGGAGAAACACTTATGCTTCACATATGTAAAATCAGCATTACACCCCTGCCTTGAGATACAACTGCAGTCATTCTATCTCTTGAATGTAATGAATTTTCCCTGTTGATTTATAATGAGGCCTAATCTGGTACTCAGATATGTATAGCTACACACTGTCTGTTCCCAGGTGAAGTTCAGTTGCACCACATTTTGATTGAGCAAACAACTACCCACTAGATCAGTGGCTATTTCACACGATGTAGTAAGTATTTCAGTGACCACTTCTCAACCTCTCTGCTATGCCTGCCCGGCAAGGAAACATGATGGCAATCAATACTTCACAGGAAGCTCTAAACCAGCGGTTCTCAAACTTAATTGAACTGTGACCCCCTTCTGACAACAAAAATTACTACATGACCCGAGAATGGGGGGACCAAAGCCTGAGCCTGCCCCAGCCCTTCCACCCCGGGTGGGAAAGCCAAACCCCCAGCCCCACTGCCCCAGGTGGGGAGGCCCAAAGCCGAAACCCCAGGCCCCAGCAAGTTTAACGTCAGCCCTGGCAACCCCATTAAAATGGGATCGCAACCCACTTTGGGGTCCCAACCCACAGTTTGAGAACCGCTGCTCTAAACAATCCTTGTAGGATTCAGCCCTAGAGGTGGGCAAAGAGTGAATGCATTTCCTCCCTTTTCCTTCTTCTCAATACATCTTATTCCAGATCTTCCAGGTTTAACTGAAAATGGACAGTCAGCCTATTAAAAAAATATGCCATTCCCATGGTATTTGCAGTGTTGTGTACTAGAAATAGTGAAGTTTATTTCCAAAGCTTATTTATTTGTAATGAATTACAATGGGAACATATTGAAAAAAAACATTAAAGAGAAACACTAGCCAAATTAATTAAAAATACAAGAGAGAAAAGTGTTTAAAGTCAGAAACTGGCATAGAATGAGAGAGAAATAAAGGGAAGGAGATGCAGAAAGAAATGAAAACAAGCACTAGAAAGATAATGGCAACACACTAGAGGAGATGGAGAAAATGATGGGGAGTCAGAAAATTGCAGAGGAAAAGCTAAAAAAAATACAAACAAAGAAATATAAGGAAAGAATGGAAAAAGGAAGAGAACAGAATTAAATACAGAATACAATGGGGCAGGATCCAAATGAAATAGCATGCACAGGAGAAATTTAGCGAAATGGAGGCCTGGATAAAAATGCAAGAAAACAGAATATAGAAATAACTACTGATAATTCCAGCTACAGCTACATTATATGCAATGGCCTGAACTGTTTCTTTCGAACATCCTCACCAATACTTTGCAAGAATAGATCTAATTATTTTCCAATAATTTCCCGTTACATGTTTTCCTTTATTGCATTTCTTGTTATTTTGTGTGGTTGTTGTTCACTATATGCTCTATATCAAATCCAGAAAAAAGTGTGGAAAAGTGATATAACAGGTGCCTGATTCTCTTCTCACTTAACCAGGTTTTAGACTAATGTAACTCCATTGACTTCGTTAGATTAACTCCAAGTTTACATCTGAATTACTTTGGTGTAAGGACAATCAAACCCTAGATGTCATGTAATACACACAGAAGTGGTTCTTCCACAGTAGATTTCACATACACACGTTATCAGTTTGCATAGGGAAGCTTCCACTTGTACTACTCATACCCACAAGAGATTTAAGAAAATAAATTAATATTAACAGTTTTCCATCATTGCCCAGTTCAACACAGCACTCAACCATGTGCTTAAAGTTAAGCACATGCTTAGGAGCGGTGTTAAACAGGCATGAGATTAATCATGTGCTCTTGCTTGAGTTCCGTGCTGAATTGGGACCTGTGATGGGTGTCTGTATATGTAAATGTTCAGAATAAACACAGTTCTGTATTACTCTGTGGTTTAGAAAGTTTCAATCAGGTCAACAATTCCTAGCATATAAAACGTGGTTCACATAATAAATTTATAGCATTAAATGTTTATTTGGGTTTTCTAATACTAAGTAACTATGCTAAATTTATGGTTTTGGACACAAGGCTAATTTGCCCAAACCCTGGGCCAAATTTAGCTCTTAGTTAAATCAGATTAAGTCTGAGGTAACTCCATTGAAATTAGTGGATTAACCCCACCTTTCACTGGAGTAACAGAGAAGAAATGGCCAGTAGCAACTGAGTAAATAGCATATGAAAAAGACTCTTGTGCACAAATGCATGTGCTAAACGATGGTTGTGTGTGCATACTTTCAGGGCATGATTGAAGTAGCAAATTTGAAAATTTGATCCCTAATGTTTCTACCTTTCTTTTTAACAGACACTGTGTTTATTCTTAATACTTTGTTCTTCATTTCACCAACATTTCTGTGTGCAGAAGTGTTGCTTCTGTATGTCTCATATTTACACTGAGGTCTCAAGGCTCCAGTGAGGAACCAATGGAAAGCACTGCAGTTATACTGTAGTTTTCTTTCATATGGTTCAGTGTTCAATGGTCCAAGTTTAATCAATAAATGGGTATCCTAACTATTGTTTCTTCAGCTGAACAGCAGATCTCTCTCTCTTATTAAGTACCATGCAGAACATACAAAAAAAATCCCGTGAGATAGTTGGTAACAATATTGAATGTGTTTTTTTTAAAATGGCTCCAGCTTGCTGCTATTCAAGACCTCTTTATAAAAAGAAAGGAAGGGTAAAGGACTTAAAACACAAATACAGCTATTCACCAATGTGATATTGAATTACAATTGCCATGATGATGATGCTTTCTGTTCAGTATAAAGCACAGAAACTGTGGCACCACACTGTGCAATGATAATGCTAGAAAGAATCAAGTGCTGAACCTAAAGAGAATAGACACAAACAACTTTGTAATAAAATCTTGAATACTGGCAGGTCTGACAATGCAGAACTGAGCTGCACATCAGGAACAAAAGGGGTCATTTTCCTTAGTTATTGCCAATATATTCAATCTCCTCCCTGCTACTACCAAAAAAATAACATTTATTGCCAGTGCTGATGAATTGAAACGTTCTGTACGATGGATTGCTGACAAACTCAGGGGAGCAGATCTGAGAAGATTATCCAGAGAGCACACCTTTGCCTGCAGTGGTCTGCCTTAAAAACTTGCCTGTTTTGCCTTCAATAAATAGATACGGTTACTTCAGTAGTTGCAGTATTTCCAATCCTTCCCTGTGTTTGCCATAGGGAATACCCAGCGTACTGCAGATACTAAGAGAAGGCTATTGCCTCCTCTAAGGAAATTGGTAAGGTGTTAATGTTGACAGCCATAGGGGTGGTACTGTACATTAAAATAATGGAATTGCAACATGCAACTGAGGCATTTAAACAAGGTTTAGAAATTTGCTCAGAGAGGCATTGGGAAGTTATTTGGGCCCCGAATCTGAGGGGTTTTTTGTTTCAGTTTTACAAAACCATTAAAAATATAATAGAAATGTACATTTTAAAAAACCACTGAAGTAGTATCAACAATCGTCTTTGGTATTTACGAACCAGATTTGTATGAGGGGAAAAAAATACCCTACGCTTAGAGATAATTAAGGTTGCAGTGAGATTCTCCCCTTGCACCCAAAACCTTAAAAGCATGGAAATAAGAAGTTACGGAGAAAGATTTTTGCATTTCTTTCCACTTTCACATTGTCAGTAAAGAATACCAATGCTTCATAAGGGTTTCACTTACATTTTCAGCAGATACCAATACATACCCCAACTTCATCAAAATTGTACTATAACAAAAGTCTTAACAGTGACTTCAGATGTTTTTATATCAATGATACGCACAGATCAGCACATCCATGTCACTCATCCTATTATTTTGGAAAGTTATTCTGCCTTACCACTCATTATGGCTGGGGTGTGTGCAGTCATGCCTAGTAGGTGCAGAGTAAGAAGCCAGGGACAAAAGCCAGGGTCAGAGCTGGAGTCAGAAGCCAGGAACCAAGGAAAGGTGAAGGAGCAGAGCCTGTGACAGCAGCCCACTGGGGATCCATGTAGTTGCACAGACAACTTCCTGGACCTGAGAGCACTGCCAGTCAGCCCCTCTGTGGGCAGCACATCCTGTGGTGTTTGGGCCCATGTGGCTCACAGCCCATCAATCAGTGTTCTGCCCAGCCGTTGGGTGGCTGTATGGATGCGGCAGTTGCCCACGGAGCAGCAGACCCAGTTTCCAGACCCACAGATCCTTGCACCATCACCTCTCTCTGGTCCCAGCTCAGGGAAAGCTAAAGGTGATATGTAGTGAGGCTCTTGTAGTGTTTGGCTTCCATTAGAAACAAGTAATAGCATTTGCATCACACCTAATTTACCACCACATAGAAATCTGGTAGGTTCTACTTTGTGTACATATTTTCCATAACAATTTTAAAAAGTGATGCTCTCTAGACAAACATTACTGATTTTCTAGGAATCAGCACATGAGGCCAAAGGATAGGTACCAGAGTTTTTTAGTTTTCTTGCAAAAGGAGGACCAAGAAAACTTAGGCAATCTAATTTAAAAAAAAAAACACAAAAAGGGATGATCTTAAAATTCTTATTAGAGCTTGGGGAAATTCTTCTGCAAAAATACAGGTTCAGCAACATCAAAACATTTAACAAATTTGCATCAACTTTGCTGGATTGTTTCAGTGAAAAAAAGAAAATTAAACACTTTGTTTTTGCATTTTCTCATAAAATGTTTTGATTTTTTGGTTCAAAACAACTTTTTGTTTCAAAAGTTCTGTAGTTTTATTTTTTTCCCCCATCAAAATATTTTTAAAATACTCAGCATCAAACCAAAATGTTTTGTTTCCGATCAAAACAATTTAAAATTTTTGGATCAACCAAAAATACTTTTGTGTGTTTTTCTTTTAATTGAGAGTGAACTGAAAAAAAATCCCTTATTTGCATAGCTCTTACTTTTATTTTTTCTGTACCAATTCATTTTTCAGCAAATCACCATTACAATCACCAACAGTACTCAAGGTTTACAGTCTATGTTTTAGTTTTTGCCATTTCAACATGCTTTTTACAAAACAAAGGTTTAAAGCTCCTGTTAAAACTGAACTCTGTAATACAATCTTAACAAGAGTGTGCCACAAGAGGAGCAAAAGTAGGGCATGAGCTTTTCCAACTGTTAGGAGATAAGGTTTTATGATAATACAGATATAAACGATACGATTTTTTATTTCAACAGTATCTCTTTAGATAGTTCAGGAAGAGAGATATAATTAATGTGGCTAGCAAGTCAAGAAAGCAAATTTTAACAATATTAAATATTCTGTCTTTACAACTGACAACTGAACTTCCAGCTGTTTTAAAAAAATGTACAGCTCCTAAAAGATCATTTTGTACATTTATAAAAACAGAATAGCTATGGCCTCAATTCAACAAGGTACTTTAGCAATTCCCTAAGATACCTTAGCTACAGTTGAATCTATGGCGCCATGAGTCCTCCCAACTGGGAGACAGCAATACTTGGCCTTAAAAACGCTGTTTTCTACATATACTTTTCATAACATTAGATTCTTTATAGGACTCTACCTCTACTCTTCTTCTAAAGACTGAATCTTTTCCTCAACAGTTACAGGGGCTGAAGAAAAGTTTGTGGAACTCCAGAGGTGAAAAGTAAGCCAGTACGGGCCGGTAGGGGGCAGCTTCCCCAGGCGGGCAATTTAAAAGGGCCCTGGGCTCCCGGCAGTGGCTGGAGCCCCTGGCCCTTTATATCGCTGCAAGAGCCCCACTGCCAAAGCCCTGGGGTAGCGGTGGTGGCTGGGAGCCCCGGGCCCTTTAAATTGCCGTCAGAGCCCACGTCTCCCAGCCACTGCGGCAGGTACCACTACCTTGGGGCTCCAGCGGTGATTTAAAGGGCCCGGGGCTCCCGGCCACAGCTACCGAAGCCAAAGCCATGGGACCTTTAAATTGCCGCTGGAACCACGGGGTAGCAGCAGCGATTTAAAGGGCCTGGGGATTTAAAGGCCCTGCCCCTTCCACCTGGGGGCCCGCCCTACTGCCCGAGGGGACCTCCCCCGCGCCTACTACAGACCCCGGCCCTGCGTACCGGTAAGTCCCTTAAGTTACTTTCATCCCTGTGGAACTCCAAAACACTTGTGCAGGCTCAATGACATGATTAATTCCCTGCTCAAGGAAAACAAAATAATGCCATACAAGATAGATGAACTTGGTAATAATTAGAAATGGAAGAATTGTTGATCTTCCTCAGAATGTTGATTCCAAAGGATGTTTTATTTGTGGAACTGCAGCAAATCTTGGGTGCATACATACACCAACATCGTAGGCATTGATAGCAATTATACTAGACACGCTCTTCTCCCAAAACCACAAGGCTCTACCACTAGATCAGAAGGCTCCTTTAGGGCACGGCTACAGTAGAGAGTTGACAGCAGTGCAGATGCACCTCTCTAGCTCTCTAATGTAGCTACTCTAAGCCGACAGGAGAGAGCTCTCCTGTCAGCATAACTATTCCAGCTCCCGTGAGCAGCAGAAGCTATGTCAGCGGGAGATCCCCTCCTGCAGACATGGTGCTGCCCACACCAGCACCTCTGTCAGTGTAATATGTCGCTCAGGGGAGTGATTTATTCACCCCGAATGACATCAGTTATGATGACATAAGCTGTAGTGTAGACAGCAGCAACCTGTTAAAGTCACAGGAGACACACTAAAACAGTTATCACATAGTCCCCTCTAGAGTGCCATTTTGTAACATATTGTGGTTGCATATCTATAGGCAACATGGTCATCAGCAGGGATTGAAACCCAAAGCAAGACACGTAAGCTAAAGGAAAACTCTTTATGAGATTCTGGGAGCTCACTTTGTGCCCCACAAAAACTGATCATTCTTTCCTTCCTGACTCCCAGTCAGCCAGAGAAAAGGTATCACTCCCACTAATCTGCTGATGCCTCTCCAGGTAGCACACAACCAATCCTCTGACTTGATGAGGGTATCACAGGGTGTGACTCTGCCCTGGGGCTGCATTGTGTAACTGTGGAACTGATGAAGATGTTCCCCTCAAAATCTGAATAGGAACTCTGCTCAATTCCACGCCAAGGGGAAAGGCAGAGCTAGAATTTCAGGCACTATGAATGAGGTCTGAGCTTATTTATATATCTGACAAATATGTATTTACATACATTTTGGTGTCCCTGACTGTCTGGTAGGTGATGCTTCAGGGATTTAGATAATGGCTATTTCTACTATAGTTCTGATCTGTCATAACAGTTTTTAGGAACATTTGGCTCCATTTTCTGCATATGAGATGCTACTGGATACAACCTACCTCACACATAGGCTTTAATTAGAAAAGAGCAAGATGAGAGGTCTGATTCTCACGGACACTAATCCCTCTTTACACCACTTTGGCAAAGGAGCCTCAAAGTGGATGTAAGTTACACAAAGTAGTGTAAAATGGCCCTCGTAATTGAGAATCAAGCCTGATTTTAAAAAAAAATTAAATGGTGGAAATCTTTCTAATAAGATATATTACATGGAAGTGTAAGTGTCCTACTGAATACAGCACAATGTGGAGCCAGCAAGAAGATGTCCCTACAAGCATAAATTAAAAAAATTATATGTCCACAGCAATTCATGGCCCACATGAGAAAAATACATCTTCTGAGCATCCACGAGTGCCTGCACTTTTCACAACGATGAGCAATGATGAAGCTAAGAATAATATTTAGCTTTTGGACAGCAGACATGTGACGTGTTTTTAATGGCCTTTAATAAATCCCAGGTTAGCATTAGTCTGCTAATAATGTTAATAAGATCCTTCTTGAAGATAGAACCCAATAAATAGGTGAGTGTAAGCAGCTCTTAGTATATCAATAGAGATGCACTTCAGAAAAAAAAAAACAATCACCACACAATAACATCACTGACCTAAGGAAGACAATCTGATAAAGTTCAGAGCAACTTAGGCTACATCTACACTTGGAGCTAGGGGTTTGATTCTCAGCTAGCATACACATGCTCACGCTGGGTGTCATTCAAGTTAGTGCACTCAAATCTGTAGTGTAACCGCAGTAGCATGAGCAGCAGTGACCAGTATGCCTGGCTAGCTGTCCTGAGTAAAAACCCATCTGGATCCTGTGGGTACACACATGGGGCAGCTAGCCTGTGCCACTGCTTGCCGCTGTGGCTACAATATTATTTTTAGCGCACTAGCTTGATGAGAGCTAGCACGAGTATGTCTACACAAGCTGGGAATCACACCCCCAGCTCCAAGTGTGGACCTTGTGTTAACCAGAAAAACAGAGGGATTTTCACAAGAAATATAAAATGTATTTTGCCAATCAGTGTCTCTTGTTCAGGGGCTATCAGCTTTTGAAATATAAATCTTGTCTCCAGGCTCAACACTCATTCCAGATTACAACTGGGTATACATAGTGAGAGAATGGAAGCACTACCAGTACACCTTGGTTTGGAGCAAATTGGAAATGCTATAAGAATACTTTTTGTTATGGTATTTTAGCATTGTTGCTTCCAGTACTAAATGAAAAAAGAAGCATCAAGTGTGCAAAATATAAAGTTAGAGAACATTATTTAAACATTTTTGGACCTGAAAAAGCAATTGATTGCAGAGCATCTTCTGACACATATTTGCATATCTAATATATAGTTATAACTACAAACTATATACATATATACACACACACAAATATATATGTATAACCATACAGTAGGAAATGGTGAGATCTGTGTAGATAGTAAAGTGAGTCATCTGTTACGTACCATTAGCTGTCTCACCTGTTCTCTCCAGCACCATTTTCAGAAGTGCTCAGTATTGGCCTTATTCTGCTCCAATTGACTTTACAGGTAAAACTCCCATTAACTTCAATGGGAGCAGAGCTGGACAAATGTTGAATACTTTGGAAAATCCCTCTTTCCATCTGTTTTCACATTGCAAACCACCGGGTAGTTTCAAACAGACACCAAAAAATGATTAGAAAAATGTTTACTCCCTCCACAAATTGAGAATTTCCCTGCAAATGATTGCCTGGCCTGAGGCCCAGGATGGCCAGTATTCAATCTTATACCAGTGGCTTTTCAGAGGAAGGATCTCTGTAACACTACTAATTTCTGTAACATGTGGCATACACAAAATACATGATGCATTCCTAAAGTTTTAAGATTTGTTTGGCTTGATTTGTAAAACACTCTCACGGCTTTGCCCTTCCCTCATGATACCCTAAAGTCATATTTATAAAACCTTTAGACTACTGCATACACATTGTGTACCTGATTGCAGAGCTATACGTCACAAAAATGATGTTAAAAGAATATTAAGGTTGCAAAGTCAAACACTTAAAAGTTAGGAAATGCCAGAATTAAGGCTGCCTTGCCATCTTAATTCAGACCCCTTGTGTATATGCATCATGAGATAATCTACTACTGCTACTGTTAAAATTTAGCATCTTCTATGTGGACCAACACTAGACAGGGATGGGACACTTTGCCAGTGGTTTTCACAAGTATTTGTTGACAACAGAGGAATGGTGATACTCCAGTATCTTGGGCTCCATTCCAGCCTCTGGAGAGGAATGTGCTCTAGTGGGCACAGACTTTGTCCAATCCCCCCAAAATTGACTCCTTCTACCCTGTCCTCTCCTTCTTGCTCCCAGCTCCACTCCCCACTTCTAGTCCCAGTCTCCTTTGCCAACTCATCCCAATTCCACAGCCGTGCCTCCCGGTTCCTTTTCTTCTAATCTCCTTGACCAACCAGTCCCAATTCCCCACATTCCAGTTCCTCATTTCATCTTTCTCTCTCTCCACTCTGGCCTCCAGTGACATGCCACCACATTATCTATCCCAACTGACTTGCAGTCCCAGTCTCCCTCCCTGGGCTCCTTGTTCAACCTCAGTACCCCCCCCCACCCCCCGCTCTTTGTCCCAGTCTCTTGGCTTGGCCAACCCCAGCTCTCCCCAAGCACCCTGGTTCCTTGTCAGATCTGTCTTCCCTGCCCCATCACCTCCTTCTACCTGCCCCACTGGTTTTCAGTTCCAGTCTCCTTGCCCAGCCAGTCCCAGCCTCCACCCCCAGCTTTCCATCCTAGTCTCCTGGCACGCATAGTACCAGTATCCCCCATCCTAACTCCCAGAACCAGTTTTCCTCTCCCCACAATGAGTGTCCAGTCTGTCCCCAACACCCCTTTGTCCCAGCCTACTCCCCTTCTAAATCTGACTCATCTCCTTCCTCATTTGAATCAGGCAGCTTCCTCCACCACACTCCCTGAGCCCAGCAGTAGGCCATTGAGAGCACAGGTGAGACAGGCTCTCAGTTCTAGTGCCAGGACCCTTGCCAGCCTGCAGCAGTCCAGAACCATAATTCTAGAGAAAGTCTTGTTCAGTCCTATCTTGGAGCATGCCCAATGCACACAGAATCTTCAGGGAGTTTATCTGTGAAGTGCCAGCAAGTCTCTACTGAGTGTGTGTGAACTGCAATTTTTTTCAAATGCTTACAGTTTGGCCAAATTTGGGCAGATTTCCATAGGAACAGTAAAAGGCCCAGCCCTAATACAAAGGCCACCCCCCTGCCAAATTTCCAGGGCCTAATCACAAGGATGGGGATGCTAGATCTTCTTAGAGAAAAGGATGTCATAATTTGTTAACAGAGGCAAAACAACATTTTTCTCTAGCCTCATTTTTTGGAAATGGCTGAGACATTTTGGCTGAAATTTTTCAAAATAATTAAGCACAAGGCAGATGCCCAGCATGGACAATTTCAGCCAAAATGGTTAAAGTTTGGCAAAGTTATAGGTAACTGAAATGAGGGTCTTATAATGGGAAGTCTCAGGCAACCTTAATTATAGGCAATGCTACCAGCCCCGCATATAACATATAGGTTATATAGATTTAAAAACACCTTTCAAGGAGAGTTAAAATCACAAGGGACTCACAAACTTACCCCACTAAGATTGGTTGACAGTGACACAAACCCCTGCTTGTTGGCACTCTCTCTTTTCCTGACTTATGATTGGTTATACACCTTTTTATAGACAGCAACAGAACATACACACGCAAGAAAACAGTGTGTAAGCAAAGCACAGTTGTACGCCATGTTGTGCACCATCTGATATGGTCACTTGCAAAAGGCCAAAGCTGGCAACAAACATTACACCAAGTTCCATCCCAGGAACCCTATAAACAAAATTTACACAGTCCGCCTCCTTGCTCCTTTTTCCTGGCCTTCTCCCTACCCTGCTTCCTCAGGCTGTCTTTCCCCACAACTCCTCTGGGGTTGACCCTGCTTTCAAGTCTAAGATCCCAGGGCTCATTCTGTTCCTTGGGTTTTCCTCCTCCCCACCTCTCTGATCCCAGACAGTGACCGCAGACTCTCTCCTTGCAGCCCCCTGCTATTACAAACTTTCTTTATATTCCTTTCCCAGCTTCTCCCCCAGCTGGGCTTTATCAGCAATTAGTGTTTATAAATCCAAGGGCCTCCAGTCAAGTGCAATTGTGAAGGTTAATTGGCTCCTTCTGACTATCTTAACCCCTTCAAGGCTAGTATGGGATAAACATTCCATCACAATCATATGATGTACATTTTGAAGAATAAAAACAAAGATGTGATTGGATACAACTTCCCAGTTGAGCCCTAACAATTTCTCAATACAGCTATTCTGATCAATTCCTAATGAAAATTCCCAATTCATGTCACTGAAACTACTGTTGCGTTGTCTAAGCAGTCATCTCATCCACAATTAAAAATTCATGACAAATCACACCATCCATTCATAGCATACAGTGAGAGTCCTTCATTTACTGTAAAAAGTGCTGTACAAATACATCCATAAACATACTATATGCCTTCTTCCATTGGTCCATTCAATTCCATAACGTGGGAGCACAAAGCATCCCCTGGTTTATGTTGCCTGAGCGCATTCTGCTCCAGCTGTGACAGGTGCACTTTCTGGCTGAGCGTACTGGTTCAGCAATCCATTATGGTCATAGCTCTATTCAGGGGGAGAAGGTTCACCTTTGGATTCACTAAGATGGTGAAGAACACAGCAAGTCACAGTAATATGGACAGCACTTGTGACATTGCAATCCAAATAGTTCTGTAAACAGCCAGCAGGATTTCAATCTGCGAAACTCACATTCAACTACTATTCTACACCTACTGAGAGTCGAATTAAACCTTCTTTTGCTAGGGCCTCTGAGATATGGATAAGGTTTCATAAGCCAAGGCAAAATGGGGTACATGCAAGCTCCCCTAGAACAGTGGGGACAGTTACTCCATTTATGACAAGGTCATTTGGTGGGAATAGTGTCCTGGTCGGTTCATGAAGGTAGATTGCTGTGAATAGAAAACCCTGGCATCATGAACAGTGCAGCCCATGTTGGCATCCATAAATTGATCTCTGTGGTCCACAATGGCCTGCATAACAATGGAATAGTATCCTTTGCAGTTTGTGTACTCATGTACAGGGGGGAAAGCTTGGGCACATGAGTCAATGGCCCCAGCTCAGTTTGGAAACCCCATTCTCTCAAGACCAGCAATTACTTCAAGAATATTATTTATGCCCAGCACCTTTGAGTAAATCACACGCCTGATTGCCCCACAAACCTCCACTGCCACTTTACCCACAGTTGACTTTCCAAAACCAAACTGGTTAGTAATGGACCTGTAGAAGTCTGAGGTAGCCAGTTCCCAGATGATTATAGCAACCCACCAGTGGACTGGCATGGCCACCCTCATGTGTGTGTTGTGACACTGGAGGGTCAGGGAAGCTGCGCACAAAGCTCCAGAAGTGTAACTTTCTTCAAGTGAAAGCCCTGGAGCACTGCTGGTCATCCCAGGTGTGCTTGATGATGTGATCCCACCAGGCTGTGCTTGTGGCCCTGCTCCAGTCTATCAAGAATATATCAGCTGCTACACAAAGAATCATGTACAGTAGCCAGCTTGAGTTTGACATGTCTAGGTCATCCTCATCCTTGTCTGACAGGTGCCTTCAGTAGGTCAGAAAACAACCCCAAAACATCCACCAGCATTTCATGGATGCTCTGCCTGTTTCCTGAAACAGGAGCGAACGCCTATGCAAGACAAGTTATTGAAATGGTGACTCTTCCCTGTTGCAGGCTCCAGCTACGGGGAGTGTGTAGACCCAAAAGGCAGATGAGCAGGCTGTGTTGGTGAGCTGTGAAAACTTCCTGTAAAGTGCTATGGGATGGGCAGTCGGGTTTTCCTACAGTGCATCACAAACCTATGGCTAGAGCAGCTACAGCTAGGAAGCACATGAGGAAGCCTGGGATAGGCTGGTTTGACTCTACACTGCATAGTGCAGTGTAGATTCCTGAGCACAAGTGTGAGACCCAAGCCTGGGTTTACAAACACTGAGCCTGTAGGCTCTAGTATCACAGACCCTGGGCATATATTGCCCAAAGATTCGATGCATCCCTAAAATTTCTCAAGGTACTGCTGCTGTACACGGCCCCAACTCAGGGACTAAAAGTCAGGATTACACACTTACGCATTGATTTGTAACATTCAGTAATTCAAAAGTCTCTCCATTGTTAGTGCAAAAGTGTGATGTTCTACTGTGTATTCTTTATATAATATATACATATATGTAGTATTGGCTGCACTTAGAACGGAAGACTCCCATGCACTGCTACAGAGTAGGGACCAAATGGCTAGACAGCAGTTCTGCAGGAAAAGGACCTACAGGTTACAGTGGACGAGAAGCTGGATATAAGTCAACAGTATGCCCTTGTTGTCAAGAAGGCTAACAGCATTTTTGGCTGTATAAGTAGGGCATTGCCAGCAAATCGAGGGACGTGATCATTCCCTCTATTCAACATTGGTAAGGCCTCATCTGGAGTACTGTGTCCAGTTTTGGGCCCCACACTACAAGAAGGATGTGAAAAAATTGGAAAGAGTCCAGCGGAGGGCAACAAAAATGATTAGGGGACTGGAGCACATGACTTATGAGGAGAGGCTGAGGGAACTGAGATTGTTTAGTCTGCAGAAGAGAAGAATGAGGGGAGATTTGATAGCTGCTTTCAACTACCTGAAAGGGGGTTCCAAAGAGGATGGATCTAGACTGTTCTCAGTGGTACCAGATGACAGAATGAGGAGTAATGGTCTCAAGTTGCAGTGGGGGAAGTTTAGGTTGGATATTAGGAAAAACTTTTTCACTAGGAGGGTGGTGAAGCACTGGAATGCGTTACCTAGGGCGGTGGTGGAATCTCCAACTTTGACATGTTTAAGGTCAGGCTTGACAGAGCCCTGGCTCGGATGATTTAGTTGGGGATTGGTCCTACTTTGAGCAGGGGGTTGGACTAGGTGACCTCCTGAGGTCCCTTCCAACCCTGATATTCTATAAGTCTATGATTCTGTATGTATATGTTCTTGTAAAACACACAGTTCACCAAATTACATTCCAATTGATTACTTTGCTATTCCTTTCTGGCTTCTTCACAAACTGGAGACACTTTTCATGCAAATGATATGTAAACCTTCTGCTTCTGTTTTTCAATTACTTTGTGAGCACTTTATTTCAGACTGCTGTGAATGAGTTTCAAGAGGGTAGTAAACAGGTTCCCTGTAGCCAATAGATGTGTGAGTCCCGCAATATGTCCACAAATCAGTGTAAATTCTTAAAGACTCTTCAGATTCATTCCATAGGTTGCTAGTCAATGTGTCACAGAAGTGAGGAACAGACACAGGTTTAACATCCCTAGAGACTGTTGTTTAACAATGTGTGCACAAAATAAATAAAGTGCTTTGAATGCCTATGTCACTTTCTGTTTTTTTATTAACTGTGTTTGTCATGTGAAGATGTTATTTGCCTGTCAGATAAACCATATTTTCTTCACTTAAGCCTCATGTAATATAGTCATTAATTTTTTGGAGGAGGGGGATTGTGGGAAACTACTACAATACACAAAGATTAGAAATCTGTCAGAGGATTTATTTTGTTAAAAAGATGAACCTCCAATAATAAACTGAACAACACCTTATTGTCAAGCTTCTCTCAAACACTGCAGTACTGAGCAGTTTGGAGCTGTTATGTTAGTTGGTGGAAAGAGATTAGTCAACATGAAAGGTGAAAATATACATTTCACTGAAGATAAAGGTTACACTGAAACTAGACTATGTTGTTTTAACCATCAGTGATAGCAAAAACCAGGCTCTTGTTCCTTTAAATTACAGCTTCTTGATACATTATATTGAGCCATTTAATCTCTTGCAGTATCTACTTTATTCCAGTTTCCTCTTGGGGTACGCTGGCATAACACTGACATTTCAGTCTAAATCTATTGCTGATTGTAGAGCTGTGAACTCTATGCATTTTTACAGATAGCATGCCGTATCCTGAATTGTCCCCTCTTGGCAAACAAGGATTTTTTTGGCCACATTCATTTACAGCATGTGGGTCAAGCTTATAAAATGCAAACCTGAAACAGGCAGTCTGCAGCAACTGTGCATAGCACAGTAATAACAGAAAAGTATGTAATGCAGTTTAGCAGTTGGAAATGAGGAAATCTAGTAAAATGTGAATAACCAGCTCTCCACAGACCTTCAGCAATTATTCTTCTGACCATCAGTGGTCTATAGAATGCAATGGAGAACCACTGGTCTATTGTATGTAACATCCTAAAGATGAAATTATGGAAGAACATGCCAATCTCTTTTGGAGACTATGGTACCACCAAATGTGAGCTGATTTGTTCTGAACACATCATTCTGTGTGCCCACTGGATTACATTATGGCCAGTGATGGAGTATAAAAAGACAGAATCAATTTTCTTAATATGACATCCTGTTAGAGATGTGGCTTCTGGATTCTGGTGGTTTTGGTTTAAGCTTATTCGTGAAAAGCCATCTTTAAAAAGGTCTTTGAAGCCATTCTGCCCCTTGCCTTTTGGCTCTGAGAGGATGAAAAGAGGAATGGAGACAAAATGGCCTCAAACCCACTTTCCCAAGTGCACAAGTGCTTCTCAGTGCAAATACTGCAGGGCTGGGGACTGGCCTGTCTGAGACAAGGATCAGTTAGAGGGACTATGTAGAAAGGACAGACACTATTCTTAGGTATAGAATGGGAATTTATGCTGGAACTGTTTGCCAAAGGATGATACTAAGTTCTCCAGCCACCTTCCTTGAGAGACTAGTAGACGGCATGGATGGGTGGGAAGTCAAGGACAATATGAGTTCTGAAAGCCCTGTGCTGCCAGGGATTCTTGAAGAACAGGATATGAGTGTAGATACCAGGAATACTACAAGATTTCCCTACGGATCTCGACTCATCCCTGTGGTTCCATAACTATATCCCTCCCTACTGCAGTCCTGTAAACTTCTGCTCCCTAAGAGAAGGATGAGTCAGGAACCCCATGCAGTTTCCCATAGTGAAAGTATATTTGTGTCTATACTATTCTTTACATATTCTGGGGGGAGGGTTCTTGGGAGAGGATGATTTAACCCTTGCTTTCTTGCTTTATTTTTGCATCCTGAAGTGCCTAAAGACTTGGAATACCTTGTAGCAGGAATGCAAGGTTTCAATAAATAGATTATCTGGCTTCAGGAAGAAGTCCAGGAAGAATGAGAAACAAACAGCCTTATAAAACTAATCATTAAACCCATTTTACTTAGTCCCACTGCACTATTTATGACAAGTCACTAAACTGTCACACAGTTCTTCAGTGAAATTAGTCATTCCATTTTACAGTTAAGCATCCCTTGAAAGTGTTCTCGTGGGAAATACACACTTTATATAGAACCATGATCCAGGATAACTTCCTTTTAATTACTATATAGAACATATACACAAAAGTCTTGTGCATGCTAGTAATAAATGCATTGGATGCTTTATTTTTGGTAAAATCAAGATTTTGATTTTAAAACCTTTTTCAATGATGATGAGAAGGAGAAAAACAACATGTGCATTTTCAGTACGTCATTAACTGGAGAATAGCAGGAGCAGAGCAATGCACCACCCAGGGCTGTCCTTAGGCATACACAGAATACGCAGCTGCATAGGGCACCACAAAATTTGGGGCACCAAATTGCCCCAAATTTCGTGGTGCCCTACGCAGCTACGTGCTTCATAATTGGCAGTGCCAGCGGCCAGCCCCATCCCCCAGCTGGCCCCCCTGTGCATTCCTAGGGGGTTGTGGGGCCCAGGACAACTCCCTCCACCCCTGCCCCGCCTCTTCCCACCACCACCCATTTTCCACCCCTTCTCCCAAGCCCCCTCCCCCAAGGATGGACACGACCCAGGGAATAATCGGCGGTCGAAGCAGGGGTCAGACCTACCCCCATACTCACCGGCAGTGGCAGGAAGCAGAGCAATCCAGCCCTATCCCACTCTACTGGCTTCCCGCATTCCACTCCGCTGGCTCCCCGCTGTATTGCTCCACTTCCTGCAGCCAGTGAGTGCGGTAGGGGGACGCAGACTCCTTCCTCCGAGCCCCCTCCCCCGAGCAACACGGCTGGGGTGGGGGGAGCGGAGCAGGCTGGGGCTGGGTCATTCCGCTTCCTGCTGCCGGCACCAGGCCGCCTTACACCCCGCTAATTCCTTGGGCCACTCTGGGCCTGTGGGGCCCCCAAAGCGCCCCCCACAGTTCTGCAGGCCTTGAACGCAGCCCAGACCCTCTGCAGGGGTACGGGGGAGCAGATGCTCAAGCTGCGTAGGGCACCATAATTGGTAGGGACGGCCCTGGTACCACCCGTTGATGAACTTCACCAAGTAAATATATTAGGTAAGGCTCTTGGTGCTATAAAAATCCCTCAAAATTATCCACTCACATCAATAATAATTATTAAGAATAATAGTAACAATTTGCTATAATACTTCCTTCAAAACAACTGCAACAGCCAAATGGGCCGAGGGGGAGGCAAATATTCTCCTTGCTGCTACAGCAATCTCGGAAAGGCTAACCCTCTGATGAGCTCGGATGTATACACATATATAGTTAGTGCAGACATAAACATATGCACACAACCCACCAGCTAGCCAAGGCTCACTCCTGCAAGGTATGAGTGGCCCCAATGCCCATTAACTCTAATAGGCATTGAGGCCACACAGCACCAGGCACTCTGGAAAATGGCAGTGTATTAAAGGTCTTAAAGTTTGATGTTTAGCCATCATAAAAAAGCATAGGATCCCAACACACTGCTAAATTCTGAACAGTAGCAAAACATCCCCAACCGAGTAAGCTCAGGTATGTCATCGCAGATCCTGCAAGACTCTCAGCATTCCTGGTGAAGCATTAAGCATCCTCCACTGATTTCAGTGGGAGCGGAGGTCACGCAGCACTTCTTAGTAGCGCTCAGCAACCTACAGAATTGAGCCCTCTAAATGTACAAACGAGCTAAGAATTGCATTTTAATTTTACAGCAATTGAGGAACATTGTCTATGTGGTACTATCAGTCTTGTATTAATGTGTGCTACTAGGACTATTTAATTTACCTTGATGTTACCAAGGACTTGGTCCAATCGTTACACCATCTCAGTACTGAAAACGAGTTGATTTTAGTCTTAACTGAAAGATGGGGCTTTCATGTCACCAGGGAACTCATTATAAGGACAAACTTCCTGCAGTTAAAGTTACTGTTTTAATTAGACACAAAACCAGCATACAGGGGGAAAATAAGTTGGGGGAGGGGCGCAATTAATCTGATTACAGTGAACTTTTCTTATAAAAACATATTAATAACCTCAATTATTGAAACACCGAGGCATCATAGGTGTGACAGCTAAGAGATAGCATCCTGGCAAACCGCAAATGTGTGCCTCAGCACTCCTGCTTTTCCGACAGCTAGGGGCAGTCTGAGAGGGAAAAAGAAAAGGAGTACTTGTGGCACCTTAGAGACTAACCAGTTTATTTGAGCATGAGCTTTCGTGAGCTACAGCTCACTTCATCGGATGCATAGCATATCGTGGAAACTGCAGAAGACATTATATACACACAGAGACCATGAAACAAAACTTCCTCCCACCTCACTCCCCCGCTGGCAACAGCTTATCTAAAGTGATCCTCAAGTAGAGCCATTTCCAGCACAAATCCAGAGGGAAATGGCTCTACTTGAGGATCACTTTAGATAAGCTGTTGCCAGCGGGGGAGTGAGGTGGGAGGAAGTTTTGTTTCATGGTCTCTGTGTGTATATAATGTCTTCTGCAGTTTCCACGATATGCTATGCATCCGATGAAGTGAGCTGTAGCTCACGAAAGCTCATGCTCAAATAAACTGGTTAGTCTCTAAGGTGCCACAAGTACTCCTTTTCTTTTTACGAATACAGACTAACACGGCTGTTACTCTGAAACCTGAGAGGGAAAGGCATCCAGTGGCTCAGGGCTGTAATTTTGCTAAGACTAAAAGATTTATATGATATTTTTCTCCTCCAAAACTTAAACAAAACATTTCTCTGTGATGAAATAATAGTAGTAAATATCAGAGCCAATTTGGAAGGCTTCAAGGTCCAAAAAAGTGATGAATTCTCTCTAGTGCAGCTAGTTTTCTGCCTACTTGTTCATGATTAATTCTACAACGTTTTATATATTTATACTCTTCCTCTCCTGAAATCCTATAATTCACTGTTTGGACACTCAAATGTTCATTAAAATTCATAAAGACATGAATTCCATCTCACCAGGGAAGAGACACATACAGTGCTTGAGTTAAGTGTCCTTTCCCCTCCCCTTCCCACATGCTATAACTGGGCCTATAGCTTCTTCAGTCAACCCTGAAAATGTTAGCAAACATTTATCTTGTCATGCTACACGCAATGGCATTCTCCACTCGCTCTCCCATTCATCTTTCACCTTATGAATATCGGTACTCCTAACAAAATAAGTATTAACGTCCTGGTTCTGAAAACCTGTCTCACAAGTAGTCCCTGAGTAAGTGCTACTCAGCATGAAATGGATCCAGATCCAGGGCATGACTGATTTGGACTACATGGCCACACAGGCATACATGGGAGTAAGAATGCCTCTTACATCTCTGCACAGGCTATCTGGATCTTAGGTCCAGTCACATAGGAGCAATCAGGTGCCATGTGCCCACTACTCCCACACTCATTGGAATAGTTGGGTGGGGCTGGCTGGGGAGTGAGTCCAGTCTTGGCTTCTCCCCACTAACACTCCAGCCAGAGGACCTGAGCTGGTGTGGGGGGATGTCATAATTTGTAGCTGCTATATGCCAGCAGCAAATCATTACTCCTTTTCCCTCAGAGTAAGGGGGAAGGAGACAAGGACCGTGTCCCAGAGGAATGCCAGAAGCACAATGCCTCTGGAGCATCTACTCCTGAGCTGGTGCAGTTTACACAGCACTCTTTGCTCTTCGCCTTATGGCGTAATGTAGCCCTAAGCATTTATTGAAGAATAGATAACAAATTGTACTTTAATAGGATTTTTATATCATTCTTATATTGTGAAAGATTAACATTCCAGATAAATACTAACTTTTAAATATGTTACGATACTGAAATATTGTTCAACTCTAAAGCAACATGTTCTATGCTGTTTTGTGTTACATCTGCGTATGCCACTTGACTGTGAGCCTGTGGCATGCTCTGCTTCAAAGCAGTACCCTGGAACCCCCATATTCGCCACTGTCATATAATTATGATATGTCTTGTACAAAATATGCCTTGTGAGGTATCGTTTTAAAAGTCTTTATCTGTTGAACATGAATATCCCGTTGGATTGTATGTGCTGTCATTGTATGTGAAGTTATGAAGTTTTGCTATGTGTGTATTACTGAAATATGTTGTGAGGTTGGGAGCACCCATAACCAGCCTTTCAGGTACAACAATGGAGTAGCCAGATATGCTGATGGCCCATTAAAGGGAATCCACTTTCCCAGAAAACTTCTCAGAGAGAGCACCTAAAGAATGAAGACTGCTTGACCAATGCAGGCAGACTGCACATCACAGGGATCCATCTTTCCAGCCAGCTGGAAGAAACTATCACCTGGCACCTCCCCCTTTCAAAAAAAAAATCTCAACACCTGAAAGAAACATCTGGAGGACAAAGAAAGACTGAACTGGGGAGGGTGGTCCCAGGCTGGAAAAGAGCCCCAGCCTTTGTATTGTAGCCTGCTTGTACCATCTGTCAGGGTGAGACACTGCTTGATTCAGATCCTGTTCAGTTTGTAGAACTCAGACTGTGAATTTATTTTACTTCTTAGGTAACCAATGGTACCCCAGTTCCAGGTTGCCCCCCGGGGAACCTGTCACAGAGTCCCTATGAGTGAATGACAGTTCTTCAGCGCTCTGGAATGCAGGGAATTTGCTGCTGCTGTGGTATATAGGTAATTTCTTCCCAATGTTCAGCAGTCAGTTTTTAAATGATTGGCCAACTATTATTTTTTAACAGCACTTCCTCTACTTACTCAAAGTCTCCTGTATCTGTGTAGATAGTTAACATGCCATGTCAGATGGAATTTGCTTCTCTCATGTAGATTATATAAGATTGATATTCTTCAGCCAGCACAGGTTTCTTTGCACACAACAGGTTGCTCCAATAGAACTAGCTAAAAAGAAAACAGATGAGGACAAGCAAGTGAAATCAGTCTAAGGAGAGAATATTGATTTCTAGATGAAAAAAAATAAAGCCTTTTCTGAAAAGCTAGAAGTGTGATTTAGAAAAAAATCCAAAGGATTGGTCTAGATTATACAACCGATAAATACTGAACAGAAAAACCACAATGAAAAAGCAAGATGCTACAAGTTTGCAAAGTTCTGTAATTTTGAATCATGCAGACTGAGGAGTAAAGTATGCCTTTAAGAGACAGGGCTCAACAGGAATGTGGGGAGGAGATGCACTGTTCATGTCTCTATATATTGATATTGTTCCCACCACTATTATCTGAAGAACATGCCAAGAAATGTTCTTGGTGCCAAGGCACATTATAAAAGATATTGTAAATATCTTGTGTAAAAGACAGTAAACCTGATTCTCTCCTCTCTTACCCTAGTGTAAATCAGCAGGAACTTCACTGAAGTCAATGGAGTCACAGTGCTATAAAGCAGGGATAAGCAAGAAGAGAATCATACCCTGTGCTTCCAGGGCCACACTGAAAACAAGTATTTTTACACCTTTGAAAAAGGATTAATATACATCCCTCTCCTCATACCAACTCTCCTCCCTCAGCACTGAATGGCCTTCAGGGATCTAGTCCATCACCTTATCCTCCTACTGCAACTCAGAGAATCCCCCTCAGGGGCTTCAGGCAACATTAGCCTCCAACCCCCACACTCCTCAACATAGCCAAACAAATAATGGCTGCCTGCTGTCTGGCTACAATGTGGGGAAACAGTTCCTGCATCCTTTTCTTCCCACCCTTGGTGGGCCAATCATAGTTTGACTGTGGGTATTTTTCCATGAGTTTTGGGCCATATACCATCCCACTTACTCCCATCAAATGGCTCTATAGCTATGTCTACACTACCATGGTAAGTCGACCTAAATTACATTACTCCAGCTAGGTGAATAACATAGCTGGATTTGACGTAGCTTAGGTCGACTTACTGCAGTGTCTACACTGTGCTGGGTTGGCGGGAGACACTCTCCCATCAACTTACTTTACTCCTCTTGTTCCTGGTGGAGTACTAGAGTTGACCGGGGAGTGCTCTGCTGTCAATTTAGCGGGTCTTCATTAGACCCGCTAAATTGACCCCCCCCCCCCAGTGCATCAATTGCAGCAGCGTTGATCCCGGAGTAGTGTAGACATAGTGTAAACTAGTCTTATTGAAATCAGTGGAACTAGCTGTGATACCACTCAATGTAAGTAGAGGGAGAGTGGAATCTGGTCCTTTGCTCTTCTGTATTGGACTCTATCATGTACCTATTCATTTGCCTTCTATTCACTTAGAATCTAAGGTCCCCAAACCTGCAGTGTGTTGTAGGCACACTCCTTTAGGCAGACTCCTTTGCACATGCCAAGCACTATTGACTTCAATGGGGCGTTGTGTGGGTGTCAGGATCTAGTCACACACAAGTTGCAGACTCAGGCTCAAATTAGTACATGTGGATGACTAATTTCATATTTGCCCTTTTATGATTTGTTTTTTTGAATGCTAAAAACTGAGATAGCCATTAATATAGGCTGTATAGATTCAGTAGGATGAACTGTTCTTCATCAGTTATAACAGTATATTACACAGAAATATGCTTTTCATCCTCAAATATCAGCCACAGAAAGCAGCCTTTCCCACTTTTTTTAAACTGTAAAAGCATAATTTAGATAGAAATGTGAAGAAAATCCACTTGTGTTCTGAATTTTGCTTCCAAATTTCCTGAGCCCCATTCATGGTATTTCAAGGCAGACACACCGTATTTGATTTTTTTCTTTCTTTCACTGATAATATATTCTATGGTGCCCGTCAACATAGTTCTGTACTAGTTTTAAAAAGTCCATCAGGTCCCTTGACATAGAGGAATAGGACCCTCAGCCCCTCTTTCTCAAGAATAAATCTCAGGAAGAATAATCCAGCTCATGCTTCCCAGTATGCACAGACATGATGATTCCACACTTATAACTGAATTCTGTCCATGACTTAAGCATTACTAAGGTGTTTCTATTACCCTTACTGATACAAATGGGGGCTCATTAAACTGTGTCTTACTTCTGGTGATGCTTACAAAGCAAAGCAGTGTTCCCAAACTATGACACTGGGCCCAAATTGGACATTAAACTGATACTCAACTGATTTTTAATGTAGATCAGTCAATTTTTAGACCTAATATTTAGTATTTCTTTAAGACAGTTTCTAAAGGAATCACACCAGTTGTTGTGTATTGTGTAAATCAGTAGCAAAGCTTCTTAAACAAATTATTATGAGGACTTTTTAAAGTGTTCCTGTTACAATGGATTATCACAGACAGCTCTATCAGGTGTTATAGTCTGTTTGGAGTCTTTTAAACACTGAAGTTGAAAAAAGTACAAATTATTTCAGTTCTGGAACATTTTTTTTTAAATTCACTTGAAGTATATTGTATGAAAAATAACATTGTCTCAGACAAAGAACTGGTTTCAAATGCATTTCAACCAAGAACAAATTGCAATGACTGAATTATATTATAAATCCTGGAATATAAAGCATTTATAATGGAAATGTTGACAGATCCTTAGCACAAATCTATGGTATTGAACTACAATAGGTTCATCCATTCCTCTCAAAATGAACCCAGAATGCGTTGACTGCCAGCCACTCCTCTTCCCATAAGCCCTCAAATGTAGTGTTCCTCAGGATTCTATTCTGCCCCCTTTCCCCATTTCTTGGCAAAGGTGTGAGATGATATCCTGACAACAGTTTATATCTCCATTTCAGCAAATGTGACTATACTCACCAGATGCCTTCATGAGATCAGCTAGCATAAAAAACACCTGGATCAGACGGAACCTGGGAAAGAATGAAGTGATGTTGGAGCAAAATAAGATATGTTTTAAGAAGCTAACCAAGATATTGATCTTCCATTGAGGACATCTGCCTCTATTTTTCAAAGTATTATGAAACCTCTGGATTCTGCTAGATTCATAATTAAGCCTGCATGAGTTCCTAGTCTCCATCTGGATCTCTGTATGTTCCAAACATGTAATGGCTGAATAATCACTCTGCACACTCTACTATGCCCACCACACTGTCCTCAGGATTGATCAGGCTGTTGCAGAGTTCATGGCTATGGCCATAGGCACATGTGCAGACCTTAGGATTTGGTCCAATCGCAATTTTGTTATGATGGTATTTCCTTCATCTTCCTCGTTCATATACTAAACTGATAGTAAACATGCACCTTCCAATATCCCTGATGGTGGGTTTGAAAGTATCTTAAACCAAAGATGTCATTTATAAGGAAGGGGGATACCTTTTGGACGTATTAGCCTTAACAGTGCCCCTTTAAAGGAAAGCAGTTCAGAATTAGAACATGCACACCAAAGTAAAAACCAATTTGTATCAGATTAAAATTATAGTCACTGTGGACATAATGATGGCGACGTTTAAAAACAAAGGTTATGTACCTGAGACATACCTAACTTTAGATAAAAGAGGACCTTTTTTTAATCCATTTGCCTTTGTTTCACCAAACTACATGTACTGTGTGCACACATAAATCATGTCAGTACCCTGTATTTATTTATTATATTCTCGTTTAGTACCATTTCTTTAATTTTTAGCATAAGCTAAGTAGCCTGGCACATGAGTTCTTTGCTTATAATGAATACTTTCACATTTGAGTTTGCCACACAAAATATATTTTCTTTAAATTTAAGATAGTCTCCTTTTTTTGTCATGTCTTGCTCATTACCAGCAGTAGTTATTCATTCAGCTCAGATGGTTGTCTGGCAAAATAATGGATTAGATAAAATGTTGGTATTTTCAAATGACTTTCCTCCATAAATGATATGTCATAGGAACATACCACAGTGCAGTGTTGAAAAAAAAAATTCATACATCATATATCCTCATTTCTTTTACATTTTCTTGTCACTGCTTGACAGTTTCATAAACTAAATTTGGATTAGCAGCTCACCTGGACATCTCATCAACGACAAACAATTTATTTGCCCCTGCTATGAGGTGCTGAGTGCCCTCAGCTCTGAGTAACTTCACCAGACGTTGAGGGTGCTCAGCACTTTGCAAGACCACAGGCTAGCAGATAAGCAAACAGAACACGCTATTTAATAGAAGTGTCTCACTGCTCTACAGCATCCTAAACATCCCTCAACAAAACACTTTCTTAGGCCATGGCTACACTGTGCCACTGCAAACTCTCTTATGTAAGGCCACTCTACACCGACAGGGGAGAGTTCTCCTGTCAGCTTAACTAACTCCAGCCTCCACTAGCAGCAGTAGATATGTCAGAGGGAGAAGCTCTCCACCGACATAGCACTGTCCACACCAGCACTTATGTTGGTGTAACTTATGTCACTCGGGAGTGGGGGGAGGAGTGATTTAGTCACACACACCCCTGAGCAACATAAGTTATGCTGACATTAGCTGTAGTGTAGACATCACCTTAGAAGATTTAAACCACACAGATTCCTGCTAAATAATGAAACTGTCTGGCCTGTTGCTGGATACAAAGGTTATGTGAAGGATATGTTTAAATGTGGTTGATTAACACTTTTCATCTTTGGAGGTATTCAAATTTAATGCTCTCTAACACAATATGTTGAGTTTCCAGCTGTTTTTCTAAGGCAGACTGGAACTTTCTATCAATGAATGGGGTATAGTCACAATGAAAGAAGTTTCCATTTTTGCATTAATTGGTTGTGTCTATTTGGTTTAATTCATGGATGGCAAGGCTCAGCAATGAGCTGGAGAGGAGGAAGATGGTACTTTATAGCAGACATTTGTTTTTATACTAGTGTTATAAATAGCCGTAAATCACAAAAATATTATAAACACCAAATTAATTAGCGTCAAGGAACCTTTCCTTAGCCTAAGGGAAATTAACTGTTAGATCATGTCATCTGTGACAGAAAGAGAGAGAGGGAGTGTAAAAAACAAAAAGGGATAATGTTAATGGGAATATTTGAAGAGAAAGGGGATTTATTGTGGCTCTGTTTTAGATCTACAAGTCGTCCTTAATTCAAAAATGTAATGACCCTCAATCTAAAGAACACCTGATATCATTTTGTAATTAGAGGCCTTGACTTGACATGATCCATAACCTTCTTGTGTATGGACTTAGCATAACCCAGAGTGATCTTCTATGTTCAGCCACCATAACCATACACTGAAAACAAAAACTAGAGTCAGGAGAATACAGCCTTGACGTAGGCAGACAGCATTACTAACAGGGATAGATAGATATATTCACAGAGTCATGAGAATGGGAAGAAAATGGACAAGCTAGCCTTGAGTTTCTGCAGCTTCTTCCTGATGATAAAAAATATAAGGTTTTGCTGTTGCAAATGTATTCTACTAACGAAGCATAAAGATCCGTTGACCATGAGACATTTTTACTAACTTTGAAAAACACAAAAGCTAATGAGTAGGTAGTCTGAGGCATGTGAATCTTTGTATAGTGAAAATGATTGGTTAGTGTTTTTGAATAACTGTGCTTTGAGTAAAATAATTGGTTAGGGTATAGATAAGCGAAATCCTCACTTTAATTATATAATGAGGATCAGGAAACAAGCTTGTTGGAACTTAGCTCTGGAATACAGCTCAAGACCAAAGCTGCTAGGATTTTTAACCCCTGAACGACTATATTGTATGAAAGCCAGAGCCCCAGACAAGATCGGATCCTGACTGGCCATCTCCTTTATTGGGAGTGGTGAACATTAGATGCTCGGTGTGTGTATTCTGTTGATTGATGGTTAATTTCTAATAAATATATGTACATGTGTAAGAATATTTACTGTGTGATAATGGCTTCTTTACTGGGACAAGGTCCAGTTAACCTGTAGATGGCCATTCGTGTGGGTAACAATTTGGGCTTGTAATATGTATGGGGAAATTTGGGCTTGTAATATGTATGGGAAAAATTTGACACAGCCTGAGGCTGTATTAGGGCTGATCCAAGGGCCAATGAAATCAATAGGAGACCTTCCAGTGACTTTTGAGGATGTTGGACTGGCACTTACTGAGGCAATACTCCTACAAATTCACACCGTAGATAGTCAGGTCTCACAGGTTTAAAACTGCTTGGACTGTTACTAATACCCCAAGAACCTCTCATTTTTATTTGAGGTGTTCTCATGTGTTGGCTGATTCTCCTTTTCATACATTTTGGTGGATTTCTTCCACTGGCAACCAAGACTAATGTTTCTGTAGATTGAGCAGAAACTACTCTTAAGTTCAATTTCAGTGAAATCCTCAACAGGTCACAATAGGCTTGTACTCCAATTGTTCATGTATCAATCAGTGAAAAACAGAATATAAAAATAGCTATTCAGTCAATCCTCATGGACTGTGATAAGCATGTTTAGACCTGGGCAATACTTAGATCGGATTGCACTATCTAAGATGGTAGAGTAGATGGTACTATTCGTATTGCATTGGTACTAAATTAATACCTCAGCATAATGATAACAGGCACAATACTGTTGAAGGTGCTGGCTTTTTCCTGAGACATAAAATAGAACTCCTGACTATTTGTGGATATTAAATATCCCATGGTGCTTTTCATAGAGGCAGTGATATTAACACCAATATCCCAGCTATATCCAATTTTGGTCTTCCTTCCTAAATTCCCTCTTTAATTTCAGATGGTTATGGCATTTTTCTTCATTTCCTATCCTAAAATGTTGTGTTTTGTTACCATTGTTAAATAGCTGTTGTGTTCACTATCAAAGGAGGCTGTACTTCAGCTGAAGGTAATGTGGTATAAGTACAGTGGTTGAACTTAAAGGCTCTTCCATTTTAAAACATTTTACTAGAGAAATATTTCCCATACTTAAAATGGAAAATACCACTGGAACCAGTGCTCACACTCAAATTTGCAGAAAATTTTCAAGTAAACCCACTTTAACTATGAAACCAAGACTTGTTTTGGATAGGTTAATAATTCATTGATTTTCTCCTTCCATTTGGTTTCTTAGGGGAAACATGTCTTTGAGCTAAAATAATTGGTTTGAGTTCATAATGCTTTTAAGACTGAAAGTCCATGGTTTGGTCTTTGCATGTGGTAACATAACACATTAAGTGAATCCTGCATCTCAATGACTCAATCCTGTGGAACTGAACACGTTCTATAATGCACAGAGCACTCAACTCCTTCTGAAACCAATGAGAGTTGACGGTACACAACACATAGCAGAATTAAGCCCTAATGTTTGTTAACTACTTTGGGATCATTTGGGATAAAAGGCACTATATAAAAGAGAGACTTGTATTATAACAAATTTTATCCCCCCATTGAAAAAAAAATTGAGCAAATATGTACTGTTGTATTACTTATAAGTGATACTTAACACATTTCAAAAAGAGAAGGAATACAGAGTAAGGTCCTATTTCAGGAAAGCATCTCTATTCAGGAAGCATGTGCTTAATCCTGAGGTTAATCCTAATTAAGTGTACTCTTAATTTTAAGCATGTGCCTAAGTCCCACTGAACCGAATGACACATGCTTAAAATTAAGTACACACTTAAATCAATGGTATTTAAGCACATGATTGACATTAAACATGTGCATAAGGGCTTTCCTGAACAGGGATACAATCTGCTAACACTTGCTTGAGCTGGAGCCTAAATAAAATATCCACAGGAGAAGTACAATACTCATTTGTCACCTTTTAGTCTAAACAAAGAGAACTCTCAATAGAGTCTACCAAACTTGTCTTTGCCCACTAACTGCAGGGGCAAGGCAGAAGGATAAAGTTTGCAACAACGAAAAAGCTAGCATAGAAATAGCTGCAGTTATTTTAATATATTTCTAAACTACTTGTTCCTTTGTCTTCCTGAAGTAGTTTTTAATATTAGTTTTACATTCCATTTGTTTTCAATCTATCTCACTGAAATATGAGATGCTAAAATTAAATTCAAAACTGAGAAAAAACAAGCTACATGAAAATGACAGGAAAAAAAGGATCAGATTGTTCTGCAACAGATGATTCAGATATTTTCATGCAGTACACTACTCCCAGCTTTGACTGAAAAGTCAAATGTTTGCTACATTTCCTCCTTAGCCTATCACTGAAGACAATAATATTTCAGTATATGTAGCACTGTGATAAAAGTCTCTTTGAATACATTGCCCTAGTGGTTCTGGGAACACTGTCCCCATGAAACAAAAATAGCACATGTGAGATGAACAAAGAAGAATGTCAAAACACCAGTCCTACTCATTGGTGCATGAGTACACCAGTCCTCATGGAGATACCTGCAAATATTTTATTGAGTTTTAGTAGCACCAAAAATGTTTTCATCAAAATTAGCCTGCTATTGAGTTCACAGAATGTTCATAGAAGTCTATCAGATTTATTAAATTTCACAAAATTTGAAAGTTCATGTAAACAATTTTTCACTCCAGACATGCGTGCAAAACTTTGGTGGCAAAGTTTTTGTATTATTTTTTTCCTAATTTCAAGCTGAGTGTCTAGGTTCTAAGTTAGAACAGAATTGATTTTGATTCCTTGATTATGAGCCTATGAACTTATTTTATATGGTTAGGAGAGCTAGCAGAGGCCATTTAGATCATGTTTCCCTCAAGAACTGGATACAGTTAAGCTTTGTTCTAAGATATAGTAAATACATTTCCTTTGGTTGAAATACTAGTAGGAAATTGATTTACTTCACAATTTATATTTCTTTTTCATCACACTGACATCGTATACAGGTTGTGTCTGTCCTTTCCTAGGCATTATCACAGGTCTTCACTCAAACATCTACTTAGGCCATTACTTTGTTGTATCCGTTCTGGCAAATCAGGAATTTGACTGGACATTCTTGCCTCACCTTCCCTTACTCAAAAGCCCTGTGTGATAATTAGTTGACTGAATTTTACTGACATTGACATTAATTTGCTGCACAGTTTATACCAATTTTTCAAAGTGAAGCCTATACAATTATGCATGTAAATTTGCATATGCCTAATTTGTGTGCATGAAAATTCAATTTTTTTACTTAAAAAATAGGACTTAATCCTTCATTGAGACTCCACTACAGGTGTAAACATCGGCCATAAGGATGAATGCCTTTCCAGTAGTAAGCAGATATATAGCCGTGTCGATCCCAGGATGTTAGAGAGACAAGGTGGGTGAGGTATCTTTTATTGGATCAACTTCTGTTGGTGACAGAGACAAACTTTTGAGTTCTTCAGGTCTGGGAAACTTACTCAGGGCAAGTCTATAGTACAATCTTGCAGTTTTGTATATATAATCCACTAACAACCCTCCCCAAGTTGCTTCCCCCAGTTCCTTTCCTTCCTATGACTGGAGAGGTTTTAACAGGCCACTTCACCTTGAATGGTCCCTTGACATGTGTGTTAATTACTTATACTAAACAATCTGCCCCACCTTGTATTTAGCTGTGACACTCTGAGTAAGGCCAGGTCTACACTACACTCTTACTTCCGTATAACTATATCACTTGGGAGTATGAAAAATCCACATCCCTGAGCAACGTAGTTATACTGACCTTAACCCCCCATGTAGATAGCGCTATGTTGGCAGGAGAGCTTGTCCCGCTGACATAGCTACCACGTCTCAGAGGCATAGTTATCAAGCCAACAGGAGAGCTCTCTTCCATCGGTTTACAGCATCTTCACCAGATGAGGCACCGATGCAAGTTTGTAGTGTAGACCTGCCCTAAGTTTCCTAGACCTGAAGAAGAGCTTTGTGTAAGCTCAAAAGCTTGTCTCTCTCAACAACAGAAGTTGGTCCAATACAAATACCACCTCATCCTCCTGGTCTTTCCAGTAGTAAGGCATGTTAACACCTGAGTGGCTAGGTACAAGTAAAATACCTGATTTGTGCAAGCACAGTGGGTATTTGTGTGCATAATTTAGGCACACAAAAATATATGCACACAGTGATGAATGCTTAACTTTTGATATCTGGCCATTATTTTTTTTCAGTCACACTGTTAATAAACAGCACACCACCTGTGTGTACTTTCCTTGTCATATGTGCAGTGAACCTCTACCTTTGATCTGAAAGTTTATTACATTCCCACTGGTTTCATATTTTAAATTTCTCCTGACCATCATATTTAATATACTGTGTCCTAAGGGCAATTTACCTCTATGCTCTGTTCTCTGTGACTGAGCCATCTGCAGACAATGAAAAGGGGCAGCTGCAGTAATATTGCTCCTATAGTATATTGGCAAAATGGAGAGAGGTCTTCAGAGGCGGCATGCATGTCAAAGGGCAATAGCCAGATACAAGGGGCAACCTTAATGCTTCATCACCAGTGAGCACCTCTCATCCCAGCAGTCCTGCTGGTGGCAGGCCACAGATAGCTGCTGCTGATAAACGTATTGCTAATTTGATTTGTTAAATTAAATCACTTTAGGACTGTGGGATCACATTTGGAAGCAAATGGGTTACTAATGACATTTCAAGAGTATGAAAGCTTACCCAGCTTCTAAAATGTTTTTACTCGACCCCTGCAGGCAAAAAATAATGGGGATATTACTTTGCTAAAAGCATAGATAGGAAACACAAGACTTGCACTAGATCTCATGTGCATGACTCAGTGTACAGTTCAGTGCATTATTGTGTGTACATTAATAGACTCCCATGTTTAAGAAGGATGAATTCAAACTGGAACAGATACAGAGAACGGCTACTAGGATGATCTGAGGAATGGAAAACCTGTCTTATGAAAGGAGACTCAAAGAGCTTCGCTTGTTTAGCCTAACCAAAAGAAGGCTAAGGGGAGATATGATTGCTCTCTATAAATACATCAGAGGGATAAATACCAGGGAGGGAGAGGAATTATTTAAGCTCAGTACCAACGTGGACATAAGAACAAATGGATATAAACTGGCCACCAGGAAGTTTAGACTTGAAATTATACGAAGGTTTCTAACCATCAGAGGAGTGAAGTTCTGGAACAGCCTTCCAAGGGGAGCAGTGGGGGCAAAAGACATATCTGGCTTCAAGACTAAGCTTGATAAGTTTATGGAGGAGATGGTATGATGGGCTAGCCTAATTTTGGCAATTAAGTGATCTTTGACTATTAGCCATCTATATGCCCAATGGCCTGTGATGGGATGTTAGATGGGGTGGAATCTGAGTTACTACAGAGAATTATTTCCTGGGTGTCTGGCTGGTGAGTCTTACCCACATGCTCAGGGTTTAGCTGATTGCCATATTTGGGGTCAGGAAGGAATTTTCTTCCAGGGAAGATTGGCAGAGGCCCTGGGGGTTTTCGCCTTCCTCTGCAGCGTGTGGCATGGGTCACTAGCTGGAGGATTCTCTGCACCTTGAAGTCTTTAAACCACGATTTGAGGACTTCAATAACTCAGACATAGGTAGGGGTTTGTTACAGGAGTGGGTGGGTGAGATTCTGTGGCCTGCATTGTGCAGGAGGTCAGACTAGATGATCATAACGGTCTCTTCTGATCTTAAAGTCTATGATTCTAACACACAAAAGGAGACTTAAGGAACACTTAAATGTGATACAAACTGTCAAAAACAAGGAACATCTTATGATAATTACATCTGACATACAATCTTTGTATCAACCCTAAATCCTAGAATATTTCAGCACATAGTATGCAATATTACACACTGGTCTCAGAGCCTTGCAAAGCTCAGACGTAAGAGAATGCTTTCCGAATGGAGTGCCTGCCATAACTGAGTTCTCCTCTTATTGTTTGGGCTGGGGGCGGGAAGGGGGCGGAAGGGAGTTATACGGAGATCTCCTACTGAATCTTGTATTATTTATATTATTTAACTGAATCCATAACTACTTTATTGACCACAAATTATAGACTAATAAGCAAGAAACAAATAAGACTTGTCTCTTCCTTAAAATCAGAATGTGTTTTAAAAACATTCATGAATTAAGCTTCACAGCTCCCTTAGCCAATATATAAGTATTATTCTTAGTTTACTAAGAGAGAAACTATGACATAGAATGGTTACATGACTTATCCATGGCTATACATTAAGTCTATGGCAGAGCTAAAAACAGGAAAAATCCATTAACTACAAGTCTTTGCTTTAATAACTAGAACATGCTTCACCTCCACTTTCATTTTTTTCCTCTTTATTTGGAGTAATGTTATGAATAATTAGGCAGAGTCAGTGGTTGTAGATAATATCATTACTACAATTCTTTTAACTAACAACTGGCAATTGCTTTCCTAGCTGCTCTTGGCTTCAATATTCTCTTTACAATATTCTGGCTTCTAGTCCTCCACTAATAAGTAATCAGAGAAGGGTCTCCTAACACAGTCTAATTTACTAATACAAAGATTACATAAGAAGCACTAGCTGAATGGTGTCGCAGCACTTGTTTTTTGTTTTCTTTTTTGGTAATGAAATCAATTACATGCAAAATTTCCAGTGCTGTTGTATAAGATATAAAACAAGCCAGTTTTATTTTTGTTTTAAAAGTTTTAGTGGAATCTTACAAAACACATTTCTTTTTAACCAATAGATTGTAATGGAGCTTTGGAGCCCTTGAGAAATATCAAGCAAGTCCCCATCACCACCAGGCTTGGGGAAAATCTGCAGAGGATCCAACCATAAACTCCAGCTGGAAGGTGCAGAAGCAACCAAAGCAGGGGCCTCTGGACATTCCAATCAAAACTGAAAAATGTTCTCTAACTGTCTCTGCACTGGCTGTTTGCTCCAAACTGCCACTTACCCTCTTCCCCCCTCACAGTCTCTTCACCTCAGTTGTACTCCACACCTGAATCTCTTATCCTCTTCTTCCCAATCTGTCCCCATCACCCTCTTCCCTTTCCATTTTCCTTATTCCCTTCCTAAGTAAACCCACCCTCCCACAAAGTAGTCACAGAAATACCATAATGAGTTTAATCTTGTGTGATATCTTCTTCCTGAACCCTATGTCTGTCTTCTCACTGTTTCCTTGTATTCCTGTCTCTGTATCTCTTGGCCCTTGTCTTATACTTGTATTGTCAGCTGTTTGTGGGAGGGGGGACTTTTTTTGTTCTGTGCTTGTACAGCACCTAGAACAATAGGGCCCTGGTCCAAAAGTGGGACTCCTAGGCACTATTGTAATACAAATAATAAATCAAAGTAATGGCAGTAATAGCGTATTGCAGTTTACAATAAGGACAACTGTGGAATTCCCTAATCTGGATTGTTTACATGATATTATGGAATTGGTGCTGAATTCAGTATTTTTCCCTTTGTTTAGGGTCTACTGATCTGGTAGAATGCGCACTGCCTCTACTGTGCTTGCACATTAGGGGCCACATTTTCAAATTTTCAAATGGCTTCCACCATTTGGCTTCCCAGTTCTAAAATTGTTCCCACAATTTTGTGCATAATGTGTATTCAGAAAATCTGTTTTCGCATTAAAATCAAAAGTAGTATACAGCTCGACAGTATCCATCACCATATACTTTTTGACAGGTTTCCACACCCCATGTTGGGTTTATGTCCCACCCTCCATCCCTGTTTCCAGTTGTGTACAGGTTTGGCACCATCAGCCATTTAAAAATATATATTATTATTGGATGGGGGAAATGTTGTGTGGCGGTGTTTTGACACGTTTGGCTGTTTTTTTAGAGAAAACTATGAAAGAATAGAAAGAGAGGACTTAAAGATTTTTAAAGAAAGAAAGATTTTTAGTTAGGTTTATTATGGAGAGAGGGTTTTAGAGAAAAAAGTTTAAAATAAAGTATCGAGTTGAGAAAAGCTAGAGAACCTGTGTTCAGTAACACAGGGCAAAGAGTGAGGTAGCAAGCATACCCCTGTGGTTGACCATAGGGAAATAACTATTCTGGGGGCTGCGAGCCTCGGGAACAAACCCCACCTCTCAGTTGGACCAATCAGAAGCTGTTCTACAGCTGCATCATAGAATGCATTCTTTTTGAACCAATCCTATCATACCAAGATTTTAAAACAAGAGCTACTACCTCCTTTCAGAAATGGGCTAATGCGCAGTGGATTATTTGGAAAAAAAAACTCTAGCCAATGAGCGTTTTGTCATGTGTATAAAATAGTGTATTTTGTGAGCTGTAATTTTAAAATTGGAAGCCTAGACATAACGGCCATGTCCTTTTACAAGATGCCTACAGACGTAAAGAAGCCCAAATTGCTTTTGGGTGGCCCTGCTTGTGTTCAGAAGAGAAGACCTGCTTACACTTATTTTGCTGAAGAGACAGCCCCGATGCTGAACCCTGCATTTCAGCCTGAAATTGAACCACAGAACCAGGAAGACTTTATTGGGTTGTGCTCAGTTGTAAAAGAAGAAAAGGATAGCATTTGGGAAAAAGTTGTTTCCAACTTTGGAGGAAGCAGACTCTAAGGTAAAGGTAAGGCGGCCTTTATAACAAATTGTTGAAGAATTATAAACATTTTATAAATATTTATGGTTAAATATATTTGTTTTTATAGGTAGGGAATGGAAGAAGAATCTGTATACGAGGACATGGTAGCTGAGGGACTGTCAGAGGATTGTGATGTTGAGATCCAACCGATAGACCCTGATTCATGGAAAGACGGAGACATTGTTATGGTAAAAGCAACTGAAAGTTTTACCAGTCATGAACAAATTATTACAATTATACACTATCTATATAAATGGTGGGGTTAAATGCAGCAATATCTTTGTGTTTAATAACAGTGCGCTGATGCGGTTCCCGACGACACAACTGCCAGGGATGATTGATGATGATGATGATGATTCAGACACAGACGAGGGTATGATTGAGGTAGCATGAGTCAATTGTTTGCCTTTTTTATTTTTAAATGATTGCAACAAAGATTTTAAAACCTGCTTCTTTTTCCTCTGCTTTTGACAGACATCTTCAGAGGCTGAAGAGGATAAAGAGAGATGTACTTTGAGAGGAATAACCCGTGATATGCACCTGCTGGTTTTGCATGAAACATGATTAAAAAAAAAGAAGAAAAACTGTAAAGAAATAAGGAGGTTGATCAATAGAGCTGCGAAGATGACGTTATGACTTACATTATTAGGGCCGTTGTAGTAAAAAAAACATTTGCCGCTGTTTGAAAAGAGAGCTTTTTAAAAACCGTGCAGCCTATGCAACAGACACTCCCAATCAACTCTGCCACGCTTGTTTGTCTTGGGCTCATTCAGAAATATTTCACCAGATGAGATATATTTCTTCTCATCTGAATGTGGTCCAGGTCCTAAACATAATTATGGCTGAAGCCTACACACTGAAGCAGCTTAACAAGACCACTGAAACTGTAACCGGTGTCGTCAAAATGATTAGTGAGGTAACAGAGACACCAGACCCATTGGTATTGCTGGCAAACCTTTCAAAGAAGGTGTCATCAAATATTGGCTGATTGGTGCATAGTATGGTTTGTAAAATGAATTATGCTACTTTTTACATGCCAGTTCATTACCCTACAGGGTTAAAAAAAAAAGCCTGAATTTTGATTAAGATGCAATGTAAAATAAACTAAAATAAAAAAGACCTGCTTAGCCACTTCCTATATTACTTTGCTTCTGTATTAAATAAAAAAAACAAAAGACCCACCAAGCTTGTGTTTTGCTTATATCTATCTATATATACACACCTGTGTTTTAAAGTAAGAAAGCTCAGAAATGTTGGGGTTGCTAAAGAAAATTACTCTCTCAAAGAAGTTGGGAGCTTTGGGGGTGTAACACCCTTATTTCAGGCTGCTAAAAAACACGGTAAAACTGAGCAGAAAGCAGATTGCAGCTTGGCTTACAGATCAAGGTGCTTACACTTTACATAAACCAGCAAGAATTAAATTTGAAAGAAATAAAACAGTTGTGTCTGATGTGAACACGCAATGGCAGGCGGATTTGGTCGATATGTCCCCCATTCTAACCACAACAATGGTCGTAAATATATTTTAATGGTGATAGATATTTTGTCTAAATACGCCTGGGCAGTACCCCTAAAGAATAAGACTGAGGAAGAGGTGGCAAAGGCGTTTAAAGCCATTTTTAGACAAGGCCGCGTGCCTCAAAAATTACAGACAAATCGAGGAAAAGAGGTTTTTAAACAAAGCTTTAAATACTTTGTTTCAGCAACAAGGGGTACGCCATTTTGATACCAATAACGAAGTCAAGGTGGGGGTCATAAAGAGGTTTAACAGAACTTTAAAATCAAAGATGTGGAGGTATTTTACCACCCGTAGCACCTTTTGATACATCAACATGCTGCAGGCCTTCACAGATGGTAACAGAAGTTATCACAGTACTATCAGAGGATGCCCAATCGACGTGACACATGCTAAAGCATTGAGCATGTGGAAAACCATCTACGGGGATAGTTCTAAAATAAAGGTACCATGAGTGGTTTTTAAGAAAGGGGATCACATAAGTGACTAAAATGAAGGTTACTTTTGAAAAGGGATATCAGCAAACCTTTACCAATTAAATATTTATCGCATCTGGATTGTTATCACGAGGACAGCAACCTATATACATATTAAAAGATTATGGAGAAGAGAAAGTCTCAGGGTCATTTTACCCCAAAAAGAATTACAAAAAGTAAACCCTAACCAGGACTGTGTTTACAGGGTAGAAAAGATTCTAGTGAACAAAGGTCGGGAGGAGAAATGAGTATTTTCTGGTGAAATGGAAAGAGTGGCCTGAAAAATCTAACAGTTGGATTAAAGCGTCTCAAATTCAAGACCTGTAATAAAGTAGGAAATTATTAACCAGGTTTTTACATTACCTTACCTAGCAACGCCTCCAAGAGGGCTTTTCCTCAAAACACTAGCTCCAATTTAACAGTACAATTGGCCAAGCCTTTAAAATTCAATGGTTATTGGGATGTCACTTTATCAGCAATTCATTATTGTCACTTGTGGAACATGCTCTCTCATGATATACCGTTCATGATAGCATCGAAAAAATAAATTTGGTCCTACAATGTAGAAACCAGTCACACAACAGTCACACAACATTCCCCCATCCAAAAATATTTTTCTCAAAATGGCTGATGGCACCAAACCTGTACACAACAGAAACGGGGATGGAGGGTGGGACATAAAACCAAAACGGGGCACGGAAACCCATCAAAAAGTATATGGTGATGAATACTATCGAGCCATATACTACTATCAACATCTAAGGGGGAAGTAGGTTATCCAATATTCCAATGTGAGAATGCAAAGCTTGGATTTCTGCACACAAAACTAACAAAATTTTAACAACTCATTTTGAAAATTGCATCCTATGGATCTGCTCTTGCTCTCAGACAGCGGGGTGCATTTCAGTATATGTCCTGCAAAGCTAGTTTACTCAACTTCTATACAACAATATATGGCATTATGAACTTTGTTGTAAATAATGAATCCAATAAGCAATTTGCTTAGTAACTCTTTCCCCTTCATTAATAGCTGTAGTAGGCAAGAAATGTGACACTGGCACGGGGGTTAGATGAAACATCTGGTGGATGTGAAATTCAGCAATTAGACTTAAAAAAATAACATGCACAGAGCCTATCTTTGCGCTGATCATTTTCTCTCTGCTAGTTCTTGTACACATTGTTAGCAAGATGACTTTCATCTGCACTGACAATACCCGTAATATACTCGAATCACTAGACCATGTTCCTGCACTTTGGAGAGGAAAGGGAAAGGACACATGAGACGTGACACACACAAAATAACAGAACACAGCCTAATGCTTCTAAGTGCTGCTTAAAATACATCAAGAGTGTTATCCACCAGGGGGAAATAATTTGCACCTTCATAGAAGATATACCAGTCAGCAAGATGGAAATGAAAGTACAGCAGCTGAGGCATGAAGTAGAGCACCACTCAAACACTCAAGCCTGTTTGAAGAAACAGGTGCTGTCTTCTTAACCACATCCTTAGAGAACAAAGAAATGGGAGACAGTGAAGGATTAAGGCTCTTCTTGTTTGTCAGTATCATAAAAAAGGATAGAAGACAGAGCACTGTGCCCAATACTGCATGAAATGTGACATTTAAAACTATGTAAACGCTATGTACACTGGTGACATATATTGAGTTACACATGAGTAATACAATGCTCACATGTATCTGAGGAAAAACTTTTCCAGTTTATGTGGATCAAGAGTTTAAACACATTTTGAAAAGGGGGGGTAAATAACTGTAGGTCAAACTTCTATACAGTGCGAGGTATGTATATATAGGGGATTGGTAGCTCTTTCAGTATCAACTCAGGGAGTTTCCTTGAAAATCTTCCATCACCAACATGTAGTTTGTCCCCACCCTGTGCACAAGGCAATGTGATCTGCCCCTAAGCACACAGATTGCTTGAGATCCAAGCAGATGATGGTCAGTATTGCCATCTCCAAGCATTCAAAAATCATGACTCAAGCCCTATAAGATCATAAGTGGAAATCACGAGATTTAAAAAATAATCAATGTTGAGGTATTTTTATTTGTCTTCAGAGCCTTTAGGGTGTACTCAGTTTGTGTTTTCAGGCAGTTTTCTGCAGCCATGAAGGTTAGAACCTTGCCTTTTTAAAAAAAAAATGAAAGCTGAGATTCTCATGTATGAACTTGCCCCCCATGAGCTGGGCCTTAAAACAAATATCAAATATCATGATACTCACAATGAACTTATCAGAAATAGCAACACAGAATCAGTTTGTTTTACTCAAGAGCCATTGTGGTTTTGGGGCAGGAAATAGTACCACTGACATCTTGTCCAGTGTCCAAGAGCTCCAGAAAAAGACACCGGAACACCACCAACCACTGCATGTGGTTTTCATAGATCTAAAAAGGGTATTAAGTCAGGTGACAGCTGCTCAGGAAACAAAACTGAAAAATATGAAAGCCAGGATCCAGCAAAGCGCTTCATGAACATGCTTACCTCCAAACATATGAGTAATCCCACTGGCTTCAACTATTTGCTGGACCATGGCCTTAGATTATTACAATAAATCTGACAGGATCAGAAGGTGTCCTCTGTTTCCTTTCAGCTGAGGTGAGTTACAAAGGAAGGGTATGTACTTGTAGCTTGCCTATTCATTCCCTTCCTTGCTATTGCTGAAACCAGATGAAAGAACTTAAGGCCAAAATTTTAAAGGGTGCCTAAAGATGCAAATAGCTGCCAAAAGGGATTTCAAAAGCCTCTAAACAACTAATTCCCAAAGGAAAATACAGATATTTATTAAATAATAAAAATAATTAAATTAATTCTACCATGTCATAACTAATCATTGTTAATGGCTATTGTAGTTTATTGTATTATTTCACCCTTTCATTCAGAGAGGGGAGAAAAGGAGATGCTGCATTATTTATGCCTTTTATCATCCTTGTAATTACTTCTGTTTCTCTTCCTTTTATTTTGATTTTTTTTTTCTTTTTGGTTATGAAACTGTTTAATCAACTTGGAGCCTGATTCTGCAGTCTTTATTTTTATTCAGGCAATTTAAACCCCTATTAATGTTTGATTCTTCTTATGCAAACTGAAGAGAGAGACCAGAAATTCTAGAGCTACAACTATACAATCGATTCAATTAGCATTCTAAGATTAACAGATGTGCCAAACATATTTTGGAAATGCGGATTATTAGTCTGACTTGTATACCATGTATGAAAATTACTACAACATAAAGCTTCATTCTGAAGGATGAAAGTGCTTGAAATCATCCTTTTTGGCAGTCTCATTGGCCAAGGACTACAGAGGGCATGGAGACTATATTTCTTCTACCCCAAAAGGAGGTGCCTTTATGTCAGGAGATAAAGTGCTTGGTAAGGTTGGACAGTGTGAGGAACCTTACACTGCCATTGCTTGTGATTGTACCTATTTTTGGAAAAGCATAAGACTTCAGCTTATGAACTTCCACCAGCTGAGGATCTGTCCCAGTCTCCATGATTACCAATCCAGCACTAAGTACACTTAAATGAATGTGTTAGGGGCACCCTAGCTCTACAGAGTCCCACAAAATCTACTTTGCTTACTTGCATTGGTGTCATGTCACTTCTCATACTCCTGTCCATTCCCGGATGTACCCTAAGAAATAGTGTTAAAATGACAGTAAGAAATATGGACATTACAACATCATTTCTATTAAAAAAACTCCCTTCCTCAAATGATACTTCAGCATAGTGGGCAGGATGCTCTTAGATAAATATGAAAAGAGTCTTCAATTTCCCCTGCATTTTGTATTTAAAGTAGTTTAACAAACTCCCAGGTAGAAATTACATCTTTTCAGACAGAGAGTTGCACTTTTTGCAATAAACTCAATACAGTCTTTTGTAGTGGAGTGTTCATCTTTTTCTTAATTTACACCAATATAAATGAAACAATAAGAAAATAAACTTTTGATGGCCTTTACATAATGACACTCCTGCTAAGATATCAGTTTAGGAATCCAGCATCCTGCAGTTTAAAACAGCTGCTTTTAGCTAGCTAATCATTTATTTCTCATTCCTGCACATTAAATTTGTTATATGTGCATTTTCTGATCCACTTTATATTTTTAGAACAAGGTGACTATTACTCTATTTTTAAAAACTTTTTCAGCATTTTTATTAAGTTAGAATCAACTAAGTTAGGCCTCAGAACCACCTAGTGAATATGGTACAAGGAGTGCCACAATTTAGGTCTCTGTTAGTCTTTTAAAAATTTCTGAAGGTAAATACATTGCCATAAGGGAGGGTCAGTCAAGACAGAGTCAAGAGAATGTCAGGTATCAGAACCAGCACATTTTAGTTTTTACAGATTTATAGAAAAATGAATAATAAAATAAAAACATTTAATTACTATTGTTATTAAAGTTTCACCAGGTGGTAGTGTTCCAGTCTTCCAAATTAATTTTCTTAGCTAGTAAGCAAATATTCAGTATTGAGAGGACAAGCTGTGTTAGTTCATCGATTCATAGGTACCAAGGTCAGAAGGGACCACCATGATCATCCAGTCCGACCTCCTGCACAACGCAGGCCATAGAATCCCACCCAACCACTCCTGCGAAAAACCTCTCACCTATGTCTGAGCTATTGAAGTCCTCAAATCGTGGTTTAAAGACTTCAAGGAGCAGAGAATCCTCCAGCAAGTGACCCATGCCCCATGCTACAGAGGAAGGCGAAAAACCTCCAGGGCCTCTTCCAATCTGCCCTGGAGGAAAATTCCTTCCCGACCCCAAATATGGCGATCAGCTTTTTGAGCATATGAGCAAGATTCACCAGCCAGATAAGGTGAGGAGGAAGAGTATCAGTGTAATTGTGTATATTGCAGTCATGTTGTCAGTATAAGTAAGTGCATTTTAAATTTACCCAAACATCAGGTCTTAGCAATAAGGTGAGAAATAGCTCAGCAGCAAGTCCAGACAAGTGTCCTGGGTCTACTGTTGTAATGAGATCACTTAGGGAAATGATTAATAGCCTGGAATGGCCAGGTGAAAAAGCTTATCCCAGTTTAATGTAACCTCTACCCAGCATTACTGAAAGGTCTGTGAACCTCACCAAATCTGGCTGAAAACCCGAGCTGAGTTTTGGTTTCATAACAAAACCGGAAACTAATTGAGTTTTGCATGGTTTTAGTTTTTCTTATATATTCACACCGCTCAAATTTCAGCCTCACTTGTTATAACAGCCATAAAACCCAGCAGATTTACAATAGTGAGTATAAGGAGTCAGCAGATGACTCGATTTTTAATACATTTTTGGTTTAAATTTGTTTAGCTGACTAGCGCTGTTATAATCAAGTACTATGTCCTAGGGCACAAACCATTTGGGGGAAAAGATTTTTAGGGCTTGCCAGCTAGAAGACATGGAAGCAGCTTGCCAGATTCTGAGAACTACACACTTATTGTAATCGTAGTATATCAGTAGCAGCAGGACATAACAGATAGTGGCTTTTCCAGTCCAGCTCATGACGACTGTTCCACACAGGTAGAAGAAAGCCTGGAGAGGGAGCTGTAGAGTAATCAGACTAACAGGGCATTGAGGCTGGCATCATTACTGGAGTAAAGGAGGTAGAGAAAAATATTGTCAGAAACAAGGCAGCTAAGCAGGAAGGGGCAATGCTGTACAGAGTCTTGAAGATGATCACAATGAGCTTGTGATTAGGGCTAGATGAAAAACAATTCTGAGGTTTCAAAATTTGTTCTGTGTCAGTATAAAAAAAATCAAGACCTTTCAAACTTTTCCACTAAGTAACATGAAAAGCAAGAGCCCTGGTATTGAATAGCCAATAGCCCAGTGGTTAGTGCATGCATCTGGGATGTTGGAAACCAAAAATTCAATTCTGTACATGAGAAACTTTTCCTGATAAGAGTTTTGTTGAAATTGGTGTATTTCTTGGGAAAGTTTTGGTTTTGATGATTTTCTTGTCTGAAAATGACAACATTTTGTTGAAAATTGCTCAACAAGTTCTACTTTCTAATAGCTTTCAAAATGTCATCTGATGTTTCCATGCCATATTCCATTGACATTTCAGTTCTATTTTCTCAGTATGAATATGATGTCAAGGGAAGTGTCCAGTACCACTTCTGCTTCTTGTTACACAAAGAAAATAGAAAATCTAATGGTATCTGTAAAAACACATTAAAAATGTAAAGGTTCCACCTTGCACTGAAACTGAGAAAAGCAAAGAAATTAAGAGGTTAAGATGCCATTCTGACTTAAACCCATTTTGTTTGAGTACTATAAATATTAGGATTTGTTCTGAAACTCCCTGATCAAGGTGTGTTTGGGCCACCATGGTTAAACACAAGCTGAACGAAGGATGTGAGTTGTGCGCTGAATTTCCTTCTTTTGTGGGTTTCCTTAATTGTCATAGCTTTATTATTTTACCACAATAGGATTTTACATATAAAAGTCTCACAAGAGCTGAAAAAACTCTTATGGCTGCAACAGAATACCAGGTATCTGCTTTTAACTGAGAAATATGCCATCTATCTTTGAATGCTTAAGCACAATAGGTCAGTGAGCTCATGCCTTTCTCATTCTGCTCTAAAAAACAGTCCACACTCTGCAGAATCCAAACACCTCCAAACTGGAGTTTTGTTCCTTAGCACAGAAATTAATGAAAAAAAAAGTTCATCTTAAACTTAGCAGCATAGTTGCTGCTAAGTTCCCTCATCCAGTGTGCTCAATCCACACCTCAATCCACTCCCTCTTCCTAGGGAGACATTCCCTCTTTTCATATATCTAGGGGGCCTTAGTGAATAAGCAGAACTTACTTAACATTTCCGATCCTGTTACAAGAGCACTTCAAGAAACTGGTTAATTGGATGGTTAGCTACTGAAGGTTGTAATATATATTTCATTCTGAATCTCCTTTGCATTCATGATTTTCTGTCAGTCTAAAAGTGTGACTTTGTGCAAATTTCCTTTTTTGTAGACACTAGTTTTTGAGCCTAATTTTCCACGGCCAGTCATCAACACCTGTGCTACTAGGGCAATGTGACTGTAGAACACTAATGTTAATCTCAGGTGTAAGTGGTTGTACTAGAGAATCAGGCCCATTGAATCAAATTCACCTTCAATATAACCTCATTGACTTTAACAGAGTCAGATATGGCTAATGTCAATGGAGTTACACCAGGGATGAATCTGACGCAGCACCTTTGTTCTGCAAACAGTAATTCAATGCATGGATTAAAATGCAGTAGCACGGCGTCTGCTCTAGTCTACCATCTAGAAAAATAAGTCCAAGTAGACAAATATTTTAGTTCATGGACTGAAATTCATTGAGAAATAAATTAGTCAGATATTAGCAGTGAACCGGAATACATAAACCTTCAGGAACATTTTGAGTAATTAAAACCACCATACATGTTCAACAGCTCACTTGTTATAAACAGAAATCCACTATTTTTTAAAAAGGGCAAAGGAACTACTGTTCTCACTCCCATTAGCGTTTATTGCTCTTCTATACAATAGATTTTTAAAGATCCTGGGCAGAAACACAAAAATATTTTAAAACATCCAGATTGACTGTTTTCAGTAGTGAAAATCTGAAACAAGGGACCAAACAGGTTTTCTTCAAGAATTGTTGGCTGAATCTTTATGTGGACAAAAATCAACAAAAAATTATGGACCAGTCCTTTAACTGAGGTCTGTCCAACCAGTGCATGTATTTGCAAGTGAGAAAAAGTTATTTATTTCAAAAATAAGCAGAATGAGAGGATGCATTAGCACACATTTTTGGTAGCAATCACATGTAAATTGCATAGTCACAAGCCTAGTCATGCATTGTCTGTGCATCCAAGATACTCGTAGATTTCAGTGACAAAGCACAGGCCCAATACCTATCTTGTGATTTTCAAAGAACATTAGAATGCATCCAATTCTCTCAGGTTTAGTTTCATTTTCATTAAATAGAAGCCATTAGCCTCTGTATTCCCCCCTACCCCCCGAGCATGGCCTCAGAATATGAGAAAAACAAAGATTGCTTAAAGCTACCTTCCGCCCCCTTCATCCCTGCCCAGAGAACTGAGCAACAGAGTCAGGCCCAATGGTGTCTGAACAATACACATTCCATATAGAGTTGTTTTTCCCCTCACTTCTAAAGCAGGTGAGCTCATGCACTGACTGCAAAGGAGTTAAGTTGCGGGAAGCACCACCTTTCCCTTTCATGCAGTTCATACCAGTCTCTCTTTCTGTGGCATTTCTGTAGCTTTTTTCCCTTTCCCACACCATACAGTTGGCTCTCTCGCTCTCTTAAATTTGATATAAAATTAGCCAGGATTATAATACACTTCATGCATGAATTGCCTCTATGTTTATGTAACTGTAGAAAACAAGTGTATTGACTCATTCTCCTTATAATAGCAATGGTAAATTACTGTTTTCACTGAGCCTGTCACACAAAGGTTGCACATGATGTAATTTTCCCCACTGCTGTTCAGGGTCCTGGGTATCAGATTTTCTAAATCTTACACAGATTTGAAAATGTTCTCTCGTATTACTTTACCTAAACCTTGATCCTCAACCATTCAAGTCTGCTCAATTATTGTTTTGGGAAAATAAATTGCAGCATATGAGTTGCTTGAGTAATGTTCAATATGAGTATTCCGTTGGCATTTGATATTTGTGCTGCAATATTTGAGGTGTGATTGGTCACATGGTATTCCATGACAGACTTCCAAAGCATTGGCATGAGCATATTGGGTGTGACTCTTCACACAAATACACATTTCCACAAGTTTTATTCACCCATACTTGTCATTATTTCTCCAAATTTGTCCAATTATGATAAATCCTGCCAATGGACTGACTATAATCACAACTCCACTCACACTGCACAAATTGTTCTCCTGTGCAAAAATAGCATGCTATAGACATGGGCTCATTGCAGTTGTGCATGCACCAACGAGGCATATTTTCCATGGCTGCATATGTCTACATGTGTACACAGTGGCATATCTATGCTGGCACAAACTCATTTTACATTTCATACAAGTGCATATGATGTTAGAAGTTGTGCAGATGTGGCCCCATATATTTGATTTCTTGTCCAAGTAGAACTTGATAGCTGAGGTCGAAGCCATTTGAAAGCAGAGGCTTATTGTAGCAATAGTGTCACAAATTTATTCTCACAGTGGCTTTGATCATCCTTCCTTGCAGTACAAGCCTGAAGATGAAAATCTTCTGATCTGACTGCCACACCTCCCCTTTCAGACTGGATTGTTCTAATTAACAAATCAATCCAACCAGTAGGTCTGGAAATTTTAACCTAGTAATTCTGTAGAAGTAACAGTGCGCTGTTTCCCCTTACAGCATCCCTGGCACTAGTCACAAAGAAACAAGGAAAGAAACCCCAGAGGCTTCATCAGTTGCTCTTAAAAACACTTGTCTGCATCCATCTCATTTTTAATAGTCTGAAAATATTGACAATATGGTGAATTTTTATGAACTGGAGAAAAATAAACCATGGTATAGTTCAACAGAAAGTGAGTGCCAGCATTTGAAATTGCTCTACAATTTATTTAATGAGACGCTCCTAATCTATAGTAGATTTTTAAAAAAATATTTAGGAAGTTTTAACAAGTTTACAAATCCTTGCCATGTAAATATCAGAACCAATTCATTTTATACACAATATAATTGCCTGCCTCTTTAAAAAAAACTGGGTATCAGAATCTGCCATACTGCATATTCCCTGTTCTGCAGAATTAATAAAGATGATTCTCCATCAGCTGCAATGGCCCTCTGAGGCAAGGTAGGTAAGCAAGTGCATATAAACACCTGCCTGACTGAAGAAAAAAAAAAAAGAATTCCTGTAACCGAGAGAAGAAAGCAAAGCCAGACACGAGCCCCAGAAGACTGAGCTTTGCAGCCATTTGTCAGCAGTTTCAGTCACCTGCAATCTCAGTAGCAGAGCCTTGTTCTTGCAATTCATTAGGTAGCCAGTAATAAGAAATGCCATGGAAACACAAAAGGTGACCTTTCAAGAATATTTTAAATTATAACACCAGTAGTTAATTTTGTTGGGAAACTTATTAATAGCTGCATAGTCATTGGGATAAAATATCAAGCAGAGTTTTATGAAACTTTATTCTTTGATGAATTATTGGTTAAACTCAATATACTATGTAAAAAGAGACAAATGGATCAACACCAGTGATTATGGGGCACACTGATCTGACTAACGCGTTATTAACCCACAGATTTATTAGTCTGATTTGAGCCACTATCTGCTTCATAGTGTACACTTTAATTACAAGCCTAGAACTCAGGCACACTGCCTATTTGTCTTTTGTTTTTCTTTTTGATACAATGCTGCCCCCCTCTGGAAACACACACCTCGGATCCTTTGCTGTTTACAGTATTTAAACCTCAGACCTAACAAGCCTGATTCTGTGGAGCCCACTAATATATTTTTTTAAACCTTCAGAAATGCTATCTTCTGCTATAATATCACTGTGCAAACACACTTAATGAATATCAAATAGCTTTTGAGTCAAACTATATACAAAAGCGTTTAGAACCTTGAGATCTGAAAGACAATTATTCTTGTACAACACACATTGCTTAAGTGCAATGTTAATAGACTTTTTGCTGTTAATACGTAAGTTGCATTACAGTTTGGAAATATTTTTCAGTTTGAACAGACATAAATGCTATGTACACATATATGTCTTTCAGCAAAGAGCTTTTCTGACCCAAAGCTGGAATATATAATTATGAAATGTGCAGACAGGCATATATGCCACTGTATTTACCTAGAACACAAAAATGACGTGTGATGGGTACATTACATAATGCATCTTTTCTGAGTTATTTTATGATACATATATTTATCATTATCGGCCACCAAATGTAATAAACACATCAGTCACTGAAGTTGCTCATATTTTATATAGTGAAGTGTTACTCATCTGCAGCAAAATTAAATGGAACACTATTTTAATCAATGAATAAGACAATTAAAATGAATAGCCAGTACGACTATTTACTAAAGTGATCTGGCAAATATGTATTAAAGTATCAATTAACATTAGCATATGAATCATGATGCTATTTTTTCCAAACAGCATATGCTCTTTTCTTTTTTATGAACTCCAAGAGACATATGTTCCAATCATATGATCTGGAGCACTCATTGGTATACAGATTGGAGTCTTCAAAAGAGTCTCTGCACCAAAATCTGGGTTTTAGGTAACATGGTTCAAAACCAGCATCTTTTCCAGCCAGCATTCAGTGTATATTTGTGGCAGCAGAAGGGGCTTACAAGGGCTGAAGTCAAAACAAAGCAAACCACCAGTGCACTATATGAGACTGAGGAACATGGAACAGGAGCAGAAATTAATATTGATCAGGACAGTCAGCATCAGCACGTCTACAGAATAGGAAATGCCATCTACCCTGACTTCCCATCGCTTAACTGGAAATACTGGTTGCGACTAGTACTATAGGTCTGTGCTCACCACAGTGATCACCAGAAACAGTCTTGTGTAATATGAAGGGTTACCTAAACACTTCTCGCTTGTACTCCCTTCCAACAGGCACCTAACCTAGGGAAACCTTTCCATTCACAAAGACTATCAAGAACTCTCCTCTCTAAAATTACTACCTTGAAAGCTAAACAATTAGGTCTAATCCTTCTCCCTTTGAAGTATATGGCAAAACTTCCCAGTGTCCAAATTCCACTCAATGTAGGGAAGTGGGGAGATGATTACAGGGAGATGATTTCAGGGAGATGATTACAGCTCTGATTCTGAAAGAGGATCTATGGTAGCCCTGGAATTAGTTAAACAAGCCTAGGGACTACTGTAATTTATGCCATTTATGTATGGTCCCTATGCGTCACGGTGCTAAGGCTGAGATCATATTGGTGAATCTAGCCCATTGACTTCAATAGGAGCAGGAGAAAGTCTGCAAAAACTAAGGCCTATTAGGGAACAATCCTTCAGACCTGTCTGCATAATAAATGTGGTCTGACTGATGCTTTGTGCCTTTCATATCTGTAATGTGGTTTCATGAGTTCACAGAAGCGATGAAGAAAATCACGAGATGTGAATTCTTAACACCTGTTAAATCAATACAAGTGCATTGTGTAACACTAGGCATATGTGATTTGCCATTTGCATGACAAAAACTATGTGATTGATGTTTTCAGAAAACTGATTAATTGATACTGCTATGTCTCTGTGTGTGAGGGGCAATCCAGAAAGGAGAGGAGAGAGCAATGGACATGTAATTTAGCAATTACAAATCATATAGCTGTATCTTGAAGGCCATAAGTAGATCTGTGCTCAGATAGAAAAATGCAGACATGCAAAGTATTTTTGGCCTAGTTATTACCACAATCCAGACCATGTCCCAGATTAATATGGATGTGGAAAGCCTTTCATATAAAAAGACGCCAGACTTGGAGGGTTTGATCTGATGGATGCCCTAGATATTCTACTGTGTGCAAATAATTGCACATATTTCTGGTTTATGCAGCTTTTCCCATTCAGATACACAGAGTCCTAACAACAAACGCCCAGCTTCAAAAATAACCAATTGAAGTTCTGTATGTGCGTCCATGGACCAATGTACCATTTATCCATGTAAAGTAAAAAAAGCATCCTACTTAACCTTGGAAATTTTCTCTACTGTGGCTGAACTATTGTAAGAATATATTTATTTCAAGTCTAGTGAAACTCCAGCTTTCCATTGCCTTATGTTCATTTATTATTACATTCCATAATCTACATTAAGTTTATGGCTCTTTCAGTACTACTGTGATAAATATTGGGTACAGAATAGTGAAATAGAAGGTAAAATTATCATTTGTAAGCTATCTGCTTTGCTATAATTACTTCCCTTAGGAGTACAACCTAGTCTTTTGTTACTTTGATAGCCGCTGTTATTTTCAAGTGAAGCAGCAGAACAGCTAAAGAGATGGATGCAAAGAGCTTTTAATCACAGACATGACCATACCTAAAGTAGCAACATACTGCTTCATTAAAATAATGTATCTGCAGCTTCACAGCTAAGATGCATTTTAAAAAAATCATCTGTAAATTACTAGGAGTAGGAAAATCTGAAGAGTTCTGAATCAGATTTAGACAAAAAGAACGAAGACTGCAAGTCACAAATCATCATGGATTAATGATCACCTCAAAAGCAGTAGCAAAACTACAAAACAAAAACTCATTTTATTTTATTTTCTCCTCCCTAATATAGAGAGTGCACATCTTTCAAAATTTTCACACAAAAGACTGGAGGATCACACAGGATCAGTTGCCATTCTATCCCTTCCACCCCCACTGAACTCCGCAACTCCTACAATGCCCTCTTTCTCAATCCCTGTGCTACTTGACATAATATAACGATGATCAACAGGTGCATTACTTCATAACTTAGGTACTCTTTTACTTGGCTTAGGGAAGGTTAGATTTCACACAACAGAAGTTTGGTACAGAGTAATTCCACTCTTCTGCCTGTGGGAGTAGTTAAGTTTGCTTTTCCCTTTTTATGATGCTGGAGATCATAAAAGGACAACAAAGCAGCTCTAAAGACAAACTATTCTAGATAAATATCAACCTCTCTCTTTAATCATATGGTCCTTTTTTAAACATTTATGAAGGAAAAAGATTGGTCCTCAAATCTAGAGTACACATGGAGCATCATCATTATATAGCCTTTCGGAAAGATGCAGGCACATAAGCAGAGGGGCTGTAACTTAAAGGAGAGTATAATTGGAGCTCAGGGGTTTGATATCTCTGTTTTTCCTTTGAAATGAGGAATTGCATGCTTAATTATTTCAATAAATGGCTTAGTGTATTGAAATTTTAAAACACTAACTGTGTGCTCTAAATGATGTGAAGATAGGTGCTAAATAAATAAAATTAGCAATTTAAATAAATATTATTTGAGAAATAGCATGTAATAATATAATTAGAGACTGACGTAATATATATGCATAAGGTATCAGGATTTGCCATTTCCTGGCTTTTGTGTGCTTCATTGTGCAACCTTAACATTGTCTTAACTTAGGCCCAAATTCTCTGTTGGTGTTGATTTCAATGTTGTTTTGCTCTTTACACCAGACAATTGGTGAGGGGAAGATGGTTATTTTTTGTTTTTCTTTCATTCTATAAGATTACTACTTACAAAACGTGTTACTGGATGAGAAATCAATTATTTGACCAGATGGGCTTCTTCAGGATTTTCTTCAACACTGAGAGTGAAATCCTGGCCCCACTTAAGTCAATGGCAAAACTACATTATCTTCTGTGGGGCCAGGATTTTACTGTGAATGTGGCTGAAATCTATTCTTTCAGTCACTGAAGTAACATATTGTTCAGCAACGGCACAAGTAATGATCAGCAACTCAAAAAAGTAGAATTTAAATGCCATGAATAAACAAAACATTGCCACATGAAAGCCAGAAATACTGACCACGGAGTCTTAAATTACTTAAATGATAAAACTAAATTTATTTGGGTCTATGGCATTCTAGTGGATGTCACCTACACAGGAGATGAGTATTTTTCATTTGCTACCTTCACTCCACTCCCCCATAATTAAGGGCCAGATTTGGATAAGCAGCACTTTACTCCATGATTAGTCCCATTAATTAACTTCAGTGGAATAACTGTGGAGTAAAGTACTGTTCAGTGTGATTAAAAGGTATCAGAATCACAGCTCAAGCTGTGGGAATCTCCAGGACTCCATTTAGATTTATTTGGATCATAGAAGGCAGGGGCATGTTATACATGTATAAACGTAACCTAATGAATATCACCAGAAAAAAAGATAACGTGAGAAGAGAGAACAGTTATTTAAACTTTTTCAACAGTGGAACATGGAAAGAGTGGAACATTATCTTGTCTGTTGATTCATATCAACAAGTGACCTTTATAGACTAAGAATTCTAAACTTTTGTTAGCAATGATTGCATCTAGCCAGATCCTTCAGTATGCTCCCTAACAGACCAGTTATATACGGGGTAAAAAAGTACCTTATATCTAGTATATTTAAAGTACAATGTGTACCACGGACCAAGGATATTAAAATGCCAATATTTGGCACATAGCAGTTACAGCTGTGTCAGTTCCAGGGTATTAGAGACAAGGTGGGTGAGGTAATAACTTCTGTTGATATGAGAGAGAAGCTTTCAAGCCATACAGAGCTCTTCTTCAGATCAATTGTGTGGCTTGAAAGCTTGTCTTTCACACCAACAGAAGTTGGCCCAATAAAAGATATTACCTCACCCACCTTTTCTCTCGCATATTTGGCACATGAATGAATGCACCCACATTCTGCTGATGCTAAGTGGCTGCACTGAAGAACTACAGCATCATGGTTAAGATGCTTACTTGAGAGGAATGATCATATGGTTAAGGTATCAGATTGTGGGTTTAAATCCTTGCTCTAACACAAACTTATGTAACCTTGAACAAGTCTCTCTGTGCCTTAATTTCCCATCTGGGAAAAGGAAATACTAGTATTTCCTTATTCCCACTCAGTTTGTCTAATTAAACTGGGACCTCTTCAGAGCAAGGACTGTCTCTTACTAAGCATATGTCTACACTGCAATCCAAGGTGTGACTGCAACACAGGGAGATGTACCCACAAAGCATAGCTAAAGAGAGCAGTGGGTGCAGCAGTAATGTCCTCAGGAGTACAAGCATGCTAGAAACCGTAAGTACATACTCATGCTGAAGCCTGTGTCACTGCATCTACTCTGCTACTTTTAGCCATGCTAGCACATGTATGTCTCCCCAGGCTGCAATTACACCTCCAGTTGCAGTGAAAACATTGTGACGGGTTGGATCACACAAACCCCCTTGGGGCTGCCAACTGGTGTGCCAAGACTACTTCTGCCCCTGCTTTCCCTGCCAGCTTGGGACTCCAGCACCCTGTCCTGCTGAGCCAAACATGCCCATCTGCTCCAGCACAGACCCAAGGTCTGAACCACGTGCCCCAAAGTTGCAGACTTAACCGAAAGCAACTTAAGAAGTGTTCCTGTCTTTAACACTCAGATGCCCAACTACCAAAGGGGTCCAAACTCCAAATAAATCTGTTTTACACTGTATAAAGCTTATACAGGGTAAACTCATAAATTGTTCACCCTCTATAACACTGATAGAGAGGTATACACAGCTGTTTGCGCCCCCCCCCCCAGGTATTAATACATACTCTGGGTTACTTAATAAGTAAAAAGTGATTTTAATAAATACAGAAAGTAGGATTTAAGTGGTTCCAAGTAATAGCAGACAGAACAAACTGAATTACCAAGCAAAATAAAATAGAACACACAAGTCTACGTCTAAGAAAACTGAATAGAGATAAAAACCTCACCCAGTAAGCTTCCTTTTACAGACTAGTCTCCTTCTAGTCTTGGTCCAGCAATCACTCACACCCCCCGTAGTTACTGACCTTTGTTCCAGTTTCTTTCAGGTATCCTTGGGGGTGGAGGGGCTATCTTTTCAGCAAGCTGAAAACTTAATGAAGGGGTCTCCCACGGGCTTAAATAGACTCTCTCTTGTGGGTGGAGACCCCCCTCCTCTCTCCTATGCAAAGTCCAGCTCCAAGATGGAGTTTTGGAGTCACATGGGCAAGTCACATGTCCATGCATGACTCAGTTTTTACAGGCAGCAGCCATTGCTTACATGCTACCTTGAACATCCTCAGGTAGACTTCTTATGTGGATTGGAGCCTTACAAGATTCATTGTCCTTTAAGTGTTTCTTGATTGGGCACTTAATTTGCACATTCCTTTCTCAAGAAGCTGACCAAATGCTCTACTAAGACTACTTAGAAATCAAGCACGTACACAGCCAATATTCATAACTTCAAGTACAAAAATGATACATGCATACAAATAGGATTAATAGATTCAGTAGAGCATAACCTTTACAGATATATGTTACATGGCATATGTAGCATAAAACATATTCTAGTTATGTCAGATATATATTCATAACCATATTTCCATAAAGCCTTATGGGGGGGGCACCGTCACAAACATAACTTAAGCGTGTGTGTAAAAAAACCCAAAAAAAACAAGCCTAGCAGGGGCCCTATTGGTCCTACTATAATAAATAACAATGAAGACAGATTGCGTTATGATGCTTGGAATTTTTTATTTCCAAAAATTAAATTAAGCTCTAAACTGGAGCGCTCAATCCAGAGTTTTCCATTAAAGTAAATGGAAAATCTCCTATCATCATTATCATCTTCCATTTAAGGGCCCATAGTCAATGAATGCTGGCATTCTGCCTAACCCTTTTGAGGGTGTTCGTGAAGTAGACTTGGATCCAGGACATTTTAATATTATAGATTTACTAGCTTGCTTGTGTAGTTGACAGGTTGTGTTTGCCTTAACTTTTAAAAAAACATGAACACTGAAGAAAAGAGAATTCTTTCCTAAAATCCACCAAAGAGCTAGCCAGGACTGTTCAGCAGTGGTGTGACAATATAAATTAATGATCTGTAAAGACCTTTCTCCCAATTCAAGTGTAAACTTCAACACAGCTCAAGTTAAAAATGGGTCATTAAAATTTTTCATTTTAAAACCTTTGTCTATGTAGCGCTGAATGGAATTGTTCAGATTTTCACAGTGTTGGAGCGGTGCAGGGACAATACTTCCTGTAACAGTGATTCTGGAAAGCTTGCTGTACTTTCTAGTCAACTGTGAGCTTATTCCTTGTGAGGCCAGAGAGAACAGGGACAGGGAACAATTAAACTCTGAGCACACTTAACACTTCTATTTAGGTATAACAAATTTAAAATCACCAGGGACAATGAAAACTGGCAGCCTACAAAATGACTTAAACTACAGATCCTGCCAAAATATAAAGAAATCAAGATGCAGCCAGGGTCTGGGGGGGCTTTTGGGGGTTTTTTTTTTGGTCTTGAAGCAAATTATGACTAACACATATTGACTCTGGCACTTTTATTAAGTGCTTTATATTAAGGTCAGGGAAATTCTGCAGCTGCCAGATAGGCATTCATGTACTACAGTTATTAGTAATATTTTTTGTTGTTTTTAAGCAGACTCAGATTTATGAGCAGCTGCAGCTCAGTTCATGTATCAGCTCTTTGACAACTGAGTTTATTAGGACGGGAATGCGAAAAACTGCTACAACTTTGCTTTAATCCACATAAATCCAAAATAATTTTTTAGTTAGAGGATAGCTTGAGAACTCATGTTCTATACTATGATTTTGGATCCTGTTCTCATGGAAGTTTATAGCAAAACTACCACTGACTTCAATGGGAACATGGTCGAGCTAGGTGTCCCTGTTCTCAAACAATTTCCCTCCATCACTTTACTTTTTTTAGAGCCCCCAGTCTTGATGGGCAAAAAGGATTGTGTTTTTCAATCACATTAGCTCAACTGAGTGAGTTTAATATAATTTAAAAGCAGAAGCAGTTAAGAAGTTAAGTTAAGAAGCAGATTCGCATGTCTAAAACCATGTCAGCCAATCATGTTGTAGCCTAGTTAGGAGCCTATTAAATTATATTTAGCTAATTTAATTCAGCTAATCTGGCTAAAAAACATACCTATATACCTGTGAAGACATACCCGAACTGTTAAGTCGAGTGACATGTCATGGCAATAAGTTGAAGGAGATGGAGTGACAGAAACACTGCTTCAAAATTATTCCAAGCTGCTCCTTTAACATACACTTTTAATCAACATTTCACAACCATTTATGAAATACACAACAGGCAGAATGTAGCTATCACAGGTGATCAAGGAACAGTAAAACCCTCAGCAGGAGAGAAGGTCCCTTATCAAAATAGTCACTCTGCCTCATGAGTGACACACTACTTTTGGTGAAAGCCGATAACCTGAACTCAGAATACTGTGGGGTGAATGTTTGCTACACCAAACATAACATGCACACACAAAAAACCCCTCATGACAGAGATTTTATCATACAACATCTTAACAGTCCCATAGAACCACCAGGAGCAGCATCTGAGGAATGACACACCTTTCGGAAATAGGAGATGAACAGAGATAAGAAATTCATTTTGTGTTACTAACTGTACAGGATGAAGCCACCCTATAACAACCTGCTGCAGGTCTCTTGTGCCTTCCTCTGAAGCATCTGGTACTGGCTACTATCAAAGACAGGATACTGGGCTAGATGGAGCACAGGTCTGATCCAGTCAGGCAGTTCCTGCGTTCCAATTAAGTTAACAATCTCATTGAGGTATGTGGGTAAAGGGAATCCTTCCTCCCCTCTCTCAATGCTTTTTTTGCTGGGGTGAGATTCCCGTGGGATTAGGGTTACTAGATATGGCCTCCCTTTCAGCCTGTTTTGGGTCAGTAACAACCTCCCTGACTTCCCAACCTCAATGATGACAGTAGGTTCAATTGAGTCACGTGGAGCTTCCCTCTCATGAGGGTAGGTGAGAAATTAGGATTTAGGAAGGAGGATCTGGTGTGTGGGTGTAGGCGTGGGGTGGGAGGTAGAGATGAGCAGGCAATGTGTACCTGGTACTAGATGCAGTGCAGTCCAGTGGATGGGGCAGGTGACTAGGAGTCAGGGGAGCTGGAGTATATTCCCAGCTCTGCTATGGACTCACTGGGTGACCTTGTACTAGATCACTACACCTCTATGTGCCTGTTTCCTCATTCACTGTTTGTCTCTTTACAGCATAAGCTATTCAGGGCAGGAACTGTCTCTTGCTATGTATCTGTATAGTACCTACCACAGTGTGGCTCAAAAGTCTCAGGTGCTACTATAATACAATAACATTGTAGCGGTGAAAACTCTCAGGATGTAGTGAATGCAGTTTAGGGTTCATGGGCTGGAAAGCACAGGAATATTTTTGTCCTACCTCTAGTCATTACGAAAAAGACAAATAGTCTTTCAGCATACAGCTTTTCCTTCATTATGGCCCATTGGTCATGACTGATGTTGCTTTAAGGAAAACAGTTAAGCAGTTTAACCTCAAGGCATCACAAAAAGTTACTTCCTAAGAAGATGCAAATAAAGTGCTTCTTATTTTCATGCTAAAAAGAACAGGAAGAAGAAAGAGTAGAGACTTCTGCTAATTCAATCCAAAACACAAAAGCATGATACATATTTACGTGCTTAAAGAGTTTCCTTCAGCGCCCTCACTGCAAAACAGGCCTGAAAGCTGACACTGTATTTTATAGTATATACACACACATTACACATTCCTACTGACATAATTCAGCATTGCAGATTAAGGGAGACACAGGGTTATGAATACATATACCCTCAATAGTAAGGATAAATATATTATCTCAAGCTTTATTGTGATCATTCCCATTGTAACATTCTTTAAACAGCTGCTAACAACATTTTATAGTTCAGTCTATCTTTCAGTACTTTTTTTTTTACTAAAGTATATTCTATTTTTAAAGGTAAAAATCTACTATACTAGTTCCTTAAATTGATTTGTATTATCTTCCCACCAAACTATGTATTTGGTGGTTGATTCTCCCCTTGGCCCAGCATCCCTACCATACAATAAAAAGCAAGAAAATAATTCACTTTTCATTGTAAACTTTTTACATTCACATATATATATATATATATATATATGAAACAAATGAGCAAGCTTGTACATCTCATCCAGGCTGTGTACACTTTGGAGCTTCTCAGCATGAAGGCTATTTCTTTATAGCTTTGAAGACTGCTGAGCCCATCATACTCTTTCGTACAACATGACCTCCAGTGCTCCAGTTGCACAAGATACTAGATACGGTAGTACTGTACTGGGTGAGGAAAACTTAGAGGCGTTCAGTGAAAAATTAGCTCAAGATGCATGAAGTAAACAACAATTTAAAATATCTATAAATAGACAGCTGGCTAATAGTTATTACATTCAATAATTTAGCATGATATGCATGACGGCTTCGACCTCCAAAATAATTTAGCGCCTTGAGCTGCGATTAAATGCAGAACATTAATTTTTCCCTCTAGTTGTCAAGCCAACCAAGAGGCCCGTCAAATCCATTTAAATAAAGCCTGCATCATGTAATAATATTAAAGGGAATAAAATATTAATATGGCCCTGTAATAGAACATTGGCCAGAAGAGCTGCAGTAAAGAACTTTTAATTTATTACAGTGACAATCTGTCTTTATGGTGAAGGTAGCATTTTAAGGTCCACTTAAGGAATATTTTGAGGTTTATGTCTTGGGCTCATTTATAAAATGTTACTGGTTTTTAGCTGCTGAGCATATTTAGCATTGTCATGGGAGCCATAATTTCCTTTATAATTTATCGCTACCAATTTAGAGAAAAACTATTGAGCAAAATTCCTCACTGGTCTAAACAGGGGCCAGTCCAGCAACATAAATATAGCTATAGCCATTTATGGCCAATAGCAAATTTGGTCCCCAAAATTTAAGAAATTTAATTCCCAAACCTGAGCCATTCTTTTTAGTGACAAATCTGAGGAACTGTCCCAGACTGAGGTGTCATTAGAGGTGGTTTTGGACAAACTGAAAAATTAAACAGTAATAAGTCACCAGGACCAGATGGTATTCACCCAAGAGTTCTGAAGGAACTCAAATGTGAAATTGCAGAACTGCTAATTGTAGTCTGTAACCTATCATTTAAATCAGCTTCTGTACCAGATGACTCGAGGATAACTAATGTGACGCCAATTTATAAAAAAGGCTCCAGAGGCAATCCTGGCAATGACAAGCCAGTAAACCTAACTTCAGTACTGGGAAAACTGGTTGAAATTATAGTAAAGGACTGAATTATCAGACACATAGATTAACATGATTTTTTGGGGAAGAGTCAATTCAGGTTTTGTAAATGGAAATCATGCCTCCTCACCAATCTACTAGAATTCTTTGAGGGGGTCAAAAAGCGTGTGGACAAGGGGGATCCAGTGGATATAGTGTACTTAGATTTTCAGAAAGCCTTTGACAAGGTCCTTCATCAAATGCTCTTAAGCAAAGTAAGCTGTCATGGGATAAGAGGGAAGGTTCTCTCATGGATCAGCAACTGGCTAAAAAGATAGGGAACAAAGGGTAGGAATAAATGGTCAGTTTTCAGAATGGAGAGAGGTAAATAGTGCGTCCCCCAAGGGTCTGTACTGGGTCCAATACTGTTCAACATAATCATAAATGATCTGGAAAAAGGGGTAAACAATGAGGTGACCAAATTTGCAGATGATACAAAACTATTCAAGATAGTTAAGTCCAAAGCAGACTGCAAAGAGCTACAAAAGGATCTCACACAACAGGGTGACTGGGCAATAAAACGGCAGATGAAATTTAATGTTGATAAATGCAAAGTAATGCACATTGGAAAACATAATCCATTGGAAAACATAAATATAAAATGATGGGGTCTAAATTAGCTGTTACCACTCAAGAAAGAGATCTTGAGGAGTCATCGTGGATAGTTCTCTGAAATCATCCACTCAATGTGCAGCGGCAGTCAGAAAAGCTAACTATGTTGGGAATCATTACGAAAGGGAGATTATAAAACCGAAAATATCGTATTACCTGTATATAAATCCATGGTACACCAACATTGAATACTGCATGCAGATCAGGTCACTCCATCTCAGAAAAGATATAATGGAATTGGAGAAGGTACAGAAAAGGGCAACAAAAATGATTAGGGGTACGGAACAGCTTCCATATGAGGAGATATTAATAAGACTGGGACTTTTCAGCTTAGAAAAGAGACTACTAAGGGAGGAGAATATGACAGAGGTCTATACAATCACGACTGGTGTGGAGAAAGTAAATAAGGAAATGTTATTTACTCCTTCACATACACAAGAACTAGGGGTCACCAAATGAAATTAATAGGCAGCAGGTTTAAAACAGACAAAAGGAAGTATTTCTTCACACAACACACAGTCAACCTGTGGAACTCCTTTCCAGAGGATGCTGTGAAGCCCAAGACTGTAACATGGTTCAAAAAAGAACTAGATAAGTTCTTAGAGGATAGTCCATCAATGGCTATTAGCGAGGGCAGGGATGCAAAACCATGCTCTGAAGTATCCCTAGCCTCTGTTTGCCAAAAACTGGGAATGGGCAACAGGGGATGGATCACTTGATGATTACCTGTTCTATCCATTCCCTCTGGGGCACCTGGAATTGGTCACTGTTGGAAGACAGGATACTGATATAGATGGACCATTGGTCTGACCCAGTATGGCCGTTCTTATGTTCTTAAATATGATGCAAAAATGTTAAGGGTTGTACCATAAATGTGTGTGTCAGAGTACATCTATACAGCCAAAAAAAAAAAAACTCAGCAGGGATGCTTAGGGTATGTCTACACTAATTAGACATGTAAATATGTAATTAGACACCTGCAGCTGGCGTGTACCAGCTGACTTGGGCTCATGGGGCTCGGGCTCAGGCTCGGGGCAGTTTAATTGCAGTATAAACATTCCAGGTTGGGCTGCAGCCCGAGCTCTGTGACCCTCACACTGTTCTAGAGCCCAGGCTCCAGGCTGAGTCTGGACATCTACACCGCATTTAAACAGCCCTGCAGCCACAGCCCCGCAAGCCTGAATCAGCTGGCACAAGCCAGCAGTGGGTTTTTAATTACAGTGTAAACCTACCCTCAAGAGCCCAGGTCAACTGACTCAGTCTTGTAGGGCTCATGCTTCAGGGCTGAAAATAGCAGTGTAGATGTTTGAGATCAGGCTGGAGTCCAGGCTCTGAAAGCTGGGGAGGGTCTCGGAGCACGGGCTCCAGCTTGAGCCCAAACATCTACACAACTATTTTTAGCCCTGCAGCGCAGGCCCCACGAGCCTCAGTCAGCTGACCTGTGCTGCCACTGGGGTTTTGGTTTGGGGGTTTTTTGCTGTGGAGATGTACCCTTTTAAAAAAAAAAAAGACAAGTTGACAACAAACTACTGTAAGTATTTTGGCTGAGAGATCTTCAAAACAGTTTTTATAGCTGTGGGTAGAAAAACAGAACAAGTAGAGGAGGGGCCAAAGGAAAAGAAGGCAAAAAGCAAATGAACACAGCAACTGTGCATGACATTTCACGTTCTATTTATTTTACTGTCAAAATAAAGGCCTCAATCCTGCTGATTTATGCCTATGCTTAATTTAGGTCTTCAGTGGGACCACTCAACATGCATAAAGTTAAACATGCATGAAAGTCTCAAAGGCAAGACTGGGGCTATGTATAAGCATTTGTGTATAGCATTTGGGTATCTCAAACGTAAGGAAGTTATGAAGCTGAATGGATCTATGTATTTCACAGATCTTTTCTAAATTCTTTAACTTGTTTAGGTACAAATTTTTTGGAAGCTTTGGTCTCTCAATAAAAACCATAGACTTTCTAAAACAGAGTCAAGACACCATTAGCCTCAGTTACCAAGGCCTCAGTCCCTCACATTGAAGTAAGTGGGAGTGCTGCTATTGGCTCAATGAAAGTAGGAACAGGCCCTATCTGGCCATATATTCCTGCATAAACATTGTTCTTTTACTCACTGTCAAACATGTTTTATTGGAACAATATCCATATCAGCGTAAACTAATATAGGAATCAATATCTCATTTCCAATGAGACCTTAAAGAAGATTGAACACTAGGGCCCCAATCTCGCAAGCCCTAAAAAAACATGCTTACCTTTATGCAAGTGAGTATTCACACTGAAGTCAATGTGCATAAAATTAAGTACAGGTGTAAGTGTTTGCAGGACACGGCCTAAGGGTGAAATACATCCCTGTAGAAGACCTATGGGAGGCCCTTTTTCATGCAGTGACCCTTTGTGGTGATGGGGGCAGGGAGGGGAAGGACACAGGAGAAAGACATGCAGAGAGGCCACAGCACTCTATACTCACACCAAAAGATTGATACTGCATCAGCTCCAGATAGGCCAACACAAGAGTTCAGGATGGAAACAGGTTTCAGAAGAAGTGCTGGATCCTAATTTTTTTTTAACAGATTCATTTACTTTCCATCCAAGTGTAGGGGACCCCAAAGGGTAATAGACATTATTCCAGCTCAGAGACAAACTGCAATCCTAGTGGAGCTTCACTACCAGCCATATGATCTAGCCACAGATTGGAGCACGGGGTGAATTTCACTTTCTCCATGAAGTTCCCCGCACAAAGCCTGTGTAAGTGAGCTTTGCAAACCAATGGGTAAATTAAAAATTATTAAACCAAAGCACTAGATTCCCTAACATTCCCTACACAGAGCAACCATTCAGTAAGAGTTAGATCAGCCTTTAAATGTCAGGTACTAAAGCTGTAGGTTTGACTACTCAAAGTGAGCTGGATAATTGACAAAAATGTTCTCAATGAGCACTCGTGATTAAATGAGTTATAAAATCTGGGAGAACAGTAGATAACACTGCATGTTCTAGAGAGTTTAAAACAAATTTAATTGACACTGTTTTTGTTGTGGAAATTCAGTGCATGAGTTCAGTGCAGTCTATTGCTACAGTCTGGGGCTTTTGATACTCTAGGAGAAAGAAAATAAAAAGTAGGCAATGTCACTTATGTCTGTACTGACTGCTTTGAGCCACATTTTAATTCCTACAGAATGAGGTCCCTGCACAAACTAGTCTGATTGAACTTTACTTAGTTCTACAACCCTAAAGAAGCTGTAGCTTTAATTAGAGAAAAATATCAGAAGAAAGTATATTTAACCCATCGGAATTCCCAACCTACTTTTGGGTCTGCACTGTAGAGGGTGAACGCTAAACCTGGCAACCTATCAGAGGAGTGGGCACAGTGCAGGTACATTGGTGTGAGGAGAAATCCTTCCCCCCAGATTGCAAGAAGCTGCAGAGTTCCTCCACAGGGGCTACTGCAGTTTAATTTGTTTGAGTAGCCTATATCGTCACTTACAGAGCACCCCTGCTGTGGAACTGGAGGATCCAGGTAGCAGCAGATTCTATACCCCCATTTCTCTCTTCCCCAGTTCCACCCATACTCCCTGTGTACTGCCACTCAAGAAGCCCCCAAGGACCGGGTTCTGTGTCATGCAGGAAGTGCATTATCCCAGAGTGGCCACCCTATGTCCTGTCCTTTGCATAGTGAAGCTACATTGGTTTCTTTGCCAAAGGATCCTCTATAGCTGTGGAGTCAGGTTCAGGCTTTGCCCGAGTGTAACAAGGAAAAAGCTCAACTTAGCCAAGACTTGGAAGGCAATGGTCTAATGGAGGAAGAGGAAAAATAGCCACCCAATACACTGTTGTAATGGGAGTCAAAGGAATATAGCTTGTGATTATTAAGAAACATTTCTGAAGTTACAAAATACATTTCAGCAGAGGACACATGGGTGCTTACAGAAGGTAGACTGAAACTAAACAATCCATTTGTCAAAGCAATTGCAGTTCCCATTTCAAGGTTGATGAAACAAGAATAAATATTGAGCAAAGGAAGTTAATCTGTAGCTAAAACTCAAATAAAAAATTCTTTTAAAAATCCGCAGGGACCTGTTGGATCTTGCTGGTTTCTCTAACTGCCCTTAATGTTCAAATTTTATTAATTTATTTTACATGCTGTATATTTTTGATGCCCATTTGTATTTTCCACATTTCTTTTTACAATTACTTGTGCCTTTTGCACTCTGAAATTATAGGAATAATTGAATATACAAGAGCGATTGCTATCGTTTGGTATCAGCCATGCAAAGAGGGATTTTTTTAAAAAATGTTAATATTTCAGGAAAAATTGCAGTAATCCATCTGAAAACTAAGGTGGAAAAATCATCCCTGTGTAAAGTTTTAGAAATATTCAGAACACAAGTTTGTTGAGAGGGAAGAAACAGAACTTTTATAAACTGCATAAGTTTACACTGAGACTGCTCAAGCATGTGGATATAGCTAGCTTAGAGGAATGACGCTTTAGCATAATCACTTCTACATAATCACTTCTACCTGTAACATGATACCAGTCTGTATAGCTTCCCTTTTTTTGCAGTTTTATATTTTCCATAACACAACACTTTCAACTGTTCAATACCTTTTAGAACAATTTTCAAAATCACTTAGCCAATTTTGGTTTATTTCGGTTTTGTCTATATGTACCTGGGATTTTTTTTCAAGTCCATTCCATTTATGTTGTGGCATTAGCCAGGTAGCACTTAGACATGGCAGCTTCTGCAATGCAATATTCCCTAAGGGTATATCTACTCTGCAGTTTAAAGCTTGCGGCTGGCTTGTGCCAGTGACTCAGGCTCATGGAGCTTCCGCTAAGTAGCTGTTTAATTCTGGTGTAGACACCCGGGTTTGGGCTGGAGCCTAGGCTCTAAGACCCTGCGAGATGGGAGGGTCCCAGAGCCTGGGCTGTAGCTCGAGCCCAAAAGTCTACATTGCTAGTTAAACAGCCCCAGAGCCCGTGTCCCACAAACCTGAGTCAGCTGGCACAGGCCAGCCATAGCTGTCTAATTGCAATGTAGACATCAGTCCAGGGTTTGAATAGTAGAATACAACAGCCATCAGAGCATTTATGGAGTTACACTGCTGCTGTGAAGAGGAGTCTGCTCCTGGGGATGGACTCTGCTGCTGAGTGGGCACTCCACTTACCCACAAATACTGCTCTGAACCTCAATGGTTTGAGACTGACCCACAACACTACACTCTGCCATAGCCCTGATTCAGGAAGATACATGATTAGTGTTATGCATGTGTTTAAGTGACTACCCCCGATTAAAGCCACATAGATATTTAAGTACTTCTTGAAATGAGACCAGGTTTAGCAATCAGATGGATCCAGGTACCAGATATTTTCATAACCCACATACACTGACACTGAAGGCACATTAACCTAGGGTCCATTCTATCATCCTCTAGTGGCTGCCTTTTTGGGTAGAAGTTATAATTCACCTGGGACTTTTCAGAACTAAAAGGATTGTCCCAAAATCCTGGCCAGAAGCCACTCTTTCACCAAAACAGGTTATAATATTCAGAGGTGCTTATGAGCCACTAAATGCATTATTAGGCCACTTTCTACAGTTATTCATTAGCTTTATATACATATGTCTTTGGACATTTTTGGAAGGTGCTAAGTAAAGGCCAAATTCTATTGTGTATCCACTTAAGAATTCACGTGTTTAGCCTTTTCTTGAACTACTATTTCTGATGATCTGAACCTAGTCTGCTCCATGTACTTTTAAAGGAAATGCTTCTCACTTTAAGGGATATGCAGTATAGTTTTTGCAGTCAAAATCCCAGTCATGAGTTTTTCATGAGGACATCTATTAGGTTGAAAACCTCTTCCCAAAATAAACTTTAACATCATTTCCTCTTGTAGCCTAAATTAATTACTTTGGTATCAGATGTGCATTCCTGGGCACCAGTAGACTGACATTGGTTCATGTTAATTTATTCAAGATGAACAGCTACATTGATTAGACAGTTCTGAAGCACTAGGTTTTAATGCTTTTTGCCGACTAATCTGTTTTAATTTCAGTGCAGGTAATGACAGAAAGAAGAGACAGAATATTCTCTTACTTCACCTCAGTAAAAAGCACTAACCCTACTGTCAGAGTTCAGAGCAATTACATCTGTATTCCCACTCCATGGTCCAGCAAGCACACCCACATTTAGGGTCCCAGCTCCTCAGCCATCATGTCTCTTAGGAAGAGACTCATGTCTGTCTCTCACATGACCAGGGTTTTTCTAGCTTCCTACCTATACTGAATTCCCCAGCAAGTCAGACTGCCTTAACTTCAGAGTCTATCAACAGCATAATTGCCCACAGTAATAAGGTGTTGTGCAGCTTTTCCTAAGCAAGCATATTTATTCTTAAGGTGAAAGCATTATTGAGAAAATTTATTTGAAAAAAACACATTAAAAATACTACATGAATGCTAATAAGTTTACCAGAGATCACCCCAACTCCAAGCAGGGCTCTGACAGATGATCAATCCTTCAAACTCCACCAAGGGGTTTTCTGTGGTCACTAGTTCCTAACAGCTGTTAGCTCAGAACAAGCACACCCATTAATCTGTGAGTCACTCTCCTTTATACAGTTTGGGCCTCTGACCTTGTCCTCATGTGACACATGATCAGTCTACAAGGTCCCCTCCTCATGATGAAGCGTCAAAAAGCTGAGTTCTCACATAACTGGAGGGGGTACATTTGCATACCCCTCCCCATAGAAATTTCCTGGGAAACCCACTTAACTTTAAAAGTTAATTCATGTCTGGCATGTTTAAAAAATAAATTAATAAATAAAAATAAGAGTCTTCTGAAGCTCACAACATTTCCCAGGGTTTACGTTAGTCATGCCACCCACTTAGTAACATTACATGCAATCCCACTGTATTGCATAAACATTTGCATTTTTAATACAATGAACTCCTAAAATACTTAAACTTAATTCAATAAAGTTTGTCCAGGATATTGCAGAAAATTGCCCTGTCATGAGGCCAATTAGGAAATGGCTTTAATTTGTGCACTGCAATAAAGTACATGGTAGACACTGGTTTCTTAAGTTTTAATATTGTTAAAAAGTTACCTTATTTTGACTATAACATTTTAATATAAATATGTTAAAGCATTGTTAATTTTCCATGATTAAAATGCCAAAAATTCTGGAAATGCCAAAGTTAAGATTCTAATTTCACCATTTACTTTGCTGTGTTGCACATGCTATGTGGTTTATAAATCAAATTTTTCAAAACACACTTAAGTCAATGCTAACTGTCCCCAATAAAGTCAATTGTAAAAGTTGTCAGGGCAAAGATGAGCGCTTTTGAAAATCCCACCTATAGAGTACATTTCATAATATTAAAGATACACGCTTAACCAGAGAGAAAGGAATACAAATTACTACATATACCGACATGGCATAGTTACTGTTTCTACTGAAACTATTTAATTTCCTGACCATTGTAATTTTAACTGCGCAGCCTCAATACATTAGCATTTTTTGCATTTAATTTCCCTATTTTTTAAAATAGACTAAAAGAAAAATAAGAAATTGTCAATGTTTAATAATGCTAGAACTTAAATGGTCCTAAATCGATTCTGACGTTAACACTCCATTGCAGTGAATGAGGTATAGAAGCAGTATTTTTTCAAATGACTTTTACCTTGTGATGGCTTTACATTCAAAAAAGAGAAATATTAACATCTTTTAATCAGTGAAAGTTTAGAATTTGCAGAATATAGAAGTCTGCAGCAAAAATTATAAAATAGATGCTAAAAAATATTTTAGCCCATACCAACAAGGTTTTTCCTGTCCTAGAAACCAAAGACCTAATTTTTGTCTTAATTTATACCAGTGTAGATCAGGAGGAGCACCAATGTAGTCAATGGTGAGATTAAAATCAGACTAAGCATGCAATATTTCATCTTAACTCACCATATGGATGGTTACGAGCAGGCAAAAACAGGGAGCTATAATGAAAACAGTTTTGCAACCTTAACTGAAATAAAAGGGCCTGATCCTGCATTCATTACTTTGCAAATAGCCCACTAAAAGCAATGGGGCTTTTTGCCTGAGTAAGGACTCTACAATTCATCCCCTTGCCACCAAAATCGGCATTTGAAAAGTGATGTTACCTTGGTTTGCACCCGCCAGCTGACATGGGGAAAATGCTAAGGAGATGAACTACTAACTTTTGGACTTGAGCTCCAAACAGGATGATATGGTATATGGGCAGCTTCAGTATAACAGGAGAAGTCCCATGAGCAAACAGAAACAGAAAAGGACCCCATGGTCATTGACTGGACACACAATCTGATAAAATTAGTTAACTGTTTCAGCTAATTACTGACTTTGGAAACAGTAATGCAAAAACATACAACAACATTACTCTTTAGAAAAATAGTCTGCACATACAGCATGATTGTTCAAGAGAACATGCCTCAAAAGATTTCAGAGTGATTTCCAATGCTGCCATTTGGACCATGAATTCTAAGTACAATTCACAGCAGCAAATATGTGGATTGCTCCTTAGAATGGTCTTTCTTGGAGAAGAAACCTGAAAGGGAATTTGGTTTATGCTGGTGTTTCCATCTGAATATTTGTCTGTCATTGACAGATATTTGGATAGACTTATAATGGCCTTACTGTCTCATTACAGCCATGGACCATATCTTGAAGAGCAAAGGAAAAAAGAAAGTGAGTGAAAAAAATGAATGAAGGCAGAAATAGCAACTGAATAGTTAATATTTCAATGTGGCAGCCAAAAGCTAGTAGCAGTCAAGCTTAGACTACAGCATGGAACAAATCTAGCTGTGTAAAATATCCATAACAGTTTTAGACTTACAAAACTCTTTAAAATTAACCACTAGGAAGCTAATGAGTGACACTTTTGTGTATCCAATATCCACTTTCAGTTTGTAGAGTGAATGTTTAAAATGTCTTCGGTCTCGTCAACTGATCAGATGATTGTTAATTTGTTCTTAAATGTCATACAAAATGAAAACAATATTATTAAATAAGACATTAACTATGTGATAGATAAGCCACAGTTATGAGGGTTACACTTCAGCTACAAAAAAAATACTTGCTGCGGCATCATTATAGTTAATATTCTGCTGTCACTACAAAGGGATTTATGTACATAACTATCCATGCATCGAGATGAGAATATATGGTACCTCTAACAGCAGAATTTAAAACCACAAAAGCAAGGAAATTCAGAATTATGGACGAAAATCCAATTAGAGACACAGACCTTATTACTCAGGGAAAAGAGTAATAAGGGGGGGAGTCTATCATAATACAAATAAAGAACAATAATATTCTGATGTGGGAATGTTCCTGCAGCAGCTCCTGCCTCTGCTCCTGTTTTTATAGGTTCATACGTTCCAAGGCCAGAAGGGATATCTGTGACCATCTAGTCTCACCTCCTATATAATCCAGGCCATGGAACTTTTGACAAATAACTCCTGTTTGAACTAGAATATCTTTGGGGAAAACATCCAATCTTGATTTCAGATTGTCCATCACTGACCACTCTCCAACCTTTGGTAAATTGTTCCAATAGTTAATTACCCTCCCTATTAAAATTTTGCAATATTATTTGCAGTCTCAATTTGTCTAACTTCAACTTCCACCCATTGGATCATGTTATACCTTTGTCTTCTAGAGTTAAGAGCCCATCATCAAATATTTGATCCCCACCTAGGCCTTTTATAAACTATAATGAAGTCATTCCTTAACCTTCTCCTTGTTAAGCTAAATAGATTGAGACTCCTCAAGTCTCTCACTACAAGGTATGTTTTCCAGACCTTTAATAATTCATATAGCTCCTCTCTGAACTCTCCCATTTATCAACATTCTTCTTGAAATGTTGACATTAGATCTGGACACACTATTCCAGCAGCAATTGCATCAGTGCCAAATACAGAGGTCGTATAACCTCTCTACTCCTACTCAAGGTCCCCCTGTTTATGTATCCAAGGATAATATCCCTTTTGTCCACAGCATTGTGCTGGGAGCTCATATTCAGCTCATTATGCACTATAATAACTAACCCCAAATCTTTTTCAGAGTCACATTTTCCCAGAGTACAGTCTCCCATTCTGTAAGTACATTCTTTGTTCCTAGATGTATAGCTTTACATTCAGACACATTCAAATGCATATTGTTTGTTTTGCCCAGCTTACCAAGCACTCCAGATGGCTTTGTATCATTAACTTGTCTTTTCATTATTACGTTGATCTTTGCATTTCCTTACTTTTGCAGGTAGTGTGCGTGCAGTCACATGGGGGGAAAAGAGTGATGTAACAATTTTACAGAGATTTGGTGAATTAAGTCTGTTCAAAAGTTCAAAAAATATTTTGACATGTACAATAAGGGGGACCCCTCTACTCAGCCTTGGTCCTTGCTATTTCAAATATCGCATGCTCTGTAGGTGCAGCATACTCTGTTGCAAACATCCCTCAAGTATGTAGAATTGGAAACAAATGTGATCTAAAAAAGGCAAATTCAAATAACACTTCAGAATCTTCCTAACCTACTGCTATTATCAAGAGTGAGGAATCAGTAAAGCAAAGAAGAAAAGAAAAAATGAAACATTGAAAGAACATTTCTTCCAACCTTCCACATGTTTTGAGGCAGTGAACAACTCATTTAATCTCTCCGGGCCAAGTTCAGAAGTGATGTGTAAGGCAGTAAAATTTAGTCCTTCTCTTCACATTAGAAAGATCAATTAATTGTAAGGTCCCTCTGCCAGCTGAAACATACTTTGTGGACACATGCAATGGTGCTGCAGTCGAATGAAAGGGAGACCACAGTCGACTGAAGTTACCTCAATACCTTGTAGGGCTAAAGGTTAATCGATTTGAGACTCATTTGCTTTTGTGTCAGTATGAATTCAACATACTAACAAGCTATTGTCTTTGACAGCTGTACGATCTACCCTCATCCAGCAATCTAAGCCGTTCACCAGTTGACAATCCCATGTCTTACCTCTCCAACATACTCCCTTCAGCAATGCTCCCTCATCTTACAACACCCATGTTACCCCCTAAATGTTCCCAGCTGATACTCTGCCGCTCCACAGCTGGTGATCAGACTCTCATCTTCACTCCTACACAGCACAAAGGCAATGGAGAATTGCTTTAAATGGGTAATAGGGGAATCCCTGGATAGCCAGCTCTATACCACCCATTCTCACCTCCTCAGGAATTTTGGGGTAGGGAGAGCCAGAGTGTGATGATCTCCTGTAATTCCCAAATGGTAGAACACACTAGCTCAGCTGTTCTCAAACTTCATTGCACTGCAACCTCCTTCCGACAACAAAAATTACTACACGACACCAGAAGGGAGGACCGAAGCCTGAGCCCACCCCAAACCCACTGCCCTGGGGGGGGGGCAAAGCCCAAGTGCTTCAGCCCCCAAGGGGGGAGGGCTGTAAACTGAGCCTCACCACCCAGGACTGAAGCCGAAGCCTGAGCCCCACACTCAGGGTTCAAGCCCTTGGGCTCAGGCTTCAGCCCTGGGCCCCAGCAAGTCTAATGCCAGCCCTGGTGACCCCATTAAAACAGGTTGCGACCCACTTTGGAGTCCTGACCCACAGTTTGAGAACCACTGCACTAGCTGGTATAATTAAGAGCAGCTCTTAGGCTGTTGTAAATTACACCAGGGCCCTTTTAGCTCCCAGCTAGCTCCAGATCAGGAAAGCTGAAAAGTCTCAGAGCCATCTTCCCCCTCCATCCTCTGAGTGCTGCACCACACACAACTAAGCCAGACCTAGGTATTGGCCCAAGGATTTTCAGTGATTCATTACTTCTTCAAGAGACCAGGGCAAGCCAAGGAAAGAGGGAAGGAGGAGGACTGGCGTGAAAAATGCAGGGAAGTGAAGCAGAAAATCAGAGCAGTATCAGTTGTCAAGGACAGGCTGGATGAAGATTATTTATCTTCATCACCTACAACTCCCAAATCCCATCTGCCAATAATGGAGTAATGGGCCCAAGCTGTAAATTGGATCCAGATCAAAATATCCCATCCTCCCAATGCTTAGAAGATGCTTGGGCAGGGGTTTAGTTTAGCTCATAATATAGATAGACAGACTGCAATACTCTCACTGTACTGTCCTAAAGTTCAGGGGGCTGTGTGGGGCCTATCTCTGCTACCAAGCAGACACACAAGCTGATTTAAAAACACAACTGTTTACCAAAAACACAACTTGAAATCTACTGTAACTAAAACTAGCGTTTAAAGAAAACTGCTTTTACTACTGGTTTCTGTGTACATTTTGTTCCTTCCCATTAGCCAGGCTGGAAGCATGGTCTAGTGGATAAAGCACTGTTTTGGGATGGAAACAGGCTTAGTTCTAGATTCACCAACTTCCAGTGAAATCTTGGATAATTCACTTAATTAACCCTTTGCCTTAGTTTTCCCATCTGTAAAATGGGGATAATACTTCCCAACATGACAGGGCTGTTGTAAAGGTAAAATCCATTAACGACTGTGAACATCTCTGGTGCTATATGGTGATAAGAGCAAGATAGATTACCATTACCCTTATTTTGTGGATCTGACTGCCTCCAATTAGTAAGTTTTCACCATTTTTAATATATTAACTATAATATTAAAAATATTTTAATGTTATTTTATTGTTTCTGACACAAGGCAGATTCTGAATTTTTTGGGGGGGGGGAAATTAACCTTCCTTTAATAAAACTACTTTTTTTGTTGTTTGGTTAAAAAAAAATTAGTGTGTCATGACGACTTTTGCCATTTCTCAAAGTTGCATTATAACAAAAGGTCACGGGCTGGTTCTGCTTTCCTTTGTTCTTTGCAAAGCAACATTGTTCAGAAAGAAAGAGCTCAGCTTAAAGGTCAAAATATAAAACCTATTTTTCCCCTACTATAGAATATTAAACATTTCCTTTGTTTCATAGTTCATCCTTTAGCAGCATGTTTTTAATTTATAAGGGGGCTTGCAGTCAGAGACTTGCTGTGTGAAAGGGGTCACAAATACAAAAGTTTGATAATCACTGCATTAAATATTTTAAGAAGATAGAGTAATATAGCATTGGATTGAGGACTGACTGTCCTATCCAAATTAAACACTACATCATCATTTGTAGGGTTTCCTATGCATGGGTTTTTCTAAACATGAAACAGTTGATAAACTCATGCCAAAAGGACTAAGATACTCATGCGTAGAAATAGTGTGTGTGAATGCCTACAAAATGAGAGCTATATGACTAACCAGGACAAGGATGTGGATGCAATTTTTTTCCTCTTTTTTGTTTCTTACAGAAGGCAGCAAGTCAGACTCTAATCTCACATACATCAGTATAAAGAGTGCAAGTCAGTGGTGCAAGTGAGGTCAAAACCTGACCCTACGCAGAGCATTTTGGTTTGATAAAAATGGATTTTTATGGGTTAGAGTTGCACAATGGACATCTCCCCTGGGTTTGGGTTCATTTTCCAAAGGGGAAGGTCTCATCTAGGGTTAGAGTTCCAAAGGTAAGGTCTTCACAGGTTCAAGTTGGGGTTGCAGAGGGGAGCACTCCCTGGGTTAGGGTTTGGGTTCCAAAGGGGAAGTCTCTTGTTCCCTCATGTGAGGGCTCCAAGGGGGTGTCTCTGAGCAAGGGATAGAGTTTCCAAGAGTATGGCTCTAGGAGCTAGGATTAGAGTTCAAAAGGGTGGGCTCTTAGAGCTGAGTTAGGATTCCAAATGGGAGCAATCCCAGCCCTCAGGTTAGGTTTCCAAAGGGAAGGGCTCTCAGAGCTAGAGTTAGGGATCCAAAGAGGACATGTCTCAGGGATAGGCTTCCAGTGAAAAGTCTCTGAGCTAGGGTTAGGTTTCCAAACTGTAGAGCTCTTGCAGCTAAGTTTAGGGAAGTTCTAAAGGGAAGGTCAGACCCACTTAAAGTTCCAAACTGAAGGTCTCTCAGAACTAGGGTTGGTGTTGCAAATGGGAGGGCTCTCACAGCTAGGCTTAGGGTTCCAAAGGGGAGGTCTTCCCAGGGATAGGACTCTTGGAACTAGGGTTAGGTTTCCAAATGGTAGGACTTCTCAGGATATTGTTAGAGTTCCAAAACGCAGGGCTTCCTAGGCTTGGGTTAGGGTTCCAGAAGGTAGAGCTCTCTGAGTTAGTGTTAGGCTGGGAAGTCCTGCCTTCTTTAATCCTAGGCTTAGAGTTCCCAAAGATAGGACTTCTCTTGATAGGGTAGGCTCCAGATGGTAGGTCTTTCAGGGCTAGGATTACCTTTGCGATTTCTCTTTACAGACAGACATCAACTTTTATTATAACAAAATACAAGTAGCAACCTGACCAACAAATATTTCTAGAGCATAATACCAAATTTGGTTGGGTTGTCTGACTTTCCAAACACTTCCCGCTACTGATTATAATGTCACTATCAGACATGCTCAAATCTACATGATAGTGTCTCACATGGCTGATGCCGTAGGCTTCAACCTACAGGTATTGTGTAAGCCCCTGTGAAGAGGAGAAAGAAGAGAATAGAGGGATAAGAGACAGGGTCGAGGGAAAGAAGAGTGGTCTAGAAAGGGAGAAGTAGATCAGAAGAAATGAAGAGGAAGATGACTAGATAACAGGGAAGAATATATAGAAAAGGGGGAAAGATGAAGATGAAGAAGGAATAAAATAGTGAGAGAACAAGGAATGATATCCCAATCCCACCACCTTATGGTCAGTAGTCACAAAGGCTTCTGCCAAATCTAAAAAAATTAGCACATCCATTGTCCACAGGCCTTTCTCCATTGCTAGGAGGTCAGCCAGGCACCACCTCCCTACCAAGCTTCTCAATAATCATGAGAAGTTGAGAGATTTTGCCCTCTGCCCTGCAGGTTTCCTATCGGCTGTGACATAGTTTCTTAGTCAAAAAGAGTTCACAAGTGAAGAGTTATTTTTAATCTTCACTTACATAAGACCAGCCAAAAGATGTCAAAATAGACTAATCTCTTTTTACATGCACATTTTGTGCTCGGCTCTATTAGTATCATACCATCTGGGCCCACTTTTTTTTCTTTCATCTGACATCAGCAGGCTTCACCATGTACAGCAAATTTCTTTTTATGCGGAGCCTAAATTGGGAAGAATGAGCAGGCCACTGTGTTTTCTTCTCCATTTAAACACCCAAATAAATTCTTACTTATCTTTACCACATGCCACTGAAGAGTCAACATTTTCCTACAGAACCACCAATATAACGGACAATTTTAGACAACATTTAACGATTTACAGAAAGTGCTATTTACTTTCAAAGTAGTGACTTTCACAGCCAGTAGAATGATTAAGCACAAAAAATAATTTCAATCAGCAAGATATTGCCTTCAAGGGCTATGTTTATAAACAAGATAAAGTAAGTAAAATAGAAAAACTTCAGGTTTGACCCAGTTCTAGGATGTTGGGTGTAGAGCCTGAAATTCCTGAATTCATCCTTTCCACTTTATCTCCCCAGCAGCCCCTCTTATCAGCCTTTTCCCAAGTACCTGTACAAGGAAAGAAACAAGCTCAGCTGAGGTTAGCCCTTTGCTCATCAAGGACCAGGTAGTACCCTAGTAAACAGCCACAGTTATAAAATATCAGTAAACCCTTTCATCTTCGTTTTGAACTATTTTTACCAAAAAAATCCCAGGTTTTACAAAACGTATTATTTGTTTTTTCTAATTTCCCCCCATTTTTGTATCAAATATATAAACATAACTTATTTTATTATGAAAATACAATACACTGCATGAGATATATGTATTACAATAATACATTAGTCTCTGTGTATATGTAAAGCTGCCTGTTGAAGTAAGGCTATGAGACGCACACAAACAGGCATCCACGCAAGCTCTGAAGTGCATGAGTGCACATCTGGAGGTACTGATGAATCTCACGCCCACCACATATACATTTCAAGCTGTTAGCAGATAATGGTTTAAATATCTGATGTACTAAAATGGAAAGAAAACAAAAATCAGAATATGTTTCAGAACACAAGGAAGTAGCTGGAAGTTTAAAAACAAGAAAACAGGAGAAAATGATGAAGTTGAGTGTATGTGCTGCAAAAGGTGTGGCCCAATTATTAATGTAAATATTAATAGGCTAATAGTTCTAAGTCTACAAGAGTAAACTGTTTATTCAAATGAAAAGTTTTATTTGGGAATTAGAAATATATTGTTTTCTTAAACTCAGAGGTGGCATTGTGTTTGGAGTTCTGTTTTAGTTCTGCAGCAAATCACATTGAATTCCATTCAAAGCATAAATCTACTGAATATTTTTTCCCATCCACCAAACTAAACCCCGACATTTATCCAGAAAAATGAATAGTTTTTTCCACCGATTTTCCTCTGTTTTTGTTGTAGTAGTAACGAACACTGAAACTCCCAGGAAAAATTAAATAAAGTAAAAACCGAAAATAAAGGACCCTAAATAGTGGAAACCAATATCCAGGCATAAAAATTACACCTACATTCTGAACTGTTGGCATATACAAGTAGTATTTATGCAGACTATAACTATATGTATTAGTATAGGCAGCATTGTTCGTCTATTAAAGTTGTCCAACATTTTCCATTATAAGAGTCTGCTTTCAGTTGCTTAGAACTTTGCTAAATTTTAAGTGTATCAAGTGAAATTTTCCATCCTGTGTCTACCTCTGACTGAATTGGGGTGGGGGGAGAGAGATTTCAGCCAAAAGGGTTCTGCTATTTCTGAGAATGAGGCTAGAGAAAACACCTTATGCCCACAGTAAATATTCTGGTTACCTTCTCTTTGAAATGTTTAGCACCCCACCCACGCCTTGGAACAAGGACTTGCTATTTGGCCGGGGGTAGCCTTTGTGTCAGGGATATGCCTTTTGCCATCCCCAAAAAAATCCACCCACATTTGGCAAAATCATACACCTTGTACAGACCTCCAAAAATTCTGTACAGACTGACCATGCTCCAGTCTTGGGTTAAAAAGGATTCACCATGTGGTTGCAGCTTTAGGCTGCTGGGGGCTGGGCCAGGCACCAGAACTGAACAGAGGGGCTGTATTTCCTGTGTCTGGATGCTCTCCTCCATTGGCTTAACTTGCAAGAGAAAGCCACCTGATTTGAATGCAGAGGGAACAAGAACTAGACCTGCTGAGGAGCAGGCATAGTATATTGGAACAAGGAACCCAGGGTGGCTGGGGGGATGACATGACTGGGACTGGTAGAGGGGAGGGGAAATTGGAGGATTGGGCCAAAAGAAATCTGATGAGGTTCAACAAGGATAAGTGCAGGGTCCTGCACTTAAGACGGAAAAATCCAATGCACCGCTACAGACTAGGGACCGAATGGCTAGGCAGCAGTTCTGCGGAAAAGGACCTAGGGGTGACAGTGGACGAGAAGCTGGATATGAGTCAACAGTGTGCCCTTCTTGCCAAGAAGGTCAATGGCATTTTGGGATGTATAAGTAGGGGCATAGCAAGCAGATCGAGGGACGTGATCGTTCCCCTCTATTCGACATTGGTGAGGCCTCATCTGGAGTACTGTGTCCAGTTTTGGGCCCCACACTACAAGAAGGATGTGGAAAAATTGGAGAGAGTCCAGCAAAGGGCAACAAAATTGATTAGGGGTCTGGAACACATGACTTATGAGGAGAGGCTGAGGGAACTGGGATTGTTTAATCTGCAGAAGAGAAGAATGAGGGGGGATTTGATAGCTGCTTTCAACTACCTGAGAGGTGGTTCCAAAGAGGATGGTTCTAGACTATTCTCAGTGGTAGAAGATGACAGGACAAGGAGTAATGGTCTCAAGTTGCAGTGGGGGAGGTTTAGGTTGGATATTAGGAAAAACTTTTTCACTAGAAGGGTGGTGACACACTGGAATGGGTTACCTAGGGAGGTGGTAGAATCTCCTTCCTTAGAAGTTTTTAAGGTCAGGCTTGACAAAGCCCTGGCTGGGATGATTTAATTGAGGATTGGTCCTGCTTTGAGCAGGGGGTTGGACTAGATGACCTCCTGAGGTCCCTTCCAACCCTGATATTCTATGATTCTATGAAAGAAGCAAATTGGGAGCCATGGTGGGTGACAAAGAATGATTGAACAAGAAGACTGGGAGCCAGATGGAGGTGGGGGAGGAGAGAGTCTGGGAGCCAGAGGGACATGGAGGATTCGTTAGATCAAGGAACCATTAGATCACATCTCAAAAGGAGACTGGGGACCAGTGGGGCAGAGGGAGGAAGTGAGGGGAAACCAATCTGATGAGGAGCCAAGCTGCAGGGGGAGAACAGAGACTGGCTGGGCAAAGAGACGGAGTTGCAGAGCGGGTGGGCGGGAAAGGCGTGGGGGGGAAGATGATTGGATGAGGAACCCAGAGAGAAACTACCCCAATGGTTCCCAGTCCCAAACATAGGGAGGAGGCTGGGGGGGCACGACACAGATTGAACAATCAATGAGCAGCCAGGGTGCGGGGGGACTAGCTGTGAGGAGTGAAGGAAGGACTGGGAGTGGCAGGAACAGGGCAGAAAGGGTCAAATTTGGGAGGAAAATGGGCTGCAGTGTCTTTTCCCACTAGAGAACACTCTCCTCCAAAGCCTGGACTAGATCTCAAGATTCTGGAGTCTCACCCTTCCTCTCCTGTCAACAGACATGTCACACACCCTAGCAGTGTGCATCTCCCAAATAGGTCATGAGTGCTGGTTCACAGAGAGGATTATAAACCTACTAACTGATAGGTGTAAATCAAATGGCAGAGGTCTGAGGTGGATCTACAGATTCTAACCCTGCTCTCTCTACCGATGTGTGTGTCAGTATGATGCTGTGTGATAGGCTTTTGGGGCTTTTTACAGTTTGATTATTAAAATCCAGAAGTTACTCAAAGTTTAGATTTAAAGTAACAGAAGAGCCTCTGAAGGTACTACATGCCCTGACTCACCATTTATACAATAATATTCCAGCAACATGACTTTAATTGTGGTGTTTTGAAAACTTAAAAATCACTTTAATTCTATGGGGGCGGTTTTGCAGGCACCGGGCACTGTAGGGAAGCATTCAATCAGTCAGTTTGTAGCAAGAAGCCTAGAGTAAGGTGGGTGAGTTGTACCTCTGTTTTAAGGAGCAGCCCACTTTGTCTGATAGAATTTAGAATAATACACAAACTCAAAGAAATATACTAGTGTTGCATTGCTACCTTCCAGCAAGAGTATTTGATGTTTTTATTTAATTTCTGTTTCACAGAATACATACAAACAAAAAACGGTGACCCTGTCAGCAAGAACTCAGCCAGCCAGACACCTGCAAAGCCTCCTTCCTACCCCTTTGTCATTGTGGGAAGAACACTCCAAAAACCCTTTCAAACTGATGTAACTGGTAATGTGTCTAGATAGCCATCAAATTCAGGGTATTTTGGATCAAGAAGGGGAGCAAGTTCCAGAATCTTACAGCTCTCTTGGAAACCAGCTGCCCTTTTAAAAAAAATAATAATAATGAGAGGCATTCAGTTTGGGAGCCCCTGCTGACCACAGTATGACACAGGAAGAGAGAATTGTTCAGATATGCCAGTCCCAGGCCATTCCACTCAGACTACTAGAGGCAGAGTTGCAAACTTCACCTATCACTTCAGTAACAGCCTACATGAAACTTGGAGGGAGGAGCACAGGTTGCAGGAAGGAAGAGTCTGAGGAAGGCACCTGTAGTCAGTCTGTCTGCATATGACTGGAATACTAGCTGCCCTTGCAGTCTCTATAAATAGTTTTTAATAAAGAGCCAGTTTAATTTTAGAAACATGGAGTCCTCTCCAGTTATTATCAACACACAGTAGTACATCAAACACTTTAGCTACAGGTCCCTTTCCTGCACTTACCAGTTGTGCATGGTCAGATCGCTCAGAAAACACTGGGTTACTAATGATGCAGCAGAATTCTCAGAGAAACTGTCTTTCCCAATAGCATCCTATCTTTGCTAGGATCCACATAACTTAAAGCTCAGAGCTGGAACAAGCTAGGTATCGGGAGGGCAGGATCTGAATGAACAAAATGTAGATTTTGCTGGAACCCACACCTTTCTCCTTCATTAAGCACCCTTTGTTCCCTTCTTTTCATGAGCTGTGGAACATGTGCAGAGCTGGCATTCCTCAGCTCTGTCTGGTCAGGATCCAGGCAGTAGCACTCCCAAACATTCATCACTTCCCCAAGAATATTTTACCCACTTTGTCCCCTAAAAAAAACCCCTTTAAAAGGTTTTACTACACTTTACTACACTTTAAAAGGTAGATAACTAGGGGAGGGAAATATTCTCCACAAGGGTGAAAGTTTACAATCAACAGGAATTTGTGAAATTCACAAAGTGCTGCCAAGGGACATCTGTCAAACTTCAAAATGGTGGAGAGGAATTTTGTCATCAATTAAAGTATGAATGCCAGTGGCCCAGTCTCACTTTGCAATTAATACAGCCAGTTGAAAAACTGTCTGTGGAAAGGGACAGAAAATATTTTAACTGACTTTTTTCCACACTGGTAAAGCCTCTATAAATCTGGCCTGAAGTCCTTCAAATCAGTTAGAATATCAAGGTTAAAAGCACAAGTGACCAGCAGCAAACCTATAGTGGGGAAACAATGCATTTTAAAAGACTTTTTTTTTTTTTTTTTTTTACTTTTACTGAAATGTTACTTAACCAAGAATAACTACTACTAAGATTTATATCTGCCTTCTAGAGAAGGTCCTGCTATAGAGGGCCGCTGTACAAGCACAAAGTCATGTTGTATAACTACAGTCTTATTCATAGACTGAAAGAACTGGGCTGAGCATAGCTAGGATGCAAAATTACAGTGTACAATAAAGTAGCTAGCACATTTATAAGAAATTATGGTTAAAAAGAACCCTATGTTAATTATAAGGGCCATGTACACAGAACATCTATTGATGAGAACGGACACATCAACGGCAGAATTACCCTACACATCATTTGGTACTTTCCAGTGGTGGAATTTTAGGGGGGAGAAGTGTGAATTGTACATATACTGCAAACAGACACAAATCACACATGTACCCCTGGGGAGATGGAACTGTATGCCTGGTCTTTCAGGTCCAAAATCACCAAGTCTGGATTAGTTAATTAATAAGTACCTACATGTAATATCACACTTTTTATCCACAGACCTCAACATACTTAAAGGAAAACTCTTCGCTGAAAACAATAGCATCTAACATCCTCTTTTTGACCTAGCAACTAGAGAGCAGCATCATTCACTCACACAAAGCCAGTACATTAAAGGACAGAGGTCTCAAGAAACTGGAGTGCTTGACAAATGGCAACTCAGAAAAGAATTTGGAGTCCAAAGAAAAGGCAAGAAGTGCAGCATTCAAGCGCCTCAGATCCTCCAACACCATTTTGGGCCCTCCGTATGAGGGTGCTGCCTGGCCTCCTTTAGCCTATCAGCATGGCTGCCTTAGGGATTCTACTGCTATTGGTTCCTCTGTATATCTGCTTATTTGAAGTTGGTGGGGTATGGAGTGAATATTAACCCAGCTGAGTAACATTAGCTTCTGTGGACATCTGCCCATTTCTGAGGAGACCAGCATCTATTCAGATTTCCCCCCAACAATCTCTGTGCAGCCCTGCCTCTTCATACCTTGGAGCAGATAGAATCAGAAAGCTCTATGTGATGAGGGGATTTTCCCCATCTGACACATAAAAAGGTTCATTTGAAGCTATAATGAAAGAAGAAACCAATGACAAAATGTTGACAGGAAGAAACCTGGAAGGCAATGATAGAGTAACACTGACAGCTAGTCTAGTATTGAGAAGCACACCAAGAGACATGAAGTTACTCACACTACAGGGAGCGAACAGTCCCTCCCTTCAAGGCTCTTGGAACATTGTGTTCTTTCTGGGCCCTTCATTACCACAAATATGCTGTGAAACTTTTGGGAGTTCAGAAGAGCTGGAGAGACTGATTTATGAGGAGAGAGATTAAAAGAGATCAATAAGTGGATCTTGGCTAAATGACAGCTACAGAGTGGGGAGGGGATGCGAATCTATGAATATTTGAAAGGTGTAAACACTAAGGAGAGAGGGTTTATTTAGTGTGGCACACAAGGGTACAATTAGAAGTAATTAAATGAAATCCAGAATGGCAAAATGTAGGCTGAGAAGCTTCCTGACTGAGATCTACTGGCCTGTGGAATAATTTTATCCTGAAAACAGCCTCACTCGGCACATTTCAAACTAAGGAGGATAAAACTTTCGTAAATGTACAGTGGGGAACAATTCTACATTGGCAGAAAGATGGACTAGCTGACCTAATTGGTCTTTTCAATCTTTAGGTCCTCTGACTCACAATAAATCACTAAGCCCTGGTCTACACTATGAGTTTAGGTCGAATTTAGCAGCGTTCAATCAATTTAATCCTGCACCTGTTCACACAACGAAGCCATTTTTGTCAACTTAAAGGGATCTTAATATCGATTTCTGTACTCCTCTCCAGTGGGGGATTAGCGCTGAAATCAACATCACCAGGTCGAATTTGGGGTAGTGTGGACGCAATTTGACGGCATTGGCTTCTGGGAGCTATCCCAGAGTGCTCCATTATGACCACTCTGGACAGCACTTTCAACTCAGATGCACTAGCCAGGTACACAGGAAAAGCCCCAGGAACTTTTGCATTTCATTTCCTGTTTGTCCAGTGTGGCGAGCTCATCAGCACAGGTGTCCATGCAGTCCCAGAATCGCAAAAGAGCTCCAGCATGGACCGAATGGGCGGTATTGGATCTGATCGCTGTATGTGGAGACGAATCTGTGCTATCAGAACTCAGTTCCAAAAGACGAAATGCCAAAATATTTGTAAAAATCTCCAAGGGCATGATGGACAGAGGCTATAACAGGGACCCGCAGCAGTGCCGCATGAAAATTAAGGAGCTCAGGCAAGCCCACCAAAAAACCAAAGAGGCGAACGGCCACTCCGGGTCAGAGCCCCAGACATGCTGCTTCTGTGATGAGCTGCATGCAATTCTGAGGGGGGGTCCCCTACCACTACCCCACCTCTGTCCGTGGACACCTGCAAAGGGGGAGTCTCATGCAACAGGGATGAGAATTTTGGGGTCTAGGAGGAGGAGGATAGCGCACAGCAGGCAAGCAGAGAAACCGTTCTCCCCGACAGCCAGGAACTGTTTATCACCCTGGAGCCAATACCCTCCCAAGGTGGGCTCCCAGACTATGAAGCCGGAGAAGGCACCTCTGGTGAGTGTACCTTTGTAAATATAATACATGGATTAAAAGCAAGTGTGTTTAATCATTAATTTCCTCTGAAGACTTGGGATGCATTCGCAGCCAGTACAGCTACTGGAAAAGTCTGTTAACATGTCTGGGGATGGAGTGGGAATCCTCCAGGGACATCTCCATGAAGCTCTCCTGGAGGTACTTCCAAAGCCTTTGCAAAAGGTTTCTGGGGAGGGCAGCCTTATTGAGTCCTCCATGGTAGGACACTTTACCATGCCAGGCCAGTAGCATGTAGTCCGGAATCATTGCATAACAAAGCATGGCAGCGTATGGTCCCAGTGTTTGCTGGCATTCAAGCAATATCCGTTCTTTATCTCTCTGTGTTATCCTCAGGAGAGTGATCATCCCAGAGAATTGGGGGGCGGGGTTAGCTGGGTTTGTGCTGCACGTTAACCCAAAAACCGCAGCCCCCCCTTTTAAATCGCCAACCCAACGGGTTCTTGATATGGGAAAGGAGGGCGCTGCTTTTTTAAACCATTCCCACAAGTTATGAATGTTGAAGAAGCCAAAAGACTGTGGCTTACCATGGCTGCCTGCAAGCTGAACTCTGTTGCCTGGTCCTGTGTGTGTGATCTCTCCCAACAAACCGGCAGGCCCTCAATATAAGAGGCAAAATGCGACCTTGTACCGAAAGCACATGTGCTATGTCATGTTAACAGCTTGGTTCACCGTGAAAGAGTCTACCCATTGTTCTCTAAAATGTGTCTTTTTAAATACTACTCTCTTTTTTTCCTCCCACAGCTGCAAATGTTTCAACACTCCCCCTATCATCTCCGTCTCAGAGGCCAGCGCAGATAAGAAGGCAAAAAAAACCACACTTGCAATGAAATGTTCTCTGAGCTCATGCAGTCCTCCCGCACAGAAAGAGCTCAGCAGAATGCATGGAGGCAAACAATGTCAGAGTTCAGGAAAGCAGAAAATGAACATGAGGACAGGAGGGACGAGCGAGACAAGAGGTGGCTGGAGCAAGATGAAAGGAGGCAGGATGCAAAGCTGAGGCTACTGGGGGATCAAACGATATGCTCCGGTGTCTGGTGGAGCAGCAGGAAAGGCATGAGTGCACTAGCCAGGTAGGCAGTAAAAGCCCCGGGAACTTTTAAATTTCCTGTTTGGTCACCATCAGCACAGGTGACCATCAGCACAGTCCACTATCACAGGTGACCATGCAGAGTCCACCATCGCAAGAGACCACGCAGTCCCAGATTTGCAGATGAGCTCCAGCATGGTCCGAATGGGAGGTACTGGATCTCATTGCATGTTGGGGAGATGAATCTGTTATGGCAGAACTACATTCCAAGAAAAGGAACGCAAATACATACGCTAAAGTCTCCAGGGCCATGACGGAAAGAGGCTACTCCAGGGACACAGAACAGTGTCGTACAAAAATCAAGGAGCTCAGGCAAGTGTACCAAAAAGCCAGGGAGGCGAATGGGTGCTCTGGGTAACAGCCCCATACATGCCGCTTCTGGCGTGAGCTGCATGCAATTATGCGGGATGATGACACCACTACCCCACCACTGTCCATGGACACCTGCAAGGAGGGAGTAGCACAGAGCGAGGAGGATGAGTTTTTGGAGGACGAAGAGGAGGAGGAGGAGGAGGAGAGTGCACAGGTGGCAAGTGGGGAATCTGTTTTCCCCCCAGCCAGGAACTATTCTTAACGCTGGAGCCAATAGCCTCCCCCTACTCCCAAAGCATGCTCCCGGACCATGACCCTGGAGAAGGCACTTCTGGTGAGTGAGAGCTTGATCGGAGCCACGCAGTAGGGGGTGGGGGGAAACCCAGCCGTGCTGGGCTGTTCGCGTTTAGTTTAAAGGGCTCATCCCTGCTCAGAGCCTCATCAGAGCCCCACAGTGTGTGTGTGGGGGGGGGGGCGGTGAAGCGATCATCCCAGAGATCTTGCAGGCTGCCTGCAAGCTGAATTCTGTTGCCCGGCTGCATGTGATGGCTTACTCACACCAAAGTGGCAGGCACTTCAGTATAAGAGGCAAAATGAGATCTTGTACAGAAGGAACATGTGCTGTGTACTATGAATTGCCTGTTTCACTGAGAAAGAGTGTCCCCTTTGTTCTCTAAAATGTATCTTTTAAAATACTACCCTCCCTTTTTCTCCTCCTGCAGCAGGTGCAAATGTTTCAATGCGGCCCCCATCTACTCCGTCTCAGAGACTGGTCCAGATTAGAAGGCGGAAAAAACAAACTCGGGACGACATGTTTGCCGAGCTCATTCAGTCCTCCCGCACTGATAGGGCCCAGTTGAATGCGTGGAGGCAAACAATTGCAGAGTCGCATAAAGCGTTACATGAATATGAAGAGAGGAGGGACATGCGCGATGAGAGCAGGCAGGATGCTATGGTCAAGCTCATGGGGGAATAAACTGACATGCTCCATAAACTGTGGATCTAATGTGGGAAAGGCAGCAAGACCACAGACTGCCGCTGCAGCCCCTGAATAACCGCCCTCCCTCCTCCCCAATTTCCATAGCCTCCTCACCCAGATGCCCAAGAACATGGAGCGTGGGGGAGGAGGCTACGGGGACCCACACAGTCAACCCCAGATGGGGAGGGATAGCTCAGGAGGTCGAGCATTGGCCTGCTAAACCCAGGGTTGTAAGCTCAATCCTTGAGGGGGCCATTTAGGGATCAGGGAAAAAATTGGGGATTGGTCCTGCTTTAAGCATGGGGTTGGACTAGATGACCTCCTGAGGTCCTTTCCAACCCTGATATTCTATGATTGTACAAGTAGCAGAAAGCTGGCATATCCTAAATTTTGATTTGGTTTCTGGATTTGTCCTTCCCTCCTCCTCCACATGCCTAGCCCAATACCCTCCCTCCCCCATCTAGCTTCTGATTTCTCTCAATGTTTTGTGCAACAAATAATAAAGAACGAATATTTTTAAACAATTGTGACTTTATTTCCTTTCGATATATATATAGGGGGCGAGTAACTTTAAGAGAAACAAACACAACTCTCACACCGTACCCTGGCCAGTAATGAAACTGGCTTTCAAAGCTTCTCTGATGTGCAGCGCTCCCTGCTGCACTCTTCTATTCGCCATGTTCTCTGGCTGGGAGAAACTGGCCGCCAGGCGAGTTGCCTCAACCTCCCACCGCGCCATAAACGTCTCCCCCTTACTCTCACAGATATTGTGGAGCACACAACAAGCAGCTATTACACTTGGAATATTTGTTGTGTTGAGATCTAACCGAGTCAGTAAACTGCGCCAGCACACTTTCAAACATCCAAATGCACATTCTACCACCATTCTGCACTTGTTCAGCCTATAGTTGAACTGCTCCTTACTACTGTCCAGGGTGCTGGTGTACGGCTTCATGAGCCATGGCATTAAGGGGTAGGCTGGGTCCCCAAGGATAACTAGAGGCATTTCAACATCCCCAACAGTATTTTTCTGGACTGGGAAGTAAGTTCCTTCCTGCAGCTGTTCAAACAGACCAGAATTCCTGAAGATGCGAGCGTCATGCACCTTTCCCAGCCATCCCATGTTGATGTCGGTGAAACGTCTTTTGTGATCCACCAGTGCTTGCAGCACCATGGAAAAGTACCCCTTGCGGTTTATGCACTGGCCGCCCCAGTGTTCCGGAGCCAAGATAGGGATATGCGTTCTGTCTATCGCCCCGCAGCAGTTAGGGAACCCCAGCACATTAAAGCCATCCACAATGGTCTGCACATTTCCCAAAGCCACTACCCTTGATAGAAGCTGGTCAATGATTGTGCTGGCTACTTGCAGCACAGCAGTCCCCACAGTAGATTTCCCCAATCCAAACAGATTCCCGACTGACCAGTAGCTGTTGGGCGTTGCAGGCTTCCACAGGGCTATGGCCACTAGCTTCTCAACTGTGAGGGCTGCTCTCATCCTGGTGTCTTTGTGCTTCAGGGCAGGGGATAGCAAGTCACAAAGTTCCATGAAAGTGGCCCTACGCATATGAAAGTTTCTCAGCCACTGGGAATCATCCCATACCTGCAACACTATGTGGTCCCACCAGTCTGTGAGTGTTTCCCAGGCCCAGAATCAGCGTTCCACAGCATAAACCTGGCCCAACAGCACCATGATCTCCCAATTGCCACATGCCGTGCCATCTGTGTCCATGTCGTCATCAGTATAGTAATCGCGCTGTCGTCGCTTCCTTGCCTGGTTTTGCAGGTACTGCACATACTGCTGGATAATGCGCGAGATATTTACAATGGTCAAAACTGCAGCGGAGAGCTGATTGGACTCCATGGCTATGGCGCCTGCATGGGTAATCCTTGAAAAAGGGTGCGAAACGAAGGAGAGCAGAATGGCAGCGGAAGCTGTGCTGTTTGGTTCACGGTAGCCGAACAAAGGCTGAAAATGGTTGTCTTCTGTGGCTTTCACGGAGGTGGGAGCCCAGGACAGACAACATGGAGAAGCTCGGAAGTGTGGCAATAGTGGGAGAGCAGAGTTGGCGGCGGAAGCTGTGCTGCTCGGTTCACAATGGCCGAGCAGAGTTGGCAGCGGAAGCGTTCGATGAGGAAGAGAAAGAGTAGATAGTAGAGATTACATAGGAAAATGAGAGGTGGATTCATAGTAGCAGGAGAGCAGCGGTGCACCGTCTGCTGAAAGCAGTACGGCATCTGCACGCCAAAAAGGTGCGAAACGATTGTCTGCTGAAGCTTTCTGACGACACACACCCAGAAACACCAGCAAGAATGTTTGTACTCCATCATGCACTGGGAGCTTAACCCAGAATTCCAATGGGTGGCGGGGACTGCAGGAACTGTGGGATAGCTACCCACAGTGCACCGCTCCGACATTCAATGCTAGCCTTGGTACTGTGGACGCAATCCGCTGAATTCACATGCTTTAGTGGGGACACAGAAGACCGAATGTATAAAATAGCTTCCGAAAATTTGAATAGAATAATTTCAAAATAATTTTGTACTGTAGACGTACCCTTAGTCTTAGTGGTCCTACAGTTCATGGGTGTACTGCCACTTGAGTTTAGCTCTGAAGGAATAGCAAAATTTGCACCACTCCTTTAGCTGTAAAATGATGATTAGTGATGTGCTTGAGACCCAATAAGATGGCCCAAGTGGGGATAGTAGGTGGTATCCAACGAGCCAGGCATTTACACAGAGCCACAGATCTCCCATACCAATTCTGACCATCATGATTTTTCATTGTTCTCAGAAGTATCATATCTAGAAGGATTTTTCTGAGATTACAAAAGTTTAGGCCAATAGCTTTGCCCCAAACTGTATTTCTTTTTGTAGACACAGTATCTGATGCAGTCATAATGCCAGTACCATAGGTCAAACAGACAAATTTCCAAAACTAGCCAGGGGACATGTAGCTTATTTTAAACTACGTAAGCTTTTCAAGGAAGGAACTTTTGTAATTTCGTCCTGAATAACCCTCAGCAATTGCTGTCAATTAACAGATAAATAATGATCTTGTACACTACACTAAGTAGCAAGATACATCTGCTATGTTTCCCAAAGTAAAATATTTTATTCACAGTTATAGCTTCTATGGTTTTTAATAGGACATTTCCAGAGTGGTTTCCTTAATCAAACTTGAAGTTTACTGGAATCTAATTTAGATTATTAGGTCCCATTCCTTCCCTAATTTACATATAAATATTGTTCTCTTTAAAACATACCATAAAGTTACCTTAAATAAGTAGTCAAATGGGAAAGACTGGAGTAGTCTGAGTAATCTAAGAGATAAAACAATTACTGCTGCCACAGTTCTGTTCCACTAATTGTCTTCGCTTCTTAAACACTTAAGAGAAGGTCCAAAGTTTCAATGCAAACATGTGTTTGCACGTGTGTATGCTCTGTTGAATAGAATATGACAGATCTAGTGAACTGATTGTCAGTATGCAACTGTCTCACCTTTCCTAGATTGAAACTTCCTAAATCAAGAGTAAGGGTTATGCCTTGCAGTGTCATTTTGTCACTCCTCCATTATTCCCATGTCAGCGGGAACAGTAGAAGAATCTGACTAACAGAACAGACATTGCATTAGGATAGGATCTTTTCTTATATGATCCATGAGGTGGTCTTAATGCTGTTAAAAAGGGATGTGAAGGAGATAGTATGATGGGATAACATGATTTTGGTAATTAATTGATCTTTAAATATTCATGGTAAATAGGCCTAATGGCCTGTGATGGGATGTTAGATGGGGTGGGATCTGAGTTACCCAGGAAAGAATTTTCTGTAGTATCTGGCTGGTGAATCTTGCCCATATGCTCAGGGTTTATGCTGATCACCTTATTTGGGGTCGGGAAGGAATTTTCCTCCAGGGCAGATTGGAAGAGGCCCTGGAGGTTTTTCGCCTTCCTCTGTAGCATGGGGCACGGGTCACTTGCTGGAGGATTCTCTGCTCCTTGAAGTCTTTAAACCACGATTTGAGGACTTCAATAGCTCAGACATAGGTGAGAGGTTTTTCGCAGGAGTGGGTTGGTGAGATTCTGTGGCCTGCATTGTGCAGGAGGTCGGACTAGATGATCCTAATGGTCCCTTCTGACCTTACTATCTATGAATCTATATAATCATAAAGAATATAAACTGGTGTGTTGTCACGGTCAAAAAGAAACGACCCTGAGGCTTACAAAAACACAAGAGGGCAGGGAGAGGGAGATTCAAAATACAAATCCAAAACAAAAAAGAAATAAGTTCTGTAAAAAAAAAAAAAAAAGCAGCATTTTATATCTGACATGGCCTGAAAAGACACTGACATGGGAGTGTGCTTCTCTTCTCCTAATGAAGTCTGTTCTCTTAGTTAAAAAACTGCATTGATTTCTGTTTAACTGTATTCCAGCTCGCTTGTGTGCCTCCCCCTCCCTCTCATTCATATATATAAAACACACACATGCACACCCTTTACAGAAAAATGATTTGATATAAATAAAGTATATAAATAAATACAAATAAAATGTTTTTTCTGTAAAGACTTCTTTTAATGAAACAATATTATCTGAAACAATTTTACAGGTTATCACCAAACCTTTCTTCCAAATTGTTTTACTATATTTTTGTCATCTAAATTTCCTGTCTACAGAAAGCTAGACAACGGATTACATTTTGCATATGAAAAAGTCTGCAAAAAAGACATGGAGTTCTAATTTTGTTCAGAAGAAATGTGAAACATCTTTGGGTAAAGAATATTCCAGTACCTGATCCATGCAAGCCCTCTTCTGCATATAGTGATGCAAGCCTCTTCAAGTTATATGTCCGGGATATTTAAAAACAGTTTAGATCATGACAATCTGCTGAGTTCTATGGACTTGTGACATCTTTCCAAAGTGATGTTTTGACATTGAAATGACTGGCAATAATATCTCCCTTGAAGAATGTGCATGTACTTTATTTAGTGAAAAAAAATAAGTTTCTCAGCCATAGTTACAGTATTTTACTGTAAGTCTGTTCTACTCAAGGGGTCTGTTAATAGTGTTCCAATATGCTAAGGGGCTGTTATAAAGAGGACTGTGATCAATTCTGCATGGCCTTTGAAGGCAGAATAAGATGTAATGGGCTTGCTCTGGAGCAAGAGAGATTAGGTATCAATCCATGTGGTAAAGTTAAATAGCAGTATATGCAAAAGGGAACCACTTTTATACAGTGTAATTACTTTGTGGAACTCACTGCTGTAGGACATCAGTGAAGCAAATAATTTAATAAAATTCAAGAAAAGCATAAGATAGGTATATGAATTAAATGGCTAAAACCTGAGGTCTTCATCTCAATTTCTACTCTTATAGAAAACAAAAACTGGGATTTGCATGAGTAGGGACATCAGGATTTGGACCAAGAACAATACCATCTAACTATACAGGATACAATTAAATTATACAAACTATTAAGCCTGATGTTTTAGTGGTTTAGGGCATATATTGACCACCATCCTGAACCAGAAAAAAATAAAATATTCCACCCACTACTGCCTGCACCTCCACCAGGGTAAGTATTGAACAGTTAAGTGAATTACTTGGGGTTGGCAATATGCCCTCCTCTGAAGCTTTAGTATAAGCTATTGTCACTAAGCTGTTGGAGTACAGTGACCACTGGGCTGTTCCATCGTGGCTGTTGATTTTGTTTTATCGAGAGTGACTCAAGAGAGCCAATACGTCCTCCTTTCCAGCTCACTCTAGTGAGAATGTGGAGTGTGAAAGGAAACAATTGTTTTCATGATGTCACTTTTCTAAAAAGAGTGAGAGGGCTAGGGGACAGAGAAGGTTGCATTGGAAGAAAGGTTGTGATCAAGGGGGTCTGCCCACGTTTGAATTTGCGTACTCTTGGTATGTTGTCTTCATGCAACTTGCCCAGAGGTGTAGAAAAAGAAAATCATGGGGAAAAAAGTCATTGTGAGCATTATCAGCATCTGACTTGCCCAGGGTGGAAGAGATAGTAGAGAGCAAAGCAGATCTCAGTATCTTTTGTTTTGTATGACTGGGGTTATTCACCCAGTGTACAATTTGTTCAGACATAGGAAATAGAAGATGAGCAATAACAGTGGTGCCTTCTCGCAAATCTAATTACTTTGGAGAGCACCAGGCCAGGAAGTTTATTGAAATATAAAAAAGACAAACTTTACACTATATCTTGAACATCTCATTTCTAAAGACCAATTAAGGCTCACATATAATCCCTTATCAGGTATAAGTAACCATGCTGTGTTATACCAGCCTGAATCCAGTTTTTCAAGGTTACACTTTTCACCACACCTGCTAAACATTTCGAGTCCTTTCCTTCAAGGACAGCGCATCCAAGGCCGTAGATACAGGCTATAAATCTAGTTTATATTCCTTCACTCCCACAACAAATGTCACAGTCTCCTTCAATCTGACCCAGAGATGCATACAACAATGTGTATGTTAACACAGTAACCAGACAATGCGCAATTATTTACTAGTGTCATCCCGATCACCACTAAAATTCTTATGACTGTCACCAACAAATGAACTAGTTTCCTCCTTAAGGTCCCAGTTCTGCAACCCTTACAGTGAGTATCATTTCAGTGGAACTACCTGCATGAATAAGTAAACTCACTGACTAATAGTGCAGAATTATTTTAGGTCAGATGGGCTTCATACTGCAATGCTTTTTTAATTAAAATTTCTTCATTCTTTACTATGTTGATTTTTTACATTTTATAACGTAAAAATCAGTACAAATTTTAAAATATTCTGCAAAAAACTATTGTTCACATCCTTCCAGGACACTGAAAAAATAGCTAGAAAGTCCAGGGTAAAGAAAGCATAGGCTACTGTACCAAATAGCAAGAAACCTACTTATCAGCTCACCTTACCTCTTGGTGAGCGAAGATTGCTTGACCCATTCCAACACTTCTATCCTTTGTAGTGTCAGCTCTTGCATCTGTGACAGATTCAACAACAGATGTAGCCTCTTAATTTTTACAACTGCTTAATGCTAAGATCTAAAATCAAACTGCCTAAACATTTCTGTGAAATCCTTTACCACTCAGAACACAACAATAGATTTCTGGTCCTTTAAGCATGCAGTGTAATCGTTCTTAAATGACCACTTAAGAGACCAACAGCTGTCAGTTGCTTAAATGAGCGATTCTCTAACTAAAGATTGATCAAAAATCATACTGAAGTTTTACAGATACCTTAAAGTGGTTGCTTGATACAGAGGGTTGCCTACTAAGGTGCTCATTGGTATATAGTGACTCTATACCTAAGTTTTCTTAGACATAGGCTCAGGGCCAGATTTTTTAAAGGTATGTAGGCCTTCAGATGCTGATAGGATTTTCAAAATGCCAAGGCACCTATCTCCCATGGAAATCAATGGGAGTTGTATGCCTAAGTACCTTTAAAAATCTGTCCCTCTGTGTTACTGTGTAACTTCATACCCATTTTTAGAGTAGCATTTATTTTCAGCAATGTCTCTTTTCAAAGTTTACCTATCATTAATATGGACAACTGTCTGCCAGGAATGGTGCAAGACCATTGATGACAAAGCAAAAAACTTTGTCCCACTACTAGCCTCTGAACCATTCAGTCCTTCAAATGTAGTTCTTCATGGAGGGCTATAAACCCTAGTCAGCCATCTCTTCAGGTTACTGAAAAAAGATGTGCACAAACATAAATCAAGTATTACTAAGCTGTGTGCTTACCATTGTCATTAAATAGCATTGATATCCATTACATCTTTTCCTCATTTGTCTATTTTGATCCCAGTCTTACACTGTAATCAGCATGGGAGGACTGCTGAATCTGCACAAAGCCCTGCTGAAATCAATAGGACTTCCTCATACACAGGCAGCAGTCTGACCCCAGGGATCACAGTGCAGAATCAGTGGCTTGGATTGTAAGCTCTTCAGGGCAGAAGTCTTCTATTCATAGCTGTCTTAAGAGTGCCTACTACAGTCTGCTCTGAATAGGATTTTATATGTAATAAATTAATGTGTGTAAGGTAGTAAATAATAAGTCAGGCCAAACATCTTACAAATACTTAAAATTACTTTTTGAAGAATTCAGAATTATCAGATAAACCATGTCAATACACAAAAGGCTGAAAAAATCTAGCCATTAAGTCCCTGATCCAACAAAGCAATTAAGTATGTGTATAACTTTAAGCATGAGTAGACTCACTGAGCTGAATGGGATTACTTACATACTTAAAATTTATACTGCATTGGACCATAAAGTCTAAGAAGAGTTTTTTATTGTGTTATGTTTGTAATGAAAAAAATGAATGACGTTGCCTTGGTCATATAAGCCTCAACCCATCCTGCAATCCTTATACATGCAAAATATGCACAGAAGTTCAATGAGACTGTCTAGGACATGTACAAAGAATCAGAACTGGAAGGGACCTCGAGAGGTCATCTAGTCCAGTCCCCTGCACTCAAGGCAGGACTAAGTATTATCTAGGTGACTACATACTACCTAAAAAGCCACAGTACGCAGGTAAAACTTTAGCTATTTTCAAGGACCACGCACATAGGTCTGACAAACCATAATTTATAATTTGTGTGAAAAGAGGATTTAGAGGGGAGAAATTGTTCAGTCTTAAAATTTTGATCTAAGCGGCCCTAAGAAGATGCTTTCCTGTTAAGTCATTTTTTTCTGATTAGCTACAAAAGCCATTGTTTGAATCCAAGTGTAACCTTGTGGTTATGGCCCTGGGATAAAACTTGAGACTCAAGTCTCAGCTCTACAAGTGTTTTATGACTTATGCATGGGGCCAGACCAAATGATCCTAATGGTAACAGGTTTTGATACCAGAAGGGACCATTATGTTGCTCATCCACACACATAATGGAACTGAAGACGCATTTAGGAGGGGGCAAGCGTGTGGATGAGCAACATACAGCTGCAAGCACAAAAGCTTTTCTATGACCTTTTCCAATACTGGTCTTATTATTAGGTACTGTTCAATTAGGCATCCATTTTTTTGCAGCATAATGAATCAGGCTCTTTTCTGAAAGACATACAACAATATTTGTCTTACTCAGTTGCATGTTTAGAGTATATCATTTGAAAATGTATCACACATTGCTTAGCATAGGTCCATGGTTTAGGGACCTAATTATGTTGAATGCGCATTATCATACAATTAGATGTCCATGCCCTCAGACCTAGCATTTACTTATTTCTCTACGCTCATTTATGCACTTAATAGACCCTAAACCTGGTGAGAAGAGCTTTTCAGAGCCTGCTCTAAAACAGAGTCCACACCCTTTGGAGTCATATATTCACTCCTTCAGGGAATCTGACAATCAAAGGATAGCAAGTCTCAGCTCAAGCCCTCTCTCCAGGCTTGTCTGCTCCTGGGGTTCCTCCATCCAGACTGCTTAGCCTACTCCGCAGATACTCAACTCCAGACAGCCACTCACCACCTTTATTCCAACAGGATAGAGTGAGCTACTTGTATTAGAGAGTGTGCAGAATCCACTAAATCCATTCCCAGTGGGAACACCACATTTTAAACAGGATGGGGTGAGTCAGGCAAATATTGCCAGCCTGTTACAAGTCTTTGAATACTATCTATAGAAGGTGCTAAAATGCATGGCAAATGTAATTTCATGCACAGTTACATTAGCAATTGCTATTTATTTTAGATGTGCATCTGCTTGATAATGTAGCCACTGGAAGAGACTGCCTAGGTTTATTAAGCTGTGCTTGCAAAGCCAACTCTTCCAGAAGAAGTTGCTCTCCATTCTGTCCTCCATGGTGTTTATGGATGGAGTTGGTTTATATTTCATAAAGGCAGCATACAGTTTCCAAATTTATATTGTGCTGATTTTACACTCTACAATACTTCTTAAAAAGCATGCAAGGCAGCTTCTGTTTTGGAGTGAAAGCAGATGTTCTGGAGGAAGACAAGATTAGTAAAGAGCTCAAATGCCAAAAACTTTCATTTTTAATTCTAGGAAGCTTAATTGCAAGGGTCTTGCTCCAACCTATTTTTCTGTTCAAGTACACTAAAAAGTTAGTAGAAATGACCTTAGAATCAATCATTTATATAAAGAAAATAGATTGAATGGAGGGTGAGATGAAAGCGGATCACACAGACCGTCAATGGAATAAATAGTAATAGAACTCAGGTATTCTTGAGTCCCTGTCCAGCACCCTATACAATACCTCTGTGTCTGTAATTTTTAAGAAGTTGAAGATCCTCTGTCATTTAGTATTGGAGATGGCAACAGAAACTAGCACTAACGTTGAAATGACAAGTTTTATTAGTCCTGCAGAATACATGCTAAATCACTAGTCTCCTTGTAAACCGTAGCAGTGAGTTTGTGGATGAGAGCAGGCCATATGTCATTTTTGTGAAAATTATTATTTGTTTGTGATCCTCATAATGGTTTATTGACTTATCCCTGGCTTCACTTTACTTCCATTATCTGAGGAAACTATTTTCTTATAAGTTACTGGTAAATGAGTTTTTGAATAACGAGGACTTGGGGAGAGATGGGGGAGGAAGTTAGAGAAAGCCGGGGGAATAATTGAAGAGGTTCATAATGCATGCTGGTTTTCTTCCCAAAAACAACAACTGCTGAATTTCCTGTCTTCTGTCTGTGCTGGAGAAAATAAACAAAGCCCCACTGTGTAGTGTTAAGATATTATTACGCTTATAAGAAGTGGCAGAGCAGCTGCTAGACTCATTAAATTAAAGACAGTAGCAAAATTTGATGGATCCTAATTTGTACAATGATGAGTTCTGAATAAATTGCTAAATGTCCCTCTCTGTGTTGGTTATGTTTTTTACTGCAGTTCCTCATTCCTTCCTTAATCTCAGGGTAGACATGTTACACCAAGGAGTCCAGATAATTGCCACCCTAGGAAATGGGGTTATGGGCCTGACTAAATTCAGACTATTTTATATTTTATGGAAAGCACTCTCTAAAGGGGGGGGATTTTCACTCCCAAATGCATTTCATGTGTCATGCCTAAATAACATTTCCTGTTCATAAGAAAATATTTTTCCTGCAGTATTTGTAGTTTGCCTTCTAACACAGCTTGGATGTAGGAGTGCATGAATTTCTTCTATTGTATATGACAAGTTAGGGAAAGTTGCTCATTTGCCAATTTAAAATACTGGGATTCTGATCATGCTGTTGAAAGAGTGGAAAAAAGTTGTGAAATGTATTTACAGAGTCATGCAAAACAATCTGCTGATCATCCCTGACTACATGATTATTTTTCAGTGCTCTAAAGTGTGGTGGGTGCTGTATAAAGAGACATGAGTTGAAATCCTGACTCCCCTGAAGTCAATGGCAAACTCCCTGTCAAGGTTCCTTCCCCACTTTGAACTCTAGGGTACAGATGTGGGGACTTGCATGAAAGACCCCCTAAGCTTATTCTTACCAACTTAGGTTAAAAGCTGCCACCACCAAAGTGTTACCCAAAGAACAGGGGAAGTGCCCACTTGGAAATGTCTCCCCCGCAAAATATCCCCCCCAAGCACTACACCCCCTTTCCTGGGGAAGGCTTGATAAAAATCCTCACCAATTTGTACAGGTGAACACAGTCCCAAACCCTTGGATCTTAAGAACAATGAAAAAACAACCAGGTTCTTAAAAGAGAATTTTAATTAAAGAAAAAGGTAAAAGAATCACCTCTGTAAAATCAGGATGCTAAATACCTTACAGGGTAATCAGATTCAAAACAGAGAATCCCTCTAGGCAAAACCTTAAGTTACAAAAAGACACAAAAACAGGAATATCCATTCCATTCAGCACAGCTTATTTTATCAGCCATTTAAACAAAACAGAATCTAACGCATATCTAACTAGATTGCTTACTGACTTTTTACAGGAGTTCTGACCTGCATTCCTGCTCTGGTCCCAGCAAAAATGTCACACAGACAGAGATACTCTATACATGTACTCCTGTTCCCTGGGTGCAATAAGAAAATGGGGGCATCATCCGCACCTACATGCTAGACAAACAGGGCATAGGACTGTTGCCAACCCTGTTGTAAAATCACACTGCTTTATGACAATATATGTCAACAAAGACTTGCTGATACCTCTAAGGATTAGGATGACAAGCAGTCGGTGCACTGTAGATTGCACAAGAATGGGAATAAGATGAAAGTACCAATCCTTTGACTTTTGGGGGAAATAAATCTCCCCATTCATATTTCATTGCCAGCAAGTGAGACATTGACTGAATAAGTCAATTAAAATTAAACTTCAAAAAAGTTCTTAGAAATGCCAAAACACCACCACAAAAGATGCCAATCAACAATGAGCCTCATGATCTCTCTCGCATTATAAATATTCAGTAATATCAGAGGGAATTAAAACAGTTTTGTTGCTAAGTAAGACAGGAAGACTAGAAACTCTGGGCTGCATATTTCTGAGACAAAGTGGAATAATGCAGTTAATGCAATAGAGACCAGATTAGGTTTGCCTCATATTGTAAGCAGTTATAATCTATGATCAGTACAGAAAATGAATTTACAGGTTTGATACATTACATGCTCAGACATTATAAATATTCTATAATTATAATGGGTCATTCATTTAAGGCTCTGAAGCTCCGGTTTAGGGATCTGGGGTTTAAAACCCTTTGCCAGGAGGTAGGAAAGTAAGCCACATGGAATGGTCTGAACCAGGAACAGTTTAGAATTTTCTGCCAGTGAATCCAATTTCCTTCAACTTATTAAGACTTTCCCTCAATCTAAACAAGCCATTGTTTGCAAAGCTTTTATAGACAAGCTGGGGAAGCATATTTGGAAAACAAAGGACATGTCAATTGTGGGCGACATGAATGAACTCCTCGAAATAACAGCGGTGTCTTGAGATTACATTAAAAGGTATGTGAGCTGGCTGTAAAGCATCCCCATAAAAATGATGCTTCAGCCTCTATTCACCATGTCTGACTGGCTTCCCAAGCTTGAGAAGTTTCATTTTAACTCTTAAATACTACTTTTACACAGCTGGGTAGAGGAAAGAGACGCGGGAGAGAAGATTCACATGTAGCTGGAACCTAGCTAGTTAACAATATGGCTCAAAACAAAAGCATCCAGCAGAGGAAGGAAATCTGTTGACAAAATTTCCTAGTCTACAGTCCCACCACTAAGACTTGAAACTTGATAATACAGGACTGGCTGGTTAGCAATGACAACTGTTGAAAAAACTGGCCTACGAGACTATTTCAGCTTCCTTCTGGCCACTGAATCTATGCTGCTACACATGAATTAGGGATGGGAGAAATCAACCAGAAATCATTTCATAGGTGTAAGAACTGCACTCTCTCTATAGAGATGGGCCCATGCCAAATCCCTGAATCCAATGTAGGATCCAAGCTTTGCATCTCAGGCCTATTATATGAATTGCATATGGTACAAGAGGCCTTGAAGAAGAAAGAAGGAGGTGTTAGTACCAGATAGTAAATATTAACCTTTTTAGTCTTTTACTGCATATTAAAATCATTCTCATTAACTACTCTTTCAGAATCTTTTACAATATTAACAAGGAACATGTCTGAGTTCTAAGGCCCAGAGCATTGGTTCTTAACCTGCGAGTGACCTGTATTCAGGAATTTAATGTGGTTGAGTGTTGGGATATAGCTAATTATCCTCAGCATCTAAGGTCTGAGGGAATCCAGGGAAAAGACCTCCCTCAAACTAATAAATGATGTCTCTGCAGAAGCATGTTATAAACAGAACTAGGTGATTAATAAGAAACACTTGTTAATGCAGGTGGGTTCTGTAATGGATGAAATAATGACCCATTGAAAGGTGTTTAAATCATAACATGTTGGTTATCATAGCTTTTAGTAATAAGAATGGAATTAAAGATTCCTTTTTGCTCAATCAGGTAAACGGAGGGTCATAAAAAAATATGACTTAGGAAAACAACACAAACTTAGAGGGGGAAAACTCTTTTCCCCATTTTTCACATAAAAATGCATGTGTTACCCCCTATAAATGAGAAGTCTCGGAAGTCAGGGTGGGGAATGCAGAGTGCCAGCATCCTGCTGTCTATGTCTACACTGCAGTTAGATACCATGGTTTACCTAAGGTAGCCAGGCGGCTGGTTTTCCACCAGAATGCCCAGTCAAAAAGGGACCTTTGCAGCTCTGGTCAGCAGAGCTGACCAGGCCACAAAAAGTCCAGTTGGCCACAGCAGCCACCTCCACGTAACTCCTGGAAGCGGCTAGCATGTCCCTTTGGCGCTAGGTGCAGGGACGGCCAGAGGGGTGGCTTCACACACTGCCCCTGCCTGAGCCGCAGGTGCCACCCCGAGTGTCAGCTCCACAGCACCCATTGGCCAGAAACCTGAGAAGCGCCACCTGGAGTGTGCACCCCAAATCCCCTCCTACACCCCCATCTCCTGCCCCAACCCTGAGCCCCCTCCTGCACCCCAACTCCCTCCCAGATCCTGCAACCCGTCCTGCACCCCAAACCCCTCACCCCCGGAGTTCTCACCCCCTCCTTCAACTGCAAATGACCTGGTCAACTGACTTGGCTTGCAGGACTGTAAAATTGCAGTGTAGCTGTTCAGGCCTGGGCTGGAGTCCAAACTCTGGGATCTCACAAGGGGGAGAAAAAACTCAAGCCCAGGCTCCAACCCAAGCCAGAACAACTACACAGAAGTTTTACAGACCTGCAGCCGTGCCTGAGTCAGCAGCTCGAGCCAGCAGCTCTTGTGCCATGGTCATTTATTCCAGTGTAGATGTGCCCCTAGTGGACTGCAAGGTTATTACATGCTTTACAAGATCTGGTCAACTGCTCACAAGATGTGATAGGGCTACACTCAGATACTATAGCTGGCAGATTACTCTCTCTGCCAGATATTTGATGTAACAGTACCACAGAGCCTGCTGACCATCTCTAGCAGGCTGCATCTGCCCCACTTCTATCAAAATAGGAAGTGGAGGCGGGGTTTGGGGGGAGGACAACAATAAACCCAGCTCACTTGCCACAGTTATGATGAAAGCCTTGTCTGTGCAGGAAGTTTAATAAAATCAGTTTTTAAACTGATTAAACCAGTGCCAACTCCTACATGGAAGCAATCAATTTACAATAGACATATCTATTTATCTTAAATTTATAAATTAAGAAACATCCTGCATATATCCTTCCTGTTTAGCTTTTAGAGGGGTAGGGTCAAGACACAAGCATACATTCTTTCAGAGCTGGAGGAAGAAATTTTGAAAAGGTCAGCCTCTTATTTTTGTGACAGCAAAAGTTTTCCCACACACAGTTCAGTTACAAATTCAAATCTCAGAATTTGCACCTCCTACCACCGGTTTTCCTGTGTAATGTGGGTCATTAGAGGCTCAGCTCCTCAGATTTGTAACTGCAGATTTTGTGAGCACAAATTATATTTGTTACATGGGAGACTTGGCCTCGGAACTCATATCACCATACTGTTCTTCACATTGTTATAGTGCACTTTCTGAAGAAACTTGCAGCTTTCTAAACAGGAAAATTCCCCAAGGGAAGAGTTATTAGAATACTAGAGGAACGGATTTTCAACAAAGGCTATTTATTTAAATTCACTGGAGGAGGGGGGAGAAAATCCTATTAGCTAGCTTACAACTTATAAGACTTCAAAAAGGGATCCTTTGAAGTTTAGGAAAGGCCTTTGAAGTGACCAAATATGTAAAGGGAAGTTTAAAGAATGTGTAGTGCAGGATGCCAAAAAGATCCATAGAGAATTTCTATAAATTGAAAGATACAATGGTAACTGCATTGAACAAGTGGCATTCTACCAAGCATGTAAAATTAGCACTTGACACCTCCACAATCAGAGTAAACTATAACCAAGTGTTGTGAGTTTCTAACAGGGACTGACCCTTTCAGGAGTTAGGAAGCTGGACAGAGCACCTGCTTTCCAGAGCTAAGGATGATCAGGCTGAGCTAGGCACTGCTTTTGATCGGTACAGTTACAGATTTTGAAAACTCTGGAATTAAGTCTCAGAGCCCATAGTTTTGGGTTTTTCTATAATCAGAGTCTAAAGGGATGCTCTTTTGAATGCTCTTCTGTGGATTTTATGGTTTTCCACTGTATTTCCTTGAATGGGAAAGATTCTCTTCAAATGCAAGTCTAGGACTGAACAGGATTCAAGACACTCGTGTGAGAGCCAAAAGCTAAGTTACAGGAAGCTGGTAAGACTTTTTTGGTTGACCACCTGATATCTACCCACATCCTCAGAGGTTCTGGACCAATATTACATATGGAAAGAAGCATGTCTCAGTGTGTTTTATAAGTTTTATTAAGACTATTTAAACACAATCAAGCTATTGTGAATATTAAATGAGTATGTGAAGCAAAATCAGTCTCAACATTGCACTGGAATTGAATGATCAGTTAGCTCAATAAATTAAATGATTACAACCCCTTCTGAATTCCAAGAAGGGATCAAAAGAGATGGCTATCCATTTGGTGGTTGTCCCAAACTAAAGAATTTTACCAAAGTTAATCAGATCTAGCGTTAGGAGTTAGCTAAATATTTTGCTACTGAAGCCAAGCTGCCTTAACCACAACCTCAGAGCCAACCTCCTTAGAATTAAATTCTTGTGTGGTGGCCAACTGTTTCCTTTCTCCCTACTCCGCAGAGGTGATAGAACACAGATTAACAATTCACTTGGATATGCAGAAACTTGACAACCTCTATGTACCCAAGTTTACGTTTCTTAGTACTTAAAAACAGAGCAGACTCTAATCAGCATCTCAGAGATATTCAGGCCTATTTAAGTGGAGGGAACTTTTGTTTCTGAACTTTATGGATGTCCATACACAGCCACACAAAGTTTAGGGTGTGAAGAGATAAAGACTGGAATGTCTCCCAGCTAACAAGACAAAAATAGAAAGAGGAAAAATAAAGGTAAGGTGTTTGTGAACTCTTCAGTTGTCAGCCTTCTGGACTCTCATAGTGCAAGAGCTGGAACCTCAGACAAGGAGCCAAAAGGTGATGTTCTTCAGGCACAGTGTGTCTCATTATCAGGCCTTCTTTGGGTGCAGGGAGACTGGTCAAATGCTTGCTTAGCCTCTATCTTGACTTACTCTCCCCAAGGTGGCTGGACTTTACAGACTCTGGAACAATGCTCTTCTCTCAGGTGACTTATTGACCTGAAAAGTGAAGGTTTCTCAGTTATACACTTTATTCTTATTATTGTTTGCTAACTTTGCTTATTCCACCTTGTCGTGCCTCCCTCCAAAGTCTTCAGGCAATATCAGCCACAAGGCCTACCTGGGAGTGATGCCACTTGGTCCACTAAGGTTTGAGTTAGGTCATCCTTAACTAGTATCACTTTTAGGGTGAGCCTCACTTTAAAAATTTCTCAAATAGTCTTTCATATGCAAAACAGTGAGTAACTCTGTGACACATCCCCCACCCCACAAAAATTACAGACAGAACATGTGACCATTAAGGACACTGACATCGTTTTATTCAGGTGCAAAGGTCTTCACATGACAGGAGGTCACCAATTTATGGCAAGTTTGACACAACAATCCTAAAAGACCTTTCAACCTCTTACTTGACATTCATCCATCAGTCTTAAGATGTCTAAACTCACTTTTTATCACTGTTGTCCCTCTCACCAACAAAACAATTTACAGTCCTCTTTCTAATTTGGAACTGGGCTACAAGTCAAACAGCTTATCTTTGGAAATTTTAATCTTGATAGAGGTAAGTAGTCAAGATGAAGCCCATTTAAGAAAGAAAAATTGTATTCCCATATATGCTATTGCTCTCACGCTCACCATCAAGGCATCCCCCTCAGCTTGCACTTGTGCCCATTGGATTCCTGCTGCCCATGACTTTGGTTCCAAATGAGACCCTGATGACTGTTTGGATGGGATGTCTCATTTCTTCTCGCTAAATCTTAGCCATCAGGAGTACCCTGATCCATATTCATGGCACCTCTTTAAAGTGGTGCTCAACTCCAAAGCCATCTCAGATCCAGAGCTTTTCTGAACCTTTGAGCACTCTGGCATCAAGCTGCCAAGCCTCACAAAAGTATTCAGAGAACTCCGACCTGTCAAGGAGGCTGACAGTGTGGAAAGACCACAGCACTTCTGCCATTAGAATCATAGATTTGTAGGACTGGAAGGGACCTCAAGAGGTCTTCTAGTCTAAATGATGGAGACTGCACAACTTCCCTCAGCAATTTATTCCAGTGCTTAACCACCCTGACAGTTTGGACATTAGGAAAAAGAACTTCCTACCTAAACTGTCCTGGCTGAAATTTAAGCCCATTGCTTCTTCTCCTATCCTGAGAATTTAAGAACTATTTTTCTCCCTCTTCCTTGTAACAACCTTTTATATACTTGAAAACTGTTCTCATGTCCCCCTCTCAGTCTTCTCTTTTCCAGACTAAACAAACTAATCTTCCCTCATAGGTCATGTTTTCTAGATCTTTAATCATTTTTGGTTGCTCTTCTCTGGATTTTCTCCAACTCTCTCCACATCCTTCCTGAAATATGGCACCCAAAACTGAACACAATACTCCAGTTGAGGCCTAATTAGCTCAGAGTAGAGCAGGAGAATAACTTCTGGTGTTTTGTTTACAACACTCCTGCTTCTACATCCCCGAATGAGGTTTGCTTTTTTTGCAACCGTGTTAAACTGACACTCTGTACCTTGGGGGGAACACCCTGCACCCTCATGTTCATCCTTCCAATGTGATTGTGTGTATCAAATGCAAAGTTTGTCACGCCGGGTGTCTTCAGAAGGCTCATGATGCCCTGAGCATTGTTGTTATAGTAATATTATAGGTTGTAATTTCATGTATATAGTTTGAGGCTGAAAATGTGTCTTCATGGCTTAAAACAAGCCCAGGCAAAACTCTGCAAGAGCAGAGGGGCAGTTCACACCTCATCGGGGCATGTATGACCAACCCAGCCCAGCCTCACAGGAACAAAGGACACTGGCTTAGGCAACAACAAAGGATCTGTTGGACTCTCAAGTGAGTCACCCCCACCCCCTTCCCTTGGTCAGTTTTGGGACTACAATGAGGTAATGCTCACCTGACTCTGAAGGGGGGGGGAAAGCCCAGAGGGAAAAAAGGACATGATAAAAGGGAGAGACGTTTGACATGCTCTCACTCTCTCTCTCTTCCACCTCCATCTACAGACACCACCACCAACCAACTGAAGTGCTGATCAAAGGGGAAAGCCTGGCTGAAGGGCAACCAGCCAGCCTGTGGTAAGAAGCATCTAAGTTTGTAAGGGCACTGAAAGTATTAAGATCAGCTTAGAATGAGTTTTGCTTTTATTTCATTTGACCAAATCTGACTTGTGGTGTTTTGACTTATAATCACTTAAAATCTTTATAGTTAATCAAATGTGTTTGTTCACTCTGACGCAATGCATTTGGTTTGAAGTGTGTCAGCGACTCCCCTTGGGATAACAAGCCTGGTACATATCCATTTCTTTGTTAAACTGACAAACTCATACAAGCTTGCAGCGTCCAGCGGACATAAGTGGACACTGCAAGACCGAGGTTCCTAGGGTTGTGTCTGGGACTGGAGACATTGGCTAGTGTCATTCGGTTGCATAATCCAAGCAGCAGCTGGCCAAAAGTGCTCACTCACGTAGCTGGGAGCAGCTTATATGCTAGAGGCTGTGCATGAACAGCCCGGGAGCAGGGGTTCTCACAGCAGAGCAGGGTAAGGCTGGCTCCCAGAGTCAAGGATTGGAGTGACTTAGTAGATCACTGGTCCCGATAACACCAGGGGAACGTCACATACATTGTTGACTAATATTTAGCTTGTGATCCACTATGATCCCCAGATCCCTTTCTGCAGTACTCCTTCCTAGGCAGTCATTTCCCATTTTGTCTGTGTGCAACTAATTGTTCCTTCGTAAGTGGAGTACTTTGCATTTGTCCTTATTGAATTTCATTCTATTTACTTCAGACCACTTCTCCAGTTTGTCCAGATCATTTTGAATTTTAATCCTATCCTCTGAAGCACTTGCAACCCCCCTCCCAGCTTGATATTGTCCACAAACTTTCTAAGTGTACTCTCTATGCCATTGTCTAAATCATTGATGAAGATATTTAACAGAACCCGGACCCTATCCTTATGGGACCCCACTTACTTCCAGCTTGACTATGAACCTCTGTTAAGTAGCTGGAAAACCATTCTCAGAGAGAAGTTATGCACCCACCTTACAGTGACTCCATGTAGGTTGTATTTCCATGGATGGGTTTATGAGAATGTCATGCAAGATCTTATCAAAACCCTTCCTAAAGTCAAGATATGCCACACCTACCACTTGCCCTCATCCATAAGGCTTGTTACCTGGTCAAAGAAAGCTATTAGGTTGGTTTGGCATGATTTGTTCTTGACAAATCCATGCTGACTGTCACTTATCACCTTATCTTCTATGTGTCTGCAAATAGATTGCTTAATTATTCATTCCATTATTTTTCCAGGTACTGAAGTTAGACTGGACTGTAATTCTCTGGGTTGTCCTTATTCCTTTTTATAGATGGGTACTATATTTGCCCCCTTTCCAGTCCTCTAGAATGTTCTCAGTCTTCCATGACTTTTCAAAGATAATCATTAACAGCTCAGCTCCTTGAGTATTCCATTAGGAAAGGCTTCAGATGGTTCTGATATACTCTGAGACTGTTTGGGAAAGGTTGCACAGATGGAAAATGAGGTCTTTTCAGCCTTGGTGAGGGGCAAATATCCTGGTCTATGACTGATGTTCTCTTGTCAAAGGAAGTGAAATATTACAAGCCTGAGCACTGAAGATCCACCAACAGAGATCCAACATGGCATCTCAGGGGATGCAAGAGAGAAGCCTACATAAATTAGACATGCCGCAGCCTAGTTACCGTGATCTGTTACATAGCTTGTGGTAAAGTGGGTGAACTTAGACACTCTCCCCAAGTTAGAAAGATTCTGCCAGTTCTGGAGGTATTAACTTTAAAATGAGAAAATCCATTAAAAACTGATGAAAGTTTTATGGTCACCCCCTGTATCACAGGATGTGTTCATGAAATAGTCACAGGGTTAAAAAACAAAATTTCCCAAGTTGCAAGAACAGGTGGCAAAACATTTATATTTAATATCTACATTACTATGGACCTAAACTTTAATTCGCTGTATTTTAATACATTTATGTCAATGATATTTAACAAGTAGCTTCTGAATTTTGATAGACAAAAAAAAGTTACCTTTTACACAACTTTCCCAAACAGGTTGGCAGTTCTGTGCTAAAAAAAAAAAAAAAAAAAAAGGAGGCACAGAAGTGTTTACAAGGCCCTGTGTCAGTGAGTAAGAAACTACTTTCCTAAGTCAAAGGACAATGGGTCCTAAGTTATGGCCAGGAAAGTGGCAGGCCCAAACAGTAAAAAAAGCCATTCATGGGCCCTGATTTTTGATGCAAATAAGCATGGGTGGAGGGGGGGTGTTTGAAACAGTTTTGGTGGAGTCATCTTCTGTTATTTCCCTATTATTTCTTGCTGCAGGGGACAAAACAAAACACACATGGCGTTCTGGATGTAAGAAAGAAAGAAAGGCCCCCCAGAGTACACAAAAGTGCACCAGATTGACCCAACTTGACCAGGATTGGACAATGCAGTTGGGATGCAAAACCTAGGATTCGCTCAGAAGATATCCAGGAAGGTCCTGCGGGATGTTACCAACTCGAATTTCAACCTTAAAAAGTCAGCTATATTGGCAGGCAGAGGAGGGAAGTGTGCTCTTCCTGGGTGACCACACCCTCCAGACAGTTGGCACTTACTCTCCCAGTCTTCCCAAGGAAAGTGGAGTCAGACATCACAGATCAACCAGTTGACTGAAGAACCCCACCCTCTAGTTACATAGTACCTGAGCCAAAAGACATTGATTGGTTCCCCAAACTGCAGTTCCTGACTGACTTTGAAACTCCAGAGACCAAGCAAGCCACAGACCAGATCCTTTTTCTTTTACTGAGTAACATGTTTGTTTCCCCTAAAAGAATAACTGTGCAGGAAGGCCTGTCAGGAAAAACAGGATATCCTATAATGGCATGTGCCTATAAGCACATGGTACAAATTACCACGGCTTATCAAATCACTAGGTTCAAAGCAAATTGGACTACTGATTACTAGAGTTCAGCCTAGGTATGTAAAGATTCTAACCATAATCCATTATCTCCACAAGTATAAACTAAAAAGTAAACTATATAGAAATAGAAAGACTGAGTGAGCCATTCAGTTGTTGATATTATATTTGTTTTGTGATTTGATTAAATCATTACATGAGCACAGTCAATCAATTTTAAGTACAAATTAAAGTTTGGTTAAGGAAAAAAGGAAGATTTATCAACTCCGTAGATTTATTAATTTGATTTACATTATAACCTCAATCTCATTTTCATATTGTTTAGGATTTTAGTCAAGTTTAATTATTTAGTCATAGTAGTTTATGCTCTTAAATAACAGATAAAAACACAAACTGGCTTTCTTTGATCAAACAATAAGGTGAAAAGACAACCTTGAAGGGACTTTAATTAAACATTAATAATCATTTAAGTTGGTCCTGAAACCTCTATTGCTACAAGAATTACTATTAATAGAAACAAAATTGCAAAGATCATGTACATGCAAAGAGCAGATTTGATTTCGGCCACTGGAAGCCCACAGCCTTATGAATGCAACTACTGTGTGACAGTTAAGGTCACAGCACGGGACGCTTTATAAGCATTAAACATACAGTGTTCCATTCTGCCACCCCAGCCACACAACAGAAAATAGCAGGAATAACACAACCATGTTAGAGTAAAACACATGGCCTGGTAATCCTGACAAATTAAGTAACTAAAGATGGCTACTAAAGCATTTAAACCATGCACTGTCCCTCAGCTCTTAGAGATAAGCAACAATTTCTTCCTTACAAGCTTGTCACCATGTAACATACCAAAAGCCATTAATGAAAATATCACTTCTATAATAACATACAGATTCCAGAAATAAGCAAAATAAATAGTGTCAAATGTAATTCTGTGGATAATGCTTTCCATATTTAGAGAGAATGTTCTAGAATTCAACTTGCTAAATATTGATCTTAAATGGTAAGCTAACAGTTTCCTCTTCTAGTCTCAAAAGAGCATTTAAACCAACCTTAACGCTGATATCTTCAATTTAAAAAAATAAAGGCATTCAAACATAGCTATCAAAATTGACATGTGCTGTAAGCAGTCCCACTAACTACCATAGCACCCCCTAGTTTCAGATTGTGGTGTTGCAAGGGTTTTCCTCTCCAGCACCCCTTTTGTCTACTAATCTGGTTCTGCAGTGGTCCCCTCTGCTCAGGTCATACTTAAAGTTCAGCCCACCTTCTGGGACCAGTTCCCAGCCCCTTCTGAGCTACCTTAGGCTCTTTCTCTGCTCTTTCCTACAGTGCCAACTGCCAAGCTGCTTTCCTGGAGTCCTTGTCAGTCTACCATTTATTGGCTGAAGTTCCCTGCTCTCTGCATCTACTCCTAGGTACTGCAGACTACTTTGCTCCTTCTCAATTCCTTCTCCCCAGAGGTGCTTTTCCCTAGCAGGTTCCCACTGTCTCCCCTCCCAGGGGACATCGGCAGCTTCTCCCAGGGACCTCCCTACTTCAGAGGCTCCCGTGGGTGATGCAAGAGATTTTTCAGCCACTCTGTGTGGAAACAGCACCAGAAACACTGTCCAGCATTAAAAAGTACTGAACGTGCTGTTCAGCATGAAGAGTGCTGATATGTCACCATTAGCTGAAACAGGGAAACATGAATATTTGGGCTTGCTTGAATCAGTTAAATTGGAGTGCTGACAGTGAAGCACAATGTTAAGGAACATATAATTCATTGGTAATTATAAGGATTTTAAATAGTTAATAAAGATGCTTTTAAGCAGTTAAGGCTAGGGAAAACAAGATGATGGTTGCAAGAAATCATAGCTGGAAAAACAAAATGGAGGCTTTAGAATGATCTGGCCAATGGCAAGCAGGCAGGTTGGGATGAAATAAAGGTCACTCCAAAACCTGAAGGGAGGGGTCACTTAGACAGAACATAGGCCTTCAAACAGGTCCGGCTTCTAAACGGGTTTTCAGTTACATCCAGCTTTGATTGACAGATAGAGGGCTTGAAGCTGATTGGTTGTTTCTTCAAGCCCTATCATCAGCCAATCAGATGAGATCAAAATCTGCATACAAGGTGAAGAGCTGACATGCTTTAGTTAGTTCATCAGTGCGTGCCAGTGGAAAGTACTGGTGTGAGAGAAGACAAAGATGATCAGGAAGAAGCCAACAAAAAGAGCAGAATGAAATCACCGAAGAAGGCAACCAAACAGCTGGCAACAGAATATAAAGACTACAGGAAAAGCAAGCATGGTGATTTCAAGAAAAACCCTAAGCTAGAATGAGTGATTGTGTCTGCATGGGATCATAAAGCTGGATGATTGTGTATGTGTGTGTTTGTTATTATCGGCACAGTCTTTAATGTTTAAGAACTTGCTGTAAGCATCCTGTTTGTGTCTGGCCACTGCTTACAGAATGAAACCACTTAAAGCTATTTTCTAATTGTAGGATATTGCAATTTTGGGTACTTGAATGTATGTCTACGTGAATAGAATTTTATGCCTAAGAAAATGTGTGGTTTATTTTTTTAATATATGTTGTATAGCTGCTGTGTTTTCATAATATTTTAATGTGTTTTCGATTTATTGTATTCGGAAATATTGTGCTAAATAAAGGTTATTTGTTTTTGAAGAATTACTGCCTGAGGGTCAATCCTTTGAGCAGAAGGCTGTATCCGTGTCCTCCCAAGGGTTAAGAGTTAGTCTGTTCTGGGGAGTTTTCCACAAGTTGGAGGGAAACTCTCTAATAAAACCCTGACAATTCCTCTAGGGCTGGCCACCTCCTGTTACCTACTAAAGCAGACAAAAAAAATGACAGTTGGTTTACTGGTATAGACAGGCCATTATAGGGGTGCCATAGATCATATTTTGGGGTAACATGGGAGCCTAAACTGTTCTCGGTGGTTCTTATCACATCTTGCAATGACTTTTTATTCCAAGGCCCTGATGCCCACCATGCTGACACCTGTTCCCATTAGCCCTTTCCCCCTTTGGCTGGCAAGCAGTTAATTATGGCACAAGTGTGGATAGCCCCCTTTCCCCTGTGACATGCACATTTACTCTACAGTCACTCTGCTCAACATGTTAATCACTGTTCCTGAGAAAAGCAGTGTGGACAGTTCAGACTCTGTGGCATCTGGTAGAACATTGTTTACCTTTGGTAGGTAGAAATATACTCACTTTACAGGAGGGACAACTGAAGTGCAAACATCCCATTTTCAAAAGTGCTTAAGTCAGGAGCTGAGGTCCCATTGAAAGGGCTCCTAAATGCCAAAGTCACTTAGGAAAAATGGGACTTAGGCACTTTTGAAAATTCTACCCATCAGTGCCTTACCCAAGGATACATTGTAGGTCTGTTAGAAGAAGTGGAAACAGAAATCAAGAATCATAGATTCCACCCTTGAACCCGAGGCTTGTTCTGTAATAGTCTGCTATACTTGACTGTTTATATTTGTCTCATTCTGCCTAAAGGTCAGTAGGGAATGCTACATGAGTTAATAGAGGTAGTGCTCACTGAACCAAAACCTCATTGCTTTAGGTATGGACACCCTTGATCTTCGGCTTGGAGTAGAAGCCTGCTGATGTGCTGAACTGGAGTATCTTGTTACTATATCCATTCTTAAGTCAGTCTCTTGATTTTATTGATAATGCAAAATACATATGATACTTAATGATAGAGGACTACTAGGATATTCCCCTAGCTTTCTCCCCCAAAAGAAAGTCTTTGAAAATCTGAGGTGAAAACCCAGCCCCAATCAAGTCAATGCAAAACTCCCATTGACTTCAATAGGGCCAGGACTTCACCCCTAATTTCTTAAGCATCCACTAAGTTAGTTATTTACTAGTCAGGTGTATCAGCAAATAATTGTGAGGCCACATGAAATTCTTTTAAGATAGGAGAACGAATCCTGTCAGTTTTACACAGCTTCTCTAGCAAATTCCCCCATTAAACACAGGTATAATTCCCACCATTAAAATGTAAATAAAGTCTTCAAGTGTTAAAACGAACACACACACCCCAAAAGTGAGAGAATGTCAAAGGTAACCAATTTAAAACATGGGATTCAGCCCTTGCCATTTCCCTAGGAATATGAGGGAAGAAACACTTAAAGGAGAAGTTTCCAATTCCCTATTGTAGCAGATGAGGAATCTTAACTGAAGAGTTGTTCTAAAAGTTCACTAATTAATATGGTTGTTAGCGTACAAAACTGCTCACAAGTGGGAGTAGGGGGGTCACAATCTAGCTCTTAGAAAGCATTTTTGTTTTGCCTTGTATTTTGACACTGCACCATTATAGGTTCTCAACAAACAAAAAAGACTTTTCAGTATGTTGTGGAAGAGAGAGAAAAATCCATACATGTCCGGAGGGGTCGGGGGGAGATAGGATAAATAAAAAACCCAAACATATCCCATGCAAGAGTATCAGTCTGGCCTTAACCCCTGTGACAAAGCTCTGTCCTTGCCTCCATGGGTCCCACGTTTCCTGGCGGATTTCGCTAGCCTCAGAGGCTCACTGTGACCCTCCACGTAACCCTTCTTTCTCGAGAGACAAGGGTCACAGTCTACTGAGCCATTTTCATCCTAAGCCAGCAAGGGAGGTGAGAAGAAGTTATCCTTCCTTGCACAGTCTCTGTTGTCTCCCAGTCTCAGTGATTAATCAGGGGCCAAAGGTTGCGGGGGGAGCCCAGGCCCACCCTCTACTCCGGGCTCCTGCCCAGGGACCCTAATAGCATCAGCTATGGTAGCTGACCTTTTAGAAACATGACATGTACAATTCCTTGGGCTACTTCCCCCACAGCAGCCCTCACTTCCTCAAGCTCCACTTCACCCTTACCTCAGGGCCGCCTTCCTTGTGCCTGATATGGTGTGTACTACTCAGCCTCTCCACCAGCGCAACTTCCTCCCACAGCTCCTGACATGCACACCCACCTGACTGACTGGGAGGCTTTTAACTAGTTTCAGCCAGCCCCTGATTGGCTTCAGGTGTCCCAATCAACCTAGCATTCTCCCTGCCTTCTGGAAAGTTCTTAATTGGCCCCAGGTGTCTTAATTGACCTGGAGCAGCTTCCATTTCACTTAACCTGGTACCAGGGATTTGTTTAGCCTGGAGCTAATATATCGATCTCCCACTACTTTTCTATAACCATCTGGCCTTGCCCCGTCACACCCCTTACACCATGAGTAGGCCCTTTGAAGTCAGTTTGGCCCACAATTAAAAATTATTATGAGGGACGCATTAAACACTTCACTACATTCAAGTGTTTAAGAAGTGTCACTGAAATGGAAACATTCTATAACAAGCTGTATTAATGCTCTTGGGAGTTCTGTATTTTTCTTTCCTTTCTGTTTTGTGCAAAGGGTAGTGTAAGGTGTTACTAATAAAGTTTAAAAGGTAACTTGGTCTTTAGGCATTTGTTGCACCTCTTTCTCTCCTTCCATCCTCCTCTGTATTCTACTGTTCATGTGTTTATAGATTTATACTTTTTATCTGGACACTACCCCTCAGTGTAGATATTCAACACACAAAAAGCGTCAGGCCACAACATGTCAGTGGCTCACTTCATCTGGTGTTCTGCCTTTAGGAGTGGCTTATACCCAAGGCTCCAAAGAAGCTGGAAAAACTCACACAATGCAATACAGGAAGGTAAGATGCTTCACTGTGCCATCTAGTTATCCTGCCCTGAGAACCATTTTAATTTCTGCATACACTTATGCAACTGAAGTCTTATTTGTATCAATATCTGCCTTTTTAATCTTCCTAATTATATATCACTGAAGTTCCATAGGTTAACCACTGAGCTTTAAAAAGCCCTTCCTTTTCATTCATTTTAAATTTATTACCTTTTAACATGAATGCAAACAAACAGGGAGAGAAACAATAGCAACTGCAGAGCACAGAGCATTTGATGAATGCTAAGCTATCATTAGAGTGCTGTTCATAGACTATATGATACAGTCAACTTCATCATTCTTAGTGAAAGTGTGATTGCTTCCTCTGAATGTGTTGACAGAGTGGTACAAGTTCATAGATTATTGCTGCTTGCAGAACTGTTTATCGTGTTCTAAATTTAGTGAGGTATGAAAAAATGCAGAAAGCTAATGTTTTTGTAAACCACCCGATCATACAAATGAACTTGGTTGATGCGGTGTCTGAGGATTTTGAATTCTGTCCCAGACAAGGCAGAAGGGAAACAGATGTGGAAGTTGTCTCAGACACCAGTCCTGAAAAACGCAATACAACACATAAGGATACCGGAAATCACAATTCAATTGAAATAGAGAAGAAGCTATACAGAGTGACAGGAAACTCATAGGCCTTGGGGGGTGGGGAGGGAAGGGTTACCATACTAAGGTGGAGACACCTGTATTTGGATGTACTTGAAGAGGGGAGATGCTAGATTCAGTGTCTCCAGGGCATCCATTACTCCTGGAGATTACAGTGGGTGAGTGGAAGATGCTCAACACCTTGCTGGATCAGGCTGACTTGGGATATATCCACAACAGCAATTAGGTAACATCCTTGGGGCAATTGTAGCTACCAAGCATGTCCACCAACTAATGGATGGGGGGAAATGTCCACATATGAACAGTTCTGAACAATTAATAAGGAGCCATGGACCTAAGATTGTGCACAGAGCTGGTACTCCCACCACATAAAGACAAGCTTATTACAGAAATGGACACCAGGAGCCCTATTGGTATGCAACAAGCTAACAAGAGAGCAGCTTCATATGAAGAACATGAGAGGCAATTGGTCAAATGTGTAAGGAAACCCATGTCCTGAAAAGTTCTTTGCTCAAGGTCAGATCAAGAATTAAAACCCCCCACAGATTTTGCAATGTGAGAGCAATGTACAAAGCTACTAAAACAATTAAAGAAATGGATAGATATTATATTGATATCCTTTGAATCAATAAATGTAGATGGACAGATTCCAACTATGTTAGAGAAACAAATAAGAGCAGCTTCTTCTCCAGGAATGTGGATGGTAGACATGAGGCTGGCTCAGAAATCCCAATGTCAAATGAAACAGAGCAGGCACTGACTGAGTAGGAAACACTCAAAGAAATAATTATTAGAGCTTGTTAGTTTGAAGACTAGTCTGAAAACAAGCAATCATACAATGGTACATACCAACCAATGAAAAGCCAGATGAGGAAAACGATGCTTTATGATTTGTTACAGGATGTATTAAGCAAGGTCCCAAAATATGATCGTGACTATGGGTAATTTTGAACACAGGAGGTTGGAAATAACAATGAGGGGATAAAGTTATGGGCAAGTGCAGCAGAGTTTGGACATGGACCAAAACGGTTAACTATTAGTAGAAATTTACAGTGTGAACAGCCTCATGATAGGTGGAACAATATTCCCTCAGAAGGATATGAAGTGACACGAAACTCCCCAAATGGTACTACAAAGAACCAGATGAAATGCAGAAGTAATCCAAGAACATCCAATGTATGTACATATAGAAGAGCAGATAACGAGCAGCGACCGTAACTTTGGTATCACTAAATTGAAGATCAAGTTGAAGATGAAAAGACAACTGCACATCACCAGCGCACAATTAAAAGACAAACACAAAAAATGCTTTTCAGGCTGGAGTAAAGAATAAGTTCAGTGTTCTAATAGCATTAACTGAAGAAAACCAAGAGGTTGATATTCTGTGGGAAATCAGAGCATGCTGTCTAGAAAGTGAAGAGACAGTTCTATCACCAAAACCTAAAAGGGAAGAATGGATTGGTGATACTATTTGGCCAGCAGTGGAAAAGAGAAGAACTGTAAAGCAAAAACTCATGAATGCTAAGATGTGAAGAGACAAGCAAGCGGCAAGAAGAATACAGAGCTCTAGACAGAGGTAAAGAGGAGTACTTGCTAGATTAAGTTTTAAAGAAACTTGTAGATGTAGGTTTTCACTCATAACTCTTGCTAACTTTATTTTACATGGCATCACTTCACCTATGTCATATTGTTAGTATATTGGTTTTATTCTTCCATTTAAACACAGTGCTGAGTTGGTTTATAGTAAGGGTATTTTTACTCCAGTTGAGTTAATAACTGGTCATGTGCGTCTTTTTAGAGGACTAAACTAACTAATATTTCTCTGAACTGTCCAGCAGAGGGCTGGGCATTGCAGAGCACACAGTTTGGGAGAAATTTGGGACGAGGGCTGTCTAGGCCAGTGGTTCTCAAACTTTTGTTCTGGTGACCCCTTTCACATAGCAAGCCTCTGAGTGCAACCCCTCCCCCGCTTAAATATATTAAAAAGTGTTTTTAATGCATAACACCATTATAAATGCTGGAGGCAAAGCAGGGTTTGGGGTGGAGGCTGACAGCTCGTGAACCCGCCCCCCCCCCGTAATAACCTCATGACCCCCTGAGGGGTCCCAACCCCAGTTTGAGAACCCCTGGTCCAGGCAGACACTCAGAGTGTGACATGCATGCTTGCAGGCTGGTTGTGAGCAGCCCAGGCTAGGGGCTCCAGCAGCAAAGCATTAAGGCACCGTGGGTTACAAAGCAAGTGGTGACACAATCTCTCACTGGTCGGACTGCAGCCCTGAACACCAACTGGACCATCACAGTGGTTCCATGGAATTTCTTGAGTTGATAGCGACTTTGTCGAAAAGCTTTTTACTTGCATGGTTTAGGCTCCTGGTTTGTGTTACCATGATACCAGCTCCGTTTCTCTTTCCTACTTCATGTGCAGTTTCACCTACTATGGCTTTTTCACTTCAAAGCCCCACTTTCTCAAAAAGTCAACCTTCTACCCATGTATCCTCTTTTTAGGCTACCTGAAGTTACCCACCAGCTAGGATTTAGATTCTTCAGTAGTTTAATGATTACTGTAGCAGGATCTTACCCAATACATCATCACGTTCTGCCATTGCCTTGGTTTCTCTTCTCCAGAGAGTCAATGCTATTGTGCGGAAAACCTTGCAGTGTCAACTCACCTTTTGGGAAGCTTGATAACTAACCTTCAAGATATGTACAAATCTCCTACCCAGTCTTCCTAGCTAGCTCACCACCCTTTGTACAGTGTTCTCAGCTCTCCCTGCTGAGGCATTCCTTCTAGGAGGTCCCTGCTCTCCACAGGTATCTCTCCCAAGTCTTCTGCCTAGGACCTCTGAAAGTTATTCAGTCTAGACCTCCTCACAGATCATTCCATTCTTTAACAGTACTTTCATTCCCAGGTCTACATTCTTTTGTGATTCCTCTGACTGAACTCAAACTGCCCTCATGTGCAACCCCCTGTATTAACTGCCTTCACCTGAAGAAACGTGCTGACCCTCAGACACCTGAAAGGACCAGCTCACCCAGTGATACTTATCTTTTCATTTCACAGCCTAGCTAGATTTTTACTCCTCTTTTCAGTGTCACAATCTTTGGCCTCTTAAGTTACTATTATCTTGGCTTCAGTAACCATGATATAGGTTCTAAAAGGTAGTATATTTTATCTTGAACCCGAAAGACAGCAACAGATGCAAAGGTTGGTACAGCAGGTACATCTCTCTTTTCTCAGATTCTGACCCCAAGGCTTTGAAAATTTCTTTGAGGAGTCTTGTCTCTTACAGACGCTCTTCTGACTCCAGAGTTTAAGGTTCCTTTACAGATCTGCATATACATTACTACATTAACCGGGTTCCTAAATTTCAGGTACACACTAATTAGCATACAGAAGTCTAACAATCCTACTGGTCATAGGCGCTGACACTGTGGGTGCTCCAGGGCTCAAGCACCCACAAAAAATAGCAGGTACTCAGCACCCACCAGCCACATTGGTTCCAGAGCCGCCAGGGCTGGCCAGTGGAGCAAAAAGCAGCTGGCAGGACGCGTTTGGGGGAGGTGGAGAGGAGCAAGCACATGGTGGGGTGGGGCACAGCGAGGATGGAGCACCCACAGCGGGAAAGTCAGCACCTGTGCTACTGGTAATATATTCAGAAAGTGTAATATGCTTCATTGTGTTTACATATTTTTGAGGAAAATTCACCCTTACAATCTTATATCCTTAGCCATTACTCTGCTAGACACTGAAAGATAAATTTTCATAATTATTTATCACTCTGAAACCTACGTAACATCTTATGACACACCTGGAATATTTAAGGACTTGAAGCAGAAGTAAAGGAATCCTGATAGAGAAGTGAAAAGAACACTCTCTCATACAGTGTCCATGTATGTCAATATGCAGGAGACTTGCCAGTGAAGTCACTTCAATTCTGCACCAGAATGTCAATATTCAGCTTCAAACCTAACTCTGAATTTTTAAGTGGAATGGCTTTACTCTAGGATGTGAGTGGAAACAGTCTCCTCCAGTGCCTTCCAACAGGAGTACAAGAAGCAAGAAAATGGACTTAGTGACTCAGGAGGTCCCTTCCAATACTATATTCTTAATGCTGAGGCCAACAACTTAAGATAGTCTTTCCTTGTTGAAACATGCAGCCTTTTGAAAAGGGATCTTTTTCTTTACGGCCCTCCAAAGATTTTTCTTGTGCTTCAGGTCCTTGAACAATCTAAATGTGATACTAAGCTAGGACTGTTGACTATTAATAAGTGCTCTGAATACAATTGTTGTTGTCAGGCTCTTTTGTGGACTATAGGTTATCAACAAATAATTGATGACCTACCGTAAGGGGGTTTCAAAGGTAATATTGGGTGTTTTCAATAGAAGCCTTTGAGATTCTTCTTGAGAGGTAGAATAGGTAGAGGAATCCAGGTTATATGCAGAAGACCACTAAAATGTCCCTGAAGATGAAGGTTTTCAAATGATCTTTCATCTAATAGGTACAAATTTGGCAGATGAGAAATGAAGCTCCAGAGAAGTTGCAGTAGATATCTGGAATCACACCTTATCTTATTTTCCTCAGGGCATAATATGAAATAATTGGAGAGCATGTCCATGCCAAGGACTGAAAGTATGGGGTTTATAATGTGTTGATAACAGATTCATGTTGCATACAGAAATTTGCTCCCAGAAAGCCACAATCAATTCCTTTCCACCACAGATTGACATGGGATGTGTGCTAAGGAAAGCCAGCTCTCAGCATTAAGAAGTTTAAAAGATCAGAGGACAAGGTAAAATATGACCGATGTATAACATCAGTTCAACACTGAAACTGTCAAATTGAAAGTTAAATTTGCAGCAGATTAGATTATACAGAAAGGAAGTGTTTGGGACAATGGGCATGGCCACTAGGTAACTCGAGGGGATGGAAGACGACGAGTGTCGATGAAGCCCTCTTGCACTAGGCCCAAGTGTAGGGCCCCCCCACCTGGAGGCACTCGCAGCAGTCATGCTGAGGATTCTGCAACAATATGTTGCAAGCGCAGACTGTCTGAAACTGAACAAGGCCAGACAGGGCAGATATGGCAAAACAATGCTGAATAAAGCAACTCCATATATAGTTTAACAGATGGTACAAAGAAAAAGGGAATTAGCTGGTACACTGGATTGGCTGGCTATATGGATACTTAGGGCAGCTTGCTATTGGATAAGTATGCTGAAAAAAAGGATGTATAAAAGTCTGTGTAACTTCCTGCTCTGTGTGCAGGATTTGAGATTGATGTCTCCCTGTACCATTTGAAGCTTCAAATAAACTTTTCCGCTTCTTCATCCCATTGTGATTATTGGGCAATGCATACCGAGCAACGAACCCTGTTGTTGCTTGCCTTGGGCACTCTGTGCCAGCAACAGAAGAATGTTGTCCCCAAATTAGACATCTGCATTAATCTTACAGTTCACACTAACATGTGCTGAAAAAATTTAAAATAATTTCAGGTATATGAAAGAAAGCTGATGCTAAAGTCAAGGTAAATTTTTGTCATGGTGAGAGGCTGAATGATAAACCAAAAAGGTAAACTTTAAAGAATTTTCTTTTCTCCAATCTGCAAAGTGCATGAGGGTACATACCTGCTGAGGCAAAGTGTCTGATGGTGTCTGGAATAGGCAAGCTTAAGAGTAAGTGAAGGAATCTGACAGCATGTCTATTCTCAAATTCATGCCTGAACATGCCTTTTCTCAGGGCATTGACCATTATGAACTGACAAGTAGTGTATTTACTTTTAAGTGCTCCTACCTACACTTGGGTCTCAATCAGGCTCTGACCACTCCTACCCCAAGGCACTTCTCTTAGCACTTGTGTGGTTCAGACCTTAACATATCTATATGAACCCTCTGGAAACAGAAATTAAGAACAGCATGGGAATAAGAACAGCTAGTGGGAAAGAAATATTGGTGTACCCAACCAGAATTAACTCTGCAAGGGCTGAGCCCTGGGAATGGCACCTGTTGAAATCAAATTAGTGAGCACCCATATCCTAGAAGATTTACAGATTAGAGTTTGCATGGCATCTCTTGTTCTCCTACAGTATGCAACCAAATGACAGGGCTTAGGTTCTGTGGAACAGCATTTATCTAAACATCGTCAGGAGATTTCATTTATATTAGGATTATATTTACGGTACTAACTGGATATATTATTGATCCTTGCTCCGTCCAATTTTGGCTTCAGCAGCCTAGACAAAAATGTGATTTGAGAAGTGTCTGTTCCGTCTTTCTCTCAGAGCAATGCTGCTAACCAGAGTTTATGAAAAAAAAAGTCTATATACAATATTTAGTTGTACTGGCAACTTTGGAATCAGTACAGTTTGGAATAAGATTATATTTTGAGAAAAAAATCTAGAACTGGCATTCAGGATTTCTAGGTTCTATTCTTGGTTCTTTCCAGAAGGGACATTGAGACAGAAAAGGTTAAGCAACTTGCAGGCTAAATGACCCAAATTCTACCTTTAAAGACATATTAGAGAAGTATATAAATGGTAATTAGGGCTAGTCCTTATACATAGCTAACAGAGCCATGTTAGATAGACTAGAGCTTTGAAATGAAATCCTGTATTGTTAGAGAATTAGAGGTAAATACTAATTGTATATGGTTACTTATATCTTGAGAGATGTTAACCATGTAAACAGACAGGTCTTGTCTGTCACTATGTTATATTGATTCAAAGATCAAAAGGGAATATTAACATTTTGATGAAGCTTGGGTGTAACAATATCATTGTCTTTATTTCTCTTTGAAATTTGTAATAAACTACCCAGTGGTGCAAGTAGAAATCATTTCTTGCCAGTACTGCACTCATGGGAGGGACACAAGGAAGGGCATGTGACCTCCCCACCTGACCCTCCATGGGACTCCTCACTGCCCCACCCCCGGGCCTCTGCCTTCTGCCAAATGAAGAGAAAACTGTTCTCACTGTGAAAGATGGTGTTTTCAGTCACATGGGCAAGTTACATGTCCATCACCACCACCCACGCTTTAGTTAGAAAGTTCACAGGAAGAGTCCATTAAGTGGAGACAGGCGTTTTCCAGGATCCATTGTGAGCTAAGTGTTCCTTAATGGGCCATTCAACTTGACTTGTCCCTTCATGTGCTGGCTAAATACCTTGTGGGCATTACCACAGGAGGTGTGAGCCAGAACGACATCGTGCATCAACTATGGGAAAGGGACTGAGAGACTTTTTCCATTGGACCATATGAACTGGAACCATAAACTCACTGAACATTAAATCTCATCAAATGAGGGTAAATCCATCCTCATCATCCTATCCACTCATTATACTCCACACCTGAACATAGCCATTATATGAACAACACACCCCCATATCTCAGTGTCTATACTTTGACCCGTTAACCTTTTACCCCCAATCAGGGAGATTGCAGATTATGTATTCCGTATGCCACCCGTTCCTAAACCGAATTTCGCACCCCTTGACAATCTGTAACTTATTCCCGGATAACCAGAAACTTCTATGCTTAAACTCTGTACCGTTTTCTTTTTACTTCATCATCTTAATAAAATTACTAAACATAGTTAATATTCATAACTTGAGATACCAAGATGATACATGCATAGAAACAGCACAATCATAAGTACCAGCTATTTCACATACATGACTATTCCCAAAAGAGATTCTGAAAAATCGCACCACGTTCCTAAGACCCTTTGTGCCAACACCATGCCCCACTGGAGTTTTATCATCTGTTATGTAACAACAGAGATGGAGCCTGTTAGAGAGCTTATTCCTTCACTCTCCCACTTCCCTGGTCCTTCTCGCATGAACAGAGAGCAACAATACCCGAAGTCCGAAGGTGCAAACAATTCGATGTTTATTGGGGTGAACTTCCAGCAAGCTTAAATACAAGTTCCTTTTTCCTTATTTTCGAATCCCCACTTACTTCCTGTTTGCCCCTAATTTATATAGTAATATTCTTAGCTATACCTTAACCAATCATTCTACTGAAATTTAACTAACCAATCCTAACATACTGTAACATGATTAGCTAGCCAATTATATCCCACCACAATAATTAGATTACACCCAGCAAAATTAATTATACAGCAGACAGAAACAATCACAGAACCAGACAGAGATTACACAGACAAACAATAGCAAAGTGGGAACTATAATGACAAAACAATACAGAAGTGAGGATTTCACATCCCAGCTATTGATAAGTGAGTTCTTGCCAGACAGGATGCTAGCAAACTAAGTTTCCTTTTACATTTTCTAGGCACTTCCCTTTCTCTGGAGGTGATAGGAATTATCAGGACAGGATTGTACTCAGGACAGGATTGTATTCCTAACAGCCCAATAGCACCTTCTTTCAATGTGACTAGTTTGGAATGTGAGGATGTGACTGTTCGCTTCCTGGCTTATGGTTGCCTCTGCTGCTTAGCCAAAGGCCTTACCCTAAGAACAGGGCCTCAAACTGTCACAGTAAGAGAAGGCCCTTACACCAGCAGACAGTGATTTTGATTCTTTCTTTTATACCTCTAACTAGCCAAGTGATAAGAATACCCCTAAATTCTTAAAGTACAGGCCTTTACAAACAGGCCTGAATATCTATATCCTAACAGAGCCAGTGACATGACTTGGTTTTGCCTAAAAGAGCAAGGTTAATTTTTTCCTGTTCAGGTGTGTCTGCACCTTTGAGTCTAGTCAGTGAGGGCATACTGGCACACATTCAGGTTAATACTTAAACACAGAGGCTATCTGTAAAATGCAACTGATTTTTCATCTGTTGGATCTTTGTTCAAATCTCACTCTGTTTCCACTATAAAAGGAAATATTATGCTTCCATATACAAAGAACAAAGCATACATTTTGTCAACCGCAAATGAGTTATTTTTGACAAAGGAAAACAAAAAGAAAATCTTCATGAGAGAACAAAGTCTGTATGTCTCCTGGTTTACGGGCACCAAGCAACTCTGGGAACAAAATAGGCAATGAGCTCTGCAGAGGTGAAAAATTCCTAGAAATTGAAAGATACAATACACACAAAACCTAAAACCATCACATCTACTGCACACAAAGATACTGAAAAAGGAAGGAAGATATGAATGGAGAACAGGAGAGGAAATGTAAAGAGAAAAGATTTATAGGAGAATCTTCCTTGATCTTTGAGTTCTCTTTCAGCCAGGTATAGTGCATTGTTCCTAGACAGTGGCTTATATACAATGATAATTCCCCCGGTGCTTCAGTCCTATATTTGGCCTAACATAGCTCCCAGCGTTACAAGGGGAAATTTATTTCTTTCACTACTGGTTAGCTGAGTTTTCTTGTTGCATAATTAGATTGAACTCCCTTGTATGTTATTCTAGACAGAGACCTACATTTTTTCCCTGTTTTATTGTTTGGTATTAGATTCCTCTTGTAATGCCAGGTTCATCATCACACATTATTCCAGAACATGAAGGTCACATCCGAAAACCATAGCTGCAGAGGTGTCACATGTGGAATAGAAAACAATAAACCCCCAGGGCATGTAGCCAGATCTGGAGGGACAGAGTCTGCCCAGCCTGCAAAACTGCAAGAGCTGCTGCCCAAAAGTGTATCTTTCATTTATCCAGTCAACCAGGCCACTTAGGTCCTTTAGTTCTTTACCCATACTGATTTCAGTCAACTTCTTCATAGCACTGTTCAGGAGTGGAGGACACTAATGATCAATTCCTGTACCTTTGACATGGTCCTGACCAACGTAAAACAAACTTATGATAATAACCTTAAACAAAACTTTTGTTTAAGGTTGTTAGCATATGTATTGTGGTGTTAAGAATGAACGCAGCAGCGGGAAAAGGAGCAGAGCGCGGTCCTGCCCCCCCACAGCCATGTCCTCCGGCAGGGCTACGCAGCTGTGTGGGGGCAGGGGGTACAGCTGCCAGCATGGGGCCGTCCAAGGGCCCAAAGTCTTTCTGGTACCCTGTACCAGCTAGAAATCTCTTGCAGGTATGGAGTGTACTGCCGTACTTGCACTCCTGAAACTACCTATAAATGGTGGGAGATGGGCAGTTGCCTTGTGGTAATCCATGCAGCTAATTACCAATGGTACATAGGAAATAGGAGGTTCTGCTTCAAAGACACAATGCTTCACCCAAGGAATGCCTGCTGTCAAGAAGCTTCCAGAGAACTATAAAAACTCTTGGACCCTGATCCTGTTATCTCAGATCTGCTTAAACTTTGAAGGGGGAAGTTTGAGTCACAAGACTGAAGTCTCCAGTTCCAGTTCCCTGATATTGGACATTGGACTATAACCTATGGAACTAATTCTGAAAGATCTCTACTATGAAAGTGATCTAAGAACTCTACTCATATCTGTATGTATGATGATCTTTTAACCAATACTCTTATTTTTAAATAAATCTTAGTTTAGTTCATAAGAATTGGCTGTAAGCATATATTTGGGAAAAGTCTGAAATATTCATTGGCCGGGTGGACAATGTGTCCAATACTTTGGGACTGGTAGAACTTTTTAATATGATGAACAAGATTTTCAGTAATTCTCATTATATTTGACTTGGCTGTCTGGGGAGAAAGCCCAAGGTTGGATTGTTCGGAAGGAACTGTGTTTTGGATAAAATATGGGTAACCAGTAAGGTGTTGTAGAAGCTGTTTTGTCCTGGATTGGTGAATCTAATTATTAGAAATAACCCCCAGTTTTGGGGACCGCCTGCCCAATTCTTTGCAGTTTGTCCTGGTTGTTCAATCTCAGTATGCGCCCCCCCTCACCCCCAGTCATACCAGACCTATCCTATTCTTGACGGGAAATGGAGCATAAAAAGGTGGCAGCAACTGCAGGGTCTGGTACAAGAGAAATATGTGTTTTCTTGCAGTTTGCACATGGGCATTTCACCTATTTTTGACTCCCAACAAAGAGGGTGGGAACCACTGCTGTACATCCTGCCACCCCACTGCTGCATCTCTGTGTGCAGTCTGTCCTCCAATATAACTGGACACAAAATGAGTTACTTCAAATAGGTCGAAACCAAGAGCACCTTATCACAGCACTGAAGTAGGCTGTTGCTTTTGTTTTTATTTTAAGCATTTTATGGGACTTGTTATCAGCATTACAGTTACCAGAGCCATTGTGCCACTATGCTTTACAGCTTCATTCAACTGAAGATCATTGCAGCACAACAATGGGAGAATGGTAAAGAGGAAAATCCTTTGATAGAAGATGTGACAGGAATACATGGAAAGCACCTTGGCATAATACAAGTACGTTTTCCAAATTCTGTACACTTCAACAAATGGAAATGGGCATGAAGTATTGAGTGAGCTTTCCTTACTAGTCTTCTTAATTTTAAAGGGGTTTTTTGGAGAGAGCAATGGGAAAGGTCACTATTTTAAAAAAGTCTTTCCTTTAACTTTCTCTACCCCCACCAATTCTCACTACAAACCAAATCTTTGAACCCTGGATAAAAAAAGTCCATAAACATGCTTTGCACATGGGATTTTCCTCATGGGACAGGTGTAAGGAATCCTTCCATTACATATTACTCATGAACTATTATTGTTTTATTATGGTAGCATCTATTGGTTCTAACCAAGTTAAGGGCCTCAGTGTATAGGTACTGTACAAAGAGAGAGACAGTTCCTTCCCTGAAAAGCTTACATTCTTAAGAGACAACACATATAACTTACAAGCAGAGAAAACAAATGTGACGGATTCAACTGTCGTGTGTCACCCATGGACTCACTACGAATGCAGTCAGAACTCTAGTGGCTTTAGACTCTTGGTAGAATTGGCCAGAGTTAGCCAGCAGATCTATGAGACCCCATCCCTGCACTGGACCAAACCCCACTCAGAATTGCTAGGTAGAGCTTATGTTCTTCAGAGTCTGCTAGATCTATTTTGCTGCTGCACATTTGATAGTTTGCCTAATTTAGGACCTTCCATGCAGATAGAGGGCAGCATGAGGTCAGGATGGACGGAGGGCTGTGAGATGTTTAACATGGCTGATTTTATTCCTGTCCATTTCTTAAAATCTGATCAAGTCTGTGTCATACTTCCACTTTCATCTGTATCGCTGCTCTGATACCATCACCTTTTAAACTTCTAGTTGTTCCAGCTGCTACTAAGCACTGGCACAACTGGAATTAACCCTTAAGATAAAAATGCAAGCAGAAGAATAGCCCAGGCAGGACATAAGAATGGCCATCTACCGACAGTGGCCAATGCCAGGTGCCCCAGAGGGAGTGAACCTAACAGGTAATGATCAAGTGATCACTCTCCTGCCATCCATCTCCACCCTCTGACAAACAGAGGCTAGGGACACCATTCCTTACCCATCCTGGCTAATAGCCATTAATGGACTTAACCTCCATGAATTTATCCACTTCTCTTTTAAATCCTGTTATAGTCCTAGCCTTCACAACCTCCTCAGGCAAGGAGTTCCACAGGTTGACTGTGGGCTATGTGAAGAAGAACTTCCTTTTACTTGTTTTAAACCTGCTGCCCATTAATTTCATTTGGGGGCCCCTACTTCTTATATTACGGGAACAAGTAAATAACTTTTCCTTATTCACTTTCTCCACACCACTCATGATTATATACCTCTATCCTATCCTCCCTTAGTCTCCTCTTTTCCAAGCTGAAAAGTCCTAGCCTCTTTAATCTCTCCTCATATGGGACCCGTTCCAAACCCCTAATCATTTTAGTTGCCCTTTTCTGAACCTTTTCTAATGCCAGTATATCTTTTTTGAGATGAGGGGACCACATCTGTACACAGTATTCAGGATGTGGGTGTACCATGGATTTATATAAGGGCAATAAGATATTCTCCGTCTTATTCTCTATCCCTGTTTTAATGATTGCTAACATCCCGTTTGCTTTTTTGACTGCCGCTGCACACTATGTGGATGTCTTCAGAGAACTCTCCACGATGACTCCAAGACCTTTTTCCTGATTAATTGTAGCTAAATTAGCCCCGTCATATTGTATGTATAGTTGGGGTTATTTTTTCCAATGTGCATTACTTTACATTTATCCACATTAAATTTCATTTGCCATTTTGTTGCCCAATCACTTAGTTTTGTGAGATCTTTTTGGAAGTTCTTCACAGTCTGCTTTGGTCTTAACTATCTTGAGCAATTTAGTATCATCTGCAAACTTTGCCACCTCACTTCTAGTTTCATAAACTGCCTGTAGTAAAGCAATTACAATCTAACGGAATAAGCAGACTTGATTTTGGCAGGAATTGTTCATTTAGTGATCATGAAATTGAACTAAATGAAGTGCACAGCTGCCATCTAGTGGTCAAACAGTTAACATTAGTACACAGATGTCTCTAATCTTGCCTCTTTTCTACAGGCAACATCTATACTGCTTAGCGCACATACCATCAAATAATTCCAGTGAATTTTAACACTTCCTGTGGCACACCACAGTGCATGCTAGACTAGGCCCTTTAACGATGGTCTAATATTGCTTATGGAATGGCATTTAGTTTGGAGGACATTCAGTGTCCTCAATCTGCCCATTGACAGCTCTTTCTTAGGATCTATTTATGTGCCTTAAGATACAGAAATGACAATGGTTCAGGTCACACTACAAAAGTGTTGTAACAACCTTAAATAATCACAAAAATATTGTGGATTGAATCTTGGCACAGTCTCATAGCAAGGGCAGCTTCTTTTTTGAAGGAAAAAATACCAAACCAATCTTTAAATCCAAGGGGGTGGGGAGGATGACACCCTGAAGTGCACAGCTTTCTAGCCTCTTTGCACTCTTAATATAGGATTGTTTGAATTTAAAAAGAAAAAAATGAGACTGGACCTATAACATAGTCCATCTGTTTTGGGATTCAAGGATGATGGGGGAATGTTTTTTAAAGGAAAGAGCTACTGCTCCTTAAAATTATGTGAATATTACACATTCAGAGCAAAATTTCTTAATGAATTTCACAAGTCTTACTGTAAATAGCATACAGCCTATATAGCAACACAAAAAAACACCAGAAAAGCTGAGAAGTGACTACTCTTACATAATGTGTGAACAGGACATTCATTTTGATTTGTGGTTTATAGGGTATTGTGAAAGTAGAATGAATTATATTGAAATTATAATTCATTAAAGAAATGCTACTTGAAGGGTTTGTTGAAATATAGTTGTCAGAAAGAGAAACATTAAGGAGTGTGAGACAATGGATCCTCAAACTAATTAACTTAGAGCTCCTACTGAGCTAGGAGATTGGTAAACGTTAGTATGCAAATAAGATATGTATGTATATTTGTCAGTTTCTGCTTCCTTTTGTCTTTTATGTTAAATTGGCTTTGGCTTATCTGTATAAATAAGTTAGCTTGAGCTTTTGCATGGGGCTCACATATCTAGGTGCACTGGCAAAGCGCTTTGCTAATAAACAGAGTGGTCTGACAAATTATGTGAGTCCTGAATCTGACTTTGACAGTATGCAACTGGTGATGAGTGAACTGCTAAAAGATCCAAGGTTCAAAATATGAATGCAGTTTGAATAAGCATCAAATAAGCTATATTCTCCAATTTCTTTTAGTTTGTTTCCAATAATACTGCACTGAAATCTACTAAGGGCCCCAATACAGCCCACTGAAATCAGTGTAGCAGGGTTGCCACTTTGGTGAGCAGGCGTAGTGCTCAGGGCCTGTTGCCCTGGTCTCACTTTTCACCCAAAGTGTCCAGGACCCCATAGAGAGGGGATTCTACTCAGTCAGCTTTTGAATTGGTAAAACCCTAGTCCTGCCCATCCCAGGGCTAGGCAAAGAGGAATCTGGGCTGGACAGAGGCTTCTGGGCCCTCCCACTCCACCGGGTCCCAGCCCAGGACCCTGAAAGTACAGGTTGGCCTGTTCTTGGCCCATCTCCTGTTCAGCTTGCCCTGGGACACTGTCCACCCCACACAATGTTTCAGCTTGGGGCATGGCCAATGTTTGATGCCTCACAAGGTATTTAGTCCTTTTCACCAAGCCCCCAGAGTCTCAGGGCTGATATAGACTACCCTCTCATGTCCCCATGGTTCTCCCTCTCTCAAGGTTGTGGGGAGGGAGAAAGACTGACAGCTGGATCACCTCAGTAAGAGCCACTTCTGCTCCTGTCGCAGAGAAGCACTCATTCTGGAAATTGCTTCTCTCCTCCCCCTGCCAGGGCTGCTGGAGCTCTTTTTAGAATGTTCCTTTTCCCAGGAGCATGCTCAGCAGCACCTGAGGGTATGGCACTCTGTACTACTAAGCAGCATCCTGGAACCCCCATATTCACCACTGTCATAATTATGATCGGTTTTGTCCAAAGTATGTGTTATGAGTTATCATTTTAAAAGTTTTGATCTGTTGAACATTATCATCCTGTTGGCTCATATGTGCTATCATTGTATGTGAAGTTATACTATGCGTGTGTTACTGAAATATGGAGTAGCCAGATATGCTGATGGCCCATTAAAGGGAATCCACTTTCCCAGAAGCCATCCAAGAAGAGTTCTCAGAGAGCACCTAGACAATGTGGGCAGACCCCACATCACAAGCATAGATCTTTCCAGACAGCTAGAAGAAACTATCACTGGGCCTCTCCTCTCTTCCCCCCAAATTTAACACCTCAAAGAAACATCTGAGGACAAATACTCTGAACTGAGGATGGTGGTCCCAGGCTGGAAAAGAGCCCCAGCCTGCGTATTGAAGATCTGTAGCCTGCTTGTACCATCTGTCAGAGCGAGACACTGCTTGATTCAAATCCTGTTCAGTTTGTAGAACTCAGACTGTGAATTTATTTTATTTCTTAGGTAACCAACTTTGATCTGTGCACCTGCTGCTTATAATCACTTAAAAACCTATCTTTCTGTAGTTATGATATCTGTTTTATATTTTACCTAAAACAGTGTGTTTTAGTTGAAGTGCTTGGGAAATCTCAGCTCAGTGTACAAAGGCAAGTGTCAGAGTAGCAGCCGTGTTAGTCTGTATTCGCAAAAAGAAAAGGAGTACTTGTGGCACCTTAGAGACTAACCAATTTATTTGAGCATAAGCTTTCGTGAACTACAGCTCACTTCATCGGATGCACGTGCCCTTTGCATATTGAGGGAGGGATAGACTGGGTAATGAACTTTTGTCCTGGTCAGAAGCCTGACCAGTGCGACCATACAGTTCTGGGGTGCAGCACTGGGTGTTGGATCATATTAAAGAAGTTCTGTGTTAAAATCACAAATGAGTTTGATTCCCATAGTTTAAATTCCAGGGTATTACTAATTAAGAGGTCTCTTGGTTTTTGGTACTGTTTCTCTCCCTCTATGGTGAAACTTGCAAGCTGCTAATTGTGTTAGCATATTCTAAGACAGAGTCTGTTCTCAAAGTAATTCTTTGTAACAACAACTACTCACACAGAGAGAGACTCAAAGCAATACTCTGTAACAACAGAAACAGCACCCAGAGGCTCCCCGCCCTTTTGTTGTATTCATCTCGCTTTGTTAACAATTGTGATTAAAATAGAGATAGAGGATGTATGTGGATGGATGCTTGGTGTGGATAATAACTGAATGATCAGGGAAGGGCCAGCCTAAGAATCCAGTGTCCATTGGCTGAAGAAGGCATCAAGTGGAAATAACCAGAGGACCCCCCGGAGGGCAGACTGGAATCTACACCCAACAGCCTCAAGAATGGGAGAACCAAAGAACAAGATAACATCTGGCAGCACGGAGCTGTCAGGAATGTGCTATCTGCTGATTGATTCAGCAACAGCATGATGAAGCAATTCCCATAGACTGGCATAGGAAGAAATTCCTATAAAAATGGACTCTAGAAAGTGACAGCTTTGGGGTCTGATTCTGCAAACCAACGTCCAGGAGCATCAGATGAGCATCTGATAAGGCCCTGCTCCCTCCTCATGTCCCGGCCACCTGGCCAGTGGCTTGGCATGAACAACTCTAAGGCTGGTAACTATAATAACAACCTTGCAGAACCTCTGTGTGTGTGTGTGTGTGTGTGTGTGTGTAACTATAATAACAACCTTGCAGAACCTGTGTGTGTGTGTGTGTGTAACTATAATAACAACCTTGCAGAACCTGTGTGTGTGTGTGTATGAATGAATGTGTGAATAAATATGAAATTGAATGGAATGTTATAGCTATAACTAACTGCTTACTATGATTCTTTCTGTATTCACAATAAATGTGGCATTTTGCCTTTTCCCCTTTAATAAGATCCTGCTGGTTTTTATTTTATTGGTATAACATAGGGAGCTGTAGGGAATTGGCTGGAGCCTCTCTATTGTTGGCTCATGAGTGGTTGGCAAAGCATGTAACACAGTTGGGTGTGTCCCTGCCTGTGGAGGTCTGTGAAAGTGCAGTAGCTGCCAGACGTTTGTGACTTAGCAACCGCACCACAGTGTGAGAGGGATACCCCAGGTTGGTGGGACAGAGGGCTCAGCGGTCTCACAGTGCAGGTTGCACCCCGGGAACCCTATCACAGAGGAACAGAGCTGGCCCAGTACTGCTCCAGCCTTTCCCTGCCTCTCTGCCTTAGTGGGGGGTTTGTAAATCCCATCGGAGGGAGTCTTTCCACTGACTTCATTGGGTTTCAGATTGTGCCTTGGACAACACCACAAAAGGTTTGGAAATAAGATTATACACAGGATGACAGATTTAACTACTGTTTTGAAATCCAACCCACATCTGTTGAGCCCTGAATATGTACATGAGTCTAGAGTTCCATAAATTCTATACACCTCTAGACCAATTCTGATTTGGGACTCCACAATCTCTCATGTCTCAGCATCATCACTTTTTAGCCATTATTTCCCTAGACATACTTCAGGTGAAATCCTGGCCGCATTAAAGTCAATGGTAAATTTTGATTTTTATTACAACGTTGCTAACACTCACATCAAACTAACAACTCTTTCTGCTCCAACCTACATTAAAAAGGTCTGGGAAAAACTTTTTCCATTTTGCATGCATTAATTTCACAGAAATACTTGGCAGACATGAAGCTATAACTGTACAATAGCTGTTCATGATGAAGTCCCCTAAAAAAGCAACTGCCAAAAAGGCATCCTGGAAATAATCTCCCCTGGTTTGCTGATCTTTGCTGAACTCTGATCTTCACCCTCAGGCCTCAATACCTTCCAAATCCTGGTCTAGGTAACATGTTAACTGCCTAATGTAGACAAGGCGATGTGCCTTTAACACTTGTTCAAGTGGTCAAGTTCAATCCGTGGAGGGAGCCCCTGGGAGTTCACTCGCTGCCAGGGCTAGAGTGTCAATTCAAAGAATTCCAGAATGGCTGTGAAGTGCTATAGTTGTGTAATCTAGATAAGAAGGGGATGTGTAATGACAGGGTCAGGAGAGGATGGTGCTGTTTGGAAAAGGGTCACTGCAAGGAGGGGTGGGGGTTGTGTGAGGGGCATTGAAGAGAGGCTTATAGGAGCTGTGGGAGGGATGGGTTGGAGGGCTGGGAGCAAGGGGAGCTGTGTGTGGCAGTGCCAGTAGTTTTCTCCACCCCACCCCCTGCCAGCCATTCCCCCTCCCCTTCTCTCTCTCAACTGCTTGCTCCCTCTCACCACTGCTGTACCAGGAATGGACTCACCACTGCTGTACCAGGGTTGAGTCACTGGACGCACCTGGGACAGATTCTGCCTGCAGCACCATGCTGGGGCCCCACAGACTTGCCTCATTGCCACTGCTGGGCTCTGGGGACGCTCTCTGCTCCTGCTGCTGCTGGGCAGCCAGGTGGCCCAGTGCCAAGCAAGCCCTGGTACCACCAGAATGGGGCTTCACCTGGGCTGTGTACACAGGTGGCAGAGTGGCTCATATTTGAGGTAGCCGAGTCCCCTCTAGTTCTAGCCACCCCTGCCTGTGCTTAGTAGTAGTAGGGCCATGACTCAGGTGGCCCCACCACAGCTCAGGCCCCCTTTTATCATTTCTACTCTATCCATTTTCTGTATAATGTACCCTACATTCCACTCAACTACATGCCCCATACATCCACTCACACTTTGATGCTACACCTTTTTCAGTGCTGTGCTCTATTCTACCTCCCTCTGTACACTTGGGCCCAGATTGAGCAAAGCACCTAAACATGTGCATTGCAACCTTTTCTTTCATCATATCCTTCCTAACAGGCAACCTATTCCAGTTAGTACTACAGTAGTGTTCTGCACTCCTTTGCCCTTGTGACAGAGTGCTGTTGGCAGCTATAAAATGAGCCCTTTGAAAGCCAGCATCCTGGTCACTTAGCTCACCCAGGGCACTGGATGCAATTCGCGTAGTTGTGATTTGGAAGGGTAGAAGGGATGAGGTAATTAGTTCAACAGCTGGGAAGCTGAGAAGAAAGCAAGCAGCATGAAAGGCTGAGTTAGGGAACAGGAAGTGGGCTCCATGGAATTACTGTTACTACTTATGCTCCCGGTACATCACACTGGAACAAAGGCACTTGGTGGAGGTACCTCGGTGGACTGTGTGTGTTGCTTAATTTACAGAGAGAGCCAGCCATTCCTCCCAGGAGCTGAAGGGGGAACCCGTTCACAGTTCCACATTACTAAAAACCTGTGTAGGATTTAAAACACAACTCAAATCATTTTACCCTGCAGGACAAACGAATTTTAAGCACTTTAACCTTCCCCCCCAATGCTCTCTTCTTCCCACCTCCTGTATGAGGGGATATATTTACTATGGTATTACGTGTAAATTATAATGTAAGTGCTTCAGCTCAGGGCCCTTGCTTTATCCCTGTGTCTGCCAATATCTAAAGAATGAAATCAAAATAAATATTTTAAGAATAAACTCAAGGTAATTACTTTCTATCACATCATTTTCTATCACATCAGTTTTAAATGCTGAATGATGTAGGTCCCAGACTGAATCTAGAATGCCGAGCAGAAGCACAACAAGGCTGGACCTGCTACACAATACAGCTTCTGTCTCTCTTTCCCTACCTCAGTGTGGGTGTGGTCTCTTCTACCATCACCGCTCAGGTAGCACACTTCCCCACTCCCTTTTCCAAGAAGATCTCTCTTCCCCTCTCAGCACCTCCATAAACCCAAACTGAGACCCAAGATTTTCAAAAACAGGCAACTAAAGTTACACTATGGGAGTTTCATCCAGGACACATCACATGATCCATTGTCTAAAGCCAACCCCTAAGATACAACCGAATTTGCTCCAATCCCTCAGACAGAGACGAACACCTACAAGATCTTTATCAAGCATTCTTAAAACTACAGTACCCACCTGGGGAAATGAGGAAACAGATTGACAGAGCAAGGCGGGTACCCAGAAGTCAACTGCTACAGGACAGGTCCAACAAAGAAAATAGCAAAACACCACAGGCCATCACATACAGCCCCCAGCTAAAACCTCTCCAGCACATTAGCGATCTACAATCTATCCTGGAAAACAGTCCCTCTCTCACAGACATTGGGAGGCAGGCCAGTCCTTGCTTACAGACAGCTCCCCAACCTGAAGCAAATACTCACCAGCAACTGCACACCACACCACAGAAACACTAACCCAGGAACCAATCCCTGTAGCAAACCCCGTTGCCTACTCTGTCCCCATATCTACTCTAGCGACACCATCAGAGAACCCAACCACATCAGCCACACCATCAGGGGCTCATTCACCTGCACATCTACTAATGTTATATACGCGATTGTGTGCCAGCAATGCCCCTCTGCCATGTACATTGGCCAAACCCGACAGTCTCTACATAAAAGAATAAATGGACACAAATCAGACATCAGGAATGGTAACATACAAAAGCCAGTAGGAGAACACTTCAATCTTCCTGGATATTATCTAACACATTTAAAAGTAGCCATACTTGAACCAAAAAAAAAAAAAAAAAAAAAACGCACACACTGCAGAAACAGACTTCAAAGAGAAAATGCAGAACTAAAATTCATTTGCAAATTTAACACCATTAATTTGGGCTTGAATAGGGCCTGGGAGTGGCTGGCTCACTAAAAAAGCAACTTTGCCTCTCCTGGAATTGACACCTCCTCATCAATTATTGGGAGTGGGCTACATCCACCCTGATCTAACTTGCCCTGGCAACACTGGTTCTCCACTTGTAAGGTAACTCCCTTCTCTTCATGTGTCAGTATGTAATACTACCATCTGTAATTTTCATTCCATGCATCTGAAAAAGTGGTTTTTTACCCACTAAAGCTTATGCCCAAATAAATCTTAGTCTTTAAGGTGCCACCTGACTCCTTATTGCTGTGGGTGAAGTTTTCAAGAGCACCTAAATTAACTTAGCCTAAGTCCCTTTTTCAAGTGACTTAGAGACCCCAGTGTCCAAAACTGAGACTTAGGTGCTGACTTATTTATTTGATGCCCATAATTAGGCAACTAAATAAGTGAGCTGTTTGTCAAAGTGCTGAGCACCCCTCAACAGGAGATACTGGAGCTTCTGGAGTTTTGAGGGGGGAAGAGCTGGCCTCTTAGTAGGGTGCCTAAATAACTAAGGACCTAATTTTAGTCTTTTATTATTTAACCGTGGCCTGAATTCTGACCTCTCCCTTTGCTCTTTCACCGCCACCTCCCTGCTCCCTCCCACCCCGTTCCCAGTCCCGGCAGCCAACAGCTTTGGGGGCGTTTAGCAGGGGGCAGAGACTTCAGCGGAGCTTCACTTTCCTAGCGCTCACGTGCCCCCAGCAGCACATGCCCACCAGGGCGCGTTACAATTTGCACACGAGCACGGCTGAAACCGGCCTTGCACCGACCGTATCCAGGTCCGAGCCCCGGCGCGGAGCGGGGATCCCAGCTGCCCGGGACAGCGGGTGGCTCCTGCCTCTGGCTGGCGTTGGGAGGAAGGTCAGCGTGCGCGCGCCTGCCGCGGGGCTAGTGGGGACGGGGCAGTGGCTGCTGCCCTCCGCGTCGCGCTGCAACGTTCCACGCCGGTCTGCGGCCACAGCAGACCTTAGTCCTGCCGGAGCAAAGGCTCGCGCTGCTGTCGGGGCAGACGCGGGCAGCAGGCCGAGGGTGAGCGCGGCGGGAGCCTCCGTACGCAGCAGGGCCGGGGAGGTTCTTCTCCGAACCAGCCACTGAGCGAGCCCCCAGCCTGACCCCCCTCGGCCTGCTCTGGGGGCCCGCCGGAGCGAAGTCTCCTGCCCAGTAAGCATCGCCTGCTTTCAGGGCGGCTCCACCAATTTTGCCTCCCCAAATTGCCGCCGCGGCGGGAAGGGAGCCGGCCCTGCCTGCTTTGCTCCCCCTCCCCCCGCTTGTTACAACCGGCTTCCAGAGCCCTCAAATCCTTTGCAGGCAGGGCTTAGTCCCCGCAGAGGGAAATGTAAAGAGTTACCGGCTCCTTGCCGCTCAGTTTCAGAGCAAAAACGTCTGCCTTGCGTTGCACGATAGAAAATCAGCTACAAGCTCAGAAATGTGTAATATGCACATAATTTTAAGGAACAGTATCTCTTTCCTTTAAAAAGATGCCCCCATCGTCCTTGAATCCCAAAATGCATTGCAGAGAAGGGGAGTGGAACTAGGATCAGTCCAGGATATTGATCAAATTTTAATCCAAAAGAAGGAAATTGGAGCAGTTTATGGTAACTTCAGAACGTGCATTTGATGGGACCGTCACCATCCAAATTCACCTACCTGTTGACTTACGAGGTCTGTCAGTAACAGGGTATTACTTACATTTGCTTCTGCAGTTGCCTGCAGTTAGATAGTAACAAGTAACATTAACGTCACTTCTGAGTTCTACCTTGCTTCCTTGTGTACAGTGAGCTGTATTCTTTTCTGGTGCAACACTGAATAGTCAACAGATACATTTGGACTAGTATTTCAAAAGTGATATTTTTGTCCTGGGGAAAAGATGAATTCTAGGTCTTGCAGGAAGAGTATTTCCCTAGCCACATACATTTCTATTTGAAATATTTTCTAGAACATACAGCAACTGATTCTGGTCTCACACTAGTGTAACTAGGAATAGTCTCACTGAAAACAATACAAATGACCCTATTGGAAAACTGGTGGAAGTGAGAACAGAATTAGGTCCATGCTTTTGATCTCAAGTTTGGAGGTGGATTTTTTCAGTGAATCCTAAAAGAATGTCAATCGTTCTAGCAGCTTTCAAAAAACAAAAATGTCAGCCTGTTGAAGATGGATTGCATCGCTTTCCTTTCCAGAAGCCCTCTGCCAACAGTCATTCTGGTCCTGTGATGGTCTAGCACAGGGGTGGGCAAACTTTTTGGCCTGAGGGCCACATCGGGGTTGCGAAATGGTGTGGAGGGCTGGGTAGGGAAGGCTGTGCCTCTGCAAACAGCCTGGCCCCTGCACCCTATCCGCCCCCTGCCACTTCCCATCCCCTGACTGCCCCCCTCAGAATTCCTGACCCATCCAACCCCCCCTGCTCCTTGTCTCCTGATCGCCCCCTCCTGGAACCTCCCACCCCTAACCGCCCACCCCCCAGGACCCAACCCCGTATCCAGATTAGGGTCCAGCAAGTTGTAAGACTGGGCCCATCCATAATAATATTTTTCTTAAGTTCTAGACAAAGTTCAGTCTGCCTATGATTATGAAAAACAATGCCTGTTGCTACATTGGGGAGCTTTGGTATGCAGAAGTACAGGGCGCATACAGGAGATTTTCTTCTACTGCAGTAGGAGACCCTGCAGTTTGAGAATGAAAGGATATTTTAATTGGGTTGTTCATATAAATACAAATAACAGAAATAACATTACAAACAGGAATACATTCACTAAAGCAACATTGATTGCTATGTGTTAGTAATCTATAAAACATAAATACAGCCATGTGCACTTGATTGCTCCAGACTTTGAAATAATTTTCATATTTTTTGCCCAGTAGGTGAATTTTTTCTTCACCGTCATTACTAATTGACTTTAGTTACTCTTGTTCTCTGTGAACTGATAAGTATTTCCTAACCATGAAAAATGTTTAGGTTTTGAAATTTGTTTTCTTTCTGCATTGGAACAAAACTAAAACCTTTTTAAATTGTTCACAACTAGGGAGAGTGGGAGAAAGAGCTTCCTAATCACTGGGCTATTGGCTATTCTGAATGGGTGGGTGTCTCTCTCTCTCTCTCCCTCCCTGTCTCCCTCCAGCTTTTTACATCTGATGGAAATTGTTTACTGTAGTAAGGTCCTTTTGGAGGCAAAGGAAAAATCAGTTTGAAACATTTTGGAAGACATTCATAATTATGCATTATTTAAACCACATCTCTGTCTCCTAGTCAGACAAGTGTTGTGCCATATTGTGACGGCTTGCATAAGTTAGAGAACTTAAATGCTATACTTAATTCAGCTAACAAAACAAAGCTGGATTCTCATTAGAAAGAGCTGATGGTTGCTTCAGATCTGTCACTCTTCTACACTCGTAATTTGTCTTTAATTTACAGTAACTTTTGCTTTTTGGGACAAGTGACATTAGTGAAGCATTCAGTTCATCTCATTCCTTCATACACCTCCAAATTCTCCTGATAAATGTGGCATGGCTATTTATACTAATCTTAAAATCCAAGGACTTGATCCAAATCTAACTGAAATCAATGAGAGTCCTTCTGATGACATCATTGGGTGCTGGACTGGAACTCAGAGGAATAAATTCCAGAACAACTGGAATGTATATATATATAATTATTTAATGTAATAACCTGAAATGCTTTATAAATTCTTTTCTTCATTGTTTGGTATGCTATCTTAGAAATATAGCATTTCATTCTCTACTGTGAAGTTTGTTTGTTTTTTGACCATTTTCATTTGACAATTTCATTTTTCCCTTCCCCTCCTTGTCTTTTAAATGAACCCAATATAGAGCTGCTACTTACTTCCTTTTTTATGTGTGTGTGCGTGCATCAGAATTGTTGATGTTCCCCAAAAACGTATATGACTCTCAAAACAGTGCTGGTTAACTACTACAGCAGAAACAAAAAGAGTGAGAGGGAGAGAGAGAGAGAGCACAAAACCACTATACATTGTTTTGTGAATGGGCTCCCCAAAATAAGTGTCATCTAAACATTCATTAAGAACGTTTTTAATAAGCTATTTTGAATCAATATGAAGGGAATTCATTTTAATTAAATTGTGAGCTTAACAATGTGGTATTCCCCCATTTTAATTATCTTACTAAATGACCGAGTTAAACAGATTGTATGTTGGAAAAGTTTTTTACTGATGGATATTTTTAATGTGTTTACAATCCAATGTCATGAACCATGTTGAAAAGTGATGTTTCCTTTTTCCTTCCTTTTTCTAGCCCGTTGTGTCCCGTTTAACTAATGAACTGAATTGTTGCTTGTCTTATAGACATGAATTACTCTCATTTCATCACTGCAGTAAGTGCAGCAAGAAAGGCATCTCCAATAAGAGTTCTGAGTGAGTACACACTGGTCACCCCTCACTAACAGCTCCTAAACCATATTGCCCTGTCTTCTGAACTCAGCCATGACACTGCAGATAAATAGCGGAGCAGTCTTACAAGAAAACTGTGGGCAATTATAATATAATAGCTAATACATATATAGCTAACAAATATGCTGTGTGTCTTATTTGCTTTCAATGGGTAAAGGCAGAGGTAGCTGAGATAGTTTGCCTTTGTTCCATAAAATGAATACACATTGTACCCAATGGAAACCACCCCCACAGAGAAAAGAAATGAAAATAGTAACACTGTTTAATTCTTTTAAATTCATGCCAAAAAATATTTCTGCTAATACCCCTGCTTCTGGAGTTGTGGCCATTAAACTGTGATTTTTGTTGCCGAATTTTTATTAGTTGTACAGGACCATTTGACTATTAGGAAAGATGAGACTGACCTTCAGGAAGACTTCCTCTTCGATTCAATAATTAACTATTATTGAATCGAAGAGGAAGTCCTCCTGAAGGTCAGTCTCATCTTTCCTCGCACTTCTGACTGCCTTTGCCTGTCACTTGAAGAAGACTAAGGCTTAAGGCCAGAAGTGACCATCATGATCATCTAGTCTGATCTCCTGCATATCACAGAGCATGCAGAAACACCCCAGGTTGAAAACCACAGGTCCTTAGTAACAACCAGTTTATATTCCCCTTATTTTGTAAACCAGTGGATTAGAGAGAAGAAGTTTGTTTCTTCCCCCACTTTTTAACAAATAGAGGTGAAAATTATATTAAGTCTTGTAAAGGAATAAACACTTGAAAAGACAAGCCTTTATGAAGACACATCCCTTCATTTAGCACTTTTGCATATGTTTCAATAAAAAGTGAGCATGTAGAAACATTCCAGGGTTAAAAACACAGAGAACCTGTTTATAAAAGTAAATTATAGTGATAAAAGCGTTTTCCCTAGGTTTTAGACTAACATGGGTTATTTTTTAGTAAGCACAATATGAAACAACAGGCTTTTGCTGCAAAGCCATTGTTAGCAAAAACAGCCTCTGTGATCAGAGAGAAGAAGGTTGCTTTTTCACCTGCTTTTTAACAAACACAAGTTAAAGTTACATTAAGTTTTGTAAAGGAATAAAGCTCTGCTTTATATTTACTTGAAAAGACAAACCTACCTGAAGAAACAACCCTTTATTTACAGGGGTGTTTCAATAATAAAGAGCATGCAGAAGCATCCCACGTTTAAAACCCCAGGTTCTTAGTAACAGACAGTTTATATTCCCGTTGTTTTGTCAACCTCTGGATCAGAGAGAAGAAGTTTGTTTCTTTCCCCACTTTTTAAAAAAGAGAGGTGAAAGTCTTCTAAGGGTATAAACACTTGAAAAGACAAGCCTATACGAAGACACACATGCCTTCATTTAGCCCCTTAAGCATAAGTGTTTCAATAAAATGTGAGTCTGCAGAAACAGTTCAGGGTTAAAAAACACAGAAAACCTGTTTATAAAAGTACTGTATAGTGATAAAAAAGTTTTCCCCTAGGTTTTAGGCTAGCACTAGTCATTTTTTTTAGTAAGAACAGTTTGAAACAGCAGGCTTTTGCAGAAAAGCAGCTGTCAGCAAAAACAGCCAGCCAGTAGATCAGAGATAAGAAGGCTGCTTCTTTGCCTGCTTTTTAACAAATACAAGTGAAAGTTATATTAAGTTTTGTAAAGGAATAAATACTTTAAAAGACAAGCCTATATGAAGACAGAGCCCTTTATTTAACATTTTTACATGCGTGTTTCAATTAAAAAAAAAATGAGCATGCAGAAAACACCCCAGAGTGAAAACCACAGATCCTTAGTAACAGCTAGTTTATATTCCAATTGTTCTGTAATCCAGTGGATCAGAGAGAAGTTTATTTTCCTCCCCACTTTTTAACAAATCCATGTGAAAGTTATAATAAGCTTTTATTTTCCTAGGGCTTTTAGATTTAAGTGTGAATTTTTCTGTTGCATTATCAGAATGTCTTTGTTTTTAAATGTTTGCAGCCCGTGTGCTGAGACACAGGTACAAGCTCCTGTGTTCATTTTGGGTCCATAGATTTTATTAAAATAATACAACACAGGCTGGAGCTTTCTCTAAATTTTAAAAGCAGATAAGACTAATTAGGCTAGCCAGTGCTCCATGCACTATAGTCTGCCTTAGCAAGGCTCTAGGGGTCACTCCTTCAATTTGCTTGGTTTTCTTTACACAGACTTCTTTCCTAACTTTTTAAATGCTGTTAAAGTTTTAAAAAATGGTGAGATTGCATTGAAAGATACTTTATGAAAGTTATAAGAAGTATTTTATTCCATTTACTGGTTGTAAAAGACAAAAAACACTGCTTTGTGACTGCGCGAAGCTTAGAGATAGCCTATCTGAAGAGTACCCTCACCCCTTGACTTTTCCCCCATACTTTTAACACTTGCTAAACATGCAGTGTTTCATTATATAAATATTTTTAACATTTAACATGAAAATACAGAATTGACTGAGATGTAAAATAACATGACCTTTTTAAAGGATATTCTGTATGCAGTGAGGCCTATTTGAAGCATTGTGGTTTTTTAAAAGTTTATTATGACAAAGCAGTATTGACTGAGCTGTAACAAATCAAGACCCCTTTTAGGGATATTTTGTAGAAGTTTAGTGAACTAAAAGGCTTAAGATACTAGCCTGTCCTTTTAAAAATAGTGTTTTTAAAGTACCAAAACAACAACTGGGTAAGAATATGAAAACTGGCAATGGAGGGGAGTTTACATATGTGTTTTAATCAAAAAACAAGATTCCTTTTTAAAATTTGGATTTATACAAAAAACACAAGAAAAAATAGCTTATGTAACTTTTACGTGCATTTGTTAAAAAGTCTGGGAAAGAAGCAGACTTCTTATCTCTGATCCACTGACTCACAGTCGCTGTTTTTGCTGACAGGAGCTTTGCTGCAGCTTCAAGTTGTGCTTACTAAAAAATAGCCCATGTTAGTCTAAAACCTAGGGAAAAACTTCTAAAAATTGTTTGTTACTAAAAGATTATGGTTTTAACTTTTATTAAAGCCTCTATGTAAAAGGTCTACATTGCAGGAAAAATGCTTGGGGATTTGTATTTTTAGATAAGAATAAGGCAGTTAAATGGGGGAGGGGGGAGGAGAGAAGGGAGTTGGCTCTTGTTTAAAATCTTGGGACTATAGGATTAATTCAGGAAAACGAATTCTATGACGCTGCTGTAGAACAACATCTGATTGGTCCAATCCAAAGGCGGTGATAACAAGTCTGAGGGGCAGTAAATCTGGGAAGTTGGGTCATTCAGCAGAAAGACTGGAAGGGTAAAAGCGCTCTCTCTCTCTGATTCAACCACGTGCAGTCTATCTTTGCCCTTTGCAAAGGGGCTTTCTTTTCCCTTTTCTTGCCCTGTTCTCTCTTTTAACCTCTCTTTATATGTTTCTTTTATTTAACTCTTTTTAAATACTTTTTTCTTAACCTACCCTTGTATTTAATTGTTTGAATGCTTTTCTATTAACTTTTTTACCATGTGCTTACTAAACGGGATCTGCCTTAGTAAATTCCCTCTCTTTTTGCTATGTGTGTTTTTCTTAAACCTAGCTTTTAATATTATTTAATGTTTTTAAAAGCTCTTTTCTTAACCTACCCTGATATTTAATAGTTTAAATGTTTTTTCTTAATCTACCCTTGAATTTAAATGCTTTTCCATTCACTTTTTTACCATGTGCTTACTAAACAGGGAATTAGTAAATTCCCTTTTTAAACCTAGTTTTTAATATAATTTAATGTTTTAAAGGCTCTCTTCTTAACCTAACCTGATAGTGAGTAGTTTAAATGCTTTTTTCTTAGCCCCCCTTTATAGTTTTTGGCCAGGTACTTACTAAACAGGCTCTGACTTAGTAAATTTCCTTTTTAAACCTACCTTTAATATTATTTAGCTCTTTTCTTAACCTACCCTGATAGTTAATAACCTTTTATATTTATTTCATATTTTTCTATTCTTGAATAACATGCCAAACTAGACCTTTACAATCCTCTCTCCACCTCCCCAAATAACTTTTCTTTCCTTTTTTTCCTCTCAATCTTACCCAAACTTTCTTTTTGCATCTTTAAACTCTCTCACTCTATTCTTTCAACCTTTTTCTCTAAATGTATCCAAGCACAAACACACACAACACAAGAAATTTTTTTTTCAAAATGGCCAACAGCGCCAAACATTGGCGCCAACAGAAACACAGTTGGAGGGCGTGACATAAACCCCAGAGGGAGCGTGGAAACGTGTCAAAAAATAAATGGTGATGAATACTGTTGAGCCGTATACTACTCATGATGTAAAGGCTTCAAGTTACAAAGAATCCACCATTTACTGTAGTATATTACTCTAGACCTTACCAGCCATATTGATATGCTGAGTAGCTCCTGTACCTATCAACTTCCTTGGCTGTTTCACTCCATTACTGCTTCTTAGTTGCCCCACTCTGTGCAGCTAGCTCCAGATTCATACTGTACACCAATGGTTCTCAGCCAGGGGTATGCGAACCCCTGAGGGTACACAGAGGTTTCCAGAGGTACATCAACTCATCTAGATATTTGCCTAGTTTTATAACAGGCTACATAAAAAGCACTAGTGAAGTCAGTACAGACTTGAGCATGCAAGGGTGTAATCAGGAAGGCCAAAACACAGCTGGAGTTGCAGCTAGCAAGAGGTGTGAAGGGTAACAAGAAGCGTTTCTACAGGTATGTCAGCAACAAGAAAAAGGTCATGGAAAGTGTGGGGCCCTTAATGAATGGGGGAGGCAACCTAGTGACAGATGATGTGGAAAAAGCTGAAGTACTCAATGCTTTTTTTGCCTCTGTCTTCATAGACAAGGTCAGTTCCCACATTGCTGTCCTGGGCAACACAGTATGGGGAGGAGGTGAGCAGCCCTCAGGGGTGAAAGAACAGGTTAAGAACTATTTAGAAAAGCTGGACATGCACAAGTCCATGGGTCCAGATCTAATGCATCCAAGGGTGCTGAGGGAATTGGCTGATGTGATTGCAGAGCCATTGGCCATTATCTTTGAAAACTCATGGCAATTGGGGAGGTCCAGGACAACTGGAAAAAGGCAAATATAGTGCCCACCTTTTAAAAAGGAAAAAAGGAGAACCCAGGGAACTACAGACCAGTCAGCCTCACCTCAGTCCCCTGGAAAAATCATGGAGCCGGTCCTCAAGGAAACCATTTTGAAGCACTTGGAGGAAAGGAAGGTGATCAGGAACAGTCAACGTAGATTCACCAAGGGCAAGTCATGCCTGACCAACCTGATTGCCTTCTATGATGAGATAACTGGCTCTGTGGATATAGGGAAAGCAGTGGATGTGATATATCTTGACTTTAGCAAAGCTTTTGATACAGTCTCCCACAGTATTCTTGCCAGCAAGTTAAAAAAGTATGGATTGGATGAATGGATATAAGGTGGATAGAAAGCTGTCTAGATTGTCGGGCTCAACAAGTGATCAACGGCTCGATGTCTAATTGGCAGCCGGTATCAAGTGGAGCGCCCCAGGGGTTGGTTTTGTTCAACATATTTATTAATGATCTGGGTGATGGGATGGATTGCACTCTCAGCAAGTTCGCAGATGACTAAACGGGGGGGAGAGGTAAATATGCTGGAGGGTAGGGATAGGGTCCAGAGTGACCTAGACAAACTGGAGGATTGAGCTAAAAGAAATTTGAAGAGGTTCCACAAGGACAAGTTCAGAGTCCTGCACTTAGGACAGAAGAATCCCATGCACTGCTACAGGCTGGGGACTGACTGGCTAAGCAGCTGTTCTGCAGAAAAGGACCTGGGGATTACAGTGGATGAGAAGCTGAATATGAGTCAACAGTGTGCCCTTGTTGCCAAGAAGGCTAACGGCATATTGGGCTGCATTAGTAGGAGCATTGCCAGCAGATTGAGGGAAGTGATTATTCTCCTCTATTCAACACGGATGAGGCTGAGGGAACTGGGCTTGTTTAGTCTGCAGAAAAGAAGAGTGGGGGACAGGGAGATTTGATAGCAGCCTTCAACTACCTGAAGGGGGTTCCAAAGAGGATGAAGCTCATCTGTCCTCAGTGGTCGCAGATGACAGAACAAGGAGCAATGGTCTCAAGTTGCAGTGTGGGAGTTCTAGGTTGGGTGTTAGGAAACACTATTTCTCTAGGAGGGTGGTGAAGCACTAAAATGGGTTACCTAGGGAGGTGGTGGAATCTCCATCCTCAGAAGTTTTTAAGGCCTGGCATGACAAAGCCCTGGCTGGGATGATTTAGTTGGTGTTGGTCCTGCTTTGAGCAGGGGTTGGACTAGATGACCTCCTGAGGTCTCTTCCAACCCTAATCTCCTATGATTCTATGTCTAAAATTTCATACAGACAAAATGAGAAAGTAAGCAATTTTTCAGTAATAACTTAACAGTAACAAGTCACCAGGACCAGATGGCATTCACCCAAGAGTTCTGAAAGAACTTAAATGTGAATTGCAGAACTATTAACTATGGTTTGTAACCTGTCCTTTAAATCCGCTTCTGTACCCAATGACTGGAAGACAGCTAATGTAACGCCAATATTTTAAAAGGGCTCTAGAGGTGATCCTGGCACTTACAGACCAGTAAGTCTAACGTCAGTACCGGGCAAATTAGTTGAAACAATAGTAAAGAATAAAATTGTCAGATGCATAGAAGAACATAAATTGTTGGGCAAAAGTCAACATAGTTTCTGTAAAGGGAAATCATGTCTTACTAATGTGTTAGAGTTCTTTGAAGGGGTCAACAAACTTGTGGACAACGGGGATCCAGTGGATATAGTGTTCTTAGATTTCCAGAAAGCCTTTGACAAGGTCCCTTACCAAAGGCTCTTACGTAAATTAAGTTGTCATGGGATAAGAGGGAAGATCCTTTCATGGACTGAGAACTGGTTAAAAGACAGGGAACAAAGGGGTAGGAATAAATGGTATTTTCAGAATGGAGAGGGGTAGCTAGTGGTGTTCTCCAAGGGTCAGTCCTAGGACCAATCCTATTCAACTTATTTATAAATGATCTGGAGAAAGGGGTAAACAGTGAGGTGGCAAAGTTTGCAGATGATACTAAACTGCTCAAGATAGTTAAGACCAAAGCAGACTGTGAAGAACTTCAGAAAAATCTCACAAAACTAAGTGATTGGGCAACAAAATGGCAAATGAAATTTAATGTGAATAAATGTAAAGTAATGCACATTGGAAAAAATAACCCCAACTATACATACAATATGATGGGGGCTAATTTAGCTACAACTAATTAGGAAAAAGATCTTGGAGTCATCGTGAATAGTTCTCTGAAGATGTCCATGCAGTGTGCAGTGGCAGTCAAAAAAGCAAACGGGATGTTAGGAATCATTAAAAAAGGGATAGAGAATAAGACGGAGAATATCTTATTGCCCTTATATAAATCCATGGTACACCCACAGCTTGAATACTGCATACAGATGTGGTCCCCTCATCTCAAAAAAGATATACTGGCATTAGAAAAGGTTCAGAAAAGGGCAACTAAAATGATTAGGGGTTTGGAACGGGTCCCATATGAGGAGAGATTAAAGAGGCTAGGACTTTTCAGCTTGGAAAAGAGGAGACTAAGGGGGGATATGATAGAGGTATATAAAATCATGAGTGATGTGGAGAAAGTGAATAAGGAAAAGTTATTTACTTGTTCCCATAATATAAGAACGAGGATCCACCAAATGAAATTAATGGGCAGCAGGTTTGAAACAAGTAAAAGGAAGTTCTTCTTCACATAGCCCACAGTCAACCTATGGAACTCCTTGCCTGAGGAGATTGTGAAGGGTAGGACTATAACAGGATTTAAAAGAGAAGTGGATAAATTCATGGAGGTTAAGTCCATTAATGGCTATTAGCTGGGATGGGTAAGGAATGGTGTCCCTAGCCTCTGTTTGTCAGAGGGTGGAGATGGATGGCAGGAGAGAGATCACTTGATCATTACCTGTTAGGTTCACTCCCTCTGGGGCACCTGGCATTGGCCACTGTCGGTAGACAGGATACTGGGCTGGATGGACCTTTGGTCTGACCCAGTATGGCCATTTTTATGTTCTTAAAGAGGTACAGTAGTCTGGAAAGGTTGAGAACCACTGCTATACATGCTATTGTTGATAGCTGATTGTTCCATATGGCAGGAAAAAATGCTCCTGTACCGCCAGCTGAGGCCTACATGGGAGCCAGTTGCAAAATAAGGGCCTAAAAACATACACCTTTTGTAACTGCTTTTAGCCTACATCCCATCACCTCCTCACTGTGGGCCAAATTCTTCCCTGGGGTGTAGGCTGGCAGTTGCCATTTCACTTCAATGGGCATTACGTGCATGAACTTGGCTAAAATTTAGATCTTCTTTGTTTTTCTAGCTGCTCTTTATTAACCTGCTTCAAGTGGTATTTTGGTAACTTCTGAATTTATAAACAGAAGCATTATGTGGTACGTCTTGAAAACACTAAACAAACAAACTAAATGTGTTGCTTTCAAAAATAAGAGTTGTCAACGTTTTCCCCCACAAAGTAGAGCATTAAGATATTAGGTGTTCAAAGTTTAAAACAGCTTGTTCTAATGACTAGAAAAGCAATCCAGACTGGAGTAAAAAATCTATTTATTTATTTATTTATTTTAAGAGGAGGTGGCTTTCCTGCAATTTTTCCAGTAAAAATTCTGGTCTTGCATACCCCGTGCTGCTGGATTACGCTACTGAAAACGAGAGAATAAGCAGGATTGAGATATCACAGATATCAAAGAATTAAAACCTGATTAATAGGAGGCGGAAGTGATTTTTACTCAGACTATTTAAAACTTTTCATTTTACACCTATGGAATTCAAACAGCTGGAAGGAAAGCTATCTTTGTTAAAGATTCACCATTCATGCCTGTTCAGTTAATGCCAAGAAAGCTCACAATGTATTTTTGAGTCAGCCAAGAAAATAAATGATAAATGTTGGCATGCCTGATATCTAAAAAGACTGCATTATCCAACAAAGGGTACAAACAGGCACAAATCTGCATTAACTTTTCCTCTGCAGGTCCCCTTTAAATATTATATAGGAAATGAAGGGATGGATGGGGGAAGGGAAAATGTTATATCTTGAATAGGCTAATGTGTAATGGAGGTTTTCTTCCTCATCTTTCACTGTAGCTGAAATGATGCAGAAGTCTCCCCCTTCACTAATCTCCTTGGCTGGAGGAATACCGAACCCCAACACTTTCCCATTTAAGATGGCCACTATTACCACGAGAGATGGAACAGCTGTGGATATTGGGGAGGATTTGATGAAGAGAGCCCTCCAGTACTCTCCCTCAGCAGGGTACTTATCAAGACATTTTACAAGAATAACAATAAATAACAGTTGCTGCTTTAATAGTTGATCTTTACAAACATGTTTTATTAATTGCTTTAATTTTCCCCATCTGTATATGTTTTTTTAAAAGTGGTAAGTGACTAATGATTTGTGAGTGGAGGAATGAATTGACAAGTACCGATGTTTATTGATTAACATCAAATAATATTTGAGAGGCCAAAGTCCAGGGTCAGTAACTGTGAGAGTGTCCAGTGTGTTGCAGCACGGTATTCAGCATATCAAAGGGCTTGGCTACACTTGCAAGTTACAGCGCAATAAAGGAGCCCCGGGCGCACTAGCTCACTACCCATCCACACTGGCAAGGCACGTAGAGCGCTCTGACTCCGCAGCTACAGCGCTGCTGGTACTCCACCTCGGCGAGTGGAATAACGTTTGCTGTGCCCTCTTTGGAGCGCCGCAGCACCAGTGTGAACGAGATGTTGCTTTTCTGCGCTCTGATCAGCCTCCGGAAACATCCCATAATCCTCTTAAGTCAAGTGGCCACTCTTGTCATTGTTTGGAATCATCTGTAGGAATGTGGAAATGCCCTTTGAAAGCTCAGTTTCTGACAGCCAGCTGCTTATTTGCTCCAAGACAAAGCAACCATTAGTGTGGAATGCTGTGTGAGAGAGAGAGAGAGACGGGGAGGCGAGGGGGGTCTGCTGCTGTCTGAACTTACAAGACAGCATGCTGACATGCTCTCAGCCCCCCAAAAACCCACTCATTCTCCCCCCACATACACCCAACACACTTCCTGTCACACTCCACCCCACCCCCATTTGAAAAGTACGTTGCAGCCACTTGCATGCTGGGATAGCTGCCCATAATGCACCGCTCCCAATGCCGCTGCAAGTGCTGCAAATGTGGCCATGCCAGTGCGGTTGAAGCTGTCCATGTGGACAGACTGCGGCGCTTTCCCTACTGCGCTCTCCGAAGGCTGGTTTAACTCAAAGCACTCTACATCTGCAAGTGTAGCCATGCCCAAAGTAAACAGCTTGCAAAGCATTTTCTTTATATCCCCCCGAATCCTGGTTTGTTTGGCTCATGTTTATACCATTGAAAAAACACCACTTACTGTCTGGGGTAGTTAAATTAACTCTGATATTTGCCACTGTTAGTACAGGAAATACTGCGGATATCACAGTAAACTCAAACGTCATCATGCAGAAAACGTGGCTTGTTTTAGCGGCATGCATTGTAGGGGTGTTAAAATAACAGTATTGGTTCTTTATTTATGTAATGTGAGGACTGCTCTGCAATGACAGTGGTCTACTGACAGTGCCCCCTGTATAAAGTGTTAAACAGAAAGCTAGTATTTGTGAGACTACCACTGAAGAGATAGTTGTCTTGTTGAAAAGGGACTAGTTGTGATACTAACAGTTATGGGTACATCATAATAAGAAATTTTACACCTGGCTCAAAAATATTGTTTAACTGTTTTTGCTGTCATGAGATTGTTCTGCTCTAGAAATACTAGATTTTTTAATTTTGCCTAATACTGAAGTCCTTTTTCAGAGCAGAATGAAAACTCATGTACCGTCCTTTATATTGGGGTCCCTGTGCTGCTGTGTGATGTCACTTTGCTGAAATGGTGTCTACCATCACAAGATTTGCAAGTTCCTCTTCAGAACGCTGCTGTGCTGAGCGGGAAAGCAGCTTTTTATAGAAACTTGAAATCCATTCACTGTTTTGATTTATTTTCAGATGCCAAGCTATTTTTCCACTTGTGTTGTTCCCCCCTGCCCCTCCAGTTTTGTATTTATGTATCGGCCCTGATTGAATGCAGTAGGGAGTTAGTGCCACATTTTTAAAGGTATTTAGGTGCTGTAAGATACATAGAAGTGCCTGGTGGGATTTTCAAAATTACCTAGGTGCGCCCCTGAGAATTAGGCATCTAGGTGCTTTTAAAAATCCCACTAGGCACCTATCTGCATCTTTAGGCACCTAAATGCCTTTAGAAATCTGTCCCTTAGTCTGCATAAAGTATGCTACAGATAGACCTGGGCAAAGATTTTCAAACAAAACTTTTTTTTTCCCCCTAAAGCATAGATTCAAGTTAACTAAAACATCTTATGAATTTGCTTAAGTGTTTCAGTCCAAAACAAAAAATTCTGAAAAAAATCAAAATGTTTCACTGACATTTTTTAAATGAAATGTTTTGATTTGAAAAAACTTTTTGTTTCAAATGTTGCTTCAGTTTTAGTTTGAAAGGATTTAAAAAACTCAAACAAAATGAAAATTTGTTTGAGCCAAAACAAATTTTTTTTTTCAACTTTTTTGGTTTATCCAGCAAACTAAAACAAAAAAAGTCATTTATTCACGCACCTCTAGCTACAGACAGAGGCCATACAAGTCACACCTGCCATACCTGGATCTGAAAGGATCACCTTGATGCATGAGAGAGAAATTCAGCCTTCGTGCCCATTAAGTCCTTTGTTGATAATCTCTCTGCAGAGGCTGTCAACTGTTTATTGTATAATAGACACTGGTCCCTAAGGACTTTTTATCTTAAATACACACCTACACACAGTATTATGTTTCTCTCATTTCATTATCTGAGAGAAAATATTTTAAACCAGTGCCTATACCTATCTGTATTGCTAAATAACAGAGAAAGAGAAACAGACAATTTGGTTGGCAATAGATTTGAGGGGGATTTAAAGGAGCAGTACAGAATATTAGGATAATAATGATGAGAAATAAAATCTGTGTTTCAGAATTCCTGAGTTGTTGTCCTGGCTAAAGGATTTACAGAAGAGTCTCCACAATCCTCCCACTGCCAAGTACAGTCCTGATCAGGGCCAGATGGAGATATGTGTGACCACTGGCAGCCAGGAAGGGTTGTGCAAAGTAAGACTAAAAGCAAAATACATTGTGGCTTCTGTAAAATGTAATTACTTGTTGCTTTAAATAGATGTTTGCTTTCAATCAGTTGAATTTTATTTCCTTGCATAGGAAAGGCATGCCTACTCTCTGATTACAGTTAGTAAGGGTGGCTTGTTAATGAAATGATATATTAAATGCCATATCTGAGAAAGTAAATGGAAGTTGGGACAAAACTTTGTCAGACTCCAATGGTCTTCCGTGGCTACATAAATGTCTAGGATCTTTATTATCAAAGAGAGAGAATATCATAAGACATTTTATTCCATTTACTTTCATAATTCTATAGCAAATGCTTTTAAGAATCCTGTAGTGGAATGTAGTGGTGCAATCAAATCAGAGTTGGTTGCTGTACTGTAGTTTTTATTGTGCAATAAGATGTTTTTGTTAGATATTGTTCTGCGTAAGTTGGTTTTCAATTGGCTGATCTCTCTCTCTCACACAAACACACACAGTTGACCCTTTCTATAACTGAAAAACTTTTGTATTGTGTTAGAATATTGTGTTAAATGTCAGTATTTTTTTTTTTCCCAGAAGACAGAGTTGTCCTGTGTGAAACTGGCATTCTTCTTCTCTGACTTGTATCTCTCTGTTTGGCTTCCAAAGTGGAACTTAAATCCATTCACTGCTTACGTAGCAGAGTTTTCATTTAATTAAATGATGATGGAAACACTGATGTGTAATTAGGATGTGTAGTTCCATTAGAGCAGGCAGCAGTATGCAGAATGTACAGTAAAATTATACAGTCTTGTCAAGTAAATGATTCCCATTTTGTAGGTGTTTGAGATGCTTATTAACCCTGGAGACAACATCCTTTTGGACGCACCCACCTATCCTGGGACTCTAGCAGCTGTGAGTAGTGTTTTGGTATGAAAAGTTGTGAAAGTTACAATGATCATCACTTTGGGACACAAATCTACATTCTTAAGACATATGAGCTGCCTCACTATTGCTAAATGCATCTAAGACCTCATCCAGACTAGAGTTTTTGAGCCTCTTCTGACTTAAATTGGTTGGCATTGGTGAACTAATACAGTTGTAAATGCTAATTTAGACACTCTGCAAATGTTTGTCCCAGGACACAATGTTTTGTTCTGGAGCCTAGTTCACCCTAACCCTAGGTTTCTATATAGAATCACAGTAGAGATGAGATCTTTCTGATAAAGTCAGTCTAAATGCAAGTGCATGATCAGTGAGATTCCTCCTATTTTAGGTTCTGGGTGTGCCTCTCTCGTAATGATTTAATGACCCGATTTAGTAATCTGTGCCTATAATAGGATAAAATGGGGACGGGCCTAGAAGATATATGCAGGTGAGCTCCCAGGATATGAGACAGTGAGAGCAAGTCAGAGAGGTAACTCTTAAATGACACTAGTTTTTGTGCAGTAATATGCACCCTGTGCAATTAAATACAGCCCTTTAATGCTTAATAGTTACAGATTGGGAGAAATGCTAGAGTAAATCCTATCTTACTGAATGTTTCACTGACATCTGGGTAATATTTTTTGGTACACTATATTTTTGACATACCTTTTGATTATGCAATGGGACCATATATTGAGGGTATTGTCGTTTCAGCAGCAGTTTGTTTATAAGCTAATAAATACAGGGCTAAGTAGTACAAAAATAGAAATTCCACAGAAATAAAACTACAGGGACTTTTGTTAATTTTTGCTATTACTTCACACATCGCTATTGTCCCATGTCACTCATTAACATTACTGAAATCTCAGTCCCATTGCTGAATATAATACCCGTTCAGAGCAGTTATTCTTCCTCCCTTTGTCAGGGGAGAGCAAGTTATAGTTCTGTCAATTCAACTAAAACTGCATTTCTGATTATGAATAAAAAATGAAATTGCACTGTTGAGAGACCTGAAGCTTATCTGTATTTTTGCATTGGAGTGTTGAAATATGAGGGATCCCACTGCAATACAATCCACAACGAACTCCTGGGCTCCACAGATGTGATGCCATGTGCCTGATAGGCAGGCATGTAGTAATAGTTTATCTTGGACCAATCTTGTTCCTTATCAGAGTTTATATAACTGGTTTTAAATATTGGGAGCACAAGGTGATCGGGTCAAATTACGTTCTGAGGGTTATACAACGTGTTCAGAGACACTTTCCCTTGAATCATGAGCTAAGCAAGTTTGAAATCAATGCAACTCGTTTATAACTATCTAGTTCAATCTAGATTTAAGGGAAGATACTGCACTGCTGAAGTTCTGTAACATCAAAGACATAATCATAATTTCAGAATTATAGACTCAGTGACTGAGATTTGTCTCCTGTTTTGTTTGTTTCTCCTTCCCCCCCCCCCCCCCCCCAAAATAAATAGCTAAGACCTTTGGGTTGCAACATAATCAATGTTCCCAGTGACCAACATGGTATTATTCCAAAAGCCCTGAAAGAAATTCTTTCCAGATGGAGCCCAGAAGATGTCAGAAAGCACAACAACATCCCCAAATTCCTGTACACCATTCCAAATGGTGGCAATCCCACTGGAACCTCATTGACTACTGATCGCAAAAAGGAGATATATCAGGTATGCAGTGAGAGCCTGGCATAACAGCTTTCATTTAGGGAATGGACAAATGTGGGGTTTTCAGTTTGAGGAATTCCACTGCAAAACCAGCACATCTTGTAAGCAACTGAATAGCAAATGTTTTAGCAAATGCTAAAAATCTCATTCCCCATTACTATATCAACCTCTTGTCTGCCCTGCCACTTCTCCCAGGTCCTCCCTTCTTGGTTTTCCTGCATGATTTGGTGATCTAGTGAGTAAGGTATAATAAATTATAGTCCTTTTTAGCTATACCAACCATTGTGCTGACTTGTGTGTTGTGTTTATTCACTGGGCCCTGGTACAAGCCTAAAGAGAAGTTCTGGCAAGGATAAAAACCAACTCTATCTAATGAGATAGAAGTAGAAGCCACCCCTTAGAACTGCAAGGGACACAGGAGGCAGATGTGCTCATTGACAATACAGTGAAGGTAGCTGTCAGGATCATGTGTCCATAGGGATGCAGGGCAGTTTTTACTACTCCCCATTTTGGAAGTGCAGTTCTCTATAACAAGGAAATAAAATGTATAATATAACCCTTTGTCATAAATATAAAGGGAAGGGTAAACCCCTTTGAAATCCCTCCTGGCCAGGGGAAAGCTCCTCTCACCTGTAAAGGGTTAAGAAGCTAAAGGTAACCTCGCTGGCACCTGACCAAAATGACCAATGAGGAGACAAGATACTTTCAAAAGCTGGGAGGAGGGAGAGAAACAAAGGGGTCTGTGGGTCTGTCTATATTCTGTCTTTGCCAGGGATAGACCAGGAATGGAGTCTTAGAACTTTTAGTAAGTAATCTAGCTAGGTACGTGTTAGATTATGATTTCTTTAAATGGCTGAGAAAAGAATTGTGCTGAATAGAATAACTATTTCTGTCTGTGTATCTTTTTTGTAACTTAAGGTTTTGCCTAGAGGGGTTCTCTATGTTTTGAATCTAATTACCCTGTAAGGTATCTACCATCCTGATTTTACAGGGGGGGATTTCTTATTTCTAATTACTTCTATTTTTATTAAAAGTCTTCTTGTAAGAAAACTGAATGCTTTTTCATTGTTCTCAGATCCAAGGGTTTGGGTCTGTGGTCACCTATGCAAATTGGTGAGGCTTTTTATCCAACATTTCCCAGGAAAGGGGGGGTGCAAGTGTTGGGAGGATTGTTCATTGTTCTTAGGATCCAAGGGTCTGGGTCTGTAGTCACCTAGGCAAATTGGTGAGGCTTTTTACCAAACCTTGTCCAGAAAGTGGGGTGCAAGGTTTTGGGAAGTATTTTGGGGGGAAAGACGTGTCCAAACAGCTCTTCCCCAGTAACCAGTATTTGTTTGGTGGTGGTAGCGGCCAATCCAAGGACAAAGGGTGGAATATTTTGTACCTTGGGGAAGTTTTGACCTAAGCTGGTAAAGATAAGCTTAGGAGGTTTTTCATGCAGGTCCCCACATCTGTACCCTAGAGTTCAGAGTGGGGGAGGAACCTTGACACCCTTGCACTCAGTGCATTTTTTTTTTTTTTTTTTAAAGAAAATTACATAGAAATCAGTTAAGCTAACATGCTAAGTAACCACCTGGCTGGAGAAAATATTCAAAATGCCATTTATTAAAAGCATGAGATCTAAGGTCCATGCATACAAATGTGTCCAAAATTGCCATTCAAACTGGTAGGTGAGAAACACATACTTTTTCTATGTCCAAACCATGCTCACAAATATAGGCACATTATTGCACATGGAACCCAGGCCTCAGTTTTTCAAAATTTGGCCCAATTACAGCTGCTATTTTACCAGTTGACATACTTTTACAGTTACATGACTTGCTAAATTTAGCATTTGAAGATGACTCTTGATGTGATGTTTGTGTGCTGAGTCAGCGGAATACGCAGCGTACAGGGCAATGAATATAAATAACTGGGATTATATAGGGACTGGTTTTATTACATTTCAATAAACCTTTACATTTTTGGTTTTAATTTCTTTTTTAGCTTGCAAGACAATATAATTTCCTCGTAATAGAAGATGATCCTTATTATTTTCTTCAGTTTGATAAAGTAAGTTGTCGTTTGTACTAATTGGTATCAGTATTCCTTTGGGTTCAGAAGAGAATGAATGCTTGGACAGTTGTGGCTCAAACTACATGCTACTCATACTTAGTAGACTGTCCGATTAAATTAAAGCATTACTAATAAACACTCAGTCGTGACATTTTTAATTACATGCCTCTTCAGCCATCATGTTGCATCAGTCCTTGTCAATTCCAGTGCGTCAAATTCGTCAGTTTTTAAGTGAGGAAAATTCCCATTGATTCCATTGGGGCTGTGCTTGCAGGGACGCCTCCGAGCCAGGGCTGCCTCGGGAACTGACACCTATACCCCTTAAAAGGGCATTCCATTGCAGAGGGAGTGGAATGCAAGGCATGGGAGAAGTAATACAGGCTGTATTGCCTTTTCTTTCTAATCTCTGCCTTCATCCAATGCAGCCCACCCTGCCTCCACCCCTTCTCCTTGTGCAGATCTCAACCCATGGAGATTGGTCTCAGGAATAGGGAGAATAGTGCCACAGAGGCAACTGACACCCTCCCTTACACACCAGTGGGAGGGAGAGGGTGCTCAGATCCACACTTGCAGAGTCTCCTCCATACATGGATCTGGGTGGGGGCAGTGACTTGGCCCTCACTTAAGTTCATAACTTCAGGATTAAGATCAGCTTTTACAGAGAGTAACACCCCTCCCTTAGCAGCTAATGGCTGCTGAGTACGTCAATGGAATGAGTACAGCTTAATATTTTTCTTTCTGCAACAAGGTTCTCCCCTTCCTTTTCGGGGGTGAGGAGAAGTCTGGTTTACTTGGGCTAGCAGAACTGAATGCCTGCGTGGAACTCTTATAAGCATGTGAGCATGAAGAAATTGTCAATATAGTAGCCAAACTTCTGCTCTGGGAATTAGAATATGTGCTGAACTCAGGAGGGTGGTCTTACCAAATCCCCAATTCTGAGGGATGTCCTCCAATTTCTCCTAAGGGAAACTGCAAGCTGAGGAGCACCTCTGAGGGAAAACATTAAAGAACATTTTCCCCTCCACTCAGTAAAAGTATTTTTACAGAGAGCTAGGTATTTGGCTCTGACCTCCTATCATAGTTCCAGGTAGAAACTCCAGCACCTACCATTTGTGTGCAGAGACATGGGGTTAGAGGTAAAGGAATTTCTGATTGACTCTTTCCTGACATTCAGGTGACACTATCATCGCACCACAATAGGGTGCTACTCTAAACAGAATCATTTGTCACTCAGGTACTGGACTTTGATACTTGTTGTGCATCTCCAAAACCAGGATTTTATCATATGATACATCAGCCCTTGGGTCAAGAAATACTGAAGTCTGTGTTAGTAATAAGTAAAGTGTATCTTAGTGTAAGCCTTATTAGCTACTTGAACTTTAAACTCTCATTCTTTTCTTTCAAGCCTTGGGCTCCAACCTTCCTCTCAATGGATGTCGATGGTCGAGTTATCAGGACTGACTCTTTCTCTAAAATTCTCTCCTCTGGGTAAGGTCTGTTTCAGACTGTTGCCTGCTGGTTAGCACAGGCTGCTGAATCAAGAGACATGGGATTCTAGTCCTGAGTTTGCACCTTCACTTTGTGACTTTAGGCTAGTCACTCAGCCTCTCTGTGCCTTGGTTTTCCCATCTATAATATGCGAATAGTGAGCTGCCCACTGTTGCAAAGTGCACTGAGATCTTCAACTGTTCACAACCTGCTCATTTCCCACTCCCTCCATGTCCTGGCAGTCACCTATTAATCATGTTTATTGTGGTAGGGCCTAGGGCCCAACTGAGAGTGGAACCCTGCTCTGCTAGGCACTGTACAAACACAGAGTCATTAATACATGGTCACCAGAGCATACTCCCCTTCTGATGGCCTCTGCAGCCTCTGTCTCCTATGACAGCCTGTCCTTACACACAACCTGCCCTCAGTTTTCCCAAACTAGAGGGCCATGATGGGGCCGTTAGACTCCTCCTCTCTGGTTCTTGATGTTCTCGCCTCCCTTGGCTTTCATAACACTGGCTTCTCTCCCTACCTGACCATTCCTTCAGAACTTTTTTGGCATGTTGTCGGCCTCTCTCCTACAGTCCACAAGGAATAACAGGGCTCTTTCCCTGGGCACCTTCTCTTCTAGCTTTACACCTTTCCTTCAGCCACCATCTTTTGCTGAGGACTTGCAAGTCTGCTCTCCACTCCTCACAATTCCTTGACTCCGTCCTGATTTTCTGGCTCTAGTATACATTACTTTTAATGAATCTTAGCAAGCAGCATGAATCCTCGCCTCGCAGTTAGTGAGTTGTGAGCTCTCCGTGAGAATCTAGTGAAATAAAGAAAGAAGGTAATATGATGGATATATGGTTTCACTTTGAAAAATGACCCTACAAAAAATGATATCATGTAGCTCCATCTTTGTCATTCAGAGACATGTGTAAACTTACTCCATTTATTTTCCTCTAACTGCATATTCGACCTGGAATCAGAGTCAAGCAGGGAGTCATTTAGTTTTTGACAATATGAATAAAGCTTCTTTTAGTGCATGAACACAAAAACAATCCTGTTCATTCTCTTCTCTGTATTTACTAGCAGTACTAAATGGAAGTAAATATAGTAAACACTGTGTTGCCAACTTCACACGATTTGGTATTTGATAGACTCGCTCTTGTAAACTTGTGGTGATGTGAGAATCTCGGCTTGTTTTTTTTCCCTAGCCATTACGATTGCAAAAAAAAGTTTAAAAATATGACCCATGTATGCCCTAAAAGCGCAGAAACTACAAGGCAAATTGAAATAACCAAAGAACGTTTTTAAAAAATAATCTCATGATTATTAAGCCAATCTCTTCCCTTTCAACTCGAATTAGCAGATGTGACTCTGAATACACACAGGGAGCAGATCCATTAAAGTTCCAGTTTTCCATAGTTGATGTTTGGACGATAGCCATGTTCAAGGATTAGTGGACTGTATATTTCTGCAGTAATGTTCTTCTTCTTTTCCCATAGGTTGAGAATAGGCTTTTTAACAGGCCCCAAACCTCTTATTGACCGAGTGATTCTGCATATACAGGTCTCAACAATGCACACCAGCACTTTCACGCAGGCAAGTGCCATCTCCGAGAATTGGGAAGGTGTTTCCGGAATTGTTTATAAAAATAAAATGGTTTCTCAAACATGGTAACTGGGAGGAGGGGCAAAAGGGCTTTTATAATCCCTAGCCATTTTTTTCGGCATGCTTTTCAGGAAAACTTATATTACAAATTTTTCCAAGGGAAGAAAGAACAACGCAAGGAGGAAGACCCAGGTTTGTCTGGAGGGTGTTCTATTAGATATGAAACAACGTGGCTCCATATACAGGACACCCTTTACTTTTATGTAATAGGTTATTGAGGCTTAACAGAGTTACGGATCAACGGGAGTTGTGTGCTCTATGGCCTCAGGCTCCTTTGAAAATCCCACCCTGAAGAGCAGCAGAATAAATGGAGAGGATTTGGAATTTTTATTTGGTGCAGTGCTTATAGGGCAGTGTGGCGAACTGGTGAACCCTGCTGGTGCTGTGTAAGTAGCCTGCTATCTACTGCCCCTTCCCTTCCAGACAGTGCTCAAAGGGTGAGTTAGGGTAGAATGAAATATATCCTCCTCCCTCCCTCACCTACTAGATCATCATTGACCCATTCCTGAGCCCTGCCCTCCCTGCTATCACAGTCAGCTCTGAAGTTTTCTCCAGAGCTTAAATTAGCACTCCCAACCCTCTTTTCAGCTCCTCCATTTCACTATGGAGATAGAATAAAAGTGGGGAGACTAATAAAGGAAATAAACATGTATTTAATTCAAAGCTGTATATGTTTCCCACCCTTTCCTTCCCAAATTCCCATATTTGTCTTTCCCTATCCATTCCTCTTTCCTTCAGACTCCCTAATATTTCCATTTCCCCATGGGACTGCTGTAGCTTCCTAATGGCCCTTTGCCTGTTTCCTGGTGGACTTTTTGTATTATCAAGAGGTTTGAAGGTGAAGGAAGAGATGGCTCCAGGAGTCCAAGGATGTGACCTCTGCCCTTGCAGGATGTTTAATATCAATATAATTTTTTAAAAGCTTTTGTTTGGTGGTTGACTATCCTGTTTAGAGAATGGGATTTACTTGTGTAGGTTTTATTTCTGTAGCTTATGATTGCACAGCTTCTTCAGCAGTGGGGAGAAAAGGGTTTCCTGGAACATGTAGACAGGTAATGCACTTATATTCTATATATTATATTGTGGGGGTTTGGTTCTCTTTTAATTACTGTCATGTCTCTGAGTATAATGTTTAAGGGAGTGTCACGTTGTCTGGAGGGACTCACAACCGTGAGTGCCTGCCTTAGAGCAGACTGTCAAAAACCGCACAGACACCCCAAACTAGTGGTATGTTCTATAATTAGATTTCACCAACCCAGTAACAAATGTGAACTCCTGGATCACTATAACATGGGGTCACAGACAGTCCCTTCGGGCTCTCCAGTCTATCTTGCCACCCAGACAAGCTGGACGTAGTGTTAAATGGTTACTGACACACACACACACACAAACACACAAAATATTCAGGTTGCTCCCAGTCACTTACCTCAGATCAATTTGTACCTTAGATCTCACACCAAAAACAATGCCTATAGCTAAGGCTACAATTTTGTCATGGACAGGTCAGGGCAATAAACAAAAATTCACAGAAACTGTGACCTGTCCCTGACTTTTACTAAAAACATCCCTAAAAAAATGAGGTTCCAGCACACTGCCCTGCTGCATGCAGCGGCTGGGAGCTGCGGCCCCCTGCCCAGTGGCTGGGAGCTGGGGGGAGATCCCCCACCACCCTGCAGGGCTGAGAGGGAGCCTGCTGACATCAGCGGCTAAGCTGCTGCCAGGGTCCGCCCACGGAACTGGGGGGGGAGGGGCAGGGCAGGGCCCACGGCAGCTGTGGAGTTCCAGGGTCCCCTCACTGCCCTGCAAGGCTGGGAGCTGGGGACATCCCACCACCTGTGGCAGCTGAGAGCTGCTGGAGTCCCTCCACTGCCCGCAGCAGTTGGGGAGCTTGGGGGGGCCCTGCCAGTGGCAGCTCGTCAGTTGCGGGGGTCCCCTTCCACCCACGGCGGCTGGGCTGCTGCTGGAGGATCGACTGCTACCATCGTGGCTGGGCTGCTGTGGTGCCCCAATGTCACAGAGGTTTCCAGAAGTCACAGATTCTGTGACTTCTGCAACCTACGTGACGTAATCGTTGCCTTACCTCTAGCCAATCCTAAAGGTTCATTAACTAGGGAAAAAAATAAGAGTTATTTACAGGTTAAAGCAAGCAAACATATACACAAATGAGTTGCCATCTATGGTTCCTCAAGATCACAGAGCTGTACTAATCTGTCAATTCAAAATGTCTTTCAGGGCAGACCCAGGGATAGCCCCAAGGGATCTCTGCCTGAGTTTAATGTCCCTGGCCCTGTGTGTTCAAACAGCAAAGAATGAAAAATTTTCTTGTGACCCTCTTTTATCTCTTACACTTAGCCTTCCAGCCCATGAGATAGCTCCTTTGCATGTAGCAGTTCCAAGGTGTGATAGAGCCACCCCCAAATCCTTTGTATTGTGCTGTTCCTTAATGGCCAGTTTAATCTTCACAGGCCTCCTGAATGGGTATGGGTATGGGGGGGATGATTCCCGTGCATAGGTTCACAAGTTCAGAGCAAACATTTTCAAAATTATAAAGCAAACTTACCTATTTCCTTATAGCATAGGATATGAACATTACAACTGAGATTAATGCATGCAGCCACTTACAGGCATTTCATAGAGTCTAAACACTAAATACATTCTTATAAGACTAATACCTATTTTGAACAAAACTAGCAAACAGGTAAAAGGGTTTGGTTTCCAGCTATGAGTTTGTCAGTGCTCAGCTGACACCTACAAACTTGGCAAGAGCTGGCACCTGGTTTACTAGCATCACAGGGAACTGGAACAATGTTAGGATCTGTTACCTGAAGGTCTCACAGCACTGGGCAGCATAACATAATCTGCACAGTTCTGTAATGGGCATATGACAGTTATATAAAGTTATTTATACCTAACCATTTGTGAATTTAGCTCAGATGGGAGGTAGGGCGATCTTTCTCTATATCTATACAAAATTTTGAATTGTTGGTCTCCAGGGTAGTGGAGTTCTACAAGACCCAGCAAGATGCAATGCTTGCTGCAGCAGACAAGTGGTTAAAAGGTTAGTGAATGCAAACACAGTTTATATTTTCAAGCTGTTCTTTTCTGACTTCTGTTAATCAACTCCATTTTCAAGAACAATCACTAAGGTATATCTGCAGAATTAAGTGATAAATAGGCAACATGGACAATTCAAAGGTGTTCTTGGTGTTTTTTTCCCCTTTTGTTTGAACGTTGAATATCCAAACCTAAGATTATCTGATTCTCCTATTTTCTAAACTATTTGAAATGAGAGAGTGCTCAGAGGAAAGCCTCCCCAGGCTGCTGTGGCAAGTAGCCCTGCAAACAACACATATTTCAGTGCAGTATGTTCAGTACTCTTTTATTTACTGTACCTCTTTCTATGTAAAAAGCTGTACCTTAATGACAAACATTTTAAAAGAAAATTTGCACAAATAGTACGTGATGAGCTCTCAGGGTTGTAACAGTTTGTGACAGTTAATCACAGTGCAAAGGAGTAACATGATTCTCATAGACTTTAAGGTCAGAACAGTGATCATCTAGACCTCCTACGCATTGTAGACCACAGAACCTCACCCATACGCTCCTCAGATAGACCAATGACCAAGTTACTGAAGTCCTCAAATCATGGTTTAAAGACTTCAAGTTACAGAGAATCCACCATTTACTCTAGTTTAAACCTGCAAGTGACCTGTGCCCCAGGCTGCAGAGGAAGGCAAAAAAACTCCAGGATCTCAGCCAATCTGACCTGGGGGAAAATTCCTTCCCAACCCCAAATATGGTGATCAGTTAGACCCTGAGCATGTGGGAAAGACCCACCAGGAAGATACCTGGGAAAGAATTCTCTGTAGTAACTCAGAGCCCTCCCCATCTAGTGTCCCATCTTCAGCAGTTGGGGATTTTTGCTACTTGCAGTCACTCCCTCAATCTATCAAGCTCGGTCTTGAAGCCAGTTAGGCTTGAAATTAGACAAAAGTTTCTGACCATCAGAGGAGTGAAGTTTTGGAACAGCCTTCCAAGGGGAGCAGTGAGGGCAAAAAACCTAACCTTGTTGGTGGCCACTTTATAGCCATTTGTTCTTGTGTCCACACTGGCACTGAACTTAACTCCTATCCCTCCCTGGTATTTATCCCTCTGATGTATTTATAGAGAGATACAATAACACAGTCAATATCAGTACCTCAGTCCTGATATTCAGAGCCCAGCATGGCATTGGCCATAGCTACCTAAGAGATTGCTTCTCCCTTCACAACCAAGATCTCCAGCAGCAGCTGTGTTCTACTGGAACCATGAACCTGTCAGCCAGTAGGGACTTGTGAGAGCAGGAGCTGAAACTTTCACAGGAGCTGGACCTAACCCATCTATCTGTGGTATTTATATGGCCCCTATTATTATAGTATCTGAGAGCTTCACCCATCTTTACCCTCCCCTGTGAGGTAAGGAAGCATTATTATCCCCCTTTTACAGGATGGGGAACTGAGGCTCAGAGAGATTTGGGAGAGTCTACACTGCAAAAAATAAATAAATAGGTTCTTGACTTAAAATACCCGTGAAAACACAGCAATTTGGCTTTTAGCTCAGATTAACAGATCAAGCTAAAGCCTATAGGGAAGCCTGGGATTGAAAAAAAAACTGCTAACCTGAGTTAAAAGCCAAATTGATTGTCTTCCTTGCTGCTTTAAGCCAAGTTAAGAATACATCTTTTACTGCAGTGTAGACATAACCTGGGTGACTTGCCCAAGGGAACACAGGAAGCCTGTTTTAGGCTATGTCTACATTACCACTTACGTTGGCAAAATTCATGTCGCTCAGGGGTGTGAAAACAAACACCCCCTTGAGTGACATAAGTTTCACCAGCATAAGTGATAGTGTGCACAGCTACCACTGCTCATTGGGGGTGGTTTAATGATGGCGATGGGAGAGCTCTCTCCCGTTGGCATAGAGCAGTTACACAAGAGATCTTACAGCAACACAGCTGCATCAGGAGAGCTGTGCCACTGTAAGGTCTCTAGCGTAGACATGGGTCTCCCAGCCAAGTCCCAAGCTAGCACCCTGAGCACTGGAACATCGCTCTTCTCGGCCCATGGAACTCACTCCCCCAAGAGCGAAGAGTGACCATGGGCCTCACTGCACTCGGAACCAAATGCAAACCCCTTTTATTTGACCAGTTCTTCTGACAGTTTAGTCACAGAGGGAAGCGAGGGCAAGAGAAAAGGAGAAAACAAAACAAAAAAACCTTTTGCAATTCTGCTACCTTTCAAGTTGCTACTGTACTTGGAAAGGAAAGAGAATTTTGTTCTTAAATTCTGCAGGTGAAATCTTGGCTCCATTGACGTCAATGGCAAAACTCCCACTGACTTCATTGGTGGCAGGATTTCACCCTATCTTTGTGTCTTTGGTGTACCTATTGCAGAAGGGACAGAGCGTATCTTTAAGTTTTCTGTTTTCTCTCTCCAGGTCTGGCAGACTGGCATGCTCCTGCTGCTGGCATGTTTCTATGGATTAAAATTAAGGGAGTTTCTGACACACAACAGCTGATCATGGAAAAAGCTTTGCAGAAAGAAGTATGAAAAATGTCTGCTGATCTTAAAATGTAGTGGGAGGGAAGGGTTATATAAAACTACTATTTGAGTGCAACTCCAACTGTGCCTTCATTAGGACTGCAGATTTTGAACAGGCATATAGTAACATATTCAAATAACTCTCCTTACTAATGAAATATCTGCATGGTTAATCTACATCTTTAATATGTTTGTTTAATTCTGCCCCAAAACAGATACAGAGAGAGTTAGCCTAACTATCCATTGTTTCCATTTTAACAAGAGAAAATTAATTGTGGTTTATTCAACAATTTGTACAGACAAGTGTTACGCAAAGACATCAGCTATCAGTCAGAAAGGAACCTAGAGATTTACTTCTCTGATACTTATAAAACATGAGAATGATAAGATAGAACCTGCCTTTAATTACAAATAACTAGGTTCTGTCTTTTTGTTGTGAAATATCTGATTCCAGTTTTTGTAGTCTGCCTTCCTTTTTTGGAAGGAAGGAATGGATTAAGCCTCTTTGTGAGACCATTATTCAGCAATGAGCTATTTAATTTTTATTTTTAAATTAAGAAGAAATTTGTAACTAAATGGCTAATTATTTCTTTTAGGTGTTACTGGTTCCTGGGGGAGCATTTAACATTGATAGCTCTGTTCCTAGTTCTTATGTCAGAGCTTCTTTCTCTCTGTCTTCTCCAGCCCAAATGGATCAGGTGAGTGCAGTACGATTCGCTGTACATTCCTGAAAAGACTACTCCTCATGTAGTAATTGTTGTTTTGCTCCCTTACTTTTTCCCTACAAGTGTTAACCAGCTCTCTGGATTGTACAGTTATCTCCCTCTCTTCCATTTCCAGTAGGCTTTTGTTTGTTTGGGTAAGTACTGTTTGAGCAGTACTTCTGAAACTCCCTTACCTGTTCCTTGCACATATTCTTATCTAGAAGAATAGTAGTGTGCTGAATCTTTAGTGTCTCTTAAGATGCACCTGCCTTCTTCAATTTCATTTATTCCCATCAGATCTCACTCGCTGATCCAGCAGTCACTAAAGTCAGTGCAAGTGTAGCAATTCATTTAGTGTGAGCAGGAGCAACCACCTGTCTTATTTCCCAAAGTTTTCCATCCTCAAATCTAATTCCCTTTACTCCACTGTTTTCTGTGTACTGATTCCTTATTATTAAACAAGCTCAAGATGACCAGTATCAGGCTTCCCCATTATTCTCACATTCAGTTTCTCCTGAGTAGTCAGTTGCACATTGGAGGTGGACTCTCCTCCAATACAGTCTCTCTATACTTCATGATTTCGAAACTAATCTATGTTATTTAAGAACATCTTGGATATAATGGTTATATTTGTGATTGAGCGCACATTGTATAGAGGGAGTGGGGAGCAATTAGCTGTCCAGAGTATAGTATTCCATTGTTTCAATGCCTTGAGAATTTTCCTATGTCTTTGGTCTTACTTTACTTCAGTCATTAAGGTGTGTAGCTGATGTCTAGTTATGCTTCTCTTTTGTTGGTCATCCCTTTCATCATTACCTAAAGAATTTCACAATCATATTGTCTCTACTCAAATTGCATCTTGCTGGCATTGCACGTGACTTTGATTTATAACACCTCTCTTCCTCCTTTTCTCTCTCCTGTATGAGATTGTACCCCTCTGTATTACTGTTGCAGTTATGAGAATCCTTCTGCTAGGGTCCATTAATGCCCACTAGATTATAGATGCCGTGTTGTGACATAACAGTACTCTTGTCGATTAATATATTTGTCCTGTTTCAAAAAAACTCCATCTTTTCTTCTAATTTTTTATGTTGAAAGAACATGCCAGATTATTTCAGTGGAAGCTCTCCCCACTTTCTTGAACACTTAACACGCTATTAATATCAAACTGAATAGGGAATCTGAAGCTATACAATAAAGTACTAAAACTTTACACAGCTGGGTTCACCTGTGGTTAAAACAGTTTCAGAAATTCTACTTAAGATTTAGCATATTGCCTGCTTATCTAATGCTGCGATGTGAACATTAACCATCTTGCTTTCATTGTAGGCTTTTCAGAGGCTGGCTGAGCTTATAAAAGAAGCTGTATGAAGAGAGCAAATGAAAACCATCTAGCGAATTAAAAGTCTCCTTCAAAAAATCTGCACCTTTATTAAAAGAGGATTTTATAATGACATTTAAGGAGCAAGCATGGATAGAAGATCACCAAAAGACCTCAGAACATGCCTTTTGATAGGGAGTGCAGAAAATTATAGTTTAATTAGAAATGATCTCATTCAACCTATTAACTCCTTTTTATGACAGGCAATATCATATAAAAAGACTATTATTCCAAATTATAATGCAGCGATAGTATATGCTTATGTGCATAATAGCAATAACGTAGTTGAAGTAAGAAGATAGTTCCATTCTAAATCACTCTTCATTTTCCTATAACTTCCTCAAAATTGTGCTGAATCTTCTCACACCAGATCTTTTCCAAAAGTGAATTTTAAAAGAAGGTTTGAACAAAATCTATTCAGTCATTTTGAATTATTGGCAGAGGGAATACCTTTTCTACTTAGCAAATAAAGGCAACTTTTGAAATAACTCAGGGATGAACTACAGAACTTTTGACTTGGCATGAGACATGAGTGACATATGCCATCCTTGCTAAATTTGGCTGGGAAAGGACTTTGAATTAAAGTAGTTAAGTTTTAAAAATGGTATACTTGGTACAGTAAATTATCTTCTTACTTCAACTACATTATTGCTATTGTGCACATAACCATATACCATACATATGCTATTTTTAGGTGCACATTTCAAACTGGGAAAACTGTATTGATCAGAAAGTGTTTCACTGGAATTGCTCAGGACCCTCTTAACCCAACCCTTCCTAAACCCTAAAATCACATTGCACTAGCAAATTATGTTTTAATTTTTTGCACTTCCTTTTGTCTCTCTATGTGGATTCTGGCTATAAAAGTGTGAAGATCAAAGTATGAAACTTAACTAATGTTTGGTCAGAGTAAATTGACTTAGGCACTTTTGAAAACTTAAACCTGAGCAAATGCAATTAGACTCTGGTTACAAATAAAAGGAAATTAGTTTGCACTTTTTGCCATGGGACAGTTTAATTTGATCTGAACCACCTGAGTAATGTTTTTGCTGACATAAGTGGTAGTGTAGACATGGCTTTAGACTGTAAGCTCTTTGGGGCAGGGGCTGTGTCAAGGCTGATACCCCACTCTGGCACTTCAAGTGCAGAAGGTAGGGGCCTGCAAGGATTTTAAAATTTAATACTGGCCACTCCAGGCTTGTATTAAACTCCCAAGGTTACAGCTTCTCTCTGACCTTGGATGGGTAGATGCTGCCACCACCCAGGTGCAAAAAACCCTTTTGGACCCAGGAAGAAGCACTTGGGATACCCTTAAGCCCTTTCACCCCCCGTCCAGGGAAGAGCTGAGAAAGAAAACAAAGGAAATCAGTTGTAGCCACCAGCTAATTAAACAACGTGCACAAACCTCTCAGAACACCAAAAATCCAATTCTGTTCTTAAAAAAGTTAAATTTTATTAAAAACAAAAAGAAAGAAAAAAGAAACTAGGCTTTTGCTAGATTTAAAAAACTACTTACAAAAATTAAACATCAAGAATAACCTCCTTGAGGTCCAGTTTAAAGGTTACAAGCAAACAAAAGCATTTGGGCTTAGCACAGAGCAGTCCACAAGCCTTACAAAATAAAAGAAATAAACCTAATCACGTCTTTCTAGACATTTCTGATCTACTTACATATCTGGGTTTAAATAAATAGTTCTAGACATGATCTGATGATTTTCATATCTGGCCTTTAGCTTCTCACAGCATAACTGCTCCCTGTTCCCCTCTTTCCAGGAGAACAACACACACAGACAAAGGGAAGTCTTTTCCCAATTTTAAAAAGTTCTAACCCTTCCATTGGCTCTTTTTGTCAGGTGTCCACTCCTTTCCTTTTATCTATGGGCTTGTTAACCCTTTGTTCTGTCTGTTATTACCTGAAACCACATAAATCCTACTTTTTATACTTAATAAAATCACTTTCGTTTATTAACAAACCCAGAGTAAGTGATTAATATCTGGGGGAGCAAACAGCTGTGCATCTCTCTCTATTGGTGATATAGAGGGTGAACAATTTACAAATTTACCCTATATAAGCTTTATACAGAGTAAAACAGATTTATTTGGGGTTTGGATCCCATTGGGAACTGGGTGTCTGAGTGCTGGGGAGGTAACCTGCTGAGCTGTTTTTGGTTAAAGTCTGCAGCTTTGGGGGCGTGGCCCAGAACCTGGGTCTGTGTTGCAGCAGGCTAGCCTGTCTGGCTCAACGAGACAGGGTTCTGGAGTCCCAAGCTGGCAGGGAAAATGGGCTCAGAGGTAATTTCAGCACGTTAGGTGACAGTCCCAAGGAGATCTCTGTGAGCAAACCCGTCACAATGGCCCTAAATTTGAAATCAGTCCAGCATTACAGCACATGTCTAAATGATCAGGTCTGATAGAATCATTCACTATGTCTGACTGAGTTTTGTATCTTGCATGTTTTCTTTCTTCAGCAGCTAAGACTTTTGTGCGGTAACATCGTCAGTGTCCTCTGGGACCAGTGAGGTATTATTCCAGAAGCCCTGAAAGAAATTCTTTACAGGTGCAAATCAGAAAGTATTTCGTTTCTGCTCAGTTTGAAGCACAAGGGGTAAAAATGAAGTGCTTTGACAACTGAATAATAACTGTGCTAAAGACTGACGGTCATGTAGCATCTTTTATCTAAAGATTAGACATTTTAAAAGCTGACTTACAGGATGCAGAGCTATAGAGCTATCTCTTTGTAGTGTATTGACATTCTTGGTGTATAATGTTAAATTTGCTAATCTATCAACCACTGATAAACAATTATCTGTTTTCTTATTATCTGTGTTAATTTTTTAATTATCGAATTAAAAATCATTGATATTGGCTTGCCACTCACTTTCCTTTGGAAGATCCCTTCCAGTGACAGGCTTTTGGCGTTCTGTAGAAGTGATCATTGTCATGTAGTATCTGTTGTTTCCTCAGCTGATGAAAGTAGACTAGTGATGTTTTTTTGGTACCAAATTGGCACATTGCTAAGTTACTCTTTACTTTTTAAGCCATTAGCACCAACATTTCTTTCACTGGATGTTGATGGGGCGAGTCCATGTCTAATACTCTCTCCTGGGTAAGGTCAGCTTAAGAATGCTGTATAAGGAACACTGTAGCATGCAAAGCTGTACCTGCTGCGGGGTTCTGTATATTCTCCTCTCCATTGGTGCAAGTAAATCTTATTAGCACTAGGTCAATACACACTGGTGAACAGATATCCTGGCAATTAAAAGACCCTGTTGTGGTGCTTTAACTCTCTGGAAACTAACTAATTTCCAAATGGATGTCAGATGGGAACTGGCTGATTTCAAAGGTTAGGAGGTGGTTACTATGCCAGGGAGATCTTAGAGTTTCTGGTCTCTGAGAGATGAAACTGGGCTGGATTCCTGATGGAAGTTTATTGTCTGGTCTGTTTGGGGGGCTGTGTGCTAAGCACAGCGGCCTGCTATGCAAGGCTGAGAGCTTCCTAACAAGGCTGTAGCCTGCCATCCTTTGAGCCCTAATCCCTTTAGAATCCCTTGACAAGGGGACAGGGCTAACTCAGAGAGGCAGTAGCTGGGTCGACGGAAGAATTCCTCCATTGACTAGAGCTGTCTACATTGGAGGGTAGGATGGCTTAACTATGTCTGTCAATGGTGTGGATTTTTCACACCCCTGAGAGTTGTAGTTATGCCAATGTAACTTTTCTTTATATCAATATTCTGTGATTCACACAGTCCCTTTAAACCAGGGGATCTCAAACTTTTTCGCGGTGTGGCTTGCCACAGCTTAACAGAAAGATTGTCTCTTGGCCTTCACACCATCTACACAATTGTTCAGCCTGTCTTCCCTCCCATTTGCTATTACATCAAATCTCTACAGCAGCTTCATATATTGCTTACATGAAAAAGTAATATTGCAAAGGTATTTCACGTATTGCTAATTGTCTCTTAGCAGCTGGAAGAGAGCCAGCAGCACTATGACTTGACTTAGACCATGGATTTTCAGTGAAATAATTGAAGTGCTCTGCTGTATTGGCCCAGAGTGTTCAGCACCTTTCAAGTTTGAGCCGCACACAACCAGCAGTTGGGCCACATACCATCAGAAGCCCACAGACCTCAGCTTTAGATAACTAAAGATTTGCAGTTAGATTACCTCACTGTCTGTCAAGGTACTTCTTATCATGAAGCATAAAGTAGTACAGGGAAAATTTAAGGTACTAAATTTAAGGTATTTATTTTAGATAAAATTGGCACCCCTTTACTTTAAAAATTATACATGAAGGAAGCTGGATAGTGTCCGCTAAGCTTATCAGAAGGTGGTGGTTATGTAAAGTAGCATTTAGGGTATCTTTGGGAGTGGTTGTCAGTGGGGCCTCAAGGAGAGGTTGCTGAGTTTGTCCTGTTATATTAGACAAAAAACAGTCTAGTCATGGTAATAAAAGCAAAAATCACTTTCATTGTTTTGAATATTTCAAAAGGTCCAGACTGCATCATTTGAATCAAAATATTTTTTAATTTGCAATAAAGCTAGTTAAAAATCATTTGATGGTGTGATACTTTAACTATCTTTAAATGACTGTAGTATCCCACTTTTGCCAGCTAAGCCTTGATGTAGCAGTAACCAGTTTCTAGATCATAGAGCCATACTATGAAGCATTCTGATACAAGTGCCATTTTATTTGTTATTAACACAGTGCTCTTTTCAATGGTTTTTTATTTAATTGTTTTATACTCTTTAACATGTAGGGACAAACCGGATAATAAAGTTTTGTTTTGTTTTTAAAAAGCATCTTCCTGATTTCTATGGGCAGCTCAAGCAGAGTTCTGTGGTTAATGTGCTATCACCTTCATGGTCCATACGTAGGTATCCCAGAGAAGGATTGAGTGATCAAAGTTATACCTCAAAAGAAACAAAAAAAGTACTAATATTCTGAATTGTCTCTTGTTGGAATTATTATTAATTATGCAGGCTATTACCAGGATGGTAATTTAACCATAAATTCTTTGTTAAATCGAAAGGCCAAATGGTATTTATACAATTGCTCTAAACATGAGGGAAAAGCCTAAATAATTAAGCAGTTTACTACATCCAAATGATAACAAAACATTTATAAGCATTTGATCAAGATACTTACAAATGGGCTAAAGCCAAAGGTACTTAGACCCCAACTCCAAATGGTTCAGGCAGGTATAAGCAATGACCCTTTAAGAGTTTATTTTTTATACCCTTTAACAAACGAGTGATGTCATTGCAAATTATTGGACCATAGCTAAGGCCAGATGAAGGAGTTTCTTATGCAGACAATTATTTACTGCACCTGGTAGCCAATTAACTGTGTTTTATTTCTATCACTTTAGGTCAAACCTTTCTCCAGCTGTAAAAGATAAACCAAGAGAGCCTTTTAGCCCTTCTTAGGGAAAAACTTTCAAAACCTGAGCTCCAAAACACACATGTGCAAAAGATATTGCATATGAAAAGCATGTGTTCGTGTGCACAAACATCTCTGCGTATGAATATTTACCCAATTTGAAAATGCAAATGCTTGTTTCATGAATACAAATACTAGTCTGCGTGTCCACTCACTTTTGAGAGAGAGAGAGGCCTGAGTTTTTAAAGTTTGGCCCTAGAGATCTAATGCCTCCTAGTCAGCTAGCCCAGAGTTAGTAGATTCCAGATGAGCTTCCAAAGATGTAAATTGCTTCAGTGTTGGTAAAATTCAAGGTGACCTGCAGTGATTTTTTTAAAAAATTCTCTCAACTGTGGCAATGTGCATCAACTGGCTCATAGTCAGAGGGAGAGCAGTGTAGGAGCATAGACCCACATTCGATTTGGGTGAACTATGGTTTTAAATTGAGTTGGAATATTAGCATGAGCAATAGGCTCAAAACATGGAACCAAAAACACTGAAATCATGAGAAAGAAGAGTTGTGTTAAACTTGTTGTGACCCTTCAAAATACCAGCATTATCTTTTTTCTTAGATGCTGCTGTTCTCTGAGCAAGTATATAATACCAGTAGCTCAGATCCCAGTTTCTGTGTAAGAGCTTCTTTCCCTTCTCAAGAGCAGACAGATCAGGTGATTGCAGTTTACTCTGCTTAGCAGCCCCAAGGTGAACAAATTCATCTGATTTGTTGTTCATATGAAGGTATTCACATTCAGACAGCATTCTGGCTTGCAGCCCTCTTTTTCTCTCTTTTTTTTTCTGCCAAGGTAAAATTTGCAACTATCTATTGCACAGCATTACGCCTGATGTATTTTTTCTCATTAAAATCTCAGTGTTAAACAAGTCCATTGGTGCAACAGTTACAAGTTAGAGTTGATTTCTGGGATGTGCATGTCATTCCCCTTTGTATTAACAAAAGTTACATGCACATGTTGACAGAAACTGCTGCACAGTTTCGCTTTTACTTGATTGACATAACATCCCTCCGGATGATTTGTGTCTGACCAAATCTCATCTGGGTAGGTTAATTCACAGTATGTATCTGGTGACTTTACAAATCAGTAGCAATTCTCGGATTCCCATCTTCCACTCCGTTTACTCCCTGAGCAATGGCAAGTATCACATTGTAACATCTAACAGCACCATTTGTGGTTTGACTGCTTTTCAAGATGCCCTTGGGTTCAATATTTACAAAGAAAGTGCTCTCTAAAACTACTTACTCAGACCACAGCCAACCCAAGGATTAAGCAGCTATCTAGTTTGCACAGTAGGACGAAGCAGGAAAAAAATTAGGTGGATAGAAGTAAAGATAAGCAGGCAAACAGGAAATTAAATCAAATGATTTATGAAAAATGTTCTACAATGTCTTTAAATACTGAGCAGAGAGCTACTGGGCAATCCAGTGTATCTGCAACAGTATCGTGTGTACAGTTTTTCACATTAGGATGTCTGAACAAAGTATTAAATTTGATGAAGACAGGGTGCAGTCATTATTGTGAGAGAAGAAGAAATCTGTTACTAAGAAAAGTTGAATATTAAGAGCAGGGCAGGGACCATCTAGACTATATTCTCTGCTGACAGCAAGGCACTTAAACACCATCAGCGAGGCATGGCCAAAATGTAAAACCAAATCAATTAGTCACTTGGCCCCATTTTTCTAAGTTCCAACTTCATCACGCTGTCTACAAATCTTGCATATTTCCTTTTGCTACAGAACACTGGAATGCACAATAGAGTCTGCTGCATTATCACAAAGTTTAGCATTACAGTTTTTATTCTCAAATAATAATATTCAAATTATTATTCTCAAATAATAAATCAATTAAATTAAAGCAGCTTGTCAAGTGAATATTCTTATTTCAGTGAGGTCTGGGTCCTGCCATCCTTATTCAATCCATCGTCTGACATGCTGCTCAGTTTACCTGGGCTCTTAATGAAAGGACTCAGGCTCCAATATAACAAAGCACTTAAGACCATGATTAAATCCATTCCTATTCAACAAAGCACTTAAGCATGGATAAAAAGGTTCTGTTTTTAGTCAGGTGGGATTATTATGCACATATATGAGTATGAGTCATCAGACTTCATATTTATCACTTTGAATTTCTTGCTAACACTGGACCTCAACCTGCCAGTGCTGAGTTCCCTCAGCATATCCTGAAGGATTAGATTCAGTGGGATAAAATTAGTACTAGCCTCTCTTTTCTAAAGAAATTATTGTTTTTTCTTAAAATAATGTTACTGGTCTTTGTTGTTTTATTTTAGGCTTTTCAGAGGCTGGCTCAGAAAAGCCAGCTGCATGAAGAGACAAAAGAAAAGCCTTCAGTGAACTAATGGGGTTTTCAGAAAACAAGCATCATTTGAAGAGAGTGTCCATTTTTCTGTACTTATAAAAAATTACTACACATCCTGTGTTTCCACAGTTCTTAGCTCTTACAAGAGTTTATCTCAAACTACTTTTACAGTAATGGTATTTAATTGTGTTAATTCTAAACTCGCTCTTGGATTATACTCTTACAAACACGTTAAATGAACTAAACATTTATATGACCTCAGATGGTTAATAATTTTGCTATTTCTAAAACCTTATTTTTTCAGCACTTAGTAACCCTATGGAGTTTGTACCTGGAGCTCATTACGATGGCACGGATATATTGCATATCAAGGATCTTGTTCCTGGTTATACTTGTGTTTCTCCTGCTGTTATGTAACTGTAAAGAACGGTGTGAGGTTCAGGTTACATTTATTTATTTTGTAGACTTAACTGAAAGCACGAACTGGCGCCTCTAGGTGCCTGTACATCTGTACAAAACACAGGAAACCTATACTGGCTGAAAATTCAGAAAAAGGCTCTGAATACACTCTTCCCACCTAGACCCCGAGCCCAACCCTCCAGGAAAAGCCAGGGAAAACCAAGAGACTTTAGATCATGCCTGGATGGTTTAAAAAAACACAGTAAATAACAGGCTCTGTCACACTGGCATGGGTGCATTCTAAAGTCAGTGACCATCACTAAAAAGGCCTTGCCACATGTCTGTTTAACCCTTCAGCTAAATAATTTCATTGGGAACAGTGCTTTAGGGAAATCAGGCCACTTGGTAGTCTCAATTTAGAAACCCATTTATGAAAATCTTGACCTAAAATCTGTATTCTGCTGTTGCTATTGAAAGGAAATTACCTCCTGAATGGGGAGCTGGTTTCATGGTTGTATAGCCAGGAAGCCTGTTCAGTTACTATGGATCAACAGCTGGGGTGACTCTTCTTTGTGCTATTGATAGCCTTGATACACTGTAACACCTGCTGTGCAGAATCCGCTTAATAGAAGCCCCAGAAATTTATATCTACAACATAGAAAAAATGCTCATTCTTCTCACTTTTTTTTTTTTTAACTGAAGTCATCACACATGCCTGTAGATCTTGGTACAATATAAACTAAAGAATCACTTTGTACTTTATTAATTTTATATTCTCTTTTATATATTTGTTTATATGTTTATGTTTACAACAGATGAACAACCCCACTTCAACATAACTGTATTATGAATACAGATCAATATCCTTTTTCATGCCATTACATTTTCTTTACCTACTCATTTGATTGTAAACCTATGTTTAAAAATGCTTTTGGTTATATTAGGAGTTTCAAAGTCAGGGCTCCTTTTTCTGAGAAGAGCTTATTTTCAGGAATACTTTCCTTGGAAGATCATTCGACAATAGAGCAAGGACTGGAGGCGTTGGATTCATTGTCAGGAAAGAAACAGTTCCAAGGATAGTCAGCTGTGACATCATATCACTCTTGATAGCAGTTCTCACACTTCAGACAAAACAGAGAACGATTAAAATTATTCAAGTGTATGCTCCCATGCAGCAAGTGGAAGATGAAGAAATGGAACCTTTCTACAAAGAGCTGTAGGAGGTAATGCAGGGATGTATGAGGACAAGCTGGACAAAGGTGATTTTCCTTGATAAATAATTTACAGTAATTTCAAAATAACTATTTGGGTAAAGTCTGAAGCACACTGATGATGTGAAAGAGAGTGTGAGTATGAGGAACTATGAGATTATTGTATATTTTCTTGTAACCATATTAGGAGTAAATTTCATTGGGTTATTATTATAATTAATTAATTATTGCTTCTTTGTGTTTGGCTGCTGAAGGGATGCCTCTTCTGAAGACCCTACCGATTCTCTGGTCTTTTTTCCTACTCCACATCCCTGTTGGTAAGTTTTATTTCTAAATCATTAAAACTTTGTTTTTAAAGTTGTAATTTCTTTCATTTTTGTTATATGTCACATTTTTAAGTGTTTTAGTTACCTAAAATAAGTAGTGCCCAGGTTTGTTTGTTTTTTTTTAAATCAAGACTCTCAACAAATTCCCAAGATAGCCCACTTGATAAAATTGACCCTTTGGGGAAAATCTCCATTAGTAATGTTGTCTGGAAGTTGCTTCTCATTTACCCTCCTTAGTAACAATTTTCTAAAAAACAGCATACTGTGTACTGGCTACAGACTTCACTGTGATTTTCCTCAGCTTCTACTGGCAGATCCTCAGCTGGTGAAATTTTCACCGAGGATGTGTTCCTTAGTGTTTTCTTCACTTCTACCTCTATTTCTCCAGTCTATTCCCAACTTGCTATTTAGGTCTGTCTATCTTGCCACAAACTATTTTCCAATCATTTTTACTACCTTCCTGTCACAGTGACTGAATTTTTCCAGAACAGTTCTTTAGCAGGTTCTTCTTTTCCACAGAGGTATTATAAGGGAGGTGCTTCAGTGTCTATGTATGGCCTGCAGGAACAAGCCTATAAGGGGAATTCTAGTTTGCACTGTGTGTCTTCTACACCAGAAGAAGGTGACAAAAGTATTGCAAAGCCTCCCAGGGATTATCTTGTATAGAAGGCCTCCCCATTAAACTCTATGCCAGCTCCTGCAGGAGCCCCAACAGAACAACAGAGGTGTGACTGGGACATTCCAAGGCATGCTGAGGGCATGGCCAGCATCGGGGCCCAATTCTGGGGCAGGCGACCCAGGCTTGGGGTGTTGTAAGGTATGCAAAAGTTTAACAAATGGAGGGGAGGCACCGAAGATGCTTCTTGCCTGGGGTGCCATTTGGTCTAGGGCCAGCCATGGCCAGGACATTACTATAACTAGTTATTCTGCAGTGACAATAGCTCATAGGGATCACTGCAGCTGGGGCCCAGGTTAGGGCTGTTCTAATCTGCTCTGTGCCCCCTCTCCCTGATTGGGCGTAGCACTAGCGCATGGACCATAACACTTAGCGATGCGACTGCTATTGCAATGTTCATGGTAGTAGTAACTGGTAGAAAACATGTTTTGATTTATAGAACATATCATGGAATCATAGAATAACAGAGTTGGAAGGGACATCTGGAGGCCATCTAGTCCAACCCCCTGCCCAGAGCAGGACCAATCCCAACTAAATCATCCCAGCCAGGGCTTTGTCAAGCCTGACCTTAAAAACTTCTAAGGAAGGGGATTCCACCACCTCCCTAGGTAACGCATTCCAGTGTTTCACCACCCTCCTAGTGAAAAAGTTTTTCCTAATATCCAACCTAAATCTCCCCCACTGCAACTTGAGACCATTACTCCTTGTCCTGTCATCTGCTATCCCTGAGAATAGTCTAGATCCATCCTCTTTGGATCCACCTTTCAGGTAGTTAAAAGCAGCTATCAAATCCCCCCTCATTCTTCTCTTCTGTAGACTAAACAATCCCACTTCCCTCAGCCTCTCCTCATAAGTCATGTGTTCCAGACCCCTAATCATTTTTGTTGCCCTTCGCTGGCACTGAACTAAATGTTCAGATAAGTCCTGTAATGTTTCATAAAAGTAAAAAGTGAAGTGAAAAATAACTATGTTACTTCCTTCTGGGCATAGATAGAAAGCTGTCTTAGGACATCTCATTTCTCTCCAAAATGACCATTCAATAAAATAAAATACAAATATTAGACAATAGGAAAGGCAGGCTGGGGAGCAGAGAGAGGCTCAGGCCTTGGAAGATGGTTCCAATTTTCTTTTGCCATCTAGAACAAAGCGAAAATGAGCTCCTTTTGAAGTTCTGGTGGGGAAACTGGTGGTTGTGGTCCTTGGTAAGACAAGGTGGTGAAAGACAAATGCACTTCTCGTCTCCCTTAGGAAGTACAAGCTGCCTTAAATGGTACCATGTCAGAAGTGCCTCCACATTTTCCCAGACATGCACACAAACATTAAACACACTCTAATGGGCCAACTGTAACACAACCACAAAGAGTAACCCCAGCTTCTGAACAATAGACTCTCACTAGGCATTCTAAATCCAGCAAGGTCCCTTTCTTACCCTGCCCCTAACATTATGGAACCTAAACCTCCTTATCAGGGGGTAGCCGGGTTAGTCTGTATCCACAAAAACAAAAAGGAGTCCGGTGGCACCTTAAAGACTAACGGATTTATTTGGGCATAAGCTTCCGTGGGTAAAAACCCCACTTCCTCAGGTGCCTAAACCTCCTTAGTGGCACTCAAAGAGGCACAAACAGCACGGACACATCCCGCTGCCTCCAGCTGTAGGGAATCAGTCCCAGATATAAGGGGCCGAATCCCCCTTTAGGGGAAACCCCAGATCCAGTCTAAAATCTTCCCCAAACCTCTTCATGAAGTAATAAACCTGCCAAAGAAACATGATGTCTGTAAAAAGCTGGGTCATGAGGCTAAAGGATCCAGTCATTTCTTTGTTTAACATTTGTATGTAGCCCCTGAAGCTCATGACCCCTCTGTAAAAGTATTCTGCCAGGGGATTTTTTCTTTTGTTTTCAAAGCTAGCATAAACAGTGGAACAACCAAGAAGGCAGAAACTAAACAGTGCATGATTATTCATTGCATTTAGAAAACAAATCAGACACGCGCTGAAGAGTAAAATGCTTTCCTTCTGTTCCCTTTTCCATACCGATTGCCTGATAGACCCAGAGAACTAGGTTGCTGCTTGTATCACCAGCATGGATTACTCCCAATTTCTCTCAACAGTAAGTGCAGCGAGAAAGGAAAATCTTATAAGACTTGTAGGTGAGTACAAAATATTTCCCCTTACCTGACTGGTATCTTCCATGTACTATTGGCTTCTTTTCTGTGATCAACTGGGATAACTCAGCTGAACATTGGGAGCTACATCCAAAAGATTTGAGGGTAGTGACTAGGATGCTACTTGGGGTATTTTAGAGTCTTTGTAGGGTGCTGTTATCAGGCAAGTGAAATTTTCATCTCAAGCTTTAAATCAGTTCTCATTCCACCCAATAGAAGTCAGTGTGACCCAAAGCAGAGAAACTGAAACACTCATTCATTCTATAGTTCTAGGACTATACATTAATCATAAGACACATCCACAGTTACCTCTGGAATTGGATTTTTGTGGGTGAAGAGCGCTTTAAATTTGGCAGAATTTGGCTGATTTTGGAGCACCAAATAAACTGAACTAATAGGAAGCAATTTATTTTTTACTGGAAAAGTACTGAAAGGTAATAATGTTAAACTCTTCTTTTACAGTGTTCACACAGAAAGTCTCATTACTAAAGTGACACTAACTTAACAAAATTGTGGTGGTGTATTAGATCCTTCGTTTTCCATGCTTAAAACCTGGAGAGTATCATGAAGCATGTAATCCAAAGAGATGCCTACAGTTTATTTTAAAAAGTTTGTGCTAAACTACCTGGACAGACAGTAGCTTCAACTACAGTAGCTTCTGACAGCAGTTAGTAAATGAAAATGTTCCATTCCCAAGTCAGCCTTTACACAGAGTTGTCCTTTGTAACTTTAAAAGAGTAAGATCATCCGTCTAGAAATTAGTAGAGAAGGGACTAAACCAAACCCCAGACATGAGATGCTTCCAGATTTCAGAGAAGTTCAAACCTACATCCAAATTTAGCAACTCAGTCCATCTCTAATACTTTATAGCTAATATTTCATGTATGTCCAAATCATAGCTGACAATTTGTCAAAAACTATGATGGTATTGGCTTTTCTACAACTCTTCACAAAAACATGACATTTTTATTTACTTGCAGCAAGCAAAAACCTTTAGAAGATAAATACTGAGCAAGAGAGAACAAATGAGAAGTATTGTTCTCACAGGAAAACCATGAATCAAGAACATCACATATTTACTTTGACATTTGACTATAATTTATTAAAAAGAGTTGAACACCCTGTAAGAGTGCATTCTCTATTCCTTGCAGTGTGCAATCTCCAATGGATGATTTCTTCCTTATGTTCACTACAGGTAGTTTGGCAGAGAAGAAACCCTCAGTAATCATGATCTCTGGAGGCATGCCAAATCCTAACCATTTCCCATTTAAAACAGCAAGTTTCACTATTGAAGATGGAACCACTATTGAAATTGGGGAGGCATTGATGAAGAGAGCCCTCCAGTATTCCACCACAGAAGGGTAGTTTTCAAAAGCGACATGACATTTCTTAATCAATTTGGTATCAGGTTGAAGATTAATAAAAAGAGCTGATCTTTTTAATACAATACCCATTTACTTGAAGAGAATGAGTTTAAGTGATTGAATTTTAATCTTCAATGTAAACTGGTTCACTGTTCATTTTTCAAATAATTTTTCAATAATTCATTATTCAATCATTCGTTATCCAGCAGCCTGTTTTTTTATTTTAAGGACTGAGCCAATCAAAATACAGAATTTCTGCTCCATGGGGAATTCTGATATTTCAATGTTTTCATTACAAATTGGGCATAAAAGTCAAAATATTTAACCTTTTCACAGAATGAAACATTCTGAATTTTTTCTGTTTGGATTCAGCCACAGGGCGAGATTGTGATGAATCCTGAAAGATGGAGTCTGGCAAGGAAGCCTGTCCTATTAGGGAGAATAGGGGCATGAGGGGCATGAAAATACAGCTCCCATCAGGTACCATGGTGACATAGGCAAACAGAAATTAACATTCACCTGACCTGAGACAAAATACTTCATTTCAATTTTGCTGACAGATAATTCTTAAGGAAGTTTTCTTTTCCTGTGGAAAATTTCAACAACCCCCTCTTTCAACAGGAAAACGTTTCATTCCAAAGTTCATCCTACTTTGGTTTTCATTTCTGAACACTTATCTGAGGTACCCTAACCAGTTCACCAACTGCAAACTGTCATATGAAACAACAGGTTCATTTCAATCCATGACTGTTTGCCTTAGTGAAAACTGAGAACTGATCCTGTAGTCTCTAACTGATACACAGTCTCATTTAAGTCAATGATGGAACTACTTATAAGAGTAAGAACTAATAATGATACTAAGGATGTGCAGGATCAGTCTCTAAAGTAAGCACTTCAGGATTTGATCCATAATCCTTTATATTTAACAACAGCTACACACAGATTTTTCAGAAATCATGTTGCATCATGGCTGCAAAGAGACACTACTGAGTAAATGTCTCTGTAGTTTATGAAGTGTTATGGATACAAATGAAGATTAAAGGAATAAAACTTTTGTTTCAGAATTCCAGAGTTGTTGTCCTGGCTAAAGGATTTACAGATGAGTCTCCACAATCCTCCCACTGCCAAGTACAGTCCTCATCAGGGCCAAATGGAGATCTGTATCACCCCTGGCAGCCAGGACGGCTTGTCTAAAGTAAGACGGAAAAGAGAATCAGTACTTGCATGGCAATGCTACATAAACTATATAGTTTATTAATTATACCTTCAAAGTTTAGTTCACAGGGAACATAGCCCTTGGTTGATTCCCTTCACTTCATTTCAAGTAATATAACCTTCCCCTAACAATCAAATATTAATAAACACAGATCTGCTACTTGTATGAAGAAGTGTGTTTAATTTATTAGATATTTTGTTCAATGGCACAAAAGCTTTCAACATGTTTTCACTTAAGCAACTAATTTTGAATTGAAAAAAGTGCTAGTTTATTATACATCTTTTATACAAGGGAAAAATTATCCAGCATGGGTGAAATCCTGGCCCTGTTGAAGTCAATTGCAAAATTTCCATTGGCTTCTATGGGGCCAGGATTTCCTGCTCAGATTCTGTTTGTACTTGCCTTATTCACAGCAGTAGCCTGATTAAAATCATAGGATAACTTGTGTGAGTGAAGGTTATATGCATGAATAAGGTAAGCAGCCCTTGGTTTCTATTTATATTCCAATTGACTTATTTTATAATTATATGGTAAAAAAGAGAAAGTAAGCAATTTTTCAGTGATAGTGTGCTGTGACGCTTTTGTATTTTTATGTGTGATTTTGAAAACAAGTCATTTTTAAGTGAGGTGAAACTTGGGGGTATGCAGGACAAATCAGACTCCTGAAAGGGGTACAGTAGTCTGGAAAGGTTGAGAGCCGTTGATTTAATCATGTTATACCAATAAAATAAAAACCAGCAGGATCTTGTTAAAGGGGAAAAGGCATAATGCCACATTTATTGTGAATACAGAAAGAATCATAGTAAGCAGTTAGTTATAGCTATAACATTCCATTCAATTTCATATTTATTCACACATTCATTAATATACACACACACACACAGATTCTGCAAGGTTGTCATCATAGTTACCAGCCTTAGAGTTGCTCATGCCAAGCCACTGGCCAGGTGGCCGGAACATGAGGAGGGAGCAGGGCCTTGTCAGATGCTCATCTGATGCTCCTGGAAGTTGATTTGCAGAATCAGATCCCAAAGTTCTCACTTTCTAGAGTCCATTTTTATAGGAATTTCTTCCTATGCCAGTCTATGGGAATTGCTTCATCATGCTGTTGCTGAATCAATCAGCAGATGGCACATTCCTGACGGCTCCATGCTGCCAGATGTTATCTTGTTCTTTGGTTCTCCCATTCTTGAGGCTGTTGGGTGGATTCCAGTCTGCACTCCGGGGGTCCTCTGGTTATTTCCACTTGACGCCTTCTTCAGCCGATGGACACTGGATTCTTAGGCTGGCACATCCCTGATCATTCAGTTATTATCCACACCAAGCATCCGTCCACATACATCCTCTATCTCTATTTTAATCACAATTGTTAAGAAAGCGAGATGAATACAACAAAAGGGCGGGGAGTCTCTGGGTGCTGTTTCTGTTGTTACAGAGTATTGCTTTGAGTCTCTCTCTGTGTGAGTAGTTGTTGTTACAAAGAGTTGCTTTGAGAGCAGACTCTGTCTTAGAATCTACTAACACAATTAGCAGCTTGCAAGTTTCACACATAGAGGGAGAGAAACAGTACCAAAAACCAAGAGACCTCTTAATTAGTCATACCCTGGAATTTAAACTATGGGGCATCAAACTCATTTGTGATTTTAACACAGAACTTCTTTAATATGATCCAACAATCAATACAAATAATCCAACCAGAGTATATAGCAATGTGCATAATATTCAGGAGGAAAGGTCAGACTGTTGTAAAAGAAATTATTCTTATTGGGCAGGTGTTTGATATGCTTATCAATCCTGGAGATAACGTCCTTTTAGAAGAGCCCAGCTACTCCGGGACTCTGTCAGCAGTGAGTATTGGTTATGTCTGCAAAGCAGTGCAAAGTTCGTCCTAAAGTCAAGATCAAGAGGGAAAGTTTGCAGTATGTGATTTCTCTCACTGATTTAAGTATGCATCACATGTGGGACACATCTATGGATATCTGGAGAGCTATACATTGCACCAGAGACAGATCTGTTTATTTCAGTAGTCTTGGGTACATTTTGAATAGTATCTCTCTCAGCCTCCACCTGTGCACATACAAAACAAGGCCCATGCAATATGTGCGTTCACTTGGCTTTCATGCCCAATGGATTTTGAATGTGTAATTTTAACACAAGTAAACAGGTTTTTGACTATTGAAAGCAGGGTGGATTGATTTATATCACCCAATGGAAAGCCTCCGTTTAAATAACTGACTTTAATCAACTTTGAAATTCAGTTATTTCTAAAGAAAGGTTAATTCTCAGGGGTTGATATAATCATTAAAACATGTTGATTTACAACTAAGTAGGTCCTTTACACTAGATTTGGTACATGTTTTTGCTACATATTTTTGTACATGGTAAGTACACACATTTACTTAAGCAATTATATAGCTTTATATTTTCAGATTCTTAACTCTACATTTTAAGTATGTTAGAAAACGGTGACTTATATGCTTATTTACCAGATAATTAACTTCTGCTCATGATTTATGTCAAGCTGCATTAGGATAGTAACTGGGATTTAATTAAAACACACAAAACAGCCTATAACATAACATTTAGGTTTATTAAACAAAACCACCTTTACATTCTGGGTACATAAACTTCTCAAAACATGTTTCACATTTACAGATAAATTATAACAAGTTCAAGCCTCAACATATTTTGTATTAAATTCAGATTTCATTTTAAACATGTTTATTTTAAAAGAGAAAAACAATTTTAAAAACAGCAACATCAAAAATTCCAATTTAAATAACAAAGTTTTCCCAAAAAAATCATTTTATCTACCCTGACTGAAAGTGTGGACACAGGTGTTTCCAGCTACCAAGTGTGGGCACATACATATGTGCACCTGCAAAAGCATGATGAATGCACAAGTGAAGCTTGGCCTTTGGAAAATGACTTTGCAATCTCTGGTGTTCTTTTATATGACTATCTGAGCCTTGAAAAGTTTTCCATGAAATGTAGGGATGCATCAGGCTGCAATGAGGCAAAGAATGCCACCACACTGCAAGGCACTCTTCATTATATGATAGCTAGGGATCCTAGTGCCTTGAATGCCTAATGCATAACAAAACACTGTGACGAGTGTATTGAGGAGTTCGGTAATCCTTCTAGAGAGCCCTGGAAACAGCTACCCAGCTAATGCTCCTACATAAAATATACATTTATTTGACATCTCAACAGAACCAGCAACTTTTTACCCAAGTAAGATATCCCATGCAAAAAAACCTAACCAAATGCAAAAATCAGGTTCCCACTGTAACTTACTTGCATTACATGCGTGTGTTGTCATATTATCTATATGTACATGTATGTATACAGACAAGTAATGCAAATAACTTATAGTAGGAACCTCACTTTTGGAATTTTTCAGACTTACGCATGTCAATTCTTTACCTTAATTGTTGCATTCAGTTAGCTTGTTGCATGGGATATCTGTGTAATATCTTTTTTATGCGGAAGGAGTTGGTTCTATTAAGCAATCAAATACATTGTTTTTACATATGTAGCTGAGTGTGGGACCATTAATTGGGACTACATATAAAATATGGACTATGTGATGAGAGAGATTTTGGGACATAAACTTGAGATTTCCACATTACTTATGAGTAACCACATCAGTGGTTTTGTAATGTGCATTTAAGATTGACTGACTTCAAATAATCTAAGTTCCACAATTTCCCATTTCAGATCAAATTTAAGGTAAAGAATTTTTATTATTTTGAGGAAGCATGCACAGAAGTTCTATGGCCTCACTGACTATTTCTGAACTGCTGATTGGGCTACCAGATTGTGTGTCATGTCTGTCTTCTTTCTATTAACAGCTGAAACCACTGGGCTGTAACATTATCAAAGTCCCTGCCAACAAGCACGGTATTATTCCAGAAGCTTTGAAAGAAATTCTTTCCAGGTGGAGACCAGAAGACGCAAAAAAGCAGAACAACAATCTCCCCAAGTTCCTCTACACTGTTCCAAATGGTAGTAATCCAGCTGGAACCTCACTGACTGCTGACTGCAAGAAGAAGATATACCAGGTATTCAGTAGGAACCTGACATCATCAGGGTTTTCATAAAGAGAGAACATTTTCTTTGCTATTAACCAATTTATAATACAGAACTAGAATGTTTTCCCCATGATAACATGTTGAAATTATAGAAGACCCCAACTGCAAATATGTCTATTTCTGTTCCTTGTCATCCTACGTGGCCTACACCTGGTGACATAGATAATGATAGCCCCAGCGAGCCACTCAGTTGTTTACCCTATTGTCAGCGATCACACCACTGTCTTCTTCTGTATATTAAAATATCACATAATAATTGCAGAAAATAATTGACAGTTTCAAGACCTGTTCCTCTTTTTTTTTAATTTGGCCTCTCTTTAGCTTGCAAGATGTTATAATTTCCTTATAATAGAAGATGATCCATATTATTTTCTTCAGTTTGAAAAGGTAAATATTCACTTGTGCTTATTTGTATTCCTGTCACACACGCTGTCACTTTGACAAGGAGAAATACATTTTCAGCTGTCCAAGTTTAAATAAAAATGTTTAGGTGACTACTGTACCCAACAATCAAACATCTTGCATTTTACATATGTTTTGGCAGACAGAGAATCTCAGGTTTCAACTGGACTACTATCATGTTTTCCTACACAGAAAGAGTTGCAGATTAGTTGTTCAGCAGTTAAAGACATTTATTAAAATGTGCACTGTCAAAGGTTAGAGGCCCAAAATATGACTCACCTTAAACTTTCATTAGCATGACAGGAAAGTTGGGGCAAATGCATGGATACACATTTGAAATAGTCTAACACCCAAGTGCTTGCTAATGTTAGAATGTGAAACCCACTTGTCCTTATATGGGTGCAAAAAACCAACATTGCACACATGTAGGTGTTAGAACTGCTTAAGTGTGTACATGGGTGTTTGCACCCGTACAGAATGGGTGTAAGTGTGTGTGTGTGTGTGTGTGTGTGTACATACAGATGGATACAGTGCTATCTCATGGTGCCATACCAAGTCTATGGTTAAGAAAGGTTCAGACCATAGCACTCACTCCAGAGGAGCACACCCTACAGTGGGAGCATGCCCACACTTTAACAAGGTACAGAATGCACCACTCCACCTACCACTGGACCCAGCCACAACTGTTGGCTAAAGTAATGTGGAGGAGAATGGTTAACACAGATTCATCCCAGGTGCTGCTCTTATCCCGCTGCTCCCTAGCCCTTTGGGGAGACTTTATGCCGCCTCTTGCACTAGCTTAATACAGTGCCCGCCCTTATCACTTTGTACTGGCCCCTGCACAGGGATGGGCACAAGGAAAAAGAAGTTGCTTGCTCTGCTCGTTGCCACAAAGCCAGTCGCAACATAGTCCAGAGTATTTTGTTTTCTTGTTGACAAGAGTGAGTCATATTCTAGTATCCCAAATCATTACCTCCCAATAAAATAAAGGCCATAATAAGCTACTTTTTTATATTTAAAGACTAAGGCACCAACATTTCTGTCAATGGATGTTGATGGTCGAGTGATCAGATGTGACACTTTTTCTAAAATTCTCTCTGCTGGGTAAGTCCAATTTCAAAATGCTGTGTGATATGCATCTCACGGCTTTTACTTTTATTGCTGCAAAAATATTTTGAAACTCGAATGTCACATGCTGTAAAACAAACTTTGGCTATGACATAAAGCTCAGCTGAGGATGAGCAGCTCATTAGAGTGCCCTTATGTACAAAGAATTGCTGTGTGGGCCCTACTGCCCCCTGGTTTTTTTTCTTTGCAGTGCCAAACCCTGTGAAGCACTCTTTAGGGTGTCGTGTCTTCTCCATTTTCCTAAACATCAAAGCTGCTTTTGACACTTTTTCCCTCTCTAAATTCCTTAGGATATTAGGAGCTGTCCTTTCTTGGCTGAGTTTTGAATGGCCAGCACCAAGTACCCTGTCATTGCTTTAACACCGCAAATAAGTCTGTTGTTTTGGGAATCCTCTGCTCTCAATCAGCTGCTTTTTATCATTTAACCCTGTGCGCTCCCATGAGGCACTGTCCCTCAGCCTGTCAACAGAGCCTTAAATTCTATCCCTATGTATGTGCTAATTTCTTTTGTTTTTTATTTTATTTTATTTTGTGTTGTGCTCTTTATAAATATATCAAACCGAGGCAGAGCTGCTTTACACGATGCATAATAGAACTGAACAATTGGATTTGATCAAGATTCACTCACCACAAATTTAGTGATCTATCAATCAGATACTAACAAAGGGATAATGCTGAACCCATGTAACATTAGTGGACTGTACATCTTTGTATTAATGCTTTTTTCTCCCCTAGGTTGAGATTAGGGTTTTTAACAGGCCCCAAACCTCTTATTGACAGAGTGATTCTGCATACGCAGAGTTCAACGATGCACACCAGCACTTTCTCGCAGGCAAGTGCCATTGCACAGTTACACAATTATTTGACCGGACTGTTTTTAAAAACTAAGTGCTTTATCCTGCTCTGCATACAGCACAGCAGGACAAATAGCAGAAAAGCACCCATATGTATGCAGGTGAGTCTACACCACATGCTTCTCAGGGATGCCTTCATCAAAGATGTGTGCATCCTGCTGTGCTTGGAGTCAGGAGTTATATTGCCCAGCGGTATATAGGCACATGAAGAGGTGAGTGCCACACTAAGCGCTTTCCAACAGAGGATCTTTTCACAGAGAGTAATGCATTCAGCCTCTGCAACATTAGTACTACTAGCTGTATTCTAAAGATTGTAAATTAAGGCACAGAAAAGCTTTAGTAACTTGACCAAGGCTGCATAAGACATGTGGTACAGGTGAGATTAGAACCCAGATCACCTCACCTTCAGCCCTCTGCTTTAGACACAGGACCTGCTCACCATGCGACTGGTGTTAGACATCATGGACTAAATTCTGCACTCCATTACGCCCGTACAATGGATGTCACTGAGAGCAGAATTTAACACGGTCATGTCATTCCGGGAGTAGTAGTGGAAAAGAGGACAATTTTGAAAAGTGAATGGCTATAAGCCCAGTACACCTGTGGAACTCTCACTTACAGGGACTCTCACTGAAGTCAATGGGCTTTGCAGAACTGGCTCTATGGCATTTAGATTATGACATTAACTTGGATGTTTTCCTCTCTCTCTCACATAGATCCTAATATCAGAACTTCTTCACAAATGGGGGCAGAAGGGTTTGCTGGAGCATGCAGACAGGTACTATAGTACTCTAGTTTGTGATTGTTTTTATTTCATACCTGGGTTCTATTCCCAGCTCTACTGCTGCTCGGGGAAGTCAGTTTCCTCATCTATAAATGGGGATATTACTCCTACTCTTGAAAAGTTGCCTGAGATCCATGTATAAAAAAAATATTACATAAGTGCTATGTATTATTATTGCTATTAATAAAGTCTATATTAAACCTCCCCCCAACCACATTAAATCTCCATTTATGATCAAGTCATGAATCCACAAAAAGAAGGAAATTCTGAGCTTTATTTGTTGAAGGCAACCATCCACTAACCCTTTGTACCATTTTCTGATATATTGAACCTTTCATGAGACTTGCTAGAAATTTTCTAGCTAAAGATAATCCTATGTTATATAGGTCTGTTCCAGGGCCCACTAAAGTCAATGGAAAAAACCACATTGTCTTCAGTGCACATTGGATAAGGCCCTAGACTGGACACAGAAGGCTTCCTTACCCCAAAGTTATGGTGCTACAGGCTGTACAATGTATCTGCCACAGTTATTTTTTCCATTTTAGAAAAGCCACTATTCAGAATGTCTCTATTTTTCTCATTACCTGCTCACCGCTCCATTGTTCACCGGTATTTCTCCACTGGGTTTTTACTATCTGTTCCTTGTTTTCATGGTCTTTCTTAAGTATAATGGATAACAAATAATATCCAAGTCAAATTTTCAAACCCATGATGGTTGAGAGGGTTCGGAGTCAGGCTTTACAAGTCCTTCTTCCTGAGTTGTCTTTGTTAGGTTATTTTATTTACTTACTTACATACAAAATTGAAATGCATGTAGAAAACCATATTGATAAGGAGAGTGATCCAGAGTAGCACTGATTTCCAATGAAACTGTTGCTGAGTTACATACAAGGTAGTATTTAATAATTGTATGACTGACTCATGTCCCCACCGTTCTTTAAAATAACTTACTTATTTGCTTCCAGGGTAACGGCATTCTACAGGACCCAGAGAGATGCAATGCTTGCAGCAGCAGACAAGTGGTTAAAAGGTCAGTGAATGCAACACACACTCATGAACATCAATTTAGTTGTGTTAATGTACACGCAGATAGCCATGGAACACCACAGATTGGTAGATGGTAGGGCAGAAACTCAAAGACCAGGATAATGTTTAACTTAGAGCTTGTGAACATGCCAAAGTTTCACCATTTTAACTAAAGGTGCAATGTTGCATTTATTTAGTTAAGCCAAGCAACTTTGCGTGTGCACACTTTACATTGGTTTGAAATCTGGTTTACATCAGATAAGTTACCTCCCACTAAACAACAGTGGGGATGACAGGAAGCAGTTGGTTTATAAAAAAGAAAATATAGAGCAGAGTAAAGGTGCACATATTGATTGGTATTACCTAGCCTCTAGGTTCTGCTATTCATTGACTCACCTTTCAGTTCCGATTCCAACTCCTATTTATCAGCTGCACTACTTAAAGGCCATAATGTAGACTCTTATGGGAAAGCTCAGGAACTTGGCAAGGTTGATTTAATGACGTTTCTGAGGAATGCTTCACTCAACATGGCGGGGAATAGAGAAGAAACTGGGTACAGACTCCAAGTTCAGGGGGATGGCCACTCCACAAAGATACAGCAAGAGTGTCTTGGCTGTCTGAGATAGAGCAGCCTTCTCCCTATTCACCACCCCTGCCTCTGGCCAATTTTCCCCTTTAACTGCCCCCAACTCCAGAACAAACCTTGTAGATGCACCTCATTGCCGTTGAACAGGCCCAGAGGAGCTCGTTAGTCTCCTCTTTGTCAGTGTGAGGACATGCCCCTTCACAGGAGTGAGTAAGGTGAATCACTCAGGTGTAAATAGCTCCAGAGAGGTACTACCCCCTGTGGAGGTTTGCATGTACTGGTTCAAACTGGTTCCAGAAACAATAGACAAAGAAAGTTTTTTTGACATAAAATAGCTGGGTTTAAACTGACTGAGGACCATCTTTCTGATCCTGCAAACAATTTCCAAAGCAAAGGTTTGGGCACAATTTATAGTCCCAGCTCTGGACTGAATCCTGGCACCTTTACTCCACTCTGAAGAAATCAGTGGGCCAGAAACCATCTGGATCTCCCAACCAAGCCATATCCCCAGTGGAAAGGGAATTCCCTGGTGATTGATGGCCAGTGAAATGGCGCATGCACACACATACACACACACACACACACACACACAGCCTGCGGCACAGCAGCATGCCAGCATGTGCACCTTGGGAAAAAAGGGGCAGGTTGGGGATGTGGCTAGGAGCGTTCTGGCTATTCTGGAGTGTCAGACAGTTCCTTGGGGACCACTGCAGCCAGCATGTAAGTAAAAGGAGCCCCTCAGGCTTATAATAGAAGCAGGTCCAGCCGCAGGGAAAATGGCACCCTGGGCAAACTTGTATTTTGGCATCCATGGCCCCCGCTGTCTCCCTGGCCTCCCATCACCCCTGGCCCCTTCTGCCTCCCCATACTCCCCACTCATCCCCCGTGGCCCCCACTGACTCCCCAGGCTCCCCACTCCCCCTCACCACTGCCTCTTTCCCACATTGCCCCGAGCTCCTTTACATGGTCTCACACCCCAGGCCCACCCTGTTCCTTGCCTCTTGACCACAGTGCCCCGCTTACCATGGCGCCATGGGCGGTCGCCATGTCACCCACCTATAAGGCCAGCCTTGAATAGAAGCATTAACTATAGGGGTCACTACCAGTTCCACCTATAATAAAAAAGACTACTTGGCATAATAGTTTTTCCTGTACCTGCTATGTGAAGTAAAACAATTTTCAGATCTTATACTTCATAGTGGCTTTTATAGTCACTCTTTCTCAGTTTAGCCTCAAAGTGGAAGGGGAAATTTTTCTGAAACTGTGAAAATTCATGGGATAGGAGAACCATTCCCCATAATGCTCTGGTACTAGCAGCTCCATTACCCTGGATCTCCAGACATTTCCACTTATGTTGTAAGATCAAAGCATATTCTAGACTTCATTCTGGGTAAATAACCAGAAAGGCTACATAAGGTAAAAGTTAGGTAATGTTTATGGTCTATTAATCTCAATATCATTAGGTTGTCATGCCTGTTTGTGTATTACCTGAGCTCCAGCAAGAGTTTAAAAAGGGAAGCTAAACTGTAACTGAGAAGAGCTAAAATTAAAATGGAATAAAAACTAGTCTGTTGTAGACATTGACCATATAATCAAGAAGAATGGTGGAAAGAGGTGATTATGGTAACTGCCTGGGTTGTTGTTTTTGAATAACATAATCAGCAATTAATTCCACAATCGAACAGCATGGAAAAGATTATATTTTAAATTCTGGAAAAGTCAAATTAGCATAAAAATGATTGTTAAATGTACATACAAGGCACCATCACAGTAGTATCTGGGTGCACTTTACATAGTTTAGACCAGCAAAGAACCATTTCCCCAATGGGAGCATAAACTCAGTGCCCCTCATAGCTATCAAGCCATGAAACAGGAGGATACCAGCATCCTGCCTGCCAGGCATTTGGCATGTGTGACCTACATGGTTGTAGAAGCATCTGAACCAAGGTGCTGCTGGAAACTAGTGTCCTTGGGCTGAAGTACTGTAATGTAGATTTTCAGGCTGGGGGCTTGTGCACATATGACTTATGGCTGTGGTTGCTCACTCGCTATACAAAGCACAGTGGATTTGACTGATCACTGTACTGTCACAATTGCACCACTCAGTGGATCCAGCATCCCATGCAGAAGGCTGATGAGGTTAGCCTCCCACAACTAAACCCACATGTTCCTACTCACCTGTATATATCTGAATCTTCTGTTATGTCAGGTGTATTGTGTGTGTTTCCTTCCCTTCGACGCATGATTTTCTAGTCAGTGACTTATTGTACAGTACAGGATTTAAACCTGTAATAACCACTCCTGATCAAGCTACAGAAATTGTCATTCACTTTCCTTTGGGTAAATAAGCTCCCTAGGACACATCTCAAGTACCCAGCCACCTATCTGTAACATCAATTTTCAGGCTACAGTAAAAGGAAACTAGTTAACAAGATGTTTGATTGTCTCCAATAATCCGTATGTTTAGGATTGCATTCACAACATTAAATTAATTCTCATCTATTTTCTTGAGAGACAGGTGAAAAGTGTATTATTACACAGGGGGCAGGGAGGGTTGTTTTACTGTCTGTGTTTGGAAGTAAGCTGCCACACAAAATGGCCGGGCAACCTAGGTCTACCTGAAGATGTTGTTTAGGTTCTTTAACAATGCAGAGAAGCAGGTAATGAACAAGAACGCAGGAACTGCCAAGCAGTAAATCTTTCAGGGGATAATTATATTATTACCCAAGTGGCCAAGGGGGATGTCCTAGTAGGGAGTCTACTCGAGACCACCTAACCAGGCATAAAAGGTGAATAGGGCTTTTTATAAACAACTAACAAAATCATGCAAAGCACAGGACTTGGTGGTGATGGGGGATTTCAGCTACTCAGGCGTGTTGAGGAAACAATACAGCAGGGCACAGATTATCCAACACATTCTTGAAACGCATTGGAGACAACTTTTCATTACAGAAGGTGGAGAAAGTGACTGGGGTAAAGCTGCTCTAGATTTGATTCTGACAAATAAGGAGGAACTGGTTGAGAATTTGAAGTTGGACGACAGCTTGGGTGAAAGTGATCATGAAATGACAGAGTTCATGATTCTAAGGAACGGTCAGAAGGAAAAACAGCAGAATAAACACAACGGACTTCAAAAAAGGCAGACATTAGCCAACTCAGAGAATTAGTAGGTAAGACTGCATCGGAAGTCAGTTTAAGGGGGAAAAAAAGCGCCAGGACAAATAACCTGGGGAGGCTGTGGAATCTCTGTCACTGAAGGTTTTTAAAAACAGGTTAGACAAATACCTGAAAGGGATGGTCCACATAATACGTAATCCTGCCTCAGTGCAGGGGTCTGGACGACCTGACTTATCGAGGTCTGTTCCAGTCCTACATTTCTATGATTCTATGTATGCTGGTAACAGGAAGACCTTACCTAACATAAGATGATATCAGAAACGGAATGTTCTTTGCCTCACTGTTAATGAGTTTACAGCCTACCATTAAATTAACTACACTGAGGAAAGCAAATGTCAACAAACGAAGCTGGGGAGACCTATTGTCAAAAGGTGGGAGGTTACATACAAACACACTCTCTGTGAGGACTGTTTCTTCTGGAGGGGCATGTAATGCTAGAGACAGCACTTTCAGTGTGAGAGACTAGCAAACTACTACTATGCTGTAAGTCCAGATAACTTTGGCACTAATGGTTACAAAACACAGCAATCTGCTGACATACTGCATTGTCTTCGTCTGTCATATGTTTGTGTTTAACGAACCTTTGCTTTATTTTATGGTTTTTTATTACTGTTAAGTTGCCAATAGATCTTACTTTAGTTAAGGTAAACTGAACTAAGTATCTGACTTATCTGGAGCATTTACTGATTAGAAAAATATAGCTTTGACCCCAAGGAAAGGCATGGAACAGGTAACTGCTTGGATACCTGTGTAAAGGGCCAAGAAGGCCGAGGTCTTCATGCAAATCAGTGCCGCAAAAAAGCTGATGGAGTAAACTCTATATAATACTATGGATGAAATCCTGTCCCTATTGATATCAATGGCAATATTTCCACTTTGGTGTTTTCATTACAGATGCAAGATGTACTTTTATTCAATGTCCATATTTTATTTACAGGTTTGGCAGAGTGGTACGTCCCTACTGCTGGAATATTTTTATGGATTAAGATTAAGGGAATTTCTGATACATACCAGATGATCATGGAAAATGCTTTCGAGAGAGGGGTAGGGAAAGACCTAATGATAGGAAACAGCTTTAAAATAATGTAAACTTTATTTGGAACGGAACCATGTCTGTTATTCTGACTATTTATTACTGAATTAGTTGTGACTCTGATGATGTTTTCCTAACAGGTCATTAAAGAATAAAATTTTAGTAGCTGAAGTGATCACATTATAACAAATGGGAGCTGAGTTTGACCTGTTGTTCATAATACTAACATTTTACTTTCCTTTGGAAAGTTGTTTCTAATTCAATAAAATGGCACTACATGATGTGAGAACAGAGACTGGCCACAAAGAATAGTCACACTTCAAACTAAAATATGCACAGAAAAATGCATTAGGCCCTAGTCCTGCAGCGAGCACTACCCACACCCATGTGATTCCCAGTTACTTCAGTGCAGCTCTGCACAAGCATCGGGGTCTAAATACCTTGTTCTCAGGGTAGAATTGGGATTTTAATCTTTAGCCATATTACAATTGTTACATTAAAATTCCACATATAAGATGTACAGTATGTTATATATGCCATCATGATGAAAGTAACAGCAATGCAGCACCTAGAAACACTGTGGCCATTTCCACATACTTTACTTGCATAATTTTCATAGTGATCTGAACACCAGAGATTAAATCCTGTCCCCATTGAAGTCAATGGGAATCTTGCTATTCAACTTCAAAGAAGCCAGGATTTCACTTTAAATATAGGTGTATAGAGAGTATAAATACCAAGTTACAAGAAACGGATAATCATTTGACTCTATTGATAATTAGAAAACAAAACAGAACACACTGATAAATGCTTTTTCCCTTTTTAAACATCAGATAATTTGAAATGGGTTGCAGAAATTCTGCAGAGAAAACTCGCAAAAAAATTGTAAAATGTGAAAAAGTGCTCTGAAGTCCAGAAAGCTTAGCTCCAACTACTCTTCGCTATGTGACTAGCTTATAGTTTTGTACAGGAGCCCATCATTCCTGTAATCAAGCTGTTGTCTTAATTTTCTTCCGATGCAAAACTGTACACTGTCCTACTCATGATCAATATAGATCACTTTACAATCATAAGGATGAAACTTACAGGCTTTTTAAAGGCCAGCATCCATTCTGCTCTGCTATTATATTGTCACATAGCCCTAGGGTGACCAGACAGCAAGTGTGAAAAATCGGGACGGGGTGGGGGGCTAATAGGCGCCCATATAAAACAAAAAACAAAAAAAAAACCAAATATCGGGACTGTCCCTATAAAATCGGAACATCTGGTCACTCTACATAGCCCTCCATTTTATGCAGACCCCTACTATCCCCACTTCCTCCCCCTAACAGACCACAAATGCCACCTCCTTAAAACACCAGACCAAATTCACCAGTTTTGTAAATGGTGCTCTACTGTTGTAAATGATCTCATGTCAGAAGCTAGTCAAAAATGGGTGATATTTCTAATTTCAAATTCTGTAGGGGCCAAGTTGAACTTCTGGCACATTGAAGTCAATGAGTTATAGCCGGTTACACCTAAGCTAAATTTGATCACAGGAACTTTGGGAATGTTGTGGACATAGCTGAATTGCGTGGCTGATCTGATTTTTCTTACACGTTGCTGTATTTGCTCTGCCTGTTACTCCCACCCCCAACCCCCTGCTTTCTTGGTCCTAGACATGTATGTTATTCAGTTTGCTGCACACCTGCTGAATACCCAATTACTACAAATCCAAGTTTAGCACAGCTTGACGTTCACCACTTACATCCGTTTTCTGACTAACTCGCACTTGACACGTAATTTACACCTTGTTTATCACCGCAGGGGAGCTATATTCCTTCAGTGCAGGCTGAATAAGGTCCTTAGATTTTACTACATACTGAAGCAAAGAATTCCCCAGTTTGATACTAGTTGTGGGTCTTTTCTGCCTATTAGCTATGTCTAAAATGGGATAAACTTGGTATAACTATAAACAGTTTATGATATGGGATAGTGTAATGATCCTATTTTACATGCCATCCTCTCGAACTTCCTTACATTCAAAACATTAAAGTCAGTAATATCTTTCTTAGGTGTCTTTGGTTCCTGGACAATCATTTAGCTTTGATAGCTCAGCTCCGACTCCCTATTTCAGAGCTTCCTATTCTTTTGCTTCTCCAGACCAGATGGATCAGGTGAGTGTAACTGGTGGTGTTGTGCATCACAGGGGCGACTTACATGACTAGATTCTATTATTCATGTGAATTTGTTGTTTGCATGCAGACTACTATTGGACTTGAAGACCCTTTTTCTTGCATTTCTACCAAAGTAAAACTAGCATTTATTTTATGGAAAGTCATTAGCTCAAGTCTCATTTTAAAAGTTTGATTATTTACTAGACCCACTGGGACCAAGATTCTAATTTAAGTGTAAGTTGTCCTCTTGATGTGTGTGCATAAAATTCCCATTCATGTATCCATCACAGATCCATACACACACAGTTGTAGGTGAGTATAAATCACAGTCTTCTTCCTAACTGCTGCAAAAAATTGATTTTCTTTTTCCTCTGTTAAGATGGTTATTTGTTTTCTGATACTGAGTTAGTCTCATCTAAGCTTTGAAATTTACAATGCATTCTGGTGGATGTACAGATGAGTAGCAAGTTCAGTACTCTTGTCCCCCTTTTCCTGCCCACTGTGAACCACTGCCTAACATTATAATATCCAGTGTTGTTTACCCCATAATCACATTTAAAATTCTCTCCAAATTATGCAACCTAATCAACTCTGTTTATTTTGAATGGTGGAATGAATCATGCAAAATTGAAGAGAGATGATGGGAAGAAAGGCAGGCAACAAGGATACCTTAAAGTACAAAGTAATTTACTGAACGGTTAACAGCCAGTAGATGAGCGAGTATGTATGTCATTGCTTGATGATTAGTTAGAATCCTGTCTAAATACTAATATGTCCCCCATTATTGTCATGCCAAAGCATTTCACAATCTATAACATATTTTTCCTCACAATACCTTGTTAGGTGGACATTATCCCCATTTTAAAGTAGGGGAGCTGAAGCACAGAGAGACTAAGCGACTTGCCCAAGGTCACACAAGATGTTTGTGATGCAGCAGGAAAATGAACCCAATTCTCCCAAATCCCAGACTAGCACCTGAACCATCCTTCCTTCTATCTGTCTCCAACAGTGACCAGTTTAGATGATTCAAAAGATAATGCAAGAGCCCCTATGATGGAAAATTACAAAATAGTCAGCCCACAGGGGAAGTTTGTTCCCAGCTACGATCATTTAGAGGTTGGCTCATGCCCTGACATGGGAGAGTTAATATCCCATCTATGTCTTTTGTTATCGACTATAACTATGATGGTTCTTATTAACCACAGAAATGTCCAATCCTTTTTTTAAAGCCTCTTAAGTTTGTGATCACTAATGCCTAGTGGCTGTGAGTTCCATGGGTTATTTATGCATTGTGTATTATAAAGCACTCTCTGGGTACCTTGCTGTAATAGATATAAAATGTGATTTAGAAAAGCAGCATAGAGAGAATCTGCACCATGTTTTCACAGTTTGAGAAGACTGAGCAAGATTAGTGGCTGCTAATTCAATTTTAGGGTAAAGAAAGCAAAATCAACCCTCAACTTTTTTTACATACTTCAGTACTTCCACGTGTATTTCTCAAGAAGGGAATCTTATTTTGCTTTCTAACACATTTATTGTGCTACCCAAGACACAAGAATTGCAAATATGATCTCCCTGACAACTAGACTAGTTTGAGACTGACCCAGTCTGCCAGAGTAGTGGCATATTCCTCCCTCTCTCTCTCTCTCTCTTCACTGGTTGGTCCTTTGTTTACTGCAGAACAATGTCACCATATTATCACTAAGCAGATGCTTGACACACTATGAAAACATATTTTCTGATACTGACAATTGCCTTAATGCTTAAACTCTGAAGTATAAGACAGCAACCATGAGGCAAAAGTACCAGCTCATCAAGCCATTGCAAACTGGTCAAATCCAGCTATGCCTTGAAGGTCAAATTCTCAAATCAGTGTGCACTGGTGAGGAAAGGGTGTTGTGTTGTGGGGTGTGTGTGTGTGTATATATATATACACATACATACATATATATGTTGTGAAATATTGCTGAAATGCCTTGCAGACATAGTGTTCTGAACAAAAAGTACATGGAAAAGCTGTAGACTAGAGTGATTATTAACAGTTTGATATCAGTGGTCACTGTGTTAGTTACTGCTATCAGTATTATATAAATTCAAACTTTTTCTCTTTTTATTTTTTCACTGCAGGCTTTCCAGAAGCTGGCTGAGCTTATAAAAGAAACTGTCTGAAAGGATCAGAACAAACTGGCATTTTTAGAAACCTATGTTCATTGACATTTAGAAATTGTGTGTCTGATTTCACTGACAAGTCTAAAGGAGTGATTTTATTCTTACTTTCTGTAATTGCACATAACTTTTAATTTTATTCTTACTGGGCAAATTTGCCATGATGCCGTCAAGTACCATGATACCTGACAATAATTAGCACAGAGACATATAGTAGAACATTACATTTTCAAAGCACTGTACAAATATTAACCATTTAGTGCTGATTTCTGTGAATTGGGGAAGTAACTGTTATCCCCATATTACTGAGGCATGAAAATGAGGCACAGAGTTTAAGAGACTTGCTCAAGAACACACATAGGTCAGTATTCAAGTTAGAAATCAAGAGCTCCTGACAGCCACATCCATCCCCAGGATCTGACCACTAGACCATTGCTTCCTTTCTTCCCAGACACTGTACGTACAAAGAGACGGGTATAGGCACCTCCTCTAGCCACTCGGGAAAGCCCCCATACAATCTCTGTGTAGCAGCTAAGCACTGTGGTGCTGAGGGTCTCATGCTAAAACTCCAAACCACAGGAGAACTTTACCCTATGTGAACTAGTGTGTCTTGCAGTGTAGGGTCTCTGACTAGGCTAGTCCCTAAGTAGTTTAAAATTAAATCCAGAAGTGATAAGTCTATGAAGTGAGAAGTCATAGCCACATTTCAGTACACCACAATGTGTGTTGCTTCAACTGATTTCAATAGAGCTATGCCAGTTTACATCAGCTGAGGATCTAACTCACTATTTCTTGTCCTGATGAGACAGAAGCAGCTCTGAACAGAAGCACCTTGGCAGGAGTGGGAAGCCCCTCAGGCAACGGAAGGCATTCTCAGAAGAGAAGGAAATTATTAGCCTGCTTGAAAGCTTAGCTTCAGCAAGCAAATAAACCAGTGGCTCTTTTTTAACTGGAAACAAATTTTAAGAATCTTGTGTGATTGATGTTTTCTTTGTAAAAAGTGAAATGCACCAACCTGTTCCAATGTGACCTCTTAAAATTCCAGCACACAATAGAAACTCAATCACAGCAAAGAGCACTTCCTTCTATAAACCACAACTCCAAAACAGACAATGCTAATGTATCTAAGGATTTTATATTTGTATGTTGCTAATGTAGTATCCATCCACATACATCCTCCGTAATCTTTTCTTTGTGTATCTGAGTGTAAAGTAGAAATGTAGGGCATCATGCATAAGTGCATTGTGGTCACTTTGTACTGGCTAAGCCAACATAAAACGGCCTTTATTCTCCCCATCTTGAGAGAATACCCACTGGCACAGTCTCTCTTTACTATAGGAAGGCCTGACACTTCCCACTATAGGACCCTGTTTTCAGTTGCTTGTAACATTGCCAAACTTTAACTGTTTAGCCTGAAATTTTCCTTGCCAGGTGCCTGCACAGACAACCTTAGTTCTGGCATTGCCTAACTCTGAATGCTTGACTTTGCAACCTTAATGATGTGTTTTAATGTAGGTTGGTTTGTTTTGGGGGGCTTAGGCAGAGGAGTTGTATGTTTTAGTATAATATATAAATATATACATACACAAGAGAGGGAGTGCGAACTGTCTTTTGGCTAGTCTTAAGAAGTGCCTAGTCTTTGTAAGAATAAATCAACTGTAAAGTAATCATTTAAATTCTATTTTTTTAATTTTCGAATGTTTTTTGATTGACCTCTTGATTGGTATCAAGCTTAAATGGCATTTAATATGGATCTGTATTGAAGGTTCCATACTGGCACCAAGAACACCTGTCCAGAATAGAATAATATAGAATAGAATTAGAGAAGCTGCCGCTGTCTGATAAGACTAGTTTACTGTTATATGATCTCTTAGACCCTGGTGATTTCCTATGTTACATGCATTTATTAAAACATGTACACATTGTCATATCATTTTATAATGTATTCATCTTTAAATTGTATTCTACTTGATGAAATCCATATTAAACGTATACAGAGAGACATTGTGAACTGTTGAGTGTTTTTCCACCTGTCTCAGAAGATAATAAATCAGACTTCTAAAGTGATGATTAAATTATCCTACAGAGTCCAGACTTCAGAAATGAAACAAAAGAATGCATTTTACATCTAATAGTAATATGCATTACTATCAACTTCCCCTTTCTTCCATTTGTTTTATATATTTATTAATTTATTATTCTTAATTATTATTATTTTTTATTATTATTTTATAGCTGCATTTATTTCCCCTCTAAGCCCAGGTAATTTTTTTAACCATTGTGGCCTTCTTTTTTGATTATGGGATTGTGGTTTTCTGCTCATCTAGTAAAATATTATTAAACAATTCCCAATTGCCATTCACATTTGTCTGTTTTAATGCTCTCTCACTACTAATTTGGCTCATAATTGTTTTCAGCTTTGTGAAATTGGCCCTTTTAATACACTAAGTATATATTTTAATGGTTTCAACTTTTTTCTGTTTGCACACCCCGATATGTTCAATAAACCTGTCTTCAGTGCAAGAAGTTCCCAGTTACGCTGACATAACTCTATGTGCCTGATTTTGATACAATACAGTCTCTTTGTGCCACTCCCACTACACAGATATAGGGGGACAGTGGGCGTAGTCTATGTCCTCTGGCTATTCCCAACTGCTAGAACAGCCCCTTCACTGCACAAAGCAATCTAATTAATGCCTGAGGCCAAATCATCCCCTGATAAGCCTCCACATTGGGGTCTAACTCTATGCAGCCTCAGGGGGTCAGATCTCCTCTTTCCATGACCAAACCTGCAGGAGCGCACTCTGTAAGTGGACAAGCGTGAGGTTCCCCTAGCACAGATTTCTCATGTGGTCCTGTCAAGAGGGCTGCCCCCTTCCCTCCCCTCCCTTTCCCACCCCAGCCCCACCACTAAAAGAGTCATGGGACCCAGCCCTACACCCTGTGCAGCTTGAAGTATCAATGAGAAACAAAGGCCATTTACATGGAGCTCTGTATCTCCACACTAGCTATCTGTCCCCAACTATATGCACATGTGCTCCCTGGAAGCGAGGATATAACAGAGGTAGGCCATACAAAAAATCCCCTCTGCTGAGCCAGAAGGAGAGAGGACAATGTGCAGCCTTTCAGCACTGTCTTGATCCCTTCTCCAGTCTGCTGCCTCCCATGCCTTTCACTTATGCAGATCCCCAGAGCAGCAGGAAAGTTGCCTGGCAGGGTCCAGTGGATGGACACCACTCTGCCAAGTTGGAGATGGGAAGATCATATGCAGAGACCTGCGGGCACAATCCTCCCAATGAGACAACATTCATTACAGAAGCACCTCCAGCAGGTGGCAGGCTTACTTCATGACAAAAATAGGTCTTTAGCAAAAAGGACTGCTGAACCAAATTCTCCAATTATAGTTTAAATGTAAATGTTTCTACATGCGGAGTGCTGTATCATCTAAGAAGGGCACATGCATTCTAGCTGAACTGAGCTAACTTAACAACGAAAATGTAAAATGCAGATACCACTTGATTTTAATCTCCTTTTAGGAGATATTGAATCTCAATACAGCATAAAATGGATGCTCTTCAGATTACTGCCCAATGAAAAATAGAACTGAAGCACAGGGGTTTTAAAAAAAAATGCAGAAGAAGATTATACAGGGAGATTCATTTAACTAGTCATTTATATATGACTGACTAGATGGAACACAGCACATTAAATCCAGGGGCCTTTCTTTTCAACCTATTACAAAATAATCATAATATATTCTACTGTAATTTTCTTTTTCTATTTGTGTTGGGTGCAGAGTTTTTAATTTGAGTTTTCTACAAACTATACATGGGGCCAAAGTGAAACCCTAGGTGGCTCCTGTAGGCCAAAAGTGATTATATTTTAGTCTGCCATGAAAACTAAACCCTGTTAAAATCTTGAGTTTTCAGCAGAAAATGCTCTCTTTAAGGCTACGTCTACACTAGGAGCTAGAGTTGTGATTCCCAGCTCACTACACATCCTCACGCTAGCTCGATGAGAGCGAGTGCGCGTTATGTAGCCGGGGTAGCATGGACAGCAGCAGTGTGGTATAGCCATGCCACCTCCACCGCTGCTGCCCATGCTACCACAGCTACACTAGTACAGTCAGAGCTAGCATGAGTATGTGTATGCGAGCTGGGAACCACACCTCAGCTCCTAGTCTAAACATAGAATAAAAGAGAAGAAAGCATAGGAGAGGTACCAAGATCTAATTTTCTCTCTCTCTCTCTCTCACACACACACACACACACACACACACACACACAAGCAATTTGGTGAGGATTATAATGAAAAGTATTCTTTGCAACGAGTAAAACAAAATTACAGAAGTATAATTTATGCTAATTCATTGCGGCTAATTCTCTTTCAGATTAAGAAACATGCTAAATTCCATCACCAAAGTAGTCTTCTGCAGCAAAATGCTTAAATAAGTGTATTGATCATGAGTAATGCATCTTTCTACTGTATAGATTTTTGCTAATACTATGAGCCAGGTTCTGCAAGATACTGCCCTTTCTGCAGGAGACACTCAGCACCTGGCTGGATGGAGCCTTATAACTTTATCCTGATCATTTACAAATTATTTTCTAAGAAAAGTTGAGGATAAAATTATGTTTAACATCATCACAAATCTATGTGCCTCCCTGTCAGAAGTAAATTATTCAACATACTTATTAAACTAATCAGGAAATGCATTTCAGCAGAACACTTCCATTGGAGAATATAGTTCCTTGTGTAAGGAAGGTCACGTCATTGAAAATAAACCACAAAAAGTCTGCTCGTTTTTCACCCAAATGTCTGTTATAGGCTGATAGATGAGAAATATATTTAATCGCCCTCCCCCACGGAGCATAAAGGCTGATGTACAAACAATTCAAAATATCACTACGAAAACATAATGAATTACAACAACATGTTTACAATTGATCCCCGTACCTAGGTATTGATTTGGGAAAACGAGGTTAGGCATTTGTGTCGCACAAGAAGACCAGCAAGATGGACGGCACCTCTAATCTTTAGCCCCATGGTTAGGATACTCACCTGGGATGTGGAAGACCCCCTTGTTCAAGACTCCCATCTGCCTCAGGAGAAGAAGGGAGTTGGGTGGGGATCTGTTACCTCCCAGGGGAGGGCCCTACATACTGGACTACAGAGGGATCTTCACACTTTCACTGGCCCAAATAATATTTAATTATTCCATTAGTTAATTCAAGTGACACAACTGTAGTAGGAGAAATGGAGAAAGACTCACACCAGAATGTCCCATAGTCCAGTGACTGGGACACACATCCAGCAGGTGGCAGTGCCCTGCTCAACTCCTGTTCCTGTCTTGTCAGGCAGATTGGAAACTGAACTGGGAGTCTCCTGAATCCCAGCTGATTGCCCTAACCCCTGGGCTAAAAGTTTATGAAGTAGATTCCTCCTTCCCCCCACCCTCCCAGCTGTTTTGTGTGGAGCTCAGTAGCCTCTGAGCACACCTACCAGACTGGGCCCTGCAGGCAACAGGAATGCCTGTATTCTCCTGCTTTGCAGATCACACTCGGACTTAGGTGGGAGACAGGAGTACAGACACCTAAAGTGAGGCAGAAGTGCACATGCCCAGAGGCAGAAATATAGGCACCCAGTGAGCTTTTACTGAAATAAACAGATGCTGAATGAGTTTAGGCACCTACAGGGTTAGGTGGCAGCTGAGCAGGGGGTGTGTGGATAACAGTGGTGCCTAAAAATGGGATTTAGGAGCCTAAGTACCTTTGTGGATCTGGGCCCAAAGGACTATCTTAAAATTAATCTGGGCTAGAAACCCCAGAATACAGAATGCTGCAGACCTAGTTACGCACATTATGGAAGGGAAGATCCAATTTTATTTCATTTTTTTCTGGATAATGTCATGCAGAGACAACTGACACAAACGTCTTCTATCTAAGAAATGTTCTCAGAGTATTTATTAGAAATAACAACCTGTAAAAGAGTAAATGTTTTTGATTATTTTTTGTACTAAAGACTTAGTGCTTGAAAAAAAGTTATATAAAAACAGATAATTGCCCTGTTACCAAACAAACTAACCCTTTCCTAATATCAATTTGACTACAAAAGTATAATCTATAAAAGCTAGAAGTCCTTGCTGCTAAAGCCCACCTGGGGTAAGTACCTGAGCCTTTTGAGGAAATATCTGCTGAATTATCCACAGATTTTCAAAATCAAAATGCCATCCACAAGAAAGACATAATTACAATATGTGTCATGTCAAATTTTCTCTGATTATAAACATTTTATTTGTAGCTGTAAGTCATATATTTACAAATCAGCAGGTTATGCTTTGGTGCTGAGGCATGAAACCTGTACCAAGTCTTCCTAAGTGTTCAGCTTCCTTTATAAATCCTGCCCTCTCATTTACAGGGAAAAAAAGAAGAATTCAGTTTACTCATTTATCTCTGCAGCATATTGCACAAGTTCAGACAAATTCTGTTGGAAACGTGACCCAACTCCTGCAAAAATTACTGATATTTAGACACTGCTGTAAATTGATCCCATACAGTCTGTAAGACAAATAACCATACAAACCTTTTTTGATAGTTTTTCCCGTCAAAGTCCTTGTCTACTGTATATAGTATTCTGTTTTGTATAGACACATAACAGTGATTGATATGATCAGTTCTGGAAAGAGAACAGCTGGGAAGTGCTCTATACCTCATAGGAGATCACTGTTATGAAGCTAAAAGGTAATATTCAGAACTTCTCCATCACTAAAACACAGCTTTCTGTGGGTGAGATGCTACTGAACAGCTAGGAATTTGCCAGTTGTAAGATCACCAGTGAATTCAACCATACATTTTTACAGTTGTATTCAGACATAACTACATACATGCAGGAAGAAATTATAAGTACATATTTTAAGTCTATTTAACAGGAAAGCCTGGCATACAACATACATCTAAAGCTATAAAAGTCTGATCCTGCAAGTTGCTCAGCACTCTGACCCTGATTCTGCCCAGGCCAGCATGTGCTAAACATCAGTGGACCTAGTCACTTACTTAATGTTCCTGCTACTCATGTGCTTAAGTGCTTCGCTCAACTGGGGTTGCAGTTGCAACCACCTTGCAGGACTAAGCCCTATATATTACGGCACAGAAGGAGTTAATTGCAATACAGTACTCTGGTTTTTGGTTTTTTTTTTAACAGAGGGTGTTCTCCCTCTTCCATGTAACTCTCTTGAGAAATACACACAATCACATTAAACTGGACTTCTGAAACAATTAACAAGACCTAGGCAATCACATTTTTTGCTGCAGGATAAATTCTGCACCCACTCTGTTATGGCCATGCACTGGTGACATTCAGTTGTTGATTAGGTATAAAACAGGCTCTTTATCCCTAGAGATACCACTGACTTAAAGGTCAAGTCCTAGGCTCTGTTTCCTATTTACAGCTGCTAACATGAATCCAAATAATATATCAGCTTCCTGACAAGTGTGGTATGACACTAGAGAATATAGCTTTGGATTAGCTTTCTAATATTAGACTCACACAAATCATGCAACTTCCTCAAGAGTAAATCTTTATTATTAAAATGTGACTAGTTTTATTCCTTTGGAAGTTTTCCTCCTGCTTTAACCATCTTATTGACAAATTATCTATCAGTTTAAATTATTTTTAAAAAGCACTCCTCTTTATAAAAAGCCCGGGATAGAAATCATAATAACTGTTGTTTTGCAAGATCAAAAAGCCAGTTTTTACAAATAAATTTTTTATAAATAAATTTTACAAATAAATAAATCCTTTTACAAATAAATTGCAAGACCACAAATTATGTGATGTTCCTAAAATGATCACTGTATGAATAAAGTTTAAAATAACATGATAATAATAATCTTGACTTTTCCACAAGAAAATTATTATTTTAGTTGGCCATAGACCACACATTTCATCTCTGCCTCCCTGAGACTCATGAATAATTTGGCCAGTTCTCCCTGATTACACAAATACTGAATCCTGTTGTAGGTCATGCAGCGTGCCCTGTGTCTCTCTCATTCATGTGCAGTTCTGTACTCTGTGCCTCATATTATTTTACATTCATGACATACAATAGCAAGTTGTTTCCATGGTGGTATAATATCTGATATTTAGTTCATGCAGTGATTGGTAAACATCACTGTTTCAAAAGCTAATTATCTACATGGATTTATTTTTATGGCAGGATATCAGCTTACTCAGCTGGTGAAATAAGAGGCCAGAGAAGGGCAGGAAAAATGGTTAGAAGAATAGCCAGTGTTTCATACAAAGATGATTGAAAAAAATAGGATTATTTGCCCTGGAAAGGAAAAGACTTAAAGGGTTCGAGGGAATTCTGAATGGCAACGCCAGCCAAACACAGTGACTCTTTGGGCTCACCCCAGGCTCACACTAGTCCGTTCTAGTTACTATCTGGTATTTCATGGGGAAGACAATGGAGGCTCATTTAGGCCTTGACCAGGTACTGCAGTCCTCAATTCTTCGCTCTGCTGCCTATGAGATCAGACTACAGGTTTCTTTACTCCAAGGTACCGAATAGGCAATCTGCAACTCCAATCCCAGGTACATAACAGAAGAGCAAAGTTTATGGGAGTCACAGAAAAAAATACAGAAAAAATCATAAAATGAAATATAAACAGAAAAATACATACCTAGTATGACACTAAAAAAAATGCTCAAAAGAGGCCCCAAGTTACAGGAAAGGGGTCAAGTTGAGCACAATAAACACTTTATAATCATTTGTGGGGTGCGGTCCTCACAGCAGCCTTGTTGTGCCTTCCAGATCCTTTCTTCACACATCCATGTAGTCCAGGAAGTCTCAATCCCCTTGTTAACCACAGGCCCTCTTTTGATGTTTTATTTGGAGTTTTGTCTAGCCTGGCTTTCAAGTGGCAAGTGCTAAATTAGTAGCGGGCATTGCATTAAGCTACACCAAAACTGGGACAGTGGAAACAAGTTTGAAATCCAGTTCAAGGTTGGATTTTTGTTTTTTCCTTCAAAATGTATGTTCCTCCCCACAAAGATTTTTTGTTTCCTCCTGCGTTACGAGGTTTGGCACCACTAGATAACATCTTTGAAGATGGGCCTTTTCATTGTGTCATATAGTACAAAAACATTTTAAACGAAAAAATAAATATCCTTAACTTTACACAGTTTTCAGTCAACCTGTGGAATTCACTGTTCCAAAAGAAAGAAGCAAGACAAATAATATTGGATTTTAAAAGCAATTGGATAATTTTGTTATTAATAATATTTGTAGTTAGGTACGCTAAGGGTATAATAAGCATAATCAAATCTCTTGCTTCACTTACTGATCACTTAAGGTATGAGGATCAGAAAGGAATTTTCTCCACAGAGATGGGTGATGAGAATGGATTACAGCGTGAAAAGCCTTCCATACAAAGAGGGACTGAAAAAAATGAACTATTTGCTTTTGAAAGGCGATGATAGAGGTATACAAAATAATGAATGGTATATAAAGATAAACTGGGAGCTCTTAATGCATGGTTTTGCATAATACAAGAAGATGGGAACATTCAGAGAAATTAAAAGGCAACAAATTTAAAGCTGACAAAAGGAAATTGTTTTTAATTACATATCACATAATGTTATAGTGGTCATTGCCCAAGATATCATTGAGGCCGGAGCTTAACAGGATTCAAAAAAGGTTTACATGTTTAAATGAATAATAATATCCACAGTTATTTTAGAAAGGTTAAAAAAAATGTAGTCCTCATGCTTCAGGGCATGAGCCTATCGCTATTTGACAGAGCAAGTAATTTCTCCTTATGGCAGGTTCTTCCAATGATCTTCTGGGGGTGATGCACATACCACAGAAGCATGTGGTACTGGACACTGTAATAACCAGTATTCTGGACGAGATGGACTTGTCTTCTCCAGTATGATACTTCTTTTGTTCTGTGCATAGGTAGGTATCTGCACCTGAGCAGATTCCCATTTTCCTCAATGGGAACAATGGGACACTTAGTCAATTTCTGCTCTAGAGCCTACATGCTTTATCAAAAGTCCTCACCTTTCTATGAAAGCAGGATACTACTCAACCGGATATACGGACCCTTATCTTAGATCTGAGTTCTGCCTATGCCACTGACATATGAGGCAATCCAGACTCTCCCCTGATTATGGTCACTCACTAGTTGTAGTACTTCTTCCCTACTGAATGCCAGAGCATTCAATGTCCTCTGTCACTGTCTTCTACCAGTTCTTCCGTCACCTTCCTCGGTTTCTCTTTCCTCTCTCAGCTACCCAAATCAATGCTTGCTTAGCATGTCTCCTATCTCCATATGGTGTACATGTCCTGATCACCTGAGCCTTCTTTCTTTGATGATATTTTCTAACACGTCCTGCTCTGTCAGCTCCCTAACTTTCACATTTGTTATTTTGTCTTTCCATGAAATTCTCAATTTCTTAATGGCTTCTTGAGGGGTCCTTTCCAACCCAACATTTCTATGATTATATGAAATGTGAAGTATGCTCCTCAGCCATCTGTGATGGGCAGCTTCCAATCTCGTTGTGTTAGTCACTGTCATCAGCCATATCTCCGCTCCATACAATAGCATACTCAGTACAATCACATGGAATAATCTGATCTTTAGTTTGGTTTGGAGACCTCCATTCGATCACAAGTTGTTCTTCCTTCCAAAAGTGGTGTTTGCTTTGCCTAATCTCATATGAATATTTTTATCACACCCACCTTCAAATGTCATCGTACTCCCCAGATAGCAGAACACTTCTACCTGTTTAATTTTTTCCCATCCACGTACACCTTTTCACCTGTTCTCCAGCTTCCTATCTTCACAATCTTGGTTTTCTTTGCATTTACTTTCAATCCAATTTTTTGCTGCTTCCTATTCTACTTCTGAGGTAAGGGCAATCATTCCATTCCATGTCATACTTAGGAGAGCAATGTCGTCAGCAAAGTCAAGATTGTGTAACTCATCTCAGCTAACACATTTTACACCATCCACAATGCCTTCTGTTGCCTGTTTCATCACCCAGTCTCTTGCTAATGCACAGAGGATTAGTGATAATACACACCCTTGTCTAATTCCAGGCATAATATTGGACCACTTACCCAGGCCTGTATCCAATCATATTGAGCATCTACTTCCAGAATATAAATTCCTTATTACATGGATCACTTTGTCTAGTATCCATACTTCTAGCAATATTCTACAGGGTCTCGTTGTGGACACTATTGAACTCTTTCTTAAAGTCGATAAAGTTAATTAAGATTGGTTTTAGCCAAGCCGTAGCTTTTTCAATGATCTGTCAAATGAGTGAACATCTGTTCATAACATGAACCCAGCCAGTTCTTGTAATATTGCATCCACTGCCTTCTTCATTCTATTCAGCATAACAGTAGCCAATACTTTGCCCAGGATTGATAGCAGTACAATACCACTCCAGTTTGTGTACTGAATAAGATCATCTTTTTTTGGCAATGCCACAATGATACCATCTTTCCAGTCTTGTGGCACTTGTTCTTTCACCCATATTTCATTAGAGTTTTGTTAGCTGCTCAGTCAGAATTTTGCTTCCCATTTTTAGTACTTCTCATTGAATTCTGTCACCATCAGGAGCTTTCCCCTCTTTGAGGCTTTTGAAACCTGCCTTAATTTTGTCGGGTGTTGTTGGTCCTTCTTCTAGATGTTGAAAATGTGTGAAGAACAAGCCAGACAATGGAAATAACATTTCCATTCCATATTAAATTGTCCAGAGCTGATAATCATACACAGGTTCAAAGATACATGGACCAATCATCTGATTTGATATGGCAGTCACAATATTCCCATATGATGACAGAATAACTGAATTACATAGTATTTGTTTTAGGTTTCAGATAATAAAAAAAAAACTTTGTTTATACACGTAGGGCCCAATCCATTTAAGACAATGGTAAAACTCCTATTGACATCAATAGAAACAGGATTGGGCCCATATATATTCTAATGAAGCTTAATGCACATATTATAAGAAAGGAACTCAATTGTTTTCTCTTTGTCACTCATGTGCAATAGTATATATCTTTAAATGTTTTTCAATGGGCATAAAGAATCTTTAAAAAGTTAAGATACTTAAGTACAGTATAATCTCTCTCTCTCTAAAAAGGTATTTTTCATAATCAAACACTTCCTGTCATTTTACTTTAAATGTATCAATCTATTGTCCCATGAATTTGTTTTGATCACTAAACTTTCAAACATGGCTATTGTACTAAATAGTGTTTGAAAAAAATCTATTGTTTTTTTTCCTGATCTTTGTTGTCAGCCTATAGTGCAGTGGTTTTCAACCTTTTTTTTATTTTCCAAGATCCCTTTGGAAATCTTAGACATAGTCAGTGGACCCCCAGGGGTTCACGGACAACAGGTTGAAAACCACTGTTCTAATGATAACCTTTTGCAGACTGTTAAAGTCTGCGTACCCCCAGAGATCCGTAGACCACAGGTTGAAAACCACAGCTATAGTGTAATGTTTGTAAGTACAGTAATACTTTGCTGCACCTGTGGTCCACTCCACCTAGTGATTGCAGAGACTATAATTAGGTGAAAAATACAATTTTATCTTTATTTTCTAAAAAGATGATTATAAAACTGCCACGATCAGGCCGGATTTAGAGGCAGACAACCCATACAACTGCCTGGGGTGCCAGGCTTGGGGGGCGCTGGACTCAGAGTGCTGTAAGGTATTCAAAAGTTTAACAAATGGAGGTTGGGAGTACCAAAGACACTCCACGCCTGTGGCACCATTTCATCTAGGGCTTGCCGTGATTACACTGCCTAAATATAACTAATGGTAATACCAAAGTTCTCTGCTTACACTAATGAAAAGGCTTCTTGTGATTAAACAAGCACTACTGGAGAAGTAAAGTATACTCACTACAGTAAATATAAAATGTTAGACTAATATCAAATGCTAGTCTTAGTTTGCAGCAGACAATATGATCAATGCTAGGAAAAGGATTGCTACTGAGTAATATATACAGCTAGTAGAGAACTGATATGCAACCAAAAGCAACATTCTGAACTTTTCCATTTCTAAACCACACCATTTTGCCCTACACTATTAAATGAAATTATCTTTACTTCAGTTCTTTTAGTCTGACAAGATAACTGAAAAGAGATGTAGTGCCATTAATGCAATTTACATCAATCTGTATTGTTCTGTAGCAGAGTTAAAAAATAGAAGAATTTATTCCAGATAACAAACGATCTTGATTAAGAAAAGCATTTATTTGCTCAAGATGAATGTTAAAGGTAGACGCAAGAAGTCCTATAATGCTAAATCTTCTCTAGTGCTTCAAATTCCACTGACGGCACTTTTTGGCTCAGGGACAGTCAGAATAAAAATTATTTTAATCAACGTTTTAGACGTCAGCAAAATATCTAGGATGTACGGGGCCGGGGTTTGAAGGTGCAAAGGTTTCAATATAACTAAAAAATCTTCGGTCATTCGTAAAATCATTAGTATTAAGTGTTTATTATTTTGATTCTCTTAAATCAACTAATGATTTGCAGAATCCGCTGTCATCGCCTGTTGCCAGAGGGAGAACCTGTCAAACTGTATTTCCCCAGTTCCCAGGAAGGTGGGATCCCTTAATCTCTGGAGGCTCCATTCCACTCCGTCTGGTGACCTTCAGTGTGGAGAAGGGAAGGAAAAGAAGCTGCATCAACCTTGGGCAGCTCAGTGAATTTTCACAGCAGCCTGGCTCTAGCTCGAGCATGCTCAGTGCAGCGCTGACCTACTTTTGCGGGCCGAAGTCTGGAGAGCGCTGGCTGCCGTTCCGCAGAGGCAGAAGGAGCCGGCGGTGCTGCTGTCTTCTGGGGTCGCGCTTGGAATGTTGCGGCACCCCAGCGTTCCACAACCGAACGTCCGGACGCCGCCGTGTCGCTCCATCGAGCGCAGCCCGGGTTGCTTGCAACACGCTACGTAGGGAGCACGGGTTACAGCCGCAGCGGCGGAGCCACCTCTGTGAGCGTTTCTATCGGGCTTCGGTTCGGTTTCTTCTCTGTGTTCCAGCGCGGTGAAGGCAAAAGGCTCCGTGGCAACCCGAGGCGCAACACTGAAGTAGGAGAGCATCGTGGGGAGCAGAGATCTCGGGCCCGGGCGATCGCACTGAAAGGCTAAGTGGCGAAGAGGAGGGTTGGCTCACCTGGGAGAGAGGCATCGGGCTGGAGGTTGGATTTATTCTTATAACTTGTAGCTTCCTGCAGCGCATTGGTGGGCTGTTTTGGCATCAGGGTCGGATTAGCCGCTGGACCCCAGCTGTAGGGAGCAGCGGTGGAACAGACTGCCAGTCAGGGAAGTGTGACCATGACCTGCTGTTGATTTTCCTCATAGGTTGGGTAAGGGGCTCCCACCTGCTGCTGCTGATACTCTGGGCAGGTTGGGGCAAGGGGGGCCCTTTGTGCTGGAAGGTGGAGTCTGAGCCACCTCTTCAGGAGTCCCACCAGCTTGAAGATCAGAAATAGTTGTGGTCCCTGAGCGACCACATCTGTAGAGGGTTTGAGGGGGGAGGGGATTCCACTGATACCACCCCCAAAAGACCTCCCTGCCAGGGGAAGAATCTTACAATTCTATTGTCTTCAGGGTTTATTTGCATGACAAGCTATACAAGTGCTGCCAGAGTATAAGTAAAGGATTCCTCAGGTACAGCCTACCCAGGAGGGGGTTATACACTGTATTTGGGGGTTGATTGCCTTTGTCCGTTTGCCATTGCTAACCATTGCTGATCCTATGGTAAACAGATACATAGTACAATGCCATCTCTGTCATCTCTCTCTGCCAGGATCACACACCTTTTCCTCATCACTTTTGGATGAGATGTCTGTTATGATTTCTGATTATTGGAGGAAATATTTGTGTCACTTCCTTGTATTTGGGCCCCTGGAACAGAAAATCTCTATCTGTCTCAAGCTCTACTCTGCAACATTGACTGCACAGTTGCCTTTTGAGCAATGCCTTTTTCTGGGTTTAGACTGTGCTTTGTTCCTCCCAATTTCCATCTCCAGTTTGTGGTCACTGATTCTGTATTTGGTGAGATTCAGCCTTAGTTTTGAACATTTCACTGTGGTGCTCTGTTCCCTGAGTTCATTACTCTGACTGGGATCTGCAGCAGTCCTGCCTGTTGCTGTTTTTGATTTGCAGTATTGCCGATCCCAATTATTCAAAAATCATGACTCCCAAAAGGATGGGGGCTGCCAGGGCACTGTGTGGGAGTATGCCTAAGAATTGGATTGCTTTAACCCAGACCTCATTGTCACCCATAGTAACATACAAATTGTCATATCAGACCAGCAGTCAATCAAATCCAGGATCCTGTCTCTGAGGGTAGTCAGTGCCAGATGCTTCAGAGGAAGGTGCAATAATCCAGTTGGAAAGATTACTAAATAATCCTAACCATAATGAATGCCAGTTCTTAAAGCACTGCTTTATGCAGTAGGGAAACCCAAGAGATCAATCAAATATTAGGCATTCTTAATGCATCCATCACCATAGTATCTACTTTTGGTGCTTCCAAGAATGTGTACTCCTTTTCTCTCTGGAACCTTGAACTCCAGTGTTCCCTGTTTAACTTGGAATTTTTTATTTTAGGGAGTATGAGGTTGGACAGTAAATTTGTGACACATTATTATACCCCTGTGGAGAGGAGGAAGGGGGGTATTAATTCAGCAAGTAGCACCTTTAAATAAAATAGACCTTTTAAGGAAGTTTTTTTTTATTGGGCTATTTTAATCTAAAGTAAAGGCAGCATGATTGTCTTTTGCATTAATTAAAAGTTTTGATCAGTACTATAGTCTCATGTGATACCTGTCTGAATTCCATGAGTGCCTTAAAGAGACAACATTCTTACAGTCTTCAACTTTGGAGCAGTCTGAAAATGCCATCATACGATGTTACTTTAGCAGTACAATATAAGCAGTATAACAGGACAGTCAATTGTAAATAACAAAGAACCACTGAGCAGTCATATTTTTAGTTCATTTGCACAGATTAGACTTTTGTACAAAGGAATAAAAGTTTCTAACAATCTGACAACATTGATGCCTCTTTCAGTCACTAAGTTGCCGCTTTTCAAATAGGTCTCTCTGATAAGCAATTTACTTGACATTGTTTTCATTTCCAAATGGTCCTTCTAGACCAAGGGACACCTTTTTTATGATACATTTTGTTGAAAAACTGAAATGTTAGTTCACAGTGGGAAAGTGTTTTTGAACTGAAATGTTTTTTAAAATAAAAAAATCTAGTATACGTTTTTAGTTTTTTAAAACTATACATTTTAGAACAGTCATCCTGCTCATTGCAACAGGATAGACTAGAGGTCTGCTGTATTTTGACTCGTTTAAATGGAAATCATGTTTGAAGGGTTTGCATCTTTTGTTTGGTTTGTTGTGTTCAGACAGCAAAAGCATGTTCGTTTGTGTTTGTGCAAGGGATAATATATAGAAGCATTTTAGCTTAAAGTACTATATATCAATACTGATTTATTGGACAGAAAAGCTGCAGCTTTTCTTCCACCATTTTATAACCACCACAATGCTGTAAAATATTCATAAGTTTAAACAGCTCACAATAAAACAAATATAAATAAAGGTCTTCCAAAGAGCAAACCATCCACCAGGGGGAAAATGGGGACAGGTGCTTAATCTTTCTTCTGCTTTTAGTTGTATACTTACAGATGTGCATGGAATCACTGAAGAGCTTGCAGTTTGAGTTGAATAGAATTAAAACACAATTCAATGAAATAAAATACCAGTGGGAAAAGGCAGTAGCTATTCATTGCATGCCTGTGAAACCCTGCAAAACCCCATATTGCACAATTTCCCACTTTAACAATCTGAGAAAGGCCCATTCTATACTATAACAACTGCAGAGTTTGGGGACAGAGTTAAAATGTGTTAGTTGTCCCACAAAACTGAAATATGATTCAGTCTTAGTTAGCAGACGGAACCAAACTGTTTTTACCATGTTCCCCAGTTGTGCTGCAGTCCTGCTAACAGCCAACACTGTAGCAGAGTTCAGGAAAAGAAACTCAAACCATAGTTGGTGCTATTTGCACTTCAAGACAAAAATGATTTTTATCTGCTTTCAAGGGGTACCATGTTATACCCTCTTTCCAAACTCTCTCATCATAACAATGTAGATGAGTCCAAAGCTCTTCTCCATTTCTGTAACTACCTAGGCCATACAGTTCAGAATGTGAAGACTCAGGCCAGATCTATAGTACGAGTACTTTGCCACCATAGCCAGACCAGTGTAGTATGCCTGCAAAGCACTCCTAGTGTGGACACAGCTAATGCCAGCAAAACTTCACTTTTCCCAGTATAGCTTATTCCAGTTCCCCCGCACCCAAGCGAAATAAACTATACCAGTTTTGCTGATTTAACTCTGTGTACATTGGTGGTGTCTGTCAGAGATCACACCCTTAACTGACATAGCTATACCAGCAAAAGTTTGTAACGTAGACCTGGCCCTAAATACCCCCCATTGGATCCTTTTTTGCCAGGGCAAAACAGGTTGCAGCTTAGGGCCAGTGTGTGACTATGTATGTGTCTTGTCATTGAGTGCAATCCTAATTGCATTATTTAGTGCTTTAAACTGAAAATTCCTGCATTTAGTTTGTACAGTGTAATTTCCTATCCATGTACAGGCATGTCCTAGAAATACCACTGCCAAACAATAGGGATACTATTACTTCCCACCAATTACCATAATTTAATTAAATCACTCATGGCCAAGTGCAGAGCATCACAATGCATATCGAATGGGAGGGCTGAACAGGGAGGATACAAATGAAACGTCTTTCCCTACTGCAAGCCGGCAAAAAGGAGTCTGTCATTTTCTCTTAGAGCTGGTCTACACACAGACTTGCATCGAAATAACAAAAGGTGTGAATTAAAACAATTTTAGTTTTTTCGGTAAAATGTCGTGTGTGTAAATTCAGAATAAGAGTAGCTAAAGTAATTAAGGGATTGTAGTCCAAACACAGTTTTTGTACAGTTTAACTATTTTGGTTAGGGATGTAATTTAAAAAGAAATTAATTTATTAAATCATTTCAGCAATTAGTGAGCACACTGCTATATTGGTATAAATGGTGCCTTTTCCCAGTATATCTTATTTCCTTAAATTTACTGGGATAAGCTTTACCAATGAGGGATTGGGGATTGTACTGCTTTAATTATGCCAGTTTCAACCCAATATAGTTGAAGTGATATAAAAACTGTGTGTTTAGACAAGATCTAACAAACTGTTTTTCTTTTCATGAAAAGTCTTTATTTAATAAAATAAAAATATTTTTACTTTGGATTTAAACATTTGCAACCCAAAGCTGACAGCGTTATGGTTGGCACTTGGGAAGAAGAAAGTGAAACTGATTATATACAAAAGTGCCCAGATCATTCTGTTCTCATTATCCAAGCTGAGTTGAATGCAATATATAAAGAGTACAAAAGAGCATAATGAGTGAAAAGTAAACCAGATATTTAAGTCTTTCAAATTTAAATAATCTTAGGTCCTGCACACAGAGCCATGCAACTGGAGCCTTGTGCCCATACCACACCCCATTGACTTCAGTTTAGCTCCACACAAGCATTAAGTTCTGTCCTCATGGGTCCCACTCTGGGATCAGGGACTAAGATGCTGTTAATTAATCGGTAAAGAAATCCAATAATTTTTAACTTGACATTCTCCTTTTAAATCACAATCATTAACACACCTAAACTACAGTTAATTATTCCTTGCAAGCCAACCCTGACAATTCTGAAGTGGTCATAATCACAGTGTTAGTGCTAACCTCTTTGTACTTTATCCTGGAGGTCAATAAGTAAAAAGCAAGTCATTAAAATGTGGTATTACATGCATATCACAGATTACATATTTTTATATAATCACTGTCGCCCTCTGAAGGCTGGTGGGAGTTGTTATATACAAATTCATTATTCTCCTGTTACTGAAAGAGTAGCCTTAAGTTAAAATACTGTTTCTTAATGAAAACTACATACACTGCACTGAAAATAGGAAAGACAAACTATTCAGTTGTTCAGAAGACATGATAAAACTTTAAAGATGTTTATATGAAATATCATTAGTCTTGAAAAGCCTTTACTATTTTATTTAAACAAAACCTATATTTTAATCTTGATCCCATTAAATATGTGTACCAAACCATGAAGCACAGACTGCCTGACCTCCTAAACAAATACAACTGCTAAATACATCCTGATGATTTATTCATCAGAGCTCTTTAGTAGAAACCTTGAAAAAGAGTATATACACCTAATCATCTAACAAATTGACTGGACATAAAATTCTGGGCTTAAGAGACCTCTTCACTACTGATTCTACAGCAGATCTTTCTGTGTCTGTATAATCCACAACTCACTAATGGAACATGTCCATCAAAATGCTGTCATTTTCCCTCAGCAGAAGTAAGCTTCTCTACTGAAAAAAAAAATATTGTTCTGTTTTTATTGAGTCCTTAATTGGTAACCTGGGAGTTTATTAAGCTGCTCTGTCCATGTGAAAAAAATATATTCTTACAAATTGCAGACAGGAAGCCTTCTAGTTAACTTGTTCTCTAAATGTTTCTGGCTAGGTGTCCATTTTACATGGAATAGATGCTGGTGACACAATTTCACTTACACTGAAGTGTATCAAGGGTTTTGTTCAGATGTTTGGCGGAGTCCTCTACACTGCCGCACAAGAGATCCACACTCAATTCCTTAGGTCATCAAGGACTAGGGGAGACTCTTGAGGGACTTAATAATCCTTCCAGATAATTACAGAGTAGCAAGCTTCATCTAGTCATTTTAGGCTGAATGGATTGTGGGCCTTGAGGATGGTTTGGAGTGGGGTGAAATTTAGGTCCCGATCCAGTAAAGCACTTAAGCACCTGTGTCCTTTAAGTACAAGAGGTCCCATTGGCTTGGGTCTTGAAGTCCATGGGACTATTCACATTCTTAATTGCTTTTCAGGATTAGGACCTCAAATAGGAAGAACAATTGTTGAGTGGGATTCTGATGATCAGCTTTGCAACTGTGTAGGTATATTATAAGCTTAACTGTAAAGCAGAATTTTCTTTATTGGCTGTGAATTTCCTCCTAGTTGATTCAGTGTTAAAATATGATATGCAGCTAGTGCTCCTTAAACCAAAGGACTTCATAATAAAGTATGTCACTCATTTTAGAATGACAGTTATGTCCATCACATTGTATATCTTATTGCTTGGCGTTTTATAACTGTAACTTATTAGTGTGAATCTCAATTTTTAAATAAAGATTACGGAAAGCTTTACAAAGGGTAAAGAAAAGAAACTTTTCTCAAAACCTCCTGTAGTGTTAGTGTTCTCTGTAACAAGTAGCTTGGAAGGTTTCTTTATTAATATGATTCTTCTCTATAACATAGTTTTGTTATCTCCTAAGAGCCAGTGTACGTCTCTGAATTCTCCATTTTGCCTGCTTTCATTATTTACTGTTGTTTGTCACTTTACAAACAAAAGGACATGTTCCTGCCTGAAGTAGCTTAGTAATGTCTTTAAGCTATAGACTCCTTTATACCTTTACTTGTAAACAGCATTCCTAGTTAACAAAAACAGATTAATTTGCAAATACTGAATTGCCCTACTGAAGCCTATCCCACCTAGTAATCCATCTCTGTCAGTGGTCAATACCACATGCTTCAGAGGAAGGTGCAAAAAATCACCATAGTAGAGAGTTATGTACATTGAAATATGAAGTTTTGTATCCCTTCCATACTTTTTTGGCAAGCTTTCTTTTTTTAATCCTTATTACAACTGGATTTAACTAGATACTGTCATTTTCTGTATAAATGCCCAGTCTGTTTTTACTCTTGTTTTGCTCTTGGCTTTAATGTTATCTTGTGGCAATGAGTTTCACATGCCAACTGTGTGTTGTGTAAAACATTATTTCCTTTTATCTGTTTTAAATTTGCTGCCTTCAATTTCATTGAATGTACGCTTCCTTGTTCTGGTATTATGAGAAAAGGTAAATAGGAGTGCCTGATCTATTTTCTCTATACCATTCAATATTTTGTATACTTTAATCACATCCCCTCTTACTCATCTCCTCTCTGCACTATATAGTCTTCTAATCTTGTTCTTAGACTAGTTCTGCTTTATCCTTTTGGAGATTAAATTGAACTGAAGAGTTTCTGAACATGAGAAACCAAAACAATATGAGATAAAAGCACAACTTTAGATTCCTACTAACCACATACAAAAGAGAAATTCTTTTTATTATTCCAGCACTTACACATAGCTTCTTGGGCATGTCTACACTTGCCATTTAAAGCAGAAAAAGTCCCTTTTGTGTGCAAAAACCATGGAAGTGTCTACACTTGCTAATGTCTTTTTGCAGTGAAACTCAGAAGTTTCACCGCAAAAAGAAAACCACCTCCACGAGAGGCATATAGCTCTTACCAGTGACGCTTTTGCAGTGATGTGCAAATGAAGACACATTCTTCCTGTTTACACAGCTTTTAGCCTCTGGAGGGTATCCCGCAATGCCTAGGTGACCACTCTGGCCAGCAGCTCTGCTGCCAGGTAAATAGACATCCACCCCTCCCCCTGTAAAGCCCCGGGAACTTTGAAACGCCCCTTCCTGTTTTCTTGGCAAGTGCTCACTTACCTGGCCAGGTGACAATGCCTGCTCCAGAGAGCAAACGATCCTCTGCTTGGAGCAATGCTGAGCTACTGGAGCTGATCAGTGTTTGGGGAGAGGCAGCTGTGCAGGGACCCAGGATGCCCCACGATCACACTCACACACACACCCCCTTCCCACAAGGCCCATTGTCAAACCGGAGAGACCTGCACTGTTGGATAGCTGTCCTAGAGCGCTGCTCTCATCTGCAATGGAAGTGTTGCTAATGTAAACACTCTCTGACGCCTCAGGAATTAAGTGCTTTACTTTCACCGGTTCCCCAGTGACACTTACAGCGCAAAAACCTCACAAACCAGCACTTTACTTTCACCGGTTCTCTATCACTGGTGAAATGTACAGTGCAAAAACTCTGCTAATGTAGACATACCCCTTGTGTACTTAGAGATCTGGCCCTTCCCACAGTTACCCAGTCTTCCAACAGGTTTTCTCAATGGTGCTTTCACTCCTTTCTCCTTCTTTAAACTTACAAGATGAGGCCATAGCCAATCTAACTATACTCTTACAGTTTATCCGTCTCATTAATCGGTCTCCTCATTCTAGAATACCACTACCCAAAATTATAAAGGAATGCTAGGGAGGAGTTGCCATGCTGACTCCAAGTATCATTTCTAGAAGCTCTTAAGGCTTAGACACAAAACCCTCATTATTTCTGTCAAGGTTCCTTCCCCACTCTGAACTCTAGGGTACGGATGTGGGGACCTGCATGAAAGACCCCCTAAGCTTATTCTTACCAGCTTAGGATAAACGCTGCCACCACCAAAGTGTTACACAAAGAACAGAGGAAGTGCCCACTTGGAAACGTCTCCCCCCCAAGCACTACACTCCCTTTCCTGGGGAAGGCTTGATAAAAATCCTCACCAATTTGCATAGGTGAACACAGACCCAAACCCTTGAATCTTAAGAACAATGAAAAACAATCAGGTTCTTAAAAGAAGAATTTTAATTAAAGAAAAAGTAAAAGAATCACCTCTGTGAAATCAGGATGGTAAATACCTTACAGGGTAATCAGATTCAAAACATAGAGAATCCCTCTAGGCTTACAAAAAGATACAAAAACAGGAATATACATTCCATTCAGCACAACTTATTTTATCAGCCATTTAAACAAAACAGAATCTAATGCATATCTACCTAGATTGCTTACTGACTTTTTACAGGAGTTCTGACCTGCATTTCTGCTTTGGTCCGGCAAAAGCATCACACAGACAGAGAGAACCCTTTGTTCCCCCCTCCCCCCCTTCCAGCTTTGAAAGTATCTTGTCTCCTCATCGGTCATTTTGGTCAGGTGCCAGCAAGGCTATCAGCTTCTTAACCCTTTACAGGTGAAAGGGTTTTTCCTCTGGCCAGGAGGGATTTAAAGATGTTTACCCTTCCCTTTATATTTATGACAAGTTCACATGTCCCTTGCTACTCTGTTTTTGGTGTCCCTAAGGCAATTCTCATATTTATGCCTCTCACAGGTTGAGTATGACAGGGCTAAAGACACTTGGCTAGCCATGCAGCTCTGTCAACGCACCTAAGGCCCTAACCTGCCTGTGAACATCCCTAGTATTTACAACACTTCTCTTGAGACGATATAAGAGGCAGAATGGTAGGATGTGTGTTCTCACAGGGACCCAAGGAGAAGGTTCTGAAATATTCTAAAGGCAACTGAAATCAGCTCTAGAGACAGAGAAACATACATCAAGCTGGAAGCCATTAAACCAGTCATGGTATAAGGTGCCCGAAGCTCTAAGGAAACAGTTTAGTCATGCAACAATTGCCATCCTGACACTTACTAGCTAGAGACGGTAAAGAAGGAAACAGGAGAAAAGTCATGAGGGTACAAGCAAAGAAATATCCCAGAGAGACTGAGAAGATTCTGTAATGTCCCTTTTAGGGCCACTCCTTTTAGGATTATAGCTTTATAAACAAGAGGATGACAAAAGTCAGACAACTTGCTAGCAATTGTGAATGAACTGTGTTACTATTCATCTTCCTGCCTAGGCCCTAACAGTTTAATCTTTTATTGGGTAGTTCACAGTCATGAGCCTCTGAACTCCCAGTGATCTTTTGACTTTTCTGAACGACATAAATAAATCAGAGTGTCTGCATTTCTGCTCCAGTAAAACCTAGCAGCTTTTGACAGTTGTCCACTGTATAAACATAAAAAGAAAAGGAGTACTTGTGGCACCTTAGAGACTAACAAATTTATTTGAGCGTAAGCTTTCATGAGCTACAGCTCACTTCATCGGATGCATCCGATGAAGTGAGCTGTAGCTCACAAAAGGTTACGCTCAGATAAATTTGTTAGTCTCTAAGGTGCCACAAGTACTCCTTTTCTTTTTATGAATACAGACTAACATGGCTGCTACTCTGAAACCTGTATAAACATATTGCCTCTAAGACCAGAAAAAGGGATAGGTGTGAAGAGAAAAAACAGTAAGTAGTATTTAAATATCAGGGGTTAACTTTAACCATGAGTTTGTAATATTGTTCTCATTACTGCCAGTCAGGTGGTGTTTTTTGTGCTATGGACAAATGGGAACAAGGATGAAACCAAAGTTCTCTTTCCTTTTTCTTCGTATTTACAGACCAAGCAAACTAACTCTGGACTGTTAGTGTTCCTTAAACTAAAGGGACACCATTTACCCATTATACAATGAGTTGATTTCTTTTTGTTTGCTGTTGAATTGAATAACCTCATAGCACTAGATAATAGGGATACATATTATTAGAAGAAGAACAAATTACTGTAGACATAGTAAACCAGAACAAGGTATGCATCAATGTCCCTCTTTTATATGCCTTTGTTCAGAATGACCAGTTGATGGAGCACAAATTCAGTACTTCTGAGTGCAGTCTCTTCATCCCCTATCAGTTTATTTGTTTTTTCGGGGGTAAAATACCAGCTGTGCACTTTGGGAATGATGACAGAACATAGCTGCATGCAGTTGATATCCCCAACGGTCTCTGAAATAACAAGAGAAAGACTTCTCAGCTTGGACCAATGTTTATTCCTGGGCAGGAAAATTTACAAGCCTTATAGTTCCTCTCTGCTGTATTGTGCAGATAAGAGGAAATGCATATAAATATTGGCCATATATGACTGGGGAACATTGGCAGTGCAGCATGCTCTGGGAAACTCCCCCACATAAACAGTATACAGTTCACAGCCAAACCGAGTTTGTGGTCATGTCACCTGGAAGAGATGTATGCCATGCTCTTCTCAGATGACACAATTTCCAATGGAATTCTCTAAGGAAGTTAATGCTGGTTCTTGCAGTATTACTTTTAGCTGTTCAGTTTCTATCTGCTTTTGGGCAGGGGGTTGGGGGGAATACAAGTTCAGACTGGAGACCAATGGTAAACGCGTTGCTGTGAGAAAGGTTGCCCAGAACAGCACGTGGAGGGGCAGATGCTGCACATGTGTGTGCCAAGAGCCCTCGAGTGAATGCTGAGATTCCTCATGGATCTTCAGCTTCCATCCTAGTAGGTGATCATATCTTCTCTCTGTCCCGACTAATACTTCCAAGGAGGTAACACAGCACAGCTAAAGAAGTTCTTTCCCCTTTCCACAGGAAGGAGATAATTTGGCCATACAAGTAGACTTTTTTAAAAACTTCTTTAGACTTGAAGTCTGATTAATTTAATAATTGGCTTATACAGATGTGTCTGTTCATATGCCAAAGACAGAAATAAATACATTATTTACAGTGACAAAGATTAATCATTTATAATTTTTCCCCATTCAGTGACAAAAATGCTAACATCACAGTTATTGGGTCTCATAAAAAGGATGGGATTAATTTGTGTACTTAAAGTGTACTGCTTCAGCTGTTGGGATTTGAGGAGAGGTCGGAAAACATTTCAGGATGCTGGGTTTGGGCCTAATGAACTCAATGGAAACTTGGAACTGAGTGAGGACTGGAGGATCAGATTCAATCTGCAGCTGTGGGGGTCTTAATCAGAACTTATTTTGTGTTTCCATTCTTTGTTCCTCTCTAATAGCACTTTGGCACAGACAGAAGAGGATTTCCTACAATGTTTAGTTACCTTGGTGTCTTTTGTAGTGTCTGAAAACATTTGTTGCCCAAGCCCCAAATCCAAAACACTGTTTAGGATTTTTCAGAAATGCCTGACCCTTGCACCCTGGAAAGTATTTAGCACTCCTCAGGAAACCTTCCGCACTCTGCAGATAGAAGCAGACAGAGATTGCTGTTGTCTTCGTCCAGTCTGGTTTGAGAATATCACCTGATAAGCTTTTGATAGATGGTTGAATTAATTCTATCTACTTCAAACTGAAATGCATCTCTAAGGGTATTTTCAACTGTTTTAACATTGTACAATCCAGAAATCCCATGAGCGACTGAGGGTCTAAATGGCTTATGCAAGGTCACACAGCAAGTCAGTTGCAAAATGAAAAATAAGGCTGACGCCTAGACCTTGCTCTTACCATTAGCGGTAAAATTATTTAATTTTAAAAAGTTATGCACCATACCTTGATGCTGTATTTTCAAAGTAGATATTCTTCACATTTGACTATGGACAAAACATGGAAAAAGCTCATTGACTGAGTTTGAGTTCTGACAATATATTTACACCGTACATGCAGCCTATCAGAAAAGTGTAGTCTGGAATCTTGAGTGATGATCCATCCTGGTAAATAGAGAGAAAGTTTCTCTAACAACAATAATGCCAATTTGTGTGTAACCAAGTTAATTGTTCTGTGTTGTAGAGACAGGAAAAAAACTCAGATGAGTATTGCCAGGGAAGGACAATAATGTGTATTCATTCAGTTTAGAATAGAGAAAAAGAGGCCTTTTTTACTTTTATTGCTCCCTTAATATATGGAACTGACCTAGTGTTGCCAGCAGTCATCTTTTTCCTTGCTTAGTTGTCACAGTGATTTCATTGTTAACCAAAATCCTTAAATAAAATCAAACTGCTTTGCAAGGGAAAATGGTGACTTAGAAATTAATTAGATGTTTGCCGTTCTCTATATTTAGATCTCAGTTAGAATAGTTTATTTCTGCTAACAATCTAAGTTTTGCTGAATTTGAATGGCTAATCTTATGAAACCTATCAGTCCATGGTAAAACTCCCACTCACTTCACTGGGAGCATAGTTAGGCCACTACTGAGTCCTTTTGAAAACCCCACCTTACCTGCACAAACTGCAGTCACTTTATAGGACAGTACTTGAGGGCTGGTCAAGGGATGGTAGTGTAATGAGAATGTCAGCAAAACTTTTTATTCCAAACACTTAATGGTACATGACCAAAACAAGTGCCCCAGTTCCATTTCTAGCCCAAAGAAGCCATAGCCAGAATTACATCTCCAGTGGACATTTTTCCCTTTTTAAATTTAACTTAATAAAAACTAAGTTAAATATGTTTCTGAAATATTATACTTTAAGTATATTCCTCCAGCTTGCATAAACTCCACCATTCATACGAAATTTAAGGTATGGCAGTAGCCTCAGCAAACTGAATAATCCAAGATGCTTTACCATGTGTGCTGTGGTCTGTAGGCACAATTGCATGTGTTAAAGAAATAAAAACCAGATCCTACAACCCTTATGTAAGTAGTCCTTACTTAAGCTGTTGACTTAAAAAAGGACTTTTTATGCAAGTGCAGTTGAAGGTATCCTCTCTCACTGAAGATACCCCTCCTGCAGAGGGAACCACAGGTACTAGGAAGAACCAGATGATAGTAGAGCAGGATTGGATAGCAGAGTTTGTGATGACTGGGAGAGCCACATGGTAAATTGCCTCGCACATGCAAAGGTTGCGGATCTCAGGAGACATCTAGACAGACTTATATGTTCTGCTGGAGAAGAGTCGGTGTTCCTGGTAAATGTAGGTACCAGTGACATAGGGAAAGATTGGAGAGAGGCGCTGGAGGCCAAATTTAGCCTCCTAGGTAAGAGATTAAAGTCCAATACCTCAATGGTAGCATTCTCTGAAATGCTTCCAATTTCACATGCAGGACCAGAAAGACATGCAGAACTGCAGGATCTATATGTGTGGATGAGACAATGGTGTAGGGAGGAGGGGTTTAGGTTTGTTAGAAACTGGGGAATCTTTTGAGAAAAGAGGCACCAATATAGGAAGGATGGTTCTACCTATACCAAAATGGAACCAGACCGCTGACATGTAAAATTTAAAAAGTTGTAGAGGATTTTTAAACTAAGAGCTGGGGAAAAGCAGACAGGTACGGGGGAGAATACGGTTCAGACAGAAACATCCCTCAAGGATGCATTTATTAAAGAAGAAAGTCTATATCCTAGTAAAGAGGATAGGAAAGAAGTTGGTAAAGTACAGGTATGAGCTAGTGAGGAACCATCAAACTTGAAAGAGTCCCATTTAAATATAAACACGAAGGCAAGCAAGTGAATATTGATGAAATGTACAAGTGCTTGTACACAAATGCTAGAAGTCTAAATACTAAGATGGGTGAATTGGAGTGCCTGGACTTAAATGAGGCTGTTGATATAATAGGCATGATGGAAATTTGGTGGAATGAGCATTATCAATGGGACATGGTAACTCGAGGATACAAAATACACAGGAATGACAGAGTAGGTTGCACTGGTGAGGGAGTGGCACTATATATGAAATGAAAGCACATTGTCAAATAAAGTAAAAATCTTAATTGAATCAAACTGTACTATAGAATCTCTATGGATAGAAATTCCATGCTTGAACAATACGAGCATAGCAGTAGGAGTACACTACCAACCACCTGACCAGGATGGTGATAGTGATTGTGAAATAATCGGGGAGATTAGAAAGGCTGCAAAGGCAGAAAACACAATAATAACAGGGGATTTCAGCTATGCTCATATTGACTTGGTATATCATCACCTCAGGAAGGGATGCAGAGAGAGAATTTCTAGACACCATAAATGACTGCTTTTTGGAGCACAGCTTGTCCTGGAACCCACAAAGAGAAACAAAATTCTTGATTTAGTCCTAAGTGGAGCACAGAATCTGGTCCAAGAGGTGAATATAGCAGAACTGCTTGGTAATAGCAACCATAATTAATTAAATTTAACATCCTTGTACGGGGGGAAATGCCAAAGAAACCCACTACAGTAGCACTTAACTACAAGGGGGACTACACAAAAATGAGGAAGATAATTAAACGGATATTAAATGGAACAGTCACAAGAGCGACATGCCAGCAAACTGCATGGAAACACCAAACACCATAATAGAGGCTCAAACTAAAAGTAAACCCCAAATTAAAAAAAAACAGGACCAAAAAAATGCCACCATGGCTAAACAGCAGAGTAAAACAGGCAGTTAGAGGCAAAAAGGCATCCTTTAAAAATTGAAAGTCAGATCCTAGTGAGCAAAATAGAAAGGAGCATAAACTCTGGGAAGTCAAAGTATAATAAGGCAGGCCAAGAAAGAATTTGAAGAGCGAAGGACACATACTAGCAGGAAAAATATTTTTAAGTACATCAGAAGCAGGAAATCTGCTAAACAATCAGTGGGGCCACTGGACAATCAAGGTGCTAAACAAGCACTCAAGGAGGACAAGACAGGTGCAGAGAATCGAAATGAGTTCTTTACATTGGTTTTCACTGCAAAGGCTAGGGGGAAGATCTCCATACCTGAACCATTTTTTTTAGGTGACATATGTGAGGAACTGTCCCAGATTGAGGTGCAATAGAGAAAGTTTTGGAACAAGTTGATAAATTAAACAGTAATAAGTCACCAGGACCAGGTGGTATTCACCCAAGAGTTCTGAAGGAACTCAGATATAAAATTGCAGAACTAGTAACTGTGGTATGTAACCTATTGGTTAAATCAGCCTCTGTACCAGGTGAATGGAGGATAGCTAATGTAACACCACGTTTTTTAAAAGGCTGCAGAGGCAATGCTGGCAATTACAGGCCAGTAAGTCTGACTTCAGTACCAGGCAAATTGACTGAAACTATAGTAAAGAACAAAATTATCACACACAGAGATAAATACAATATGTTGGGAAAGAGTGAACATGGCTTTTATAAATGGAAGTCATGCCTCATTAATCTTTTAGAATTCTTTAAGGTTGTCAACAAACATGAACAAGGGTGATCCAGTCAATATAGGGTACTTGGACTTTCAAAAAGGTTTTGACAAGATCCCTCACCAAAGGCTCTTAAGCAAACTAAGCAGTCGTGATAGAAGGGAAGGTTCTCTTATGGATCAATAACTGGTTAAAAGATAGGAAACAAAGGGTAGAAATAAATGGTCAGTTTTCACAATGAAGAGAGAGAAACAGTGGGGTCTCCCAAGGATGTGGACTGGGACCAGTGCTGTTCAGCATATTCATAAAGGATCTGAAAAACTGGGCGAACAGTGCGGTGTCAACATTTGCAGATGATACAGAATTACTCCAGATAGTTTAGCCCAAAGCTAAACTCAGAAGCTGTCTGCGAAGAGTTACTACAGGATCTTACAAGACTGGGTGACTGGGCAACAAAATGGTAGATGGAATTCAGTGTTGATAAATGCAAAGTAATGCACACTGGAAAACATAATCCCTTACTATACATACAAAATGATGGGGCCACTTTCTTGGAGTCATCCTGGATAGTTCTCCAAAAACATCTGCTGATTGTGCAGTGACAGTCAAAAAAGCAAACATAATGTTAAGAGCCATTAGAAAAGGGATAGATAATAAGTCAGAAAATATCTTCATGCCACTATATAAATCTGTGGTACACCCACGCCTTGAATACTGTATGCAGATCTGATCACTCCATCTCAAAAAAGATATATTAGAATTGGAAAAGGTACAGAGAAGGACAACAAAAATGATTGGGGTATGGAACAGCTTCCATGTGAGGAGAGATTAAAAAGACTGGGACTGTTCAGCTCAGAAAACAGACAACTAAGAAGGGTTATAATAGAGGTCTATAAACTCACGAATGTTGTGAATAAAGCAAATAAGAAAGTGTTATTTACCCCAAGAACTTGGGGTCACCCAATGAAAATAAGCAGCAGATTTAAAACAAACATAAGGCAATGCTTTTTCACACAACACACAATCAGCTTGTGAAACTTGTTGCCAGGATATGTTGTGGAGGCCAAAAGTATAACACGGTTCAAAAAAGAATTAGGTAAGGATACGGGGGGTGCTGGAACCATTTTTAAACTGGGGATTCTGAGAGCCATTTAACCAAACTGTAAACCCTATGTAGAATGGAAACCACTTCAAGCCAGGGGGTGCAGCAGCACCCCCTGCGCCCTTAATTCCAGCACCTATGGAACTACTGGCTATTAGCCAAGATGATCAGGGACACAACCCCATGCTCCAGGTGTCCCTAAACCTCTGACTTCCAGAAGCTGGGGCCGGACAATAGGGGATGGATCACTTGATAATTGTCCTGTTGTGTTCATTTCCTCTGAAGCATCTGGCATTAGGTTTTGTCGGAAGATAGGATAGTGGACTAGAGAGATCATTGGTCTGACCCAGTATGGTTGTTCTTGTGTTTTTATGATAGAACCAATAATGGCAACATTAATGTGACATGCCTTTTGCTTTTCCAGTTTAGATGATTGCTTAGGATTAGTTTGTATGTAGAATCTTCAGACTAAAACTGCAACTGCAGCTACAGCTAAATTGCTGCTACATGTCCAGGTGATAAATCCTTCTCCTACACTTGCCATTTTTAACATGTATGCATATTTTTCCAGTAAGAATGGGGATGGTGATAACATTAGCATTTAGACAAGACACTAAAATGATGTGTGTCACATGCATTCATGGGTATCTCATTATTTTAAAAAACTTTTGTAATGGAATATTTATGTCTTATTTTTAAAAATTTATTTATTTTATAGGATTTTTTTCTTAAATGTAAATCTTCGTGGATCAAGGTAAAACTTTCCTGTGATTTGCTCAGCTTAGAAGGCTGCATTCAACAGACAATTCCCTAACCCAGCTGTCTTCTGAGCAGCCTACTGAAGAAAGATGAACATGCTGAACAACCACTACTTTTTGAACTTCTTGCCTACCACACTTTTTCCCTACCTTTTCATCTTGTTAGCAGCTTTGACAGCTGCTGAGGATGTGACTAGTAGCATTTTAAATCACACTGACATGAACTTGGGATCTGTACCTGTGATTATCTCCATAGTTGATCATATTACAGTCAAGGAAGGGAAGAGTGCCTTGATTGACTGCAATGTCCAAGGAAATCCTGCTCCACGGTACAAATGGTACAATTCCAATGGTTGTTTGCTGAAGGAAGAAGAGAACAGTGGTAAGGCTTTTATGCTCTAATTAATTTCTTACAACCTAACAAGGATCATGGCATCCACACTTTGTTTATAATGGACTGTATTATATATATATATATATTGTGTGTGTGTGTGTGTATAAACATAACAATCTTATTATGTTATGCTTACCTGTGAGGAGGTACGGAAAAATGGCTGTCTCCTGGGGTCATGGCAGCTGTAAATTCATTTGTATATACTCTGTGAGAAAACAATTAAAGATTTTAATATTTTTTGTGGCCACACACAGCAGGAGAGGACAAAAATGCTGAAGAGATAATATAGAAACAAAAAGGAAAGGCTTCTTTTCATCAGCAAATTTGGGTTTGGACCCCAGTCACCACCCTGTTCCCTTTGCTCTGCTCTGGTGGCAAAGAGAGGATACAAAATTGGCTTAAGAGCTACGTAGGGATTCCCTTTCCATATGGGAATCCCTGGGTGGCATGAAAGTACAGAAACATAGCCACCTCTCTGCCACCTTTGCCTGACCTCACTCCTGCCACAGTGGGAGTATCAGGGGACAGGAGAAGGTATGGCCAGAGCACACATCATTCCAGTGATCCTGGGACAACAGAAAAGCCCTGGGGGACATAGAGAGGGGTGGGTCTTTCCAATCAGTGCAAGTTGCAATAGGACTTCTCATATGCTTAATGATAAGTAAGGCTCTGTGTTTGCCACGGAGGTCATGGATTCCATGATCTCCATGACTTCTGCAGCAGTCCATGCAGATGGCCCAGGAGCCTCCTGAGCAGCTCAGACAGCTCCTGGGCCAGTTACACCAGCCACTGCTGGGGCAGTTTTAGGGCTCCCGCCAGCAGCAGGAGTTTGGGTGTGGCGGCGGGGGGGACTCAGGGCTGGGGTGTGGGATGGTGTTTACCTGGGGGGGGGGGGGCTCCCCAGAAGGGCGACAGGAACTGCCCTCCCTCAGCTCCATGTGCTGCCTCCGCCCGCAGGCACCACCCCCGCAGCTCCCATTGGCTGCGGTTCCCAGCCAATGGGAGCGCAGAAACGGGGCTTGGGGTGGAGCAGAAGCAGCACATGGAGCTAAGTGCCGGAGGATGCCACTTCCCAGGAGTCAGATAGGGAGTCTGCCCTAGCCCCGCCACCCCTCCAACACCCGTGGCACCCCCTTGGGCTGCACCCCTCCCTCGCAACCATGCCCCCCTTGGGCCACACACCCCACCCCAAGCATCCACGGCGCCCGCCTCCCCGGGTGACCCCCCGAGCCACCCCCGCCTCCCCTAAGTTTTAGTCTGGGGTATATAGTAAAAGTCATGGACAGGTCATGGGCTGTGAATTTTTGTTTACTACCCATTAGCTGTCCATGACCTTTACTAAAAATATCCATGACTAAAACATAGCCTTAATGATCAGTACATGCTTAAGTCCTTTGCCAGCCTGGGACCTTAGTATTATATAAACTTATTTTTATAAAATTTAAATCTGGGGAAAAATGTATGTGTACATTATTCCTTTAAGCTACAAGTAAGGTTATTGTAGTTTTATGAAGCAGCCATATTGTCCATGTAATAGTTTCATGCTGACCACTTTAAACACAGCATAATGAAATTAGGTTTTGAGTTATTCACATTAAATGCAGGATGTCTTGTCTTATTAATAGCTGACCTGAGAGAAAACCCTGATATGATGCAATGATTGACCCAGCTGTGTGCACCACAGCATAATGTTTCTGTAACAGCTTTCTGTACTGTGTCTTGTACTAACATATTTATCCATACAGGTACAGAAAGGAACTGACTGAGCTTCAAGCATAGCGTGTAGGAGATAAGGCAGTGTATTGTAATTAGTGCTTTGGAGAGCTTCTACTGGAGCTCTCTCAGCAATAGTACTGAGCAAAGCAAGGTATATTACAGGGGTAATATTAAGGCATTATATCACTTCAGCTTAGATTTCCAGCATTACAAGTTGTTTGTCCAGGAGGAAACTTACCATCTCCTCCTATAGTGGATGTTTCCTAGCACAAGCTTTTTCCCTAGTGTGTGTATTACTATATTTAAAATGTAGTGCTGAATTGTTCTCATGCAACAGGAAAAGCTCTACAGAACAGTGTGGGCAATGATAAACAACTGAAAAATACTGTATTATGGACAATTTGTGCTTGGAATCCACATGATTTGGCTTAACTGCCATTAGTACTTCCCAAGGTTAAAACAAGTGGTTGCCGAAGGGAGCAAAATGAATGTTCACGTGGGTGTAACTCAGCCAATGCAGAGAATTCATGCAGGACCCTGTGCACCACTTAAGACCCATTTAAGCCTTTAAATATGAGACTTAAGTGGTACATAGGGCCAAGTGTAGGCTCTCTGCACTGTCAGTCTGTGTGCCCAACTGAGAACTTTGAAGGTTGCGTAATTTTCCAGTTTGTCGATGGCAGCAAAAACCTGTGAGCCAATACTAGTACTGTCTCTACACCCAGAATAGTCTTTGTTTCTCAGCAGGTTTGTGCTTTCTGCCAGAATCTTTTGGCACAAAACCATACACTGAGTCACAGTCTAAATGTCATATGTCATTTGTAGCAGCTGCAGCAGGAAGCATTTTGTGATTTTTACAATGAATAAAAGATCCTACCGATTAAGAAGAGGTTTAGCAATACCAAGCTTTATATATTACACTATATTATAAGTGGGGCTGGTCATGCCGCCTATTATAAAGGTTGCCTGACATTTCCTTTTATAAAGACCCTATTTTTAGTTGCTTATAACTTTGCCAAACTATTACCATTTGGGCAGAAATTTTCCAAGCTGGGTGTCTGCCTCAGACTGAAATTTTCTTTAAAAAAAAAAAAAACAAAAAAACCCCAGCAAAACCAGTTTAGCTGTTTCCAAGGACGATGTTAAAGAAAGATGTGTTGTCTTGTCCGTGTTAAATTTGGCCTCATTCTAAGCTATTGGAAAAAACATTGCAGTTCACACATGCTAGGTAGAGACTTGCTAGCACTTCGGAGCTAAATTCCCCCAAAGATTGTGTTCTCATTGGGCATGCGCTAGCTCACAATTGAGCGAGACTTTCCCTACAATTGTAGCTCTGGGTTGCTATGGGTAGGACCAGGACCAGGCATCGGAACTGCAAGTGAGACTGTCTCTCCTAGGCTCTCAGTGATCCTTGTGATGTCCAGGAGAAGGAAGTTGCCTGATTCAAATGTACAGGGGACAAGAGTTGGATAAGGGGATTGGAAGAGGAACAGGCTGTAATGGAGGGGTACATGTCACTGCTGTCTTATCATGCATTTGGCAAGTGACACAGGATTTTATGACAGGTTTCAGAGTAGCAGCCATGTTAGTCTGTATCCGCAAAAAGAAAAGGAGTACTTGTGGCACCTTAGAGACTAATGAATTTATTTGAGCATAAAGCTTTTGTGAGTATCCGATGAAGTGAGCTGTAGCTCACAAAAGCTTATGCTCAAATAAATTTGTTAGTCTCTAAGGTGCCACAAGTACTCCTTAAGATTTTATGAGTGTTTCAGTTTGAGAGTCCATCCCTGGCCACCAATACAGATCCCGTAGTCATTGTTTGGTTCTGACAATTCCTTGATGAGTATCGTGTGCCAGGTGTATGAGTTTTGACTGTAATTCTTCTGGCACAAATAGTCGGTGTGTACCTCGTAGCACACAGCCATCAAGCAAAGAAAGTTCATTCCGAACGCTAAAATAAGGCAGCAAAACTGGGTCAAGGTTTTTAGGGTTACTGGGCCATCTCTTTGTCAGAAATTCCCATAGTTTTTGTTGAATTGGACACGCTGAACAAGCAGCTTGAAATTGTTCTCCTGTAACAGCAGTAGGAGTGCTTGTAATAAGCGCAACTACCACATCCTCATCCTCCGGTGGACCATCTGGTGAAGCAAAGGCAGGCAAGAAAAGCAATCAGCTACCACATATTGGTTTCCAGGTTTATATTCCAGTTAATAATTGAAAGAGAATAGTCTTGCAGATCATCTAGCAATACGATATCCTGCTCTTCCCAGTCCTTTCGTGGTGAGCATCGTCATCAAAGGGCTGTGGTCTGTGCGCAACTTGAACGTGCGGCCCCACAGGTAAGTTCTCCATTTTTCAGTAGCCCAGACACAAGCAAGTGCTTCTTTTTCGACTGTAGAATATTTCCTCTCAGCATTACTTAGTGTCCTTGAAGCAAATGCAACAGTCCTCTCTGTGATGTCCTCATGAAGTTGTATGAGAACAACCCCAAGTCCATAATCAGAAGCATCAGTAGTTACAATTGTGGGCAATGCAGGACTGAATAGTGCAAGTACTGGGCTATGTACAATCAAGTCTTTCACCGTTTCGAAACTAGCTTGTGCATCTGTTGTCCACACTAAGGTTGAACTTCTCCGTAGTAATTCTCGTAACAGTTCAATGACAGAAGCATAATTGGGAATGAATTTTGCATATCAGGAGGTAAGACCCAAGAAGGAACGTAAGGTTTGCAAATCTGTTGGAGGAAGAGCATTTGAAATTGCCAGGATATGATCTGAATCAGGTTTTAGTCCAGCCTGTGAAATTGTATGCCCCAGAAACGAGAGTTCAGTTTGTCTAAATTTACATTTGGGCCTATTGAGCTTGAGACTTGCTTTGCTGATGAGGTTTAGTACAGACTGCAGGTTATTGTCATGCTCCTCAGAAGTATTTCCAAACACGATAATATCATCCAGATAGCACTGAACTCCATGTTGATTCTTCAGAATCAATTACATCATTTTTTGGAAGGCACTTGGGGCAGATGCAAGACCATATGGAACACATTTAAAACGAAATAGTCCCTCATGTGTAATAAATGCTGTGAGGTCTCTGCTATCTTCATGCAACATAACCTGGTAGTATGCACTCTGCAGATCAAGAGTAGAAAACATCTTTGCTCCACGGAGTTCTGCAAATACTTCTTCTATGTGAGGAAGAGGATGGCTGTCAATCACAATAGCTTTATTTGGCTCCCTTAAGTCCACACAAAGGTGAATGCCTCCACCCTTCTTCTGTGCCACTACTATAGGTGAAATCCATTCCGAGGACTTGATCTCTTCAATAATGTCCTTTTGAACAGGTTTTCTAAGTTCCTCTGAAACAGCTTCCCTGACTGAAAATGGTAGGCGCCATAACTTCTGTCGTACAGGCATCACATTATTCCGCATTTTAACTTTATGCAGAAACCCATAAGCACAGCCAAGTTTCTTCTCAACTTGGTGTTGAGTCCCAGCTGAAACCAGTGTGTACCGCAAGAGTGCTTTGCTGAGGAAGATCAATTAGTCCATTAACTACCCTGAGATTTAAAGTAGCCAATAAATCTCTGCCAAGGATAGGAGTGCCTTTGTGGACAATGTAGAACTCTGCAGTTACACAGCAATCACCAGAAATAACTATTGCTAGCAAGAAGCCATGTACTGATGGTTTTTCAAATAGCACACCAAGTGAAGCTTGGGTTCAGTAAGAGGCACATCTTTAAAGTAATGCAAATAGATGGAATCAGGTAGTATAGATACTGCTGAGCCAGTGTCCAACATTAGCTGAATAGAGTGTAATTTGCCTGAGGGTATGGCGGAAACCTTTACCGTGCACTTTATTTGTTCTGGAATATGCGCAGTAGTGATTTTGTCCACGCTCAGCACAGTAATATCTGTTATTGTAACTGCATGCACCTGTTGATTGAACTGGCTGCTGTGACACACTTTAGCAAAATGTCCAATCTTTTTGCAATGATTGCACTGAGCTACTTTTGCCGGACATCCTGTGTAGCTTGCAAGGTGTTGTGGGGATTAACAGCGAAAGCATGCTTTTACTGTATTTTGAATTTGCTGATTCGGTGGTTGTCCATTAGTTTTCCTCTTGGAATCATTTGTCTGCAGCAATAATGAACTTTTCTGGAGTCAGAAAGGAGTCAGAGCCTGGATTGTGCCTCCTGTATCCATGCTCATTATTTTGGCTTCAGCTGTAGCTGACTCAGTCTGAGTAGCAATGGTTATTGCTTTTTCTAGTGTAAGTTATGGTTCTAGAAGTAAGCGTTCTTTTACACAAAGCATGGTTGTTTTCTCAATGAGCTAGTCTCTAATCATCTCATCTGCCATATTCCCAAAGTCACAAGTTACAATCAGACTCCTCAGGTAAGCAATATACTTCATTATAGTCTCCCCTGTTTTCTACTCACACTGATGAAATCTGTAGCGATTAGCTACTACATTCACTTTTGGCACAAAAAAGTTCTTTAATGCAGTCTCATATTTATCATCTGCAAGGGGAAAAAAGTGTAAAATATATGCTGCCCTTCTGCTCCAAGGCAGTGGATTAGCAGAGCACACTTTCTTACTTCAGAAATCTCTGTAGCACTGATTGCAAGCAGATAAGTCTCAAACATATGGAGGCTCTCAAACACATAAAAGCAATTGGAGGCTGTCAAGTTTCCTTCCCCACTCTGAACTCTAGGGTACAGATGTGGGGACCTGCATGAAAAGCCCCTAAACTTACGTTTACCAGCTTAGGTTAAAACTTCCCTGAGGTACAAACTATTTTACCTTTTGCCCTTGGACTTTTTTGTTGCCACCACCAAGCGTCTAACAAATATATAATCGGGAAAGAGCCCTCTTGGAAACGTCTTTCCCCAAAAATCCTCCCCAAACCCTACACCCCCTTTCCTGGGGAAGGCTTGATAAAAATCCTCACCAATTTGCATAGGTGAACACAGACCCAAACCCCTGGATCTTAAGAACAATGAAAAAAGCAATCAGGTTCTTAAAAGAAGAATTTTAATAAAAGAAAAAGTAAAAGAATCACCTCTGTAAAATCAGGATGGTAAATACCTTACAGGGTAATGAGATTCAAAACATAGAGAATCCTTCTAGGCAAAACCTTAAGTTACAAAAAGATACAAAAACAGGAATATACATTCCATTCAGCACAGTTTATTTTCTCAGCCATTTAAACAAAACAGAATCTAACGCATATCTAGCTAGATTACTTACTAAGTTCTAAGACTCCATTCCTCCTCTGTTCCCGGCAAAAGCATCACACAGACAGAGAGAGCCTTTGTTTCTCCCCCCTCCTCCAGCTTTGAAAGTATCTTGTCTCCTCATTGGTCATTTTGGTCAGGTGCCAGCGAGGTTATCCTAGCTTCTTAACCCTTTATAGGTGAAAGGGTTTTTCCTCTGGCCAGGAAGGATTTTAAAGGTGTTTACCTTTCCCTTTATATTTATGACAGAAGCTCACTTGGGCTTTGCAGAAAGGGTGCAGGTGGGTTCAGAGGCAGAAGATCCTTCCTCGTCACCAAAATGTTGTAACACCCAGGCAAGGTACTAACAAACTTCAACAGGACTTTATTTTTAAATGGAAACCTCTTTACCAAGCTTCTGTTGCACCCTCGGTAGCTCTCACTCAGCCTCCTCAACTCCCCCCCCCCCCCGCCCCCGCTTCCTGTTTCCCGTCCTTTCAGACTCCCAACAGCCAGTGCTCCCAGTTCTAATAATTACAGCATCTAAACACCACAGGGTGGGGTGGTGGTGGAAATAGATTGTGACAAGGAGCTTGGAGAGTGTTTGGGGAAAGTGCTTAGAAGCTGATAAGGGGAGGGGGTAGAAGAAAAAAGAAAATGGGAGTTGGGATAGGCAAGGAGATTGGGTGCCAAGGAGACTGGAGCCAAGAAGCTTGGGAGCCAGGGAGGAGGAAACTGAGATCACATCAGGAATAGAGGGTAGATGGGGACCAGCTGGGCAAGTAGACTGTGACTGGGAATGAGCGGAGGCAGTTGGGCTATGGGGGGATGTGTTGAGGAGCCAGGATGCGGGGGAAGAACTGGAAGTGGCTGGGTAAGGAGACAGATTTGGGATTAGAAGCCTGAAGAGCAGAGACTGGGACTGGTAGGGTAAGACGATGGGACTGGGATAAGGATCCCGGGGTAGGGAAGAGACTGGACTGAGACATGGACAGGTTAGAGACAGGACAGAAGGAGTCAAGCTTAGGGGGAATGGGTCGATGGGTCTGTGACCACTAGTACACACTGCGCTCCAGAACAAGTCACCATTCCTCACCATCTCGCAATTCCTGCATCTGATCTTTCCTTTGCTGTCAGCAAAAATCCACTGGCAGAGTTTGTGTCCCATCTCCCTTTCGTGCTAGCGCATATAGAGACTGAAAACCTACAACTGCTATCAGTTGCTTCGTTAGTTCAAGAGGCAGAGGTCTGTGCGGCGAATCTACAGGTTTCAACCCTGATGATGACCAAGCAGTATAATGGGTCAGTATATATGGGGATCAGTATAATGCCACACGATGGAATTTCTGTTTTAGAAATGAGACACATGCAAAAAAACAAACAAACAAACAAAAAACCCCTGAGTTCAAAGAATATTAAAGTTGCAAAGCCAGACACTCAAAAGTTAGGAAATGCCAGAATTAAAATTGCCTGTGCAAACTTAATGTGTGATGTGTATGCATTATGATACAGTCTTTAATTACATGGCCACATGCTGCTTTTTTTCAACAGGACCTCAGTTCCCAAGCTTCAAAATGGGATAATAATACCATCTATTCTTGCTTGACTTCACAATCTTAGCATTCTTTTAATGTAGTGTTTTTGGATATAATAGTATGGAGAATTCCACACCCCAGCCTAAAATATTCTATGTGGTTAGACAAGAAAACTTTAGGGCTCAGTTCTGACACCCTTACTCACGTTGAGTAGTGCCTTACTCTGTAAGTTGTCTCCTTGTAATCAACTGGGCTATTTACATAGTAAGGTACTCAATGTAAATAAAGGTGGCAGAATCAGACCATAGTTAAGATTATTTAACAAAATACGCATTATAATATTGTTAGAATACTAAATTAATCTAAAAAGTACATTAACTACAAAGTTCCACACTTCTTATTACTGATAACTATCTAATGTACTAGAGAATTTATATATACATTTGCTATGAACATAACTGTACTTTAAAATAATAGGGAAACAAAACAAAAATGTTAATCTGCCATAGTGTATTTTATTATTTATACTGTGGCTTAGTATACGGCATGTCTAGAACAGTCACTACAGAACTTCTTCATTCCATAATGTTATGTACAAAGTTACACCTGCAGACATGGAAAATTCTGACTAGCTTACAATGTTTGGAGGGTGAGGTCCTGATAATGCAAAAAGACGTAGTCACCTGCTCATCATTAGACACTTTGATTAGTATTGGGAGTTTTCAGACATTGAAAACTCCATAAGAATAAGAGTGCAGAACTAATAATGTTGGTGAAAAAATAATTAGGAACTCCAAAAAGGTTAAGTAGGCTTATGCATAGATTTTCGCTGAGGATGAATGTGCAAACTAATTATGAAACCTTTAGGATGAGCCATATTTTGAGTTAGAATAATTTTTGAAAAGAGGAAAGCCACTAATTATTCCAAATTGAAGCTGGCTTGTCTGATTAATTTCAAATGGCACATAATATGCTTCCAAAGCATAAGACTAAGAATCCAAGAACTAAAAGCTTTTAAACAAACCAACAAACCTCCATGGAGAGAGAAGATGAAATCAGAGGGGGAGAGAATTAAATACACACACAGACACACACAACCCACATCAAGAGGTGAGGTTGCCAGTGTAGGCATTTCCACTGCTGTTGTGTCTGTGCCACTTTATCTCTGTAATTGCAGATCCTGTGCCCCTGCTGTTGTACAGAGGATCAGCATGCAGATCCACTGTGTGGTATTCAGAGAAACACAGAAACACCCAGTATTTGTAAAGCTACACTGTCCATGTGTGCTCTACTCTCTGTCCATCTGGAATTTACTGCAGAATTTAAGTGATGCAGGACCTTAAACCAGCCCTCCACACCCATGGTGAACATCATCTTTTAAGCCAGTCTTGCAGTTTATCAAACCCACACTACAAACCGACTGAATAGGGCATAAATGTCTCCCTAGTGTCTAAATAGTGGTGTTTGTCACTTAAAGATGAAACCTAGCTATTTAATTGGGGGGTGGGGGAGAAAAGAGGAGCTAAACCAATATCCTTATAATATAAGGATGGGCGGAAAATGGGAGCAGATTCAGATTTTTAAACTAAGTTATTTGAGCTCAATTTGATTGATAATCAGTCAGCCATGCTAGGGTCAAAGGATGAAAAATTTGCACTTCTAACTCTTGCAGTAGAATGTAATGATCAAATGTATCAATAACATTGCATAAATCAGTAAAGATTGTTTCCAATAAGCCTCTTCAGATAAAAAGAAATATCCACCAACATGTGCACAAGATTTTACTGAGCAACAGCGTGATCTTATTGGTGTGGCCCTTCTCTTTCCTCTGTTGTCATACCCCTGCTATCTTGTCACTCCCCTTTGTCAAGTCATATTTAAAATTAGATTGTAAGCTCCTTGCATATTTTTTCTGCACTGTAAGATCCCTAGCATACTTTTGGGTGTGTCGTAAAGTTAACAGTAACAAGATGATAGAAGATGCTATAACAAAACACCAGAAAATTTACGATCTTCACTGGAACAGCAATGGACTTGGTGACTTATCAGTCCTTCATAGAATCATAAACTTTAAGGTCAGAAGGGACCGTTATGATCATCTAGTCTGATCTCCTGCACAACTCAGGCCACAGAATCTCACCCACCCACCCACTCCTGTAACAAACCGCTAACTTATGTCTGAGCTATTGAAGTCCTCAAATCATGGTTTAAAGACTTCAAGGTGCAGAGAATCCTACAGCAAGTGACCCGTGCCCCATGCTGCAGAGGAAGGCGAAAAACCCCCAAGGCCTCTGCCAATCTGCCCTGGAAGAAAATTCCTTCCTGACCCCAAATATGGCAATCAGCTAAACCCTGAGCATGTGGGTAAGACTCACCAGCCAGACACCCAGGAAAGAATTCTCTGTAGTAACTCAGATTCCACCCCGCCTAACATCCCATCTCAGGCCATTGGTTATATCTACGCTAATAGTCAAAGATCAATTAATTGCCAAAATTAGGCTATCCCATCATATCATCTCCTCCATAAACTTATCAGGCTTAGTCTTGAAGCCAGATATGTCTTTTGCCCCCACTGCTTCCCTTGGAAGGCTGTTCCAGAACTTCACTCCTCTGGTGGTTAGAAACCTTCGCCTAATTTCAAGTCTAAACTTCCTGATGGCCAGTTTATATCCATTTGTTCTTGTGTCCACATTGGTACTGAGCTTAAATAATTCTTCTTCCTCCATGGTATTTATCCCTCTGATATATTTATAGATAGCAATCATATCTCCCCTCAACCTTCTCTTGGTTAGGCTAAACAAGCCAAGCTCTTTGAGTCTCATAGAATATCAGGGTTGGAAGGGACCTCAGGAGGTCATCTAGTCCAATCCCCTGCTCAAAGCAGGACCAATCCCCAACTAAATCATCCCAGCCAGGGCTTTGTCAAGCCTGATCTTAAAAACTTCAAAGGAAGGAGATTCCACCACGTCCCTAGGTAACGCATTCCAGTGCTTCACCACCCTCCTAGTGAAAAAGTTTTTCCTAATATCCAACTTAAACCTCCCACACTGCAACTTGAGACCATTACTCCTCGTTCTGTCATCTACTACCACTGAGAACAGTCTAGATGCATCCTCTTTGGAACCCCCTTTCAGGCAGTTGAAAGCAGCTATCAAATCCCCCATCATTCTTCTCTTCTGCAGACTAAACAATCCCAGTTCCCTCAGCCTCTCCTCGTAAGTCATGTGTTCCAGTCCCCTAATCATTTTTGTTGCCCTCCGCTGGACTTTTTCCACATTTTTCCACATCCTTTTTGTAGCGTGGGGCCCAAAACTGGACACACTACTCCAGATGAGGCCTCACCAATGTCGAATAGAGGGGAACGATCACGTCCCTCCATCTGCTGGCAATGCCCCTACTTATACAGCCCAAAATGCCACTGGCCTTCTTGGCAACAAGGGCACACTGTTGACTCATATCCAGCTTCTCGTCCACTGTAACCCCTAGGTCCTTTTCTGCAGAACTGGTGCCTAGCCATTCGATCCCTAGTCTGTAGCGGTGCATGGGAGTCTTCCGTCCTAAGTGCAGGACTCTGCATTTGTCCTTGTTGAACCTCATCAGATTCTATCTCAAACTTCTATTATTCTAACTTCTATCTCAAACTTCTATTATTCATTCAAATTCAGCATTTTATGAAGTATAGCATGTGTTTAGGATGCTGTCCGCAGTAGGTAATTAGGTTTTTAACTTGTTTGACTATGATAGATATAAAATACAGTTTATTGTGGATAGTGAGACATTTTTAAAATGCGACCTGAGTATAATCAGTGATCTTCACAGTGCCTGAAATTGTATTCTGGTGGGATCCTAAAAGCAGGCATGTTTTTGTGACGACAAATGATTCACTCTAGTATAGTCTACGTTATTGCCATTTTTCTAAATTCTGGAGCCAGTATGACAAAAATGATGATTAAAACGTTATACTGACCATGTAAACAAATGTTTTGGACTGAATTCTTCTATATCTTTCCTGCAGGAAAATGGTGGTTTCTTGACAATGGGCTACTGAACATTACCAGCGTGTCTTTTGACGACAGAGGTAAATACACATGTGTTGCTTCTAACATCTATGGCACTGTGAATAATACTGTGACTCTGAGGGTCGTCTTTACCTCCGGAGATATGGGGATCTATTACATGATTGTCTGCCTCGTAGCTTTTACCATTGTTATGATCTTGAACATTACCAGGCTGTGTATGATGAGCAGCCATCTGAAGAAAACTGAGAAAGCAATCAATGAGTTTTTCAGAACAGAAGGAGCAGAGAAACTACAAAAAGCCTTTGAGATTGCTAAGCGTATCCCAATCATCACCTCAGCCAAAACGCTTGAGCTTGCCAAAGTAACCCAGTTCAAGACCATGGAATTTGCTCGCTACATTGAGGAACTTGCCCGAAGTGTTCCTCTGCCACCTCTCATCATGAACTGCAGGACTATAATGGAAGAAATCATGGAGGTGGTTGGCTTGGAAGAACAGGGACAGAACTTTGTACAGCAAGCCGCAGAAGGCCAGGAGTCTACTGATGGAGAGGATATGTTTATGATCCCTAATGCACTAAAGCGCAGCGACTCTCTCACAGCTGACTCTGAGGCATCATCACTGCATGAACAACCACAGCAGATTGCGATAAAAGTGTCAGTTCATCAGCTGTCCAAAAAGGACTGTATAGATGACCAGTCACAAGACTGTGTGCAATCAGAAATTAAGGAAGAAGAGATTCCTCAAACACCAGCATCTCCTACTGATCCAATTCCTGAGCCTTCTACTGAACTAAACTCCAATGATATAGCATTGGCAACTGACAAAAATACGTGTTTTATTTATGAAAGCCATGTATGATAATTACTCTGTTAATCTATGCATAGTAAGAAGAATCAGGTGGAGCTCCTTTAAAAATAGATATTGTACTTGCCGCTAAGCCTTATCTGGAGACTATCATAGAAAAAGCATGCATGTGGATTATTTGATATTTTCTTCTCTGAGTTAATTTTTCTATGATGTATGACAGAGTAATTACTATTATATTAATACTAATTGCTCTTTTTGGTTTAGGATTTTTTTTCAGAAACATTTACCTCAGCAATTTCTAGGTTGTCATCATCTTCAGTGACCTCCTGGAAGTCATTTGTAGTGCTAAAGACACTTAGACTTACTAAACATAAAGCTGTTCTTCATTTTTCTCCTTTTGCTTCCTCCCTTCCATCTGCTGCATTTTTGTGAAACTGTTCCCAAGAATTTGAGACATTGCCCAGGAGGCAGGATTTCAGTTGCCAAATAAAATCCTAGTTAGATCCCATTTACCAAGCATCTTTGCCAAGCTGCATTGTGAATTAAAGAAGGTTAAATGTGTCTTTTTCATTTGAGACCATTTTATTTATGTTTAGACATTGGGGAAATAGGTTCCCCTACCCCTTAGGCTGAAGAAGCCAATAAGTGTTCATTCACACAGATGATATACAGTGTATTTGTTTCTACAGAAGAGAAAGCACTTTATTTGTCAGAAGGCTACAGTACAAATACTGAGTAGATTTTTTTCATATATTTGAACATCTGTTGATTTTACCAGAAGTTTATATTGAGAAGGACTGTGGGTGTCCAAAATGTATTGTCTTGTTTTTCTTACATGGTAGAAATAAATGGAACCAGGTGATTTTATATAACCTGTCAGGAGTATAGATTCAGTAAAAGTATTGTAACCTCCAGTATTTTGTTGCAGGTGAGGCTGAAGTGGTAAAAGATCCTTGTTTATCAGGATTTCCTTTTTAGCAATGTAGTTTCCTGATGAACAAACACAAGTGCATCCATAATCATAATCTTTTTAATCTGGCTATGAGTCAAAAAATTAGTCAAATACTTGCTATTAAGTCATAATGGTCGCCTCAGTGCATAAAAATGGACAGTGATCACAAACTATATTACGATAGTACAATTGATTTGCTATTTTAAAAAATCCTCATGAAATTGAGATCTCCTGGGGTGAGGGGGTTAACTGATCTAAGCAAATATTACTCCATCTTTATATAGCTTTCATAATCATGGCAAGTGGGGCATATGTCTGTCATTGGAGATTTTCAAGAGCAGGTTAGCCAAACACCTGTCCAGGATGGTCTAGATAAGACTTAGTCCTTCCTTAGTGCTGAGGACTGGACTAATAGACCTCTTGAGGTCTCTTCCAGTCCTACGATTCTATAATATTAGGATCATGGAGTTATGCTAGGATATTAATGAACTGCAGAGGTGGGGGAGGGAAGGGGGATAGTGTCTATTTCAGAAGTACTGTAATATTATGCACTACTGGATGAGCATGGAAAGAGATCACTTACAAGGAGGAATTTGTGCATGATGAACAGTAGGTTATTTAATCATCTGATACACATTTCACTTGGAACTGCTGAGCAGACCATGGTCTTCTCACTTTGGAGAAGGGCTACCATGCATTAGATCAAGTGTTACAAATAACCTGGAGTCTCTTAATCCAGAGTGTTGTGGAGAGAGAATTCATTTAGACTGCTGAGAAACTGGTGAGCACAGGCCACCCAGACATTTCTCAACAGCTGTCACAGCTAGTACAACTTTGAGCAGTGCTGATGTTTGGCTTGGAGAAGATCAGATAAGTTCATTGCATAAATAGTTGGGGGCAAACAAGGTCACTGAAACTGCAGCCATCAGAAATGGATAACAATGGTGGTGGTGGCCCTGAATGGAGTGTGGAGTTTCCTCAGGATCCAGTTCAGTTACAAATCGACTGAGATACACTGAGCTAGCTAAGATATGCACCCACCCCCACCTGGAAAATGTCCCTTTCCTTACGTTTCTACGGCCAATGAGTATGAAACAAAAAAAGAGAGGCCCAATTGCACTAATTTTTTTTAGGGTGCAATCATCTGTATGTGCAAGTTATAGCCATTTAGATGCCTAGCTACTTGATTGCACCCAGTAGTCAGGAAATTTGACATCTAAATGTGCACTTTCACAAACAGAAATATGCTGGGGTAAGGCCTCTTTAAAATTAGCCCCAAATGTATAAGTAGTTGCAGTTATGTGAAACAAATCTAGACCACACTGTGCAGAAGAGGAGACAGGAGCGTGTTAGAAAGATGTTTATCATGACCTGTGAGAGTGAAAGTGCTCACCAACTGAAACACACTGTAAGCTGTTCAGTCTGAAGTACATTTTTGTTTTATGTTCTTATCCCTTTTGCTTTAAATCACTTATTTGCTCTTGGTTAACAAAAAGGAGATTTTACATAAAGCAAGGCTGGAAGTGTGCACTGAGTTCTTTTAATTTGTCTTAATTATTTATACGAAAGAGACATATTGATATTCCTAATTGTTTAATGTTTAGCAAAAAATGGTTTCATACTATAAAGTGACTTGCCTGTTGCTCAGTGAAAGTAATTTTCTCATGAAGAGCCACACTATTCTTCAAAGCAGAATGCTATAAATTTAGGAAGAGATTACTCCTCGAGTTTGTGAGCAACTCTGGACTGCAAGTATGTCATCTCTTGAGTTCATACGGGCCCCACAAAGCGGCTTAGGTTCCTAAGCCCCCAGTTTTAAGCACCACTGCCATCTACAAAATCCCCTCTCAGCTGCCACCTAACCCTGGAGGCAAAGAGATTTAAAAAAAATCAATATTTTGAAACCAAAAAAATCAAACTTATTTAAATTAGATATTTTGTATTTAAATTAAATGCCGATTTATTTTTTTAAATTAAACCTATTTAAAAATAAATTTGAAAGTGACAACCTATGTTGAGGGCTAAAATTATTATAAGCTATTAAAACCATTTAAATATAAAAATATTAAGCATTACATGTTACCTGCCAAGTTTTCAAGAAAAGCATAGCCAGTAACTTCCACCAGTTCGTGGGTAAAAGCCCCTGCAACCAGAGTTTGTGGAAATACTAAACCAGCTTCTGACAGCAGTAGCCTCTTCGGCAGTTGCAGAGAGAATATTTTCCTCATTTCAGTTTATTCAGCTAGTTAAATTCAATGACTAATTCATTCAAAGTTAAGAAACCAATTGGAAGTTGAAAAAGCTGGAAGGCTTGTTTACCCTCTCCTACTCGAAGAATAAAAACTAGGTGTGAGACAATGAGATCTACTAGTTCTAAAATTTCAAAGGGCATGGTGACTAGAAACAATCAGTTCAGTTCATTAACTACAGATCATATTTCCTTTCTTTAATAAATCAGTTTTAAATGCAAAACATGTTTTGATAAACTTTTTTCTTGTGTATTCAGCACTCTTAAGGTAGTTTTATTTAATAAAAACGTTAAAATGCTGTTTTAGTGCATTTTTAGTTAAATTTCAATTTCCATCCAAAGAGAGCTTGATACACATCACAAGTAAAAAAAAAAAATTAATCTGGTAAATAAGAGATGCATCTTTCACCATTTTCTAATATGATAAAATATTTAAAAATTAAGAATCTGAATAAATGTAAACTAAACTATATACTTGTTTAAATAAATATGTATAGATATATTACATCCTACTGGTTAGTAAAAAGAAGCAAAGATTATATTTAGTTACAAATAACGTGTTTTAATAGTACTAACTAACGAGAATCACCCTTTCTTTAGGAAAATAATTAAAAAGTACAAATGCAAAACACGATTTACATTAATTATTTAAATCAAGGTTTTCTGCTTGGTGATTTAAACCATGATTAAAATTGGTGCTATAAATCACTTTGATTTAAATCAATCCACCTTGCCTGTAGACACCTAAAGTCCTAATGTAAAAGTTCCTTAAGAGCCTGAGGGCTTGTGTATACTGCATGGTAAATCAGCACTGCTGTGATCAATGCAGCGGCATCAATTTCGTGGGTCTGGTGAAGATGCGATGAGTTGCTGGCAGAGCGCTCTCCTGTTGACTTCAATACTCTACCCTCCCCCAGAAGTGCAATGTAACTTACATTGACTTCAGCAGCAGTGTAGACCAGGCCTAAATTTCTGCCTCTGGGCATTGGATGCCTGCTAGAGCAGCAGTGCACGACACCCATCTCACTCCTAAGCCCCAGTGCATTCCTCAAACCAGATGGCGATGGGCAGAGCAATGCCTATTCCATTTCAATTCCCCCCTGATGAGGAGAGGGGGGTTTGAACAGGGGTTTCCCATCTCAGTGGGCTATGGGATATTCCAATGTGAGTCTCAATGTCTTGTTGAAGCTGTTCCACTTTGTATTAAATATTAATTAGGCCACCGGGGGAGGAAATGACTCTGTAGCCCAGTTATCAGGGCATTCATGACAGAGGTAGGAGACCCCTATTCAAATCTCTTTTCCTTCTCGGCGAGCAGTGGGAATTGACCCTGGTCTCCCACATCTTACCCTAATCACTGCTGGCCTAACGGTTATGGTGGAGGCCACCTCCTCCACCCCCCCACCCCCCCGTTGTTTTGTTTGGAGCTAAGCAGCAGACATTCTTGAAAGAAACAGTTTAGGCACCTAAGCCACCTTCCTCTAAGAGAGGTTCCCAGTTGTGGATTGTTAGCTGAGATAGGCGCCTCTCTCCAGTCCAGGCTTAAGCTATGCCCAACTCATGAAGTTCAACATCTAAGACACCCATTAGAGGGGTGTATCTCCCATTGGCTATCTTAGGCAGCTCACACCTAGCATGCTGGCTTTTGTGGATCCCATTCTCAAGCACCTATATCCCCCATGCATCATATAGAGAGCCAAGGCCCTGACTCCTGCTTTGTGGATTCCAGTGATTTTTTTAGGCACCTTAATGTTAGGCATTGTGATACCTAAGTCCCTTGAGGATCCAGGCCACAGTGTCTAGCACAGTGGAGCTCTGATCCTGATTAAGGCCCCTATTCTCTCCTGCAATGTGTTCAATAATAATTATTACTAAATTATAATAGTAGGAGGCCAAATAACCCCATGATTTCCAGCAAAATATCAAAATAAAATCTATACTTCAAGGAAATTTATATTTTTTTCAAAGGGCTGGACCATGCAAAGTGAATAATGAAGCACAGCCTTTAAAGTGCACAGTGAACCAATTCTTATCTAAATTGCTTGGATCTGATGCTAAGACAGGCATAATAAGTGAATTTCTGGCCCATTTACATCAATAGGAGTTTTGACATTGGAGCTAGGATTTCACCTAATTAAACCTTAAAGTTCAGAGATGATGCTGGTTCAATCAATGTAATCTGAAGGCTCTCTTTCCCTATGCATAAAAATGTTTAAAAGGTAAATATAACTTTTTGGGGCATCTAATAGTTTGGTCATAGTTAATGCGTTACTTGGTTGAATGAAAAAATAGTTTTATGTGGGAAAAAATGTAGGTTTGTAATAGTTCTGTTTTAAATATTTTCTCTCTATTTTCATATAGGTGGAGTAATCTTCAGTATCTTTTTGGATCTATTGCATTACACCTATAAGCATAATGTTTAGTAAATGCTTTTAAGCACTCATTTTGCAGTAGTGATGTGCCAAACAAGGTCTGAAGATCTCATTCTACCTCTTCCTCCTAGCCTATTTAATCATAATCTATCTCAAATAAACTGTGTTTCATAATATGATGAAAGAATAGCATTTGGAAATAGCTAATATAAATGTTTCGATGGAACCATAATTATATTTGTAGTATTTACATAACTTTAATTTATATCCAGGATAGGTTCATCACACACCTTAGGCACTTAAGGGGAATAGGAGTGATACATTACCTATAATTTGGCCTAGGCACACCTTTTTACACTATTATTATTTGTTAAGCATCCGTGTGTTTAGTACCATACAACACTCAAAATGCGGAAAGTCCCTGTTCAGACAAAATTATGTTCTAAACATATCATGCAGAGTAATCCAATTTTAGAATGAAATAAGGGGATCTTGTGTTCTTAATGCAGCTACACCCTTCATGGTCATCCCTATGTGTCAAGAACTGAAAGTATTTGTAACATATAATCAGGGTTTCCTGACCAACTTTGCAAAAGTAAGTTACCTACATACTGATTTAGAATAACTCGTTTTTAAAAAAAGCAGTAATACCCAGTGATGAATTCAGAGAGAGTTGGAAGTTGTTACCAAGAATATACTGGCAAATCACTATTTAAAGTGTTGGTCTCCTTGGTATCGATCATACTTTGTGGGACTGCTGAAACTTTCTTAGATGCAAAGAAAATGCTTGCTCTAAATTACAAGTTATATTTCAGTAATTCTGGAAGTTTTCTTTTTTTAATGTTACAACAAATGTAAAAGACCTATGAATGTGTTCTGCTGATCAGAAGCATAGTTACTGTATTTTGCTTTTAAGAACTGTCAATTCTAAGATTTTCGCAGCCATAAATCACAAAGAGAAACCAGTTCATGCTAAAGTGGCAAAAAAATGTGATCTAGCTTGTAAATTGATCATTGTTTCAATAAAGAATTTTCACAGAGTATATTGAGTGTGTTTCCTGATGTGAAAATAGCAGTGATTACTCAGAAAAATTATGGTACTGTTACAAAACAGCAGTATCTGAAGTTTGAAGTGACGCTGTTATGGGGTGAACCCCCATCATAGGCAAGAAAGAGTTCAAGGCCTATTAGGCACATTCACTCCACCTGGCCTGAGCCACAATTTGATAGTTTCTTCTCAGCCAAAGAGGCAAGACTAAAGAAGGATCAGGTGATAGCAGAAACCTGGACCTTACAAATTGGCCAAAAGAGTTCAGTCTGGGGGAGAAGTGCTGAGCTGGACTAGACTCGACTTGATTCCTGTGCAGGTCCATAGCTTCAGAAGCTGTTGGAGTCTAGAAACTTCAGAAAGACTTAGGTTGGGTCGGAAAAAGTGTTTGATACCAGAGCTGGGCACATCAGTGGAACCCCAAGAAAGGGTTGAGCTCAGGACTCAGAAGATAGGCCGATTCTTTGGGACTTCGGACTATACAGTACTTGGACATTTTGTTATCCTGGAAGGGGTTTGGTGCTAGTTGCTTCTCAGATGGAGAGCTGAGTGTTGAGTAGCGACAGAAGGCCAGCTCGAGATGAAAACCACTGCAACATTGCACCCTACCACAAGGGGAAATCTTGAGGTGAGGACTTACCATTACAGACCTGTAAAAGCGGCAAAGAGTCCTGTTGCACCTTATAGACTAACAGACGTATTGGAGCATAAGCTTTCGTGGGTGAATACCCACTTCGTCGGATGCATGTAGTGGAAATTTCCAGAGGCAGGTATAAATATGCAAGCAAGAATCAGGCTAGGGATAACGAGATTAGTTCAATCAGGGAGGATGAGGCCCTCTTCTAGCCGTTGAGATGTGAACACCAAGGGAGGAGAAACTGCTTTTGTAGTTGGCTAGCCATTCACAGTCTTTGTTTAATCCTGAGCTGATGGTATCAAATTTGCAAATGAACTGAAGCTCAGCAGTTTCTCTTTGAAGTCTGGACCTGAAGTTTTTTTGCTGCAGGATGGCTACCTTTAAACCCTGCTATTGTAGTTTTGAGAAGGCTTGGTGAAGATCTTGTAGGTGTTGGTCTCTGTCTGAGAGGTCGGAGCAAATGCGGTTGCACCTCAGCACTTGGCTGTAGACAATGGATCGTGTGGTGTGTCCAGGATGGAAGCTGGAGGCATGAAGGTAGGCATAGCGGTTGGTGGGTTTTCGGTTTAGGGTGGTGTTAACGTGACCGTCACTTATTTGCACCGTGGTGTCTAGGAAGTGGACATCCCATGTAGATTGGTCCAGGCTGAGGCTGATGGTGGGTTGGAAGCTATTGAAATCGTGGTGGAATTCTTCCAGGGTTTCCTTCCCATGAGTCCTCAGACAGAGACCTACAAGATCTTCACCAAGCCTTCTAAAACTACAATACTCACATGAGGAAATAAGGAAACAGATCAACAGAGCCAGACATGGACCCAGAAGCCTCCTGCTGCAAGACAAGCCCAAGAAAGAAACCAACAGAACTCCACTGGCCATCACATACAGTCCTCAGCTAAAACCTCGCCAATGCATCATCAGTGATCTACAACCCATCCTGGACAACAATCCCTCACTTTCACAGGCCTTGGGAGGCAGGCCAGTCCTCGCCCGCAGACAAACCACCAACCTGAAGCATACTCTCACCAGCAACTACACACCACACCATAGTAACTCTAACTCAGGAACCAATCCATGCAACAAACCTTGATGCCAACTCTGCCCACATATCTACACCAGCGACACCATCACAGGACCTAACCTGATCAGCGACACCATCACCGGTTCATTCACTTGCACGTCCACCAATGTAATCTACGCCATCATATGCCAGCAATGCCCCTCTGCTATGTACATCGGCCAAACTGGACAGTCGCTACATAAAAAGATAAATTGACACAAATCAGATATTAGGAATGGCAATATACAGAAACCTGTAGGAGAACACTTCAACCTCGCTGGACACACAATAGCAGGGTTTAAAGGTAGCCATCCTGCAGCAAAAAAACTTCAGGTCCAGACTTCAAAGAGAAACTGCTGAGCTTCAGTTCATTTGCAAATTTGACACCATCAGCTCAGGATAAAACAAAGACTGTGAATGGCTAGCCAACTACAAAAGCAGTTTCTCCTCCCTTGATGTTCACACCTCAAGAGGGCTTCATCCTCCCTGATTGAACTAACCTCGTTATCCCTAGCCTGATTCTTGCTTGCATATTTATACCTGCCTCTGGAAATTTCCACTACATGCATCTGACAAAGTGGGTATTCACCCACAAAAGCTTATGCTCCAATATGTCTGTTAGTCTATAAGGTGCCACAAGACTCTTTGCCGCTTTTACAGATCCAGACTAACACGGCTACCCCTCTGATGCATTACAGACCTGTACCTTTAACCGTACACCTGCTAACACTCAAGAAACATCTGAAACCCATAAACTGGGATAGTAGGTATTGTAGACCAGCTGTTCATCTGAAGGGAAGAAAAAGTTGGTTTTTCTTTAATAAAAGTTCAGGGTGCAATTTGCAAAAGCACCCAGTACTGGCCTAACTGCACCTCCTACTGAAACCAACAGTTAAACTCTAATTGACATCAGCATAAGCAGAGTTGAGCCAATGCTGAGTGTTTTTTAAAAACTACCTTCAAGTAGTGCCTTATTGAGATCTGTGCCACTGAAATATTTATAAGGCTTGTATTAACCAAAGAGGAAGCACATCATTTTTTTACAGCCTGCATGACACAAAATAGCTATGAGCAAGATTTGCAAAATAATTTGTAAATTACCTTATTAGGCAGTGTCACTCTGTCTGTAGTGGCACATGACGATGAGTGCCTACCTCAGACCAGACTCTAGCACAGGGCAGACACCACCAACTGGCAGTGTATTCTATAATTAGGTTTCACCAGTAATAAATGTGAACTCTGCATCACTATAACAGTCTTCCCATGGAGTCACAGAAAGTCCCCTTAGACTCTCCAGTGTATCACATGGACAAACTGGACTTAGTGATAAATGGTGGCTTATACCAAAAGTCACACCACATTCAGGTTGCTTCCAGACCCAAGAAACCAGTTACTTACCCCAGATCAATTTATACCATAGATGTTAAACCAAAAGCAATGACTATAGCCAACCCTATAATAAACTATCTAAAGGCTTATTAACTTGGGAAAAGAAACGAGACTTATTTACAGGTTTAAGCAAGCAAACATACACACGTCTAAATCCTAAGAGTGATAGAGTTGTAGTGATCAGTCAATTCAAAGTGTCTTTCAGAGCAGACCCTGAAGGAAGCCCCTTGGAATCTCTGGCTTTAGCCTAGGCAGAGTTCCAACAATGAAGAGATGGAAAATTTTCCTGTGACTTTGTTTTATTTCCTTCATTCAGCTTCCAGGTCCACAGCACTAGCTTCCTTGCATGTAGCACTTCTAAGGTGCAATAGGGCAATTCAACATCCTTTGTATTGCAAAGTTTCTTCTCAGCCCATATAATTTTGATAGTCCTTCTGGATGAGCGGGGGGAGGAGGGAATTCCCGTGCCTGGGTTCACAAGTTCAGAGCAAACATTTTCAAAGTTATAAACCAAACGTACATATTTTCTTTTAGCACGGAATACAAGTGAGATTAATGCATGTAGCCACTTACAAGCATTTCATAGAGTATAAACACTAAATACATTCTTATATGCCTAATACCTATTTTGAGCAAAACTAGAATACAGGTGAACTGGTCTGGTCTCCAACTATGAGTTTGTTAGTTCTTAGCTAATGCCTGCATTCTTGGCAAGAGCTGGCACCTGCTTTGCCAGCATCACAGGCTGATTCTCCAAATGGAAGGGAGTGGTACATTCTCTCGATAAGAGTGGTACATTCTCTCTCTTCTATTGTCTGCATGTGAAGTAGAAGCATACATCAGTGTAGCTAGCTTTCTGAACATTTATCTTTACTTTATATTTGCACTGTTGCTTATGGGCCTGATTCTTCCAAGCTGACCTTTCTTCATGAGTAGTGCTCTTGAAGTTGGGGCTCCATGATTATGGATATACCCATAAATAACTAACTACATAACAAATCAAAATGTGAAAATCCTGTTTTAAATTCCCAGTTGCATTGTAGTACATACTAATTGAATTACAGTAAATAGGCTGAGACACTATTCCCAATATTCATACCTTTAAACATAATTGCCTTGCCCTTTCCACTGAATTTATAAAGTTTGATGAAAAGCAAGTAAGTATTGCTGGTTGAAACAGGCAAAATGTACAAGAATTTTGTGATATGTTAATTCCTGGGCAATGGAATGTGTTGTAGATATTAAAAACTTTGACTAACAATAGTCCGACTCTAAAGTTAAGCATTCTAGGGGGTTTTATTTCGTTTCTTCACTGAGCGTTTGACAGCACTTTGTGTACAGTCAGATTCACTCCCTGTCTCAGCTTTCGTTTACCATGGAGCTCTCCTGTGCATGCTATCCCCAAGGTCCTGCAAGAAAGCTGATGCTGTTTCCATGGAAGGCTTCCTTTCCCTAAGACCCCTGTAGACAGTCAGGGAGAAACAGAAGCTGGAGGACAGACAGTAATACCCTTTTTCTTCATTCCTCAGATGCATGCCTAGGCTAGGAAATAAGAAAGGACTGCTTCACTCCATAACATTCCTCTGCAGGACTCAGAAAGGAGTTTAGAAGATAGACCTAACCCTAAAGCTGCTATTGAAGAGGCAGTGTTCCCAGGGGGAAGTGGCAGAACCAAACATATAAGGTGGTGCTGCTCTTGAGCTTCCCCATTCTCCCTCATTGATAATGATGCAAAACAAACAGCTAAAGACACAAAAACTAACAGTAAGAATTTTGTCAAGGACATTAGACGCAGGAAGCCTGCCAAACAGGCAGTAGAGCCACTAGATGACCAAAGTGTTAAAGGAGCGCTCAAGGAAGATAAGGCCATCGCAGAGAAGCTAAGTGAATTCTCTGAATCAGTCTTCTCTGCAGATGATGTGAAGGAGATACCCACATCAAACTATCCTTCCGGGGTGACAAAACTGAACTACTGTCCCACGCTGATATATCCTAGAAGAGGATCTAGAGCAAATGGATAAATTAAACAGTAATACATTACCCAGACCAGATGGTTTCACACAAGAGTTCTGAAGGAACACAAATATGAAAATGAAGAACTGTAGTATGTAACCTACTGCTGAAACAAGCCTCTCTGCCAGATGACTGGAAGGTGGCTAATGTAACGCCAATTTTTAAGAGTGTTCTAGAGGTGACCCTGGCAATTAGAGGCCAGTGAGCTTTACTTCAGTACTGGGAAAATTGGTAGAAACTATAGTAAAGAACAGAATTATCAGACACATAGATGAACACAATTTGTTGGGGAAGAATCAGCACAGCTTTTATAAAGAGAAGTCATCCCTCACCAAGCATATAGATCAGTAACTGCTTAAAACTAAGGGTAGGAATAAATGGTCAGTTTTCACAATGGAGAGAGGTAACCAACAAAGTCCCACAAGGATAATACTGGGACCTGTGCTGTACCATATATTCATAAATTATCTGGAAAAGGGAGTGAAAAATGAAGTTGCAAAGTTTGCAGATGATACAAAATTGTTCAAGGTAGTAAAGTCCAAAAACTGACTGAAGAGTTACAAAGGAATCTCACAAAACTGGGTGACTGGGCAACAAAATGGCAGATGAAATTCAACATTGATAAGTGCAAAGTAAAACGCATTAGAAAAAATAATCCCAACTACACATATAAAATGTGCTTTAAATTAGCTGTTACTACTCAAAAAAGAGATCTTGGAATCCCCATGGATAGTTCTCTGAAAACTTCAGCTCAACATACAGTAGGGGGCAAAAAGGCTAACTGAATGTTAGGAACTATCAGGAAAGAGATAGAAAATAAGACAGAAAAGATCCTAATGCCACTATATAAATCCATGGTCAACCCAAACCTTGAATACTGAGTCCAGGTCTGGTCACCCCATTTTAAAAAGGATATGGTGGAACGAGAAAAGGTTCAGAAACGTGCAGCAAAGTTGATCAAGGGCATAGAACAGCTTCCATATGATGAGAACCTAAAAAGATTAGGGCTGTTCATCTTAGAAAGGAGATGACTAATGGGAGATATGGTAGAGGTCTCTATGGGAGATATGGTAGAGGACTGGTGTGGAGAAAGTGAATAGGAAAATGTTATTTACCCCTTCACATAACAAGAACTAAGGGGTCACCCAATGAAATTAATAGGCAGCAGGTTTAATACAAACAAGAGGAAATACTTTTTCACACAATGCATAATTAACCTGTGGAACTCTTTGCCATGGGATGTTGTGAAGGCCAAAAGTACAATGGGGTTGAAAAAAGAACTGGATAAGTTCATGAAGGATAGGTCCATCAATGGCTATTAACCAGAATTGTCAGGGATGCAATTCCGTGCACAGGATGACTATAAATCGCTGACTATCAGAACCCAGGAGGGGCAGACAAGGGATGGGTCACTCCAACTACCCCATTCTGTATACTCCCCTTGAAGCTCTGGTACTGGCCACTATCAGAGACAGGATACTAGGCTAAATGTACCATTGGTCTGACCAAGTATGGCAGTTCTTACGTCCTCATATATCAGCAGGGAAGCAGAAAAACATTTTGAAGTATTTTGAAATAGAATGTTTTAAATATTAAACTTTATTTATAGGGTGCTCAATCAGAAAATTTCTCATGCTTTTTTTTTTTTAAGTTAACTTTCAGTCTCAGTTGGGTTTGGAGTGCCGGCAGGTAAAAACCCACATTTGATCTGCATAGTGATAAAAATGCACATGGAAGTCCCAGACTGACTATGAATGTGGAATATGGAAAACCCTAATGCCATTTTTACACTCTCTCTGCAGACTAGAACCATATTTTGTTTTCCTATCACACTAGAGGACATTGGATATTCTTATATCTCTACCTCCTCTAATGTCTATAATAATCTGCTCTATATTTAAGTCAGCTAAAAATACTGATTCCTCTTTGGTTTCATTTCTTCTGCACTCTTGTCTTTTTCTTCTTCTCTGTCTTCCACCAGATCTCTCCACTTTCTTTAGGCATTTACCTCTGTTACCTCTTGGATGATGAGCCCTGGGAAGAAATGAGCTTTAATGACTATAGTGAACCTTATGTTCAAAACACTCAGTCCTGAGTCTGCCTTTCACAAGCTCACAAAGTGAACTGTCTTTCATAAATACAAGGCTTGAGTGCCCGTATGCTGTATTTAACAGTACGGTTCCAGGATTCAGACCAAGCCAGACTGCTGCGCTAGAAGCTGACCCATGAATCCATTAGATAATGCAAGAGTTAGTAGATTGGAGAAAGAAGTGGTTCGGGACTATTTAGAAAAGCTGGACGAGCACAAGTCCATGGGGCCGGATGCGCTGCATCTGAGAGTGCTAAAGGAGTTGGCGGATGTGATTGCAGAGCCATTGGCCATTATCTTTGAAAACTCATGGCGATCAGGGGAAGTTTCGGACGACTGGAAAAAGGCTAATGTAGTGCCCATCTTTAAAAAAGGGAAGAAGGAGGATCCTGGGAACTACAGGCCGTCAGCCTCACCTCAGTCCCTGGAAAAATCATGGAGCAGGTCCTCAAGGAGTCAATTCTGAAGCACTTAGAGGAGAGGAAAGTAATCAGGAACAGTCAGCATGGATTCATCAAGGGCAAGTCATGCCTGACTAATCTAATTGCCTTCTATGATGAGATAACTGGCTCTGTGGATGGAGGGGAAAGCAGTGGACGTGTTGTTCCTTGACTTTAACAAAGCTTTTGACATGGTCTCCCACAGTATTCTTGCCAGCAAGTTAAAGAAGTATGGGCTGGATGAATGGACTATAAGGTGGATAGAAAGCTGGCCACGTTGTCGGGCTCAACGGGTAGTGATCAATGGCTCCGTGTCTAGTTGGCAGCTGGTATGAAGTGGAGTGTGCCAAGGGTCGGTCCTCGGGACGGTTTTGTTCAATATCTTCATTAATGATCTGGAGGATGGTGTGGATTGCACCCTCAGCAAGTTTGCAGATGACACTAAACTGGGAGGAGAGGTAGATACGCTGAAGGGTAGGGATAGGATACAGAGGGCCCTAGACAAATTAGAGAATTGGGCCAAAAGAAATCTGATGAGGTTCAACAAGGACAAGCGCAGAGTCCTGCACTTAGGACGGAAGAATCCCATGCACCGCTACAGACTAGGGACCGAATGGCTCAGCAGCAGTTCTGCAGAAAAGGACCTAGGAGTTACAGTGGACGAGAAGCTGGATATGAGTCAACAGTGTGCCCTTGTTGCCAAGAAGGCCAATGGCATTTTGGGATGTATATGTAGGGGCATTGCCAGCAGATGGAGGGACGTGATCGTTCCTCTCTATTCGACATTCGTGAGGCCTCATCTGGAGTACTGTGTCCAGTTTTGGGCCCCACACTACAAGAAGGATGTGGAAAAATTGAAAAGAGTCCAGCGGAGGGCAACAAAAATGATTAGGGAACTGGAACACATGACTTACGAGGAGAGGCTGAGGGAACTGGGATTGTTTAGTCTGCGGAAGAGAAGAATGAGCGGGGATTTGATAAGTGCTTTCAACTACCTGAAAGGGGGTTCCAAAGAGGATGCATCTAGACTGTTCTCAGTGTTAGCTGATGACAGAACAAGGAGTAATGGTCTCAAGTTGCAGTGGGGGAGGTTTAGGTTGGATATTAGGAAAAACTTATTCACTAGGTGGGTGGTGAAGCACTGGAGTGAGTTACCTAGGGAGGTGGTGGAATCTCCTTCCTTAGATATTTTTAAGGTCAGGCTTGACAAAGCCCTGGCTGGGATGATTTAGTTGGGGATTGGTCCTGCTTTGAGCAGGGGGTTGGACTAGATGACCTCCTGAGGTCCCTTCCAACCCTGATATTCTATGATTCTATGATTGTCATTAGACTTTAATCAATCTTTAAAACAAAAAAAAATGAAGTTAATTTACCAAATTACCAGTTAATTTACCATTTACCAAAACAAAATGTATGACAATAAAATGTAATATCAAATTTAGTACATGCAAACTGAATAAATAGAAAAAAATTACTTTTTCTGACCACAGAAAAGGAAAATACTCAAACTCATTAGTCATCCCTTATAAATTGGACGGTATCTCTTTAAACTCTTGATCATCATTCTAATAGAAATTTATCCTTTCAAGATTAAGCACGTTTGTCAAATCAATGTGCCATTCTGTAACATTTCTCCACCTTGGAAATAATAGCTTAAAGACTTCTAAGTTTTGTCTGCACAAAACTCTTTCCTAAAAGGACTACAAACACTACAGGCAAAGAAATATTACTAAAAATAATCAGCCGCAACCTTGTCTATTTCACTCATAATTTAAGAAACTGGTAATGACTTTTCCTGTTCTTTTTGTCATTCCAGCCCTTATTTCTGGTAAAGACTCGTGAGAGAGCAGGTCAACAGAAAGCTCCCACCCCTGCCAACACTTAGGCTATGTCTACACGTTCAGCGGTACAGCTGTACCAATACAACTGTGCCACTGCAGTGCATCTGGTGAAGACAGTGGAGTTTACACGTTCTGTGACAGTCTGGGCTGTTGTTCAATGTGTTAACATGAGGATTAGCTTGCTTGAGACAGACCTATCACTTCACTGGTAGGTCAGCCATATGTCACAGTATAGCACAGAAACTCTCACATTTAGTAGAAAATATTTGTCTTGTGTGATGTTGGAATATGATGCTGTAACTCTGTTGAGTGGTATGTAACCTATTGCTGGCTGAACTTTCTCCATTGCACAGGTTACTGTCATTCCTTCATCCATGAATGACGTTGTACAGTATTTGGATGAGAGACGAGGGCATGTTTATATCTGTCCCAGATGTAAAATAGTAATTGGCAGATACCCAGGAGCAGAAATCTAGCAGAGAATTTGATATAGTCAAATGATTTTTAGTACTGTAGTACTATTTTAGGCTTATGAATCTCTGACTGACATTCCCAGCTATGGAGCCACACAAATCTCTACACATTTAGAAGCACTCATGTGCATAAATAAGATAGTATTAATCCATGTGTGTGTCTGAAATACAGCTGAGATTCTTTTCTTTAAGGGAGTAATGTGTCCATTTTCTCACTTAGTCATGCCCCTTTTTAAAAATGTGCATCTTCACATGTGATGTGAATAACCCGTAGCTCTCAGGAATGACCAGAAGGCTGGTGGATCTTAGGGCCCAATTACTACACAGCACTGACACCCCTTTGGGAAGTACTGCACACCATTAATATCCTTAGACTTCAATGGGGAGATACAATGCACCTTCTAGTCGAGGACGTGTTCAGTATCTTCTAGAACAGTGGTTTTCAACCTCTGGTCCGCAGACCCCTGGAAGTCCTCAGATTATGTCTAAGATTTAAAAAAAGGGGTCCACACCATCATTTGAAAATTTTTAGGGGTCTGCAAATGAAAAAAGATTGAAAACCACTGTTCTAGAATCAGACCCTTGGAATGCATAAATGGAGATATGCCATGTCAAGATATGTGTCAAGTATTGTTTTCTCAGGGATGCATTTAGTAGATCTGTTGACAAAACACAGCTTTCCATGAAATACCAATAAGACTAAAAGCAATGAAATGTTGCAAGAGCCTAGACACCTACTGAGAAAATCTTTAGCTAACTAATACCATGTAAGGCAAGCAACAGAGTTAATTCTGCATTGTTTACTCAGGCCATTGATTTCAGTGGGGAATTTTGCTTAAGCAAGGCATACAGGAGCAAGGACAAAAGGTTGATCCTACTAAAAAAGCTTATTAAATGTTGATGTCCTGGTAAAATTAGTTATGAGTTGCTGAAAACAAAGTAAGAAATCTCAAATAATCAATCCAATTTTTTAAAATTCTAAATATGCACAAAATTAAACTAATCTTAAACCAGACCAGGCTGCAGTGCTGACATCCTACTAAATGTTTCCAGGCAACAGCAAGAAAACACTTAAACTAAACAATTGCAGAATGCTAATAATGAGCAAAGCTGACACCAAACTAAAGTCTGATCCATTATGGGGCTTAGTGCCTCCTGAGAGATGCTGAACATCTTCAACTTTCATTCTCTTCACTGGAAGTAGAAAACAGTCAGCACCTCACAGAATAGCACCCAGCGCATCTTATGGAGTGTTGATTTGTGTTGTTTTAACAAAGGATTCTCTTCTAAATGGATTTTCTAAATTCTTTTAAATGCTTTGGTAGATAATCGATTCCCATTTCAGTTGGCCAAGACCACCATCATGAAATCTCCAGATAGCTCATCTTTGAATGGACTAAAATTTCCATTTTTGGTTGAAATTTATTAAATTTTTTTAAAAAATTGTTGAACATTTTGAAATTTCAAACAGGAAAAAAAAAGATTTTCACAAAACTTTTTTTTTTTTTTTTTAAAGAAGAAACAAGCTCTACCTAGGGGTGCTTTTCTCACCTGGGTGACAAGTAAAATAGTGTCTCTAAACCTATGCTGCCAGAAGCTGGAACTGGACGACAGGGGATGGAGCATTCAAAATTGCCTTGTTCTGTTCATTCCCTCTGAAGCAGCTGACATTGGCCACTCTCAGATGACAGAATACTTGGCTAGATGAACCATAGGTCTGACCCAGTATGAGCTAACATGGTATTTTTAAGAATCCAAGACTGCAAGCTGACTGATAGAAGGGTACTATGATGGGGGCAGCATGTCACATCCCCACTTCTTCCATGACCACAGACCACTCAGAGACCATTTCTTGCTTGTAAACACCACACTGACTTTTATTTACAGTTCCTCCACCAACACATATCAGTGTCTCCACACCTTTACACTGTATCTCAACTTTCTAACCCCTTCTTCAAAAAAAAAAAAAAAAAAGAGGTTGTGGGGGTGGGGGGAAGAGATAAATTGTGTTCACTCAGAGGCCTCCCTTTGTCACACTCTCTAGCCAGTCCCTCCCTTCCTGTGCCCTTTTATACAGCTTCCCTGTTAATGAGCTAATTTGCCTCATTGACTCACTAGCCCCAAGCTGGCCTGGTAATCAGGTATCACAGTGTCCAATGAGGCCTTCTCTGGGAAACCTAATTAGTACTAAAAGTGACCGGAGTTTTGGCTCAAGTGCTACTATTCAGCACTCTGTTACGGTGCCCAATGTATAATATTTTGATATGCTATTTGGTTGGGAATCAAAGCAGTCCAGAGAACTTAGGTGCACATAATTCTTTACAGGGTAACATATTATGTGCCAGGCCTCTAATAATCTTAATTCTCTGATGGCAAGGGATCATTGTATAAATAGCCTGTCCCACATTTTGAATTCACATACCACAGTTTTTGGAAGACAGTGAAGGCAGAAGCTGTTATATTTTTTAAACTAAAGGATGGAGAAAGGTAATGGGGGAACAAAGAAACAGAGGAAATAAGAACAATGGTAAACACTGGGAAAGCATATGCAGTATAGCAAAATAGGACTACTCACATATTTAAACCTAAATTCTTTGTTTAACTGCTTTGTTATCAGGGCCTATCCATCCAGCCTGATCTCTCTCAAGTGGAAAGTAAATGTAAGAAAAGGGAAAAAAGACAAAACTTTTTCTCAGAGTTCTTTGGGGGCAGGGGATTTTTCAGGCCCCAGTATCACAAAGTCATTAGCACTAGAGTTGGGAAGGAACCTAGAGCATTCAGGCTGGAAGAGACACTTTGTTCAAGTAGGCTTTAGGCAATATTTCCATGTCATGTGTTGTAAGTTAGAGTTTTTGCCCACCTTGCATTGCTTATGGCTAGTACTAACAATGTAAGGATTGGTTTCAGAGTAGCAGCCGTGTTAGTCTGTATTCGCAAAAAGAAAAGGAGTACTTTGGCACCTTAGAAACTAACCAATTTATTTGAGCATAAGCTTTCGTGAGCTTTATGTAAGGATTAAAAGTTGTTTATTTGGTGATTTCCACCTTATTTTCTGTCTTCTGCTAATAACCTTTGCTTTTACTTTAAAAAAATGGAATTGGATGTGATGATTAAAGCTGGGTTAGCTTCTTTTTGGCGCTGCTGAGATAGAAAAATAAACTAAACTCTGATCTCAGAGGAAATGAGTCCTAACTCTGGAGTGAAGTAATATTGTGAATGCTCGGATCAGGAGGAAGTGGGACAGGGATCCCCTCCCAAAATGGTGCTGCTAGAAAGCTGGCTGGTCACTTTGTACACAGGGACTGTCAAAAGACATCAAGGCCACAAGGCCTGGTTACAGATATCCAAACAACCTGACTACCCAGCAGTAGAGAGCTGAAGCTTATTGGCTGTGATGGTGTCTCTGAATTATGATACAATGCAGGAAGTAGAGCACAGCAAAGTTCATCCACAGGATGGAGACCCTGCTACCTTGTTTAGTTTGCTCTATCGTCAGGCTGCCAGTTGGTAGACTGAACACTGCACAACGTATTTGTTTATTTTTAATGTTTTCTCATATAACAACCAAGGGCCGGAAAGAGGAAGAAAATATCTTTATGATCCATTTCAAGTAGAAAATCCATAGCCTTTTTATGTATGAATTTTCCTCTTTCAAACACACAGAAGCAGAAATGGCATATATCAGTCACTGCTACATGAGAGTTATCTAAGGATATGATGAAACAGAAAGACTATTCGATTAATATGCTTTAAAAGAGACTGATACCAACTAGTTTAATAAATGTGACACTGCTAATATACCAGGATGCTTCTTTAAATGAGTGTAAATAAAACCTCACAAGAAGCATTAGAGAATGCAGTGCTTTGTACTGCAGAACCTACATTCCTATTCTAACCACACATCCATAATTGTAAGCCATTCATGATAAAAATAAATTATCTTAGTTTTCTGATAGCAGTTCCTGGGAACAGTGAACAAAAGCTATCTCCTCTCAAGAGAGTATTTAGATTTTTAAGCTCCCTCACTTTGCTTGTTTATTACATACAGTACCATTCATTTGAAGAGCAAGCACAGTGCCAGGATCCAGCTTGGCATTTGTGGAGCATTTTCCTTTCAGTCTCTTGAGAATATGTACTTTACTGTCTCGTGACTCTCGGAATGCTCAACAATCCAGTGCAGCAGTGATGATCCAGGCTGAAGTGGGCAAAGATGTTGTTGGCATCTGTCTCTGTTGCTATGGCTGCAGTATTCCACTGAAAAAAAGCATTCTATACTTTTTCAAAGAAACGAAATAAAAAAAATTTCTTGTTTTCTTTTCCTCCATTTGAACAAAAACTACTTAATATTGTAGCTAGAATGAATCATATGTCTTATTTATTTAATAGCTCACAGGGCCTGGTTTTTAAGCTTCCTTCCTACAAAATAATTTCTTCTTTTTGGACTCACAAAAAACAAAAACCCACCCAAGCAAAAAAGAAGTTTGCCCCAACCCTGAAATGAGAACTACCTGGGTAGAGGAAGACCCCTGTGCCCATAAGGAGCTCATTGACTTCCTGCATTTACCCAAATCTCAATGCAAGATCAAGGCTAAGGACATTAAGTAATTTAGAGGAGTTGTTGTACATAGAGAAGATGAACGGCTGGTGCTCTGTTTAATATTCACTATGTGTCTAGAAGTTCTGATAGACTGCATTCTGGTCACATGCCTGGCTAAGGTCCTGACAATATATCAGAAACCACTAGAATGATATATGATCTATCTGTAATGAAACAGAGATACAACTATTCCAAACCCAAGCTGATAAAAACTTTATATTTACCCCATCTTGTGTTCTATCATTTCAATTATAAATATATGAAAGGTTCAAAACATTTCAAAGTTGATCATATGTATTTTTGTACCCTTTTCTTCATAGACTCAATCTCTACAGTCAGAAAGGATCAGCTAGTCTGACTTCCTGTACAACACAGGGGATGGAATTTCAGTATGTGTATGTGAGCATCCATATGCATATAGGAGCAGGTCCAAACTATAGTGGGTTGGAAATTTTATTTACTTATATCACTAACTCAGAATTAATTGTCACTGCACATCAGTCTACGGTTCTTGTGTGGCTCTGAAGCTAAAAGTAAATCACCAAATCTAGAAAAATACTTTACTATGTATTACATTGTACAGCAAACTTTTAATCCTGCACATTTTTCTTCTGTGATAGTCTTTCATGAAACTGGCATTAAGTAAGGTTATTCTGCACCCCCAAAATTAACTTTTTGCAGTTTACTACAGTAGGGTACATCAATATCAAGATAACAGGTATCTTCCACAAAGTGGAAATATTTGTCGTTCAAACAAAGCTATTTAGCTGATCAATGGCACTTATCAACAATGTTAATTGACAGGGATCAAAACAATTTACACCATTCTCTGGAGACAAGCTTTACTGTAATGGACCAAACATTAATTTTCAAAGGTGTTAGTTTTTTTGCAAACAGCAAATAAAAGACAAGTACATATTTTCTTTTTAATTGCTGCTTGGAGACAATGTTGTGATCAAGTTTGAGAGTTTTGTTCTCTTAGCCCCTCACTCCTCAAATTTCACAATTAAAAAACCAACCAAATAACATTTAAGATAAAAAAATGGTTTTATACTAACCCAGTGTGTCAAAGCCCAGTAGCCCTGGTCACAAAATTCACTGTGCAAAGGCCCAACCTCAGGATCTCTTTGTTCTGCAGCATACCACTATGCTCTAGCATGTGGACACACTACAGGAAGTGAGAACCAGAACACATGCCATCACTGATTAAATAATACAAACCCTTTAGCAATCCGAGATGATAGCTGAACATACCTTTACTGGTCACAGTATGGTCATCAGGCCCCTGCAGAGTTTATATTCTACATTCAGCACCACGGTATTTAGGAATACTGGCCCTTATTCTCAGCTATGGCCAAGGAGAACATACAACAGCTCTGGAGTGCTTATTCAGACATGTCCTTTGCACACTTGTAATTCTGGCCAGCTGCGTGCTGGGCTAGTCCATGGCATAACAGAGCAACTAGACCCTGCTTTAATTCACTCCTGCTGCCCCATGAGAACAAAATGGCAGCTGGGGAGCACTAGGTCATAAGAAAGCCCTAGCTACACTTCCTACACTGGCAGCAGAGAGATAGCGTTGGATGGCTGCCAGTGTGGCCCTCCTGCACTGAAGAATCTCTGTATGCTGAGGAGATCCTCCTGTGACTGGATATGGCATTTTTAGGGCCTTTTGTGTGGTGCTGCCAACATAGAATCTGGATAGCACATTGCAACTTAGTGCAGCACTGACATAATGTTTCTGCACGTATTTCAGTTTTGCAAGGGACAAGGTCCATGAGTTGTAGGTTACACTTTTATTAGTAATATGGGTTATTAACATCAGCTAAGTAAGGCCTACTGACAGGTTACACCAGCTGATATCAGAATCCAGATCTCTACTATGGTAGACCCAAGGCTCATCCATTTAGCCACACTGTCTCTCAAAAAGAACCTCCCAAATCTGTGTAATTGGTTATGCTGTCTGTAAAATAGGTCAAGTCCTGCTGTATATCCTCTATTGTATATGCTCTATTGGAAGTCCATACAGAATAATAGCCTACTCCTGCTGCCAGATATTGTAATTAATCCTTTAGCTCACATAGCAAAGATCTGCTCGTGTGCTTTAACACGGTGCTGTCTGAAACATTATTACGTTAAAACACACTAGAGAACTGTTAGTGTGCATCCGCAGGGTCTACATGGACCGATTAATGTGCACACATTACTGTGCTTTAGAAATCACACCCTGTACAGCACATTACCCCAACCCCTAAGTTTCTGCCTCTGAGCATGTGCCTCACTCTAGGTGTCCGGGTGTCTTTATCCACAGTGGAGCAGTCACTGAGGCAAAGCAAAAGAGCAGGAATGACTCTGTAGCCTGGTGGCTAGGGCACTCACATGGGAGACCCAGGTACAGTCCCCTGGCTCCAATCGCAAGCTTAAGCAATTCCCTGCATAGCATGCTGGCTTTTGTGGATTGCATTCTCCTCTTTCACTGTATAGGGAGCCTAGGAACCTAATTCAGGCTTTGTGTATCGCAGTGTTGTTCTGGTGATTTTCTAGACGACTAAAAGTTAGGCACCATGACACTCGGGGTTTGCAACCCCGAAGTCCCTTTGAGGGTTCAGGTCATAGTAATTATATAGATTGAATAGATAGATACAATCAAAATAATTTTAGCCCAAAGGACAGTTGCTTCTGTTGTATCTTTTGCTAGTTTTAGGAACTAACTCCTTCATCTAATAACTATTCCTTCCAGGACAGTGTTGGCTCTGCACCATTGTCCCCTCACTTTCATGACCTTGCAGAAGATCTTGTGTGACCCCCATGCTTATAACTGCAGTGTTTGATGTTTTTATATCCAAAGCAAAGGAGAGAAGCAGTGGGGAGGATATATGGATTTTAGTCGGACCCTGTGTGCTTCTGCACACATGCGGACAGCAGGGCAGGGCAGCTTAACTGGAAGGTCCAAGAGCCATCTGAAGGAGTGGTGTGGTAGTTACTAGAAGACATGATAAGTTGCTGTTTCTGTAGCTGTACTGAAAGTTTCCATTAAGGGCATGCAGTGTTGCAGGTTCCACACATTCAACCCCTAAGAACTGAGTCAATCAGAACCTAAGACAAAAAGATTATAAATACAGGGGTTGGAAACAGGCACACAGACTGAAAAATGCAGGACCAAGAGATGTATCTCTTGTGAATGCTGCATCCCAATGCCTGTACCACTTCAGATATAGCTACAGAATCCGTATCTTGCTAGAAACCAAGGAGACAGTCATCTATTAGTTCAGGCACTGGAATTGTGGCTGAATACAAGAATCTTTGGATTGTTGTTTTGCTGAGGAGATTCTGAAGTGTTTAGAGGGCAACTGAAAAACCTCATGTCAGGGGCATAGTCAATCAGTGGGTTTTGAAGAGATCTTCAAGGACCTTAAAATAGAGTTAAGAAAAGCAGCCAGGATCCCACAATATTTAAAGGCAAGTGTCCTAAGAGGAAGATTCAATGTTAAAAAGGCTATACTAGTAACCCAGAGCAGTGTTGAAGAAGGTGTGTGACCAGGAAGGGGCATGCCATGACACATACACGTACATTATGAGGCCACACTGTAGATACTGAGAAATCGTATCTGTGGGAAATTCAGAGGGGATGTGTTTGTGTGTATTAAAGTATAAAATGCATATATTCTGCTGAAACCTTGCACTGAAATATATGTAATAGCAACAAGTGGGGATGCCTGTATAAGGAATATCAACAGATTTACTGCCTACTAGTATTGTTTAAGATGATATTCCCAATACTGTTTGCAAATATTTGTGCATTTATTAAAACTTTGTTCACTAGGCAATTATATGATACTCTCTCTTTGAGGCTGACTGGCAGCTGTTAATTAATACCTGCATTCAGAGTTTTTTATACCATAGCTTGAAGGTTTACCTCTGTGTAGAATCACAGAATTGTATGGCTAGAAGGGACTTTGAGAGGTCATCGAGTGCAGCTCTCTGTGCTGAGACAGGACCAAGTAAACCTAGACCATCCCTGACAGGTGTTTGTCCAACCTGTTCTTAAAAACCTCCAGTGACAGTGATTCCACAACCTCCTTTGGAAACCTATTCCAGAGCTTAACTAATAATAATACTTTTCTGAAAAGTCCTGAAAACACAGAACTCTGGCCTGTGCTTCAGCAGAAGGTAAACTGAGGTGCAGAAAAAAGGGGAGTTTCATAGAATTATACATATTACCTTCCGCATCCCCCTTGCCAATTACAGGTGCACAGTAGGGATTGGGCTTCATTGGAGTTCAGGGCAGATCAGTAGGGGCCTGCTGGTCTCCACAGCATTGTCCCCCTCTGGTCCTGCTGACCTCTCTTTGGGAATTAATGATACTTCAAGCAGCATTAAGTGTTGTAGAGTCCTCTCCACTGCTTCCATTGTGCAGCCATAGGGGAGTCACCCACTAGCCCCGTGGCTCCTGTGGCTATGCTATTAGAGGAAGAAGGCTTTGCAGCAGAAGCCCAGAGACGCAGCCATTTTAGGGGGGCCACCTTCCTGCTTCTGCACATAAGGGGATTCTGTTAACCATAGATCCAGGATCCACAGCATTTACTGTTCTCCCTGCCTGCTCCATCTCCCCCCAAACCCTGAAGGGACAACAGCTAGGTGACCCTTCTGAAATTCCTTGTTTTCTCTGCCTCCCCTTCTGTGTGTATGTTTTGGGGGAAGGGAAGAAGAGAAGAGGGGTTCAGAGGAGAGATGGTTTAAATCTCTGTGTTCATGTTTAATTGGGTATAGATTGATTTTGTTGGCAACATGTTAGGCCTGTCAGAATCTGTGGGTGGGAAGACCTTGTTGCAAGAAAAGAAGCACTTAATCTCCTCTAATTATACACTACGTTAAACTTTTATGAGAGAAATCACACAAACATGATGTGCCTTTACTGAGTGTAGTCTCAAAGCAGCTAATTGAGCAGGGTCAGCCTAATTGGTCCTGCAAACTAAAGCTTAATCTAATAAAGTCAAAATATTCATACAAGACCAGAATCCCATATTTATCTTGAAGCAAAAAACTAACACTAATTACCAGCTCCCAGGGGTAATAAAAAAAATTGTGTTGTCTCATAAAAAAATCTCTCCCAGTTCCAAGAGCAGCTACAGCAAGTGTGTTAGTCACTGCTGTTCTAAGCCACTAAACAATTTTCAAGTGTGGCTGTATCTCTTTTAGCTTTTGTACTTAATCTTTAGCAATTAGTCAAAAGCAATTATTTATATCATATTAGCATGTAGAGAGTCCAACCTAGATCAAGGCCAGCAGTGTACAGTACAAACGTAGCAAATAACAAGAAGTGGTCCCTGCTCCAAAGAGTTTACAATCTAAATTGGCACGGCAAGAGAATGGATCGGGGAAAGGAAGTATTATTATCCTCATTTTACAGAGGTGATCCTACACTATGTCGTATTGTGCTTAAAATGAAAGGAGTTGTCTCCTTACTGCAAATTTTAGGTGCATGCATAGCTCCACTGCAAACAATGGAATTGTGCTATTTGAAGATTCTTCTGTACAAGGACTATCAAGTAGTTTTGGCATGTCTGGGGCTAGAGCCTGCTAGCAACGCACCATCTGAGAAAGCAAGCTGTTTACTTGAGTCATACCTTGCAGACAAGGTTCTGCCAGCCTTGCCTGTATGTTCAATGCTCTGAGGCTTTAGTATTTATTTCTAGAGAAATGTAGTGTTTTATAAATATCCTCTCTGTTAGTTAGCTCACCTGCAATTACAATTTCAGTTTTACATTTGATATATACTAACTTACTCGGGAGGAAGGCTACAGATTTCCATCCACCATGAGATTCCTCAATACATCTTAATTCCTGACCCAGGGATTTCTAGTGTTTGTTGAACACATGTAAACACTGAAATAAAATCTCATCCTTGTCAGAGAGGAGGTATCATGGCTACAGTACTGGGCTATGACTCAGGAGACCTGAATTCTATTTATGACTCAGCCACTGCCCTGTGGAATGACCTCACCTCTCTGTGACTCACTTTCCTCCATCTGTACAATGGGGATAAATATATTTATCCATCCTTTGTAAAGCACTTTGTGATGTACTGATGAGAAACACTACATAAGAGCTAGGTATTATTAATATTAGTGCTTTGAAATACTAGTAATAGCTAAAGATCATTCTAAACCACAAAGTTTGGATCCAAATGCTCAGTTTGCAGGTGACATTTTACCAAGTTACCTTTGGGGTGTGAAACATTGGCTGGAGTTCTGTACATGTAAGTGTGTGTAACTTCACAAACATAATATTCCACATAATGATTTCTTCAGGCTTTGGGTGTGTGTCTCTTCAAAGGCATAATAATCCTTTATATTTATTGTGGTAGAGCCCAAAGGTCCCAATGAGGCTCAGGGCCCCATTATCGTAGGCACTTATACAAACACTTAGGAAAATGTAATCCCTGCACCAATGACCTTAAAAAGACAAAATAGATGAAGGGTAGTGGAACACATACAGCTTTCAGGAAAACTGATGTGGGTGATGGCAAGCACATGGCATGCTGGCGCTATTGTTTGGTTTGCTTTGGGGTGGTTGATATATTTGTTTTATTCATATTACAGAAAACTTGGTTTTCAAAGGCACTTGGGTGGAACCACCAAGGGATTGTTGGAGTAAGAAAAGGCACTGGGCAAAGAGAAATGGATAGGGGAAGGAGGCAAGCAGAATAATGATCAGGAAGAAAGAAGCTGAGGGTTTGCAATGGTTGAAAAGGGGTGAGGTGAAGGGAGACTAATAAACGATGGCAATATAGAAACTAAAGGTAAGGTGTGGGGAATCCAGACTAAATCTTAAATTGAGTAGGGGGTGTTGTCAGCAAACTATGAAAGCCCCTTCCAGCTGTTGCTGTTCCCCATATGGGAGAGGAAGTAATTGAGATTGGTGCCCTAGGCAGGTCCCTCTGGGTCTGATGGGTTGGGCATTAGGATTCAAAGGCTCTGAATTACTGCCTGAACTCTTTGCAGTGCAGTACTGATATTATTTCTAAGTTAAATTTCCCCCAATATATCAAAGGCACATGCCCTCCTGTGACTCGAGGCCCAATGGCGGTTCACTACTCTGCACCAGCAACTCATCAGGACTGACAAACTCACTACACCTAACGCATTGCTGTCATAGTATTTATCTGTGAAGATATCAAATCAAATGAAAGCAAGTGACAGACTGGTCATTATATCACTGTGAAATATAGGTATTAATACTATATGAGGAATTATGTATACCTATTGATATTATGCTTTCAAGTCTATAACAAGGCAGAGTGGACAAACAGGTCTTATGGCAGACGAAAGCACCTCTATTCAGCTATCCCTGTCTCTAATGTAAATTAAGTATTGTGAGCCAAATAGAATAGGAGTTACATCTGCAAGTGACGTAAACAGGAAGAACAAATTAACCAGGGGAGGGGAAAACGTGAAGGCAGCATGGGGGTGGGGCGGGAAGGGTCTTATCCAGGAGTACACATCAAAAGAATAGATTTCAAAGGTTTACTGGGCTATAAGAAGGGGGAAAGAAACCCTTTGTTATCCATTTCTGAGAAATCCCCTTGCAGAGTGTAGGGGAATCATGAAAAATCTGGATCATGGTACGAGTGAAAACCTGCAAGCACCACATAAAAGGTTTCAAATGAGAAACTACTTTAGATAAGAGTAACTTGCTAGCATTAAGACCTAGTTTTGTAGAACGATGTTATCTTTTGCTTCTCATTATCCTTGCTCACTACATCTTTGAATCTCTGTTCTTTGTTAATAAATTTACTCTTTATTATGAATTTATCTCAGTGCCTTTATGTTAAGTAAGTGTGCATCCTCAATTGAATCAAGCAAGTGTGTACACTGGGTCTTTAGAAATAGCTGACTTGATAATCACTGTGAGTGTCCAGTGACAAGGACTGGACACTACAGGGAGGTGCTTCTGAGGTGCTGGGGAACTGAGGTACACCAAGTGTTACCTGCAAAGCAGAGTAAAGGCTAGCAGAGCTTCTGAGGAGATTGTTTGGGTGGCTAATAGACTTGGGTGACAGGGAGCTGACACCCAGTTTAGCACCAGAAAGTTACCCTCCTGCCTCAGCGAAAGAGAAACAAGGTCTCTCACAGTCCTGGAAGCCATGAGAAAGTGTCATACCTCCATCATGAAAAGTCTGAAATCTAAAGATTTAGTTAAGCTATTGTTGTGTTAATGGGCTTTAAGGATTTACTTTTATTCCATGCTCACATAGCCCAAGATGTCAAACAGCAACATGGCCAGCTCCCCAAAAAGTCATCTTTCAGTTCTGAATGAGAAAATTCTGCTCAAAGGGCAAATTTCTGAAATATTGAATACCAAAAAATAAAGGTGTAGAACATCAATAGTGCCTCCTCAACTTTACTACAGTGCTGCTAGTAAAACCTCAGACCAAAATATACTAGCTAAATAACTTTGTGGCCTGAAGCAATTTTGTATACATTTAGGGCTAGCTTCCTGCTAGATAGTCCTGTTCAGCAATGGTGGATAGAATCAGCAATCACAAATGTGTGCCATGCCATCATGTGCAAGACATCCCAGGCGTTAATATATGTTATGTCTGGATAATGGAAGTGAATGTTAATCCCACACTTATGCACCATCCTAAATACATAGTTAGGAAAGGCTTGATTCAGACAAGAGTCCAGCCCAACACATACGATATTAATTACAGCCAACAGCATTAAACTAAGCTTCTGTTAGCTACTGCCAGAAAACTAATGTTTATCAGTTTTATAGTTAGCGTTCCAAACCAACAAAAGTCCATCTTTAGATATGCAATATAGTTAGAAATATAATCAGTACTATTGAAGGAATGTATGTGGCAATTTCAGCATTTGTTCAATTATGGATGGTTCTAACCTAACCCTGTGGAGCCTATCATTGCCAGGAAGTAACAGCAACTAGGCTAGGATGGGTCTGTCACAGGCTACGCTCACGGCTAGCAGTGCTTCCTGCTGGCTATCCTGGAAATTCACTCCACCAGGCTTGTGCTCTGCCTCCAGTGGTATTTTCCCCCATCCAGTCTCACTCTGCAGCCACACTCACTCTCAGATCTTAAGTCTCCTCTTCATGACTCAGCCCTCTAGCCTTTCAGGGGAACTCAAAATCCTTCTAGACCTGCTATCTAGCTGGTATTTCTAACACCCTTGCCATTTCCCAGTGGCTAGTAGGGGAACCCAGGCCCATACTCCACACTAGCATCCAACCTAGGGACTCTATAACAAGCAGCTAAATTCTCTACATGGTCTGACTCCTTTACTGCTGTTGCCTGGGCTTCTTCCTTCTCATCTGATTCTCCCCCGTTACCAGCCTCTCTACTCAGGGAATTATTGAAGCCTGCTTTTCCGTTACTACCGCTCCTGGGCTTTATATTGGTCCCGCCTGTTCCTGCCCAGCTGAACCTACTCCTAATTAGTGGCATGCTCCCCGCTGCTCCTCTAGGTGCACCCAGTGGAATTAATTGGCCTGCCTGGCCACCTTAACCCCTTTCAATCCTGTGTGGGGCAGATGCTGCATTACAGGGTCAAAACTCACTCTCTGTAGATGTCAGTGGGAAAAGTAGGCAACCTTATTCTGAGGTAAGTTTCAACACTGTGTTTGTTAAAAATGACACATCCTACCTCTCAGAACCTCAAGGACTTATGGCTGAGGGGAAGAAGATGCAAATTAGCTTAGACTGGGGCTTTCCTGTGTCAGCTAGGTGTCATTGGAGCCTAACAGCCAGATACAAGAAAATGAGTGGGTGTTCAGATAAAGGAATGCTTACCTCAGTTTGTGCTCTTGTTCTTCTATCTCCCCTCTAGCTGGGGACTCCTCCCAAATGTGTGGAATTACATCTGGGACAGCATTATTTTTTCCATATAACCCCTCATGTGTGAGGAGCTCTTTAAGGGGGTTACCTAAGGCTAAGGGAAATCCTTGTTAGCAGGGCTTCATTCAGCTGGGGTGTGGATGGCTGGGTCCAGAGCTGTTGTGGTAATACAAGGCCTCTGAACTTTCACTGATCCCTTGGGAAAACCATGACTTGCTCTTTCTGCAGAGGGGCAGCCATCCCCTCTCTCAAAGAAATGATGTGGGAGAATCTCTGCAAAGGCAATCTCAGATTTCCCATGGGAAGGGGCTATCTGTCCCATTTATAGTATAAACACAGTGTTTGGCTTCTGTGATTTGAAAAAGTAGCGGGGGCACTATCCTCACTTTATATATTTTTGGCAACACTTGCCTGTTGATTTTATTTTTCATTCCAAAAGCAAAAAAACTTGTTTTTCAGGGATCTTACTGCATAGATAAATCAGTCCCTGGCAGGTTTATTTGGCAATAGTCAGAGATTGATTTAACTCCCGTAGAGGTAAAGCAATCAACCCTCAATCAATTTGATGGCACAGTTTTAGCAAGCAGCTCCCACAGGACCAAGAAACCATCTCCTGCATGGAATCCAAATTGACTGTGGTGTTATCCCTGCCACCATGAGAAACACAGGGGCAGTTTCAAACTGATGCTCAGCTTGAAGCCCAGGGCTGAGCTTCTTTCAACCAAAAATTTCTTTTTCCTGCTGAAGAAGTCATGAATCCCTTGTACCGTGTGGGGAATCTTTGCTTGCAGGGCTAGTAGAGAGTTTATTACATCATCAGTATTAGCCATGCTTTATGAATTTCCATTGGTTTTAAGGCATACTAACTAATTAAAAAAAAAAGGGGGGGAGGGGGGAAGAATACCAAGAATCTCTGCAAGAACTGACTCCCCTGAGTAAAGTTAATGGTGGAGATTCACTGAATTTCAATAATTCTCTCAAAGCAGTGGTTGAACTAGACTGTGCCTCAGGACAGTGGCGCTCAGAAATAAAGAATATTCTTCAACAGTTGACAAATTCACTCAGCATCTCTGTCCTCATTTAGAGCTTAGTCATTTACTCAAGATGCTTTTAAATCACATTTAGAAGTGAGTAATAGGTTGCAGCAAACATCTGAGTAGAGGCTATGAATTAATCACAAAACCTAAAAAAAATTACTAATTTACCTGGAACTTACATTGATTTTCACAAACTGAGCATTTTTTTTCACTTCAACTCAAAATACAGACAAATGGAAGAGGTGTAGTGCAATGAAGTTTGGATTTTGCTCCACACTAAATTACTCAAGTGGACTCAACCCAAAGCTCCTAATGGATGTTTTACAAACAACAAAACCACAATGCAATTTGGCAGAAGCAATGTTTTTTCTAGAAATGGGTTTAAATGCTTCTGCAATCAGGGGAGTTGCTAGTGAAGCCTTAAGTGATAGTCTCAGATGTTTGAGGGACTCCGCTATTATTATTTATATTGTGGAAGTGCTTGGGAGCCTCAATCATGGACCAGGACCCAATTGTGCTAGGTGCTGTACAAAGACAGAACTAAAAGACAGTCCCTGCCTGCAAAGAGCTTACAATTTAAGTATAATTACACTCTGGGCCAAATCAAGAGAGACAAACAAGCAAACTCCCATGGACATTTGTGGGTGTTACGCTCAGGTGCACCCCAGAACAATAATCTCAAAAAACAAAACGTGCACACACACCACCAGGAACTGGAACACTGAGTTCAGGGAGCAGGAAACAAACAGGAACAGGAAGCAATAAGCAGGAAGGCAACAAGCTCACACACCAGTCATCACATGGGCCAAATTCAGCAGTGGCCATAACATAGATATAAGTTGTGTAACTGCCAATGATTTGGCATTGGGTGGGTGTGCAAAGTAGGCCCTCTTCTTAAAATGTACCTTTTTGCTCATTGCTTTTCCAGTTTTGTACATCCCTTGACTTCAGTGTGTAAGTTAACCATCTTGCACCTTTAATAAACAGCAAATCAGTGCAAGTTTCCTGCTTTAACACTGGTGCTCACATGCATTTTCTGAGTAACATATAGTGTATGCTTAACTTGCACCTCATCGCTGCTGAACTTAGCCCCCTGTAAGCATAAGCACTAAAAATGAATGAGGTGCATCAGCTGAACTGTGTGTTAATCCCTATGACTCTTTCACTTTTATAACCACTCAGTTTCACTGTTTTTTTTTAATATCTGGGCTTATATATATGCAACATTATATTTTACAGTCACACATAGGAAAAATAGGGTGTGGATTTATATACAAACAACCTTTGAACATTACAACAAAATTTTACAATCCTATAACAATGGAAAAAAGAGTTCATAGTTTTCTCTGTATCAAGATGTCCTTATTATGAAGGAAGTGATGAATTTGGTAACATGGGGTATAGATAATTTCAGAATAATAGAACTGCTCCCTAAATGGTAGCACAGCATATAAATTGTCTTTTTTAATCTAGTAGCTAGATTAGTAGGAGAATAGCTACACTATTGAACTGACGTGAGACAACAGTGCAGGAGAGCTTTTAATGTTCAGCTGAGCATTCTGTCGGATAAAACCTGTAGTAGCTTTCAAGAGGGCAACTGCTTCAAGCAAAGGTGGCAGTAAACTGACCATTTTAAGCAGCTCCCAAAATGGAATAAGGGTAGTCCCTGGAACTGGGGGTCCAGACCACATGCAATGTTTCCACCAGCTGTTGTAATGCAATTATGTTTGGATCAGCATAAGTCTATAATGATCAAGACTATCACTTGAAACTAGTGGGAGACATGGCTTGTAGATCAACAAAAGGTTTTAGGGCCAAATTCAGGACACTTCTTCCATGTATGCAGGATAAGAGGCAGCTCATGCAAAGGAAAACATTTATGCCCTATTTGGGGCTCACCCCAAATAACTAGGAGGCATTTTCATCAATAGTGTAGCTCCAGTGAAGTTAATGGAATTACAGGAAGGATTAATTTGGCCATGGAGTTAACGTGCCACAGGCATGGAGTCAAAAAGGGAGGTCTTGGGTCTGAAAGACTTATCCAGAGTGTCTTAGTCCAGGAATTTCCTGACCAGATGGCCGCACATGATGCCTGAATTGCTTCCACTTATGGCAGGCATAATCTTTGATAGAGATGTAATGACACCTTTAAATAAAAATAAAAACCTGTTTCTAATCAAAATTAAAGTAAACAAACAGTATTGCCAGCCCCTAGTGCTCAAAACTTATGAGTCAGACTCCAAAAAACATGGTATTTAAAAAATTGGGGTTCTTTTCATTTGCCTTCTAGTGCTGGCTTATTTAGGGTTCATGTTTTCAAGCTGCTCTCCACAGCCATGAGAACTAGAAATGAGTTTTTTTTAAAAAAGCTGGGATCTGAGGTAATAACCTGATTCCAGTAGCTAAGACTTTAACATCAAATATTATGAGACTCATGATAAAAGATTATGAATAGGCAACACTGAATGTATTTTTTTTTCGTAGTTTGCAATCATGAAGCAGTGTTTATGCTGCATGTCTGCAGTAAGGAGCAAGGTGTAAATTATATTTCCCGTCACCCTGCAGAGTGACTCCAGATATAACAGAGCGGAAGTTGGCCAATTGACTCCACTTTATTAATAAAGCTGTAAAGCAAGAAACACTGGCTGTTACTAGATCTGGCTGTTTATGTTGTGCCCTTCTTTTCTCCTTTACGGCTCAGCATTGCTGAGGGCAGGTTACAAGTTAGTAAGTGTCTAGATTATTTATTAAGTGTCTAGATCTTTAGAATGGATCAGCTAGGGCCCAGTCCTCCATGCCATACTCAAGCATAACTCCCATTCGTTTCAGTGGGAATTTCCCTGAGAAAGGGGGACAGGAATTGGCCCATGATGTAGATGTAATTTTCATTCTGCAGCCTCCCACAGAGATTTTCAATATCAGAAGTCAACATGAAATGACCTTTCCATTGCTCTTGCAGTGTTAGTTGATTTATAATATTGAACTGAAAAAACAAACAAAGTCATTCTCATTTTGCTGCCTATGGGTAACTTTTTATTTCCCATTTGTTAATATAAATCTCTGATCCCTAAGCACCTTCTGTATAATGGCATGGCACAGCATTAAAGCTGGTACCATGTAGCATTTTATTTTGGTAGTGAATGAGGCTGATCTAGCAGGTCACACAGGTACTGTAAGATGGGGAAATTCTGTCCTTTCAAAAATTCAGTCTATTGACTCCATGGGCATTGCCTGGAGATAAATGAGAGCCTAATTTGATCCAGATTCTGAAATACTCCTGTAGCAGTGCCAATTAAAATGTCCCTCCCTCTGCTCCACACTAATCTTTGAGACACTATTTCAATGCTTGACAATGACATTTGCAATAGCAACCCAACTTGCTCTGTCACCAAACCAGTTTCTTGTTTCCTAATTTATAGTGTTAATGTTCTGTGATTGTCTTCTTTTCCTTTTAGTATGTGAAGATAAATTGCATTATATTGCAAACAGATTATCCTGACAAAAAATATGCTCATTTCTTACCACATGTTCTGTGCTTATTTAGAATATCCTACACTCCTGCTTCAACTCCTTGTCCTGATGGTATCAAGAAATTAACCAGTTGTAGTGGGTTAGAAAAACTTCCACTTTATTGGCACAAATTCACTTAGGCTATTCAGAACCTGAATGAACTCCAAATGGCAGCTGGAGCTGCACCAAGTACTACCTTATTAGTATTCAGCACCACTACCACTTGAGGAAAAAAAGAAACATGAGAAGAGGAGATTAAAGGAAGGAGAGAAATATTTTTTTGTTTGTGACCATTCTTTGTAATATTATTGATTACCTTCCCCAACTTCCCTTATGTGAAGCTGCTGCCATGTACTGCAGCTGGCTCCTAGTCTGGATCAATGACAGCACCCCACATGTATCTGGTATGCAGGTATCTCGTTTTGTGCTTGCCAAGAGAGGAAAAGTGGTTGAAGGATCACACAAAGATGTTACACAGCAAATGTAGTCCAATAATCTTACTCCACCTGTGTATCTGTGTATGTATCGTATGTAGGTCTGATTATGTTCTCACTAGTTTTACACCTATCTACATCCATTAATTTAAATGGTGTTACTCCTGATTTAAACCAGTGTAAATGAGATCAGAATCAGGCTCTGTGTTAGATGTACACCCATGCAAAATATGCACATATATGTGGCAAACAGTAGCATGGGATCTTTAATTATGAGACTCATTCAGGACCTCAGTTGATGTTAAAGCCCCAAAAATGACCAGTTCAAAAGCTATAACACTTGAAATCTGCTTGGTAGAGAAACAGCAGCTGATATACATTAGAGAAGGAACAGTATGTTTACTTTCTGTAGCATGTACTAGTAACACATCAGCTGTGCTATTGAACAAATTACACTAAGCCTGAACATTGGGCAGCCTAGCATAAAACAATCAGAGAAACATTAAAGGCCAAGCCCAACTCTCACTGAAGGAACGGAAATTTTCCATGGAAGCTGGATCAGGCCCTTAAACAAGCCTTATTCTTGCCAAGTTGGTGAGCGCCAAAAGCAAATAGTGGCAGAGATGGAGTTCTCATGACATTTCCTTCTTACTCTGGCTTTGATTCTTTCTGAAGGAGAATGGGACACTTGATGAAAGTGAAAGCCCCTAGATATTAGTGGTGGGGAGAGCTTTAGCATCCACACATGTACTTAAGGAATAGCATTCAATATTACTTGTATTATTTTTATTCAGATAGTAATGCCATGATGGGCAGGCTAGTATGAACAAATTTACTTGGCACTATGACACTGTCAGACTGCTGTGTGACCAAGCCAAAGTCTACTCTAGCTTTGTTGTCATGACTGGTGTTTTATCTGGTACGTTTCTTTATCTCCAAAAACTGGCCTTTCCTCAGGCTTCATACTGCTGCCTCTCATGTTCTCATTATTTATTGACAATCTGCCTGAAGCCTCCATTCACATACATGACAGTTGTGCTCTTACTTGCTGCTTCTCTTCTTCGTTTTAGAAAGCCCAGCACTGGTGCAAACTGATACTATTTTTGTAAAGCAGGTTGAGAATCGCAATTAATCCAATTCTTACCCACATGAATATTTACCTGACTAAAGACTCCTGGTCCACGTGGCTCGTGACACACAAAATGAATTGACCAGTGTGTATGCATGCACCACTACCCTCTACTGAATGGAGTCAGAACTGTTCAATTAGGCGTCTGTCGGCCCAGAAACAGCCAAGACACATCAACTATAAAAGGCAGTCAGGGCTTTTGGACTGCACATTTTTCAGACTCTTCCCACTGCGCTTAGTGTCAGAACCTTACCAACAATTCCCCAAAGTACCACAAAGCATGAGACCACACTACTCCGTGACAATATACAGAAGGTGCTCACACATAGTAACAAAAGATGGACTCAAGTGAGCATGCTCAGAGTTCACTAACAGGAAAATAGCTTTTGGAGAGTGGCTCTTGGGTCTGCCAGTGGATTGCTGGACAGTAGAGTGGATATAGCCATTTGGGCATGGGAGATGCTGCTATGTGGTGACTAGGATTATAGGGTATTCTATACCTTCATCTTTCTGATATACCAGCAGTGGGTCTCAAACTGTGCGTCAGGACCCCAAAGTGGTTTGTGACCCAATTTTAATGGGATCGCCATGGCCAGCATTAGACTTGCTGGGACCTGGGGCTGAAGCTGAAGCCCGAGCTCCACCCCCACCCAGGGTGGTGGAGCTCAGGGTCCGGCACCCTCTCCTCCTACCCAGGGTGGTGCGGTTCGGGCTCTGGCCCCTTCTCCCCCCATCTGGGGCAGCTGGGGCTCTGTCCCCTCCTCCCCTCCAGGGTCATGTAGTAACTTTGTTGCCAGAAGGAGGTTGCAGTGCAATGAAGTTTGAGACTCCTGCAACACAGCATACCATAGAGGTACATAGGATTGCACCCCCACATGGAGAATCCTTTCCTGTATTGCCTGGTCTGTTACAGTTACAACTGTTTCTGGATTACATCTGTTTTTCCACCATTTTCCCCCTGGAGTTCCTCTCCATAGGTGTGATTAGGGATATAAAGCTTTCAGAACATTCAGGATTCCCCCTTGCCTTTGTATATCCTTTTCCCTTCACCTTCAAACATCGTAATTTTAATCAGCTGTGAAAATAATCAGTTCTTGTCAACACATCTCAGACAGGGCTTTCTCTTAGGGCCTAAGCAGCCTCCAACTCCCTCAACTAAATAAAGCTAGTAATCTTTCTCTTAAATGAGAGTCTGCATGGACCATTCTTCCTAGGTAGGCTTTTGTAAATGCTGTACATTGTTCCCTGTTTATGTTGTGCCCTTCTTTTCTCCTTTACTGCTCAGCATTGCTGAGGGCAGGTTAGAATTTATTAAGTGTCTAGATATTTTTGGTAACCAGTCAGCACCTTTGCCATTTCATTAAACAGTCACTTACCTATGCCTATCACTGAAATCACAGAAAGATATGGGAAGGGGGAACAATAACAATGAATAACCTACATAATCCCAAATGGGAATGGAAATTTCTGCATTCACATTTTTTAAAAGCCTCTCAAAATGTAGCAATGATTGTTTCCCTGTGTTTCTATTGTGTATACAAGTTAACTTTAACTCTGCTCTCTACAAAAAAGAAAATCCTTCACACAGCTTTGGATTTCTCCTAAGGGGCATAATTTAAGCACAAGAAGGCACAAGGGACATAACAAGGGAGAGTGGGTAAAGTGCTATTTTTACAAAGCTTCAGTATTTAGTTTCTGCAGGCTGATGCCTTTCAGGTGCTCACTCACTTCAAGGCAGAAGTAGAGATGGCTCTCAGCAAAGTTCAGATCTTGATCCAAACCCAGACCTGAACGTCCCCAGAATTCAGCAGAATCCAGGGTTTTCATTCAGGCCCATCCCTAGCAGAAGAATGTGTACATACTGCACTGCTTTTGTGAGCAACTGCAAGCAAGTAACACATATTTTAAAATGGCAAAGCATTTTAAAAACCAACTTTTTACTGCATATAAAGCCTGAGGGATGTTTGCCAAAGGACAACAGAAAACGGCTGTAAAATGACTGAAGTTTCAACAAGCCATACCGGTTAAGTGTTTCTGATGCACTGCTCTGGCCAGCAATGCCTTTCCTATTTTCTGATTGCCGCCACACTTCCTTCACCATTTTCTGTACTCCCAGATAATCATTAATTCTACTGGCTTTGTACTTTTGATAGCAGGCCCAGTCTCTGGTATTTCATATGCAAATTAGTACAGGTACAACAACAGCAACACAATGCAAAAAGAAAATAAAGTTTAGTACTTCCAAGAGCTTTTGTATAATAGTGAATAGTCCTCCAGATGTACATTTTCTCTTACAGTAGCTAAGTTTTCTTCTCAGGAGCTTTCTGGGATTTGCGGTCGACCAACAGAAGCAGGACTTTAATGCATAAAAATAGATCATAATAAAACAGACTGTATTTATATCTAGGACATATACAGTGTACATATACAATTCTATATATCTCCCACTACACATGGTTAGTGGGACTCAAGTCAGCTGACCCTGGGTTAGAGAACTCAGGACATGAGCATCTGCACTGACTGTTAAAACTTTCTAACCCAGGCTCAAACCCGCATCCACATCGCAGTACACAGACCTGAGTCAAGCCAATCATATCTCAGGCTCCCTAGCATCTTCCTGAATGCTGCTGCTCTAGTCCTTTGCCCATGGTACACGGTGGGAAAATCTGACTGTCCACCCTGCACGTTACAGGAAGTTTGAACAGCTCACCAACATAGACAGCCAAGCTGTCATTTTGGTCTGCTTGCTCCCAGCTACTGGAGCCAGCAACACGGAGGAGGCACCTTTTGAAGAACTTCTCTTGTTTTCACTTTCACTCCTGTGTCAGTAAATGGGCAGAGCTTCTGTGTGACACTGGTGGACATTTCAGTGGCATTTTTTGACCAATTAAAGGCACCTAACTGAGCTTATGCTAGAGGAGGAGGAGGAGGCAGTGGAGGAAGAGGAGCAGGAGGACACAGACATGGCTGACTCTGCTTATGACACTTGCTACAGCTATGGATTCCCCCTACATAGACTGCAGGTTGCCACCCCAGCTGACCAGGTCACCATGCACCACTGTTGGCTCCATGCTCAGCATAGTACCCAGGACCAGGTTAAACTCCTTCTAAAACAGATATGATATCAGCGAGTTGCCTGAGGTGAGGTTCTGATCCCTGAAGCTGCTTAAACTGCTCCCTGCACTGGTCACCAGTTTCAACTTAATCACTATTTATTTACTGGTATGCGTGATCATTCCTGGTGCTCTTACTAAAATCTACTGTTTTGCTGGCTTCGTACCAGAAATTTGCCATAATCTGGGTGCTCCTGCAACCATGAACCGACATGCTTTGCAAAAGACTTCTTCTGGTCAGTCTCCATTGTAAACAAGGAAGGCTCTCTGGTGGTACGTTTGCAGTTTGGCAGTCAGAAGGCAATGGAAGGGGTCACAGTGACTCACTGAGCTGCTGCACTATACCAAAGGGTGTTGCTTCCATTTCCCTGAAGTTGGTTGCAATTCTTGGGAAAGAGGACACAGGAAGTTGGCCCATGGGCCCACTTTTGGCAGACCCCCTGTACCTGAGCCAGGGAGGCTGCAACTATACTGCAAAGCTATAGGGCTCCAACCCTGGGTCCCAGCTTGAATCAGGTTTGAACCCTCCACACCTGCAGGGTCCTAGGACCCTAAGTCTGAGCCTGAGAGATTTATGTGTAGACAGAAGGGGGAGTTGGGCTCAAGTCTGACTCTGAGTCCAGCCTTACATTGCAGTGTAGACATTCTCATAGAGTCTAGAAGAGAAAATGAAAGATGTTATTTCAAAGGGGGAAGAAAAAATGCCCAGCTTTTAAAATAGCGAAGATTCTGTTTTTTCATTATTTTCTACTTTTTTTCTTACATTATCTCAAGTGCCGCAACTTCCCTCATGAAAAGGAATCTCTCTCATCACCTGATCTGCATGCTGTGAGTAGAGATCCTATCAGAGCCATTGGATGCAGTAAACCAGCCATTGCTTGGTTCATTGTTAGATACACCTTACAGAGTATATTTCAAAAGTGGTACAAGAGGAGCTGCATTCAGAACACCACATTAATAATAACATGATTTGTGGGTATTACCATCCATGCACCTCTTTGAGAATTATCCCTAACTTGTTTATGAGTGAACAAACACTTGCCATTCCCATCTTTCCATCTCACAAAATGCAGCTGTCTCTTTAAGCCTTAGCATCACATTTGCCAATAACCACATGGGCTTTTGTGAAGACATAAGGGGTTCCATTCCTCTGGGGTCAGAGGCCTGCAGCTAGCTGGCTGGCTGGCTATTTAGCCCCACCTGCTGCTCCTGGGAAAAGACCTGCAAACTTAATTGGCTTATCCTCATAAAAGGAGAAGCAGGAAATAGAAGGGGATGGCAATACCTACCAGTGGCTTGAGCAACTGATGGGAGGAGTGGCTTCAAAAAACAGATGGCCAGAAGGGAGACAGTCATGTTATCACAAAGGCTAGGAGGGAAGGCAGGAACTTTTGGGTTGATGAACTTGTGGGGTAAGGGACAGAATCAGGGAAAGGAATGTAACCTGGACAAACTTTGAGGGGAGAAGCTATGAAGCTTTGGTCCTGATTTCATTAAGAAGGTTTGAAATAAAACCTACAGCAATTAGTATGGCTAGAAACTACCTTGGATTCTGTGAGAGGGCTCCAGGCAGAATTTCCCCAGGGAGGGAGCCGGCTCAATGGTCAGAAGCCCAGGCCTAGCTGGAAAAGGGTGTAGAGTTGCCAGGTGTCCAGTTTTTGACCAAAATGACAGGTCAAAAAGAGACCCTGGCAGCTTCGGCCAGCACTGCTTACCGGGCCATTTAAAGTCCAGTTGGCAGAGCAGCAGGGCTAAGGCAGGCTCCCTGCCTGCTGTGGCTCCACGCAGCTCCTGGAAGCAGCAGCATGTCCCCTGTCCGGCTCATACACATAGGGGCAGCAGGGGGCTCTACGCGCTGCCCCCACCACAAGCGTCAGCTCTGCAGCTCCCGTTGCCTGGGAGCTGCAGGGGCAGCACCTGCAGACAGGGGAGCATGCAGAGCTGCCTGACTGTGCCTCCACGTAGGAGCTGGAGTGGGGACATGCCACTGCTTCCAGGAGCTGCCTGAGATAAGCACGGCCCAGAGCCTGCGCCCCTGACCCCCTCCTGTGTCCCAACCCCCTGCCTGAGTCCTGATCCCACTCCCACCCTCCAACCCCTCATCCCCAGCCCCACCCCAGAGCCTGCACCCACAGCTGGAGCCCTCACCCCCCCCCAACACCCTACCCCAGCCCAGAGTCCCCTCCTGAACCCCTTGGCTCCACCCCTACAGCCCAGAGCCCCATCCTGCATCCCAATCCCCTCATCCCCAGCCCCCCCCCGGAGCCTGAACCCCCAGCTGGAGCCCTCACCCCCTCCCGCACCCCAACCCCCTAAGCCAGCCCAGTGAAAATGAGTGAGTGAGGGTAGAGAGAGTGCGCAACAAAGGGAAGGGGGTGGAGTGAGAGGGGGCAGTGCCTCGGAGGAGGGGCAGGGCATGGGTGTTCTTTTTGTGCAAGTAGAAAATTGGCAACCCTAAGAGGGTACTATAAGGTAGGCCCCAATCCTTTACAGGTTTAAGGAGAATCATACTGATATAGTGTCCTACAGTATGCTATATTGTAATATTTGTGAGTATAGTGCACTCTTCATGATGAGAAGCTGAGCAAAGCTGGTGTAAGTGTATGCTATTTTGGTAGCGTTCTCTGAAAGACTTCCATTTCTATGAGCAGGGCCTGTTAGACTGGCAGAACTGCTGGGGCTCAATGCATGAATGAGACAATGGTATTTGTAGGAGGGGCTGAGGTTTTTTAGGAACTGGGGAACCTTTTGGGAAAGGAGCAGCCCATGCAGGAAGGATGGCTCCATCTAAACCAAAATGGAACCAGGTGGCTGGCATGTAAAATGAAAAAGGTGATAGAGGAGCCTTTAAACTAAGGACTGGGGGAAAGCTGACCAGTGCAGAGGAGCATACCATTCAGACAGAAACATCCCTTATGGGAAGATTTATTAAAGGGGAGTCTCAATATCCTAGTGAAGTGAAGAGGACAGAAGTTGATAAAGTACAGGTAGGAACTGAAGAGAAACAATCTAATGAAAGAGTCCTATTCAATTACATCACATGAAGGCACACAACCGCATATTGACAGCATGCACAAGTGTTTATACACAAATGTTGTTAGCTTAAATACTAAGATGGGTGAACTTGGATGCCTCGTACTAAATGAGGATATTGATATAATAAATATGACAGAAACTTGGTGAACAATGATAATCAATGGGACATGATAATACCAGGGTACAAAATATATAGGAGTAACAGTGGGTTGTGCTGGTGTGGCAGTGGTGCTACAAGTAAAAGAAAGCATAGTCAAATATAGTAAAAATCTTAAATGAATCAAACTGTATCATAATCTCTATGAATAGAAATTCCATGCTTGAACAATAAGCGTATAGCACTAGGAACATGCTATGGACCACGTGACCAGGATGTTGATGGTGACTGTGAAATGCTCCGTGAGAGTACAGAGGCTACAAAAACAGAGCTCAATAATGGCGATTTCAAATATCCCCACATTGACTGGGAACATATTACCTCAAGATGGGATGCAGAGGTAAAATTTCTGGACTCCCATTAATGACTACTTCTTGGAGTAGCTAGTCCTAGAACCCACAAGGGAAGAGGCAATTCTTGATTTAGTCCTAAGTGAAGCACAGGATCTGGTCCAAGAGTTGAATATAGCTAAGCACTTCATAATAGTGACCATAATGTAATTAAATTTAGCAGCCAGATTGTGGGGAGGGGTGAAATACCAAAGAGACCCACCACTGTATTGTTTAACTTCAAAAATGGAAACTACTCAAAAATGAGGAAGCTAGTTAAATGGAAATTAAAAGGAACAGTCACAACGTGAAAAGCCTGCAAGCTGCATGGAAACATTTTTAAAAACACCATAACAGAGGCTCAAACTAAACACATACCCCAAACTTTAAAAAAAAATCCATTTCAAAACATAATTTCCAGTCTTAAGGGCTTTTAGAATCACATTCAAGATTTTTCTCCATTTGACAGTGAGAAGCAATGTGGTGACCAGATGAATGTCTTAGGAGCGGGTGATCTTTACGGCCTTGTTTACATCTGTGACTTTCAGGAAATCTCTCCTTGTTGCATGACTTCTGGAGATAGAAATGGTGGGTGCATTAATATAGACTATCCATTGTTTGGGGGGGGAGGGGCACAGTTTACCACCATTTTATCTAGTCCTGCTCATCCCCTTTGTGGAATCATTTCTTTCCTGTTGACAATTTTGCTAAATTGAGTTTGGGAGGCTCCCTCAAATCAAAAATTTCATTGAAAAACCTGTTTGACTACTTCTATTTAAATATGCTTCATTTTATATGTTCAAAAGCAAAGGGCAACACCTATATAAACAGAGGCACAGATATTATCAGAAAATCCAGCAGCAGTGCCTGATGCAAATGGTATTCCTTCATGTTGTATGTCAGCCTAGTGAGCTAACACAGCACCAATACACTACATGGGTTTAAGTGTGAGTCCTGGGTCCACTGATTTACTCCAATGTATCTTAATTATAAGAATCATCCAGGTGCCAAATACCTTTGTGCTGATTCAGTGATTTTTCTGGTAACACAGATGAGATATTCTGAGACTGAGGTGTCAGAAGAGGTGCCGAAACAAATTAATCATTTAAAAAACCATAAGTCAACAGGCCCAGACGGTACATTCAAAAGTTCTGAAGGAGCTTAAGTAAGAAGAAGCTGGCTTCTAACAAAAATATACAATCTCTCATTAAAAACAGCCACTGTTCGAGATGATGGGAAGGTAGCAAGTGCTGTATCTATATTTAACAAAGACTGTAGCCTTACATCCACACCTGGCAAACTGGTTGAAAGAATAATTAAGAACAAAATAAACAAAACACCAAGAAGATCATAATACGAAAGTTTTTCAGTTTCTGCAAAAGAAATCTGTGTGTCACTGATCTCTTAGAATTCTTTAAACATGGCTGACCATGTATTTAATTCAATAAAATAGTGGCTAAAGGAAAACTGGCTGACCTAACTTATTAGGTGTTCCAAAAGGCCTTTGACAAGTTCCCACATAAGAGGCTACTAAAGAAGCTAAGCAGTCAGGGGGTGAAGAGAGAAAGTAGTGTCACCAATCAAAAACTGACTATACAGAAAACAAAGAATTAAGTGGTCAGTTTTCAAAATGGCAAAATATTAACAGCAGGGTGCATCAAGATTCTGTACTACATCTCATGTTTAACATGTTAATTATGTGGAAAGGCATGTGAGTGAAATGCCAAAATCTGCAGATAACACAATTATTTAGGTTAGTCAGGATCAGCGTACACTGTGGGGAGCTTCAGAAAAGACCTAAACTAGCTAGGTAAATAGGAAAAAAATGCCAAATGAAGTTCTATATTGATAAATGCAAAGTAATGCACACTGGAGGGAAAACTGTAAACCAAACTTGGTTCCCAAACTTGTTCTGCTGCTTGTGCAGGGAAAGCCCCTGGTGAGCCGGGCCGGTTTGTTTACCTGCCGCATCCGCAGGTTCGGCCAATCGCGGCTCCCAGTGGCCACGGTTCACTGCTCCAGGCCAATGGGAGCCTCTGGAAGTGGCGCGTGCCGAGGGACGTACTGGCCGCTTCTTCCAGCAGCTCCCATTGGCCTGGAGCAGTGAACCGTGGCCACTGGGAGCCGCGATCGGCCGAACCTGCGGACGCGGCAGGTAAACAAACTGACCCAGCCCGCCAGGGGCTTTCCCTGCACAAGCGGCGGAACAAGTTTGGGAACCACTGCTGTAAACCAATCATACACTTCACAGGGTTCTAAATTAACCATGATATTGTAGGCAGGTCAATACATTGCAATCAAAAACAGAAAACTATGTTAAGTTACATAAGGAATGGTCTGGAGAATAATACAGAGAATGTTATGCCTTTATAAATCAATAGTGCAGCCTCATCTGAAATATCATGTGCAGTACAAGTGACCCCATCTTAAAAAGGATATTGCAGAATTAAAGGTGGTTTGGAGAAGGGCAATGATGATCAAGGGCCTACAAAACCCATGTGAAGAGAAGTTGAAAAGATTGGAATTGTTTACCTCCAAGTAATAATAATACCTAATTCCTACATAGCACTTTTCATCAGTAGATGAAGAAGAGGAGACATCATAATTTTTATATCTATAAAAAAGAAAATAAATGGATGGTCTAGAGAAGCTATATAAGGAACATAGAAGTTCCCTATCTCATAATACAAAAGTGTATATTCAATGAAGTTAAAAGATGACAAAGTCAAAAGTGATGAAAGGAATTACTTTCACATGATGTGTAATTAGACTGGGGAACTCATTACCACAAGATGTCATTGAGGCCAAAAACTTATCAAGATTCAAAGAGCAATTGAACATTTATATCAGAGGGGTAGCTGTGTTAGTCTGTATCCACAAAAACAAAAAGAAATCTGGTGGCACCTTAAAGACTAACAGATTTGGGCATAAGCTTTCGTGGGTAAAAAATCCCAATTCTTCAGATGCATGGAGTGAAAATTACAGATGCAGGCATAAATATACTGACACATGACGAGAAGGGAGTTACCTACAGGTGGAGAACCAGTGTTAACAAGACCAGTTCAGTCAGGTGGATGTGGTTCACTCCCAATAATTGATGAGGAGGTGTCAATACCAAGACAGGGAAAATTGCTTTTGTAGTGAGCCAGCCATTCCCAGTCCCTATTCAAGCCCAAATTAATGGTGTTACATTTGCAAATGAATTCTAGCTCTGCAGTTTCTCTTTGAAGTCTGTTTTTGAAGTTTTTTTGTTGAAGGATGGCTACTTTTAAACCTGTTATTGAATGTCCAGGGAGATTGAAGTGTTCTCCTACTGGCTTTTGTATGTTACCATTCCTGATGTCTGATTTGTGTCCATTTATTCTTTTATGTAGAGACTGTGGGGTTTGGCCAATGCACCTGGCAGAGGGGCATTGCTGGCACATTATGGCATATATCACATTAGTAGATGTGCAGGTGAATGAGCCCCTGATGGTGTGGCTCATGTGGCTGGGTCCTCTGATGGTGTTGCTAGAGTAGATATGGGGACAGAGTAGGCAACGGGGTTTGTTACAGGGATGGGTTCCAGGGTTAGTGTTTCTGTGATGTGGTATGTAGTTGCTGGTGAGTACTTTCTTCAGGTTGGGGGGGACTGTCTTTAAGCGAGGACTGGCCTGCCTCCCAAGGTCTGTGAGAGTGAAGGATCGTTTTCCAGGATAGGCTGTAGATTGTTGATGATGTGCTGGAGAGGTTTTAGCTGGGGGCTGTACATGATGGCCAGTGGTGTTCTGTTGTTTTCCTTGTTGGGCCTGTCCTGTGGTAGGTGACTTCTGGGTACCTGTCTCATTCTGTCAATCTGTTTCCTCACTTCCCCAGGTGGGTTTTGTAGTTTTAGGAATGCTTGATAAAGATCTTGTAGGTGCTTGTATGAGGGATTGGAATAAATTTGGTTGTATCTTAGGCCTTGGCTGAAGATAATTGATCGTGTGATGTGTCCTAGATGGAAGCTGGAGGCATGTAGATAAGTATAGCGGTCAGTAGGTTTGTGGTATAGGGTGGTGTTTATGTGACCATCACTTATTTGCACTGTTGTGTCCAGGAAGTGGATCCCTTGTGTGGACTGGTCCAGGCTGAGGTTGATGGGGTGGAAATTGTTGAAATCATGGTGGAATTCCTCAAGGGCCTCCTTCCCGTGGGTTCATATTGAAGATGTCATCAATGTAGCGTAAGTAGAGGAGGGGCGCTAGGGGATCAGAGCTGAGGAAGCGTTGTTCTAAGTCAGCCATAAAAATGTTGGCATACTGTGTGGCCATGCGGGTACCCATAGCAGTGTTGCTGACTTGAAAGTATAAGTTATCCTCAAATCTGAAATGGTTGTGGGTGAGGACAAAGTCACAAAGCTCAGCCACCCGGTGTGCCATGGCCTCATCAGGGATACTGTTCCTGATGGCTTGTAGTCTCCTCGTGTGGCATATTGGTATAAAGAGCTTCTACATCCATGGTGGCCAGGATGGTGTTTCCAGGAAGATCACCAATGCATTGTAGTTTCCTCAGGAAGTTGGTGGTGTCTCAAAGATAGCTCGGAGTGCTGGTAGCATAGGGTCTGAGGAGAGAGTCCAAATAGACAGGGGAGGAGGGTTAGCTCAGTGGTTTGAGCATTGGCCTGCTAAACCCAAGCTTGTGAGTTCAATCCTTGAGGGGGTCATTTAGGGATCTGGGGCAATGGTCCTGCTTTGAGCAGGGGGTTGGACTAGATGACCTCCTGAGGTCCAACCCTGATATTCTATGATTCTATGATAATCCTGCTGTACGAGTGCCAATGCCTGAGATGATGGGGCATCCAGGATTTCCAGTTTTATGGATCTTGGGTAGCAGACAGAATACCCCTGGTTGAGGCTCTAAAGGTGTGTCTGTGTAGGTTTGGTCCTGTGATATAGCAGGTTGTTTCTTGAGCAGATGGTCATGATGAACAGGTCAGATTATGAACAGGAGGCTGCCAGGCAACTCTCCAACACCACATTCTACAGGCCACTATCCTCCAATCCCACTGAGGAGTACCAAAAGAAACTATACCATTTGTTAAAGATTCTTGGGGCAGGGAATGTATATTTCTATGTACAGCACCTAGTGCCATGGGGCCCTGATTCTGATTCGTACTTTTGGGTACTACCACAATATAAAAAAGAATACGGTCAGATTGAATAGCCATTGTAAATCAGTGTGACTCCATTGACTTCATCAAAGAAAATAATGTAGCCTTAGATCAGAGGAGTATTTTATGAGAAAGTGATGTTTCAAACCAGCGGTGGAGTTAACAATTTTTTTTTTAAAGCAGACAAATGTGATTGTAAAACAAAAAATTGGGAGGAAGAGAGAGGGCCAGGTGCACTATCTGAAACTACTTTTCTTTTCTAAACTGACAAGATTTCAAGTTGACAGTGCCCCTTGTATAAAACCCATAACTGACTGTTTTGAGCGGTGGATGCTGGTGACCAATATACTTTACTGATTGCTGAGACGAATCATGAAGAACTGTCTCTTGTCTGACCATGAATTGTTGGTCTTAGAGGTTATCTGCAGAGCTTAATTTGTAATGAAAGAGGTGCTGGGGTTTAAGCAATTTTTAAAATTTCATAAGTGACATGCCATGCCCAGAGGTGCCGGGGCTATGAACTGCCAAGCCTAGAGGTTCTGGGGCTCAGCCCTCGCAAGCATTGGAACAAAATAAGCACTCATGATCTGCTGTCCTAAACTGAACCCAGCAATCACTTTAACTAAAGAGATAAGAGGAGACTATCCTCAGGCTAGTCTTAACAAATAAGCAGTTCTTGGTAAGAGGGGAAACTCTTATTTACAGACCCTTCAAGACTACTTTTGAGCTATTTCGGTTACAGCTTGTGAAGCAAACTCAGAAACAACTTAGGTCCAGAACTGTTTCTTGTCCCACTGCTTTGCCTTTACCGTGTAAAAGAAACGTGCACTATAAGTACCTTCATGCGCAGAAAATACTGGATACAAACAGGATCTTAGCTAGTGGAGACAGGCTTAACAAAAACCAATGCCTGGAAACTGAAACCAGAAAAATTCAAACTAGAAATAAGGCACACATTTTTAACAGCGAAAATGATTAACCACTGGAACAAATTACCATGGGAATGAGTGGATATTTTTTTTCATATCTGATGTCTCCAAATCAAGACTGGATGCCTTTCTGGATGATATACTTTTGTCAGACAAATTGGGCTCATTAAAAAGGTAACCAGCTGAAATTTAATGGCCTGTCATAGTCAGAAGATCAGACTAGATGATCTAATGGTCCCCTCTGGTCTTAAAAATCTTTCTCTTGCAAATTCATAGGAATAGATGAGGCCACCAATCTCTGAATCCCTTTGCACTGTTTATGTAAATAAATGGGGATGTAAGAAGTTGATGATCTTTAGATCTGGAGGACCAGTCCTTGTCACCAAGGCCCAAAACAAGAGACTAGAACTGTGAATCAGCTAAGAAATCAGCTCTACATTGTTTTTCCACATCTGTAGGTTCTCTTTTGTTGTTCCCATTGTACTAGATTTGGTGAGTTTTGTATATCCATGTAACATTATTTGGTGTTGGTGATTATTTATAAGAACTGGATCATGAGACTAGAAACAATGGCCCAGATCCTCAAAGGTATTTAGGCCCTGAAATTCCATTTATTTCCATGGAAGTTAGGAGCCTAAGTACCTTTGAGGATCTGGGTCAATTTCCCACCAGAAAACTAAGCAAAAGGAGAAGATTAGTTACACAAATATTCAGCTATCAAATCTTCAGATTTGCCCAGCGTTCTGTTTTATTAGTCTGTTAATGCCTACCTTCTCTCATTGCTGTTTGTGCAATTGTGCTTGCAAATCTGAACCATTTAATTTCTCTTTGAGTGAATCAAGCATAAATGGCTTTAGAAAATCAGCAGGCTTTTAAGCCCCCTCTCTCACCCCCCCCCCCAAAAGCTCCTTTCAAAGATGATGGACCTGATTCTCCATTCTCCAGCAACATTTACTTCAGCAGAGTTACTCTTGATTTACACCAGTATGAGAAGAAAATCAATTCTTTTAATTCCAAAACATAGCTAATAACACTTAGTTAATAGCAATTGATTCAACTACCAGTTTGAGCTGTTAGTGTATAGTCAGCAACTCCTGTCTTCAGGGAGTTTGTAACTTGCACTATAAAATCTGCTCTTAGAAGCAAATTGGTGTGCAAGCTCCAGCCATGGGGATTATTTTCAATTTGCTTTTAAATTATCAGTTTGGCCATTTTAAAAATAGAATGTCAAATACATTCTCGTTTAGATGAGCTAAACGTATGTGCTAAATGCCCAAACAACAAAAAGATTAATTACATAACTAATTTTAAGCTAGTTTTTACAGTTTTCATTCCAGCTCCACTGAAGTTCTGCCAGCCACTTTCTGCTCTTCTGTGACAACAGCATATAGCCTGCCATAATATCACAGCTACCCTGGCACCCTGCCAGGCTAAGGAGTCAGTGTATTATGGCTCAGCTCACTGCCATATTTTTATCATACAGAATGATCTTGAATGCTTTTTAAAAAATAAAATTTCTATTAGCCCGAGTGAGCAAACTACCACAAGCTGCACATCAGGTATCATTAAATTATCCCTAAATGGTGAGGCTGGTCACCCATGCGCTTATTTTAGGCATGTAGTTCACTTTGAAAATTTGAGTGTAAGGCTTACATGGTGTTATGGAGTCTCAGGCCAGTAGTACATCAATTAATATGGATGGTAGTAGTTTTGTGGGTTTTTTGTAAAAACATAACACTGAATGCTAATTGTTCTTAAGTGTTACTATTTATGATTTAAGTACCACCAATGTGCTGAGCACTATGCAAGACACATGAGACAGCTCCTGCCCCAAAGAGCTTATATTTTAAAACCCACTTCTTTGGGTTGGTTCCTTGATATGCAAGGGCTTGGTGATCTTTAGTCAGAGTGAACCTATTTTCCAATAACTACTTTTCAATGGTTATTCAGGCACTTGTGAATCACTGGGGATGTTAACGTAGGGTGGTAAGAGAAGGTGCAAGACACTTGCAGGAAACAAGAGAGAGTCTAAAAGGGTGTGATATTTTTAGCTAGTACAAACAGACCTATAATCTATTAAACATTAACTTCTTTCAGTTGTGGTCTTAAAAGACCACAAACTCAGTTGTGCAAAACAGAGTATTTTCCACTCCAAAGGCCTCTGCCAAACTCATCAAAATCATGAAAAACTACAAGTCTATAAATCTCTCACCAGCACCTGAAACTTACCCAAAGCATGACACAGGGTAAATTGAAACTCAGCCCAGACATACCAACATGTTCCATTACAAAAGTTTTATATACAGCTCTTTTCCCATTTAATTACTTGTTCTGAGGATCCCTTCCTAGTATGTGCAGAGTCTGGGACAAAGCAGTCCTACCCTCATAATACAGCGGTAAACCAGAGCGTATAAATAATTATATTTGTGTTAGTGTAGTCCCTAGGAGCCCTAGTCATAGACCAGGACCCTATTTTACAGTGCTAGACACAACACAAAAAGATGGTCTCTATCCCTGCATTGCATTAGCTTCATATTTCTGGTGCTAGCTGGTGACTGCTCAAAGTAACAATGCTGTACATTATTTACATTAAGAAAGAGCCTTAGAGGACCTGCACAGGATTAGGTCCCCATTGTGCTAAGTGCTGTACAAACACAAGTTAGAGACAGTCCCTGAAGAGCTTACAGTCTAAGAAGAGATGTAGCATGTGAGTGTAAAACAATCCGAATGGAGAGGGGGAAACAGGGAAACACTCATGTAACATTCTTACTGCTATCACTATACCAAAGGATAGCCACAGCATAGCTAATGGAAAAGATTGAGAATGAGGAGCAAGGGATGAGACAGGTGAAGAAAGGAGAACAGAACAGATGTAAACAGTAAGGAAAAACAGTGCAGGAGAGAGCAAAAGGAGCAGTTGAGATAGGAAAAATAGGTGAACCTACTGTGGTGGGGAAGGCAAGGGAAGTATGGAGAGCAGGAGGGACACAGAAAGAGACAGTAAAAGTGTTTGCTGGGAGATTATGGGGGACAAGAGGAAAAAGTGACTGACTAGGAAAGTCAACAGGGATCAAAGGGACAGAAAATGGGATGGGAACAGAAACACAGAGGGAAGAGGGAGGGCAGGGTAAAGTAAAAGGTGCATTGTAGTAAGAGAACTGACAGTAACAGGGCACACATGAAGTGGGGAAAAGAGATAGACTGGGGAAGCAGGGGGAGTAGAGTGGGGAGAAAACTGAAGAAAACAGAATGGAGGCAGAAGGGAGAGGGGTTAAAAAAAAGCGTGGGGAGAGGTAGAGACAGAGAGAAGTACATAGAGAAAAGCATTGTGCCAGAGTGAGAACATCTTACTGGTCAGAAGGAAACATCTGAATACCCAGGAGCATCAGCTACAGTTGATTCACCTGGCCTAAAATGGGAATATATATAACTCTTTTAAAAAATTACAGGAAAATAGAGAGAATGGCAGGAATCAGTTGTGCTATGGTGCTGCTGATGTTTTCAAAGGAGCCGGATGGACAGGGCTGTAAATGTGGGGATTATGAAGGAATGCTATGAATATGCATCTTTCAATTTAACCATGCAACAGGCAGAACCACTGCACTCTACAATGCATTTTCAAAGCATCTTTTTAGCCTCCTCCCTGAAAGAGTAAACCAGTCTGTCCTGCTCCTTTGAATTGTTCCCATAACCATCGCTAATTAACAGAAGAGGATGTCAGGATGTGTGTCCTGCCAGGTTGGTTGTTTTTAATCTGCACGACTTCCCTGCCAACAAAATTCACCACCAGATTTCTTGCTAGCCCCACCCACTGCCCTAGCATTAGAGATTCAGAGGAGAGGAAACACATGACCCAATTCCATGCTCACACCCAGCAACAGGTTGGAGTCCTGCCCTTGCTTGGCTTCCCATAGGTCCTAAGGCAGGCCTTGGTACAATGCTGAGTTAATACATGGTTTTATGTCTGTGTCCAGTGAAGATGCTGTTTCTATGGGTACATCTACACTACAAATGATAGTGTGATTGAAGTACAGGTAGGCATAACATGGGTAACTATGGCAGTGAAGATGCAGCAACACAGACCCCAAGTCTGTATGCAGAGTCACCTGTGGGCTTGTACTGGGGCAGCTAAGCCATGCTGCTTTGTCCCCACTACCACTGTTATCTGTGCCAGCTAGATTAACACTAGCACAGATATGCCTAACCATACTACAATCTCACCTTCATTCGCAATGTAGACATAACCTGTGTCTAACCTCTTTGTGGTAGCGAGTGTCCTTTCGTTGTGTGTACAGTGCCTAGCACAATGTGGCCTTCATTCCCAACTAGGACCTCTAGAGGTTACCACAATAATAAATAAGGAGAAAGTGCTTGTGTTTGGCATGTCTATACAACAGGTTAGTGTGTGTGATTTGATTGGGCTAATTAGTTGATCTCTTCAGAGCATCTTAAAAATCTCTCTCCATTCTCTGGTTTGAGCTTGGCGCTCTGTACAGGTGGAGGTTTGCATGTCCCCCTACTGTTTGACGCTGTTAACTTTCGGGGTTATGTGTGAGCATGTTAAGGATTTGCTCAATCACCAGAATCCTAGTATTATTCCCTGTGTGGAGCACAGCCTCAAGGGATAAACTAGAGTGGATGTGCCAATACCTGAAAGAGGAGTTAAGGCCAAAATCCTTCTGCTGGGCAGCGTAAAGCCTCTTTGTCTAAATCTTGGTGTTTCTGTGTAAACTCCTCACACTGGATTATAGCACTACCTGAAATGATGCAGATTAGGTCTCTTGCTGCCCTAAAGTCACACATGTTGAATTTAAAATACCAACAGAGAAGTCCAGATCTGAAAAGTGGTTTATTTCAATTATTTTACACCCTTTGGAATATAGGCCTGATTCGACAAACTGCTTAACTTAAACCCATGCTTAAATCCTGTTGATTTCAATTACAAATGTATTGACTTGTACTTTACTCCCAACATGTTCCTTAAGGTCAAAGGCCGCTATGCTCAAACTATTTCCGTAATTCATTCTTTCCACAGAAGCAGCTTCCCAGTCTGGTTCTGCAGCTCCTCCCACCAGCATTCCTTTCCTTCTCCCTCACACCTGCCAACCAGCACACCACTCCTCTGCTATGCACAGGTAGCTTTCCTACCTTGGCCAGCACAGCTGCAGCTCCAAAAGGTATGTCTACACAGCAAGTAGACACTCATGCTAAGGGGCTATTTAATTGCAATGTAGACATTCAAGCTCTGGCTGGAACCCTGGCTCTAGGAGCCTGTGAGCTCGGGCTGCAGCCCCAGCCTGAATGTCTACACTGCAATTAAACAGCCCTTTGGCCCAAGCCCCATGACTGAGCCTGAGCCAGCAGGCATGGGCCAGCCATAGGTATCTAATTGCAGTGTAAACATACCCTAAGGGTGCATTAGCCAGACAGTTCTGAAGGTGCAACTATCATATTTGGATAGTGGGCCTAGGGGCTCATTCACTTGGTATCTTCATATTCTAAAATAAGAAAAATCTACTTCCATTGCAAACTATAGAGTTACTGGTGCAGAAGATCACTATGTTCAACCAATTACTCTGATGCTAAAACTGTGAAAGGATCACCAAAAACAAAAAAACTGGACTTGCAGTGGAGCCCCACCCATCTATTAAGGGCTTGTCTCCCAAACAGTCTGGGCTTTTGCTGACTCCCCTCCCAAGGTCTGGTCATCCCTTTTGGGAGGGCAGATCCAGCTGCCAAGCTAGTTCCATCTCCAGGCTGCAACCAGGCCTCTCTGCCATCAAGAGAAGCAGTGCTCTACCTTTCTTCCTGGTCAATCTCAAACTGAGCTAGTTCTTCTTCTTTTAGCTCTCCTCCCCACACCTGACATTGGCTGCAGGTGTAGCAGGGAGGGGATCACTGGGGTAGACAGGCTTTCCTTAACCCTCTTGTTGTCAGTGTGGGGCCTCACTTCCCCTCCACCCTGAGAAAAAATAATCTGCAGTTTTGGGAACACTTCCAGCCCTGTGCTGGACACAGAATGAGAAGGACAGGAGAGTCAGGTACCACCTCATGATTTGGGGCTTGGCATCCTTCATAGCATAGCACCATCAATGTGGGGCATGATCTGTAACCAGGGTTAATTTATTACCAAGGAAGTAACATCTGAATTCCTCCATGGCCCATTATACTGGCTAAGTCCTTTTTTTTCTTTCAATCACAGAACAGTCCTTTTCACTTGGGAACAATTTTTGACTGAGGTAGAGGACAGCATGTTCGTCGCCATTGATCATCTGGAAAAAGCTGGTCCCTACTCCTATATCAGAGGCATCAGTCTGCAGGAGACATTTCTTGGATAAATCAGGCTCTCTGCCAATGAGAGCCTTCAGAATCTGAAAGGTTTTCTCACAGGCTTCCGTCCAGTGAATCATTTTGGGCTACTGTCTTTGAGCAGATCAGTGAGAGGGACTGCAATAGATGAGTATCCCAGTACAAACAAATGTAGTATCCCACCAGTCCCAGAAACCTCCACATCTGCTTCTGTGAAGTGGCAGTGGGGCAGTCCTTCAAGCCTGGACTTTGTCCACTAGAGGTTGCACCTGGCTCTTCCCCAAGGTATACCCCAGGTAGGTCATCTCATCTTTGCTTATGCAGCATTTGGTGAGGTTTGTTGTTAATTTGGCCTCTTCAAGCAACCAAAGTATAGCAGCTCCCTGCTTCAGCTGGTCCTCCCAGCTCTGGCTATAGATCTTGACATGACATGCTATAAGTGGAGGCATAACTACTATTGGTCCGTTAGAGCTTGAAATGTTGCTGGAGCCCTGTGTAATCCAAATAACTGATAGAGGATGAAACAGGTGGCAAAGGCCATTTTTTCTCTAGACTCTGGCATGAGTAGAATTTGCCTGTACTCTTTGGTGGTAATATATTTGGCCATGCCCAGCTGATCCAGTAGCTCGTCAATGTGCAGCCTGGAATGCACATCAAATTTTGATGAGGCATTGACTTTTCTGAAGCAGATGCAAAGTCAGGTGGTCTTATCCAGTTTAGGGACCAACATAATTGGACTTCATCAGTCACTATAGGATTCCTCAATTACCCCAGTGTCCAGCATAGATTGTAATTCTTGCTTCATAGCCTTCGTCATCTTCAGGGGAGTACCCACTGGTTTTCCCAGAGTCCAGGCTCAGTCTGGATATTGTGGGAAGTAAGATGGCTACCCAGGCTGGGTAGAAAATAGTGTTTAGAAGGCAACAATCAGCTGTTGGTCTTGGAACCTCTGCTCTGGCTTGAAACTGTCCCCAACACAGACCCTCCTGGGGACTAAGACGTTGGACATCTGTGGCCCTAACTCCAGTTCCAAAGGCCAGAGAGCAATAAATAGACCCTCCAGCCCCTACCACAGCTTTAAAAAATTGACATGGTAAACTTGTTTGTCTTTCCTTTTGTCTGGCTGCCTGATTTCATGATTCACTGGCGCCACCTAGCAGATAATCTCATAAGGACTCTGCCAATGGTCCAATGATTTTGACTATGAGCTAGGAAGCAACAAGAATACTTAATTCCAGACTTGAAACACTTAAGGCGGGCCCCTTTATTATACATCATTTCTTAGGTGTTCTGTGCATTTAGGAGATTCTACCTGTCAAAGGTGCATAAAGCCTCTTCTCTCCTGAAGGGTGAGGATGTACTGCACCACACTGTCAGTTCCTCCATATTTTTTGTATTAAGACCAGAATCCCCCATTGTTGTCTCCCATACAGCACTTCGGGGAGAAGCTTGTAGATAACTTCAGCACCTCCTGCACCGAAGATGGGAAGTAGTTGGTCCCAGTGACAGGTATGTGTGACAACTATTGTTTTTAACAAGACTTTTAGAGTCCGATCGAAATGTTCTACCAACCTGTTCAGCTTGGGGATGGTAGACAGAGATTCAGAGGGACTTAATCTCAGTAGTCAACACAGTTCTCATAGCTCAGTTGCAGTAGCTTTGGCTTTCATGGAACATAATGATACAGCCTCGGGATATCTGGTAGTGTAATCCACGATTACCAAGATATATCAATACCTGGCCATACACTTCTTGAGTGGCCTGACCACATCCATTCCAACCCTCAAGTGGTATGTCACCCCATGGGAGATGAACCAGTGGTGCCTTCAACACTCTTCAGGGTGCTGTTAGTTGAGGCTCCAAGAGGCACAGAAGTTCAAAACCTCCTTCAATCACATCCAGAAAAAATGGTCAGAATCCAAGCTAGGGTTTTGTTCCTTGCCCAGGTGCCCAGCAAATGGTATGGCATGGGCCAAACACAATATTTCTCTATGGTAAGGTCAGGGAACCAGGAGCTGGGTTTGGACCTCCCCTGTTTGGCAGTCTTTCTCTAAACAGTACCACCACTTGCCCTGAATTTCAAAATAGGGGAGTACCTCAGCTTGATGGCTGTCCACTCTCTCCCCATTAACAACATTGCACAGACCCAGCTCAAGGTCTCATCTTTCTTTTGCTCTTCAGTTGGAGAACCTAGCCAAGATTTTCAATTAGGGCATGGGGGTGATCCTCAACAATGGATGGGACTGGGGTTCTAAAGATGCATCTAGCTGCTTAGAACTCCATTCTTCCAGCTTGGCAATGTCTCCTACACTTGAAACTTCCCAAGCAGTCAGCTGAGAGAACCCAGGTGGTGGGGCTTCATATTCTAGGAGAATCACAAGAACTCTCTCAGAAGGTCCCCAAAATATTCCTAGCCTTAGCCAATGATGACTCGGTAGGCAAGAGATGCAGCCAGGCTGACCATAAGGGGTCTCGTATGTTCCCCCACAGTGAGCTGAATTTGGGTGTGAGAATATGGCTTTACATCCCTTTGCCCACACTTTAAGTAGATGGTGCCCCAGGGTGGTCCTGGAGTTGGTACCATGGAGTCTCTTACATGGGTTTGGCTACACCTTGAGTCCACAAGGCCCGTTACTTCTATCCCATTTACTTTGACTAGAGTGGTTAGTTTAATTGCTCCAGGCCATCATGCTCGAGCATTGGCAGTCCAGACTTGCCCATAACTGCATTCCACAAATGGGTTCATAAAAAAAAACCATCCTGTACCTGGTTGTTGGTATTGGAACCTCCCCTCAACCTCTGGATAGACCTTCTCCATGGGTCCTCCTTGTTCCTGACCCCAGGGCTGCCCCTTTTTGAGACCAGGGTGAGTCGGAGGATTATCAACCAGGGACCCAGCCAAGCTGCTCCAGTTCTTTGGTCCAAGTTGTCCATGATCTCCCTGGATCTCAAAAATCCTGGTGAGGAAGGACCCAGGTGGGGCTCCTCAGAGCACTAGTTATTCAGGCACTTGTGAATCACTGGGGATGTTAATGTAGGGTGGTAAGAGAAGGTGCACGACACTTGCATCTTTAGGAATACTGGACTCTTTGAAAAGATGCAAGCAGGAAATTTTCCCCAGACCTGCACAGTCACATAGGTGGGGATGATTCTCAGAGACCTCATCTAGCCTCTGCTTCATTGGCTCATGAAGCCATACACTGGGCAACTGGACAGCAACAGGGAAAGATTTAGGTTTAGTCTACACTACAAAGTTTTGCTCGTATAGCTATGAGAAGTGTGAAAAAAATCAACCCTCTTAACTGACATAGCTGTCTCCCAACCCCCCCCCCCCCCCACTTCCCCTACGTAGCCACAACTATGCTGACTGAAAAGTGCTTCTGTCATCTTAGCTAATAACTTTTGGGGAGGTGGTATGTTACTATGTTGCCAGAAGAACTCCTTCTGTCAGCATATGCTGTCTCCATTAGGAGGGATTGCCAGTATAGCTACCAGCAAACCCTTCCTAGTGTAGGTAAGGCCATAGTCTGATGCAGTGGGGTGTGCAGAAGGGATTTAACACAGGCTGACACAGCCTTTGGATAAACTTAATATTTGCAGTTTGTGATGCTTTTTGCAAGCTTGGCTTTCTGCTCTAATAGGAACTGCAGATCAGTATGGCAATGATTTTCTCAAGCGAAAACTACCCTGGAAACTTTTGCCAGTATCTATTTGGGGTGTGATTTCTTGCTTTTTTGTAACATTTCATTGCTGGCAAATGCCCTAGTGTAGATGGTTATACCAGCATAAAAGTGCCTTTGCCAACAGAGTTTATTTCCCTTGGGGAAGCAGAATAAACTATCCTGGCAAAAGCACTTTGCATTTACACAGGGAGGCTTTTCCAGTATAGCTATCGCAGGAAAACTTTCAAGTATAGCCTATGCCTCAGATGCAAAGGGAAGATGAACATGGGCAATGAGTGAACCCCTGCTTTGGGGAAGCTAGCCCACTGACTGCATCCATTCCACCTGAGCCACCGCCCACCCCTGCATGCCGGAGCCCCAACCCTGCCCCCCGTAACAGGAGGAGCCCTAAGGGCGCCCCCCTCCAGAGTACCAGCCATGCAGAGCCAAGCCGCCCCCACCCCCAAGCCAGTCATGCCAGGTCAACCTGCCCCCAGGGCTGGCCCACAACTTTTTGGCACCTGAGGCAGGGAGCTCAAATGACGCCCCCATGCCCCTTCGCTGCCAAAACTTTGAAAGGCCTCAATTCTGCCTTCTTCCTGTTCTACTCCTCTCATGGTACTGCTCTGCTACCTACTCCAATAAAGGAGAACTAACAACTTAAAATGCCTTGTTCAAAAATTTTAAGTAACACTTAACTTTCAAATGCTTGAACAGCAAATGTAACTTTTCTTGTCTGCATAGTAAACACTGGCATTTTTATCTGCTTGAATAATCAAAGTAGTACTTTCCGTGTCTTCTTGGCTGCAAAGATTTGAACTGATTCCTGAAGGTCCACAGACTGGGCCAGCTCATACTCTATTGAGATGGTTGCAAGGCCTACCAGCCTCTCCTGTGTCATTGTGGAGTGTAGATGAGTTTTTATTAACTTCAGCTTGGAGAAATTGCGTTCTCCACTGGCAACTGTTACAGGAAGTGTTAGAAGAATGCGCAGAGCAACAAAAGCATTTGGAAAGAGGGTGGTCATCTTATTTGTGCACATATATTCCAAAACAGCCTTTGGAGTTGATCCTGCTGAAATGTATCTTGAAAGGGCTTTCAGTTCATCACCTAAATCATTCGCATCAATATCGCACATGTCATCATGTGTCAACACTGTCTCTAGTGCCCTGCATTGCTGGTGTAGGTCTTCTTCAGGTATAGTGAAGGAGTTTGGGAATATCATAAAACATCCCAAATATACTGCTGTGTTCCTTGAGCTGCATGAAACGTTCTTCAACTGACTGTATTGCACAGTCTAGCACCTGGTTAAAGAATTCAACTTTGAATTGTTGTTTGGGGTCTCTTATGGGATTATCCCATACCTCATAATCAAAATGTTGTCTTCTTTGGTGACTCTTGTGTTCCTGAATGGGTGGGAAAATAGCTTCAATGTGAAGTTCCTCTGCCAATTTCTGTGCACTCTTCAGAACGTTTTGAAATCCCTCATCTGACCGGTAAGACTGTAGGTATGACTTTGCTTTGCCCAGTTGTTCCATTGCTCCAGATATATCAAGGTCAACACCTTGGAGTCCCTTGCTTACAACACTTATTTCAAACAGTATGTCATGCCACAACACTAAGCCACACAGAAATTTGAAGTTATGTATGTTTCTGGTGATTCCATTTCCCTCTGCCACTGTTCTCCCACGAACAGTTCCTGTCATAGCATTATCCTCCATAATGGCAACTATGGCATCATCTATCTTCCCAATTTGGTGTTTGATAGGCTTTATGGCCTCCACTCGATTTTCCCATCGTATGGCACTAAGTGGTTTCAGTGTCAGAGAGGATGTTCCCAGATGTTGCTTCAAAATTTGCCATCGATGAGTTGATGAAGAGAAAAATACATAGATGCTTTGAATTACATTAAAAAATTCAGCAGCTTCACTACAAGCTAATGCTGCATCACTGACCACCAAGCTCAATGAATGAGAACTGCATGGGACAAAAAAAGCTCGAGGGTTGAAGTCTCGGATCCGTATCTGCACTCCTATGTTCTTTCCTCTCATGTTGGCACCATTATCATAGCCCTGACCTCTCATATCAGCTATCGCAATTCCCGTATCTTCCAGCTTTTTAAGAAGCACATCTGTCATACCAGCTCCTGTAGTATCATCAATGTCAATACATTCTAGAAAATGTTCTCTGACAGTCACCATTGCAGGGACATTTTCATTAGGTTCTGTTGTTGGTACAAAATGCACCATTAAAGTCATTTGTGCAGTATGGCTGATGTCAGGTGTGCCATCCAGAATAACAGAGTAATATCTTGCTGACTTCAGATCTGCCACAAACTTCTGTTTGACTTTTGTTGCCAGTAACTGTATGATATCATTTTGAATGGTTTTTCCAAGGTAGTGGTGTGTGTACATTTCTTGCGTGGTGACTATTCTTAGATGCTCCTGGAGAACAGCATCAAACTCAGCCATCAGCTCCACAATTTTAAGGAAGTTTCCATTGTTTGGCACATACAACTGATCTGAAGTGCCACACAGTGCTAGGTTTTGGGTAGCAAGCATTCTCACAATGGCAATGAGCCTTTTCAGAACATTTTGCCAGTAAAGAGACTCTGATGCAATCTTCTCTTATGCTGATCATCTATGGTGGCCTTTAACCTTAGTCTCATCTCAAGCTCTTTCCACCTATGGAATGCTCTCTGGTGATTTGCTGCCTTCTCATGGCATGCCAGATTTCTAGCCAGATTTTTCCAGTCCTTTGTTCCTGTAGAACCCAATGTGGCTGGAACATTAGACTGGAAGAGTTTGCACCAAAAACAGTGTGCAGCATTCTGGGTTTTTGAGTACACAAGCCATGGCCTCTCCACTTAGTCACCATTGGGGATTTCATGCCAGTAATGTGTTGGATGGAAACTTCTATTTTCATCGTCTTTGGGGAACATGAAGTTTTTCACTTGCTGTGGCCCATGCAGTACAAGGAAGTCCCTCAGGCTACTGCTCAAGTGGGTCCACAGTCCTGGATCATCTAGACTTAAGGAACTAAACTCAGCAGCAGCGGTTTCTTGCGCCTCCACCACATTCTTCACTGATCTACACTTTTCTTCAGGAATGTGCATAATTACATCCATTTGAGATGGAGATATGGATGTTGCAGTAGCTGCCAGGTCACCTGCACTCTAACTGGAAGATCAGGCATGTCCTCACCACTCACATCCTCACTGGGGCTGGAAGGCTCACCGTGAACATTTGTGTCTATGTATCTCAGGAGAGCTCTTTCCTGCTTACATAGAAAAGCTTACTTTGCTTTCTTTCTTTTTCTGAATGCTGCCCCAGACGGGCGTTTTCTTCGCTCACTCATGACTGCTGTTCTGTGCCAGTTATAGTGGCTCTCAACACTTTCAATTGAAGGGGACAAATAAGCAGGCTGGTAGCAGGGCCTGAGTGAGGGAAGATATCAGAGTCTTAAAGGGCCTAACTGGCTCCTACTACTTCAGTTGACTGCCTGTTCTCCTCAAGTGGGTTCAGGGAAGCAGCAGGAAACAGGAAGCTCCCTGAGAAGCTGGTGGTAATCAGTCCAGGCTTCTGGGGGTGCTAGAGAGGTACATAAGAGGCTCCTCCTCCTCCTCTCTCTCCCTGCAACTCCTGCTGCTTTCTGTTATTCCCTCTCACCTTTTCTCCTCCCTGCCTGTTATGTCTCTTGTGCCCTCCTTCCTCCAGCACAGCACTCCACCATCTCTGTGCATCTAGAGCAGAGAGAATACATATGGACCAGCAGCAGACACAATTTTCTGAACTCTGGGTCCTAGTGGCGTCCCCTCACAGTCTGGCATCTGAAGCGGCCGCCTCAGTTCACCTCATGGTAAGGCCAGCCCTGTCTGCCCCCCAGACAGGTTGAGCGCCAGGCCGAGCGGCCTCCCGGACACGCCGAGCTGCCCCCTGGATGGGCTGAGCTGGGCCAAGTCGCTGGCCACGCCAAGCCGAGCCACCTCCCAAACATTTCCGATAAGGCCAGGCCAAGCCGCTGCCCACCTCGTCCCTTCCCCTGAGCGCTGTGCCAAGCCACACTGTGCTGGGCCGAGCTACCGGTCAGGTGTGCCCAGCCAGCCTCCTCCCACGTCTGGCCAGCCCCAACACATGGCCGAGCGAGCCACCAGGCCTCACTCCCACACCAGATCCTCCCGCCCACTGCTGGTTCACCACATTCCTTCCTCACTCCCCCACCCCTGAGGAGGAGGGACGCAGCTAGACGCAGCAGACAGACAACAGCAGACGGTGGGGGCTTCGGAGAAGGGGCAGGGCCACTGCGTCCCAGGTGTCTGGTGGCGCGGCGGCGGCAGCTGTGCCAGGGAAGGCTTAGCCCCTGGCCTATTATACCTGCTGCCCATGAAGATGAAGCTTGCATCACCACCAAACAGATCTTCCAAAGAGAATAGGGAGCACTGGTATGATTCCTGGAATGCCTTATGCAGCCTTGCCAGCTGCAAGATATTGCTGTGGTGTGCAGCTATGTATGAGAGGACTAGCAGTGTTCCTGCTGGAGGGATGCTCATGCATTCTCTTTGGTGCAGCACAAGAAAAAGAAAAATACAATCTGATTAGAAATTTAAGACCCAGCCAGAACAAAGGCTCTGATGACTCAGAGCAGTGTGGGCTCATATCCTGAGTCACTAGCCGTGGGAGATAACAACCTGGTGTCTGGGATCTGGAACTGGGAGTGGAGAAACGAAGACATTTTAACGTAACATAGTGCACCATGTATTTTCAATCTAAGAATATAGTTTCTTTAAACAAATCACATACCAGGTAGCTGCATTAAACTTCAGCATGGTATTAGAGGAGGGAAGTTTGTTGTTTCTGGCTGAACAAATGAAAGTGGTGTTTCTGATCTGAATCCTCTGCGGTACTGTTTATAGCAGAGGTAGGCAAACTACGGCCCATGGGACAGTCCTGTCCGGCCCCTGAGCTCCCGGCCAGGGAGGCTAGCCCCCGGCCCCTCCCCTGCTGTCCTTCTCCCTGACACCCCCCCCCCCCGGCAGCCTCAGCTCGCCGTGCCGCCAGCTGCCTGGACCTCCGCTCCTGCTGGGCAGTGCGCAGCGGCGTGGCTGCAAGCTCCTGCCGCTCTGAGCGGCATGGTGAGTGCGGGGAGTTGGATAAGGGGCAGGGGGCTCCGGGGGACAGTCAGGGGATGGGGAGCAGGGGGGTTTGGATAGGGGGTGGGAGGGGGCGGATAGGGGGCATGGGGACAGGCTCTTTGGGGAGGCACAGCCTTCCCTACCCGGCCTTCCATACAGTTTCGCAACCCCAATGTGGCCCTCGGGCCAAAAAGTTTGCCCACCCCGGGTTTATAGCCTTCTGCTGAAAGACTGACTTACTGTTGCATTTACTAATATTAATCCAATTTCAAGTGAAACTAAGTCCAAAAATATCTTCTCAACAGCAACAGTACAGCAGGATGACTAGATTACAGCATTGCTCATGTAAATTCAGCAACAGAATTTCTTTCCCACTTTCTTAGAAATTTAGGGAAATAAGAATACTTAGCAGATGGGAAGGAGATTCTGAAGTATAATAAAAAGAAGGAAGCACAGAAGTAGATGAACAACCAGAGGAGAAAGATGGGAGATGGAAAATGAGTGAAGAATAGCAGAAAAATAGAAGAGAGAGAGAGGGGTGGTGAAGATTTTTGAGAAGAGGAGATTAAGAAAGATAAAGGAAAGCAATAGGATAGAGATTAGTTCATTAACTGCCGTACTGAAGGCAGAGTTTTATGGTTGCTTGAGTTGATCAGCTCTTTGGATAATGCTGTGAAATTCTTTCCATGGCATTGCTAATAATAAAGCTGTTTCAAAATCGATTACCTTTAAAATGTGAACTGAATAACTCATATTTTCCATTCAGGATAAATGGAAAACTGATTTGCATTCTCTTTCTCTGGAAATTAATACTATGTCCATTGTTCAAGTACAAAAGAATCTTTCTAGTGTCAGGATATAGTTCATACATAGGACCCAGACTATTTAAGAGTGAGGTATGTGTCCAAAGAGTGAGTAGGTTGGTCATCTCTGTCCACAGAGCTATATGGGTTCTTGTTCCTGGATGTGAAGACATTTATTTCAGGTGCTGAAACCATGTACATATTCTAGGTTCATGCCCATGTAAGTAGGGTCTGGATGAAGGCTTCCCTGACAATTAGTTGGGAGGGGGAGAGACTTTGGGTGTGTTTATGTAAATACAGTTTGCTCCTGCTCTGCTTAGATATTGAGCATATAGATCAGTGTCAAAGTAATCAATTTTGGCTGGTGCTGGACCAAATCCACAACCCAGCACATGCAGTGGGCCCAGTGGGGCTAATCCACGCTTATTTAGCACATCTGAGAGTGAATCTGAAGAGGAGGACACTACTATGGAGTATCCTAGAATGGAGAGCAGATACCAGACTCCATCAGCTGAGCTTGGGGAGAGCTCCACTTCTTCAGCTCTAAACCCCATGGCTGAAGCATTTAGGCCTGTTACTGGCAAGCCCCAGTCAACAATGAGACCAGCCTGGGATAATGAACTTGTCCCACCAACATTCCCAAAACTCCTGGAAGAAAAACAGGCCTGTGCTGACATATCTAGGTTGTTGGACAGAGGGGACATAGAAGTGGAAGGTGTCCCTGCCACCCTGGACATCCCAGTACCAGAGCAAGAGATGCAGGGGCCTGTGCCAATAGAGGGGATACTCTCAAGGGAACCGAGCACCAGAAGAAGTCCTCACTGCCCACTCTCAATAGGTGTGACAGGGTTATAAGGCCAGTAAACAGGCTAACCGATGATGCACCTGGAGTGGTTAGTGAGGAAGTGATACACTTAGCTCACAGGCTTGTGGCAGCCAGAGTGGGTTTCCTCAGACACTTTGAGGAGAACTCATGTAGTTGGTATAATCTGGAGCGTGATTTGCTGGGTCGACAAATTCTCGGCTCGGAGGAGGATGTAAATAAGGTCTGAATGAAGGCTTCCCTGACCACTAACTAGGAGGGGGAGAGACTTTGGGTATGTTTATGTAAATACAGTTTTCTCCTGCTCTGCTTAGATATTCCGCACATAGAGCAGCATCAAAGTAATCAATTTTGGTTGGTGTTGGGTACAAATCACTTTAGTACTGAATGCAGGGGTAGTGAAATGCTGTTACTAAAATGTTGTAATTCGACTGTGCTTAACCTGTCCCAAAGGAGGGGGCTCATCTTCAGCTGAAAGGACCTCATTAAGCCAGGGCCCTGTGAAAGTAAGAGGGATGGGGACAGGTGTCCCAGCTAGAAGGCCGTACACCCTCACCAAGGGTCCTCCCTGGACTGGTTTAACCAGTTCCTCCCCACTGTTTAAAGAAAGAGCTAAATGGGCTTCATTAGGAACTTCTTCTTTGTTATTTTAAATGCTCAATCAGAGCTAAAAGTCAGTTCTGTGTGGGACTGTGTTCTGCGCAGGGCAGACAATCACTGAGAGCTGAAATCACTTGAGATGGGGAAGTGTTTCTGCCCAGTCTGCAAAGAGCTGAAAATCACTAAGAGACTGATGTGCAGAGGTCACAGCAGAGAGGCAGATGGCTGCAGAAGGTGATTGACAGTCGGTTGGCAAATGAGCGCTGGTGAGGTGGCGAGCAGGATGAGCGGCTGGCGAGGCAGCCAGGCGGCACAGCGAGCGAGCAGCTGGCAGAGAGACAGAGTGAGCAGTCGGCGGGGCGGCTGGCGGAGAGGGGCTACGGAGCGAGTAAGGTGCCTCCTTATCTCCACCCAGGGTGGGAGATGCACCTCTGAACTCTGGGTCTGCACTGACCAAGGACAGCAACTGTGAGCGGGGTGCAGAGAAGGGATGAGCACGTTAAAGGGACTTTTGGGTTGATGCACCTTAGAACCTGAAGGGAAAAGGACACTGCCCAACTTACCTGGGTGGTGGATCTTTTGCTCATGGTTTGTGTTTATGAATCCTGTTTGCAGTATTTTCCCAAATTAACACCGAGTTACTTCCCTCTTTGTATTCACTTTGTGCTTGCGAGTGGGGAAGTATTGCCTCTCAGAGGCGCCCAGGGGTTTTGTATAATTTTCCCAGGTTACTGGGTGGGGGCTCAAGCTGGTTCTGTGTTGTATTAATGGAAAGGAACCCCTAGATATTGAACCTGCCCCTGGTTGCTGCTGGCTTTGCCTGGCAGAAGGGTTACACACAGAAGTTGCTTAAATAATAAATAATGGAAATTGGAGATCTTTTTTAAGAAGTTGTGTTGAGGTATACAGAATTATGGCTTGGTGATAGTAGCTTTATACCATATGGTTGCAATTCAGATTCCATTATAAACTCAATTATTCTGCACCCTTTCCTTCCACTACTTTCCAACACCTCCCTAAAATGCACATTAAAGTTCCATTGGCCTTGAAATTGGTAGGTGAGGTCTAGAGTTGAGGGAGAATTTTTCCAGACCTGTAATTTGAAGTAAATCAAATGAAGGAATTAATGAATTGTGCATCATAAAAATAGAGGCATTCACCAAAGTCACAAAATATCTAGCTTTTTTACCACTTTGTAGCATACAAATGGAAAGGAGAGAGAGAAAAAGTGCATGCACTTAGTGGACAAACCTAGCTGAGTCTAGTACCCAGGATAAAACTTGCATCAATTCAAGTCTCATTTCAAAAATATTAGCCTCCGGAACAGTAATGTTGCTGTCTCATTGGTTCTTAAAGGCTATTTGTGTTTACAGGACAGGATAGGCCAGGCCAGGGAGGAGCAGAAGGCTGCTGGGGAGGGCAGGTGTAATAAAGTCCTCTGAGGACCAGGTGGTCTAATAGGTAGCTATAGTGAAGCAGAGCGGCCTCACTCCAAGCCTAATTGGAAGGAACCACTTCATGGCCCTAGGTGGGTGGAGCCATGCCTGCTCACCCCCCACACCAGAAGTCAGATATCTCTGCCTCACTGAGGAACTCTGGACCAGGGACCAAGCTGTGCAGCACCTTGCCCCCAGCAGAGACTGACTGCAGTGAAGAGTTGCTCAGACTGCCATCTGCTGTTTACCCCAATGAGACTGAGGACCCACAGACTACAGAGCCACGCTAAGGAGGGGTGGTAGGAAGTAGCCCAGGGGAACTAGACATTAGTCCATTTATGTTGCTGACAGATGAGTCACCATATTTCGGTAGGATCCCTGCTGACCCAGTGGCGGGACTACCCACCACTGTCAGGGCCCTGGCCGGGACCTTGTGGAATAGGGTGGGCCCGGGTCCCCCTGCTGTGATCTCCATCCCTGGGATGGCAGCCTACTCACCATAGACAGGAAAACCTGCTCCTTACCTGTGGCTTGCCCCAGCCAGAGGGCTGTGGGCCCTAGACTGTATTGAGAGCAGTCTGCCTTAGCCAAGAGGTTTGGGCTAAAAGCTGCTCCTTGTTCTGCCCCGCCCGGAGGGCCAGAGCACCTGACTATATTTGCTATCTGCCCTAGCCAGCAGGCTTTGGACTAAAGACTGCTCCTTGCTCTGCCCTGCCCGGGGGTTAGAGCACTAGACTGTGGTCTTGTCTACACTACACACTTTTGTCGACAATAGTCAGCTTTCATCACCAAACAATGGAGGTGTACATACTGCAATGTTACTCACACCGATTTAACTCTCCTGCTATGCCAGCATAATAAAACCACCTCAATGAGAAGCATAGAGCTTTTTTGCGACAAAGTTAGAGCAACACAGTGTCAGTGTAGACACTGTGTTTGCTTATGTTGCCCTAAGTGGCCTCCAGAAGTTGTCCCACAATGCCCATCATGACCGCTCTGGTCAGCAGTTTCAACTCCACTGCCCTGCAGCCAGGTACACAGGCATGTGCCCCTCCCCCTTTAAAGCTCCAGGAATTTTCGCCATTCCACTTCCTGTTTGCTCGACAGGGAGCGTTCATATAGCATCTTCCCAGCTGACCGTACCGGCTTTCCACAGCAAATTGCTCCTGCCTGGAGTACAGCAGAATTGTTGGGTCTGTGGGGAGAGGGGGCTGTGCAGTCGCAGCTCCGATCCAGCCATAGGAACCTTGATATCTATGAGCAGACTGCTCGCGGCATGGAGGAGAAGGGGTATGGAAGGGACATGCAACAGAGCCGTACTAAGATCAAGGAGCTGAAGCAGGCATACTGAAGCCCTGCACTCAAGGGCCACTGAATGGACTCTGGCTGCTGGGCCACGCGGCCCTGCACTCGAGGGCAGCCACTTTGATTCTGGCCATTGACCTGCACTGTCCTGAGTCCCAGGAGACAGTCTGGTAAACTGTAACCATGGTGTCACCACACCCACGATCCACTCCAAAGGGGAATGGGGTGTGCATACACCACCACAAGGACCAAACAGAGATGCTGAGGTCCCTGGTTGTGCTACAGTCAGAACACATCCATGCTCGACTCTCTCTGCTGCAGTCCATACAGAATTACGTTCCATGCCTTCCCCAAATTCCCCACACACATTCCTCTCATGTTCCTGGCCCATCGCAGTACCCCTTGCACTCCACCCCTAGTGATATGTTCCATAATGACAGCTGGACTTACACACAGCTATGAGAGCCTCATTTGAGAGAGTGCTCCTCAGTGTCATGTCCCTTATAAGAAATGGAAATCTGTGTACTGCTGTTTAATAAAAATTTACTCTTAGAAATACGATTCTTTATTTGTGTCCTAAACGGAGTGGTTGCTGCAAAAATTCATTCACCGTGGCAGTCGGCACATTTGCAGACTACAATTAATGCTCAGGCAGCAATCATTACAAGGGTCATTCAAGGTGGCATGTAAACAATGCCTGCCTGAATGCATTACAGAAACACATTACTGGAGCTCATTGTCAAAATGCTGCTTCAAAGCCTCCCTGATTCAACCAGCCCCCGCGTTGAGCCCCTCCAATAACCCTGGTATCTGGCTGCTCAAAAATCAGCTGCCAGGTGATCCAACTCAACACTCCACCCCTGGGGAAACTTTTCCCCCTTAAAAAGAACAGGAGTACTTGTGGCACCTTAGAGACTAACAAATTTATTAGAGCATAAGCTTTCATGAGCTACAGCTCACTTCATCGGATGCATAGAATGGAACATATAGTAAGATATATATATACAGATAAGTTGGAAGTTACCATACAAACTGTGAGAGGCTAATTAGTTAAGATGAGCTATTATCAGCAGGAGGGAAAAAAAGACTTTTGTGGTGATAATCAAGATGGCTCATTTAGACAGTTGACAAGAAGGTGTGAGGATACTTAACTTAAGGAAATAGATTCAATATGTGCAATGACCCAGCCACTCCCAGTCTCTATTCAAACCCAAGTTAATGGTATCTAGTTTGCATATTAATTCAAGCTCAGCAGTTTCTCCTTGGAGTCTGTTTTTGAAGCTTTTCTTTCGCAAAATTGCCACCCCTTAGCTTCACAAATGTTATGCAGCGCACAGCAGGTTGCTATGACCCTGGGAATATTTTCCTCATTGAAGTCTAACCTGCAAAAACAGCAATGGCAATGACCCTTTAATCTGTCAAACACACATTCAACAGTCATTCTGCCCCTTCTGAGCCAGTTGTTGAAGTGCTCCTTGCTCCTGTCAAGATTTCTGGTATATGGCTGCATGAGCCACAGGAATAAGGGGTAGGCTGGGTCTCCTAGGATCACTTTGAGCATTTCCACATCTTCTATTGGAATCTTCTGGTCTGGAAAGAAAGTCCCTGCTTGCAGCTTTCTATACAGGCCAGTATTCCTGAAGATGCTCACCTCATGCACCTTCCCTGACTACCCCATGTTCATGTCAATGAAATCACCTTGGTGATCCACCAGCACCTGCAATACCATAGAGAAGTAGCCCTTTTTGTTGATGTACTCACAAAATGATCTGGGATCAAAATTGGGATATGCATACCATCTATCTCCCTCCTGCAGTTAGGGAATCCCATTGCTGCAAAGCCATCCACTATTTCCCGCACACTGCCCACAATCACAGTCCTTTGTACTAGGAGGCGATTGATGGCCCTGCACACTTGCATCACTGCAACCCTCACGGTTGACTTCCCGACTTCAAAATGATTTGCGACTGACTGGTAGTAGTCTGGATTTGCCAGCTTCCACAAAGCAATTGCCACTTGCTTTTCCACTGTGAGGGCAGCTCTCATTTTGCTGTCCTTGTGCTGCAGAGCAGGAGTGAGCTCCATGTACAGCTCCAGGAAAGTAGTTTTCCACATCCAAAAGTTCTGCAACCACTGCTCATCCTCCTATACCTGCATGACGATCCAATCCTACCACTCAGTCCTTGTTTTCCAAGCCCAATAGCAATGGCCCACCGTATGTAGCTGCTGTGTGAATGCCAGCAACAATCTTGAATTGTCTTTTTCATGGCACACAGCAAGGCAGGCACCATAGATTCATTTTCAGATTCGCAGCTCATTAAATACTGCAGGGTCAGCTGTGTTGTGTTCATAATGCTCATCACAAGATTGGAGAGCAGTGCAGGATCCATGCTTTCAGGCAGAGATGGCGGGCGCACAGTTTACAGGGGCAGTTGGAAAACTGTGCGAAACGTAGTTGGAAGCCCATGGAATGATGGGACAGAGAAAACTGCTTCATGGAAGGGTGAGCCCACCCCTGTGATGCACTGTGATCCATTCCCAGAACTCCTAGCTGCAGAAGGTGGCAATTTGCACAGTAGGATAGTAACCCACAGTACACTGCTCTCTCTGTCAGTGCTAGATCACCAACTGTGGATGTGCTTCGCTGACACAAGGAGCATTGTGTGAACATGTACAAGCAATGTAATTACAGCTTTATGATAGTCGACGTAACTTAAGTCGACTTAATTCTGTAGTGTAGACATGGCCTGTGTTTGCTGTCTGCCCTAGCCAGGAGATTAGGCTAAAAACTGATTGTTGCTTGGGCCCACACAAAGCTCCAGGACTACAGACTGGCGATTGTAGCTAGGAGCTGCTAATTCCCCAGCTAACTGACTTTTGATCGCTGTACTGTAGCGAGACAGAGTGACCTCCCTCCAATTCTGATGGGGAGGGATGACCACCAACCAACTACACTAGCACACCCAGTATCTTTACTTGCACCCCAGCGGAATGGCTTTTCAGTCCAATTCCTTATCCATGTATGAGCTTAGCTCCACCTCATGTTTTCAATGTCCTTGCCCTCTCCTTTCCACCGGGGGAGTGGGTTGGAAATGAGGCTTATGCCCCTCCTGTAGCAAGGATAATTTGTAGGGAGCCTGGGCCCTCCCATTCCACTGGGCTCCAGCCCAGGGCCCTACGAGAGCCAATCAGAGTCCCGCATACTGGATGCCCTTGGCGTTATCCTCCCTTCCTACCAGAGTCACTTCCTATCATCCGTCGCTCCCCACAGCTCCAAGTCCAATATAAGCTTTTAAGCTTCCTCTCCAGTTAGAACATGCTCTGTAGGTCTGGAAGGACAGAGCTACCTGGGCCTGATATTGTCCTTTAGTCTTCGGGCCCAGTGTGTGGTTTGTACACCCCATCACGAGAAGGGTACTTCACTCCCTATATTTCCTTCATGGATCCAGATGAGCTAGAGGAGGAAAGAAGGGGGAAAGGTGACTCCTCCCTAAATATTCTGCTAATTTGGCACTGCAGAGCCTATGAATCTCCTCAATGGGGCAGCAGTCCAGAGGCTGAAGACCACAGTCAGGCTCACAGGTAGTGAGGGTTAGGAGAGCTAAAAAGGAAACCTTCACTTCTTTTTGCTTTATTTTCAGTAAAACATATGCAGCTGTTACATAAAGGACTTGTCATTGGGGTTTTTTCAGCATCTGTGCAAATGGTTGTGCAAAGCCACTCCACAAGTCCACTCTAGCTATTATTTGGCCACCACATCTTTTTCAATCTTTACAAACAGTAACATATGGCTATTTTCAAAATCCTAACTAGTAAGAAGGGAAAAGAGGATAGAGTTACTCAGAGTCAATTTTCCATACAGAACCATTTGCCAACCTGCTGTAACATTGTTATAAAAGAACGTCAAACAGATATAACCATTTCAGTTATGTGAGAAAGAGTGTGTGTGTGTGTGTAGTTATGTTACACTCACAGACAGAGCATAATGTTTTTATAGATATGAGACTGGTTTGGTCTAATTACACACCAGCTATATTGGTGCTATTTTTGGTATATTGCTGCCTTGGTACTATGAGTCCATGTGTCCAGACCTTAGAGGGAGAGAGAAACATCTAAAAAAAGACCTGAAATCTCTTTTCCATTCATTATGTTGCAATTTTAAGGTCTTATCTCAGAACATTCCAGGTCTAGAAGCAATTGTTATGTAATCCCATTGGAAAGCTGGAAATAACCTCATTCCAGTGGTATAAATCTTTCATTTCTAGCCCTTATGGGTCATGAGAGATTCAACCCTAAACCTGTCACTTGTCCAGGATTTAATGTCTATCCTGGGCCTTAGACCCACCTAGCCTGGGGAGAATTTCTATACTGGGGGGACAACGAAAACACTTCTTTGCTTTATTTTAAAGAAAATGACTCTTGGATCCTTGCTGGGAAGTATCATTAAAATGACAACTCTCTCTGAGTGATACAAGAACCCCATTCACTAATTAGAGAGAGTGCACAGTGATAGGAATTGCTAAAAACTACATTATGTTGCTGATCTAACAAGAAGGAAGTAAATTTAGAGAATTTTCTCATTGCTATGTTGGCTCTGCGAGGCTAAGAGCAGTAACAAGGAATGCAAACATTTTTGTCACAGAACTAAACAGACATGATGGAATGCACATCGAGAGCAGGTCTGGTGAGAAAAGTGTCACTTTTCAGAGTGGAGCTGTGCTTTAAGTAGATACAGCAATAAGGTGAAGGTCTAGAAAGGGTGGTTTTCATGATGAACATGGCTTATAGCCTGCTCTAGCAGTTGGTAATGAAAGTGTATGTTGGGAATCTAAATTGAGCACTTGAACTGTATAAACACAGAGGTACTGGACACTAGCCATATCATGCAATAACAACAAGCTACAGCTATATCTTTCCATATTGAGAACAGGGAGCGTTTATGAAAAATCTATTTGTACCATGGCTGATATTGAAAGGATAAACAGGTGAGCTAGGATTTGAAAGGGAAGTAGAGGACAGAGGAAGAACACGAGTCCTAATTCCTATCAAGCTAACAAATCACGCAATCCTACAGCCAGATGCAAATATTGCTTAAGCCAGAAAAGGTGACTTTACCTATTATTGTCATTATAACCATATAGCTTCCCATCACATTCATTTCCCAGATGAAAAATGCAACGGGTTCACAGTAAGAGCAGATAAGTTCCCATTGAGAAGAGAATTTGACTGCTAGAGTATGATACAGAGGTCAGGCAAGACCATTTCATGGGGACAGGAGCTGACCAATTATTTGTAAAATTTGGAATAGTGAAGAATTAATGCAGAGTAGTAGAAAACAGACTAGAGGGACATATTTACTTCTGTCATTTTACCTTTGGGGAACAATTTAGGTCAACAATTAATGGGCCTTCTTTAAGGCTTTTGATCACAGCTGTTCCCCAGAATATTGATGTCCTGTCTCAGAATAGTACCTTCACTTGCTAGTTAAAAGTCTGTTAGCATTTCCATTACAAATGTCTATTTCCAGGCTTACCTTAAAGTTAATGGTGTAACTCATAATTTTAAGATTTTATCAATGCATTGTTCAAGGAGTTGGTGAAGGAATACTGTGCCTTTCGCCCTTAGGCCATTGACTCAAATCCAGACCAGTAGTACAAATGCCGATTAGTAACAACTAGCAGAAAGTCATCACAAAAATTGCCATCAGTTGGCCCTAATTAGCGTCACTATTTATAAAGAAGCTAAGGACTTAAATGGACATAGAAAGTAAGCTATGCTCTCTCATTCCTTGAAAAGTGGTCCCTCCAGGATGAACTTGCAGAACATTGGCAATGCAGTGCAGGGAAGCCTAAGCTACTGCTATCTTTGTTGTACTTACCTTTGTGGATCAACAGGAGACATCTTTCTCTAGGACTGTCAGTCCAGAAGGAAACACGTTACAAACCTTAAAAAAAGAATTAAAAAATGAAGACATTAACAATTATTTTAACTATAATAGTGTTTAGATCTACTGAAATACTATTAATACTCTTATGGCACCACTGACATACATGACACTTTACAAATGGATAAAAATGAATCCGCAGTCAAAAAGAGATTCAATTTTCCTGAATAATGACATAAAGGACATTTTGGGATTTTTTTTAACCCTCCCCTCAAGGTGTTCTGATACATAGTTTATCCAGGAATGTCACAAGGTTAAAATCTAATAAGTGCTGTCAATGTAGAGACTTTCTTCTTGTCAGTAACAAGGTTTAGAAGTCATTCTAGTCCAGTCTGCTAATTGATGTGAAATTATATCTCGCTCATCTTTTTGTATGCTGGTTACTGAGAGTCAAATTGAAATATCCAACACATCCCTGGTAATTCTTTGAACAGGTTAACAACAACAACAACTGTAGAGCTTGAACAGTCATAGTCCAATTACTAAATGCTGTTGTTGTACAGTCATCCACTAACTGCATCTGTTTACTGGAAATATCTGCACCCACCCTAGCCCTTAGCACAGTTTATATAACACAGATACATATTTTGTCCTCATTTGAATAGCACTGCAATCTGTTAAATAGTTTTATTAATCTAATTATTTAACAAAAGCTTTCATTCTCAAACACCACTCCTTTGTATTCAAAAAAAAAAGCTGAAATTGATAGAATTATATTTTAGTGACTAGAGGAGCAATAAGCTACTATCACAAAGTCTGGCAACCGCTTTGCCTACTTTTGAGTATGCATTCTTCTTCTTTTGTGTGGAAACAACAACATTTACAAATTAACAGAAAGATCTGGGATCCATCCATGGGCTTCACGGGAGACAGAGGACACCTTTGTTATACCTCCTGGAAATGAAATATGGGGCATTTGTTCACCATGTGTTCAACCATTTGGCGGTCTCCACATTTACACTCTGGCAAATCCTTGATTCTCCATTTGTACATCCATTTGTACTCCATTTGTACAAATCCTTGATTCTCCATTTGTCCACTCATTTGCCAGATAGCATCTTAATGTGGTTGATGGTCATCCACTGTCTTTGGTGAAGCAAGAAACCATGTAGCATCAGACAGAATAAGAACTTCCTCTTCCTTATAATTTAAGGACAAAAGGGACAGATGCCCAATCCAGCTCCTTGTGAAGTCAAAGCAATACTTCCATCAGATTCCATAGCTACACAGGGATCTTACAGATAAATTTACTTTAGGTGGCTCCACCATAGATAGGTACAGTTATACCCCTGTGGTCTGCACCAGAAGAATTTGTCCACATAGAGATCACACTTTCCTCAAAAGAAAGGAGGGACAGCTGACTTTGTGGTAGCATCCCCACCTTTGACCAGCATCCATGCTGGGAGCTTCACAGGTCAGTTACAGCCCCCATGCTACCTCCTGCATGATTCCCTAGGAAGGTTAAAATAGTTCCCTTCTTCACTCTGCTCAAATGCTTGTGTTGGGGGATGCTGAGCTCCACCCTTCCACAAAATTTACACCTGCATAAATGAAAGGCAGGCACAAGTCAGAGTATTTCACTTCCAGTTACTGAATTCCTGCTCCCGACAGATAGTAAGAGGTTCAAGTATCCTAATATATCCCCCCAGTTGAGTAGTAGGCACTTACTAGGCAGATACAAAAGGTAAGCTGTCCATTTGAAAATCTGACTCTCTATAAAGCTACACTTGCATTTTTTCAGTGTTTCACCTCCAAAAACCTGTGAACTGTGTCATAAATGGAAAATAACATGAAAATGGATTGGTTTGAACTTCCAAAGCAAGAGCCAGCGATTTTGAAGCTCACCAGGAGATAGGGTAACTTGCCATTTACCAATCCTAGTGATCCAATCTAGTGTCTGATTCACCAGTATCTTGCACCTTGTGTAGTCATTTATGTCTGTGCAATGTGGGTGTAAAACATAACCAGCAGTGTAAATGAGTGGAGAATTCTACACAGTTAGTGATTTACTTTGCACAGGTGTGAAGAACTACACAAGGTGTGAAGCTGTGGAGAATCAGACCCCCCCTAATGTCCAGTTAGCAAAGATCATCAACATTCATTTCTTCTTTATCACCATCTGGTATCTGCTGAGAGAACAACATGGAAACATGCAGAAATTAGCCAACTGCTCTAAAATTTACATCAAGTTTTAACATCTTTGCATAACCAAAATAATCTTTGACTCAAAGGACCGTACAAAATCTCAAAACAACACAGAAAGCATTGATATAACATATTAAACATTTTTAGCCACAGTCACTTGGTTATTTCAGCACTTTGTACTTGAACTGTGAAATACTCAAATTAAGCAGGGTCACTTATCATACAACCTACATACAATTTGATGTCTAAATTACTGTGATGTCAGATAATGGAATGGAAATTATATGATAGAGAGGGAGAACTTATAGCAAGAATACAATACAGAACAAAGCTTTCTCTAACTTTTATAATAGAGCTCCTCTAAAAAGCTTTAGAACAGAGCTGCAATTTTCACAAAGGAATAATCCAGTGTATTAAACTGCCAATTCCCTCTGACTGCGAGAAAAAAAAATTTATAGCTCATCATAATATCCCCCTAGAGCAGTCTTTCTTTAATCAAGTGATTCTTCACTTTTTTCACCACAAAGAAAACCAAGTCCTCCTAGGCTAAGTCTAAATGGCCACCTGATTGCACAATCCCCTAGGTATTGTTACTCAGATTGGATACTAATTATCCAGCTGAGGTTTCCATGACAACTTCCTTTGCTCAGGATAGACCCCAAGTAGAGCAGGCCATTTAAAGTGAAGGGATACATTACAGCCCAATTTCAAAACTACGTTTGTGTATCTTTCAGTACACATTCTACATTTCCTAACTACTCTGACTGTTGATTCCACTGAAGAGGGACCCAAACTTCTTTGCCACATGTAGTAGCCCCCAGTGAGTTAAGATGTTAAGAAATTCTAACTAATTTTCCTTTCACACGTAGAGCAACAAAATGAAAGGCAATTCTATGTTCAAAAAGCTATGGACTAATAAATGAAAGCAAAAAATAAATTTTATTTGCAGAAATAAAATTTAATTAATTGACTATCTCTATAACAAGTACCAGATACCAATGCCACACACACAATCAGCTAAATTACATCCCATTGGAAACCTATTATTGTTAGTAATATTGCCATTGTGCCCAGGAGCCCTAGTCATGGACCAGGACCCCTTTATGCTAGGCACTGTACAGAGAACAGAAAGATGATCACTGCCCCCCAAACAATCTATTCTAAGGCAAGAAACAACAGATGGATAGAGACAGACAGATGGGGGCTACAAGGAAACAATGAGACAACATTGCTAGGCTCTGTTATTGATCCATACGGCATCAAAAGCGATTGCAGAGAATAATTTCTGAGAAATACATTGCGTTAACAATAAGCTAAAAACTGCAAATAGTATTACCAAAGAACAAAGCACTTCTGTGGAGGAAACCAATTAATCCCAGGGTAATTGACTGATGGAGGAATCACTGTTAGATATTCATTTACCAAACTTTTCTAGACCAGTTTATTTAATCCAAAACATTGCCAGATAGTGCACTAACAGCCTTGACTGTTCTGCTCCCCAAGAAGACAAGATTACAATATAAGGGGTTAATACTCAGTTCATGCTCAGGGGTTAATACCACAAAGACTTTGCTGCTTAGCTCCTATTAACATTAATAAGAATCATATGGTTAAATCCCTGTGTTCCATGCTGAAAAAAAAATCCACTCTTTAACCACTTCACCTCTGAGTTATTTGATCTCACATGCAAAACTCTCCATTTCATGTGACTTATATACTCATATAAAGACAAGGTGGATGAGATAAAAGACAAAAAGAAAAGGAGTACTTGTGGCACCTCAGAGACTAATCACTTTATTTGAGCATAAGCTTTCATGAGCTACAGCTCACTTCATCGGATTCATTCAGTGGATTTCCACTGAATGCAACGATGAAGTGAGCTGTAGCTCACGAAAGCTTATGCTCAAATAAATTGGTTAGTCTCTAAGGTGCCACAAGTACTCCTTTTCTTTTTGCGAATACAGACTAACACGACTGCTACTCTGAAACCTGAGGTAAAAGACAGTTACCTTTTTCTGTAACTGGTGTTCTTCGAGATGTGTTGCTTATGTCCATTCAACTTAGGTGCGTGTGCTCTCCACATGCACCAGTGCCGGACATTTTTTCCCTCAGCAGTATCCATGGGGGACCGGCTCTGGTGCCCCGTGGAGTGGTGCGCACATGCCATAGTATATAGGGCGCTTCCGGCTCCCCCTACACTCAGTTCTTTCTTGCCAGAAACTTGTCTGAATATTGCCGAGGTGCGACCTCCAGCCGAGGTCCGAGGCATCCGAAACCAACTCGACTGAATGAGGAGTGCTGTCGAAGGGGACTCCTTCCAGGGGTCGGTCCACCATCGCAGTGAGGTAAATATCATCACGGGGATGGTAATGACCTTTTCCAGGTGGTCCCTGGACTGGGAGTAGACCGTCACCACCCATTGCTGCAGGTGTCGTATCCGGAGCCTGGCACTGTGCACCACTTATGTACATGCTGCCATGTGACCTAGGACGTGCAGGCAAACCCTGGCCATGGTCAGGGGAAACGTGGAGACTTCCGCAATGAGGTCTGCCAATGCCCTGAATCCCTCCAGCGGCAGAAACTCCCTAGTGCAGGTCGAGTCAAGCACCACTCCGATTAACTCTATCCTCTGTACCAGAATTAACGTAGATTTTTTGTCATTTACCAATAGGCTGAGGCAACGGCATGTGGCTAACAGCACCACGACATCCCTTTGGACCCGAGACCTAGAGCTGCCTTTGACTAGCCAGTCATCGAGGTACAGATAGATCTGGACACCCCTACATTTGAGGTAAGCAGCCACCACTGACAAGCACTTGGTAAATACCTGCGGTGCTGTTGCTACACCAAATGGGAGGACCGCAAACTGATAGTGGTTGGGACCTACCGTAAACCGGAGGAAGCATCTGTGTCCCTCGAATATGGCGATATGAAAGTACGCATCTTTCAGATTGAGGGTGGTGTACCAGTCTCCCAGATCCAGGGAAGGGATGATGTAGGCCAGGGAGACCATACGGAACTTCAGCTTTGCTAGGAAGCGGTTCAAGTCTCTCAGGTCCAGGATAGGTCTCAGACCGCCCTTGGCCTTTGGGATTAAAAAGTAATGGGAATAGAAACTCTTGTTCCTGTACTCTAGAGGAATGACCTCCACTACACCTACCTGCAGTAACTCCTTTACCTCCTGCATGAGGATACTTTCATAAGAAGGGTCTCTGAAGAGAGATGGGGAAGGGGAGTAGGAAGGAGGGGTAGAAAGCAACTGAAGGGTGTAACCCAGTGCCACCATATTTCTATACAGGCCAGTGTTCCTGGGAGGAAGGGAGAAAGGTGGTTGGCAAAAATAGGGGAGGAAGGATCTTGGGAAGAGTCTGGTAGGTCGCCCTCGGGCGTACTCTCAAAATGAGCTCTTGCTCATTATGGGTTGAGCTAGACTGAGAAGCCTGATGAGGCTGGTAGCTAGGATGCCACTTGTAGCCTCTGGATTTCTTATGGAGAGGCTCCTGGCAAGGGTGGCTCCCCTGGTCCTGAGGCTGCTGTGGTTTGAACTGCTCATGGGCAGGGCCGGGAACATACACGCCCAACGTTTTCAGGGTCGTGCAGGCGTCTTTGAGGCCATGGAGTTTATTGTCTGTCTGTTCTATGAACAGTGCTTGCCAATCAAAGGGGAGATCTTGCATTGACTGTTGAGCCTCCATGGACAAACCAGAGAGGAGCAGCCAGGATACCCGGCGCATAGCATCGGCTGAGGCCATGGTTTGGGCGGCAGTGTCCGCCGCATCCGACACCGCCTGGGAGGTCGCCCTGGCCGCAGTCTTGCCCTCCTCTATGATCTCCTAGAACTCCTCCCTAGAAGTCTCAGGAAGGGAGCCCTCAAACTTGGCCATGGCTTGCCACATGTTAAAGGCATAGCATCCCAGGAGGGCCTGATGGTTGGCCACCCTCAACTGGAGACTAGAGGACAAATAAACTTTATGCCCAAACAAGTCTAGTCTCTTGGAATCTTTATTCTTAGGGGTAGCTCTGGGTTGACCCTGTTACTCCCTGTGGTTAAACGCCTCTACCAACAGGGAATTGGGGGCAGAGTGGGTGTATTGGTACTCGTTGCCCTTGGATGGGACAAAGTACTTGCGCTCAGCCCTCTTGGAGATCGTGGGCAAGGAGGAAGGAGTTTGCCACAGGGCACTGGTGATCTTTAAGACCCCTTCATGAAGGGGCAGAGCCACCCTGGTCGGTGCTGAGGAGCAGAGAATATTGAAGAGAGAGTTTGAGGGCTCCTCTAACTCCTCCGCCTGAAGGCCCAGGTTGGCAGTGACCATCTTCAGTAATTCCTCGTGCACCCTAGCGTCATCCTGAGGAACCGGGGGAGGGTGCCCCCTTATAGCCTCATCTGGTGATGATGAGGAAGATGCCAGTGCTGTAGGGTCCTCCACAACCACTGGTGGCCCAGTGCCTTGCTCCCCTACTCCCTCCTGGACCTGCAGGGTCCTTGCCCCCAAGACTTCACACACCAGAGGAGGGTGGGAGAGAGAGAGGCAGCAGGTCTCTCTGAGGCTCCAGACACCAACCGGGTGACATGGGAGAACCCCCAGGGGTTCCATGGGTACCATGGCACCAGCCATGAGTCTGAGGCCATGGGGCTGGTTTCAATGCTGACGACGTAGCTGGCACTGCTGGTACCAAAGCTTGCCCTGCTGTCAGGTAACCTTGCTCCAAACCAGAGCTGGAGCCTGAGCGGCCGCTCCCAGGTGACCAAGACAGGGTGGAGCAGTGGCTCTGTCCTGACCGGTGCTGGTCACTCCACCTGGGGTCTGATCTGGAATGGGGCCGTGGGGACCAGTGGCACTCGGCAGATTCGCGACGGCCTGGAGCCAGCGATCTATGTCTCGTGCTTGACGAACAATACCAAGATGTGGAGCGGGACCAGGAATCAGAGCGGGCCCAGTGCCAGAAAGGTGCACCCACACGTGGTGATGCCCTTCTAGGGGATCTGTGATGGTCAGGAATGGTAGCATTGATCCCTTGACTGGTCTCTGGAGCAGTACCAGGGTCTCAGAGATACCGGGTGCTGAGACCAGTACTTCTGCCAGGGGCCATGTGCCTCCAGAGGTCTGCGCCCAGTCACTGCCAAGCTGCGCCTTGAGCTTCTCTGCCTCTGCCCAAGGTCCGGGAGGACGAGTGCTAGCAGGACGTCCCCTACGACAGGGAAGAGTGCCACTGAGGTTTACCTGCGCCAGCTGCAGGGCCTCCAGCGTGGACGGTACCCAGAGCTGTCATAGTCCTCTGCCACTGTCTGGGGTGGCCATCAGGGAGCGGGCTGGGCTACACTGCTCAACCGGAGCTGGGGCCTGAGTTCCCAGTGGAGGTGAAGAGCTGCCCGGCATGGGACCTTACTCGCCCCCAGTCTTATCCTTTCCCTTGTGGGAGGTTGAAGACCGTCTTCACACCGTCTTCTTGGGCTTCTTGGTAGGGGACCAGTGCCGGCCAGTGGATGATCACGGTGCTCAGCACCAAGTCGGAGCATTGCTCCAATGCCAGGGTAAGGTCAGACTCCATAAGGAGCGCCCTTAAGCGAATCTCACATGCCTTCTTAGTCCTGGGTTTGAAGGGCTTGCAAATTTTGCACTTCTTAATGTGCCCTTCTCTCAAGCAATGTAGACAGCTGCTGTGTGGATCGCTAATGGGCATGGGCCTTTTGCAGTGATCACAGGGCTTAAAGCCTGGGGACCGGGGCATGCCCTGTCCTGAGACAAAGTCCCATAAGGGACCTACAAAGTCTCTAACTATTAGCTAAGGGATACTAACACTAACAAGAAAACTATATACACTATAATACAAAGAATCAATGAATTTGTATGAACAAGAAAGCAACAGCGCTAGCTGAAGCAACAATAGTTCCAGCACCATCACTGGCAGCAAGAAGGAACTGAGGATGGGGGGAGCTGGTGGCACCTTATTTACTGTGGCTTGTGCGCACTGCTCCAGGAGGTGCCAGAGCCGGTCCCCTACGTATACTGCTGAGGGAAAAAACTTCTGGCACCGGTGCATGTGGCAAGCACACACACTTAAGTTGATTGGACATGAACAAGCACTCAAAGAAGAATACCTTTTATTGGACCAACTTCTGTTGGAGAGAGAGACAAGCTTTGAAGCTTACATACAACTCTTCTTCAGGTCTGGGAAACTTATTCAGTATGTCACAGCTAAATACAAGGTGGAACAGATTGTTTAGCATAAGAAGTTAACATATATTTCAAAGGACCAGTCAAGGTGAAGTGGCTCGTTAACACCCCTCCAGCCACAGCCCTTGTCTACACTACAAACTTATGTCAGTATAACTACCTCATTCAGGGCTATGTGTGGTGCAGTTATACTTACCTAACTCCCAGTGTAGACAGTTATGTCAACAGGAGGGGTTCTCCTGTCAACATAGCTACCGCCTCTCGGGGAGGTGGAGTACCTACACTGATGGGAGAAGCTCTCCCATCAGCATAGGTAGTGTCTTCATTAAGCACTACAGTGGCCCAGCTGCACCAGTGCAGCTGTGCCACTACTGCGCTGTAAGTGTAGATAGTCCCATAGACTCACAGTCTATAAGCCATAAGGACCATCATGATTCTTAGGGGTTATGTCTCTGCACTAAAAGAAACTCTCCAATCTTACAATGTCCTTGATTTTAGTACACAATCCCAGTAAGATGAATGTGAGTTCTGTCACTGATTGAGGGCAACACGTGCCCTTACTATGAACTATACTAAGTATTGCTTTTAATATGTATCTACAGGTCTTGATATTAGAGGGTATAATGTCTTGGCCATTTAAAAATGCATCATGTTGAAATGTGGCTCAGTCAGTCAGCTCAGATCATGCACATTTTTAGAAAAATTATGCCACCCGGGACAGCTATTTTATATAGATTAAATATTTACTGAGTCACTGTAAAGTAATGCAATAAAAAGGGAAAGAAAGGAGCAATAGTCAAGCAACAAGGGAAAAACAAGTTAATGGTCAATCCCAGACAGGGAATTTATTATTTAATCAATGGCATAACACAAACACTAATAGGCTTGTGCAAATGCCTCTTATTTCCACAAAGTAAAAGCCATTCTGACCTGGTTGAGTGAGGGATGGGAGGAGTCTGGCACAACACAAAGTGACTCTCCACTTGCTCCATGGTCTTACAATCAGAGAGTTTAAGGCCAGAAGGGACAACCAGATCATCTAGTCTGACCTCCTGTCTGTTGCTGGCCACCAATGCCACCCAGCACCCACATGCTAAACCCAACAACCAAAACTGGAGCAAAGTATTGCAGGTCACAGGAGACTAAACTATTATATTCAACAGGGAGAGAATTGATGATCCTAGCATGTGACCCATACTCGATGCTGCAGAGGAAGGCAAAAAACTCCCAAGGTTACTGCCAATCTGACCTGGGGTAAATTCTTTCTGGACCCCACATGTGGGAATCAGACATTGAGCATGTGAACAAGAACCAGCCAGCTAAGAACCTCAGAGAATGAAAGCTGGGTGCCACCGCAGAGTACTGGCCCACCCCATCCAGGATCCCGACTACAAATTTGGTCATCACTGATGCGTTAGAGGACGGAGATAAAAAAAAAAACTTGGAGGGGGGAGATCCCTTCTTCACTGGTTGAAGCCCTGAAGCATGAGATTTTAGGAACATAAGACATAAACTGGAAGGGCCTCCCAGGGCTGCTGAGCCCTGCCCCCTACAATCATAAGCAACCCTGTCGTACAGTGGCACTCATAAATTTGTCCAGTTCTCTCCTAAAACTAGTTGTTTGCCCTCACAGCTCCCATTGGGAGGTTGTTCTAGCACCTCTCCCCTGATGGTCAGAAACCTCCTTCTAATTTCCGGCCTGAATTTGTTCACAGCCAGTTTATCCCTATTTGTTCTTGTGCCAATGTTGTCCTTTACCTTTAATAACTCTTCACCCTCCCCAGACTGTTTGGCTCTGTGCCCCCTTGGTGTTTGTGTCAGAATTTGGGCCCTTATAAAAAGTAAGTATGAGTCAAATACACCATAGTCAAAAGTCCTTATAACATTAGAAGGACTAATCTGTGAGATCTACTAGAAGCAATGCTTTCTGAGGCAGCCAGTACACTCATCCCAATGGCTTATGATTCCATTCGAGGGAATAGGATAGACTTCCAAATCTGCAGGGTCATTTTTTCTGCAACAAGAACTATACAAATGAGCCATTGCCGTTTATTGGTGTCTTTCACTATGTGTTACTCCCATAGAAATACGGCATGCAAGAACTGACCACACCCCAGAAGAGATGACAGTTAAGACTGTTGTAGGCACTTCTACAATACTTCTACATGCTGCTTTGTGCGATATTTGTCAGCCCTCACAGCATAAGTAGGTCAGGCCAGGGCAGCATTTGTATGGAAGACCTCGCAGGAAAACTTATTCTACATCCTGCAGGAAGTGGCGAGTCAGTAGAAGGCATTTTTCTCTTTACTTCATGATGGAACCAATGTCTAGAATGGTGCTAGGGAGCACTGTGCTGCTGGATGGGCTATTTTGGGGATGAATCATAAAACTAAAGTTCTGTCTACACTGCACACCAGGCTCTGACTCAGGTTGAGCCCCAACCCCCCTTCCAGTCACACGAAAATCAGCCTGACTCAGGTCAGGAAGCGCTCAGGACTCAGGTCCTAGGACCCACCAGGGGGATGGGTCAGAGCCTGAGTCCCACTGTGACTTGGGGCTAAGCCCTGTTATTTTGTAGTGTGAATGCACGTCTAGCTGCAGATCCTAGTCAGAAAGTCTGCATAGTGCATTATGGACATGTTAGCACATCTGAAAGTCCCAGATCTGTTAGGAATTATCAGTCATTTTTGTTTGCCATCCTCCTTATTGTCTCACCTTCTTGTTGCTTGGTTTGGCACTCTTTCTTCATTCCTTATTTTTGATTGAGTACGCTTAAAAGAGTTCTGCCTAGTAACAGAGACAGAGGCTGGAAAACTTGGGAAAGACAGGAAAGGTCATCTGACCATGAAAGAAAATCTGCCCAGCAACAGTAGATTATATATGGGTTCAGCACAATATACTTGTTGCTGTCTGCCCAAGAGGCAGCCAGCGCTCATTTACAGTAACATTGGAAGAAGACATCTACCTGTTCCTGTCATCGAGAGGTTCCAGAACCAATCCCACTGTTACCTGATCCAGTGGTGGCGTGTTCTCCTGAGGCTCCTCGTTCCTGAAAGGTTCCTGGGTTCGCTGACCTTGTCTGGTCTTTGGTTGTCTCCTGCAACAGATTGAGTAATGTAGAAAATGTTACGATATCTGAAACCCACTTATCTTTGGTTGGGATCTGGGCTGAGTGCCTATTTGTATGTATCAAACCACTGAGCTATTTTGTTAATAAACCTCTGTTTTATTCCTTAAAATGACTAGTGTAATTCTTGGTATGACCATAAGTGACGGATACTAATTCAGGATAAACGGGCCTGTCTGGGAGGGGGTCCTTTATAAAGATATCTCCTGTCCTAAGTTTTCTGGTAACAAGTCCAGTAATTGTAAGGTTTACAGTGTGGATGCTCAAGCACAGGCTTGGAAACATCAGGTCCACAAGTCCAGGTCCCAGAGACCCAGGCTTAGTGTGCAGAATAGACAGACCGTAATGTGCTCGGTCCTGATCTTATTGAAGCAAATGAGAATTTCCACTGAAGATAGTAAGAGGAGAACCAAGCCCAAGCTTCAGACTATCTGTGGTTCATCGCATTTTTTGCAAGAAGAAGAGTGTTCTGGCCAAATTTAACTTCTGTGAGTGCTATACTTGATAAAATAGTAAAAAGATATGAGCATGGGCAAGTATTACACTTTCCAAGTACACACAGTATTTTTGTGTGTATTTTGCTGTGTGTGGAGTGTTTAGTTTTATTTTCAATGTACTTCACATACAGAAGATTGTTGGTACTATAAAAAAGTGCTGGAGGTCCTGTAAGGGTACCAGTTTGTTCACAAAGAGCCTGATCCTGAAAGGTACTGGGTACTTGGAATTCCTAATGAAGTAATTTGTTTTAAGAGCTCTCCACACCTTACAGTATCAGGCTCAAAATGTATTACAAGCTGAAATATATGCATCTTGGAAGAAGTGTTCTGCATTTTGCAGAATTGAGCCCTTAGTGTTTAGGGATTCCAAATAAAAATAGAAAATTTTAGAATATATTTGAAATATATCAGATTACTTTCATAAGGCATATTATCTATTTAAACAGTGAAATCCTGGTATATTAGTTCATAAGCACTTAGCATATGTCATTCAATAACAGAGTTTCTATGACTCCTACATCCTAGCCACATCCTATGTTTGTTGTGCTCAATGCTTCCTTCATTTTATTTTCCTTAATTCATTCTGCAGAGCTAGCTGGAATCACCTCAGCCAGAATCACAGAATCAATAAGAGCAGTGTGTCCAACCTCTGTTAGGCCAGCGTTGCCTCTTTTTAGTCAGAAAGTAAAGACTTTCTAGCTCTCCAGCCACAATAGATTTTCTGTGACTATTATTGTTACACTAGCCCTCTAGTCTGGGAAGGAACCTATCCATAATTGAAGAAATCTCTGCAGAAGCAGTTAAATTACCTTTCTCTCCTTACTTACAGACAGCATGAAAGAGAACAAGAAAGTGAGAGAGAAAAGAAGAGAGTAAGGGAAAGAGGTGAAAGTTGGAGAAGGAAAAAAGTGGCCTTGGTGGGGTATACTGTCTATCTGGGTCCTGGGAAGTCTGTGGGAAGTGGCCTCTCAAGTGGATCCAAGTTCCCAAATCTCATTTTTCCCATCACATCTGCTGGGGTTGTGAACCTGACATGAGGGGGTTAGATTACTAGGGAGCAGGTGCAGCTGGGACTCATTAATCTCCCAGCTGCATCTGACACCCATAACATAGGGAAAACATGAGGCTAAGTTGCATTTAGCTCCATCTCTGATGGGGGAAAGATGTTGTTGTTCTTCTGAGACTGCTAGACAAGGAGGACTTTTTAAGCAGAAGAATGGTGAGATCTTTAAGGTGGAGTTGGTTTGTATCTAGGAGATGGGGATGTTTCATTTAGAGTTTATGCCTAGAAAGGAGATGAACCTTCTTGGGCTCTGTTTGAGGGGAGTGGCGCTACTTGCACAAAAAGTGAAATTCACTCCTGTGACAGGAATTAATATAGAGAACTTTATTTTCCTGTTTCTGGGAAAGCAGTATCTAAAAAGCCACAGAAGGAGATGATGTTTTGGTTATTTTCAGGTCAAATGTTGGGGCCTGAACATTTGATGAACTTCCCAGTTATCATTCCTATCTGAGAGAGAACTAATATTTGGGGAATAAAGGGAGGTGAGGACCAGGACAGGCAAAACTAGGAGGAAAATGGGTCTGGTTTACATAACCAAAACCAGAGGCAGTCTGGATCTATGTCTCAGTGTTACCCAACCAGACAAAGCATAAAAGTTTCTGATAAATGGGTTCTAGCTTTGGTCCATCTCTCGTAACAATATCTTGTTTTGAGCTCTGACTCTTCCGTGTCCACACTGAAAAATTCCGCCCTCTAATTCTCCATTGGTACAGTTCAGGTGTTTTTATCCCCATGCAATTGCCTATCTTTGTTCAGAGTAGTTAGTGACAAATTGATGATAACACCTAAACGCTGTCTAACTACAGCTTCCACTGCGTTCTAGTGTGCATCTATATTGGCAGATTGTAATCTCTCTGGGGCAAGGTTGTGTTTGTACAATACCTAGCAAAATAGGGCCCAACCTTGCCTTCAGGTGCTACTGCAATATAACTGTTGATGATTTATTATTATCATTGGTATTTCAAAAACTGCTAGCACCGGTGCATAAGGACAGGTGCTGACACCCACAACGATCTGGAAAAGCTTGTGTCTTGTTTTACCATCAGGTCACGCAAACCTGCTCAGAATCTGTGCCTCGTCTACGTTAGCATTTACAAAGCTGCTACCCCTGCTGGCAGTTGCTGCGGAACAGTTACTGGGCACTTACAAATCCCACTGACTCCAGTAAGAGCTGTGCATTCTCGGCACTTCTAAAAAAACAGGTGATATTGGCACAGACAGCAAAGTTTACTTAATAAGACCATGCTGGTGAAATGTGGAGTCCTTCTTCATTGTCTCGAAGAAGTAATACTAGTAAGAGAAGGAAACATTTGTTTTGAAATCTGTAACATTTTTAAAACAAATGTAGAAGAGTGTAAGTAATCTATGTGTGTTTTAAAACTTCTATGTTTTAGATCTCTGCATGTAGAAAATTGTGGATTAGGGCAGTTATACCAGGGATAAATTTGGCCTTGGAAGTCTAGCAGACATGTCCTTACTTCCAGCTTCTAAGGGTGTGACTTTCAAAAATGTTCACTGACTTCAGTGGGTCCAGAGATAAGTCAACGTGGGTGTGTTTGTTACTCTGTTGGAAACAATTTAGGGTGGAACTTTGAAAGCATTGTTTCCGTCATCACTTTGCATTTCTGTTCATGTGTAAAGGTAAGATTACACTTTAGTGCTGCCGATGAGACTTAGTCAAAATCCAGCTTACCATTTCTTTTCCTTGTTACTTTCAATTCACTTTTCACTCATGGGGGGCAGGTAAGAAATCTTGGAAGGAATGTGATTCTTATGGAGGCTGCTAAAAGTATTTGGATTGCTTACACTAAACTAGATAGTAAATGTGTTGGAATTTAGGGAGCCTTTCAGACAATAAGTACATTGACAATTATTACTGCGAGTGGTTTAACTAAAACTGTAAACTTGCTGAATCTCGAAGTTCAGTAAATTCACATGTGTATTTAAAGAAGCTCTTGAATAAGTACAAGGTGACAGAAAATCTCTGGAGCAGTGGATGGCTCAGGGATTGGTAATGGGATTCAGACCAATTCCTGCTTCATTTAGTCACTTGACTACTCCCCTGGACTACAGTAGAATTACTTGACTGAATAAAATTAGTGGAAATAGATGCATGTAATCTTTGACCTTTAGATAACTGGCTCAATCCAGCCCAGGTTGGAAATGAGTCATAGCCCTTCAATGGGTGTTGGGTGATCTCATCTGTGTGAAACAAATCAGCATTCTCAATTTGGTTCCTAGTGGATAGGTGTCTCTCTCTAAATGGGCATGAACTTTCACCCTAATGGGATGTGCCAGCAGAGAGTCCAATGATCTACCATGCACAGAAACTGAATTATCCGCTCACTCTACAGGCGGTCCTTCCAGAACAGGGTTGAGCCGGGGGTATGAAAATGAGAGGAAGCATGCACTGTTCCTGCCCATACTACACCTGTTTTATGCAGAGGATTTCAGACTCTAAAGCTGTTAATCTGGCACCAATTGTGCTGGTTTTTGAGGTGAAAGTACTATCAAGTGTCTGAAACATGCTACCTGACAATCCATGAAGTTACGAGAACAAACCATTAATGGTAAAAATACTCTAGTCAGACGAACTTCTGTGTAAGATGTAGGTTCAATATCTTGGTTTTGTCACTTGCTTTCTTGGTTTGCACCTATGCCTGAGTTCTGGTTTATGCATGGAACCACAAAGGCTACATTTCAGTTTGTGCATATATAAAGTGCTTTGCCCAATCTAGCTTTTAAAAGCTGTCATGATGGAGTGCCCACCGCTTTAATTGGAGAAACTATTCAACAATCTAAAATCTCACTGTTAGGTCACTTTACTACTTTGATGAAAAGAAGAGTAATTTCAATCCATCATTTTGTGATGGGTTTGGAAACAAGCTCCCTCAAGACTGTCACTAGATGTGCTGAGATACCACTGAGAACAAACACCCGGGCCAGAGAAGGCTTCCCTGCACTCCTGTCTTGCTGAGTTAAACAGTCAAGTCAGCTACAGCACAGACCAAGAGGTTGGGCCACGCCCCCCTGCAGTGCACAGAAACTAAGATTTACTTAGTCCAGGCATTTTTCAGTTAACAGGGACTTTCCCAGCACCCAGTATTCAGTCTTTCTGGGAGCCTAAACCCCTAATAAATCAGTTTTACTCTGTGTAAAGCTTATACAAGGTAAACTCAAATTGTCTGCCCTCTAGAACACTGAAAGAGAGATGTACAGCTGTTTTGCTCCCCCAGGTAGTAATAACTTATTAAACAAAATGATTTTATTAAGTATAAAAAGTAGGATTTAAGTGGTTCCAAGTAATAATAGACAGAACAAAGTAAGCTACCAAGCAAAATAAAACAAAACACGCAAGTCAAAGCCTAATACAGTAGGAAACTGAACACAGGTAAATCTCACCCTTAGAGATGTCCCAATAAGCTTCTTTCACAAACTAGACTTCTTCCTAGTCTGGGTCCAATCTTTTTCAGACCAACATTGTGGCTTATGGCCTGGGTTCAGCCTGGGTTCACTCTCACCCCCATAGCGTCAGTCCTTTGTTTCAGTTTCTTTCAGGCATCTCTTGAGCGGGCTGAAGACAAAATGGAGAGGCTTCCAGGGCCTTCTATTTTCTCTCCCTTGTGGGCGGAAACCCCTCTATTCGTCTGTGCAAAATCACAGCAACAAGATGGAGTTTGTAGCCTCGTGGGCAAGTCACATGTCCATGAATGGTTCAGCTTTTTGCAGGCTGATGCCATTGTTTACATGTTAGTTTGAACATACCCAGGAAAGCTCAGATGTGGATTAGCGTCTCCCAAAGTCCATTGTTAGTTAAGTGTTTCTTGATTGGGCACTTACTCAGAATAGTCCTTTCTCAAGAAGCTGACCAAATGCTTCACTGATGCTACTTAGAATCAAACACATTGAAATACAAGTACATAGCCAATATTCGTAACTTCAAATACAAAAATGATACACACATACAGACAGCATAATCATAACCAGCAAATTACAACCTTTCCATAGACCCCTTACTTGACCTCCTTTGTAGGAGATTTGGCTATACGATCACAGTTCATGTCAATAACATCACACATTTCTAGTTAATGCATTTGTATCACTCTATATAAGTACTTGATTGTCTTGCATGAAGAGAAGAGTGTAGGTTGGGAATAAGCTAAGGATGAAGACAGAGGTACAATGCACACAAATGAGCAAAGAACCATTCATGAATGAAAAATGCATCGTGTGCCAAATTGCCAGGCACAGAAATTTCTAATGATCTCATTAGAAATAAAGATGGGCGAGACTTGCATGTAATTTTTCAAGTGTTACTTTTCTCAAGGGGAGGAGAATGCAGCCTCTGCTTCCATGCCAAAAAACTGGCTACATAAGAGAAAACTGTCTCTCAGGAGCAGAATCTTACACACAGACCTTGAGATCCTTCATGGGAGATTTAGGTCTTGTCCAACTTACTCTCGTAGTTTAACCTAAGTTAAACTACTCCAGCTAGGTGAACGTAGCTGAAGTTGACATAGCTTAGGTCGACTTACTGCAGTATCTACACAGCGCTGCGTCGACAGACGCTCTCCCGTTGACTTACCTTACTCCTCTCATTCCGGTGGAATACCGGAGTTGACCAGAGAGCGCTCTGCAGTCAATTTAGCGGGTCTTCATTCGATCTGCTAAATCAACCCCAAGCACATCGATTGCAGCAGCTGATCCCCGGTAAGTGTAGATATGGCCCTGGACACATGGCTGAACTGGTTTTGACTAGTGCCTTTAGTGTATTGTATACATGCCTGCTTTCTAGTAACGTTAGTCATATGCATGGTGTTGTGCTGTGTATTAGCATTTGTAACCATCTCCCCTAGCAGCAACTGGTAAAGGCTTCACTTAATGGCAATTCTCCAAGCATCAGGAGTCAAAGATCCTTTTAAACAGAGTCATGAATTTATAAGAACAAAGTAGCTGTAGAAGTAGGCTATTCAGAGACTCACTTTTTTTGGTGTGATCAAAATATGTTTCTCTATTTATTTGGATCAGAGCAGAGGCAAGACTTTGGTTTGGGAGTGAACTTATACCTAAATATGACTTTCTCCCTTCAAAATCCTAAAATAATAGGACTTCAGACCACACTTTCCCATATGATTTGGCTTTGCTCCAGGTCCTTGATTTAAATGACAGCGTAGATCTTTTGGATCAGAATGCTGTGCCTATAGGAAATATACAAGTAATTCTGAGCTGTGAGTTAACTGCTCTTGAGTAATACGCTTGGTGCAGACTAGTGATTACAGGTGTCGCCAAAGTGGATGCTAAACTTATACCAACCAGTATACATAACTCAGAACAAAGTGTGCATATGAACATGCAAACCTTCACAATGAAAGATAAACATATTTCCTCTCATCTCTATTTGAGTTCTTCTATTTAAATATTTAAAATAAGGCAATCTGAAATGTCAGCTTCAATCTTAAATTTTTCCATGGGCAGATGTCTTACAGTATCCTGATGAATCTTCTTTCAGGATGACATCATTTTTTTTTTTTCCTCCTCCTCTGTGCTTGCTTTCTTTATTCAGATGGAATTATACAGTCTGCTGCAGAGGAGGATGGGCAGAGTTCCAAAATGATAGGTCAGTGTGAGGAGCAGTGATGTGGTGACTCAGCAGAAGCACTGTTCCTTTGGATCAGAAATGTTCACTCACAATCATCCTGGAGACCAGTCTAGTCTCTGACAATGACTATCTCCAAGTCCCTCCCTTATTCTTATACTGATATCAGACCAGGGCAGTGGAAGGGAGAGGAAGAACTCCATTGAAACTGAAAATGTGAAATTGCCCTGCAAAGATAAAAATTCTTTTGCTAAATAACAATCCTAGTAGCAGAATTTCCCTACTTTGTACAGTTTTTGATTACCAGGCAGGTCTTCATTAAAAAACTGTATTATCTTTCAAGACATCTTATTTCATTTTGCGTGTTTGTAAATACATATTCTGGCAGTACAATGAAAGCTAACTAAACAAATTAAGGTTGGTGGGTTTTTTTTTTTTTTTTAAATAGCTTTAGTTCTTCTAGTGGCACTTTTTAAAATCTAAGCATATGACTATGAAATTAGATTAAATTGCCTATTTTTGTTTAAAGGCAATAGGAAACCTTCTGAATGTGTCAGATGGAAACCCATCTGCCTGTCTTAAATACCTGTCAAAATATCTTTTTGTATTCAGGTCTTTAAACTTTTTTGATTTGCTAATCCCTTACAAGAATTGAAATGGCTCCCTCTTGTGGCAAAAGAAAAGCAGCAGCTATTTCTTTGAACAGATGCATTCCGTAGCCATAAAAATCTGATTCAAAACTGGACACTTGATCCCCCACCCCTTCTCCAAGATTCAAGGGGTTTGGGTTTGGCAATGGCAGAGGGACAGGTCACACTCCCTATACCCATGTGCAGAGGGAAGTTCCCTGTTTGGTTCTGTCACTCCTCACATGGAATGTGGGAAGGTTATACTCCTCCATGTTCCTGTCCCCCATGGTCCTCAGTAAGTCTGGAGGCCTGCATGTTGGGAGGAAGAGGTATAGAGGATACATATAACAAAATCCAAACACTTTTGGTAAATCCACCCAACAGCTAATGAAGCTCTGGTTTTACTACATCCTACAGAGCCCTCTCCACATTGGGAGCCCCTCTTAAATGTGTGTCCCTGGAGAGCCACCAGTACAGAACTTCCTGGCAATATAACTACAATTTAGTTGCTATGTCAGAGAGCCATGCGATTCGGTGCTTCTTCCAAGGTTGCACAAACTCAAACATCACGGCAGAAATGTTAAGAGGAAACTTGGATCATCCACCACCTCAGATTTCTTTCACCAAGTCAAAGATCCTATTGGGATCCGGGAAGTGCTAAAGGATTCCCCCCCCCCCCTCCAGCCTAAGAGGGGGATCTACAGGACCTGGAAACCAAATAAGTATGGGGGATAACTAATGAAATAGCATGCAGATACACAATTCAGATCAGAGTTTGGATTACGACCCCAGATCTACCAAATTCAGTAACAGTCATAGGCAAAGGTTTGATTCAGGCCCTTCTCAACTCTTGAAAGGTTTCTCCAGAGAACCTGCTGTAATGATCTTTAGGGAAAGACGCAATTGTAGCATAGAATTGTGTTAACTCGCATCCAAAGTTATCAAACCCCAATGCTGTGTACTATGCAAATTCTCTTTTTTTTTTTTTTCTTTCCCCCTTCTCGGCACATATCACTGATCTCAGCCAAGATGATACAGTGAAAAGAAACAGATTCCTAGTTAAATGTTTTTAATAAGAATGACTTCCTAAAGGCTATTTTGAACAATGTAGTAGTTTCTAATAGAAACTCCTCCTTTTGGTTTCAGTATCTTCACATCTCCTGTGAATGTGAATTGTCCCTCACTGGAATCTGTTACTGTACTGATACTTAATAGCAAAAGCTCCAGACTGACCAGGCAGAGTAGGATTCAGTACAAAGGTTTTCAATATTGCTATAAGATCAATTATCTTGCCAATAATCATTTCTGAATCAGTATAAATAAAAAAATACAAATTTCATTCCCTTAAATCTTGCGCTACATCAGATTATTATGAATGGCATTTTCTTAGATTGTGAATTATTCTTTAACTGTACTTGCATTTAAAATGTTTTTGTGACTTATCCTCATGAACAAGATATAATAATTAGACTTTACAACCGATTCATCTTTAATAATCTCTCCTCAGCCTCAGTGAGTAAAAGCCATAATCGCATTGTTACTCCTCCCCAGATTCTATCCATATAAAATCGATATTCTTCTTTGAATCTGGGATTCTAGAGATGAGAGCATTTTGATTGATACAGATGGCACTAACACTTGTTGACTGGCTGCCCCAAAAACAAGTTGCTTTCCAGAGATGGTGCTGAATGATCATTCAGTACAGCCCATTCAATCTATTTTAGGTACTTTTGGTACTTATTACCTCTCACAATGTCTTTAATGTATTTATCCTGGCCTCAGTCCTGTGAGGTAGGGGAAGTACTATCTCTAGTTGACAGATGGGAAGCTGAGGCACAGAGACCCTAGGTGACTCATCTAAAGTGACTAGTCATACAAGAGGCCTTTAGCAAAGCAGGGAAATGAACCTGGATCTCCCGAGTTCTAGACTAGACTTTAAGAACATCAGAATGGCCATACTGGGTCAGACCAAAGGTCCATCTAGCCCAGTATCCTGTCTTCCGACAGTGGCCAATGCCAGGTGCTTCAGAGGGAAGGCTGGTCTTTGTCTCACACTCTCTCCTCCTGTTGTCATACACTGATTGGAAAATGTAATGCAGAGGAATTGTACTCCTCCACTTTTTTTTTCTTTATAATGAGGCAGTGTGCTACAGTGGACATGGGCCTGGCCTTGGAGGCAGGAGATGGGGATTCTATTCCTGGTTCAGCCACTGAACTCTTTGGGTAAATCCACCCAAGAGCTAATGAAGTTCTGGTTCTACTAATCTCCTTGAGCAATTCACTTCATTTCCCCACTTAGACAATGGGGACGATGACCCTATGGAAAGCATTTTGAGGCTTAACACTTATATGGCACATATATATCTTACATATGCAAATACACAAGACTTAAGGCCCAAGTGCTTTTTTAACTACCCCAACAAAAACAGAGGCAATAGCTAACCGAAGAGGGCTTTTGTGAAGACCAAAACTTTGAATTTTCTGATATCTGTGGAACTAAAATCTCTCAGCTTTATAATGTGGTAGGAAAATACATTTTAGAATGTATTGGACTGCTTGTGGGCCGTGCCTAAGCTATCCACGGCACAACTCTCAGGAAGGTGCAAAGATGGCCACATTTTCCTAAAACTAGCCATGCAGAATTGGCGGGGGTTCAGAGAAGTGCAGTGAGCACATGCTAATGTAAATAATCCCCCTCTTTCCCTTTGAAAGTGGAATAAGAGGGGACATGACAAAAGCTGAATTAAATTATAGATGGAAAATCAAAACGGGGAAAGAAATAATGTTTTCAAACCTGTACCTGGGGTGTGGGACTCCCAGACCCCTAAAGCTGCAGAGGGGGAAGGGACCGCGAGCGACAACCCAGCCCAGCCTCTGCCCTGAACCCCGCAGCGCCGCCTGGCGGAGACCAAAGGCAGGGCCGGGCTTCCCCGGACTCCGCAAGGCAGGGGCGGTGCCCTCGCGCTCCGACGCGGTGACGTCACCCGGCCGTGACCTCGGAAGTGCCCGGCGGGGGCGGGGGCGGGGCGGGATGCTGCCGGCAGAAACATGACAGGAGGCGGGAAGCGGAGACCCCGCGCCGGGGAGCAGGTACCGGCCGAGGGCGGCGAGCTGCGGCAGCCCTGCCCCGGGGCGGCTGGGAGCCGGGCCTGCTCCGCGCGGGGACAGCCCAGGGGGAGCGGCCCGCGGGCGCCGCGCTGTGAGGAGGCGGCGGCGGTCACTGGCCGGCCACAGACCGGGCTCCTGGGTCCTCGCCCTGGCGCGGTCGCTGCTCAGAGCAGTCTCGGTGACGCGCCCCGCCGGCGCCTTGTCGCGGGCCGCGCTGCCACCGGCGGGGCGGGGACACGGGGCGCGGCGGCGGGGCGGGCTAACCGGCCAGGCCTCGGCTCCAGGCTGGGCCAGGCGGGGAGCCCCCGCCTGCTGGCCGCTTCGCCAAGGGCTGGCCGGTGTTCCCGGTGTCTCCCGCGCCCCTCGGGGGCAGGCGCCCTGCCAGGGGCTGTGACGAGGTTACAGAGGCGCGACGAGAATTTCCCGGAGTCCATTAGACCTATTCCTGCAGGTCCTCTGCAGCCATTACCGTCAGCGTGGCCTTGACCCCCTCTGTCTGCGTCTGGAAACGTGCACCCAACCTAAAACCGGTCACATTCAGCATGTGACCCTCCGTGCCAGTGCGTAAAACTCCTTTTTAATCCCCAAAGAGCTCCCTCTCCTGCGCTCCAGATTCGTAGGACCTAAGCCCTTTGTTCCAGTACAACAGAGGGTCCTCCCCTGAATTAACATGAAAATGTGCATTTCGTTGCTGTTTACTTGCAGTGTGAAAAAACTAAAGAAGTCAAGAAGAGACGGTCCAACCAGGCAGATGTTCCTGATCAGCTGCGTCAAGAAGTAGAAAGTTGCTATCAGCTCAGGATGCCTGAAGACTTTTATCAGTTCTGGAAGTTCTGTGAGGAGCTGAAGCCTGACAAGCCAAGTGGTGGGTTCAAAAAAAAGAGGACTTCTGCATGCTGTATGGCTTAACTTGAGTTTTCAGAAGCAATCTGAAGGCAGTTTTTAGTGGCAAAGGCAAGTGGGAAGCTTTTAGAATGATTTTTACAGTTTAGAGACAGGCTAGTGTTTCCCCAACTTTGGTATAACTTTAGGCTGGACAAAAAGTGTATCATAGACTACAAAATACATCTCTGTTTAAAGTTGTGTGTGTGTGCATGCGTTTGTCTGCTTCAGTTTGCGGATAGTTAAGTAATGGACCTGTTTGAGAGTGAAGAAGTTAAGATTAATTCAGGAACACTCTTAAGAATCTGACCTTGAAAACAATGAGTAAATTTATTTTTAATGTTTAGGATTTACTTGTTAGCTTTCAGACATGCCGCTTTTTCATAAATATTTTTTCAGGTCAGCTAGGGGATGTTTGGGGCATTGGGAAAAATCTGTCTCCTAAAACAGACTGTTTCTAGATGTTTTGGTCTAGAAACAACAGCTTAAAATAAATCAGCAGAGATTGCTAGAGGCAGATAAAAACAGGTTATTTTGGAGAAGAAAAAAAAAGTATTAGGGCAATATATCTTTGTGGAAAGAAAGCTGTCTGAATCGGAGTACTAAAAGCTTTAAATGCACAGGTTAGAGTACCTTGTATGAGGGAGAATAAACATGAGTTTGAGGTCTGACTGTTTGGCTTTTAGACTTGCCGTGTGATACCTAAGCAATATGAATTTGAAATGTGCTATAATAAGCACAGCTTCAGTTTTGTTCATGTCAACTTTCCATTTAGAAATGGAAATGCCTTATGGCTGAGATCTTGCTTTCTGCATGCACAAGAAAATGTCAGATAGTTGATCATTTTGTTTTTCAGAAGCACTCATATCAAGTATTGGCCTTCAGCTAGTTGGACCATATGATATTCTTGCTGGAAAACACAAAAAAACAAAATCAGCAGATCTGAACTTCAACCTTCACTGGAGGTTTTTTTATGACCCTCCTGAATTTCAGACTATAATTGCTGGGGATAGCAAAACTCAATATCACATGGGATATTTCAGGTATTACATTTTATATATGGTCCTCCTATAATAAATGTGTGTATCTTTTTCTCCATTTCCATTTATGTGTGTAGTGTAAGAACTCTGCGCTGTTGTCAAATGATAGAACCTCTACTTCTTACCCCCTTCCATCAGATAGATGACACTTTAGTTGTCATTTTTAGTAGTTAACATTATAGGGCAAAATGTATTGAAAGGACTGGTGATGAGTGTTAAAGACTATCTAAAACCCAAACAAACCCTGTTTTAATTGTAATGATGTTTTTAATTATTGCCATGATGTTCTGGTGCAAATGGTTATCTGCTGCTGGGGTTGGATAATGGGGAAGAGAACTGTGTGTTTTTGTTTTTCCTTTTCTATACTTGAGTGTACCCAGCAACTCTGGAAATATATGCTTCTGCCTTATTTCTTCTGCACAGAGCCACTTCTTGTCAAGATCTCTCTGCTGCTCCAGCTAAAGAAGTGGCTCTGGTATAATTATTCTGTATTCAAATACTTAAAGTTGTGCATGTGAATCTAGTGTGATTCAATACTGAATTTATGCTCTTGGTGGTCTCTGCTGTTTGCAGTGACTAATTAATCGTTATTCTAAGTGGCATTCTCTGAGAGGCAAAGATTGGAGACTGAAGTGTGTGTGTGTGTGTGTGGTGCGGGGGGGGGGGGCTACAAAGGCGCATGGAAGTAAGGGGAGGTTCACATTGTTGTTGCCTGTGCTTTTAACTGTCCAGTGATAAACGTAAGACTTCAGGCTCCAGTACTCCATTCAGCATCTCTTGTGCATGCTAACTTCACTTTAAAGAGAAAAACCCTAGTGTCTGTATACATTTTGTTTTATAGGGATGTGCCAGACGAACTTCCAGCATGGGTTGGTGCAAATGAAGCAAAGAAAAGCTGTGTAATTTCTCAAATTGGTGACAATGTATTTGCTGCAGTCAAGTAAGGTTTACAACTTCTGTTTCATAACTAAATGCAATTAGTTTTCCTCTAAGCTACAAAAAAGTACTAATGTGAAATACCTTTACTTCTGTTCTTCTGTGTCTCTCACACACACCCACCCACCTCTGTGGGTTTTTGACTTTGAAAATAATACTAGAGAAACATCTACAAAGATTGGTATCTTTCATAAGATTACTAGACCCAGAGTAAATTGGCTGATCAGCCTTGAACTTTGTGGTTGTACTAAAATAGCTGGGGTTGCTTTTCTTTTTAAAATCCAGTGTGTTGTTTCTGTAGGAACAGAGCATTTCAGTAGAAAATGATGATAGAGGCATTAACAGAAGCCATGATTTAAAAAAAATAAAAATTGCTTGTCAGAATGACTGCAGGTTGCATTTTGAAATGAACTTTTGAAGGGGGATGAAACACAATGGTGAAAGGAATTCATATGCAGAACATTTTACTAAACCAAGAGTGTCTATCTCTACCTTATGTAATGGCAGGTTCATTGAAAATAGCCTTCTCCTGCTTTCAGCTAATAAAGTCCCATAGCTCAAGTTGTAGAAGTCTGTGCCGCAGTGCTGAACATCCATGGTTCAAACCTTAGTGGCAATGCATAATGGCAGAATTTTTACAGTTGTGCATGATAGAATTTGCATTTCATTTCCTTTTAAAGGAAGCTACATTCAAAAACTACATTTTAAAAAAAAAAAAATTCTTTTAGGTTGCACAATCAAGCACTCAGGGGAGATAATGCCAAAATGAAGGTTGCATTCACAACCTTAATTTGGCCCCTTTGTGAGCATCATGATACTGTCTCTACATGATCATGTATTATCTATATTTTCCCCCCACACAAATTCTGCCTTACTAAGTGCACAGGATAACTGGAGCTCAGGGACTGAATCTCGGTTATGTACTGAATGAGGCTGTCTGTCTGTCTCCTGCCTCATTAACTCTAGAAGTTAGAACAAGTACAGAGGATGAGGCAGAGGACTGCAGGAAGAGACAGGATAGTTTTGTTGGCTGAGCAAAATGAGAGCTCAGTGGCTTTTGGCTGTAGTGTGTTAACTTTTGAATGCCACATCTGATCAATTCTGAAATTTCAGAATTGAATGTTTTATGTATTGATGAGCAGAACCCTACTAAAGTGGGAAGCTGAAAGGGAAAATGGGGGACATGTGGTGCCCTGACATCTGGTTATCAGACCCAGCAGCTTCAACCACCTCTGTGTCTACAGATAAAACAAACCAGTTGGTGGCATCCATTAACACCTTCCAGCATAAGAATACCCTATCTCAGCTTGCCTTTCCTGCCAATGCAGTTATAAAATAGTGACATCTTGAATGACTTGTCTGTCGGACAAAGAATAATAATGGCGGTGGGAGGCAATGGATGGTGCAGCCAGAACCCCTGGCATGGAGGGAGAAAGGGGACACAGCCCCTAGCATGTGGCAGAGAGGAGAATGGGGAAGGACCCTGGTATGAGGGGAGGAGGAGAACGGGTAACAGAACTGCTGGCGTGTGGGGAAGGATGAGGGGGTTACAGGGAGGAGGGAGATGGGTGTTGGAGGAACGGAAGGAGCCTCTGGGGTGTACGATGTGCTCAGCCTCCAGAAGCAACAAAAGCTGCCACTCTCCGGTGGCTAAGGCAGGTGAGTGCAGTATAAGAAAATTCAGTTCTGGCCTTGCATCTGCCATCAACTTCATATGATGAGCAAGTCACTTAAATAAAAATTTTGTCAGGTTACACACCAGTTGTGTGTTCTTCATTTTTCTGGATAATCAGCCTGAGACACTTAGGGCCTCATTTTCAGGAGCACTCACAACTGCAAGGGCTGTCAACACCTCTGGGAGAGAAGGAAAAAAAGTTAATGTTTGTGAGGCACTCTGAGCCAGCAGTGATAAGCATCGTAGAAAAGACCAGAAGAAAATGAATAACTTTGCATTCAAGTCAGGCTTTGGATGATGTGTAGCAAATAAGGCATGAAGCCACTCATTGAATGATTACAATTTAAAAAAAAATCACAGCTGCCTCAGTTAATATGCACTCTCTGGCCCCTATGCACCTTATAGGAGCAGGTCCTGTAGAAATAGTATGAGCATATAACTTGAAGACTGCATCATAATACATGTGCTCAAGACAATACAGGCAACCTTAATTCTAGCATTTCCTAATTTTTGAGTGCTTGACTGTAACCTAATAGCTTTAACATGCTATCTTTTGTATGAAATGGTCATACACATACACAATCTTTGATTAGCCAATTTTTTGGTTAAGAGATTAGGGGACTAGAATATATATTATATATAAATTTAAAAAAAACCAAAACTTTCTAGATCCTGAGAAAGGTGACCTGCTGTATAATGAGTCTTCCTTTGTGTTTCAGATTGTTTTTGTCAAAAAAGCTTAAGGAAGTGACAGATAAAAAGAAAAGTGGTATTTTGAAAGACATAGATGAAAACCTTACAAGAACAGCAAAAGAATTGGGTTATTCGCTGGAACAGAAAACCATGAAGATGAAACAAAGAGATAAGAAAGTACGGGTTTTTTGGTTTTTTCCTGACCAACTAGATAAAAAAGTTGCTCTCCCTAAACTAATGCACTTTAGCTTTCTCTGTCCTATTCAGCTAAGAAACTTAGATGAAGCAATCTTCTGGGCATTGACTAAGGGGTGATATTGTCTAAAAAGTCTGAAAAGTTGCTCCCCTAGTTCCTTCCTATGCCTGAAAGGTGGAGTCTGTTGGCTACAGTTTTCAGCTGTACAGGAAATCAATTCAATCCACTTCTAATACTACATACAGTGGCTCACTGCTACCAGATTGCCAAGACAGCATGTAAATGTCCTCTTGTGGACATTATATGATGTCACCATTATTCTAAAATGGTTGTTTGGTATACACTTATTTTGGAGGAGAGCTCTAGCATGCCTGTATGGCTGGTTTGGTCACTGAGTCTTAACTCAGCGATTTATTAATCATAGATGGCAACCGTTCCTATGAAATGTTATGCCATGTAGTGTTGCAGGAAACCTCTCTGTATCATAGTGGCTGCTTATTGCCTCCTAAGCACCCCATCCTGGCCAAGTGTGCTAGTGCAGCCCCCACCCCAGTTTTCTCCTTCACAGCGTGCCTTAAACTCTACACAGTCCAAAGATTAAACTGGATCCCAACTGGGGAATGTTTTATTCAGTCCTCCAGTACACACTGGCCCTTCAGGCCGCAACTCCAGTTCAGTGTCTCTCTCCCCTTAGTTAAGGGGGTTCCCAGCCCTGTTTCCTAGAGCTGGCTCACAGTTCTCTGCAGGAGCCAGTCTTGCTTTCTGCAGCTCCTTCAGCCAGCTACAGGCTTTTTCAGGATTCTGTCTTCTGAGCATCCCCCAGCTCACCGTCATGCCTGTTGGCTCCAGCAGTCTCAGCTACTTCTCTCTCACACATTTCCTGCTGCATTTTAAGTTGAAATCATCCAATTCCTCTCGGATGAGCCTCATCTTTAGAGCCCTGCAAATCTGTGAATATTGCTTTATCTCTGTGGACCATGTTTGTGGTTTGGATGCGGATACAAATTTTGTATCTGCGCAGGGCTCTGCTCATGTTGTAATCAGCACTGGTTTAACCCCAGGCTCTCCAGCCCAAAGGCAAGCCAGCCTGTTACATATTCCAACCTCCACACTACCAAAAAACCAAACCCAAATGCCCTGTGCAATCTTCCACTAGCTCAAGGAGAAGTAGTGTTGAGATCATTCTTCATCTGATGGCTACTGGATGGCAGGATCTGACCCATCTAAGTAAGCCAGCCAACTGTCCACCTTTTTTTGTTCTTTAAGAGCTATATAAACTTCCAGTATTGGGAAATAATGCTTTTTCCTTTTGAGAGAGTACCTGCTGCTTAAACAGCCTGTGTAGCTCCTCTGTCAGTGAAGGGAGGATCATGTTACAATTAAATTTACCATTTTTAAAAGCAAACATTAACTTTTAACGGGCATTTACTGAAGGTTGCACAAAGGAAATAAATTGTAGAATTACTGAAGTACAACATAGCAATTTTTAATGTGTATATCTTCAGTAGGCCAATGAAGAAAAGCTACCAACATGATTAGAGAACTTCTAGCTGGATACCTGCTATGGGGGAAGGGATAATCTCAAATTTGATCAATTTTCCAAGTACTACAGATTAAGTAATATAAAACTGTGTCTGTTACATGTGTAAACTTGAAATAAAAGTATATCCACCAGTGTCTTAACTGAAAAAAAGAGAAAATAGGTGAACACTATAAAGCCACTGGTGAGCACTCCCTCAGCTTTTAGACAAGGTCAAATCAACCTCCATTATTTAACAAGGAAACTCTTAGACCTCTTTTTATTTTGAGGCAAACTGCCTTAAGGCACATGCTCTGAGAATTCTTGGAAAAGTCAGTTTGACTAAGGGTGTTTAGGGGCAGAAATTAGATTAAAAACTCTTAATAGAATATCAGGATTGGAAGGGACCTCAGGAGGTCATCTTGTCCAGCCCCCTGCTCAAAGCAGGACCAATCCCCAACTAAATCATCCCAGCCAGGGCTTTGTCAAGCCTGACCTTAAAAACTTCAAAGGAAGGAGATTCCACCACCTCCTTAGGCTATTCATTCCAGTGCTTCACCACCCTCCTAGTGAAAAAGTTTTTCCTAATATCCAGCCTAAACCTCCCCCACTGCAACTTGAGACCATTACTCCTTGTTCTGTCATCTGCTACCACTGAGAACAGTCTAGATCCATCCTCTTTGGAACCCCCTTTCAGGTAGTTGAAAGCAGCTATCAAATACCCCCTCATTCTTCTCTTCTGCAGACTAATCAATCCCAGTTCCCTCAGCTTCTCCTCATAACTCATGTGCTCCAGCCCCCTAATCATTTTTGTTACCCTCTGCTGGACGCTTTCCAATTTTTCCATATCCTTCTTGTAGTGTGGGGCCCAAAACTGGACACAGTACTCCAGATGAGGCCTCACCAATGTCGAATAGAGGGGAACGATCACGTCCCTCGATCTGCTGGCAATGCCCCTACTTATACAGCCCAAAATGCTGTTAGCCTTCTTGGCAACAACGGCACACTGATGACTCATATCCAGCTTCTCATCCACTGTAGCCCCTAGGTCCTTTTCTGCAGAACTGCTGCCTAGCCACTTGGTCGCTAGTCTGTAGCAGTGCATGGGATTCTTCCATCCTAAGTGCAGGACTCTGCACTTCTCCTTGTTGAACCTCATCAACAGATTTCTTTTGGCCCAATTCTCTAATTTGTCTAGGTCCCTCTGTATCCTATCCCTACCCTCCAGCGTATCTACCACTCCTCCCAGTTTAGTGTCATCTGCAAACTTGCTGAGGGTGCAGTCCACGCCATCCTCCAGATCATTAATGAAGATATTGAACAAAACCGGCCCCAGGACTGACCCTTGGGGCACTCCGCGTGATACCAGCTGCCAACTAGACATGGAGCCATTGATCACTACCCTTTGAAGCCGACGATCTAGCCAGCTTTCTATCCATCTTATAATCCATTCATCCAGCCCATACTACTTTAACTTGCCTGCAAGAATGCTGTGGGAGACAGTATCAAAAGCTTTGCTAAAGTCATGGAATAACACGTCCACTGCTTTCCCATCATCCACAGAGCCAGTTATCTCGTCATAGAAGGCAATTAGATTAGTCAGGCATGACTTGCCCTTGGTGAATTCCTGCTGACTGTTCCTGATCACTTTCCTCTTCTCTAAGTGCTTCAGAATTGATTCCTTGAGGACCTGCTCCATGATTTTTCCAGGAACTGAGGTGAGGCTGGCTGACCAAGCTGGAAACAAGCTAAAATTAGCATACCTGATGGTTCAGTTTTTGGACCAAGGGGATGGTAGTAATTTGATGATACTGCAAGTGAGATTTCAAGTTTGCAAAAGACACGACAAGTGGAGGCAGACCAATGAGAAACAATGCACGTGGATTTTGATTATTTAGACTGAGTCAGCACAGTATGGCAATGCAAATGTGGAATAATGTAAAACAGCCTGGTTTCTTGCTCTAGCTCAATTTAGAACTTGTCTCCATTAGACTAAAGAGCACACTGAAAAGAAAAGGCGAGGGAGTCAGGATGTTTGTCCATGGTGATGGGGGTAACTGATATTCACCCATAGCTGCAGAAAAAAGGGGCAAATTGAATATGCTGTACTTAGGAGAGAACATACAAAACAAGTGGTATTACCTAAAGAACTAGCTAAGCCTTCTGGAATAGCATGAAGTACTGGTCTCTCTTTACCCAGGGTCAGATATTATTCCCTTAAAGCAGTGGTTCTCAAACTTTTTTTTTTCATGGACCACTTGCAAATTGCTGAGGGTCTTGGTGGACCACTTAATGATCTTTCCAAATGTTGTTTGTACCACTAGCTAACTATTGTAAAGTGCTTTGGATAAAAGCACTATATTAAAAAAACTCTTAATAATAATTGGTTTTTTTGTTCTACAAATAAAAGCACACAACTCATATTTTAATATCAGTAGTCTTACCTTTCTAATGCGATGGATGTGCTCTCTCTCCTCTGCCACAGCAGCCCCCGAGCTGGATCTGGGAAAGGAGGGGGGGTGTCTCTCCCTCTCTCCCCCACCACAGCAGCCCCTGAGCTGGAGCTGGGAAAGGGGTGGGGGTCTCTCCCCAGCCGCAGCAGCCCCCAAGCTGGAGCTGGGAAGGAGAGCCGTCTCTCCCCGGCAGCTGCAGCCCTGGAGCTGGGGAAAGTCACCTTTTTCTCTGGCCACCGCAGCCCTGCATGGCCCAAATTCCCGCCTCCTCTCGCCCACACTCTTCTCACCCCGCTGCCTCCTCCAACCTACCCCTTATTTTTCCCCCCAGTTTACCACCTCACCTTACATGTGTGTCTTTTCTCCAGGGTCCACGCACCTACATAGTGGAGCCACACCTGCGTGGCTGCACTAATTAGGTGGATGGCCCTTCATTGTCGCGTGTGCGGGCACCCAGGTGCGCACTTTAGAGGGAACTAGCCGTGAACCACCTGAATGGAGCTCAGTTTGAGAACCTCTGCTTTAGAGCATAGAAGTGAACAAGAATACCACTGTCTATAGAGATTCAAGTATTAAGGTTTTTTATCTTCCAAATGATAGGCTTCATAAAGTCAGTACTGCTCAGTCTTTCTACTGACACACCCCTCCTCACCTAATAAAGGTTTAAGAGCTCGGGGGCTGCTGCGGCGGGGGAGAGAGGGCACAGCCATCGCATTAGAAAGGTAAGACTACTGATATTAAAAGTAAATTGAGATACTGGAAAAAACTTAAATATGATATAGCGCCATACATAGACCTGGTGGTCATTTTTCTTTTAACAAAACTGAAAATGCCTATAAGGGGATAAGAGCCAGTAGCAGTGTGGCTTGTTGTATAGTCTGTCAAAAGGAACAAATTGTTGTGGCATGCATTTAGATTAGCATTGCCTTCCATCAGTGATTGTAAGAATCCCTCTCTGCTCCCCCCACCCTCGTCCACCAATTAGAATGCCCCATCACTGTGGGCTTTACAGTTAGTTGGGTAGGTGTAAAATGTTGCAGGGGTTGTAATTTATTAAATTTGGAGGCAAGAGTGAACACTGTGTGACTTAGTACCTGGAAATTCAGGCTCCAGGACCCAAAGTTAGTTTGTTATAGTCTGGTTGACCGTTGGGGGTGATGTGCCAATGGTATAGTGGGAGCAAGGTGGCATCTTATGTAGCTGATGTTACTGTGTTCTTACCGTGATATACCATTTTTCTTTCCTTTATTCAGGTAGTGACTAAGACATTTCATGGAGCAGGTCTGGTTGTGCCTGTAGATAAAAATGATGTTGGATACAGAGAGCTCCCTGAAACAAATGGTAAACTGTTTTTTAGTTATATATGTGTTTTTAAAAGGATCCTTGTTCAGATCCTTCTTCTGTTTTAGTCAAGTTGCACTCAGATACTTTTGCTGGCTGATGCAAAATCTAGACTGCATTTATACAAGGTAAGAGTATTAACAATATTGTGCGGAACAGAAAACAGCTCATCTTTTATTGTCATAACACTTCAATATGTAATTTTGGTTTGCATCAACATTTTGTTTTAATTGGATGAAAACCACAGTCCAGTGAAATACTGAAAACTCTCCTGAAAAAAGCAATTGAAGCTGATTGCATTATAAACATATTGCTGAGGAAACAATTTACTTTTCATCTTATAATAAACAAGAGCAGATTTAAGTGCCATAAGACTTCACTCAACATGTATACTGAATCTTCAGGAGGCAGCACCTTGCGGTATTGCTCTAACTTCTGAGAATAACTGAAGTAACCCTGTTCCAGAGTCAGTGAGTTCTCAGCTGGTTCCACCTACAACTTCAAAACCACAGACACTTTTCCTGTAACCCCATATTCTAGGGTTCTTTATGCTGCTTGAGTGAAAAAGATCATTTTGCTTCCTATGGCCGAAGTTGGTACATACTTAATTCAGATGCAGTGAATGAGTTTACATTTTAAATAACATCAGTGTGTAATTTACCTTTCTTTCGTTCTTTCTTAATACAGCTAATCTTAAAAGAATTTGTAAGGCCATTGTGGATGCTCCTAGCGATGACCAGAGACTGAAAGCCTTTGCGCCCATTCAGGAAATGATCACTTTTGTTCAGTTTGCTAATGATGAATGTGATTATGGAATGGGGTATGAACTGGGAATGGACCTCTTTTGCTATGGGTCACATGTAAGTACTAAAACATACACTTAAAGTTGTGTTTAGGAGTAGAACAGGAATTAATTTGGGGGGCTTTATTCTTGCCAAAAACCCTCAAGTTGACATTGGTTGCTATGTTACAGAACAAAGATACAATAGGCCCTCAGTTTGTAGTTGCCTAATAGCTTACTCATATTCAATGAGGCCATCTGGTGTTTAAAGTTGCTTGAAAGAGTGTTCTTGCTGTCCAATATCACTAACTTAGCAAATATAGTACACACGACTTGGCAATATATAAAGTCATTGGCCAGTTAGGCACCTAAAGATGCAGATAGGTGGGATTTACAAAAGCACCTATATCTTTAGGCACCTGAATACCTTTGTAAATCTAGCCCATTATTAACATCAAAATTAGTATCTCTTCTAAATTATTTGACTTTTTTCTAGCCCTAAGGCAGTGGTGCCCGTGTGTGTGTGTGTGTCACACCCTCTTACCAGTAATGGAATTGGGGTGTGGGAGGAGCTGGGGCAAGAGGCGGAGCTGGCCTGAGGATGGAGAAGGAATGAGGGTAGAGTTGCGCTGGGGCCAGAGCTGGGTTGGGAGGAACTCCCTCCCTGCCCCCATGGAGGCTGGCCCTGCTGTGCACCTTTTTCTCTCCTGCTTCCTCCCTCCCCTCCCAACCCCCCCCCCCCCCCAACATTCCTTCCTGCCCCACAGTTTGGGGACCACTGCCCTAAGGGCTAGACTCTTATTTTAAAAAAAAAAAAAGTCGTTTCTTTGTTCTGCATAATCTGCTGCCGTCTATTTCATAGATGGGCACTGAGAATTAGTAATAAGTCAAAAATTAAACTTCAGAAGAAAGAAGCTTCAGCTTAGGTATAAGCATGAAAGGGTGATGCATGACACACCTGGTTTTATTAACCACATAACCTATTTTGCCTACCAGATAGAATTTTCCTTAATAAAATGCAGAAAGCTACAGTTTAAGGGACACTACCCAGTTCCATTTTATTTCCAAGATACAAGCTTTGTAAAATAAAATGCTACAAACTAAGCTCAGAAGTTGTCCAGTTTAAAAGCTTCCTATTAGATTTTTTTAAAAAACCATCTGCTGCAGTGGGATTTTTTGCATCCAAATACTGATGGTACTGTGCTAATTGATTTGAAAGAAGTGAAAGTTACTAGTCTGTGCTTTGTCCAGAGAGATGCAGCAGTTAAACATCAATTGTAGGGGGAAAACAAAGTATTAAACATTAATATTAAATCAAATAGTGTTCTGACACTTTTTGACACCTTCATTTAACAAAATAACTTGACCCTGGGTGTGTTCATCCTTTTAATCTGCAGTTCATTTGAGCCAGTCCAGGTGAAGCAGTACAGCCACAGCAGGAGTTTTTGTTTTTTGTTTGTTTTTTTTTACAATATCTGGAAGGAGCAATAGGGTGCCAGTCACCTCAACCAAGCTAGCGTGTAAAATAAAAACCCAGGCACTACTTGGTATCTGATAAGACGCCGAAAGTACTAGAGCCATTCAAAGTACATATTCATTTCCCAGACTCTGAAATGTTAAACTGATTTAGTATTGAGAGAATCCACTTTCTGCTATTTTATAAGGACTGATATTGCAGAATCTCATTCTCTCACTTGTGAAACAAATTTGTTAGGAGTGGGCAGAGAAATTTGAATGAAAGCAGACTCCCCATCCCCCCCAACTCCCTTCTTAAGTAAAGGACACTTTCCAGTTCAAACCTCAGTGATTATATGAGAACTTGGCTTTAACTGTTGATCTATTGAATGTCTCTACATGGTTGTAAACGTTTTCACTTACTCTGTACCCAGCTATTCAAATATTATGTCCCTAGTTTCTAGTAGCTGTCACTATTGCATCAAGAGACAGGACAAGCACCAACACTGAACTCTCCATCCAGGGCTAACGAACATTGTTTTTTTGAAAATATATTTTCATTACTACTAAGACAAAGTCAGATATCTTTGTAACCAGTGCATGTTTACATACACATTTTAGTACAGTACCTTCATACATTGTTTAATTGTAAAACAGCTAATTGCTGTTGCTGCAGCCTTTACTGGACTCAGCAATTTTGTCTTCAGCTATATGCAATGGCAACAATTTTGCTGGTACAAGGTGGGCAACTGTGTTTTAGTCAGGTAGTGTAGCACTTGCACATTACTTACATAAACTGAGTAATAAATTGCTACTTTAGTTAGATCTTTGTGGTTTGTAAGTATTTCATAACTTGCAATATCTCTTGGAGGTAAGGGAAGGAAAGAAACTAACCAAAAAAACACCTTCCAGTCTAGTTTACTAGTTAACATGTCTTGAAAGACTAGTGCTGTTCTGCTACAGAATTATATTAGCTTGACTTTCAGATTCTGCATATACTTACACAGGTACTAACAGTGTTCTAGCATAAACATTGCTAGAGAATATCTAAAGTGTTCTTAAAGTAGTGAACAGTTTTTCAGTCTTTCCATAATTTAACTTGCACATCCTAGCAGAGACAGGGCTTCACATTATTTGTCTGTCTGTTAAATGCCATACACACATTCACTTAACAAAACTATAGTTTGCCAGTGCAACTGTTACTCCTGGGGGAATTCTGCACTACTGCACAATTTTGCAGAAATTGACATTTCATGCGCAGAATTTCCTTCCCTGCATAGAAATGGGCTGCAGTGCTGCTAGCTGCCACTAGGGTCCACTGGACCCAGTAGAGCCCAGCTTGCACATAAAGACATGGCTGGGGGGAGGGGGAAGGAGCTAGAGGGATCCTGGCAACTGCAGTTCCCAGCATGCCCTGAGGAAAGAGGACAGGGTACAGGAAACTCTGTGCAACCCTGGGACTGAGGATCAGGCTGTTTCTCCCTCTGGATCCCTGGGCTGTTTTTGTCTGGGAAAGGAGAGGGCCCCCACAGCTGGGCTCTGGGAGAAAGGGGGTGCAGGTATCTAGGCTGGAGGCCTCTTGTGGGGAGGGGTTGTGGGTGTCTGGCCCCCTGGCTGGGCTGGTGAGGCGAGAAAGGGGACAGAGAAACAGGAACTGGGTTGTCATAGGAATTTTTGTCTCAGCTTCTAGGGGAATTTTTGTCTCTCTATATTGTTACAGACTTATTTGCTGACAGGTATTTTGAAATGAATTACCAAAATAATTGAAACTGGCATGATTATATACTGTGTGTGTGGAATTTTTAGGGCAGAATGCCCCAAGGAGTAAATTGTGTTGAATTTGCTTTGTCCTTGCTAATGGGAAATAGCAGCACTTGTTTTGTCACATCTATATTAAGAACAGATAAGTAAAAACTCAGATACCCCCTTTACTAGAGTGAAGTTACAACTGGATGGCCAGAAATAACAATGCTTGTATACAATAGTGTGAAAAGCCATAGTTTGGGTTTTGCCACTTCAATTATCCTCATGTACTTCAAATGTCACTTTGAACAGGGGTGGGGGTAGACCGGAGCAACCTTATCCATAGTTCCTTAGCTTCTATTAAATCCTGCCAGATCCAGAGGAAAGGTAGATGGCTCTCATTGTGTATGATGTTAATAGTTCTTGAAGATGATAAATTAGGGGCTGTGTTCATAGTCAGAGATGATGATGATGATTCGGTCTGCCAAACTACTCACTCACTTACTTTCCCCCCATCATTTGCAGTATTTTCACAAGGTTGTTGGTCAGCTGTTACCTCTTGCATACAACCTGTTGAGGAGGAACCTCTTTGCTGAGATTGTTGAATCACATTTAGCTAACAGAAGTGAAGAGAATGTGGACCAACTAGCAGCATGATCTAAAGAGAAGAGGGCTTAAGTATAATATTTCAAGTATTAGTGATATTAAATTTGTTTTTTGGCATTAAACTGATGTAGGGGTTTTTCAATAGTAATATAAATGTTTGCGTGGGGTTAATAAAACTTTTTTTAAAATAAACTAAGCTAGCTTTCTTTATGTATCCAAAGTTAGAAATGCTGTTGTTTTCTATGCCAGAGCTAGAACAGCAGTTCCTAAACTTCACTCAAGCTTGCGCCATGCTGTGGGGAGCAAAAAAGGTACCTGTGTCCAACCTAACTTGCCCATTAGATGGTGGTATAATCTATGTCTCATAATAGGGGGCTGTTTTCCATCATGTAACAAATGTTTTAATTGTTTCTTTCAAAACCATCTTGAATGTTTTGTGATGGTCTAAGAACACTATCTACAGCTTGTAACACATTTTTTTTGCTGTACTTTAGTATTCATTTATTACCACCATCAGCAAGGGAGCTGGGTTTGTCCACTCAGTAGTAGTGTCATGCTATCCAAGAAGGAGCTACTGCTGTAAGTTTGTGTACAGAAGCAATTTGATTCTTCAGTCTGTGCAAAATTCCAGTATGAATGGATAGTTGCCCTAGTTACTGCACAGCTCAGAAAACAGTATACTCTTCTTCAAAGATCCAGACCCTTTCCCACCTTTGATGTCTGAATGTTCCCCTATGCTGTCATTGATCCCTGGTTTCATCTGCTTCGCTCCTCCTTCAACTGAGGGTGGTTTTAGGAAACAAGACTCAGGGGAGACCTATTGGAGATTTGCCATGGCACTGTGCTGGCTGTTACCACCTCTTCCGAACACAGCACCCTTACCACTCTAAAGTAAGGAAAACTTTAACAGCGTGTCTCACTAAAGGGGTAGGTTAGCTGGCACTCAGTTAAGAAAGCTTGCTTTCTGATGGACTTGCCACAGCATGAGGGAGGAGTTGTTTCCCTTTGTAGGGCTGTGCCTGCTGGTGACGCTCAGCAGGGAAGGTGCTGAACTCACGCTAAACCCCACCTTGTGAAACTCATTTTAGTAGCAAGACTTAGTGCTATTTTATTTTGCACCTTTTCTACTCCTGCATGAAGTCAAACATTCATCCAGTATCTAATGTTGAACCATCCATTTCAACAGAAATTCTGTTAGTGATGGTTTAGAACACCATTTCTCAAATACAGCCACAAAAGGATTTCCCTGCACTGGGGGGAGGGAGGAGCAGCAGCATCCCCTCCCTTCCTTCCTCCCTGTTGTTCCTGCATGCACCACCTCGCTGGAGACACAGGTGGGACACAACACTTAAGGAGCAAGGCGAGGAGCAGTGAGCCAGCAGCAAGATGAGGCAGGAGAGGGGCTGGGTCTGAGTGAGGAGGAGAGTGGTGGGGGAGCCCTGGCAGTGGAGTAAGGAGGTGAGCGAGCAGAAAGATGAAGTGGGCAGGGGAGGGTCCCTGGCCAAGGAGTAGGGCAGCAGGCAGTGTGGGGGTCTGGCTGCAAGCAGGGGAGTGCGGTGGTGAGCCACCAGCAAGCAGGAGTTACCCTGCTGCCTGCCATGAGATGTATGGCAGGGGAGTGAGGAGACAAATGAGCAGCAGGTGGAGGACTGTAGAGGGACCCAGGAGACAAGTGAGGAGGTGAGTGGCAGGCACATGGGCAGAGCCCCTCTTTGGGGAGGCTAGCCCCCACCTCCATTCCCCCCCTGAGATCCCCTGCACCTGGAGCCACAAGGCCCATGCTGAGAGAAGCCCCAAATGCACCCCCCCCACACCCCTGTCCAGAGGAGCCCCAGGCTGGCTGAAGCCCAGAGTGCTGCCCCCCAACCCCCCCAATCCAGAGGAGCCACAGGCCTCCCTTCCATAGACCTAAGCCACCCAGATGTTTTTCATTATTATCTGAACTTCTGTTATGTCAAAGCATTTTTAAACTTACTTCAGAACTGTTATACAGACAACCCTTTTTACCAAAAAAGCAAAATAAAAAATGAAGACAAGGTGCTTTGCACATTCTTATTTGTGTTTCTATGCTGTTAGGTCCAGTCAAGAACAGAGATAACTGTGCATGATTTTTATTGAGTCTGCAAAAAAAAACAAAAAAACCACACACCTCTCATTCATAAATTACAATGATTTGTATGTATATATGTGCATATTACTTTAACTTTAGGAAAAAGTGTCAGTGGAAAAAGAGAGTGGGTAGCTGCACTCTGAAACCACCAAAAAATTTATTGTGAGAACCCCTGCTTTAGAACCAACATTTTTACAATTCTAAGGAATTGTATTTATCAGTAATATTTCTTTTCCTTTGAAATATCCAAGGCAAATGTCTAGCCGTTTCTTCTGTGAAATACATAGTTCCACCCACTCATTTCTTCCAAAACCCTGTGATCTGCAAACAGCACATGTACAGTATGGTTACTACAGTACAAATGCAAGGTGGTCTTCTTTTCCCAGTAATTGGACTGGGTAACCCTAGAGAGAGACAAGTACCAATCAGTGATGAGCTGCCAGAAGCTGAAGAACCAGTTCCTTTAGTTGCTCCATGCCTTTGGTGGCACGTCCTTCACTCACTCCGGGTCTTCAGCGGCACTGAAGGACGTGCCACCGAAGACACACTGGGCGAGTAAAAATTCTTCAGGGGAGCCTCCCCAGCCAAGAGCTCATGCAGGATGGGAGCTCAGGGGGGACAGCCATCCCTTTAACAACCGGTTCTAAACCCGCTTCAAAATTTAACAACCGGTTCATGCGAACCAGCTCTAGCTCACCACTGGTACCAATCTAGCAATCAGAGCCACTTCTGTGGATCCTCACTTAATTGAATCTGCATGTGCACAAATGTGATTAGAATCTTCTAAACTGATGCTTATATGGTAGCGTTCCACTACTGTGAATAAGCTGAAACCTTTTAAAAACAAACACAAAGTACAAGAATAATTATTTGTTTGAATCTACAGTATTTGGCCATTGCACCAGAGAAAGCACTAGTTTACCAGTAAACTCTATTTCAAACACACTGCTGGGGTCAATGCTGAAGCCACATTACAACTTTAGTAAAGAAGTAGACCCAGTTTTCCAAAACCTATTATAATGCTCTACTTAGTTAAGTTAGAGAATTAACTTAACTACCTTGTCATTTTCAAATAAGCTTTGACCAAAAGATCAGTCACATTTCAGACTATTGCAATGGATACTTGGAATCTTTCTCCAGTTTATATATTTTCCCCAATTTAAAATCTCACAAGCAAATGCTATTTCTACAAGTCTATTCTGAACTCTGTGCCATCACAGGGTGAATGAAGGCTTGGACAGTGCTACATTACTGAATTAAACAAAGACTGACAACTCTTCTGAAAAAAAAATAAATCTTTTGTTTTTACATCATTTTGTTTCCTCTTTTAGAAACATTATTTAAGGCATTCATTCATTATGCTCTGCTCAGCTGCCACCAGCTTACTGTCTGCATGTTCAGATAGCCCTAATGTAATTTATGTAAGGTATAGTCTCCTCTCTAAAAGTGACAATTCTTCAACAAAAAAACTTCAAAAACAGACTCCAACAAGAAACTGCTGAATTGGAATTAATTTGAAAACTGGACACCATTAGATTAGGCTTGAATAAAGACTGGGAGTGGATGTGTCATTTCCCCATGTTGATTCCCCCCTCCCCCCGGTCCTCACATGTTCTTGTCAACTGCTGGAAATGGCCCACCTTGATTATCACTACAAAAGGGTGTTTTTGTTTTTGTTTTTTCTTCTCTCCTGCTAGTAACAGCTCACCTTACCTGATCGCTCTTGTTACAGTGTGTATGGTAACACCCACTGTTTCATGTTCTCTGTGTATATAAAATCTCCCCACTGTATTTTCCACTGCATGCATCCGATGAAGTGGGCTGTAGCTCACAAAAGCTTATGCTCAAATAAATTTGTTCGTTTTTAAGGTGCCACAAGTACTCCTCCTCTCTCTCATGGTAACTAATTGACATTTCACTTGAACTGTATTGCATGTGTCCCACTGGATTTCTCTCCTTTGAAAAAGTCATACACACAGGAAAGAGTGATCACCAAATTTCAATAGCTTTTAATTTTGCTTTAGTAGGAAGGTGTAGCATATCTTTCTTCTGGGCAAGGTGGAATAGCACTAAAATCACTGAGGGACATTACAAGATATCAGCGTACTTATGTACTTGGCCACAAATACGTTGTTGTGCAGCTAACCTGTCTGCTGTTCTGCATTCACTTTAGGGGTGCACTAACTATTATACTGTTAAATTAGTTAAAACAAACAATTAACAGCACCTTCTTACTCAACGGACCTACTCTCCATACAGAGTCAGTGTCATACAACGACTTGTGACTAAAATAAGTTTGTACTCTTCTTACCTGTGTCAAGCCAATGCAGCTATGAGGGAGTGAGCAGGATCCTAGAGCACATCATTGATAGAATCTGTAATTAGAAAATTACTTATTGCCATGATAATGTGCAAGCCAGCAAAAGCATCTCAACTTTCAGATTGCAAGATGAGTTTTCTGCACTAGGAAATGTAAACTGCTTCCTTCCTAAAAGTGAGAGAATTTTATATAGAAATCATTAAGAGTGAACATGGATCATCAATTTTTTATGGTCACTTGTCAACATATAAATATACATTTTAAATATTCATGTGTATGCAAATGTTCAGGGCTTCTGCAAGGGGTCAGAATTGTTCATTTAGTGCACACACAGTAGATGTAAGACAGGAAGACTTTGACTTTTCAGAAAGGTACATTTCAGGCTCCAATTCTGAAAGAGATTTACTCAGATGCTTAACTTTACATGCTGTTCAGTGGGACTACACAGTGTGTAAAATTAAGCATGTGCTTAAGTCTTTGCAGGAGTGGGCCTTAATATACATTTTCCTGTTTTCTTTATGGTAAAATTCATTAATAGCCCTAAATGTTTGCTCTACAATAAAGTATATTGACAAAAGCTTTGCTCTCAAGAGGAATAAGAAACATCTATAAAGTTGAACTGATAAATTAAAATTTGAAGAAAAGTAATAGTTGGTTAGCATGGTTGAATAGCAGATGCCCCAGTTTCCGCCACATGATGAATACTGTAACTAATGTGGTTTAAAAGTGAAGTATTGAAGCTGCAGTTATTTAAATACAGAATTGTGGCTTTAAGCTATCAGTTAAAATTAGATGGTTGCATTGTAAAGCAACAATCAGGAACCAAAACTTTCCACCACTTAAAAGCAAAAATTACTTTTTAAAAATGGAAATTTTCAAAGAAAATCCATTCGTATTGAATTGTTTGCTCGCTGAATCATAAGCAATTGCAAAGCTGCAACAAGCTCAGATGAACTATGCTGCTGAAATCTTATTTTTGTGACCTTTTTGTTTACAAATTAGTTGATGCTTGTCTACAGGTAAAATTGCTTACTGCTAATTTTCCTTTGGTGCACAGGTAGACTCCCTACATGGGCCCATGAATTTCAGAGGGGAAAAGCAACGTGAATAATATTTGATAACACATGAATTAAAAGTCAAACAAAAAATGGTCATACATAAATTTTTAATATGTTTATGATTGAATCATCACAGTAATCAGTTTTTACTGTAATGATATGCAACTCTACCACACTATTATAAATAAAAACATTAAGATCAATATTAAATACAGCTCTAAGCAACATCACAGATTAACAAACTATGCATTCTTCATGAACCAGTAACTGAACAGTTTAAAAACAAAAAGATGCTGACACCCTCACCCCATCTGCTCAAATTAGTAACCGTCATAAGGCGCTGGAAATTTTACATTAGAAAACAAACCATTTTGTTGAACAGCACAGGCACACTTAGTCAATATCAGAATTTCTAATAGAGGATGACTAGATAAGAATGTCAAATATCAATGAAGAAAGCATAGCAGGTAAGAACAGTGAACAGAGGTGCACGAGATCAGCACAATATAAATGTTGCACTTGGATCTACAGTTAAAACAAAAAGACACAGCAGGGGCATGAATTGTATTGTTTCAGTTTATGCAGTGTGAAAGTAGAACTAGGTCTGAATTTACACAAGACACACACTGGTGCATCTTATCATAAAGGTAGCAGCAGGGGTGGGAGTAGGGTTTCAAAGTGATTAGAAAACTTTGGGGTTTGGTTTGGTTTTTTTAATAAAAGCATGTTATGTTTATATCCTTCAGCTATAAGAAAGACCAACAAGTTTTAGCTGGATGATGAAAGGCAGCGTCTCAGGCAACCTTCTGAACTGCCTCCCACAAGGAAGCTAAATTCTGCGCTCAGATCAGTTGATATCAGAACTAGCCAGAGAAAACTAGTACGCTGCTTCAGGCTCATGTAAATGGTTCGACAGCTGCAATACTGCATAATTTGGCCCATTACATATTTGCTTCAATTAGAAAATTAAAGTTAGTTAGTTGCAAAACTGCAGTTTTAATAGTAGCTTGGTTCCAAACCAACTTTTTAAAAAGGGGCTGACCATAATGAGCACAATAGGCACTGCAGAAAAGTATTCTGTTTTCTACTGGGACCAGAGGTCAGAGACAGCAGAATTTAAACATTCATTAGCTTTATATTCAGTCCTGATTCAGAGAAGCATGTAAACATATGCATTACTTTTAAGCATGTTATTAGTCCTATAGGCTTCAGTGCTAAAATTAAGCACTTATTTAGTGCTTTTCTGAATCAGTGCCCTCAAGACAAGAAGTGCTAAAAGTAGCTAAGATTGATAGACATTTTTTTAACCTGTTATATTTCGTAGTTTTAGGGGAATATTAACATTAGCAGGTCATTGTCTCTAATTTCAAGTTATACGTGAAATGAACATACCAAGACATGAATTTAATCTGCCCACCAGATTTTAACCGCCCCATCCCTACTTTATAGTTTTCCTTTTTGGGACAATACTTTCTTGGGATGTTGCCTTTTCTTTGTGTGTGGTATTTTTTTTAAACCTGATAGATGAACATGTTCAGCGAATAATTAAGATAGGTTTTCTGAAAAGAAAACAAAAAAAAAAAGATGTTCTGAATCTGTCAGCCTGCAAAAGTGTACGTTGCTGCTGGAGTTTAACACCCGTTCAACATTTCAAGTAAGTTTTTGTTTTCTTTTCTAAAAGGCTACATTTCACCCGAAGTTTCAGCCAGTACATTTCAAGATTCTTAAAACAAAAGTCAGTCACAATAGGTCTAACAATTAATTATTTCTATTATTTCTAAAACCCTGCAGGGTTTAAAATGAGTATTTGTAGTTTTATTCTGTTTTGTAACAACAAACAGATGGACACCTCAAGGTTATGGCAGTGAAAGTGAGGCTTGAAAATGCTATTATGTGCATGTTGGATTATAAAGAAATCATTACTTTTTTTAAACCCTTCATCAAGTTGTAAACTTCTTCCCAACCCTCCGTTATGTGTAGAGGATTCTGAATTACTCTATAAAAATCAATGGAAAGGTAGAATTAGTTATGTAAGATATTAACTGATTTGTATTTAATATATCTTAATCCATAAAAATATAAATAAAGAATGGTAAAATTTCAAGAAAAAATATACATTTAGTGCAAGTTATGAATTACATTTCCTTCTTCAGTGTCAGCAGTGGAACATCTTTTTATGGAAAAAGAAAACTAGAGATGATTAATTCTAATTTAATGTAAAAAATATGTCCAGTGTTTCCGCATGCAATTACCATCACATGGTACAGAATTGTTCCTGTTCTTAGTTATCAGCGTAGCAGTACTTTTTCCTTATACTGCACAACATTGGTATATGTCAGTGTTTTCAATAATACAAAAATTGCATAAGACCAGGTCACATTATTGATATATTCTGCAGCACAACTTTTTCCTCGAAACTCAAGTTTCATCTATTTTTAATTTTTCTGAAATCACAGCACTTAAGGCTGCAAAATTCACACATGCTTCATACAAGGTATTACCTGTTCAGTCTGCTTTTGCTGAAGCAGATCCATACTGCCCCAAGCATTTCATGATGTACAAACTACACGTTTAATGGCACACAAAAACTCCCTTCTTGTGATCAAACCTTGGTAAGTCACAGTACATCTCAATATGAGAACTACTGCTTCAGAAGGGCACACCAATTTTAAAGAGGCTTTGTTACGGCTCAGGAGAGAGAGAGAGAGAGAGAAATAAAAGCTCTTCTGGAATGTAGAAAGGTGATGTGTAATAACTATATATTTCATGAGTTAACACAACAGTTTTCAATGGTAAAAAGGGCAAGACCTTGCAGTCTTCAAAAGATGGCTCAATTCAAGTGATCCCTCTGGAAACAGGGACTAACAATGCATCTCTTCAATGCTAGGCTAGGGATTGGAGAATTCTGTCTTCTGACCCAGCTTTCGTACTGCACTATCATGGCAGATCTGTCATCATGGAACGCATCCAGTGCAGGATAGCAAAGGTTCACTCTCCCCATGTTACAGTGAGGAACATCACTCTTCCTCCTCTCCAAGCTCCCCCAGACCAACTCTTGAATGCCAGCAGCACTGTTATGCAAAAATCCAGCTCTCATTCCCAACCACAGAAGAATCCCTCAGGCTAAAGCATTGTACTGGTCAACAAATGAACCTCCTCTTCAGTTTCCTCTCTCTCCTCAGCTATGGGTTTCAGTTGAACATTATTGATGCGGGGTCTTGGTTTGCCGTCTGGGCCATATGACGGAGGATATCTTTTTTTGTTATAATGCCAAGGAGGCGCCTGAAAAGGATAAATAGAAAATGGCTATTACTCTACAAGAGAAAAGAAATGAACTAAATCTGTAGCCAAGTCCTTTTTGTTGACAGGAATAGAGCAAATAGCCTGATTTTCTTGTTTAAATGAAAACATTTTATGAATAAAAATATCAAGTAACCATCATTTTGTTAAAAGAGAGCAGCGTGGAAGCACCAAATAGGATGGTCACTAAGCTGTAATCCATTTTTCATGATATGCAAGTAATGCAAGCAGAGTCCAAGTCCATTTATATTTAATTTTTGTTTGTTTGTTTCTACAAAATGAAATTTTGATTAACATATGCCAACAAAAAAGTAACAAAGAACGAAAGAGGTATGAATAGGAAGTGATATTGATCCCATTTCAAAAGGAATATATGCTCCAAACTAGCCACCAAAAGTCACAAATTGCTTGATGGCCAAAAACCTTGATACCAAATCAAACTTTTTTCAAAAATTAAATTTAGAGGATCTTTCCAGGCTAACATACTGGCTTAGTCTGGTATCTTCATAAGAGCACAAACAGTTGAGAGCAGAATTTAAGCAAAATAATCAATAGATGTTCTGTTTTCAAGTTTAGAAAACTTAAAAAGTAAACCGATAAAGAAACTACTAATTTTAAAAAACTGTACAAATTTTAAAATTTAAATGTTGTGCTCTTATGAAAAGTTCTTAATAGTGATTAAAAATATAACTGTGTGTTATTTCAAAAAGAGTGAGGCTTCCCTAAAGGATAATATCACAGGAGAAGCAGAAAGCAGAAAGAATGAGCTGCTAATCTTGTTAATCTGTTAGTACTTTTTGTTTTGTTGTTTTAAAGGAGGCATGAAATACTTGTGAAATATTAAAATAAAATGTGAAAACAATTAACATGTTTTGCACATAAGCAGCTACATTTGGAGGGCAGGTTTAGTACAGATGCAACAACTGCAGAGCAACTAACATCCAAATTAAGATAATTTCTAAATTATAACTAACGTTAGATCACAACATCTTAGTGTAATACTATATTTAGGTTAGGAAGCCACTAGTAAAAATGTTAACAAGCCATTCAGCGGCTTAGGACATAACTAGACATCTTATGAAGAGACACTGATTGCTATAGATAACAGCAGCAAGACATACAGTGCATAACAAAAATAACTGACTGCTCTTTAGAAGCATGCAGACACATGGGGCATAGCAGAGGAAGGTCTAATGCTGCACTAAGTACAAATTATTTTCTGGTTTGGTTGTCAGAAAACTAAACTGAGATTTTTTTTGGCTTGATCAACTATTTAAAACTGCCAAGATCTGACCAAGGAATATTTTAGTTTTAATACAAAAGCATCTTAATATGCATTAACAAAAAGGAAAAGGAAAGAGTTTCCCAGCTCAGCCTTTTCCCATCTGGCATAATATAATCACTTGCCATCCTTTCAAGAACATCAAATAAAGTTTCTGATATTTGATCTCTATAACTTTCTTTTAATGTTGTGATTAACAGCAAATTTTTAGCTGGTGTAGCAGTATGTCTGTATTAACAGCTTAGTTTTTACAAATGTTCTACATTAAAATCTCCTTAATACAAATTATTGTATTTGTTGCACAGGAAGATTTTTGTTGTTCAGCTGATGTCACTGTAAGAGAACACTGAACAGTTCACAAGTTTCATGCTTCCTGACTTCTAACATGTCTAATTAGGAGATCTGATATATCTAATCACCAAGGGTTCGACGTGCTGCTTTAGTTGCTCGAGATGCTCTAATATGTTCTTCTTTGTGATGATCCCCAAGACAATCCTGAAACAGATCATGTTATGCTAATAACTGTGTGAATCAAATGAAAAAAAACTTCCAATCATAATGAGAAAGGTTTAGAGTCGAGTAAAATGAAAAAACATGGACTGTAAGAATGCTAATAATGAAGTAGTTAGATGAAGAGTGATTTGAGAATCAGTATCCTTTCACAGAAATTGTTAGCTCATTTTCTACATGGCTCAAAAATGCATCTTTCACCTTAGAGTAATATATTCAAATATTGAAAATGGATGGATGTAAGTTTACCATTATCACATTCACCTGCCTAAATATCCATATATCTAAAAATTATAAAAAATATTGGAACTGAAATTTAATTTAACTTCCTTCTTTCAGCAGTTACTTCTAAGCTTGTATAAACATTGGGAGCTAAAATTTTAGCCCGCCACAGTAGATGACCAAGACTAAAATCAAACTATGGATTTTAGAAAGTCAAAAGAAAGAGTGTGTTTAAGCTACCCAATACAGCAAAATCATTCTGAGCTGCAGCCCAGGCCATAGTGTGCCTAATTCTCCACTCACATCAATTTTTAATCAGGAGTGGCTCCACTGAATCAATACATTAGCGTAAATCAACGAGTTAAACCTATTCTCTATGTACTTCCCAATAGGCCTTAATTTACTATCACAACTATCAATTAATGCAAACTTCCTAGTCCAAACTGTAACATGTTATTGTTGCACAAACTAGTTTTAATAAAATGGGAGGTTGCCTTTTGAGACCATATTTGATTTACAGATTCTGTTACCAGTTTTGCCATAATTTAGAGTACATTAGCCCTTTCTTTCTACCTGGCAGTTTGCTACTCCCATTACCCAAGGCATCACAAACCAGGTTTAAAATTTGACCAGTAGGGAATACTGAGCTCACAAAGTAACAAGTTTACAAGCTGAAGCAGGAGAACAAAAATGGTTATTGTTACAATGCAGCTGATTAATGAAGCATTCCATATTTTCCACTAATTTATGCTGAAAGCAACTGTTTAAAATTCATAATAGAGTTTGACTTTAATTTTGCGTGGTTAAGCTTTCTTTATAATTAACAATTATACCAAAACAATTATTAGGTTCCTGTATTTGAGCTCTAAGCTGCAGTAGAAGCTACTTATAGTACTGAACAGCGCAACATAAAGATTCCTCAGAGAAATTTTAGTATTGCAGATTTCTTTCCCCAAATTGGGTTCCAGGAATGTAATTAGACACATACACGGACTTAAAATTGATAGTGTATGAGTCCCTTGCCCTGAAGTAGAAAGGCTTTTAAGAAGCTATTTAAGTTTCAGAAAGTTCCCACTATTCTTTCAGTACATGCATGTGTTAAAGAACAAATTTGAAGCAAATGCATTTTAATCATGCTTCCAAGATGGTATCATCTGAATAACGCAATTTAAAAATAAATGTGTTATACTTTAATTCATAGCAGCAGTCCATTTGCCAACAACAAAACAAATAAACAAACCCTCCATCCAAATATTTTAGTTCTCTAGTTTATCCTCCCATAGTCATTCATGCTAAACATGAAATTAGTAAGGAATACTCTCCACTTCTTAGGCACCTTGTAAATGTATACTAAAGGGAAAGCATGAGATCGCTACATTTAATTATATTTCATGTATTTCACACAGAAGGTACGTGAAAGCAAAGTGTTCAGTAAATGAGCAGTCCCTCAGGAAGAGGAGCAAGTTTATTTTAGAAAGTAGGCAATTATAACAAGCCTTTGAACAGTGCAAAAGGCAGAGTTTATTATTTATTTAGCTGGCAGATCATGATAGGATGACAAGCCCTCATAGTCCCACTCATATATACACTCTCATTCTTAAAATTATATTTTTAAAGTATGTTTTGAAAATCAGAAAACAAAAAAGTGGTTCTAGCTTGAACTTTTAGAACTAAGCAATAGCTACCTGGCTCCTAATATGCCAGAACCAAAACTCTGAGGATATTTTAAACCACAGGCTTTTAATCTCCACTGCTGAAACATGTTCTCTTAAGAGTTTGAGAGCCTTTTTTCCCATGCATTTGCAGATGACATATCGACAGCTGAAGCACTGAGCACAGTGTGAACACAAAAATACAAAACTGAAAATCTGGGCCTCCTATTGTGCCTCAGAGAAGACTGAATTTGTTCTAGACAAATTCTGCCTCTTGCACTGCAACTGAATTAACTGCGTGTGCAGAACTGGGGGCACTGACTGAGAGACTATTTAAAAAATGTGTCTATTAATGCCTGGTATGTCAACACTGTAATTAAAAATCCATGGCTGGCCCATGCCAGATGACTGGGGCTTGGGTTAAGTGGCTATCTAATTGCAATGTAGACACTGGGGCTCTGGATGGAGTGCAGGACCCTGTGAGATGGGAGGGTCCCAGAGCTTGTGTTGCAGGCCGAGCCTGAATGTCTGTCTACACTGCAATTAAACAGCCCCTTATCCTGAGTCAGCTGGCCTGTCTAATTGCAGCGTAGACATAGGCTTGGGGCATGGGGAGGAGAAAAATCTGTAATGAAGGTGACAGAGCTCAGACCCCCGGTGGCTTATGGGTGTTGCCTTTATTTGCAGCGCCAGAGGGATCAGTTCTAATCCCATGGAAGCCCTGGTCCTGGGAAATATTCCAAGGCCTGTGTTATGCAGGAAGTCAGACTAGATTATCATAATGCTTCCTTTTTCGCCTTAAAATCTAAAAAAATATCCTATAACCATTTTGTATTTTCTTTAAAACAAAGGACACTGGATTTGGATTTATAATGTTTATGGAACAGAATATAGATATTTTTACATGGATGGAAATGGAGAATTACTTTTTACTTATTGGTTCACAGTAGAAAGAGGAAGATGCTGTAGCTCATTACAAGCTTTCAGTGTAGTAAATTAGGTATTCCCACCCCCTGCCTCATGAGGAAACCAGTGGGAATAAAAGAAAACATCCCATTATCATGCATTTTATACCTGTTACTTCAAAATAGAAAAATAAGGCTATATAAAGGTAAAATAAAACAGTTCGATTTTTTTTTTTTAAACTATGGTTTTGCTCACCACAGCCCAATTTTGACTGGCCGCATGTGGACAATATCAGAACAGGGGTACAGAGAACGGAAGGGGAGGGAAGAGAGATGGAATGAGGTTTCCCCTTGTATTACATGCAATTTTAGTTTTTAAATGGTTATGTGTCAAACTATTTCATTCTGATAGAATTTTTTGTTTCAAAGTTGTTCCTGTTGGAACAGCTGTAGTGAGGTGCAGCTTTTTAACTGGCATTTCCAGTCTCCCACCAGCAACTGAAATTGACCAGAAAAGTTCAACTTCTGGCTCAGCTACAGGCTGTCCACTGTTGAGGTCAGACTGCAACGAGGTCATTAAATGTGATAGTCCGGAATCACATAGGAATTAAATTTAAGTTGTCAGCATGTTACACTAGTCACCAGTATTACATCTGACCAAATGAACAGTGTGTCTGCTGCTGTACTCACCCATTGTGTGTTACAAGGCATTGCCTCAGACCCAGCTTGCGGAAAATATCCACCACTATCTCCATTGGTGTGTGATCTGTCACGGTGAAAGGGCTCATATCAAGAATGCTTCTAAGTTTCAAAGGCCGAGGACTTTCTGCTGGAAGTGATGGAGTATGCTGGGCAAAACAGACTCTGGAACTGCCAACAATACCTTCCTGCTTCTTTCTAGCACTTTCTATAATAAAAAGAGGGGAAAAAAAATCAGGGAGAAAGAAATCATTCTTGGATTTAAAGGATTTAGTGCAACTTGCAAGTTCAGTGAATGGCATCAGACTCCAACTAGATTTCATCCTGTTTACTATTCTGAAGTTTTGTTTTCACAATCAGCTCTTTTCTCTCCAATACATGCACTTCACAGAGACCAGCAGAAGAGACATCAGACTATACAACTTTCAGTCATACTCTGCCTTTAATAATATAGGGAATATCTCAAATATGCATGCTGGCATGCAGTGGAACAAATCTTTACCACCATTTGGGCAATATACATGCTATTTAATAATGTCATAGGCAGTAGACAGCCACTATCTGTGTAGTGCACAGAAACAGATGGGTTTCATAAGAGTGGGAGCACTGTCTCAATAGGGTGCACTCACATTGATTGTCCTATTGTTACCACACCCTTCCGCTGCTGAAGCCAAAGCACATTCCTATGAGGGTGCCATGGAGACTGAATATGACACATGAGGAAAGTTCATTTCAGTATTTCAAGGAACCAACTATTCATATGGAAAGTCACAAAACAACATCAACTGAGCTTCAAATCTGGAGTAGCGAGGGCGCATCAAAAGTTTAGAACATCTTCCTTGCCTGTCACTCCCTGAGATAGCTTTTAGAAGCCTAAGGGGACTTAATATACAGTAACTGCCATTAAAAAAAAGTACACAAATATGACTATGTTATTTCCTACTGCTTGTTTACTACACTGATATATTTGTGCCATACCATGGGAATATTTTTTTTGGTTTGTTTTTTTTTAAATAGTGGCTGCTGTATACATTGTGTGGGATTTCCCTCAGTACAATAAATAACTTTCATTTAAAATAAAAGGGAGGAGGAGAAGATCTGATGTGGAAGAAGCACATCTGACCACTGCACTGAAGAAACTGCACTCCAGGTAACACTGCCAAGGTTTGTCATGTAATATTGGGTATAACAGGTGTAACCCCTTTGGGGCTTTAGAGAGCATGTCCCCTTTAAATATTTTTCCAGAGGGAGGAAGTGCTATTGGTGGGAGGCGGGGGCAGAGCAACAGGGTGTGTGTGTCTGGCGCTTCAGACAGAAGGGCTGCAGCAAGCAGGCCCTCACAGAGGGAAGCAGCCAAGAACCTTCCGAAGCCTGATAGGGACAGAGCAGCTGATCGGGGCTGAACCCAGTATCACTGCTGCCCAGAACTGCACGGGGCTGTGAATACTGGGGCTTGTGACTTTGAATTGGGAATGGAGGAAGGCTGTTAGCTAGTTAAGCAGGGAGGTTGTTGCTCCGTGTGGGTTTTCAGAGAGTGGCAGAAGAGGGCACTGAAGGGGTTTGTTGGGGGAAGTTTACTGGTGCCAAAGATGACCAGGAGCACCCAAGACTCACCATGGGACTGGAACTTTGCCAAGGACTCCTGAACTCGGAGTCTGCCCTTTCAGACTGTGGTACCACTGGGCCTGTGGGGCCTTGAGTTGAATGCAACCCTGTTTTACCCTTTACATTTCCCCCTGTTTTTCTCCTTTCATCCCTCTGTAAATAAATATTTCCCTTTCCTATATTCATTGTACTCTTCCGGTGCATGTGTGCTCACTCTGGGGGGTATGGAACAGGTGCCCCTAGGGTGGAAGGGACTTTCCCTGCATTCCTGCACGTGCCTTCTCTTAGCCAGAGCTGCCTGCAGAGCAGACTCCATCTTGGCCACGAGGGCAATAAACGTACACATGTTAAAACTGATCAAACGTTCTCTATTTGTTTCTATGAATCTCTGTAATTTGCTTATTTGTGCCAGATCTTCCTTCCCTTTTCAGTCTTCCCTCATTTTTGGACATAAGCTTCCCTACTCCCATCATTTCCAAAGAGTGGTTCTTTTGATATACACATTTAAGGATGATTAATTTCCACTGTGTAATTTAGGTGGTAAAATGAACCTTGCCTGAAAAAAAGATTCTTATAAAGATAAACCTCTTTGCCCGTAATCTAGTATTAGGTACTCCAAACGAAAATGAAAGACAACATAGTTTGAAATTAAACTATTTTGACTTTCATTTACATTTTGAGGTACCTAGTCCTAGATTACCGGCATCTTGATAAGAATCATATATATTATACATAGAATTTGTATTCTGCCCCCTGCACAGGTGAATTTCACTTAAAGTGAACAAGTTGAAAAAATTGTTTAAAATAACTTATTTTCCTCTAGTCTTTCAGTTATAGGGAATATTAGGTGTTGACTATAATAAAATAATAAATAATAATAATAAGTACAACATTTTCCGGCGTAAGTGTTATGTCTCCTGAAATGAATAATTTTGCTATGTTCCAATTTATGGCATGTACATTCCAAAATACAACACATCAAATCACCGTATTTAAGAGGGTTCAAGCAGACTGTGGTGTTCTGACATGAAACGGACTAGAAAAATCAATTACAGTATTAGACATTTACTAACAGTACACCTTGTTATTGTAAGAAAACCACCTGTTTGACATGGCTGTAATGCCAAAACTGGTCTAACCTTTGTAACTTTTGACTCAAAATTCATAAAACAGTCCAAGGCTTTATAGCAACGTATAACATTTTATATTAAAGTTTGAAGTCAGATTCAGGTGGCCCCAGAGGGGTGACTCAGGCAATATTTCCCTGAGAACTCTGCAGTATGAAAGTGATAATAATGAGGCTGTGATGAAGCAGAGAAACTGCCAGCAGGCACAGCAGGAGTTCAAGAAAGCCTTTGGACCCAGTTAGCCCCACCCCACTATACCTGCGGCCAATACCAGGCCTGAGGGGATAAAAGAAAGAAGCCTGGCTCAGTTGGGGGCTGACTGGTGAAGTGGCAAGAGCTAGCTATCTCCCTGCCTGAAGGGATGGAGCACTGGTTTCCTGGCCAAGGGAGACTGCAGAGGAATCCCCAGTATGGGAAGTAACTGACTGAGTGAACCCCAGCGATAATTGTGGGGCTTGCCCTCACTACCTTGCGGCTGCTCCACCGAAGGAGCCTGGGACCACAGCAAGGTACCATCCGGAACCCAGAGGGAATCCTGGGAGATGCAAGCCGCCCAGTAGATAGACTAGAGAGGCCACACCCCAAACTGAACAGACTTGTAGGAAGTAGCCCAGGGGAGAGGATTCTGACTCCCTTCCAGGAGGGACACCAACCCCGCTGTTCAAGGGCTGAAATACACAGGGCCCTCCCTGGGCTGGGACCTGGGGTGGCGGTGGGAGAAGGTCCCCTGCCCCCTACCCCAGCCTTAAATACTGAGGCCATTCAGCCAGCAGAGGGCTGAGAGCCAGGCGATCTCACCACTAGGTCCGCCAGCCACCCAAGCCCCTGTTACAGGGGTACTGAAGACACAAGTTATAATAGTTTCATCTCAGATGAGGCAGTATTGGCACAAAGCCACAAAAACTACGGGATTGGCAATGAATGACATCTTTCTTCCATCCATGGTACTATATTGCACAACTGGGTCCACTGTTTCATAATTTCTTCTGAAGCATCCAGCACTGGCCACTGCTGAAGATAGAGTATTGAACTAGATGGTTTACTGGTCTGTTCCAGTGTGGCAACTCCCATGGTTTTTATGGAAGTGTGCCATGTTTCAGAACCTATTATTGCAAGACACCACTGTAAAAAGAAGTTCTAAGCATCCTGATCAAGGTGACGGGAGAGGAATAAACAGCCTATGCTACACATCTGGACTATAAAACACATGAAACATTCAGGTACAAAATTAAGACATACATACTAAATTCTGTTTTAAAGTATTAATGCATTTGAGTGAGAACATATGATTTGTAAAATACAGAATTGTAAAATAATTACCTATTGCAATAGTTAAGTCTCTCCTTAAAGCAAATCCCACTAGTCTCTGAGACTCTTTTGACATTATAACAGGGAAACCATTATAGCTGGTTTCATTGATCAGGTTTTCTATATCTTCCACCGTCATGTTATCTTGTGTCAGCACTGCCAAGGGTGGATCACTTCTTCGAGGTCTCATAACGTCAGCAGCCAGTGTTGTGTGAGTGAATTCTTCTTTAGCATCCAAGAAAGGATAGCCGTTCAGCCGGATGTGCGCTTCATAGATGCCTTCCCTACCAAAGGCGTCACCCACCCACTTACTGGTCATTACTGCAGCCATGAGAGGTACAATGTACTCCAGCCCACCTGTGAGCTCAAATACAATGACCACTAGGGAGACCGTCATCCTTGTCACACCACCTGCAAGAAAAAATAAGCCTATCAGCATGTTAGTATGAGAGAATATCCCAGCTAAGGAATTTCCTGATCTCCTGTCAACTGCCAAGTACCAACCTGTCAATAAAGACATCAACAAATGATTAGTCTGTGAATAGCACTAGGCATAGCGATCAATGCATGCTAAATCTCTAGAAGTAACTGAGGACATTTGAGAGACCCCTGAAAAACTGAATATAGATTGTCCTAAGAGAGAAAACACATGCCTGATTTTGTCATATAAATTAACTAATAACCCAATACCTTAAAATAATCCTTATAATGATGGATTTATTTTTGCCAAGACACTTTACTGAGATTTTTAAAGAAAATAATTAAGGAGAAGGTTAAGGAAGCCCACAAAGTTCAACATTTGGCAAAAACACTAGAACTGTTTGTAAAGGCAACCCCTGGGAAGCAATATAAGAGCTACACATTTAAAGGGATTACTAACTGAATTTTTTTTTTCCAAGTGAAAACTCTAGAGAGAGCCCTGAACTGACTAAAATTACCTCCTCTCTGAACAACTGGAGAAGATGCAGTAAATACCAATTTTTCCTCTCTTGTAAATCATGAGGGTCCTGCTGGATAACAGCATCAACAGTGTATAAGTTTATGAGAACATCTGAAATATTCCCTTCCACCTAAAAATTAACTGATAAGATTTTTGCTTCCGCAACCTTGTGGTAGCTAATATATCTTCATTTGATAGAACATATTCAGAAAGAACTGGAATTATATCAGATTCTTTCTACAGATACAAGTAAAGAGGGTCAAATTAAATTTTGGATTTTTAAAAATAAGATTATGATGAGGTTGTTGTTAGCCTGTCAGTTTTGTCTCACCCTGCTCATCCCATTATTTCCTGGTATTTTTTTGTTTGTTTGTTTTTTTGTTTTTAAAGAAACTGTACAAATGGCGTTTCAAAAGTTTAATTAAAGCCAATTTGTTCAAAGTGTGCACTTATTTTGGGTGTCCAATTCGAGGTATCATCAAAGGGCCTTATTTTCAGAAGGTGGTTGATCAGCATTTTCTGAAAATGAGCTCCTTAATAGCATCTCAAGTTCGACCCTTCAAATCACTAGACCCTCTTGAAGCTCTTTGCCTACATTATTATGTATTCTCAAGAAAACATTTTAGCAACGAATACGGAAACAGCAGCAGGTACAAATCAAATAATTCCAACACCTCTTAATTTACAAACCCTTAACTATGGGGAAAATTACATATCATATGTTTCAAAGAAGCTTTCCATTCTGACTACGGGCTCAGAAACATCTCAATGCCCCCCCAAAAAAGTGGACTGCAGTAATTAAAGTCTTATATTTCATAGCATATAATTTATATATTGAAAGCGATTTAAACTTTGCATTTAAGTCCAAATCAGACTGCAAAGAGTTACAAAGGGATCTCACAAAACTGAGTAACAAAATTCCAGATGAAATTCCATGTTGATAAATGCCAAGTAATGCCTGTGGGAAAGCATAATTCCAATTATACATACAAAATGATGAAGTGAAAGCTGTTGCCACTCAAGAAAGAGATCTTGGACTCACTGTGGATAGTTCTCTGAAAACATCCACTCAGTGTGCAAAGGCAGTCAAAAAAAGTGAACAGAATGTTAGGGATTGATAATAAGATAGAAAATATTATAGTGCCACTATATAAATCCACGGTATGCCCACACCTTGAATACTGCTTGCAATTATGGTCACTCCATTTCAAAAAAAGATATATTAGAATTGAAAAAGGTAAAGACAATGGCAACAAAAACAGGGGTATGAAACAGCTTCCATATGAATAGAGATTAATAGAACTGGGACTGTTCAGTTGAGAAAAGAGACGACTAAGGGAAGATATGACAGAGGTCTGTAAAATTATGAGTGGTGCAGAAAAAGTGAATACGGAGTGTTATTTACCCCTTCAAACAACACAAGAACCAGGGGTCACCCAATGAAATTAACAGGCAGCTGCAAATGCTTTTTCACACAATGCACAATCAACAGGGTCATGATTCAGGTTCAGGTAAGGGCTTTAATCTCTGAGACTTGCCTTGCTGAAGTGATAGCCACAAGGAAAGCAGCCTTCCACAGCAGATGCAAAAGAGAACAGGAGGCTAGAGGCTCAAAGGGAGGTCCAGTGAGCCTTGAGAGGACTAAGTTGAGGTACCATTGGGGCACTGGGTCCTGGACCGGTGGAAAAAGTCTTTCAAGGCCCCTAAGAAACCTGACAGTCATTTCATGTGAGAATACCGACCTGCCCTGGACGCAGGGATAGAAGGCCAAAATGGCTGCCAGGTGCACCTTGATTGAGGAGAAGGCAAGGCCTTGATGTTTTAAGTGAAGCAGGTAGTCCAGAATGGACTGCAGAGAAGACTGGGTCAAAGAGATCCTCCTTGTCCCTGTAGAGCCTCCAGAAGCCGGGCACCTCTGTCACTACCTGGGTGGTTGGCGGGTCCCTAAGATTGCTGGATAGCCTAGCCAGCAATGCAGTGCCTAACTGATCTCTGGAGACGTGCTGCCCCGCGTGGGCCTATGCTCCTCTCCTGACTTTCCCTTTCCAGGCCCTTAAGAAACCTGATGGTTTGGGGAGCACCCTCTCCTGGTGTGCTTTCTCTGCTTTTTAGCAGATACTGGGGACAGGGACCGGCGTCGGGGGCCAGTGCTGGCGGTGCACTTTGCACCAATGCCACAGTGCTGGATGCGGAGTCTGATCTCAGTGGCTCGGAGGGTGGCGTGAGGGCCGACTCCATGAGGAGCGCTCTTAGTCTTACATCCCGCTCCTTTTTAGTTCGTGGCTTGAAGCTTTTGCAGATGTGACACTTATTGCTAACGCAGGTTTCCCTAAAACACTTCAACAGCTTTGATGAGGGTCGCTGACCGGTATAAGCTTTTTGCAGTGATCACAAAGCTTGAAGCCCAGGGACCGGGGCATGCCCCACCCCTGGGCTAAATCCCTGAGGGGACTATCTAACTTTTCTACAGTACTATTAAGCTAACTATTAAGAGAACAATGAAATCTAAGAATTACTTACACAATGAGCGATAAGAAAAAACCCCAAAACACTGGGTAGAGAATGCTTGCCGAAGCAAGGTGGTATTCCAGCACCATCACTGGCGGTAAGAAGAAACTGAGGGAGGGGGGAAGCTGGCAGCACTCCTTATACCAGCCTATATGTGTGCCACTCCAGAGAGCGCCAGAGCTGGTCCCCTACGGATACCACTAAGGGAAAAACTTCCAGCACTGATGCATGTGGCAAGCACACACACCTAACATGGAATAGACATGAGCAAGCACTCAAAAGAAGAACTAGAGAAGTTCATGGATGATAGGTCTACCCATGGCTATTAGCCAAGATGGTCAGGGATGCAACCCATGCTCTGGGTGTCCCTAAGCTTCTGACTACCAGATGCTGGGGCAGGACATAGGATGGATCGATTGATGATTGCCCTATTCTGTTCATTTCCTTTGAAGCATTTGGCGTTGGCCACCGTTGGAAGACACAATGCTGGGCTAGATGAACCATTGGTCTGACCCAATATGGCTGTTCTTATGTTCTTTTTTTAGTATTCAGCTCATAATGATTTCCTTTAAATATATGCATAGTTTCCTATTAATATAAAACAGTTCTCTGTAAGAAGCTTCTCTAATATTGTACTTGGGCTTTAATAAGTACAACTTTTTTCCTTCACCCCTAAACTTATCTAGTTCAATAACAGAAAAGAAATCAGGCTCTTATTTGTTGTGTTACAATTTAGTTACCTAAGCATGCAGCAGCACCAACCATGGCATATAGCCCTGGCGTGATACAGTCAGCTCCAACTTCACACCACTCCTTGAAGATAAACCAGTCATGGTGATAATAAGCCAACTGCTCCACTGCAATTCCCACAATCCTTCCTGCTATTGCTCCAATTGCCATACTAGGTATGAACAAACCTGATGGAACCTACAACAGAAACAAAAGAACTGCTAGCATGGTAAAGAATTAAAATACATGGGACCTGTTAAAGTCTTATTATTGGAGAGCTACTTCACACAAGGCGAGCACATGGAAAAAGAACTTATATATGTTCAGAAAAGTAAAGTTGACCAGAAGTTTGAAAATGAAACGGACAGAAACACTCCAGTTGCCACCTACGAGGTAGTTGATACATGAACTCCCATTGTAAAGCTAGTAGAATTTAACACAAAAAGATATTGACCCCTCAATTATATGAGTATTTGGGTATGTTTATCTTTCCTTTACATTTTATGTATTTTAATTTAAGGCTCAATCTGTCATTAAGGTAGAACCATGAACTTGGTTCTCCAGGCAAACATCACAGTCCATCCCCTACATGTGCCCAAATCACAGCTGTTTAACCAATATTGAGAGATCTCCATTACTTTCATACATTGTATTAGCTCAAGTTCCAAGAGCCAATATCCACATCTCAAACAGGCTTCATGCATGAAACATCCAGCTACCCAATTCCCTTCCCGATTCAGTGGATGCTTAACATGTATCTTTTTTTAAATAGTTTTTTTTTTAATACAGGGATCAAACGCCCCTTAAAATCCTTGGCAAATTCTTACTAAATACCAAAAAAATCAAAGGAGGCCATCCTTATTAGTAACAGGTCAGGTAAGCCATATACATGACTGGACCACCATGTCCACACTGACAGTTACAGTCACAACTTATTGTGATTTTTGTTACTTTCTTCATTTAAGCTCCAATTTTCCTATTTGTCACCAGGACCCAGAGATGCAGCTTTGTCTGGCACTGTGTGATTGATAAAAGAAGCATAGAAAAACCTTATTTATGCCAGCAGCATTAAGAACTGTCACGATTCAGCAGCGTAATTGCTGCTGTTCATCTTTTCTCCTCTCGGAGGAGCAAATGTTCTCTCTGAAAAAACATACTTGTGTCTAAATGTCTCATTAAACTCTGGAAATGCACTGCCACTGCTCTTTAAGGCAGTCAGCAACGCTGGAAATGTTACACATACTGGCTAAACTACAAATCTTACTATACATATATCCCTCCCTTCTTGGCTAAAATATAATATATTCATTTAATTGAACCCTCCTAATGTGCTGGGGTCTACCTGACTCCAAAGCACACAAAAGTGTAAATTACAAATTTTCGTGCCAAACCTGTACATTATGTACAAATGTGCCTCTTTGTACATTAAGTAGTCTCAAAGATAGTTGAGTTGAGTTGAGACTCAAGATAGTTAAGTCTCAGGCAGACTGCAAAGAGCTACAAAAGGATCTCTCAAAACTGGGTGACTGGGCAACAAAATGGCAGATTAAATTAAATGTTGATAAGTGAAAAGTAATACACATTGGAAAACATAATCCCAACTATACATATAAAATGATGGGGTCTAATTTAGCTGTTACCACTCAAAAAAGATCTTGGAGTCATTGTGGATAGTTCTTTGAAAACATCCACTCAATGTGCAATGGCAGTCAAAAAAGCAAACAGAATATTGGGAATCATTAAGAAAGGGATAGATAATAAGACAGAAAATATCATATTGCTTCTATATAAATCCATGGTACGCCCACATCTTGAATACTGCGTGTATATGTGGTCACCCCATCTCAGAAAAGATGTATTGGAATTGGAAAAGGTTCAGAAAAGGGCAACAAAAATGGTTCGGAGTAGGGAACTGCTGCCATATGAGGAGAGATTAATAAAATGGGACTTTTCAGCTTGGAAAAGAGACAACTAAGGGGAGATATGATAGAAGTCTATAAAATCATGTCTGGTGTGGAGAAAGTAAATAAGAAGTGTTATTTACTCCTTCTCATAGCACAAGAACTAGGGGTCACCAAATGAAATTAATAGGCAGCAGATTTAAAACAAACAAAAGGAAGTATTTTTTCACACAACGCACAGTCAACCTGTGGAACTCCTTGCCAGAGGACGTTGTGAAGGCCAAAACTATAACAAGGTTCAAAAAAGAACTAGATAAATTCGTGGAGGGTAGGTCAATCAATGGCTATTAGCCAGGATGGACAGGGATGGTGTTCCTAGCCTCTGTTTGCCAGAAGCTGGAAATGGGTGACAAGGAATGGATCACTTGATCACTTGATGTTCTGTTCATTCCCTCTGGGGCACCTGGCATTGGCCATTGTCAGAAGACAGGATACTGAGGTAGATGGACCTTCGTTCTGACCCAGTATGGCTGTTCTTATGTTCAAACTAGGATGAGGTCAATCTTTCCCCAGTGGTTTTATCATGCCACTAGTTGTGGTTTTTGTGTAGCAGAAGAGTCACTAAAAAGGTAATTGGGTCACAGTTAGACCCCTCAAATGTTACTCAATGAAGAAAATGAAAGGTACTTCTCTTCCAAGGTAGGGTCTCTTGGACGCCAAACACGTACAAAAAAATTAAATAAAAAACATGACAGGCAAACCACCACTGCTTCTTTCTTTAAGTATTCTCATGTTATGATGCAAACAACCTGATATTGCCTGGCTAAAGGAGAGAAGATATTTCATATGGTTTTAATCAGGCCACAGCTTTATTATTAGATGTGTGGGACTAGCCAACAGATAGAAGTGTACATCACAGGTAACTCCATGTTCATTCAAAATGTACCTGGGGGCTGGGATCTTACCATCACCCCTCTCTAGCAAGAGTTAAGGTGGACTATAAGGAAGGGGGGTTGGCTCGCTGCTATGCCAGTCGAGGAGCCCCAAGCCTCCCCAACCCCCATTCCACTCCTTTAACAAACACCTCCTTTTTAAGTCCTTCACCAAGCCATTTATCTAGTCACTGTATCCCTTCCCTTTGGAGTACCTGCACTGGACATCCACCCCACACTTACATCATGAGTTGTGACATCATAGCTTAACTTCCTTCCCTATTCATCATAGCAAAGCCCCCTCTGAGAAGGCGGCGGGGGGGCGGGGGGGGAACCACTCTACCTTGGCCAATCTGGTCGGCAGGGAAAAATTCGTTCTCAGTCCCTATAGAAAGGAAAGACTAGTGTGATGCCGACAATAGGTCCTGACTAAACCTGGCAATTTGCCACCTCAAGGGGAGGAAGGGTGGGTCCTATTTCGCCTGGTCTGAGGAAAAGAGGCTTCTCCTGCTAGGCTTGACCCATTTCAACTCCCCATCCCTTCTGGTCCCTGGGGATGAGTCAGCATTGCCATGCTGACCCACACCCCCTTTTGCAGCAGCCTCTGAGCCTCTCTTCCCACACTGCCCATAAAGCACTACTGCCCTTCCCTGAAAAGTTGCACTGCACGAGCACATTGCATGTCTGAATGCAGGTATCTGGAGCTTGTTGAATCCCCCATGTCATAATAAATCTTTGATTAAGAGATGGCTGTTTCTCAGTGATCTAGGTACAGAAATGGTGAAACCACTGATGCAGGAAAGAAACACTGCAGTCTTGCCTCAGGCCTGTAGGGAAGCAGCGTCTAGTGTGCCAGATATTGATCCAGAGCCTAAGAAAGTCGAACTATGTAATATCTTTCCTCAGAACGAGAAAAACACATAAAAAAAATGTGTGAAGTCTAAACACTTTGTACGTTCAGAACATATATCACCTATTTCCTCCATTGGTTCAAAGTAGTAGGCGATTTACTGCCACTTTGCTACATCTGTGCCTTTTACTTTGTTATTGTTGCCCTGTTTCTATCTATTTTCATTGTATAAACCTAGGGTCAGTTAGACCCCAACACAAGCACTATGTAGTGTGCTTCTGAATCTAGGAAAATTTTAACTTGTTCATAGTTTTAGAGTTCACTGGTGACAAAGTCAGTTTAAAATGCATTCAATGTGTTTTTTCCCCCAATTCTGACATACTCCAAAAACAGATAGGTGATTTTTGGTCCAATACAAGGTTTAAAAGAAATAAGTAACATGACTCGTATGTAACAAAACGTATCACTTGATTTTTTACCCTGGCATCCTGAGAGCTCTGTGTATCATACGATTGCACAGCCATTAACTTCGCTGTGAAATCTAATTCCTGCTACAGAACTGTGCCTTAGAAATTTATTTATTTTTTCATTATTATTTTTCATTATTATTTACATTTCCAACATTTATAGTTGAAATATAACTTTTGAAAATGTAAACCAAAGGCAAATCAATTCATAAAGCTCTGTCAGAGTCTGCAAATGGCCAGAAACCAAAGCTTTTAGAGAGGTGTTTATTGTTCCATTCATCTCAAAGTATTGTCAACTTTGAAACCTACTGCAATGATTTAACTGCTGTTATCTATTCACTTCTTATCATTTTTGCAGCAGCATCCAGTTAAAGTGCTTGTCCCACAATGCAAACTGTCTCCCATCACCCTCCTGAGTCCCCAGCCTAGCCGTTAAAACCTCTAGCTTCCCCCTTGACACAATTCTTTCCAAGACACAGCTATGGATTGTTATTAAAAACTGGCAGCATATTGAAAAAATTGAGAATCAAATATAATAAAGAAAATCCTTTGAAGCTGCCTCAGAATTTCCAGTCTGCTGCATCAGTGTGCTGCCGAAATCCTGGGGTCTTGCCACTGAAGATGGGAAACTGATTTAGAAAAAAAAGCTGAAAAAGATGTTTTTTGGTGATTGTAGATGGAACATTTTACACACACAGCACACTTCCTATTTGTATTTCAGTATAGAAAACGCCGGAAAAGCTAACAGCTTGAAAAATCACTGACTGCTCCCTACTGATTTAATTTTTTAGCTTCTAGTTGTTACACATATTTGGTAAATTAATCTAAGATTTTTGATTCATTTAGAAGGACGAGGCAGGGAACGGGGGGAGCAGATGCAGGTAGGGTGACCAGAAGCCCCGATTTTATAGGGACAGTCCTGATATTTAAGGCTTTTTCTTATGTAGAAGCCTATTACGCCCCACCCCGTCCTGATTTTTCACACTTGCTGTCTGGTCACCTGAGGTGCAGGAGTGCATAAAGGCAGACCTTTAGCATCACATAGTGTAGTTGGTGGACATGATTAGTTTCATTTTCCTGAAATAGGCAGAGCTCAGTACTTTGGGAACACCACCTTAGTTTGTATGGGCCTGATTTGGCACACACAAAGATCAACCTCTGGTTTTTGCACTGCATAAAACTCGATGTACATGTCAACATACCCCTCAGCTGTATGAGCAAAATAGTTTAAAGCAGTGTTTTAAGAGGTCTGTTTCAACAATCCTCACTAAATACAAAAAATATTACTTTTGAAATAGTATATTTATAAATAAAAGAAATTGTTTTATGGGGGGGAAGACGGAAAGGCAGAAGAGCAGTAAATAAACTACCACAACTAGAAATCCATTACATTAAAACTTACCTTGATACCAAAAGTGAAGACTGTCATAATTATTTTAAATATAAGTGCTAAACACAGCTGCCATATAGCTGAATAAACTCCAGTGCCTGCTGGACGATCAGGAATATCATCTACTATCTTACTGGCATTCATGTCATTTCTGTAGTCACAAAGAGAGGAAGATTCTAATGGCCCACAGTCTGTAAAGAGCTCTTTAATAAGCTCACTGGTGTTGAGCCTTGTGTATGGATTAGGAAAGGCAATGACAGCTGTTATTGCTGCAACAATGATGACCTCCAGGACAGGATATTTCCCAAATTTTGTTGATTTGCGTCGGCGACACCAGGCGATGTTTGCACGGATGAAAAATGCTCCCCACAGCCCGCCAAACACCCCCAGAAGAATGAATGGAAACAGTTCAAAAAGGTACCAAGGGGTATGGTATTCCACATAAAAAAGGACAAGACGGCTGTTACCAAAAGGATTGATGGACCTCAAAACGAATGCGGCCACTAAAGCAGCAAAAAAGGACCTCCATAAAGTTTTCAGTGGGAAATAATAACTGACCTGCAATGGGGACAAGTTAGAATTACTGGCAATTCATTTTAAAAACATTTCAAACTATTCTAAAATGAACTGAAAATACTAGCATATTCCATTGTTGCTCACGGTGTTTATGCTAAATATGTGCACACTGTTATCAATCAATTGTAATAATGGCATTTATGTTCATCACTTTACATTAAAGTGCTTTAAAACATTTCATACTCCTATTGTGTCACCCACACCGAACATTGTGAAAGCAACAGAGAAACCACCAGCATTTTAAGACTGAGTTGGGCAAAATTCCCAGTAACTGTTACATTAAAATAGTTTTAAAGTTGCTGTGTTTTAAAGTATTTTAACAACCCGAACAATGGTCTCTATGCGCTCAGCTTTGGTCTTGGGAATGCAGAATACTAGACTATGCGTCCACTCGTCTTTCGTCTCTAAAATGTACTGCTATTGCTAACACTGGTGCCTCACTAGAAGTAGCAAGAGTGGAAACGCTAATGTAGAGAGCTCTTCAGGTATCTACCCACATTTTGAGCACTGTGGCCAAGATTTTCAAAAATGGATACCTAACCTTTGACTTGTAAACCCATATTTAGGCATTTAAATAAGTAGCCTGATTTTCAAAAACGTTCATTACCCAAAACCTGCCAACTTGACATTTTTTTCTTTTTTAAGACTAGAGAAGTTCGTTGGATCTTTTAGCAACAAGACAGAAAGATCTCTTGGCTTCTTCTGTCCTTCAGGTCAAAGGTTCTCAGAGCTTTCAGTAAAATACTACAGCAGCATTCAGACTCTGGCTATGTCTTCACTTGAAATGCTACAGCGGCAAAGCTGCAGTGAACTGGGCTACTGTAGCACTTTAGTGTAGATACTCACTACAGTGACAGGGAGGGGGCTTGCTTGTCGGCATAGTTAATCCACCTCCCTGAGCTATTCTTTCATCATCCTCGCACTGTCTACACCAGGGGTTAGGTCGGTTTAACTATGTCACTCATGGGATGGATTTTTCACATGCCTGAGTGACGTAGCTGAGTTGAGCTAACTTTTGAGTGAAGACCTGGCCACAGGTTCTTTAAATTAGATGTAAGGAGATAATCAGAAAGATGATAATGATCTAAATAATGCTCCTGCATCTCCCAAATACATATTTCTAGATTGGTATTCATGGTTTGTATTCTTGAGAGGATTTCATTGGCTTGGCAGTCAGTTTTATAGCATACTTGGTTTGTGATTATAATGTACTCCACTGTATGGAGGCTTTAAATCAAATTGAACATTTAAAGTTTGTTTTAACAACTGGCAAATGAGTTTTTAAATGGTCTGTTGGCCCAAGGTAAGCAAAATAAATAGTAGGAACCAACCCTTTGTTCCCCCCTCCTTTTTCTTTTAAATTAAACATGATATGTTCCTAGTGTCAGGAAACAAGAACATTAGAAAGAAGTTAACAGGAAAGGCATAATTGATGCTAATCTGCACTATCTACAACAGACTAAATCAAAAAGGCTCTCACATCAGCAGATTTTTTAAATGTAAACTGTAGGGGGGAAAAGTAGGCAAGAAAGCAATTGCACAAAAAATGTAGTCAATTTCAAGTCCATATAGGTACTTATTTTCTTTCTTTCTTCCTTGGGGAGAGGGGGAAGGAGGAACCTGACTTACGAATTGTCAACAACATTTAGTTTAACTCCATCAATTTGTGAGCTATAAAGCTGCAATAAAGGAATCTGCCTTTCTCCAGAAAAAATAAAACACAGTAACGAAGAAATGTCAGCCTACAACAGTCACCTGAAACAAAATGCTTTGAGGGGTTTGCCCATGCCAGAACTCATAATACTGAACTGACTTAATCGAGGCAATATATTAGATGAAGAAAAATTTCTAGAATGACCAATGCAGATTAGTAACCACACCATAGTGTGAAAAATTATTTATCAAACTGTGGGCCAAGAAGCTCTCCGTAAGGTGTTCAGAAAGTGGCTTCATGAAAAGCTCACTGCAGGATCAGGGCCCACAAGAGGAGGTTCTGTTACAAAAGACTCCACAAAAGAAAAAGTTTGAGACGACAGGTGTTAAAACATTTTAAATATTTCCTTCCGTGCTGTCTCTTTACATACCTCCTCCAAACTAAAAAGGACACCACCAATTGGGGCACCAAAGGCTACTGATACTCCTGCTGCTGAAGCAGCTGATAACACCTAGAAAGGAAGAATGATGTGGTTTTATTTTTGTGTTTGTGATGCATTTTAAAAACAAAAATAGAAATTTATTCTTATGATATACCACTAACTATGGTCAACAGATTTATATGACACTAAAGACCTAATAAGTCTAAAATATGGACTGATTACCTTCTTTCCCATCTTCCTCTCAAGGACCCAAATGCTTACTCTGCCCACTTATTCCCACATTGCCATTTCAGCTTCTCCTGCCCATATGCTACTTCTCTCTTCTTCACAGTTGTACTTCCTCCCAACTTCTCATGTGACCACAGCTATCTGTATTGCCTAACTGCCTATCCGCACTGCCTGTGGGATTGGAACCAGAGATGAAAGAAACCACAGAGAGTTGCAATCATATAAGCAACTGTGAAAGGTAGGTAGGTTCTGAATGCAATAAATGATCAGCTAGGAAATCTAGCCAGTGGTATAGCCATGATTATGAAAGTACAACTATTTTAATTAATAATCAATTATTCTGTCAAGAGCTAACCAAAATTAACAAACACCCATGATGGAGGAAGTTGACTGCTCAGGTCTCATTGGATTCCAGCAGCAAAGTTCAGGAATGGAGCAATGAGAAAGCCCTAGCATTAAAATAAATTCAGAATAAAATGTGGGAGGGAGAGAGACATAAATAGTAGTAACAGAATTTACTGGTAGTAAATCTAGATGAGATTTTGGAGAGGGAGGAGGGTCTCTGATACATTTGAAACATTAATGCAACCTACAAGATACCCTCCCTTCTCTTTCAATTTGGTCAGACCAGTTAGCCCTTTTCCACCAATCCTGCACTTCTGGATGCCTGAATATTTTGCCCCTTCAATCTGCCAGACAACATGCTGATAAAATACAGTGTATTTCCTTCATTTTTCTTTCTTCTGTCTACTTTTTTCCCTGACTTCTGTTTTCTCTCCTTTTTCTTCTTATGCAGTTTCTCTTCTCTGTTTCACTTCATCTATCTTCTTTCCCCTGCCTCTCCAGCCCCACCACAATCTCCTCCAACCTATTTCCACTCTTCCCGCTATTGCCCATTCTCTCAACCTAACCCTCTCTCTGACAAACTGGTTCCCCTCCCCCACACTTCACTGAGATCTCCCTCATTGTGTCCCCCAAAACTCAAGTCAATCAACCCAGCCTGTTATCCCTCCACATCTCTGCCCCTTCCCTACTCCCAATCCTGATTCTACTTCTCCTTTTCCAATTCTTGTACATTACCAGGTCTGCTTTGAAGGTTTTGTAGTACTTAAAATATAATTAGACAAAACAGACAAAGAGCAGGAAAATTATGCCCATTTTTACAGATGAACTGAGCCACAGAGAGATTAAGTGAGTTGCCCAGGGTTACAGAGGCACTCTGGGTTAGAGCTGGGAATTGAAGCCAGATCTCCTGAGTTCCAGACCAGTGCCTACTCCACAAGACTAACCTCCTCCAGTAGTATGGGAGTTAAACATACAGAACTGCAGCATGGGTGGGCAGAACTCAGAGAATTTTTTCCTGTTAAAAATATGAGAGATGCTATTGAAAAGTAGGATTATGCTGCAAAAAATCAGGATATCAGGCTACCTTCTGACACTGAACTTGCTTCTGTTAATATGGCATTAGATGCAATGCAAACTGCTTTCTGTCATTTGTGCCATGGCCAGCAGGGACTGGAAGGGCTGCACAGGACTGTGGTCACCAGAGCAAAGGGGACACACGTCTAGAGTAACTTCATCTACTCCTCTGTCTCAGCAGTTTGTTAGCGAGTTCAGAGATAAATCCATTGTGCTCCTCATTGTCAAGAACAGTTATTATAATGTGGGGTCTAGAAGATGGAGTGTAAAGCAACACTAAATGTGGATAAGAGAGAAGGGAAGGATTTTTCAGGGCTCTGACAAGAACGTAGGTAACCTTTGGTGGAATACGGTGATCCCTGACCTGAGAATATAATGATTAATAATCCAAACCTATACAATAGCTAAAAGAACACATGACATGTTTTAGACTTTGTTTTAATCAAAGGATTTTCACGGTTTACCAATCTTTTGATTATGGGAATTTATTCTAAAACTGTATCCTTTTTTATGCAATAGGTAAAGGTTTTAAGAGGAACTTACCTCCCTTTTTTTAGCTTCATTTGTACTGTACTTTGGAAAGAGGTAGGAAAAAATATTCCCACAGCAACAGGCAACATGTACCAGAGGACCCTCCTTTCCTAAGCTCAAACCTGATGCTACAGCCAAGACTAAAGTGATGGTTTTTATCATCAAGGTCCATTTGCCCAAGTAACCTCGGATGATGAAGCCACTCAAAATAGTTTTAATCTAGAAGGAAAAAATACTCCATGTTAGACTTCATTTTTCTTAGAACAAATGCTACTTTTATGTTTATAAGCTATTATCTATAATTGTAGAATCACAACTTAAATTACTTGATTGGAAAGAAGACTTTTACCTGCAGAACTATAAAAACACTTTTTTGAGTGCTATTTGCACTCAGTTTGTTTGCCAGAAGCATAACATTCACATTGAATATAGTACAGTTACACTATACTTTAAGGAGATATATCTATACTTAAATCAGCAAAATATGGCAACTCTATTCATTATATTGAACAGAAAATAAACCTGGAGTAAATTACAAGACTGTATTAAAGAGTTTTGCAATGTAACCTGACAAATGACGATCATAAATTCCTGCAGCACAACCAAACTCACTGTGAAAACTACACTCGGCTATGCCAATTAATTTACAGATGTTTTAATTACAATAATATACTGTTTTTGCCAATGTCACCCTTCCCTATATTCTCCCCTATGTTTTATTATAACTGCACCCAATATCTAAGAGCAATGGCTTGACATACTAATGATGAGGAAGATCGGCTGTTTTTCACTAGAAAAGAGTTTATATTTTTATATATTTTTTATATTTTTCTAATATATTACTTTGCCTAATAATTGCTTTGTCATCATACCTGAAAAAAAAAAAAACAAAAAAAACTATACCATCTATTCATCACAGTAAAGACTGAGCACTGCAAAAAATTTTGGTCAATTGTGCACATAAAGTAAAGGTTTGTCGAGTAAATTTAGAAACTGATTTGGAATTTGGCTTTGGGACCTCAAATCCCTACATATTTGAGGAAATACAGAACACTTAGAAACAAAAACATACAAATTCTCCTAGAATTACTAGAAGAGTCATGCTACTGACCAATTCTGAAATTAGAATGGCAAAGAATAGACGTAAAAAGAACAAGATTTCACTATTTTTGACCAAACATTTTTACCTTATGAAATGACTGTCAGTTTATGTTACTAAAGAAGATTATGGCCATGTAACAAAAGATGAACTACTATATCAAAGGACCTCATACTGTTACAATTAGTTACTGTTCTATCATTGCTAAACTGACAAATGGGAAAAACAATCACTCTTTGGAGGTTTTCAAAAGAAACCAAAGGTTTCCTGTAAAACTAGGCCAACCAGAAACTGATGGCAAAACCTGAGAACTCAGGCAATATTCTGAAACCTTTTAATATCTATTTCAGTAGTGCTTAATAATGTCAACATTATTTCAATTTTAATTCTTATATTAACATAATCCATCACAGATACAGTATTCATTCTTGGCTTCCCTTTTGCCCAGGATTATAAGGCAACGGGACCTTTTATATTAGCCTTAAATTTCCATTATGATACAAAGTCTTCAGACCCTACCTCTGGAATCCCAGAGCCACAGGCATAGGGAGCAAACACCTTCACCAGAGAAACTGCTAGGAAGGCAAAGCTCAAGGCCCAGAAAATGTACATGATGTAGTTCATAATGTATGATCCTGGACCCTAAAAGTAAACAAATAAAAAAAAAAAAACACAATATAATTTGATTAATGTATAAACTAAATGTATTCGACATTTCTAAACAAAAGCGATCTGGAAATACTCTTGCTGCAAAAAAACTTTTACACATATATCCCCACACTAACAAAAGCAAAATGTTACTACAGCAAGAAAATTATTAATTTTGTTTGAAACACCTTGAAGTCATTACATTAAGTAAACTGTAGTAAAGCCTGAGCTATACAAGTTTTGGCTGTTATAAGAGTCTGTATCAAAATCAAACTATGAGTGCAACAAATAAATCTAGAAGTCATAGCACAGGAGGTTTTTGCAACTCAGATGCTAAAATCTAATGAATACAGTGTATAAAAATCTATTTTTGTAAGGTGTATGCTGCTAGAAAAGATTAATAAAACCAACTTGTTTTTAGCTTTATTAATACAAGTCTTATTTTTGTTTATTTTCAATAAAAAGAAAATACTGCTAAAAATTTAGCTTTTATATATACCCACAATCAGAAATACAAATTCTCATGCTCTCATTTAGAAGATGAGCCTTTTAGGCATTTCTATTGTGCTTACCACTGTAGCATCCAAGCCATTCACAAGTATTAATTAAGCATCATAACTTCCCTGTCAGTTGATTAAGTATTATCCCAATTTTACTGATAAAGAAAATGAGACGGAGGGAGGTTGAGACCTTGATCCTGTAAGCTGCTCTGCACAGGAAGACTCCTACTCCCATGTGCAGCCCCACTGAAGAATCCTTCCATACAGCAGCTTGCAGGATTAGGGCATATGGCCCTGCTTAGACTAAAGAGATTTTCTTGGTACAGCTAGATCAGCAAAAAATCACCTAGTGCAGATACAGTTACACTGACATAAAAGTGATTTTGCCAATATAGCTTATTCTGGTTTGGTGAGTAAAATACTCTGTACTGGCAAAAGCACTTTTATGCCAGTATAACTACACTGGGGCTTTTGTCAGCACTATGCTGCAAACAAAAATCACAACTCTACCCAAGACATAAAAACTTCAGTGTAGATCTGGTCTAAGTGATTTGCCCAAGTTTACACAGAAAGATTGTGACAGAGCCAATAAAAGATTCCCAGTTTAGTGCCTTACCTTAAGACCATCCTTCCTCCCCGTCTATTAATTCTCACCAAAACAACTAAACAATGCCTTCACTAAAGGGTTATACTTACTTCTGCTTGACCAATTATTAGTTCTGCCCATGTTTTCCACTGTGGACATTTGTCTCTTTCTTCAAATGTGGCCTCATTTGATCCCCAACAACACTGTTCATGGTTAAACCACAAAGCACTAAGGCAAATGCCTTCCTTTAAGTCAGTCATCCAATCAGCAGCAATGTCTATCAAACCTGCCAATGCCCCTGTTTAACAAACAGTTATGTATTAGCTTCTGGAAATTAAAAAAATTGAACAAAAACAGTGACATCCATTGACGTACCCTAAAAGAGCAGACAAACCTAAAGTAACAGATATGAGGAACAATGGAAATATAGAAAAGTTGCGATCAAATACTGTTAACTGAGTTTGTGTACGGATCCAGTTTGCAATGAGGATAAGCTAGCTTTGGTCTTTTGCTCTAGAATCCAGTAGCAGATAAATTACAAATACTCAGATTAAACAAATAATTTCTGATGATTTAAGGCACAGTTCAACAGTCCAAAAAGTTAAGGATATAAAGAGACAGATGGGACTGCTGTATTTTTATGATCAAATAAATATTTTTATCTTGTAAACTGAAGCATTTTGTATCTCAACTGAATCATAACAGCAACCATGAACAGCGGTAACATAATTCATTCTTATCTTACCAAAAATACATTAAAACACAAATGATACACCAAATAAAGCGAAGTATTTCAAACACACTGCTTGAAACAATCAACATGAAAAAACATAGCATGATCTTGGGAAGTGCTGAGTACCCACAATTCCCACTGAAGTTAATGAGAGATATAGATGGTCAGCACCTCTCAAGCTCAAGCCTTTAGAGCCAGGAATATCTGTTGCAAGTGCAAGTTGAAAATTCCAGTCAAAACAAGCTCTTGAAAAGCAGGCATTATCTAGTTTCAGGAAACTGCTTAAAAGAAAGAGTTAAAAAGGCAATTTTACAAAAGAAGGATGGCTTCTCACATTAGCAGTTTAGTTAGAAGTTGCAGATGAACCCAACAGTTCACTGATCACTAATCTCTCGTAACAAAACTATTTTATTTTTAAAAATCCATACAGTTCACAACTGGAAGTAGTGAATTTTGATCTGAAGTGGAAAAGAGCTTCAACCAGTGTCTCTAGAGAGACACAGACAGACCCACATGGGTAAAGCTGTTTTAGGGAAATACTAGTAATATTTACTAGCACTCTGGTCCTAATGAAGTCAACTGCAAAACTTTCACTGACTCCAGCAGGGCCAGATTTCATCCTATACAAAGATTCAAAACATACGAACATAAAATCAGTAAACATGGTTGGAATTAAAACTGCACACTGGTTGTTCAGGATAAGGATGGAGATTTGTTCAGGATAAGGATGGATATTTGTGGGATGTAGGTGGCAGAAGGTGGTAGCTGAGATTGAGAAAAGGAACTGACAAGGAGCATAGACAGAGTGGAAAATACTTAAACTTCTAATTTGCTTGCTTTTTTAGGATTTATGTTGGTGAGACATCCAGTGTAGCAATTTTAACCACACCGTCAAGTTTTTTGTATAGATAATGACTTAATTTAGACTTTGTGGCATTTTTGACCCAAAAGATCCCAAATGCTTTATACTAATTATACACACACATTTTATCTATATATACACATGCATATGCATACACACACACACACACACTATATATTATGAAGATTACTCATTTACATGTGATTATGCACACATACATGGTGATTATTGCCATTACATTTGCCATGCCTCTCTGACCACCTCATCTACACTCCGCACACTAATTCAACCCTCCTGGGATTTATTCTCCTCCTGGAATTTATTCTAGTATTTATGTAAAACTTGTTAGGATAATTGGGCATGAAGGTGGTCATGGCTTCACATTCATAAGCACTGCAGCCTTTTCAAATTATGCTAATAAAAGCCTAATAAGTCCCATAGCATCTGCAGGTGACCACACATGGTCAGGAGGACTTTAGTTTTGTGTCTTATCCTAAAAATATATGAAAAACAAAAGATGAAATTGAGGCCAAAGGACAACAGAGTTTACTTGTTACAGCTAATATCTTGTATTAGGAACTTAGATTTCATTCATGGATGTCAAACAGAAATGTTAGTTAGACTAGTCACAACTGAATGCAGCTCATGGACTATGAGAGTGGATCTATCAAAACTGGAAAGTTCTAATGGCTACTCATTGGTCTATCTGAAATGTGCTGATGGAGTCAATCAAGTTCCTAGTGAGACATGCATCCACAGCAGAAATCCCACCATCATAGGGTACACCTACACAGCAAAAAAATAATTAAATCCCAGTGGCAGCAAGTCTCAGAGCCCAGGTCAACTGACTAGGGTTCACGTTGTGCGGCTAAAAATAGCAGTGTAGCTGTTCAGGCTTGGGCTGGAGACTGAAACCCAGTGAGGGTCTTCGAGCAACCAGAGTGAGAATGTCTACACTATTATTTTTAGCCATGCAGTTCAAGCCCCATGCACCCACATTACTTGACTCGGCTGAGGCTCACTGCCACGGGTTTTTTTGTTTGTTTTTTGCTATGCAGGTGAACCCATTGTGAATACTGACACTTTGTTGGGAATCTCAAGGAAGGGAGCTAGAACTGAATGGAAAGGAATAATGAACTACCACATCACCTCAAAAAGTAAGGCTCTTCCAGGCCAGGACTGAGGTATGTAGTTCACTGTGAAGAATTTTCACCCTGGATGAAATCCTGAACCCATTGAAATCAATGAGAAAACCCCCCACTCACTTCACTGGGCCCAGGATTACCTGCTGTGTGGACATAAACGGTCTCTCAATCTCTTAAAGCCTATCATTCTGGAACTTTTCACAAGACTTATATTACTTACTTGATTTTTAACCTTGCTCCACTAAAATGAGATCACACTATTAGCCTGATCCTGTTCAGCTGTTATATGAAAATATTTTCGCCTCATTTATGCATTTACAATAACGGGGTTCTGGCCAGATATCAGAACAATATAATGGTAATTGTTAGTACAGGGACACATAAAAACACATGTACTATGGAAACTCATGAATGATCAGAAAAGTTTGGAAAAGTTATGAAATTGTATTCTATTGTCTTTACCTGATGCCAAACCAGTTAGTGTGACTACTAGCCATCCTGACCATGCATCATACAAACTTTTTGTCATCTCCCAGGCTGATTCTTTCTTCTTGCTGTTAATCTGCAAATAGAAATCATCAGGTCTGTATCATTTTCTTCCCCTGTTCTTGTGGGATTTTCACATTACAAAAGGAGTGAGAAAATTGTGTAACAAACAGAAAATATAATTGTAAAAGCACAAAAATGTAACAGCCGTAAAATTATTGCTATATTTTTAAACAGATTTCAAATTAACAAGATTTCTTTAAAATAAAAAAAACAGCATACATGTTGGCACTCCCATAATAGACATTCAAAGTGTCCTTTAAATGTCTCTATAAAACTAGCCTTCACAAGTTCCCCCCCACCCCCCTTCTAAACACTGTGGCTACAAAGGCTTATACAATTTACAGTAGCTATATGAATTCCACAGTTGTTCAGTGACCATAAACTCAGTACCCTCTGCTCTAGCTTCTCAAGTCCTGACCACTGAAGCTAAAGAAACAACTTTTAGTTATCAGTAATATTAGTGTCAATCCTCTAGACCGGGGTGGGCAAACTATGGCAAACTACAGCCCCCCATAGTGCCACAGGCCCCGTGCTGCTCTCAGAAGTGGCCGGCACTACGTCCCTGCAGCCCGGGGCGGGGGTGGGGGGGGGGCAGAGGGCTCTGTGCATTGCCCTTGCCTCCAGGCACCGCCCCCCACAGCTCCCATTGGCCGGGAAAGGGGAACAGCGGCCAATGGGAGCTTCGGGGGAGGTACCTGGAGGCGCAGCAAGGGCAGTGCATGGAGCCCTGTGCGCCCCCACAGCGGCCGCACAGGGACATGGTGCCAGACGCTTCCCGGAGCGGCGTGGCATGGGGCCAGGGCAGGCAGGCAGGGAGCCTGCCCTGGCCCCGGTGAGTGCTGCGGCCAACCCGGAGCTGCTTTAAGTAAGCAGCGCCAGGCCGGAGCCCACCCCCCACAACTCCCTCCCTGCACCTCGCACCCCAACTCCCTGCCCTGAGCTCCCTGCTGCACCCTGCCCCCCCCGTGCACCCTAACCCCCTGCCCCACCTCACACCCCTTCTGCACCCCAGCTCCCTGCCTTGAGACCCCTGTTGCACCCCGCACTGCTCCTGCACCCCAACCCCCTGCCCTGAGCTCCCTCCCGCAGTCCGCACCCCTCCTGCACTCTGCAGCCCGACCCCTCCTCTGCCTCAATCTTTCTCTGAGCCCGTTCCTGCACATTGAACCCCCTCCCACACACCGCACTCCCTCCTGCACCCCCTCCCGCACCCAACATACAATTTCCCCACCCAGATGTGGCCCTCGGCCCAAAAAGTTAGCCCACCCCTGCTCTAGACCAACTACTACTGTGTGATCATCTTGCCTGCAGTTGAGCAGGTCTGGCATTCCATCGAATGGCACATACTCACCAGTACATCTTCAGTAAAAAGGTGAAGCTATGTTAACTATCACTTATTTACAACTAAGTTATGGAACAAAATTATTTAAAAATCAAAAATGCTTCACAGAAACAGATAACCCCACGCAACTCACATGATTAGATTGCACACATGTTCTCAGATCCATTGCACACAGACCTGTTTATCTGAGAGGGGCACTAAATGCCACAGTTATGGTTTGGTTGGGTTTTTTTAAAGCAATGTAGGATTTGCAGAAGCGGATCAGATCAGTCTACACAGTCTATCTTGTTTCCAAAACCAACAAATATGTGGTGCTTCAGAGAAAGGACTAGCCGACTGTTCAGTGTTGAACATAAAAGGAATTTCTTCCTGACTCCTCCAAGCAGACAGGTTAGCAGACTGATGTTTGCAATTTAGTTACCCTTAGTTTTTAACTATTTCTTTACATCAGTTTAAAAAAAAAAAAAAAGATTTCACATCTTCAAAATGCTTCCTTTTACAGGTACATTAATGGGAGTCTCTCAAAAGCACGACAATGACCTTTAAAACAGCTTACTTTCTTTTAAAGGATATAGTTTTGCCTTATTTAGAATAAACTGAGATCCCAATTCATGAAAGCATCTGTATGCAGCAAAAAACTTAAGTCCCAGGGTCCATGTAGGTGCTTATGTGCTTTCCTGATTAGGAGCCTGAAGGGTTCAGATTTTCAGAAGAGCCCAGTATGAAAAGATAGGTTTGTGGGATGGGGCAGATTTGGGAGAGAGACTTTCCATTTAAACTAAGGCCTGGTCTATGCAATTTTTGTATTGATAACTATTTTGGTTCAGTGCGAGTTTTTTTTTTTAAATCAAAATAAGTATACCACTATAGCAGTGCCTTATACAAGTATAGTTTATTTCCCTTAGTGAATGGGAAGGAGCTATACTAGTACAAAAATGTATACTGGTACAAATGCATCCACATTTGGGGGCTGAAGGAGGGGTTGTTGTGGACATGGCCTCTGTTTTCAATGCCTTAAATTACTGTTTGCCTTCCTAAACTATAATGCTATCTCATTGACTGAGACTCCAATCCAGCAACAGATGTAAGCACGTGGGTGAGATTTAAGCATGTGACTGAAGCCAATGGAACTATTCACATGTTTAAAGTTATGCACATGGTTATGTGTTGCTGGATCAGACCTTAATCCAAATACACAACATTAAGTTATTTCTAATTATTGTGATTGATCTCAAGTACCCGTCTGTGCCTTTCTCTGTCTTTGCACTTCTCTCGCACCCAGTCAATGGTGTGGAAGTCATCGTATGTTCCAACTCCAGGAATGGGTTCATCCAAGAGGTCCAGTAAGTGTGTTGAACTATTAATGCTTCCTCCATTTGTCATTGTATAATGAGTTCCTGTGGCAGAGAAAGGATGAGAAATTATTACATTCTGCAATAGAATAATTTTTTGTATAAACCTTTCCCTGTAAGTGCTTTAATTTTCAAAAAATGTATGTATATACGATCTCCATTTGGAAAATTTCTATATATTAAAGGTTTTTGATTGTAGGGGGGAGGTTGTATTTTTTTTTTTCCAAATCACCACCATCTTTCTAGACATTTTTTCAAATTAGTAGCTTGTTCAAATGTGTTAGTGTAAAAGACTAAGGAAACAGAAAATAATCAATAACTCCAGTAAGAATTCAGCTGAAACAGCACCCAAGGCTCTAGCTCCAAATCAAGCCTCACTGTGCTAGGAACAGTATGAACATATAGTATGAGACAGCGTCTGTGCCAAAAGCGCTATACTTGGCCTTAGCCAAAAGACCACAAAAGTTTATTATTTTAAATGTGCACATTATACATCAATATCTTAAGCAGGTAAAAAAGGACAGCTGTTGGAATATTCAGTATTTACTGAATTTTCTCCTCCAACAGTCTTTGCTTAGGCCCATGGCTGTTGCTGTCAGTATTTTCTTTCTTGTGTTCAGCTGCAATCTGAATTTTAGCAGTGCTGACTTAGTATTTCCATTGGTTAAATATTCATCAACACAGTCTGCAAGCTACTTGATTACTCTCTGTGTGGATTCTTGAGCAAGTTCGGTAGCATACTGTGAAAAATGAGTAGCTCTCGTTATTGTTTTACTACACATAATGGACTAAATTTAGGAAAACTTGACTGTAAAAAACAAAAACAAAACAAAACAAAAATCACAAAAACTGGCAGAGGTGAGGTGTGTTCTCTAAAACTACTTTAAACTCACTGTTGAAACTAACTAGATTTCAAGTAGATGATGTCCCTTTAAGATTACCATTATTACTTGCCTAGATCCTTGATTACAAATGTCTCATAGCCGATGGTTATTGTAAAACAAGCATAAGCAGCAATAAAAGTGATTAAAACAGAGAGCTGACCTAGCAGCAACACAGGACTCAGAAAGCAGTGTATCCAAGTTTGAGTACCCAATGCCTGGCCCTTACTCCCCAGTCAGGCAGAGGCTGGGAGTGCTGTCTAAAGAGCCAGTCTCATACCACTCTTTCACTCTGCTCCTTTGTAGCTGGCACATTTGGCAGCACCAGCATTCTCCCAAGACAGATGCTTCCAATGAATAGGTTGAAGGAGCACAGGAGGAGCGTGGAAAAAATAAATCAACCTTTTCTCCAACACATAACACTGACTATATAAGGGAACAGCAATCACCGCAGCAATTATTTTTTCGCTCTTGACCTGTGAATTATGCTTTGCATAATTTGCACAATCTTAATGTGGAGGTTAAACATAGGATCCACTGTGCCAGTGTATCCTTTGGAAAGTTGCTCTGTCGTGTCACAGAATCATAGAATATCAGGGTTGGAAAGGACCTCAGGAGATCATCTAGTCCAACCCTCTGCTCAAAGCAGGACCACTCCCCAATTTTTGCCCCAGATCCCTAAATGGCCCCCTCAAAGGTTGAACTCACAACCCTGGGTTTAGCAGCCCAATGCTCAAACCACTTCACAAAGCTAGTGAAGACATGCCCTTACCATGCAAACACTAATATTACCACCTTACAACATGGGACACACACATTGTAAACGAGATTAACACATGTAGCAATTTACAAGCATTCAATAATATCTAAACACTAAGCACATTTTTACAACTCTAATACCCATTTTAACAGTGCTAAGACTCAAAAGTGACATGGGCACTTAGGCTTCTAAACACCAAGGAAAGCCAATGAGACTTAGGCTCCCAAGTCAGATGTTGAAACATCTGGATACCTTTAAGGAGCAACACGTAAATACTTTTTAAAAAATCTGGGCCCATGTCTCTTTTGAAAATGGGACTTTGGCTTTTTTTAAAATTTTACCCTCTAGCCTTAACTGAAGTTGAGATTTCAAAAACTAGGAACCTAAAATTAGGCTCCAAAATCCATATTTACGGACGTGATTGACTTTTAATAATGAAGAGCACTTCACAGTTCCCATTGACTACAGTGGGAGGAGATGCATGCTCAGCACTTTTGAAAAATCACACAGGTGTCAAAATATGGATTTTGGAGCCTAATGTTAGCCTGCCACTTTTGGAAATCTCGGCCTAAACCAAAAAGCTGTCACAGCTACGGGTTTGGGACAACTACGGATTCTGTTCTAACAAATCACATGTCCTCTTGAGATAATTCACCAGTATGGCTCCTCTCCCTTGACACAAATGGATTCATCTGATTGAGATCAAAGGATGCTTTGCACATTTTCATTTGATATTTCTGGAGTCTGAACTGTTAATTTTGCTAAGCACGCAGCACTGTTGTGACTTCACCAGAGACTACCATAAAACCGTCAAGTTACATTACTTAGGGCTTTGTTTTCAAACAGGTATTTGGTAACTGTTTTCCCTACCCCTCTTCTCAACATCGGCATTTGAAGCATGGTCCCAAAAACTTCAACTCCCCATTGCAGATGGCCTCAGTCACAACAGAACTTGGGTTACTCTCGCATCTCTGAGACCAGAGGTCACATCAAGACAGGTTCCACTGCTGATTACAGTGCATATCACTGAAGCAGAGGGAGGCACCAGTGGTCACTGGTAACTGACAGAGTGACTCATCATGAAGGTAAGCAGCAGGAACCAAGGTTAATAGTCATAAAAGCATAACACATCAGCAACCACCCATTCACGACCTGTTCTCCACATAAGCAAAGTACAAGAGAGGGCTGTGATGAAAACAGGACTGGAAACCCAGGACTCCAGAGTTCTAAGCAAAGAGGTTTGTGTCTTTAGAGATCAGCAGATGGAAACTAAGATCCTGGTCTACAATGCAGTAGTCAGCCCCACTCTTCCTTATGGGTGCGAGACCTGGGTGACATACTGAAGATATCTTAAGTGTCTGGAATGGTACCAACCTCTATGCCTTAGGAAGAGTCTCCATATCAGGTGGGGATACCATTGCTACCATTGTTAGCAGTGTTCTCTCTGCTGCTAACATCACCAGTGTTGAGGCGAAGATTATGAAACATCAACTTCACTGGGCTAGTCATTGAGTGCCGAAGGCTGATACTTGTCTTCCAAAACAAGTCCTATTTTCTCAACTTAGTCATGGTAAGAGGACTGGTGGGGGACATAGGAAACACTACAAGGACACCCTGAATGTCTGTCTTAAGAAGGGAGGCATTGACTCCACAAATTGGGAAGAGCTGGCTGGTAATAAACTGCAATGGTGTTGCATCATACATCAAGACTCAGCCTATTTCGAAGAGAATCGCCTTGCTCAAGAGGCTGAGAAATGGCAGAGGAGGCAGGAAAGGGTACAGCATCCTGGCCAGCAGCTGTGCTTTCTTTATGCAACCGCCTGTCACATATGTGGAAAAACCTGTAAAAGCATGACTTGGACTCCTCAAGTCATTTTAAGTCTCATCAATGACTTTTTCCCCCGGCAGACATCATCCTCATATCGAGGGATAGCCGACGATGACTATGCTTTGCAGTACTTGCAAACTATGCTTTGTTGCCTGAGAGGAAGTAAAAAAGAGAAAATGGGCCCAAATGGCAGTGATCTCTTATTGCATATTTATATTGTAGTAGTGCCTTACAGCAAGCTACCACATGGATTGTGTGAGAGAAAACGCAAGCCAGAGCTAGCAAAACAGCTGCAGAAAGCAGTTCAAGACTAGCCTAGCCTGCGCCTCTCCTCTCCTCTCCCCTCCCTCTCTAGACCCAAAACTACGTAAGGAAACCCCACCTCTGGGGGCATTAGAATCTATATGGAGTTACTCTTCCCCATTGTCATGTGATGTTTGAGAAAGAAGCTGCAAGGAGGAGCTGGTCAAAGACTGAGGGCTTCTCTGCACTTGAAAGTTACTTTGGATTGAGTTTTGGGGGGATAAACTGCCTTGCCTCCACACAAGAGATTTTTTCCTCAAATTATCTGTCATTTCATTTCATATTGCAGTTAACGTGGCATTATCTGCCACTTTCCCAACCGGAAAGTTCTAGAAATCGGCATTTCTGATATCTCCCAATACAAATCTTCAGTAGGGTTGCCAGGTGTCCAGTTGCCCCTGCTGCTCCTAGGCAGAGGAATGGCCATGGGGGCTCGGTGTGCTGCCCCCACCCCAAGCGCTGGCTCTGCAGCTCCCACTGGCCCTAGGAGCCGAGGGACACGTTGCTGCTTGTGGGGAGCTGCCCAAGGTGAGCACTGCCCAGAGCTGGCGTCCCAAAACCCCTCCTGCGCCCCAACCCCCAGCCCTGAGCCCCCTCCCACACCCAAACTCCCTCCCTCCATTGGTCAGTATAACTCTTAGTTAACCGGAATTTTTGACTAACCAGCACCCCCAATCCCCCCAACATGCCGGATAACAAAGGTTTTACTGTAATTAATCCACTTTAGAAGCAGATTTACTCAAATATGGAATGAGTTACCCCACAATAAGTTGTGTGTGACCGCATCCCCATTTTGAACTAATTGTTTTGCTTCTGGCAGTCCTCCCACTGCTATCCCACACTGCACTGCTGCTCTCCTGGACTGCAGTGTCTGTTTACTTACATGCCCTTGTGCTCTAATTCTCTAGGGTAATCTTCACTGGATGTCATCTCCCTGATTAAACGCTGGAGTACAGCCAGATGTACCCCCTTGTGATTCTAGCTCATGGTGAGTTCACAAACCCAGAGTAACATCACGATTATAGAAGCCATGCTCCAGGTACAGATATGCACTTCCTTGGCCTTTGGGAAGAGGAGCAGGTCCAGTCCCATCTAAGAGCAGTCACCAGAATGCCAAGAGGTACGAGAGGATATCCAATCAAAGGCAGGAGAGAGGGCACTCCCAGGTGCAGTACAGTACCACAACAAATGAAAGCCATTCTAGCAGTTATAAAAATGCCAAGCACAATAACAAAACCTTGGGAGATATGCGCCTATTAGGAACTAGACTGGATTCTCGCAAGGGAGGCCACCACTGAATCCTGGTACATTCTGCACAGCAACAAATAAACCCAAGTAGGCCCTGAAAAGCATCGTGAATAGGTGGGGATTGCCATGGATAGCCAGGATCTCTTCAACTTGAAAAACCTCAGAGGCAGGCTCAGCACTGAAGACCAGGGAGAGCCCCAAACCCAGACAGAAAACAAGTCTGACAATGCCTGGGAGGGGACCTCTTCCTTTAAGTATTGTGTGTTTTAAACACCGTGTTTTGGGTACCATCATGGTGCCACCAAGTTGGGCAGATATGAGCTAGGAGCTTCTCTCTACTTGCTTGGCTTTTATCTGCCCACCCTCCCCCGGGGTGCTCAAAATAGAATCCATGCCAGAGAATTTAAGCTCCAAAGTGTTTATTTCTCTGAAACATTAAATCCCCCAAACATGTGCCCCACTACCACCACCTTCCTGTGCTGCTTAATGCTCCCTCTCACTCCTGGTCAACTGCCTTGTCCCTACTCAAGATGGCCACACAGTGGGGGGTGGGTTAAAAAGAATCAAACACATTGCATGGCAAGCATGTTTACTGTAGCATCAGATACAGAATAAGAAAAGACAGTAAGAGAAGTACTTGAATTCACAATTTGACAAATGCTGTGAGCTTTTAGCTACCTTTACGTTTTATGAGATAAACTGGGCAACAGCCATATTACAAAATACATATGATTGTAAGACATTCATGGTTATTTTTAATCACACTCTCAGCATTGTTAATCCCTTGAGTTCAGAACAATTATTCATGGCAGGCCAGGACAAGCCCATGAGAATAGAATTCCAAACCTGAAGAAAAAGCAACATTTTATCATTGCTGGCACAGAGGCTAGAATTGGGACAGTAGCTACTGTGCTATTTCTTTGCCCCTCTGGCACCTGATACATCGTTATCCCCATGGACAGGACCATTATCCGTGGCTGAATGCCTGACAAGTCTTTTGGGGATGAGAAAGAGGACACAAGAGGGCACGTTTAGTGGCCTTGTGGCTGCATCCCAGAGAAGAGAGAAGAATACAAAAGAGTGGAGGGATGGTTTCCTTCAACATGATACCAAGAAGAGAGAAAAGATGCTCTCACAGATTCTGGGGATGATGAACAGGCAGACAGCTCTGCTTGCGAAAATGGTGACACTATGTTCACGGCCATCACCCTAACCTAGCCATGTCCTGCAGCCCCTTGAAAACACTGTATATGCTGGAAGTACTTCATCCTTTCCCCAGCTACAAGGAACTGACCTTTCCTCACTACTGCGGATCCCAAGACAAAGAACAGTGAAATTCCTACAACTATATTGCTTGCCATGCCACATCCCAAGACATGGAGAACTGTTTCAGCCCCACCTACACATTTGTGACCTCATCAGCACAATCATGTGTGCACTCAGCACTTGCGTGTCTTGCCACAATTCCATTGGTTTTAAATTTGCACTGTACGATGATCAGTAAAATTCTTTATTACTCTTTCAACTGAGTTGTAAATAATAAAATCCTTGCACAAAGCATAATTAAATTCTTACCCAAGGAACAATAAAATCAACCTAGCCTTAAAGTAGGAACACAATGCATCCTTGACCTTGTGTCCGTGACCAATGGTAACCTTTTGCAATCTATTTGGCTGTTCAGAAAGTCTCACAACCTTTGCCTCCCACCCATCTATGAAGCTGTCTCCCTTTCTCTCATAAATGTGCAAAACACAGCAAGCACCTATCTCATGAGGCAGCTATTCCTCAGCAGCCTCCAGTCATGAGCTACCCCTCCTTCCCTTCAGTCTTCCAAATGTACACACCACTGTCATTCTGCAGCTAGTTAAACAGGTCCTTTTTCCTAACCAAGTGTCAGTAAAAGGCTTCACAGATCAGGGAAGCAGAGGATAAGATGAGTCTCCAGAATGACAATAGAAATCACAACACAATTTATGTCCACAGTGGTCCTGGGAGCAAAAGTTCTATTTCTCATTGCAGAAAACAGGTTTGAGTTTCTAAAGATACTAGTACCACAGTCTTTTCCAGACCACCCCACATTAATATTAATGAATCTGCCATGGTGACCAGCCAGGCCTTGCAGCACTATGGAGAAATACCCTGTTCTGTTGATGAACGCTGAGGCCTTGTATAGGGGGCAAAGATATGCACATGGGTCCCACCAATGGTGCCAATACAATTTGGGAACCCCAACAATACAAATCCCTCAATAATCTCCTGTCCATTACCAAGCTTTATGATCAGGAGCAGCGGCACCCTCTTGATAGAAGCACAAACCTCCATGACAAAAGCCCTGACAATTGATCTACCAAAACTGGTAGCAATCAGGTGTGTCAACCTCCTAGGCAGTGATTGCCATGTGTTTCACCCTGTTGAGGGGAGCGCTTATATAGGTTTTCTGGCCTTGCAGCTCCACGATGAGCTCTGCACAGCAGCCTGTTTTATAATCCTTCTTATATTGTATTTCCATTACATGTTTTTAATGCTTATTGTCTCACTTCCTCCTGAATATCTCCCCAGGGCTGTTTCATTCCCTCCTCAGGAGCTCAACTGTCATCCTCTGTTGTCCTTTCACAGCTCAGTACAGTTAAAAATTGCCATCAGGAGGTTTGGAAAGCATCCGTGGCCCATTTCTAGATTATGGAAATAGGTTATTTAAAAAAAAAAGGTCAGCTAATAAGTTTTAACTTATGGGATAAGCCCTCAGTGGAGGTGTCAAGGTTCCTTCCCCACTCTGAACTCTAGGGTACAGATGTGGAGACCTGCATGAAAGACCCCCTAAGTGTATTCTTACCAGCTTAGGTTAAAAACTTCCCCAAGGTACAAACTTTTCCTTGTCCTTGAACAGTATGCTGCCACCACCAAGCGTTTTAAACAAAGAACAGGGAAAGAGACCACTTGGAGACGTCTTCCCCCAAAATATCCCCCCCTCCTCCCCAAGCCCTACACTCCCTTTCCTGGGGAAGGGTTGATAATAATCCTCACCAATTGGTACAGGTGAACACAGACCCAAACCCTTGGATCTTAAGAACAATGAAAAATCAATCAGGTTCTTAAAAAAAGAAAAGAAAAGGTAAAAGAATCACCTCTGTAAAATCAGGATGGTAAATACCTTACAGGGTAATCAGATTCAAAACATAGAGAATCTCTCTAGGCAAAACCTTAAGTTACAAAAAGACACAAAAACAGGAATACACATTCCCTCCAGCACAGCTTATTTTACAAGCCATTAATCAAAAGAAAATCGAATGCATTTTCTAGCTAGATTATTTACTAACTTTACAGGAGTTGGAAGGCTTGCATTCCTGATCTGTTCCCAGCAAAAGCATCACACAGACAGCCCAACCCCTTTTTTCCGCCCCCCCCTCCCCCAGATTTGAAAGAATCTTGTCCCCTCATTGGCCATTTTGGGTCAGGGTGCCAGCAGGGTTACCTCAGCTTCTTAACCCTTTACAGGTGAAAGGATTTTGCCTCTGGCCAGGAGGGATTTTATAGCACTGTATACAATAAGGTGGTTCTGGTGGGCTCCTGCCCATGAATGCCAGGGTGTGAAGGCTTCAGGGGAACTGCTGTCCAGTGTCTTGGGTTTGGGGGGGGGAGGGGGGGGAGAGGAAGAGGACACAGCAGGTTCCTGCCCCCATATTCCATGACATGAAATCCCACAGAAGGCACCAATGCATTCTGTTTAAATTGATTTACAAGTATAAGCCGGCGGGGGAAAGGTTTGCACACATTTCAGTAAATATTATTTCAAGCAGAAGAAAAGTATTTTTATGACATACTTGCCACTCCCAATCGCCACGCCACAAGCATTGCAACACTCCTTGCTTGCCATACTCTTTCTTGGCTCAGATAACAATGGTGGGCAGCAGGAGGCTAACACTTAGGACACATGCAGTATTCTCTTTATAATCAATCAATGGAAACTACAGGTATCTATTTGTCTAGGTGTTTGTAACATTACCCATCACTGTTGCATCTGCACAGCTACCCAAACATGTCACTTATGTGCATCACTTACAGGTACTGAAAGATACCCCTCTTATTACCCAATGAGGTTCAGTAAAAAAAACTACAGACAAAACTGAAGGCTGGTCTACACAGGAAAGTTAGGTGGACCCAGCAAGATCGCTCATGGGTCTGAAAAATTCATACTCCTGGGAGACATAACCCAACCTAAACTCCAGCATAGACAGCACTAGGTCAACTAAAGAATTCTTCTGTTGACCTAGCTACGGCCTCTTGGAAAGCTGGGTTTACTACAGCAATGGATTTACCACACAGTGGAAGAAGCCACCGTAGCAAGTGTCTATGCTACAGCTGTAGCTGTGCCACTGCAGCGTTTCTAGCGTAGACATAACCTCAGGCAAGTGTGGCCTGTGGAGTAAACAAGGTCCAGGGAATTCAATAATGAAGCCCAAGGTCACCTCATTTTTAAAACTTATGTATAACCTCTGATGATCACACATCCCAGAATGACATGCTCCATCTCAGTCTGAGAATAAGGCACAACCTACTCTTAACTTATGCAAACTGGATGTATCACTCAAACTGTCAATGCATCCCTCAGCTGGACAAAGTTTGGACATATCTATACCTGTCACAGGCACAGTTAGACAGGAATGATACTAATAATGTTTAGCACTTATATATTCACAGATCTCAAGTTCATTCACAGATCTCTGAACTTTCAAGAAGTGGATGTGTTACATCCACATAGAGATGGGGAAACTAAAGGATGGACAATGTCACACAGTGAGTCAATGGTAGAGCAAGGAAAAGACCCCAGGTCTCTTAAGCAAAAGTCCAGTTACTGCACACTATCTCTTATAGTAAGGACATGGTTTAAGAGCCTACCATACTACATCTGATGAAGTGAGCTGTAGCTCACGAAAGCTTATGTTCAAATAAATCTGTTAGTCTCTAAGGTGCCACAAGTACTCCTTTTCTTTTTGTGGATACAGACTAACACGGCTGCTACTCTGAAACCTACCATACTACAGTTATCACTGCTCAGCCATCCCTATTTTCCAGGGACAATCTCTAATGGGAGTACTCAGTCCTGCAAAATGGCTAGTTACTACTGTTCCAGCTGTTAGCACTGGGTGGTCAAGAATGCTGGCCCTCTCCTAGTGAAAAAGGAAAATATTTCAACTGCGTAACTGGCCGGTCATTGAAAATCAAGCTAGTAAGTCTACACTGGAGGTGGGGATTAGCCTACCTCCCTAACATCATCATCAAAACCTGCTGAGTGCTAAAATCAGAAGGAAGAGGGGCTTTTCAGAGGCAGTATACTAACCCCTGGCCTTACTTCACCTCTGTCACTTGCTGACAAGGGACACAGAGGGGGGTCTCCTGAAGTGCAGTGCACATGGTTCTGGGTCATTTAAAGTAGAAACAAAGTCCGCAAAAAATAGCTATACATTTGTGCCCATATATATGTGTATTTCTATACCAATCCAACGAAATAGCATTAAGCTTCTGATTAAACCAGACAAAAGTTTATTTAAAATTTTTATCTGTCTTCCATCAAAGAAATGGCAGTAATGAAGCGCTTAAAAACAAAATCTTTGTGGTGTGTACATAGGTTGTCATTCTACTTGAGAAAGAGTACCTAGTAAGCCTGATTCCCTGGGACAAGGCTTGGAGAACAGGAAAGGCCAGAAGTACACAGCAATGTGTGACAAACACCCATACCCACCAGGGCAAAACAAAAACAAAAAACCTAGAGTTAAAAAAAAAAAAAATTCAAGGGTAGTAGGACTAAAAAGAGGGGTGAATGGCAGCATAACAAACCAAAAGCCTTTTGGAGAATCACTTCCTCTGTCTATAAGACTGCAACTACACACCCAGAGGCTGTGCCCTCCATTTACTTCCAGTGAGTCCATACAACTTACTTCTATGGGGTACCTGTAGGTGAACATAAGGAGGTGAGGAAAGAAAGAGTCAATACTGGAAAGGTTAGTCAAAAAAGCTGCTGTACATGGTAGAGCACAAAAATGTAAATCAGGATTATTCAGTGTTTGATATTTAGGTGAGGGAAAACACTTGCTTATTCTGTCATTTTGATGCACTAGAAAAGAATTGTTTGTTTTATTTTTCAAACATGGGGGGAAATGTTTATCTGAAGGGTAAATACATGATTAGGAAGGAAATAATAACTTACTACTATTCATCTAGTTCTCACACTGTGCTCAGCACCTCACACACACATATGAGAAGCCATATATGGGTCACCACCCTGAAAAGTTCATGGTCTAAATAGACAACATGCAGACTATGGATTGGGAAAAACAAAGAAAGATGTAAATAGTATGGTAAAGATTTCACAGATACATATATTCCAAGGCCAGAAAGGATCACTGTGATCATCTACTCTTCCCGCCAATATACCACCACCCGTGGAACTTCCCCAGAATAATTCCTACAGCGTATCTTTTAGAAACACATCCAATAAATTTAAAAATTGTCAGTGATGGGGAACCAACAATGACCAAGTTTCAAAGCATCACATGCAAGATATATATAGCCTACTACACAGTACTTATTTATTAACTGTCTTGCAGGGCCAAAGGCAGGATCCAACAGAGGAGATCTACAAGTGAGCTTATGGCAGTCATGACATTTGGCTACCTGCCCAGGCCAGATATACCTTCTGAGTCTGGGGATACCTATTATAAACTGCCAGACATAAAACATTACCAATCACACAGGGCAAAGCATCCAGATAAACTGTAACTAGACACTAAAAGAATTCTGGCTAATGGATTCTGTCAATTTGATGAACTCATAGCATAAGAGCCTCACACCCATTTTGTATCCTGGCAAAGGAGGGGGCATGTTGGGGCTGAGGCCAAGGCCATAGCATACACAGTTCTTGGGTTCGGCGGGCAGCCCAAGAAACCTGGCTATTCAAAATCTAAGCCAGACAAGTCCCCCAAGATCTGTAAATTACACTGGAGACCTCTTCAGTCACAGCCTCTCCCTACTCATCCTGGCTCTGAATTTGTCATCTCATCCATGTTCAGCCTAAACAACTCTTTTTATGACTCTTCTTCCATTATAGATAAAATCACCCAGGAACAAATTCTAGCTTTGGATGGGTGTGTGCACACATCTCCTACACACATGAATATGGAAAGTCACAGTGTGGCCTTAAAGCTCTATGGTAGCTAGCTTCCAGACCACCCACCCCGCACCAGACATTAGATGTGTCTATAATCAAGAGCCCCATGCAACGACTAGCACACACAAGTAGATATTATTCTGTTCTGAGGTTTTGTACATATGTATGAAGAATGTGACTCAAGTTCTTCTTAGATAATTATATCTCTATCTGATATCTACAGGCAATAGAGCAGAGATTCTCAAACTGGGGGTCGGGACCCCTCAGGGGGTCACAAGGTTATTACATGGGGGGTTGCAAGCTGTCAGCCTCCAACCCAAACCCGCTTTGTCTCCAGCATTTTTAATGGTGTTAAATAGATACAAAAGTGTTTTTAATTTAGAAGGGGCGTCGTACTCAGAGGCTTGCTATGCGAAAGGGATCACCAGTACAAAAGTTTGAGAACCACTGCAATAGGGGGAATTTGTTGGTTTTGCTCCCTTAATGTGAATGCTGATCATGCAATTAAAGCCATGTAAAATATACTTAGGTACCATGGTGAAGGGTGCCTCAAATATACCATAGTAATTAATAATGCTGTCAGTTACTATGCTGTCTCACATTGGAAAAAACATTTCTCTAGATTTATAAAAACACTGACATCATAGATCAAATTTCAGACCTTACAGTAAGACGGACACTTTTATCATACGCAGTATTCAAGTAAGTACCATAGCTAGTAAATAAGTCACACAAGTCAAATGCTAGAACTCTTAAATAGTTTTGTTTAAGAACTTCAAAACACATTTTAAATAAGTTGCTGCACATGTGTTATGTGCAGCCTGATCCAATGCTTACTTAAGTCAATCTGAGTTTTTCACTGATTTCAGCGATCAGGCCCATTACGTGCATTGTCTTTGTTTTTTAAAATTGGGAATCTGAGTAAATGGTAAAGATGCACACTCCCCTTCAGGACAACCAGGAAACATCAAACTTGGTGAGCGTATCTGCAACAAGCTGGCAGGCAAGAGAACTCCTGATACTTTGGAAATATCTAAAGAGTCTGACTGTCAAAAATGGTGCAAAATTGAGCTCAAGAGAAAAAAGTGATGTAAATTACCAATAAAAATCTTCATGTTGGACAGACTCAGTATCATCTTATAATTCAGTACTGTAGTACTTCAAGTAAAACTCCTTCCATTATTAATTACACATGACATCTAAGGGAAAAATTAACAGTAGTCAAGTACTTAAAGGCATAGTTTTCCTAAGAAATAAAACACACTGTATAGTCTGAATTTTTTTAAAAACATATTACAGATGAAAGTAACACCTAAGATTATTAAAATTGAAAGATTAGATAAAAGAAAGATTTTTACTTATGCACTTGACAGTACTTTGCATAGTCAGTTGGCCACGATCCATCGAACACACATGCACTTTACTTCACACACAGGAGCAGTCCCATTTCAGCATCTAAAACCCATTTTCCTGACTGTGCAGTATTTTTAACACTTTTTTTGGCATTGGCTGGATTTCAAATTGACAATGTCTCTTTAATTTTAAATTAGTACAACAGGGAGCATAAGAAGAATTGAGGATGAGTCGAGTATAGCGTAAGAAGAGTACAGCCTACAGCCAAATTAAAGGAAGTTCAGACCATATATTCACTTTAACATTTATATTTACTGTACTATAAAGCACATTTGGGTGCGTTGGAGAGGTTTTAGTTGGGGGCTGAAGGTGAGAGCTAGTGGCATTCTGTTTTTTTCTTTGTTGGGCCTGTCCTGTAGTAGGTGACTTCTGGGTACTCTTCTGGCTCTGTCAATCTGTTTCTTCACTTTAGCAGGTGGGTACTGTAGTTTTAAGGACGCTTGACAAAGATCCTGTAGATGTTTGTCTCTGTCTGAGGGATTCGAGCAAATGAGGTTGTATCTTAGAGCTTGGCTATAGACAATGGATCATGTGGTGTGTCCTGGATGGAAGCTGGGAGGCATGTAGGTAAGTATAGCGGTCAGTAGGTTGCCGGTAGAGGGTGGTGTTTATGTGACCATCGCTTATTAGCACAGTAGTGTCCAGGAAATGGACCGCTTGTGTGGACTGGTCTAGGCTGAGGTTGATGGTGGGATGGAAATTGTTGAAATCATGGTGGAATTCCTCAAGAGCTTCTTTTCCATGGGTCCAGATGATGAAGATGTCATCAATGTAGCGCAAGTAGAGTAGGGACGTTAGGGGACGAGAGCTAAGGAAGCGTTGTTCTAAGTCAACCATAAAAATGTTGGCATACTGTGGGGCCATGTGGGTACCCATAGCAGTGCCGCTGACTTGAAGGTATATATTGTCCCCAAATGTGAAATAGTTGTGGTTGAAGACAAAGTCGCAAAGGTTAGCCACCAGGTTTGCCGTGACATTATCAGGGATACTGTTCCTGGTAGCTTGTAGTCCATCTTTGTGTGGAATGTTGGTGTAGAGGGCTTCCATAGTGGCCAGGAGGGTGTTTTCTGGAAGATCAACGATGGATTGTCGTCATAAATATAAAGGGAAGGGTAAACCCCTTTAAAATTCCTCCTGGCCAGAGGAAATCTCCTCTCACCTGTAAAGGGTTAAGAAGCTAGAGGTAACCTCGCTGGCACCTGACCAAAATGACCAATGAGGAGACAAGATACTTTCAAAAGCTGGGAGGAGGGAGAGAAACAAAGGGTGTGTCTGTCTGTCTATATTCTGTCTTTGCCGGGGATAGACCAGGAATGAAGCCTTAGAACTTTTAGTAAGTAATCTAGCTAGGTACGTGTTAGATTATGATTTCTTTAAATGGCTGAGAAAAGAATTGTGCTGAATAGAATAACTATTTCTGTCTGTGTATCTTTTTTGTAACTTAAGGTTTTGCCTAGAGGGGTTCTCTATGTTTTGAATCTAATTACCCTGTAAGGTATCTACCATCCTGATTTTACAGGGGGGTTTTTTTTTTTATTTCTATTTACTTCTATTTCTATTAAAAGTCTTTTTGTAAGAAAACTGAATGCTTTTTCATTGTTCTCAGATCCAAGGGTTTGGGTCTGTGGTCACCTATGCAAATTGGTGAGGCTTTTTATCCAACATTTCCCTGGAAAGGGGGGGTGCAAGTGTTGGGAGGATTGTTCATTGTTCTTAAGATCCAAGGGTCTGGGTCTGTAGTCACCTAGGCAAATTGGTGAGGCTTTTTTACCAAACCTTGTCCAGGAAGTGGGGTGCAAGGTTTTGGGAAGTATTTTGGGGGGAAAGACGTGTCCAAACAGCTCTTCCCCAGTAACCAGCATTTGTTTGGTGGTGGTAGCGGCCAATCCAAGGACAAAAGGGTGGAATATTTTGTACCTTGGGGAAGTTTTGACCTAAGCTGGTAAAGATAAGCTTAGGAGGTTTTTTTCATGCAGGTCCCCACATCTGTACCCTAGAGTTCAGAGTGGGGGAGGAACCTTGACAATTGTAGTTTCCTCAGGAAGTCAGTGGTGTCTCGAAGATAGCTGGAAGTGCTGGTAGCGTAGGGCCTGAGGAGAGAGTCCACATAGCCAGACAATCCTGCTGTCAGAGTGCCAATGCCTGAGATGATGGGGCGTCCAGGATTTCCAGGTTTATGGATCTTGGGTAGCAAACAGACAGACCAGTCCTCGCTTACAGACAGCTCCTCAACCTGACGCAAATACTCTCCAGCAACCACACACCACACAAGAAAAACATTAACCCAGGAACCTATCCTTGCAACAAAGCCCGATGCCAACTCTGTCCACATATTTATTCAAGTGACATCATCATAATTTGTTAGTCTCTAAGATGCCACAAGTACTCCTGTTTTTTTTTTTCCAATCTCAAGTTACTCCAAACTGAAGTATCATGAATATTGATCAAAAGTTATAAAATGGCTTGAATCACACTTGGAGCTTTCTGGTTGGCTGCAAGTGACGTCACCATCTTATCAATACTCAGTACAGCCCCGAATGGTTTTCTTTAGAGGGTGAGTAAATTGTGTTTTGTAAGAGCAATAAAGACAAACCAGACAGAGCATTTTACAGGATTACTTCCCCCGTGGGTATTGCAAGTTCCTCTGCCTTTGGCTTTATAACCTATATCATCACCCTAAATGTGTAATAATTGCCTAGAAAACTACAGCCTATTCTGTTAAAATGCTTAATTAAAATGCACAAAGGTAAAACATGACAAATTATATGGAGTGTCTTGAAGATTTCATCTTTATTTCTTCTTGACAGAATTATTGCAAAACCACATTCTGTGATGTCAGGCAATCAAAAAAGCCAAACAATCTGCTGCAGAACAACAAAATATTGTCAGCAAATCTTCACAATTGATTTCTATAAACCAGCCTGCAAAATTATCCAGCACAAAGGCAATCTGGTCAGAGAACGCTCATGTTCAAAAAGTAATAGTTAAGACAAGCACATTTTAATTTCTTCAGACACACACTGTACAAGAGGAAAGGCAACTAGTTCTAATGTAGCTTATTGCACATTATCTAAGGAATCACAAAAGCTGCTCATAACAAGCACTGAAATCCAAGCTGCAAATGCTGAATAAGCAAATGCACGGTCTAATTACTTCTTTGTAGAAATAAAAGCTTAAGTGGAAAGATTAAAGAATAACTTAGAATTTCCATACCATCCAGAACAAAAATTCATTTTATGTAAATCAAGCTATTATTCTCAAGCTATCTGTTCTCAAATTCCAACACAAAACACAGTTTTCTAAAGCAACAAATACTGATAACATTTCAATTTTACGTTAACAAACTTCAAGAAGAAACTAAATTGAGAAAGGCCTACAGTACTTAATTAGCAGAGATCCCTTTTTGAGCAGAAAAGTTCAACCTGACAGACCTGAGAGAACCAATCAAAGGAGACTTTTTTCCTGACTTTGAAGGTATGATTTCATTCTACTTCCACTGTAATAGAATCTACTTATCTCATCAATACTACACCAAATCTTTCCACATATTTTGCTTTAACACCTATAATGTATTGTAAGAAATAAAAGGCTGTGCCCATGCAAATAAAGAGAGATTTTTATCAACACTGGGAATGACATTACATTAATTTTAAAATCCTAATATCCTGTGAGCAAGAGAATCATAGAAATGAAGGACTAGAAGGGACCTCAATAGACTTAGTCTAGTCCCCTGCACTGAGGCAGGACTAAGAATTATCTAGACCATCCCTGACAGGTGTATGTCTAACCTAGTCTTAAAAACCTCCAATGACAGAGATTCTACAACCCCCATAGGTTATTTGTTCCAGTGTTTAACTACTCTTATAGTTAGGAATTTTTTCCTAGTGTCTAACCTAAATCTCCCTTCTACAATTTAAGCCCATTACTTCTTATCCTGTCCTCAGTGGATAAGAGGAACAATTCACCACCATCCTCTTTATAAAAACCTTTTACGTACTTGAAATGCAAATATTGAAAGTATCAACTGCACAACCAGGTATCTCTTAAAAAAACCCACTGATGTTGTTTTAATTAATATATTGTACTTTGATACTGTTTCTTTTAAATCTCAGACATGCCAGGAAGGAGTTTACTCTGAAAGCATGTACAGAAACTTCCAAGCCCAAGGTAATCGGTAGTCCCTTTAAGTTATCTAAAAGAAATTGCTTCCTTTATAAATTTCTACCAGTTTGGTCATGGTAAGCTACAAAAAAATTGATACGTTTATTTTCTTGGTGAAACGGAGGAGAAGTTTAAAAAGGCTAACGCACACTGAAAATGGAGTCACTAGCTAATGTGATGTGAAGCAGGACTAATCCGCCCACAGAGAAAACAATCAAGGACAGTACAAGGATCAGTAAGGGCTGGATTTTTTTCCTACAAAAACAAGCTAAACAAAGTGATGCAGCGATTAAAAGCTCTGCTTCAAATTTGAAAACAACCTACCACACAGACATGCAAACACACAAGAAATTGAATCATAACGTAAATTCATTATACCTCTTTTATGCAATTCTCTTAGTGGAATGTTGTCTCCTCCCCCATCGTATGGTAAATAAGGATCAGAAGATACATCCATGAGCGTAACAAACAAAAAGAGTGTTTGTTAGTTCAGAACAACCGAACCATTTCTTACACAACAGCAGCAGGCTGGGAAGCTGCCATATTTGATCAGGATTTGGACTGTGTGCTGGCTTGTTGCAGCAACTGGGTTCTTTCACAGTCGATGATGTCATCAAAGGGAAATTATTGCAGCCTGGTTGCTAGTGGCTACAATCTAGCAGTGCTTAAAGGCGGAACAGCAGACTTAATCAACGCAGCCTGCTGTGCCTGAAGGTGACTAAGCTTGAAATAAAACAGAATGAACTGGTTTTAAGAATATAAAATGCACCAGGCCACGTAAGTTAACACTGAAGTTACACTGCAACGCTACAGAAAAGGCAGCCATTTTGCCCTGGTGCTTGCTTTATACAGTAAAATCCAAACAATAGCCCCTAATTGCTTAGAATAAAGAAATGCTTACAGTTCATTTAAGTTATAAGAAAGATATACACAGTGACAGAGAAATCCAACTTCACTCCTAGTTCATCAAATGTGTCTTCTGAATACTAGCATTTAAATATAAACACTGATATGAACTGTAATAATGGCAGGAATGTCTGAATGGCAACTCAAAGGCACTTCCAAATTTTAAGACTCAAAAAATGTGAGCTTTTCTCACAAAGACAAGTTTACATTTTGAAGTATAAAACACAGGACAAAACAGATACTGTCCTGCAGTTTTTGTACTTGTTTCATCCACATTTCTACTGACATCCCAGGGAAAGTGTTTAAATAATCAGACATTTAAAAAATATTATTTAAGAGGAGATACAAACCAAGGATCTGGAGCCTAGCTATTCAAAGGTTTTTAGCCACCTAACTCCCTTTGATTTCAGTGGAAGTTAGGTGCCTAAAAACCCTTGAAGATCTGGGCCTAAATCAATAAATTGTAGTAGAAAACAGAAACTGAGGTCCTGCCCGCCACTATTTTATTATTTATTATTGTTGTTATTATTTTGTGGCACCCAAATTTAATTCTTTGGCCAAGTTGTTTCAGGAAGAACAGTGTAGCTTAGTAGAAAATGGAGAAACAGTTCTGTCCCAAGATCCAATGAATCATCTTTTCAGTCTTAATCCACATTTGCCCCTTAGAGCTTGTTTACACAAAAAAGTTGCACCAGTGTAACTTAAATTGTTAAATTCGTGCAAAACATGATGTAGACACCATTATTATGGTTTTATTTAAACAGGTAATGACGTAAGTTAAACTTAAGCGAAAGTCAGTGTCTGCGTGGGCCAGGTCTAAATGACAAAGTTTTCTCAGAATAGCTACAGTGGTCAGAGATGTGAAAAACCTGTACTCCTACCCAACACAACTATGCCAGTAAAACCCTGGACAGCTTTTCCTCAGTGGCTGCTCATAGATTGGTTGCCAAACAGAGTCCTTTTTTTGAATAGCCTTAGAAACCCGTATGCTCATTTTTCTTCTCAATTATGAGTGATTTTTGCATTCCCATTGTTCATAATTGCTCTGTACATTCCCTTCCCTGCCCTCCAACATGATGAAAGTGTTTTTTAAAGAGTGAGATACAATGCATGCCAACCTAACATAACTATGGACAGGCATATTACATTTTTTACATTACATATTACAGGCATTTTTTTTCTTTTCCCATAAGAGTATATGTGCACAGGATGAAGTGCACCACATGTTGTGATAGGCATGTGTAGGACCTATGGATCGTGAAAGTTGTTTTGTGGGAAGTATTTATCATCATAACAGTGGACATAAGTCTGTACATTTTGCATCTATTATTGCAGGTTGTGGTGCCACTTTGATCTGTGGGTATCTTGCTTCTGATGACGAGCTTGGTGAATTGTGTGTGTGTGGGCGGGGGGTGTTTAAAGGTCAGAAGAGTGGGTGCAGGAAAGATTTCTTTTAGGATGTGATCCTCATCAATTTTCGATTGTAATTGTTTAATGATACCTAAGGGTATCATTTAGTCAGGGGTATTTTTAGTAAAAATCATGGACAGGTCACAGGCAATAAACAAAAATTCATGGCCCCTGACCTGTCCATGACTTATAATATAAATACCCCTGACTAAATCTTGCGGTGGGGGAGGGAGGTGCACTGCTGGGGAGAGACGGGGGAGAGAGACGGGGGGCGCTGCTGGGAGGGGGCGCCGGGGGCAGCCCAAGCAGTGGCTGTTCCAGCCGGCCACCCTGGGACCGCTGCCGGGGGCCACCCGAACAGCAGCTGGTGTGGCAGTCCCCGGGGCCTCTCCAGCAGCGATTGGTGTGGCTGCCCCACCTGAGCAGCTGGCCCTGGAGTCATCCACACTGGCTGCTTCAGAAGTCACAGAGCCTTAATGATGCCCCATATGGGTTCCTGTGTGGTTGGTAGGTGACAACCGGGGGTGTGTCCTCAGAAAAGGGTTTTTCCCAGATTGAAGCAGGTTCTCTCAGGGTATTCAGATGGCACATTCCAAGAAGGGTGTTTACATTATTTCTAATGTAATGTTTCTTATTTCATCTATGCAATTTTGGGGCAAATTCAGAATTAGGAATCTGTATTGTTAATTACCTAGCTATTTCAGAAATTTTGAAGTCAGTATGTAATATTAAGAACTGCATGTGTTACAGTTAACAAGCGAAGAATCGATTTTTAGAATTTCCTTCATTTCATAGGATATACTAAGGCCTTCTTTTTAAGGTAGTAATTTGTGCATCCATACATCTGGCACTTTGATGAAAAATGGCTTAAAAACAACTCACAAGTGGCTAGCAGGCTCAAAGTGTAACTTGTTTCCAAAGAAATTTCATCATTATTACATACTGAGACTTCAGTCCTGGAAACCTGAATAACTTTACAAATCTGAGTAGTCCCATTGTGCTCAAGGGAACCGCTCAATTCTATAACGTTTCTCAGAGTATGTCTACAGTATATTGGCACAACTGCAGCAATGCTGCTGTACTGTAGACACTTGCTACAGTGATGGAAAGAGTGCCCCTTCCCCTCTCTAGAGGCGGTTAGTTAGGCTGATGGAAGAATTCTTCCATAGATCTAGCAGCATCTACAGTCGAGGTTAGGTTGACCTAACTACATCTCACAGGACCTGAAATTTTTCACAGTCCTGAGAAATGTAGGTAGGTTAACATAGGTGTTGACCAGGTTTCAGGTGAATAAAACTGCAGGACTGGACCCTTAAATTCCATGTTTTGGAACTCTCACGACATATACCATTTAATCTTATGCATAGGTTACATTTGAAGAATTATTTCTAAAGGCTCAACAGTCATTTTCCTCCCTGTTGTTCTTCAAAAATGAAAAGTTTCTCCTCCTTGTTCTACACAGAATTCCACAAAGAACAGAAGTCTTTCAAAATGACTGCCAGCTCAATTGTTGTCATTGGGACTGAAGTCACATCTGTCCTCATCTGATGGTCATTTCAGGAATGAGAATGGACATGAGTATATTCACTTCCGGACATACTGGGGCAGCCACCATCCTGTGAACAGCTTCACTTCATTGTCATTGACAACAATGAAAGACGGTGACCATTTTGAAAGAATTCAAACCTTATGAGTTTCTCTGAAGATTTAATATACTAGTATGACTGAAAGCACCCCTGTATTCACACCCTATACACTATTGTAATAATCTTTGTATAAAATATGCCTTCTGAGGTACCATTTGAAAACTAATAACCCACTGGTCAATAATGTGATGAAATGTGTGTAGCAACATTAGATGAAAAGTTATAAACATAAGCTGAAATTAGGTTTGAAATGTGTTTTTCAGACAAATCCAGGTAAATTACTTTCTCAAAGACAAAGGACAAGGTGACACCTCTAGCCAGCTGTCATTAAAGTTGAAAGGCAATCACCTATCCAGTGGCCATTCTTTGGCAAGGAAGTGGGGCAGGAACAAACAGATCTGCATTTTAGCAAACAGAATGGAACCCCTTTCACCACCATACTCTTTGTCTCCGTCCCCACAGCAGGAATGAATTTTATATAGGGGCAAACCTCAGGAAAATGCATTTTCAAAGGATGACTGAACTATAAAAATGAGGGGCAAACACACTCCAATTTATCTCTCCCTAGACATCTCTCTCTTTTTTACCCATGAAGACAAAAGAAACTGCCTTTGGGAGCAGATCCTGGCCTGAGAATTTGGTCAGCCATGTTACTGGGAACACACAGTGAGAGATTTCACCTTGATCCAAGTCTAGTTTGTTAAGTTTTAGTACTAGGAAGCATTTTATCTTTATTTCTCTTGTAACCATTTCTGATTTTACTGCCTTATACTTGTACTGACTTAAGATCTCTCTCTCTCTCTCTCTCTCTCTCTGTTTGTAGTTAAATAAACTTGTTTTATTCTTTAATTAAAGCTAATCCAGTGTTTTCTTTAAACTGAACTGAGCAGGTAACTCCATTTAAAACAGCAAACTGTTGTACACTGACCCCTTACAGGGGCACCAGACCTCCAACAGCTAGACTGTTCAGGAGGGGGCTGGGCAGTGCAGAACACATTTGGGGGGGAAACCCAGAACTGGGAGTGAGGTAGGGTCATTCTGCACGTGATAACCAAGACAGATGGAAGCCAGAGTGTGAATGGAGTATGCCAACAGACTGCTGGGGTCGGCATTGCTGGACCAAGGCTGTGGCTACACACAGACATTCGGGGTGTGACCTGCATGCTGGCAGGCTGATTGCAACTGACCCAAGTTGGAAGCTACAACAGCAAAGCACAGTGAGGTACCCAAGGTTGCAGTGCAGGGGTGACAGTCACTCACTGGTCTGGATTGCATCACAGAATGTTATGAACAGCCTCTTTCAGCTATGAAAAATTATAACAAGAAATGACTCAATTCTATATATTTCTTTTCAGAACTGACCTGTTTCACCAGAACTACTCAACAGTGAGGGCAGGAAGGAGAGAAAAACTAGACTGTGTGTAAGGGAACGTAGAAGGTGCAGGAGTGAGGAAAAAGCTGGATATGGAAGACAGGAGGAAGCAGAATTTGTGATGTATATGTAGCAGAATGTATAAAGGTGCAAGAGGCAGGATGAACTTGGAAAACAGGAAGTAGGGGGGAAATGAGAGGGTAGTACAAAGATGTCGCAATTACCCCACAACTAGATGTAAAAAAACCAAGAAATCCAGAGTTAAAGTTAAATTTAAACATATTAAGTTATGGAAACGCATAGTTAAAGAATCCAAAGAACCTATTTCTGTTGTGCAATGATGCCACAGGGGATTGGGGAAATTTAATGTGTCTTTAAAAATCAGTTTACTCTAATTTAGGAACATAAATACTAAAATGCCTTAAATCACATGTTTTTTGCCTGGTGTCACTACAGGGTAGAGTTAAGGTGTTTTGGTGTCCTAACTATTCATTTATATACCTTAAAAACACTTAGATTTCTTTTAAGTTTAACTATAATTCTAAATTCCCAAATTTACAGTGCTTGGTTTTGGAATAACGACAACATCTCTAATATTTTTTTATATGTACTGTCAATCTTAACACTTTTTTTCTGGGAATAGTATAGCAGAAGCTGGTAGTGACTAACACTTCCCATGCTAAAAAGATTCTTGCCACCTTTTCTCTGAGATGCTCTCACACCTCCATAAGTTGCAGCAAGCCTCTGGTATTTGGCAGGGGGACAGCTCTCAAGTACAGAAGTGCAGTTTCTTCGCCCAATTAAACTTATTTAGATTTTGCTGAAGATATAAATGACTAAAAATCATCATTCCCTTCCCTTGTTTGCAAGCCTTAGGAATGTTTTGGCTCATGCCTAAACAACAGCTTAACACAGGGGTGGGCAAACTGCAGCCTGCAGGCCGGATCTGGCCCCTCAGGGCTTTGGATCAGGCCCGCAAGATTGCCCCCCGTGGTGCCGCGGGCCCCGCGCCGCTCTCAGAAGCAGCTGACACCACGTCCTGGGGCCCTGGGGAGGGGTAGAGGGCTCCGTGCGTTGCCCTTGCCTCCAGACACTGCCCCGTGCAGCTCCCATTGGCTGGGAACGGGGAACCGCGGCCAATGGGAGCTTCGGGGGAGGTACCTGTGCCCTGCTCGCCCACCCTGGCCCCATGCCATGCCGCTCCGGGAAGTGGCCAGAACCACATCCCTGCACGGAGCCCTGTGCGCGCCACGCCCCCAGGGGCCTAGCAGCGATGTGGTTCTGGCCTCTTCCCAGAGGAGCATGCCGTGGGGCCAGGGCGGGTGGGCAGGCAGGCAGGGAGCCTGCCCTGGCCCAGGTGCGTGCCGCTGCCACTCCGGAGCTGCTTTAGGTAAGTGGTGCCGGGCCAGAGCCCAAACCCCTCCGGCACCCCGCCCCACAACTCCCTGCCTAAGCCCCCTCCCGCAGTCTCCACCCCTCTTGCACCCCTGCCCTGAACCCCCCCTGCACTCCGCATCCCTCCTGTGCCCCAACTCCCTTCCCTGAGCCCCCTCATACACCCCGCATCCCTCCTCTGCCCCAATCCTTTGTCCTGAGCCCGTTCCTGCACACTGCACCCCCTCCCACACCCCACACTCACTCCCGCACCCCAAGCCCCCCTCCCGGCCCTGCATACAATTTTCCCACCCAGATGTGGCCCTTGGCCCAAAAAGTTTGCTCACCCCTGGCTTAACATTCACATTTCTAGGCTGACCACCCACTGGAACCAAAGCAGCAAGCACCAGCACCCCCTCCCCCCACCCCGCCCTACTGGGAACATCTAGGAGATGCTGGAGCAGTCTCCCCCACCCATAATGCCCAGTTCCCCACCTCTTCTTTCCCACCCCATGTTTCAGTATCAGTCCCCATCCCATCCAGACTCCTTATCTCAATGTACTCCCCCTCCTTTCATGCTTCCAGCTCTTGGCTCCTCAGCATTCCAGTCAGACAGCGTCCTACGCTACACTGGGCCCAGAAGAGGGGTCACTGAAAGCACAGGAAAAACAGATTCCTGGCTCTCCATTCCAGTGCCTGGACCCAGAACCAGGTTTACCATGGCGCCAGTGGCACCGTGGCGCCGGGCCCAGAGTCAGAAGGGGCCCCGGCAAGCTTGATCCCACGGCCGGCTGAGCCAGCCATGAAAGTTGTCCCCACCCCTGCTCTACCCCAGTCCCACCCCCACTCCACCCTTTCCCCTGAGCAACGGGGGGACTGCAGCAGGGGTCAGGCACGCCCTGCACTCACCGGGCAGCAGGAAGTGGAGTGACCTGGCTGCAGCCTGCTCTGCGCTGCTGGTGAGTGCTGGGGGCAGTTCCCCCCAGCCACCCAGTCCTAAGGCTGGGAGCTAGGGGAGCAGAGCGGAGTAGGCTGGGGCTGGGTCTCTCCACTTCCCGCTGCCCCATGAGTGCGGGGTCAGGCTCCACTGGCTTGTCCTGGGGGACGGTTTCCTCCTACCCCCAAAGCCTGGGGAGGAGATGGAGCGGTGGGGAAGGGGCATTGGATGGGGAAGAGAAGGGGATAGAGGAACCAGGGGCAGAGGGAAAGAGGCAGTGGGGAAGGAAGGGGGTGGGATGGGGAAGAGATGAAGTGGTGGGGAAGGGGCATGGGATGGGGAAGAGAAGGGGATAGGGAAAGCAGGGGCCCAGCATGCGGATCCCCTTGGCAGCAGCTGGGGCTCCCCTGTTAAGCAGGCCCATCAAACCCTCACCCTGACAAGCCCCACCTGCCCTGCATCTGTACCACCCCGATGAGCTGCCCCCAGACACCCTCCCCACTGAGCCTCAACCACCTATACCTGGACCCCTACCCAAATGAACCCCACCTCCCCTGTACCCATACCCCCACACCCCGCGATGAGCTCCAACCACTTTCACTTGGTCCCCCTTGCAAACTCCCATTGCCCCTGCACCTGGAACCTCCCTGTGCATCCAGACTGCCCCACACAGAACTCTCTTACCCCCATCTGGATTCCCCCACACTAAGTCCCTCTATACTTGGATCCTGCTGCCAGGCTGAGCCTCCTTGCCCACAGCTGGTGTGCCTGGCGCACAAGGGAAAGACCCAGGGTGTTTATGTGGCAGGCATATTCCTTGTGCTGTGCGAGGGTCAGGTTCAGCCTCACTGCCAAGTCCCTGTCCCAGGGAGCAGGAGAGGCTGCAGGGTATTCTCCCACCTCCATGCAGCCAGTGGCCTGTGCTCCCCACTGCCATGGTGGAGTTTCCACATTTATTTATTGTAAAAAAAACAAAACAAAACCAAAACACCCGCAGAATTTTAAAATATTATGCACAGAATTTGATGCAGAATTCCCTCAGGAATATGGGGCGCTGTACAGATGGGACTGTGAAGGGGGTGCTGGACAGTAGGGGACCTGTGGGTGGGGGAGCTGGGCAGGGGGTATGGTGTGCAGGGTGCTGTGCAGTTGTGGTGGGAGGTCAGTGGGAGGGTCTCTAGGTAGGGGGTGCTGGACATAGTGGGTCCAGGACCATTGGGCATAGGGATCTGTGGGGAAGGTCTCTGGGCGAGGGGGCACTGGGCTTAAGGGCAGGGTACTGGGCAGGGGGGCAGTGTGGAAGGGGCACGCTGGCACCGCAGGGCTGGGCTGGCCAGTGTGCGTCTAGCAGTCGTGGGTTTGTAAACAGTGCCCTTGTGCTGGGCTGAGTGGGGCCACTCCCGCTGTGCCTCATTGCTCCCAACTGGCCCCTTGCTCTGCGGACCGCTGCCCATCACATGCCCTGTTTCCCCAATGGGGGCCCACAAATAGGGTTGGCACTGGGCCCACAAAAAGTTAATCCAGCCCTGCCCGGACCTAAGACAGCCTGGAGCTGTCAGGAGCTGCAGTTGAAGAGAAAGGCCTGTTTAACCTCCTGCAGCCACAGACTAGAGCATCGTCAGGGCAGACAATCTTCAGAAACTTTAAATGGTTAACTAACAAGCCTCTACTGAGTATACGCCAACTGTGATTTTTCAAGGGCTTCTACCTAACCAAATTTGGTGGATTTTCACAGGAAAGGAAAAGGCACATCCCTGACATAAAGGCAGTCCCTTGCCAAACTGCCAAAAGTCCCTGCTGCAAAGCTGAAGTGTTAGAGCTTCTCAAAGAGAAGGTCACCAGAATTTTTAACATGGGCAAACAATGTATGTTTCTGTAACCTCCTTGTCAGAAACGGCTGAACCATTCTAACTGAAATAGTAATAATAAAAATCCTGAACCAGACACTTGGCATGGAAATTTTCAACACAAATGGTTAAAAGTTTGGCAAAGTTATAAGCAACTGAGAAGCAGGGCTGGCTCTAGGTTTTTTGCCACCCCAAGCAAAAAATTTGCTGCCCCAAGATCAGGTGGGGTTGGGCCTCGCAGGCGGTGCTGGAAGTGGAGGGAGTGATGTCACCTTCTCCCAGCGCCTGCAGAGGCTTTACTCCTCCCCCCTCCGCCCAGCCGCGCAGAGAAGCCCCGATATAAGGGGTGGCACAAGGCAGTGCAGCAGCCAGTGCGCAGAGGAGGTGGCGCAGCCCCGGCTCCCCGGCAGGACTCGCCCTCTCCTCCCCAGGTAGCAGCTGGGCCCCGGCAGCTCAGCATCCCAGGGCTGGGGCTTTCCCTTCCCACTGCGGTCGGGGGCGCAGCGCCCTCGCCTCATCCAAGTGGCGCAGCTCCGAGAGCACAACTGCCCCGAAAAGAAAGCGTGGCCGGAACGCTGCCCCTGGAAATGTGCTGCCCCAAGCATGTGCTTGCTTTGCCGGTGCCTAGAGCTGGTCCTGCTGAGAACAGGGTCTTATAGTGGGAAGCATCAGGCAAGCTTAATAATAGGTGGTTCTACCATGCCTGCCGCAATAAACACAGTAGCACTAAAAACACAACTGAAAGTGGCAAATCTGTGTTTCATATGAAAGTATGTCACACTGCCAAAAGTTGTGTTCTGATATTTATTATACAAACTATAGAAGCTAATGCAAATTTTTGGCATTTTTTTTTTTTTTGGTCAGTTGGAGCCATAGTAAAATTTTTGTTACTTTGTTTGTATTTCTTATGTTGATTTAGTCCCCATCAACCAATCACATGACTATTGTGCACAATCACTGTGGCATAACCAAGAACTTTGTTTTAGATCCAGCCTGACCAAGGTGCCCTGACCCAGGAACCACTCAATAGGCAGCTTCCCCTCTGCCCCATCAGTTCCTATTTGTTTATAGTCTGAATAGTAGTGACAATGTAAGACTCCTCAGGAACGCTCTCTCTCTTGCTCCCACGGATGAGCTGTGGAAGAAAAATGAAGTCAGATCCTAACTAACAAGGGAGTGGGACAGAAGAGCATGTTGGAGTTTCACACACAATTAATATTTAGACCCCAACAGTTGCATCTTCCCTGTACTTCCCTGGTCTATGGGGAAGAGGTATGTTTCTCTACTGCTGTTAGAACCCTGAATGCAGGGGGAGAGAAAGAAGAGACAAACTAACAAGGGAGAAGCAAGGTGGAACAGAAGAGAAAGCCAAGGAAAGGAGGACCATTAGGCTTCTGGGAGGCCTACTTTTACAGCTTGGCTCAGACCTTATAACTAAGGCTTTATCTCTGTCACGGAGGTCACAGATTCTGTGACTTTCTGTGATCTCAGTTACTTTTCCAGAGGCTGGTGAGGCTGCCCAAGCAGATCAGGTAGCCTCTGGGACAGCTGCACCAGGCGCTGCTGGGGCAGTCTCGGGCCACCACAGCTCCCTGACCCCAGCAGCAGTAGTTTGGATGTGGGAGGAGGCTCAAGGCTGGAGCAGAAGGTTGGGATGCAGGGTGGTGCTTACCTCGGGGAGGGAGCTCCCCAGAAGTGGCCGGCATGTCCCTGCAGCTCCTAGGCATTAAGAAAAAGTAGATGTGCTGTTAATACCCTTGTCTCTATATACAATATACTGAGCTTGGGAGTCTCACTGGGCCATTTAGGGTATGTCTACACTGCAATTAAAAAAACTATGGCTGACCCTTCTCCCACTTGTGGGGTCCATCCCTGAGCCCAAACATCTACACTGCAATTATATAGACTTGACAAGCTGTCATGGGTATTTTATTGCAGTGTAGATATACCCTTAGAATCTTTTTTGCTGCAACCTCCTATTCCCTGGACTTCCTACCTTTCACTCCTTCCTTCTCTAGGTCTATCCAAAATTCTGCTGCCAATATAATCTTCCTCTTTTGCTCTTCCGATTATATCCCAATTCTTCTCTGGTTTCTACACACTTTCTGCATCAAGTGCAAGCTCCTAATCCTCACTTCAAAAAGCTATACACAAATCTTCTTTCCTCCTATATCTTGCCTTAATCGTCAACTATACCTCTTCCCATTTCTGCCCAGGCTTCTGTCAAATTATCCCAATTGTCTCCTTTGCCTATATCTAACTTTGTGCATTCTTTCAGCACCACTTCTTGCATCTAAAACAGCTTCCCTAATAATGCATTTGTTCACTAAATGTCTTCAGTCAGCTTTTGGGCATCAAGGTTTAGATTTTTGGCTAGACAACTCTGGGAAGGAATGGGTATAAATCATCACCCATTTTGTTTTATATTGCATTTCACTCGCTTGTGACTTTAAAATATAAGCTCTTTTTCTTATCCTCTTCCTAGTATTTGCATTAGCAATGCACTGGGATTACAAGGTTTTTTGCACACCTTTGGTCTGTGTATTTTATGCTGATAGCTCTGGGAGCCTGATGAGCATATGTCAAAGAAGTAGTTTACTGTGTGGTTGTAGATAATGTATAGTGCACTAGTAACTATTCTGGAGCATATTTTGTTAAAAAAAGTCTTAGCAATACAAGATCTCAACTGCAATACTTTATTGTGTATTTACTGAGAAGTTGGGGAAAGAGTGGCCTTTTGTCCATGTGAATTATAGGATATACTGGTCAGTGATGTGTGATTAACAACGTTTTGCTGGAAAATCAATACTCAGAGGCTTCACTGTAGCATTCTGTGCTGCCACCTTGGAGGGAAGTCATGTTTTCTCAGTTACTGGGATTATTTATTCTCCAACTCAGTAGCAAAATCAACTTTTAGAATGCTGTCACATCACCTATGGAATGATGGGGGCATCAAAATGAGCACTCTAATCTGAATGTCTATCAGGCAGTTATGCTTACAATCCTTCACTATATAGCTGAGAGAGACAACATGGCCGCCACATTAGAAAACTGGACCAGTTTCCTACTGTCTTCAATCTGTTTGCAGGGTCAAGTGGTGGGACAAGATTCACACTATCAAAATCCTTTTTCATTGCCTGATGTCTGGCATTCAAAGCATACGTGTGAAAGCTCAGCTGCATTGGTCTGGGAATCTTGTTGAAATGGCCAACTCAGAAATACTCAAGGCCATATTTTATAGTCCGCTACAGCAAGGTGTTACAATGTATCAATGTGGGGGGAGAAATTAAGGATGTTATGGACCCCTGCTAAGAAGTCACAGTTACAGATGTCCCTAAATTAGGATTTATCACCTAACTGATCTCAGTACAAATAAGGATAAGGGACAAGAAAAGGTAACTAAAAAGGTGGTTTAACATAAGGTAAATATATGGACAAATATGTCAGTAGCTTGCATGGGCATGAAGCCCAGAACCCTCTCCTTCTACAAATGATAGACAAAGGGACTTATACTTTACAGATCAAAGTTCATCTAACCATCTGCCTCGGCCTCAAGATGTTGGATCCGGACCTACCACTGCGCTTGGGAATGACAAGCGGCGCAAGAGGGACTTGGACCTTTGATGACTGCTGGACGAGGATTAGGATCAGGATCATTTCTCAGGTAAGTAGCTGTGGCAGTATCTTTCAGAGATCTTTTGGCAGTTCTTGATCCGATGATGCAAATGTGGGCTGCTGCTAGGGAGGACAGCGCCCTAAAGCCTGTGGGGACCGGGGGCTTTTATATCCTCTGGTCTCTTGGCATATTAGTGACCACCTGACGAGTGCCTTCCCCGCCTTTCCACAAAAAAGCGCCAAACTCAAATTAAAGGACACCAAAGTTCCAAACAGAAGGGTAGCCAACATGGCTGCCAAATAACTACTAGACACCATTCAAGATGGTGATTTTAACAAATTTTTGACATTACCATTTCCCAAGTAAATAATACAAGATACCAGATAGACATGAATCAGAGCATGCATATTAAAACATAAATACATGAATAATACTGTAAAAAAAACACCGGTTCTCATGGTGGCCAATGCACAAACTATCAAGACACAGTGAAGTCAAACTTGGACGCATATCAGGTTGACCCCAACAACAGGGAAGCAAAGTGGTGGCAGACCTGTCATGTCACCATTAACCACTTTGAAGCATGGTGCACATTAACATCTGATGTGAAAAAAGCAAAAAAAAGCAAAACAAGGATACAACAGCATGCAATGGTCCTGGACAATCTTGCCTAACCCACTTGGAACTGTGTTTGTGGTTCTTGCATTGGTCTGACCTTGCATATTTGTGTTCACCAACAGCATTTGCTAAATCCTCATGTGTCAACATCAGCGTGAGACTCAATCATCAAAGGCACAAAAAATTGAGATGGTGATGGTCCTGAGAAAGTGCGGAACATGTGATGTAAGCCCTGTCAATAGAGCCACATACCAGTGAAAGGAAATGGAGTCACAGAATCTATTAAGAATTACCTGTACAAAAAGAAACACACAGCTCAGCTTCCATTATCCAAACTTCAAACTCCCTATTAGACAAAACAAAATCATGTTTCGCTTACATCTGTTACATTGAAAATTCCCTGTTATCTGCAACTCTAATTATATGAAACTACTCTATAGCTACTCTGCCCCACCCTGATGACATGTAAATATACTCGGCTGAATTGCACAGTTTCACAATCCTCTTGCAACATGGATCTATTAGCCAAATCCATGCCAACCACTTCCAGTTGAACCAGTTTTCACATTCTTCCAGAGAAAAATCTTTTATATAAATAATTTCTTCATTAGCTGTCATGGGTCTGCACTCAGTTGTACAATTGCTGTCAGCAGTCCTGCCCTCATGCATTTTACAAATTAATCTCAGTAAAATTGTGTTAAAGTTCTCCAATGGATGTAAGGTGGGACAAACCAAAGGGAAACAGATCAAGGAAAAACTGTTAAACCTTTGGTGAAAAATCCATTTAGTCACCATTGCCTTGATCTGCTTTATTCACTGTTTTAAACTCATATCTGTTTTTATATATCTATGTGCAAACCATTAATTTTCTCTGCTTTCATTCGCTCATCTTAAACTATTACTTTAAACAACATGCCCCCCTAAAGTGCTTATGTCTTGTGAATCCACCACATAGTATTACCTGTCAATAAGAAGTGCCTCCACCACACTGCATGATCTGTTGTCTATGGAGATACACTTTAGACAACAGACAGGAGCTGAAGTAGCAGACTGATTTTTACATCGAACCAGTTGCCGGAGAAAACTGACTAGCACTTGCAAAGAGAAGAAAAGTAAAACACTGGACCTTGTAAAGCTGTAATTTTTTTTCCTGGACTTTTGTCTGTGGTTCTAGGTTCAAAGATGCAAGTTTGCCACAACCAAAGAGATGTCACACTACTAGTCTCTGCAACGTTAGAGATCATGTACTACAAGATAGTATATTCGGAGGGAGGAGGGAACCTTCACTAGTAAACATTCAATTTCCAGGAAAAATTTGTGAGGCATTCTACTGGCAAATGGAAGATTTACTTTTCAAAACACTATAACCAAAACAAACAGCGACTGGTGTGTTCTATATTCTTTATGCGGTTTAAAAATGAAAATAAGTCTTCAAAAGATCACTACCTCCTCCTCATGGAATTTTCTTTTGGAGACCTATATTCAGAACTGTTTCAACTTTCAGTAAGATCTGCACTACTATCCAGCTGGCTCAGAAACAGTTGGGTGTATTTTCATCAAATTTATTGGTTTAGTTGAAACTCTGTAAAGGGCCACCTGCTGAAAAAGCAAAAAATATAGCTACAAAAGAGTGCTAGGCCTAACTAGGTAGTGGACTCTGGAGGCAGATATATCCTGTTTACAGAATAACAAGTTTTTCATTCTGGACAATGTGTGCCTTTTTATGTTTGAGAAATAAATGTTTCTGAAATGAACTACGTAGTATAATTTTTTGTTTCATATCATAAAAGCTCATGGGTTATCTGGGGATGGGAGGTTCATGATGAGGAACAATCTTAGAAACCATGAACAGAAGAAGAAGACAAGCAATTTCTATTTAAAACACCTGCAATTCACTGATGCCCAATTGATTTAATCAAAGCAGGTATTTTCCACCTAATTTTCTATTCATAACAAAATTACATGTTCTGATGGGACTTTTAAGTCCAGCCATAGAGAAAAAGAGGCCTTCCAACTTTGCTGAGCAGACACCACAGCCCAGTAACTTTATTAATGTACATTTGGTACACAGTAGCTCATGCTCTAGACAGAAACCCCACTACAATTTTACCTGACTACTAATAAAACAATCACAAGGGGACAAACTTTCCTGTACTGTCATGTTGCAGAAGATCCTGTGCTCATACGCATATACTGTACACATACAGTGTATATAGCTCAAACTGTAGTATGTGATACTAGAAAATAAATGGGGATGATAGTCAGTTACTGACAACTTTAGTACTGTATTCCAAATATAGGCCTAGGAGTTCTAGTTCTAGTCCCAGACAATGTTCCCTCTAATTTTTGACAGGCCGGGTGCACAAAAAATTTCTTCTGTGCAAATTTTTGAAGCAGAGTTCAAATTTGTGCACAATGAGGCAAATGCACCCAAGCGAGTAAAATGTGAACAATGTCAAAAGTCGCCTTTAAATGATATTTCGGCTTGGCTCCGGTGTAGTATTTCATTTTTTGTGCGCGTGGTGTTTCGCCATGTGGGCGGGGTTTAGGATTTGTGTGGATGCACACACTCACACAGCTCAGAGGGAACAGTGGTCCCAGATGTAAATTCTGAGACTCAGTTTGAGTTTTTCTACTTTACAATAGTGGTGTGAGGCTTAGTTCATTAATGTTTGTAAAAGTCTGAGATCTTCAGAAGATGGTACAGAAATGAAAAGTGTATTATACACACAAAAATAACCTATTTATAGAATACAGAGAGTCTTAAAGTTATTTTATTGTTTGTATTCCAATAGTATCTAGAAGCCAGAATCAGGAATCAGATCCCCATTCTGCTAAGCAATGTGATATACACAGACCCCCATAAAAAGATGGCACAAACAGCCTATATAATTTAGTAAGAACTTGCAATCAGCAAATTGTTAAGTAAGGAAGCATACTGGAGATAAATACCAAACTTGGTTTCAAATGTTTCCAATATTTAATCTCATCTAATGTTTATTAACTTCTCTACTTCCTGGAAGCAGGACCTACTGCCCGCCCCGCTGACTTTCAATCCAATATCCACTTCAATCTCTTTGGTCACTCGATTACGGACCTAAAAGTGGCAATTCTTCAACAAAAAAACTTCAAAAACAGACTCCAAGGAGAGACTGCTGAATTGGAATTAATCTGCAAACAATTAATTTAGGCTTGAATAAAGACTGGGAGTGGATGTGTCATTACACAAAGTAAAACTATTTCCCCTTGTTTATTTCCCCTCCTACTGTTCTTGTAAAGTGCTGGAAATGGCCCACCTTGATTATCACTACAAAAGGTCCCCCCCACCCCCCGGTAATAGCTCACCTTAAGTGATCACTCTTGTTACAGTCTGTATGGTAACACCCATTGTTTCATGTTCTCTGTGTATATAAAATCTCCCCACTATATTTTCCACTGTATGCATCCGATGAAGTGAGCGTAGCTCACGAAAGCTTATGCTCTAATAAATTTGTTAGTTTCTAAGGTGCCACAAGTACTCCTTTTCTTTTTACTTACGCTAAGTATCAGAGGGGTAGCCCTGTTAGTCTGGATCTGTAAAAGCGACAAAGAGTCCTGTGGCACCTTATAGACTAACAGATGTATTGCAGCATAAGCTTTTGTAGGTGAATACCCACTTCGTCGGATGCATGTAGTGGAAATTTCCAGAGGCAGGTATAAATATGCAAGCAAGAATCAGGCTAGGGATAACGAGGTTAGTTCAGTCAGGGAGGATGAGGCCCTCTTCTAGCAGTTGAGGTGTGAACACCAAGGGAGGAGAAACTGATTTTGTAGTTGGCTAGCCATTCACAGTCTTTGTTTTATCCTGAGCTGATGGTGTCAAATTTGCAAATGAACTGAAGCTCAGCAGTTTCTCTTTGAAGTCTGGTCCTGAAGTTTTTTTGCTATAGGATGGATACCTTTAAATCTGCTATTGTGTGTATAGGAAGGTTGAAGTGTTCTCCTACAGGTTTTTGTATATTGCCATTCCTAATATCTGATTTGTGTCCATTTATCCTTTTACGTAGGGACTGTCCAGTTTGGCCGATGTACATAGCAGAGGGGCATTGCTGGCACATGATGGTGTAGATTACACTGGTGCACGTGCAGGTGAATGAACCGGTGATGGTGTGGCTGATCTGGTTAGGTCCTGTGATGGTGTCGCTGGTGTAGATATGTGGGCAGAGTTGGCATCAAGGTTTGTTGCATGGATTGGTTCCTAAGTTAGAGTTACTATGGTGCGGTGTGTAGTTGCTGGTGAGAATACTCTTCAGGTTGGCAGGTTGTCTGTGGGCGAGGACTGGCCTGCCTCCCAAGGCCTGTGAAAGTGAGGGATCGTTATCCAGGGTGGGTTGTAGATCACTGATGATGCGTTGGAGAGGTTTTAGCTGAGGACTCTATGTGATGGCCAGTGGAGTTCTGTTGGTTTCTTTCTTGGGCTCGTCTTGCAGCAGGAGGCTTCTGGGTACACGTCTGGCTCTGTTGATCTATTTCCTTATTTCCTCGTTGGGTACTGTAGTTTTGAGAATGCTGGGTGAAGATCTTGTAGGTGTTGGTCTCTGTCTGAGGGGTTGGAGCAAATGCGGTTGTACCTCAGCGCTTGGCTGTAGACAATGGATCGTGTGGTGTGTCCAGGATGAAAGCTGGAGGCATGAAGGTAGGCATAGCGGTTGGTGGGTTTTTGGTATAGCGTGGTGTTAACATGACCGTCACTTATTTGCACTGTGGTGTCTAGGAAGTGGACCTCCCGTGTAGATTGGTCCAGGCTGAGGTTGATGGTGGGGTGGAAGCTATTGAAATCATGGTGGAATTCTTCCAGGGTTTCCCTCCCATGGGTCCAGATGATGAAGATGTCATCAATGTAGCGTAGTTTATGCTAAACTGTCTGATCCACTTTGTATTTAGTTGTGGCATTCTGAGTACCTTTCCCAGACCTGAGGAAGAGCTCTGTGTAGCTTGAAAGCTTGTCTCTCTCATCAACAGAAGTAGGTCCAATAGAAGATACTACCTCACCCACCTTGTCTCTCTAATATCCTGAGACTGAAATGGCAACATACAACTATACTTCATACTGTTTATTAATACATCTGTGCAAAGTGTAATGTAGAAATGAGAATTTTGAAGCTCTGGTTACACTTCAGTTGAGACTGTGTAGGGTTGCAGAGTTCATATCCTACGCAGTCAATTCAGGAATGTACACAGTCTGATTTAGTTGGGGTTGGTCCTGCTTTGAGCAGGGGGTTGGACTAGACCTCCTAAGGTCTCTTCCAACCCTAATCTTCTATGCCCTGGTCTACACTAGGACTTTAGATCGAATTTAGCAGCGTTAAATCGATGTAAACCTGCACCCGTCCACACGATGAAGCCCTTTATTTCGACTTAAAGGGCTCTTAAAATCGATTTCCTTACTCCACCCCTGACAAGTGGATTAGCACTTAAATCGGCCTTGCCGGGTCGAATTTGGGGTACTGTGGACACAATTCGACGGTATTGGCCTCTGGGAGCTATCCCAGAGTGCTCCATTGTGATCGCTCTGGACAGCACTCTCAACTCAGATGCACTGGCCAGGTAGACAGGAAAAGAACCGCGAACTTTTGAATCTCATTTCCTGTTTGGCCAGTGTGGCAAGCTGCAGGTGACCATGCAGAGCTCATCAGCAGAGGTGACCATGATGGAGTCCCAGAATCGCAAAAGAGCTCCAGCATGGACTGAACGGGAGGTACGGGATCTGATCACTGTATGGGGAGAGGAATCAGGGCTATCAGAACTCCGTTCCAGTTTTCGAAATGCCAAAACCTTTGTCAAAATCTCCCAGGGCATGAAGGACAGAGGACATAACAGGGACCCGAAGCAGTGCCGCGTGAAACTTAAGGAGCTGAGGCAAGCCTACCAGAAAACCAGAGGGGCGAATGGCCGCTCCGGGTCAGAGCCCCAAACATGCCGCTTCTATGATGAGCTGCATGCCATTTTAGGGGGTTCAGCCACCACTACCCCAGCCGTGTTGTTTGACTCCTTCAATGGAGATGGAGGCAACACGGAAGCAGGTTTTGGGGACGAAGAAAATGATGATGATGATGAGGTTGTAGATAGCTCACAGCAAGCAAGCGGAGAAACCGCTTTTCCCTACAGCCAGGAACTGGTTCTCACCCTGGACTTGGAGCCAGTACCCCCCGAACCCACCCAAGGCTGCCTCCTGGACCCAGCAGGCGGAGAAGGGACCTCCGGTGAGTGTACCTTTTAAAATACTATACATGGTTTAAAAGCAAGCATGTGAAAGGATTACTTTGCCCTGGCATTCGCGGCTCTCCTGGATGTACTCCCAAAGCCTTTGCAAAAGGTTTCTGGGGAAGGCAGCCTTATTGCGTCCTTCACTTTACCACTCCAGGCCAGTAACACGTACTCGGGAATCGTTGTACAACAAAGCATTGCAGTGTATGTTTGCTGGCGTTCAAACAACATCCGTTCTTTATCTCTCTGTGTTATCCTCAGGAGAGTGAGATATCATTCATGGTCACCTGGTTGAAATAGGGTGCTTTTCTTCAGGGGACACTCAGAGGAGCCCGTTCCTGCTGGGCTGTTTGCCTGTGGCTGAACAGAAATGTTCCCCGCTGTTAGCCATGGGGAGGGGGGAGGGTTGAGGGGGTAGCCACGCGGTGGGGGGAAGCAAAATGCGACCTTGTAACGAAAGCACATGTGCTATGTATGTAATGTTAACAGCAAGGTTTACCCTGAAAGAGTGTAGCCACTATTTTATAAAATGTGTCTTTTTAAATACTGCTGTCCCTTTTTTTTTCTCCACTAGCTGCATGTGTTTCAGTGATCACGGGATCTTCTCCTTCCCAGAGGCTAGTGAAGATTAGAAAGAAAAAAAAAACGCACTCGTGATGAAATGTTCTCTGAGCTCATGCTGTCCTCCCACACTGACAGAGCACAGATGAATGCGTGGAAGCAAATAATGTCAGAGTGCAGGAAAGCACAAAATGACCGGGAGGAGAGATGGCAGGCTGAAGAGAGTAAATGGTGGGCTGAAGACAGGGCTGAAGCTCAAATGTGGAGGCAGCATGATGAGAGGAGGCAGGATTCAATGCTGAGGCTGCTGGAGGATCAAACTAATATGCTCCAACATATGGCTGAGCTGCAGGAAAGGCAGCACGAGCACAGACCGCTGCTACAGGCCCTGTGTAACCAACCGCCCTCCTCCCCAACTTCCATAGCCTCCACACCCAGACGCCCAAGAATGCAGTGGGGGGGCCACAGGCCAACCAGCCACTCCACCACAGAGGATTGCCCAAAAAAAAAGAAGGCTGGCATTCAATAAATTTTAAAGTTGTAAACTTTTAAAGTGCTGTGTGGCATTTTCCTTCCCTCCTCCACCACCCCTCCTGGGCTACCTTGGTAGTCATCCCCCTATTTGTGTGATGAATGAATAAAGAATGCATGAATGTGAAGCAACAATGACTTTATTGCCTCTGCAAGCAATGATCGAAGGGAGGAGGGGAGGATGGTTAGCTTACAGGGAAGTAGAGTGAACCAAGGGGCGGGGGGTCTCATCAAGGAGAAAGAAAGAGAACTTTCACACCGTAGCCTGGCCAGTCATGAAACTGGTTTTCAAAGCTTCTCTGATGCGTACCGCGCCCTCCTGTGCTCTTCTAACCGCCCTGGTGTCTGGCTGCGCGTAACCAGCAGCCAGGCGATTTGCCTCAACCTCCCACCCCGCCATAAACGTCTCCCCCTTACTCTCACAGATATTGTGGAGCACACAGCAAGCAGCAATAACAGTGGGAATATTGGTTCTGCTGAGGTCTAAGCGAGTCAGTAAACTGCGCCAGCGTGCCTTTAAACGTCCAAATGCACATTCTACCACCATTCTGCACTTGCTCAGCCTGTAGTTGAACAGCTCCTGACTACTGTCCAGGCTGTCTGTGTCCGGCTTCATGAGCCATGGCATTAAGGGGTAGGCTGCGTCCCCAAGGATACATATAGGCATTTCAACGTCCCCAACAGATATTTTCTGGTCTGGGAATAAAGTCCCTTCCTGCAGCTTTTGAAACAGACCAGAGTTCCTGAAGATGCCAGCGTCATGTACCTTTCCCGGCCATCCCACGTTGATGTTGGTGAAACGTCCCTTGTGATCCACCAGAGCTTGCAGCACTATTGAAAAGTACCCCTTGCGGTTTATGTACTCGCCGGCTTGGTGCTCCGGTGCCAAGATACGGATATGGGTTCCGTCTATGGCCCCACCACAGTTAGGGAATCCCATTGCAGCAAAGCCATCCACTATGACCTGCACATTTCCCAGGGTCACTACCCTTGATATCAGCAGATCTTTGATTGCGTGGGCTACTTACATAACAGCAGCCCCCACAGTAGATTTGCCCACTCCAAATTGATTCCCAACTGACCGGTAGCTGTCTGGCGTTGCAAGCTTCCACAGGGCTATCGCCACTCGCTTCTCAACTGTGAGGGCTGCTCTCATCTTGGTATTCATGCGCTTCAGGGCAGGGGAAAGCAAGTCACAAAGTTCCATGAAAGTGCCCTTACGCATGCGAAAGTTTCGCAGCCACTGGGAATCATCCCAGACCTGCAACACTATGCGGTCCCACCAGTCTGTGCATGTTTCCCGAGCCCAGAATCGGCGTTCCACAGCATGAACCTGCCCCATTAGCACCATGATGCATGCATTGGCAGGGCCCATGCTTTCAGAGAAATCTGTGTCCATGTCCTGATCACTCACGTGACCGCGCTGACGTCGCCTCCTCGCCCGGTATCGCTCTGCCAGGTTCTGGTGCTGCATATACTGCTGGATAATGCGTGTGGTGTTTAATGTGCTCCTAATTGCCAAAGTGAGCTGAGCGGCCTCCATGCTTGCCTTGGTATGGCGTCTGCACAGAAAAAAGGTGCAGAACGATTGTCTGCCGTTGCTCTGACGGAGGGAGGGGCGACTTACGACACCCTTACAGGGTTGGCTTCAGGGAGCTAAAATCAACAAAGGGGGTGGCTTTACATCAAGGAGTATTTCAGGCAGGACTTCACGGAGGGTTCCAATAAGAAATGGTGCACCTAAGTTATTGTTCTTATTGGAACAAGGAGGTTAGTCTGGCCTCTGATTGATACATGGCTAGATTTACCTCGCTGCACCTTCTCTGTGAGTGACTGCAGTGTGACCTAGAGGAATGAGTCCCCTAGACAGGGTGAGGGGGAGGCAAATGAGTACAAAACAAATCTGGTCTATTTCTTGTTTTGATCCACTCCATCTATCTTTTACATCTTTGGCTGGCAGCAGACGGTGCAGAAGGACTGCATGCCATCCACATCTCATGGCTGCTCGGCAGAAGATGGTACAATACGACTGCTAGCCATCCTCATCTCTTGCCTGCCTGGCAGAAGATGGTACAGTACAACTGCTAGCAATCCGTATTGCCTGCCTGCTCACCATAAGACGGTTCAATAGGACTGACTGCAGGACTAAAGAGAATGACCTGGTCAAGTCACTCCAAATTTAGTCCCTGCGCCCATGGCCGACGTGGCCAGGAGCACCTCGGACATGACGATGATGGCTACCGGTCGTATTGCACCGTCTGCTGCCACAAAGCAATGGGTTGTTGCTACTGTGTAGCAATGCAATACCGCGTCTGCCAGCACCCAGGAGACATAGGGTGATGGTTACCTGAGCGGGCTCCATGCTTGCCGTGGTATGGCGTCTGCACAGGTAACTCAGGAAAAAAAGGCGCGAAACGATTGTCTGTCCTTGCTTTCATGGAGGGAGGGAGGGAACGGGGGCCTGACGATATGTACCCAGAACCACCCGCGACAATGTTTTAGCCCCATCAGGCATTGGGATCTCAACCCAGAATTCCAATGGGCAGTGGAGACTGCGGGAACTGCTGGATAGCTACTCACAGTGCAACGCTCCGGAAGTCGACTCTAGCCTCGGTACTGTGGAAGCGCTCCACCGAGTTAATGCACTTAATGCACTTAGAGCATTTTCTGTGGGGACACACATACTCAAATATATAAAACCGATTTCTAAAAAACCGACTTCTATAAATTCGACCTAATTCCGTAGTGTAGACATACCCTATGATTCTATGTTTAGAGGGCAGAAGAAAAGGCAATTTATGACTGTACTAGGAAACTGATTGCTCAACTTCCACTTTCATTTAAGTTCAACCTACAAACCTAAACAATCTACAATCTCTTTTGTATGCAGTGTTGTATTATTACCTCACCCACCTTATCTCTCTACACTCTTTTTTTAGAATTTCTTAACTGTTGATGTAACCCATACCTGCTTGGTATGGTGCTCTATTCCCCTCTAGTGGCACCTAGACCATCTAGAAATTGATGAGTCTGCTATAACCTTTGCTAAGAGCCACATAGCTTTTAACTCATGCAGTAGAGGCTAATGCCAGGGGTGGCTGGTTTGTATAATTTTTGGTGGTGCCCAGAACAGGCCCAAGTCCTGCCCCCTCCCCCACCTGCCTTGTAAGCCAATACAGTAACTCCTCACTTAAAGTCATCCCGGTTAACATTATTTTGTTGTTGTGTTGTTGATCCATTAGAGCAGTGCCTCTCAAACTTTTTTTTCCCCACGGACCACTTGAAAATTGCTGAGGGTCTTCGCGAACCACTTAATGATCTTTCCAAATGTTGTTTGTACCATTAGCTAACTATTGTAAAGTGCTTTGGATAAAAGTGCTACATAAAAAAAAAACCTTAATAATAAACTTTTTTGTTCTACACATAAAAGCACACAACTCATATTTTAATATCAGTAGTCTTAACCTTTCTAATGCGATGGATGTGCCCTCTCCCCCACCGCAGCAGCCCCCAAGCTGGGGCTAGGAAGAAGTGGGGTTCTCTCCCTCTCTCCCCCACCGCAGCAGCCCCTGAGCTTGGGCTGGAAAGGAGTGGGGTCTCTCCCCTGTCACAGCAGCCACAGAGCTGAAGCTGGGAAGGAAGGGGGTCTCTCCCCAGCAGCCAGAGCCCTGGAGCCTCTTTCTCTGGCCGCTGTAGCCCTGCACGTCCCAAATGCCCACCACCTCCTCTTCTCAAACCACTGCCCCCTCCCACCTATCCCCTATTCCCCCCAAGGCCACCACCTCACCTTACATGTGCATCTTCTCCAGGCACCTAATTAGTGGAGCCACGCCTGCGCAACTCCACTAATTAGGTGGGTGGCCCTTTATTCTCCCATGTGCGGCCGCCCAGGAGTGCACCTTAGAAGTAACTATCCATGGGCCACCTGAATGGAGCTCCTGGACCACGGAACCCCTGAATTAGAGAACATGCTCATTTAAAGTTGTGCTATGCTCCCTTATAGTGTTGTTTGGCAGCCGCCTGCTTTCCTTGCAGAAAGAGCAGCCCATTGGAGCTAGTAGTGGGGGCTTGGAATCAGGGTGGGCCGACAGCCCCCCATCAGCTCCCCTAAGTTCCCTGTGCTGCTGCTGCCCAGCAGACTATCAATTGCTGGGCAGTTGAGGTGTCCCTTCCCCCTACTGCCACGTGCTGCTCCTGCTCTCTGCCTTGGAGCTGCTCCCGTGAACCTCCTGCTTGCTGTGCAGAGGAGACAGGGAAGAGGGGTGCTGATGTCAGGGTGTCCTCCTCCCCTGTTCCTGCACGCCCATCTTCACAGAGCACACAAAGACATGACAGGGCTCAGAATGGAGGGAGCTTGCTGGCAGCAACTGCTGTCTCAAAGTCTCTTTCTCTCACACACACACAGGGTGTGTGTGTGTCTGTCTCTCTCTGCCATGCTGTCTTCCCCTCCCCACCCCCCCATTCGTGCTGCCTTATAGAGTGTGAGGCTGCATTAACAACAGTGTGTTAACCCTTGAGGGCTCAGCCGAGTGCTAGTTCATCATTTAGCAGTAAGGCATTCCCTGAGAAATATCCCACCCTCTGACTACACTGCCTCAACCAAGCTTCACAATCATCATTGCTGTGTACAGTATTAAATTGTTTGTTTAAAACTTATACTCTGTGTGTGTGGGTGTGGTCTTTCATCTGGCAAAAAAAAAAATTCCCTGGAATTTAACTCCCCTCCCCCCTTGACATTAATTCTTATGGGGAAATTGGATTCGCTTAACACCATTTCACTTAAAATAGCATTTTTCAGGAATAGAACTACAACGTTAAGCGAGGAGTTACTGTATATTTTTTAAAATAATGTAAAAATGTGAGGGCTCTGGGGTGGGGCTGGTGATGAGGGGGTTGGGAGTATGAGGGGGCTCAGACAGAGGGCTGGGATGCAGGGGTGAGGGCTGTGGATGAGGGGTTTGGGGTGCAGACAGGCTGTCCTGGGACAAGGGCCAGAAAAGGAGGATTTGCCCCAGCCCTCTCCCTGCAGGCAGCAGCAAGCTCCGGGGGAGGGCCCCCCCTGCACCACACTCACCTTGCACCACTGTCACTGCATGTGCTCCTAAAGTTCCTCTCAGGTACAGGAAGCCCCCTCGCCTCCCCTGTGGTGGGTGCCATGGGCAGGAGGATGGGGGGGTTGCCATCACATGTGCGCCTCCTCCCCTGCTGCTGCCCCTCACTGTAGATGGGGCTGTCCCTTGCCCAGCATGGGGCCGGAGCAGTGACTATGGGCAGGGGGCCCCCTGTGCTTGTGGAGGGTCCTGCTGGAAAATGAAAGGGTCTGAGGGGGAAGGGCAGGCTCAGGGTCAGCCTGTCCTGGCAGTAGTGAATGGGGGGCACTAGGACCCTGCGGCAGCAGTTGATGCAGGGAGGCAGCATGTATCTGCTCTAGGGCCCAGGGGAGGTGCGCTAGGGCAGCAAGTGGGGGCTGGGGGACACTCGGGGGAGGTGCACAGGGGCAGCAGGCGGGGCTAGGGGAAGAGACCCAGCCCCAAACATTGGTGAAGCTGGGCCCCCGGGCCCTGAATATTGCTGAAGTCTGGGCACCAGGGGCCCATACAACTCGCAGCCCCTGGCTCATGCAGTTAGCTACAGAGGTCACAGGTTCAATCCTGCCCACTGATGACCAAGGTCTGTTGGTGTTACATTAACACCAACACAAAATGGAACTGAGGCTATGTCTACACAACAGCTATGTCAGTCAGGGGTGTGATCTCTGACAGACACAGCTGTCCCATCAGAAGCCCCTAGTGTAAACACAGGTTTCAGAGTAACAGCCATGTTAGTCTGTATTCGCAAAAAGAAAAGGAGTACTTGTGGCACCTTAGAGACTAACCAATTTATTTGAGCACAAGCTTTCGTGAGCTACAGCTCACTTCATCAGATGCATACTTAAAAGTAGTTTTCATACTGTTCATTTTCTTTTTTCAACACATGCTACAATGCAGGCGTCTCATGGGATATGAGTTTTATACCCTTTCCCAGACTCTGTGGAGTTGAAAGCCTCTCTCTCTTTCACCAACAGAAGCTGATCCAATTAAAGGTATTGTCTTGTCCCTCTCGTAAACACAGTTATACCAGTAAAAGTCTTCTTTTACCAGTACAGCTTTCTTCATTTAAAGATGGTTGAATGAGCTATATTGGTAAAAGCACAGCTTTGCTGTTATAAACTACATCCACACCAGGAGGGCTTTACTTGTATGGAATAGGTATATTGGTAAAGCACTCCTAGCACAGACATGGCCTTAGTGTCCATGAGAGAATGCATTCACATCTGTGGCAGAGAAAACCTAACACACACTGTCTGAGTCTTGTATAATCAGTTAGCCTAATTTGTATGTGATTTTCTTAGTTACATAATAACAGCTCTAGCTGAAGAATTATTATATTACATTTTATTATTTGGAGGAGTAGAATGATCACATTTAAGTCACATAGTAAACTATTTGTAAAAGCGGCAAAGAGTTCTGTGGCACCTTATAGACTAACAGATGTATTAGAGCATAAGTGTTCATGGGTGAATACCCACTTTGTCACATGCAATAAATATTTTATTTATGTTACTATCACCCTGTAGACACTGTGCCAACATAGTGTTGTAGTGTAGACTTGCCCGATGATTCAGTCAGCTACTGTGCCAGAGACTTTGCTACAGAGTTTAGGTCCAGCTGGCTGCAGAGTAAACTGAGCCTTTATCTTCGGTTTTGAGAATGCTTGTCTGCCCAAAATATAGATTTTGGGCAAAGGCGGAGAATATTATGCATTCTGTCTTCTAATACATATTTCTATTTCCTTACGTAAGTGTTTAACAGAATAATCTTCACATTGCATCAAGTTATCAATTCTGGAGATTCCAGCTTATATTCAGAAAACTAGTTCTTTTAGTGAACGAGAAAACCCTAGATTTTGCAAACTCTTGCAATGTAATAACATATTTTAGTAACATGGATACATATATTTTGCAATACAAATCAAATATGGCTTTTAAGTGGTATTGTGCCTTTAATAAATAGGAGAATGGATATCCTCCTGCATGCTTTGAAATGCTGACGCAGGCAGCATAATATTTTGTAGCAGCAAATGATACAGATGGTCCCCAACAGCAAATATGCCAAATTCAGAGCAAATATATATTAATTCAATTTAAGCAATAAATAAATAAATGGGGAAAATCCCTCATGCATCAGCATAAAGCTGATATCTGCAGAAGGACTTCTATAGAAAATGTGCATTTATAAGTTTTTTCCATTTCTAAAGATGTAGGTACTTCTGATATTCTAGCCTATCATAACCTCTTAATTCTCAGCACATATTAACGCAAACAGAAAAAATATAGTAAATGTAATTTCTACAAATAGATAAAGCTTTAACAGGCAACAAAAACAGTTGTTATTTTTTAATCACAGTTGACAAGCCAGTGTTGCTCCAAGGCAAAAATGTGATTCAAGGCACCCAAAACCTACACACATACAGCAACCTAGCTACTTACCCTGTTATAATAGGATTTCTGAGAGAGTTTACCAAGAACTGCCAGTGGTTTCCGTCCACTACCAGTCTCTAGGCACTCAAAAAGGATTCACAGGTTAGTGACACTTACTGGTCCTCCCTCCCTATCACCACAATCTTGCAGACCTCATTCGTACCACTGAAGTCAGTGAGATTTGCGTGAACAAAATGGCCACAGCATCAGAGTGTAAAATAAATTTACATGTGTAAGAGTTAAGAATAGTGAAAATGCCAGCATATCTGGTCACATATTTTATATTTCACCATGGTATCTGAACTCCTGAGATAGATGCTTTCAGTTGTTAATTATACAGACAGCAAGGAGTGACAGAATTACCTAAACAAAACTATTCTACAGTATTAGGTATAGAGACAAAGGAGAAATCCACGAGGAACTGCAGGTATCAATTCAAACCACAAACTGAAAATCAAAAACATCAACCTTTAACACAAAGCTCACTTATACATATAGTTAATCTAAATATTAAAAAGATACCCAGGACTTCATGAAAACTATTTGTAGACAAATCCTAGCCTGTGAATTCAAAATGCTTAACAGACATAGGGGTCAAATCCTACATGCCTTATTCACCTGAGCAGAGCCAGAGAAGACAATAAGGGTGTAGTTGGGTAAGATAAGCAGGAGGAGTCCCTTAGTGTTCCCTGTATCTTCTCTATTTTAGCATGCATTCAATACCCAATACAAAGAATTATCAAATAATGAATGTATATTACCTATCTTATTCTTAAGTACTTAGCTGACTCAGGGATTGAGTATTGATTTCAATGGTACTACTCATGTGACTAAGGAGAAGCATATGCTTAAAGGTTCTACTGACTCAGGGACCTAGTGGGTAAGGGGGCTAAGCCGGAGCTACTAAAGTCAACAGAAAAGTTTCCACCGGCTTCTATGGCGTTTGGACCAGGCCCCTGAATAAAGAGGGCACTTTTTTTTTTCTGCAATATGTTTTATTTTGGAAAAGCAAACTAAACATTGCAGGCACACTTTTTTTTTTTTTTTTTAAACTCTTACAAAAAAAGGACTGGCTACAATATTAAAATTGTCCTCATTTTATTTTTTCTTCACTGTTTTCTTTTATTCAGAACAACAACTTGGAAAGATACAGGGTAGCTTTAGGATGATTAGCCTGTACGGTGGATTCATCTTGCATGCCTGGATTCAATGAACACAAAAACGTTTTTAAAAATTATAATGGAGGGAAGGTAAAGGAAAATCCAATTTAAATACCAGAAGCCATTCTAAAAAGGCAGCAGTAGCCAAAAACAAAAGCGAAAAAGAAAAAGATCAAAGAACAAGCCACAATAATGAAGCCATGAAATCCAGCAGGAAGGCACCTGCTTGATTTTGGCCCTGTGAGAAACAAGATTAGTATGAAGATTTAAATTCACACACCAAGGAGATAGAAAGAATAGTAAATAAATAAATTTTTAGTTTCACAAACGTTTTGCTGTGTACTTAAATGTTTAATAAGCATGTTTTTACAACTCTGATCAAAAATCCTCCAGGACTGCCAACGAAAGCAATTTACAGTGAATAAACCATAAGGTAGCTATACTTCAACTTTTTGGTAGTTTATACAAAATATTCTTTTAGTTATAAGAAGTGTAAATATCCTGAGAAACTACTAATTCTAATCAAACATGATTATGATAGAAATTATTGTTCTATTATACCGATGCCCAGGATTTTGGCAGGTGAGGTTTGGGTATGTCATTGATAAAAATAAGCTCATTGCCAAAAAGAAGAATATCGGATGCATTTGAGTGTATAAACCCGCAGATCCATTCTGGGTGATTCTTGTGAACCACTTAGTGAAATTAGATCCTCATCTGCTCTTTAGCCCAGTTTATAGTCAAACACTGCTGTACTAATGATTGGTCATGCCTATTCCAGCGTGCCTTAAGTGAGAACCCTCCTAATCAGACCAAAACGTGTGGGGGGAAATAAAATCCTTCTCTGTCTTAAACAGTTGAATTAGACCAACAAATTACATTTAAAGTATGTGATTAGGATCCCATTTAAACTAGAACCCTCACACAAACCCTGCAAATAAAGTGCAACCTCCAACACAACTAAGTGCTCCACACTAAGATGCAATAATCATAAAAAATGAGCAGACCCATATCAATCTATACACAAATCTTTTCATAAGATACGCAACCTTATAAAAATACCTCTAGATGATTTAACACTTTCCATTATAAGCCCTTTTGTTTTCAGTTGCTTAGATCTTTTCCAAACTATCTGAGCAGAAATTTTCCACAATGGGTGTCTGCATCAGGCTAAATTTCTTTCAAGTACTTCCGGTAAAACAGTTCAACCATTTTGAAGAATGATGTTAGGGAAAACATTACAAAATTCTTACAATCATTTCACTGAGAAACTATTGCCTCTCCATGGACTAGAGTGAGAACTTGAAATCTGACTAGGGGCTGCCTTTCTGTCGTATGAAATTCTGCTCCAACTTATGAGCCTCTGAAAATCACTGTTGGTGATCAGTAAAGACATTTGAAAAAGAGTTTGACACCAAAACTCTCAAAAGGTTTTTTTGTACTGAGCAAACTCCAACCCAAGGATGCAGAAGCAGAGCAGCACTTGGCCTGCAAGTGCTCCTTTGGCTGCCAAGGGCCAGTGTGGTGCCATGAACTGGAATGGATAACGGTGCTCTCAATACTCTGCCTGCTAGTGCCCAGGCAGTGTGGTGGTGAAGGAAGTTATCATACTAGAATACAGGGAAGGGCTGGGCATAAAACAAAAGAGAAAGACAGGGACAAAGCCAGCGTGAAGGGGAAAAGGGAAGCAATAGGGGTTGGGGAATAGGAATCTGTAAAATGAGGACAATAAATACTTCCCTACCTCACGTAAGTGTTGTGAAGATGAATTCATTAATGGTTTCTGAAGACCTCACATCTAGAGTGATGAGTGGGATCACTTCAGTGCCCTTTTACTTGTGCTCATCGCTTTCTTGAGTAGCAGCTAATGGAATATGAAAATCTCATCTGCTCCAAAGTGGTCTGAACAGAAGTTGCAAAGTTCACATTCACAATTCACTCTGCTGTTGCTGATGGGACTCTTACGAGCAACAAAGACATTATTGTCCCCATTTTACATATGAAAACCTGAGGCAAGCAGAGAGCTGCTGACGTTGCTGGAGATACTCTGGTAGATACAGACACAAAAGATTCTTCATTTCTGCCCACAAGAAAAGGTAGAAGTACAATAAAGCTTAGAAGACACTGGTGAGTTTCACAGCTGCTACTCAAATGGGCCAGGCAACAGTGGAACTGACCCGAATCACGTTTTTTAGACACTGTTGCTGATGGATCTCTTCCTCTTGGCAGTGTTTACTACTGACCACCACAGAGTGCATATTTGTTCTAAATTGAATAAGAGTTCTGTGTAGCTCAAAAGCTTGTCTATTTCACTAACAGAAGTTGGTTCAATAAAAGGTATTACCTCGCCCACCTTGTCGCTCTAACTTAGTCATTTAGGGACAATGTACTTTTCCTGGGATTCTTGGAAGTACAGTCACCAGCTACAGAAGAATCATCATTCTATTCTGATATGGAAGAGAATAGTGCTAAAAAGCAGATTACAGTAAACAGTAGGAAAAATAGTTACGCCCAATCTAATTCTACTATGAAGGATAATAAGCTAACTATTCTCATGGAGTTGCTGTTCAGATAGGAGAGCTAACTTTGCATCCTTCTCACTCAAAGAGCCAGATAAGAAAAGAGGAGGTGGCTTTTATAACTCTCTTCTCAAAGAGAAGAGAAACTTGACAAGAAGATTTTTTTCAGCTTTGTAAGCAATGATAGAAGACATAAGATGATCAGAAAAGTTATCGGCTCCACTGGAAGTCTAATATAACTGCTTAGCAGAGAAACCTTAATAGACCCTAATAAAGGTTTTTCAGTAACTTTTTTTAAAGCCATCTCTTCATGAACTGTTTTGCTGACAAGATTGAGAAAATGAATTACTGCTTCAAAAGCTATTCCCTTCTAGACTTAAATGAAAGAGATTTTAAACCAAAAAGCCATAAATAAGAATTACTAACTTACCAATTGATGCATCACCATCTAACAAATTGTCATCTTCAGAAGTTTGAAAGTCCATAATGACACCTGCTCCATCTAAAAGTTCCTCATCGCTGCTTGCACTAGTTATACTGTTGTAACTATTTCGATAGTAGCCCCTATGGAACAGCTGCTCAGACTCCATTTAGCTGCTTTATAACCTAAGAGAGGGAAGAATGCTGTGTTAGGAAGCAGCTTTTAAGATACACAAGAGAAAACTGATAATTAATATTAAATAAAGCAAATACGCTTGAGCTTTGTTAGATAAAAATTCAGATCATACTATGTGGAACAACATCCAAGTACTATATTTTAATACTCTTTATTAGTTACATATTGGTATAACAATACTTACCATGTAGGACCTCTTAAGCAAGGAAGAATTTCTTATTTATGGCTAATTCTCCCTCATCCCCCTTCCCAGGCCCTTCCTACTTCAATCTCAATTCTCCTTAACTATTCTACTCTGACGAAACACCATAGTAATCCAAATAGGCTCCTTTTGGACAGATATCTAGCCAATATTCATCTCTAAACAAGCATAAGGAAGATCAATGTCATAAACAACACTCAATGTTAATATACTCGGGGTTGAGGGGTAAATGAAAAAGTAAGCTTCCTTAGCCACTAAGTCAGCTCAGTGTGGCCAACTATGTTATATAGTCTACTGTAATCCCAGTATCCCACCTGAGTCAGAGCTCAGAGTATAAAGGAAGTTTTAAAACAGATTTTTAAAAAGTCACCTTAATTGTAGTGCATAAAAGAGTGAGCCCTATTTAAGTAAATTCAGACTTAAGTCATACATAAGTCATAAAATACTGAAAGACTTTTATTAAGAGGTTGTAAACCAAAAATAGACACTAAGAACTGGTTTTACTGTAATATAAGTCGATCAACATGAACTTCATTTTTTAACCACACATTCATAATCAAATAGGATGGCAAAGTGTATCCCTTTGCTAACACGGAGGAGTCTGCAAGTTCCAATGGATCACCTTTTTGCACACTATATAATATGGTAACATTGGGTACGAAAAAGAGGGATGGACACACAAGATTTGCTTGTGTTTACTTCATAGTCATGCAGGTAGTGGCTAATTAGTCTGTACTTTCGATTTTGCCAAGATGTGAGCCAGTTGTTTCTATAGGCCTAACTGGGGGGAAAATGCCACTGAATCTTGATGACCGTCTCCCCTGCTTTTACTCAAAAAACCCCCAAAAACAAAACAAAAAAAAGCTTGGTTACTAACCTTTCTGTAACTGTTGTTCTTCAAGATGTATTGCACATGTTCATTCCAATGTAGGCGTGTATGCACCCTGAGCACAGTTGCCAGAATTCTTTCCCCTAGTGGTATCTGTCGGGTTGGCTCCAATGCCCTCTGGTGCCACGCGCTCATGCTGCTGGTACAAAGGGCCCTGCTGACCCCGCTCCCCTTCAGTTTCTTCTTACTGACCGCCTCCGATAAGAGGGGGCAGATAGTGAGTTTTGAAATGGACGTATGCAACACATCTCACAGAACAAGTTCTGGAAACATTAGTAACTGTTTCTTCAAGTGCGTGCACATGACCATTCCAATGTAGGTGGCTCACAATGAGTTGTACAGGAGGTAGGTTCAGAGTTCAAAGGCCAGGTGACTGCAAGACTGTGCGGCCAAAGCTGGCATTGTCTCTAGCCTGCTAGGTGATGGCATAGTGCATTGAGAATGTGTGCACTGATGACCAGGTTGCTGCTCTGCAGATGTCCTGGGTAGGGACTTGTTCTGGGAAGGCGGTGGCGAAGGCCATAGTAGTTTAGCGCAGAATACCTGCAGGAAGATTGCTTCACTGTAGTGAAATTGTGAGACCACTTTTAGGAGGAATGAAAGGTACGGGCACAGCTGGACTTTATTCTTGAAGATGACCATATCTGGGGGCTCTGATGTGAAGGCCCAGATCTCTGAGACTCTTCTGGCCAAAGCAATGGCCACTAAGAAGGCGACTTTCCAGGAGAGGTGTAACAAGCATGCTCCTAGCAGTTCAAACAGTGGACCTGTAAGCTTTGACAAGACAAGGTTTAGATCCCACGGAGGAATGGGATCTCTAACCTGGGGTTACATCCTCTCCAGGCTTTTGAGAAAATGGATCCCCAGGTCGAATGAAAAAATGGATTAGTTGTGAACCTTGGTATGAAGGGCTGAGATGGCCACTAGGTGACCCCGGACTGAAGAGAGGGCCAGCCCCTGTTGTTTCAGCAGCAGAAGGTACTCCAAGATGAGCTGTAGAGAGGACTGCGTAGATGGCATTTCCCCTTGGGAGCACCAGATGGAGAACCACTCCCATTTGGCAAAGTAGGTGACCCTGGTGGAAGGCTTTCTACTGACCTCCTCTGAGCAAGACTGCTCCTCATGGAGCTTCCAGGCTGTCAGATGAAGAGACCTGAGATATGGGTGGAGCAGCCAACTGTTGTCTCAGGAGATAAAGTCCGGGTGTAGCAGAAGCCATAGTGGGGCTGCCACTGAAAGCCCTAAGAGAGAGTATTGAACCAATGTTGCCTAGGCCACACAGAGGCTATGAGAATGACCTATGCTTGGTCCCACTTGATTTTCATCAGAATCTTGTGAATCAGCAGGGTAGGAGAAAATGCATAATACAGGTACTTTGTCCATGACAACAGGAACACATCTGTGACCCGGACTGTGGCCTCACAGAGAGGAGAACTGATGGCATTTTCTGTTCTTGCGGGTAGCGAACAGGTCTATATGGGGAGTCCCACACTGGTTGGGGGGGGGGGGGGGATGTCCAGTCCCATGGTTAAGGATACGAGTCTGTCACGGAATCCGTGACTTTCTGTGACCTCTGTGACTTTTGCAACAGCTGGTGCTGGCTCAGGGGCTACCCAAGCAGCACAGCCCCTGGGCCACCAGCAGCAGCAGTTTGGGTGTGTGGGAGGGAGCTCAGGACTATGGGCAGGGGGTTGGAGAGTGCGGAGAGAGGCTTACCTTAGGGTGAGGGGCCCCCCTGCAGTTCCTAGGCGGTGGAGGAGCCAGCGGGGGTCTTTGAGCCGCACACTGCCCGCATCCACAGCCCCCACCCCCGGCTCCTATTGGCTGCGATTCCTGGTCAATGAGAGCTGCAGCAGCTGGCGCTTGTGGTGGGAGCAGAAGAGTCCCTGCCATGGCCCCTGCCTCTGCCACCTAGGAGCCACAGGGATGAGGAGCCAGGTAGGAAGCCCCGCCAATCTCCCTCCCCCAGTACCAGCAGAGGTCCCGGGCCACATCCCCCAGCACCTGCAGTGCCCCAGGCCTCCCCCCAGAGTACCCACTGCCCCAGCCAAAGTTTTAGTCAGGGTGGGTATTTTTAGTAAAAGTCATGGACAGGTCACGGGCCGTGAATTTTTGTTTACGGCCTGTGAAACTGTCCATGATTTTTACTAAAAATACCTGTGACAAATGTAGCCTTACTCATGGTGAGAGGAGAAAGACCTGCTGAGGTGATATGCCAGCTGGTTCTGTGTTTTCAGAAGGTAGGACACTTCTACACTGATGAGCTCCAATAGTCGGATTGCTTCTTGACACAGAGGGGAAGAAAGCGCACTGCCCTGTTTATGTAGAACATGGCCATTGTATTATCTATGAGAACCGATACAGTTCTGTTCATAATGTGAGGTAGAAACACTTGGCAGGCTGGGCAGACTGCCCTGAGCTCCCTGATGTTTATATGGAGGGAAAGTTCTTCTTGAAATCAGAGGCCCCGAGTCCTGAGGGACTCTAGGGGGCTCCCCAGCCGAGGGCTGTTGCTTTGGATACTAGAGACATCAGGAGTTAAGGCCTTGAGAAGGGTACCCCTGCATATACCGTGCGGTGGGTCAGCCACCACGTCAGTAAGTCAAGGACCTGAGCAGGCATCATGAGCACTGAGTCTAAGTGATGATGTGAGGAGAAGTATACCATGGCTAATCAGGTTTGGAAAGGTCTGAGATGTAGCCTTGCTTGATGCACTATGTAGGTCCATGAAGCCATGTGGCACAGAAGGCTTAGACTGTCATACAGTTGTGATTGGATGAAGCTGGAGGGACCATATCAGGGAGGTAATCAAACAAAAACTATCGCCTGGAAGTAGAACTCTCACATGGAGTCGAGAACTACACCAATGAACTATAACCTTTGGACTGGGATAAGAGTAGACTTCACCGCAAACTGGCTGGTGCGCTGTTCGCCCACAGGAGGTGGCGCCCGTACCGGTGTCAGTAGGGCTTGCAGCCATACCGGAGTTGATGACACCTGATGCTGTAGTGCTGGCCCAACGCAAGCCTTGCTCTATCATGGTCCCCGTCTGCTTGCCTTTGGCACCGGGGATTGGCTGTTCTCTTGGTGTTTATGGTGCTTCTTCTTAGGCACTGGAGAAGAAGATCGGTGCTAGGATTCCTGACCTGTGGGAGGAGCACTTCACACTACGGCTGAAGTGCTTAGTGCCAAGTCCAAGTGTGGCTCCAAGGCAGGTCTTAAGGTTGCCTCCATGAGGAGGACCTTCAGTTTTGCTGCTTGGTCCTTTTTGGTGTAGGGTTTGAAGTCCCTACAGCTTTATCAATGGTCTTTCCTATGAGATTCCCCCATGCACTTCAGACAAATCGATTGCGAGTCACTCAAAGGCATAGACTTACCACAGGAAACGCAGGGCCTGGTAACAGAGGCATGCCCCGGCCCTGGGATGTGGACGACCCTGCTAACTAAGCATGAAGGCACCCAAAAACTATTAAAAACTACCAAAGATTACCAACTACAATAACTATTTACACTAAAAAGAAAAGGAGTACTTGTGGCACCTTAGAGACTAACAAATTTATTTGAGCATAAGCTTTCGTGAGCTACAGATGAAATGAGCTGTAGCTCACGAAAGCTTATGCTCAAATAAATTTGTTAGTCTCTAAGGTGCCACAAGTACTCCTTTTCTTTTTGCGAATACAGACTAACATGCTACTCTGAAACCTGTTTACACTAAAATAGTAGAAAAGTCACTAGGAGAAAATTGCCTGAGCAATGAGGAGTTCCAGCAAACATCATGGATAGTAAGAAGGAACTGAAGGGGATCAGGTCAGCAGCGCCCTTTATATCAGTGGTATGAGTGTGGAGAACCAGAGAGTGCTGGAGTCGACCCAACGGATACCACTACGGGAAACAATTCTGGCAACTGTGCTCAGGGCACACACACGCCTACATTGGAAAGGACATGTGCAAACATTTGAAGGAGGATACATATTTGCATTAGTCCCCACTATCTTACTAGATCACACTAGCACACAGCATAGCTCACCATCAGAGATTACTATGGTAACTATACTTTGACATGCTTTACATTCAATGGTTTTGCTCAAAAGGAGGGATGTATATTTTTGTATGCCAAAGGTTAATGCAGCATACAATCTATCATAGCAAATAAACAACAAAAATATATCTGCATAATGGCTCGTTGGCACTGCCACAGTGTAAGAGAACTGGGTTTAAAAAGCTGGTGAAACTGAAACAGCATGGAAGATTGTGTGTGTGTGTGTGTGTGTGTGTGTGTGTGTGTGTGAGTGAGTGAGTGAGTGAGTGAGTGAGTGAGTGAGTGAGTGAGTGAGTGAGTGAGTGAGTGAGTGAGTGAGTGAGTGAGTGAGTGAGTGAGTGAGTGAGTGAGTGAGTGAGTGAGTGAGTGAGTGAGTGAGTGAGTGAGTGAGTGATAGACAGACCCAGGCCAGTTAGGTACAACAGAGTAGCCCTATTGATTCACTGCTAAAGGATCTTCCCCCCCCCCCAAAGAGGGGGGTCCACAGGACCTGGAAACCAAATAATTACGGGGGACAACTAATGAAATAAACGGGGACAGGAGTGCGGTCAAAGGGTCAAAAGAAGCGAACCAGACAGGGACACCGAACAGAGAACCCCGGACAGTGCCCACTGCTCCTCAAAGGCATCAAGGGAGTCAGTGGACGCCGCCCAGAGGAACTCTGCCCAGATACGTGAATGGATGGAGAATCAGAAATAGGCCCCACAGTCACAGGGGACTCCATTGGCCAACCTCCTCACCCTGGTTTTATAGATGGCCACTTTAGCCAAGGCTAGGAGGAGGCTGACCAGGAGGTCCTGTGACTTTATGAGGCCATGGATCGGGAGTGCATAGATAAGGAGGTGAAGGGAAAAATGCAACCAAAAACGTAACAAAATATTCGTGAGGAGATAGAATAGGGGCTACAACCTGGCGCACCCCAGGTGAACGTGCGCCAGGGTCTCCCTCACGCCGCAAAAGGGGCAGGTGTCTGGGATAGGGGTGAAGCGTGCCACGTACATGCCCGTGCTCACAGCCCCGTGAAGGAGCAGCCAACTGATATCCCCGGTGGGCCTCGGGACCAGGGTGGAGTATAGGCTGGCCCACCGGGACTCCTCACCCTCTAGAGGTGGCAGAAGGTCCCGCCACTTTGTGTTGGGGTGGGACACGAGGGTGAGGACATGAAGGGTGTGGAGCACGAGCATGTATAGATGTTTCCTTGGCACGGTCTGGAAGCGGACCGGCTGCAGATTGTGCAGCCAGCTCACGGCGAAGGGTCGTGGGGGTCGGTCAAGTCCACAGGGCAGGGGCCCGATAAAAAGGTCCGAGGGCCTGGGGTGCAGGGTAGGCGGGGCATGCCCTCTCTTAGGACCTGGTCGAGGTAAACCCGAGCGGCGGGTGGCAAAGCGGCCCTCACCTCCTGAAGTACGCGCCAGGGAGTACGAGGCCTGGAGAGCCCCATGCGCTGAGCGAGCATCAGGGGATCCAGCCAGTCTTCCTGGTCGTAGTCCAGGAGGTCTCCGACTCTGGTGACTTCTGCCAGGACCAAACTCTGGCGCACCGAGGGGGACTCCACCACCTGCACACGGAGCTGGGGGTTGTGTAGCAGGGGCTCCGCGAGAAGATCTGCCCCCATGGTGGCCACCACGGACCTGGTCACTGAGAGCAGTTTCCAGGTCCAGAGAAGGTCCTGGTAGAAGATCGGGTCCTAAGAGGAAGACCTCTCGGATGGAGCTGCTGGTCGTATCGGAGCCCTTGGAAACGGCGCAGGAAGGCGTGCACCAGTATGCTCCACGCCGGACTACCTGCACCATAAAGGAGCCTCTGCAGGGCCTGGAGGCGGAAGACATGGACCTGAGTGTGCAGACATTTCAGGCCCTGCCCTCCCTCCTCCAGGGGTAGATGGAGAACCCCTGCAGGGACCCAGTGCAGTCCTGACCAAAAGAACTCCAGAATCGATGTCCGGAGGGTGGCCAGGAAACCTGGGGCCGGTGTTGAGCCGGTACCAGAGCATGGACAGGACTAGTTGATTAAGCACCAGCGCTCTCCCTCGAAGGGAGAGGCACTGCAGTAGTCCTGTCCATTTCCGGACCCGCTCTATCACCCCGCCCTCTAAATTGTGCCAGTTTTCCGGCGGAGATGGATGCGTGGCAGAAAGGTAAACGCTGAGACAGAGCAGCGGACCCGCGCTCCACTGGATGGCCTGAAGTGCGGGTGGGAGGGAGCTCGCCTGCCACCCGTCCCCGACCACCAGGTCAGAGCTCTTGACCCAGTTGACCAGGGCGGAGAAGGCTGCTGAACAGATGGCCTGACAAGTCTCCACTCGCGCCAAGTTGCCCGGGTCCTGGACCATGAGGAGCACATCGTCAGCGTACGCCAACAGGACCAGCCGCAGCTCCGGCTCTTGCAGCACCAACCCCGTCAACCTCCTACGGAGGAGACAGAGGAAGGGCTTGATCGTCAGAGCATACAGCTGGCCCAAGAGGGGGCACCCCTGCCGTACTCCTGGCCCGAAGCTGACCGGTTCAGTCAGGGTCCAGGTGAGCCTGACCACACACTCTGTGGAGGCATACAGCACCTGGAGAAAACCCACAAAGTGGGGTCCGAAGCCAAATGCTCGCAGAGTGCTCAGGAGATACCTGTGGTCCACCCTGTCAAACGCCTTCTCCTGATGCGGGGACAGGAGGTCGAACGACAGACCATCCCTACACCCGAGTTTGAAGAGGTCCCGGACCAGATACAGGTTGTCAAAGATGGTGCAGCCCGGGATGGTGTACGTCTGGTCTGGTCAGACCACCTCCGCCAGCACAGACCCTAGCCGCAGCGAGATGCCTTTCGCTACGACTTTGTAGTCCATGCTGAGGAGCAAGACGGGATGCCAATTTTGTAAATCGCGGAGGTTCCCCTCCCTCTTTCATGCAGGTGAGCCATGCCCGCCTTATTGCCGAAGGAGGACCCCGCTCTGCAAAGACTCGGCCCAGACGGTGACTAGGTCTGGGCCGAAGACATCCCAGAACACATGGTAGAGCTCCACAGTCAGCCCATCCATGCCCAGAGATTTATTGGTGGGCATGCGGCAGAGGGCTTCCGAGAACTCAGCCAGAGTGAAAGGCAGCTCTAGCCGGTCTTGGTCGCCCGCGCATAGGGAGTTCGTCCCAGAGCACTCTGCAAGCGTTAGGATTGGTCGGATCCAGGGAGAAAACGCTTGCGTAGAAGGCCCTGGCTCTCCCGCACATCTCCGCCAGATCCATGAGGGGGGTGCCATCCTCTGCCAGAAGGCAGGTGATGCGCTTCTTGGCCCCCCTCCTTTTCTCCAGGGCGTAGAAGAAGCGGGAGCCGTGACCCATCTCCTGAAGGGGACGGATGCGGGATCGAACAAAGGCGCCCCAGGCCCGCTGGTCTTCGAGGGACCGGAGCTCCTCCCGCTTCGCCCGGCATGCTCCGCAGAGGGATGGATCCTTGGGGCTGGTGGCCAGACGCCTCTCCAGCTCTAAGATCTCCTGTTCCAACTGCTCTATCACCGCATCCCTCCATCAACTGGCGCCCCGGGTGTAGTCACGGTAGAAGAGCCAGGCGTGCACCTTCCCCAGGTCCCATCACAGCCGCGCCAAGGGAAAGGCATGCCGCTGTCCTCGCCAAGCCAGCCAGAACTCCCAGAAGGACGCCACGAAGCCCACATCCTCCAACAAGCTGTTGTTGAAATGCCAATAGGCCATCCCCGGCCTCTCTGCACAGAGAGAGGCCGTCACGGTGGCTAAATGATGATCAGAGAATGGGGCCGGCCGGATGCTGGATGAGTGGGCCCGAGAAAGGTGGAAACGTGATAAATAGATGCGGTCCAACGGATGGGCCTCCACCCGGACAAAGGTGAACATCGAGATGTCGTCTGGGTGGTGTTCACGCCAGATGTCCAGCAGGGAATGATGTTCAACTATCTCCCAGAGGACGTCCGCGGCGGCCGGGCACTGCTCGGTCCCTGAGTGGTCCCGCTCCTCGAGGGTGTCGTTAAAGTCCCCGCCTAGGACTAGGCACTTGCAAGGATCCAAGCTGCCAAGGAAGGCGGACGCCTGCTGATAGAAACGCAGCTGCTCCGGGCCTGATGTCAGGGCATAGACATTGATGAGATTAACCACGAGCCCCTCCATGCGGACCCAGAGGTGCAGCAGGCGACCTGGCACAACCTCGGAGACCCCCAGCACCTCGGGCCATAGGTCGGGGGAGAACAGGGTCACCACTCCAGCCATACGAACTGTGAGATGGCTAAAGTAGACCCTGTCCCCCGATTCCAACTGCCAGCTGTCTTTGGCGGCCAGATCCATATGGGTCTCCTGCAAGAAAACCATAGAGAACCCCCCCCCCCCAAAAAAAAAGGAAGGAGAGCACCTGGCACCTGCAGAGACCCATCCTTCAGCCTTGGGTGTTCAATGTTGCGATGATGATAGGTGCCATGAGGGGGGCTGGGTGGGATCCTTGCCGGCAGGGTCGCTCGCGGCCCCCATCAGGCCACGCAACAAACTGTGACCTACCCCATAGGTGAGTAAGGAGTCACGGAAGAGGCAGACCCGCTGGTAGGCTGCGGCGGCCTGCTTCCTGGTCCTTTCACCCTCCCCCATGAGGGCCCTCGCGGCCCAGAGGATTTGATGGAAGTCCCCCATCGCTGAAGAGTGAGCTGCACCTTATTACGGGAGACACGGACATCTTCGAGGAACTCCCGCAGCTCTTCTCGCAGCGTCTGGGGCGGGGGCCGGGCTCACTGCCCCCCGGCTATCCTCCGGAGGGGCCTCTGACACAGCCCTATGGCCTACCGAGATGGGCAGGCAAGGGGCGGACCCCCGACGTGGCGCCCGATGGGCCGGTGCCACGTGGCCCACCTCAAATCCCCGCTCAATTGGGGGCGGCGGAGGGAAAATAGCAGCCCCTGGTGAGTTGGGACAGGGAAATACAGAGGCCGCTCCCTGGGGCTATCCTCTGAGATTGAGGAGGTGACAGCTCCAGGGACAGCAATGGCATCACGGGAGGTGGAGGGGATAAGGATGGGGTTGGCATCAGGAGCAGGGAAGGGATCAAGAGTAGGGGCAGGGCAGGGGTCAGAAGCAGGGGCAGGATCCTAGGTCCCAGTAGCTAGGCGACTGGGAGGTGGCCCCTCTCGGTCGGGCTCAGGGATCTGGGAGGTGGGAAGGGGACCCCCAATGATGCCGGGCTCAGGCTCTATGGCCGGTGTAGTAGCCACAGCAGCGGGAGGTGGAGAGTCTTCAGTGGGGTCCCCACCTGGGAAGGAGGTCGGTCGCTCCACACTTACGAGGGATACCCCATGGGGCTCGGGTCTCGGCCGCGTGGCACCGGCCGTCGCCTCAGTAGGCTTAGCAGCAGTCAGCCAGGTGCCACCTGCGGCCAAGCAGATGGGGGAGCCCAGGGGCCCTCTGAGGTGGGAGCAGGAGCAGCAGTCAGGGGGAGGAAGCACGGGGAAAGGGGGGCCGGGGTGAGGTCACTTAGATCGCGGCCCGCTGGCAGAGGGTCATCCTCCCCCTGGGAGACCGGGGTCAGACCCAGGGCCTCGATTTCCTCATAAATGGAGGGGAGATGGTCTTCCACCACCCCAGGGTTCTCCCCGCTAGCACCTGAAGCGACAGTCACCTCGGGGCTCACAGAGGCTTCCGATGGTAATGGGGCAGGAGGGGCTCCATCAGGAGCCTCGGAGGGAAGGGATTCCGGTGGAGGGTCGGTACTGCCCTCCAGTGCTGCCACATCTTCCCCAGCCAGTACCGGTGGATGGAACGCACCCATGGGCAAAGCGGAAGGCTCGGCATTAGTTCCCCCCTTCCTGGTCTTCTGGGGAGCCTCCGCATCAGACGGGAAGAGAGGAGCTCGAGCCTTCCACTTGCCCCGCTTCCCCTGTACTAGTGCCCAGCCCTCCTTGGCATCATCTTGGGGCTGGCTAGCAGGGGTTGGGTCGGGGGGCAGGGGCGATGGTTCAGGGACTCGGGGAGGTAACAGTGGGGCAGCACAAGGGAGGGAAGATTCTCCCTGGGACAGGCCCTCTCCTATGCCCAGCAATATCCCCACCGCACCCTCCTCCACAGGCCCCGCCAGATTGCAAGCAGAGGAGGTGGGGCTCTCCCGCTCATCTGGGCATGCTGGGGGAGGTGCCCCATGGGCCCGAGCGGGAGCGGTGGTGGGCCAGGAAGGAGGAGGGGCAGCTCCGGGCACTGGAAGCGCAATGACGGGGCTGGCACGCTGCCGGGGCTTCGGGGTCCCAGATGCCCCTCTTTGCTGGGCCAGGAGGCAGTCCCTCTGGACGTGCCCCATTGCCCGGCAGAGGTAGCACCGGGCCTCCCTCATAGAATAATGCACCCGGTAGGGGACCAAGAATGACCCCTCGAGCACCTCTCTATCATGCGCTGCCGGCGGCAGTTGAAGCTGCACTTGCCAGCAGAACGAGAGAACATGGCAGGCGTTGGGGTCTTTGCAGCCTAGTGGGAGAGGGCTCACAACAGAAATGGGTTTCCCCAGGGTAGAGAGGACGGGTAATAGCGCGGCATTGGGAAGGAAGGGAGGGACAGAGGTCAGGACCAGTCGGAAGCCCAGGTCTTCCAGTGGTTCCAAGGGGACGAACACCCCCCCATCCCCACCGCCAGGGGCTTCTCCGGTGCCTCCTGGGCAGCAGCAGGGGGACAAACACACACCCCCCACGCAGCCTTCCTGGGCGGCGGCCTCTGATACTAAGAACACGACCTTTCCGTACATTTTGGAGGTTGCCACAACGGCCTTGGGCACCACCACCCTCACCAACGCCCGCACACAGGTCTCCACATGGGGCAAGGCAGGCAGTAGGAGAACACCGTGCTTCCTGATCAAGGTGGGGAAGGGGCCCCGGCCGCTATAGATGGTAGCAGAGGCGGTGGGCGGGAGAAATGATGTAGTGACAGGCAGGGGGGGCTACCACCACCAGGGAGTATGTCCTGGGGGCTGGGGGAGGGGCACCTGCAGAGCCGGTGGAGGGAACAGCGGGGAGGGACACCATGGCCGGTGGCGGGGCTGTGGCAGTGGGGGCAGCCCCTGCCATGGAGGGCTTGGTCTTTTTAGCGGGGCCCTCACCCTTCTTTTTACCCTGACTCGTCCCACTGGCTGAGGGGGCTTCCCCAGAGTCGGAGGGGGCAAGGGACGTGGCAGCAGCAGAGGTCACCCCAGTGTCCGCCGGTGCCCCAGCGGTGGCAGTAGCAAGTGGTTCGGCTGCAGCAGTGGAGGTAGAGGCTCATGGGGGTGGGTGATGGGGCAGCAGGCGGGGGAGAGGTAGTGGGGTCTGCCGAAGGGGCCCCACTCACCGTGTTTCCTGCCATAAGAAGCAGGAAGGGAGGGGAAAAAACACCAGAGGGAGAAGGGGAAGGGGAAGCAGGTTGACCACTCCTCCCCACTAGGCTGCAGGCAGGGGAGGAGGGTTCCAAAAGGGGTGGGGGCAATCAAGGGCTAAGGGTCAGTCACCGACACAGGGTGGGAGTCCGGCTCCTCTAGCTGCACTAGGGGAGGGGGGGAATACAACAGCAAAAAAGGGGTTCAAACTAAAATGGGGAGAGGCACAAGCGCATGGGAGGGAGCATGGGCGCACTGAGCAAGGGGCTAACCAGGGCAGGGGGACCACCGGGGCGGGGGGGGGAAACTAGGCTGGAGGTAGGACAGGGAACCCAGGGGCTGGCTTCAGAGGCTGGGGTGGGGAAAACAAACAAAAGCTGCAGAGAGAAAGGGCAGGGCAGGCAAACAAACTGAAGCTAGTAAGGGGGGGCTGGGGCAAAGGGGAGGGGCAGAAGGCTGCAAGGGGCAAATGGGGCAGTTAGCAAGGGGCAAAGCTGTGGGGGGGGGGGGGGGGGGTCAGTCCAAGGGCAGGGCATATGCATCCACGTGCGCTTGCACAAAAGCAGCTGACTGCTGCTTCTGGCCCAAATGGTGGTGAAAGGGCGTGTCAAGCCAGGTGAGCAGCTGAGTCCCAGAGGCAGGAGCTGAAAGCAGATGGTAAGTGACAACTGGGGGTGGTGGAGAGGGCAGTGATGGTGGTGGTGTTGGGGGTAAAGGGGGACACACAGATGGACTGGGGGCAGACTCCACACCACACCCCCTGTGTCCCCACAAACACAGTCAAAACCCCCACAACAAGAGCACCGTTCAAAAGTTACTCAGTCTTAAGGCCCCCTCCACAGTGGTCTGCAGAGTCCCTATGCGCTCCCACAGCAGCAGATGGTTCTCTTCTCCTCCTCTGGGTTCCAGCAGCTCCTCATCAGCAACCACAGCAGCAGCTCCAGGCAGCAGTCTGGTGGCCAGACAGGGAGAAATGACCCCTCACAGGTGGTGGTGGTGGTGTCCGCAGCAGCAACTGCCAGGGCTGGGGTCCCTCCCTCCCTTCCTCTGGGGAGTGGGCCAACAGGCCCCTCCAAGGGGCTGTAGCTGGAGCAGCAGTAACCGGGGGAAGGAAAGGGGGGTCCTGCAGCTAGCCAGGAACCAGGTAGCCGTGGTGGTCTGGCCCAGCCAGGGGAGCAGCTATCTCCCTCTAGCCCAGTTAGATACAGCAGAGTAGCAATTATACTAGGCACTGGCTTAGCAGTTTTCTGTTCCCTGACTGACCAGGGCAGGGGCTGCTCCAGGCTAATGAGAACACCTGACTCCAATTAACCTGCAAAGAGTCAGGTGAGGCCATTAAGTTAATGTGAACACCTGACTCTAATTAAGGCCCTTCCGATACTATAAAAGGGCTCACTCCAGTCAGGCTGAGAGGAGCCAAAGGAGAGGAAGTGTGGTTGAAGGACTGAGTAATAAAGACGTCCTCAAGCTATCAGTAAGGGAGCCCTCAGGTAAGGATGAAAAAGAGAAAAGTAGGAGAGCTGTGGGGATTAGCCCCATGCTCCCTTCCATGTGCTTGTGCCTCTCCCCATTTTAGTTTGAACCCTTTTTTGCTGCCACCCACCCCCAATGCTGTTGTATTCCACCCTCCTCTAGTGCAACAAAAACTATGAGGGGGCTGGAACACATGAGTTATGAGGAGAGGCTGAGGGAACTGGGGATGGTTAGTCTACGGAAGAGAAGAATGAGGGGGGATTTGATAGCTGCTTTCAACTACCTGAAAGGGGGTTCCAAAGAGGATGGCTCTAGACTGTTAGCAGATGACAGAACAAGGAGTAATGGTCTCAAGTTGCAGTGGGGGAGATTTAGGTTGGATATTAGGAAAAACCTTTTCAGTAGGAGGGTGGTGAAGCCCTGGAATGGGTTACCTAGGGAGCTGATGGACTCTCCTTCCTTAGAGGTTTTTAAGATCGGGCTTGACAAAGCCCTGGCTGGGATGATTTAGTTGGTCCTGCTTTGAGCAGGGGGCTGGACTAGATGACCTCCTGAGGTCCCTTCTAACCTTGATTTTATGACTGTACTAGTGTGTTTCCCTTGCATACCTTATAAGCTGCTGAGCATTACTTATTTATTGCATCATCATTATTCTGTGCCCCAGTTTATCAATTGACTTTGACCATCTGCCCTAAGAAGGGCTTTCCTAACATTGAGCTGGAAAAAAGACTGAAGTCTGCCTCTTCATCTATTGCCTTTTTCCTGTATCCATTGCAATAGCAGCTGCATGTGGCACCTCAGCTCCATTCACAAGAACAGGCAGGAAATTTCCTTCAACTGTTAACCAAAAGAAGCTCTTTTGTAACGACTAATTCAACATTCTACCTTTCAGATTCAGCAGATACTTTTATAATACCTTTGAATTTCTTGGGTTTCTACTCATCTCACTCAGAACACAAGTTATGCACAAATTTTTTATTGACACGCACACTTCTTTTTGGGAAAGATCAACACCGCTTTCATGATAGAGGACAATGTGTATTTACCTTAGACCCATGGAGAAACAGCTAGTGTTTGAACTACTTTTAATTATGAATTTTTATTTCCAGTGTTGCCAATTCATGAATTTATTATGGCAATTTTGGCCCAGAGGCAGGCAGTGTGGGGTTTACACGAATAGCTCTACACAATTTCAGACTCGCCAAAGTGAAAAAACCCTCTTAAGGCTGCTTTCTCCACTTTTTTGCCTATTCTATATAAGTTCTTATTTTGCCCACTTCACTGTGGTATCTGACCTTCTTCCAGTACTACATTAAGCAACATAAGCCATCTATGACAGATGTTAGTCCTCAATCCTCCTCCTCCCAGGGAAGAATTACTTACACTGTGCAGTGGTGGTTTGGGGTCCCCACCCCACACGGGGAGCTATTCATATAAACACATGCTGTTATGTTTTTGTTAGAGAAGCCAAGTCATAGAAACATGCCTGCAGCTTGGAGCCGAAGGCAGTGAGGCATATGATGGCTCTTAGCTCCTGTGGAAGTTTCTTCTTGAAGAAGTATAGCCAATCACAGCTATTACAGGAAACAAGCAGAGCTCTCCACTACCCCTCAAGGACTGACAACAGTTTTTGGGTGGGGAGGAGGTGAGAGAAAACTGAGCACCCAGTACTATCTGCAGAAGGTGGGAGGGGAGAGGATGAAGCAGAAAGAGCCAAGCAGCTCAGGTTAGCTCTGTACTCCCTTTCTTCATGTGGAAAAATGGGTCTGCGCCTCTCTGTTCCCATCGTCTCTCCATGCAACACCAGGATTGATAAGGGTGAGAAGAGGACTACTTGTCACATTTAAACAAAACGTATGGATACTCAAGGATGGAAACTGACTCCTAATTTAGTCCTGGCAACCAGGAGACCAAAGCGAACCAGGCTCACCTTCTCCTAGAATCTATTGCTATGTTTTTCTTCCCTTAATATACCATCACTTTTCTTTTCACTCAAAGACATGAAGCAAAATTCCATTTTGCAGAGGCTCAGATCTTGCTGTATCAGGAGACAATGTAAGCGAAGATAATGTGATTATTCAGTTCAGGATATGAATGTCACTTCAACAGTATGAGGCCATTTATTCCAATTATAAGACTGACCAAAGGAGTAACTCCTACAATAGAATACTTCACTTAATTCTCATCCCTTACAGAAACCAGTCAAGAAATTTTTCAGTCCAGTCATTTTGGGGATAAAAAATTATGCATATATGCAGCATACATGAATAATTTGCCTATAACGCCTTTCATCATATTTCAAAGTGGTTAAGTATCCCCATTTTACAGAAAGGGAAAATAAGAGGCCAGATACCTTATTTTATCACACAGTGAATCTGATTTTAAGATCAGAAGGGATTGCTATGCAGGGTGGATAAAAATCAGTGATTTTTTTTTTTAAAATCTTTATTTAAAATCAGGTTTTTTAATCTTTTTGAGGACAAAACCAATCTAAAGATAGTTTTTATTAAGACACATTATAGCTCAAAGATCTCTCATCATGGAATAGGGATTATAAATTCTAATTCTATAGTATGAGACAATATATTCATGTAATGTTTAAGAAAAGTTTTGTAAATGAGTTTCAATAGTTCATGGATTAGGGACCCAATCTTATGGGGTTTCAGGGGCTTCTGTATAGATTATTTAGGTTAATCTTTCCATCTACCCAGTGGGACTCAGTCTAGAAGATACAATCAGAGATGCTTAGTTTGTAGTTCTCAAACCGTGGACTTGTGTTCCAGAGGTAACATGCTTGTTAACAGCAAAATTGTTTATAAATATAGAGGTGAGAAATAACAGACCAACTTTATTGTCCCTCTGCAAATTTGTGTACACAGAGTCTATCCTTTACTTCTCTAAAAGTGCAAAGTTTCAAAAAGTTCAATGACTAGAAGATTGTTGGGGGCAGAATAGATCTGGACAAGGAGAAGAAGCCTGGCGATAAATGTGAGAAGCGAGGGACATGTGCTTGTTAAATTATGTGTTTACTACTGAAGGAAAAAAATCCAGAATACATAATGGTATTGTTTTAGTTAACTAAAACAATACCATTTAAATGTCTGTCTGGTGATGTTCTCCAAATACAGCATGGAAAGAAAATCCTCCAAATATTAATGATTAACCTGTTGATCTGGAGATCTTTCACCTCCCTAGGACTTCATAAATAGCTGCTTCAATTACCTTTGGTCAATGAAATAACCAAACAATCATTTTTCTGATATAGCTTTAAAACTGAAAAGTTTTCAAAATAAATCGCTGTTTGAAAATGTATAGTGTACCTTCTGAAAATGAAACCTACATCTGAGTTGTGAAGAATATGTATTAAGGTTATAACAACCAACAAGAATGCACTTTTATGTAGAAAACTCATGATTAAATCGAGTCTTCCTGACTAGTGACTTAAATCAATTTGAATCAAATCCACCCTGTCACTAGGCTCATTTAGCCTGACCTCTTGCTTTGCACAGCCTATTGAATCTTACCTGTAACTTCTGCATCAAGCTCCTGATTTCTTTTCCAACTATTGCACATTTTTGAGAGATCCTGTCTTGATTTAAATACTGCAAGCGATGAAGAATCTACCACACCTCTAGGTATATTTGTTTCAAATGTGTACCTTTATTTTTTGTTCTGAGTTTATCAACTCTCAGCTTCATAGATTCCACTGTGAGAAGGGATCACTGTGATCATTTACTCTGATCTCCTATATAGTACAAGGGCACAGAACTTCCCCAAAATAAATCCTGTTACAACTACAGCATCTCTCTTGAAAAGCATCCAATTTTGATTTAAAAATTCCTGGTGAAAGAACCTATCACAGCCTTTGTTAAATTGTTCCACTGATTGATTACCCTCACCATTAAAAGGTTAAACTTTTATTTCCATTAAAAGTTTACCTTATTTCCACTCTGAAAGTCTAACTTGAACTTCCAACCATGGATCTTATCATACCTTTGCCTGTTACAGAAGACCCTACCATCAATTACTCATTATGCCTATTTCTCTGTTAGACTAAAGAACCATCTACTTTCAGAAATCTCTTCCCCACAGAGGTATGCAGACACCATGATCAAGTTATCTCTTAACATTCTCTTGGATGAACTGAACAGATTGAGCTTCTTAAGTCTCACTGTATGGCATGTTCTCCAGACCTCATTCTTCTGTATTTGTTCTGAACCCATTCAAATTTTTCTACATTCTTTTTGATGTATGGACACCAGAACCAGATATAGTAACAATCTTATATAGAAAGGTAATACCACCACCCTAACCCTAGTTAATATTCCCTTGCTTATACAGCCAAGGATTGTATTAACCCTCTTAGCTACTGCATCGCACTGGAGCTCATTTTCAATTGGCTATCTACTGTGACTCCTCAATCCTTTCCAGTGCCAGTGCATTCTAGGATACTCCCTGTGACCTACATTCTTCGTTCCCTCATGGGTTTTTTATTAGAGCCAAATACAAGATCATACATGTTGCTCAAATCAGCCCACCTTACCAAGTGATCTAGATTGCCTGTACAAGTAACTTGCCCCCATCATTATTTACTTCTCTAACAATCTGTATCATCTGCAAACTTTTCCAACACTGATTTTATATTTTTTCCAGATCATTGATAAAGATATTGAACAGCATTGGGCCAAGACAGATTGCCACAGGATCCCATTAGAAATACTTCCATCAGATGACAATTCACCATTCACAATTATTACTTGTGCTGTATCAGATAACCTGTTTCTAATCCATTCAATATGGACTTCACTGATTTTTGTAGAGCACTTTTTTTAATGCCATACAGGAATACGTATATTATGTCAGTTACATTTAACAACCAACCTTGTGATCTGATCAAAAAGCTACATCAAGTTTGATGTCTATTAATGATCCATTAAACCATGCTGAATGGCATTAATTATGCTTCCATTCTTTAATTTTTCCACTGATTCACATATTAGCCTTCCCATTACTTTATGTAGAACTGATGTCAGCTAAGACCTATAGTTACCCAGGTCATTACATTTACTCTTTTTAAATACTGGGAAAATTAACTTTTTCCCTCCTACTCTTCTGGAATTTCCTCAGTGTTTCAAGATGTTTAAAATAAACAATAGTTGACAAAGCTTCTCTGCAAAGGGTTTTTTTAAAAATACTCTTGTGTACAAATTACTCAAGGCTGAAATTATTTTTAAAAAAGGGCTACACATGGCCTTACTCCACTTCTTATAGAAAAAGGTTTCAGGAGATACAGAATGAGGAGATGATTTATACAAAAGTGGTGACTCATCTGGGGGATTACCTCCTCAAAAGGGCCAAAAGTCAGGATAATTACCTTAGACAGGCTCTATGAAATGGTTTGGTTGGCAAAGTTTTACAATTTGTGTTTACATGACCTTAAAACAAGATTAATGGATAAGCTGCCAGGAGACCATTGGAGGCTGATGAATATGTGGCTAGCAAGTTTGATTCTGAGAAGCATAAAGGAGGCACCTATGTGCGCCCTTCCCCCCACCCCGATATGAAAGAGTGGTAAAACCATTCTGGGGTGAGCAACCTATCATCAGGAAAGACCACCTCAGAGGGACCCTAGGAACAGTGGGACGAAGTGGTGTCACATCTACCAGACCAGGCCATAGCACTATAACATCATCATTATTGGATGGACTGGGCATCCAATAATGAAGTGTGGGATGTCCCTCCAGAACCATGCACAAGTTTATAGAGTTAACTGTGTTTCCGCTTGTCAAGGTTCCTTCCCCACTCTGAACTCTAGGGTACAGATGTGGGGACCTGCATGAAAAAACCCCTAAGCTTATTTTCACCAGCTTAGGTTAAAACTTCCTCAAGGTACAAACTATTTTACCTTTTGCCCTTGGACTTTACTGCTGCCACCACTAAGCATCTAACAAATATACAATTGGGAAAGAGCCCGCTTGGAAACGTCTTTCCTCCCAAACCCTACACCCCCTTTCCTGGGGAAGGCTTGAAAAAAATCCTCACCAATTTGCATAGGTGAACACAGACCCAAACCCTTGGATCTTAAGAACAGTGAAAAAGCAATCAGGTTCTTAAAAGAAGAATTTTAATAGAAGTAAAAGAATCACCTCTGTAAAATCAGGATGCTAAATACCTTACAGGGTAATCAGATTCAAAACACAGAGAATCCCTCTAGGCAAAACCTTAAGTTACAAAAAGACACAAACAGGAATATACATTCCATTCAGCACAGCTTTTTATCAGCCATTTAAACAAAACAGATTCTAACACACATCTAGCTAGATTACTTACTAAGTTCTAAGACTCCATTCCTTTTCTGTTCCCGGCAAAAGCATCACACAGACAGAGCACCTTTGTTTCTCCCCCGTCCAGCTTTGAAAGTACCTTGTCTCCTCATTGGTCATTTTGGTCAGGTGCCAGCGAGGTTATCCTAGCTTCTTAACCCTTTCAGGTGAAAGGGTTTTTCCTCTGGCCAGGAGGGATTTAAAGGTGTTTACCTTCCCTTTATATTTGACACCTCCCTCTACATGCTGAGAGAGTTACACAGCCATTTTTCCTGAGGCACATGTTGTACAGGCTTTGCAGAGTTCACTCAGCCACCTATACACACAGAAACAGTAGATCCCCAAAATGGAGGCAGAAGGTGGAAGTTAAAGGGTAGATATTCCAGGAAGCACTATTCTCCGCAGGGTAAGATATAAGCCTCTGACACAAACTATCAAAATCAGAATAAAAGAATGAGGGACTCAGGCTACACCAATTTTTCCTGAATATTCTAATGAGAGGTGAGGGGCAGGAGAAGAGACCACAACCCACACACATAAGGACGTTTAGTTACTGATTAGCGCAGCCCTTACTTGTTTTGTACCTACATGGAGAAGATCAGGCATAACTAGATATCTAGACCTGAGGAAGAGCTCTGTGTAAGCTCAGAAGCTTGTCTCTTTCACAACAGAAGTTGATTCAATAAAAGGTATTGCCTCACCCCACCTTGTCTCCCTAGAGATAACTAGGTTATGCATTCAGTTTCCACTAGAAAGTCTTCGATTGCTGATTTCTGTAAAGCACAGGACCAAAGGCATCTTTCTTTTCTAAACTGTTGCCATTCTTATTCAAAACCTACAGATGAAAGGTCAGGCAGCAGCAAAGATTTACTGATTATCTGAGTCAGCTAATAGGTCTCTCTACAGAGTGATGTGGACTACACCAGCCTCAGGAGAATGAGAGTCCTGCTTATGCCAACATCCATTCCTATAAACTCCATAGCAAAGGTTCCCAGGATTGCTCAATACCTGTGTCCTCCATATAAGGGTATACAGCAGAAAGAAAGCCAAACTGATACAGGGAAACTGGCCCTTTCTTGGAAAATGAAAAATATGTTTTAGAAAACAAGAAGTTCACAAATTGCACAGCAGTGCTCAAATTAATATTCACTCAGGTCTTTGACAATTTCAGCTCTGTATTTTGTGTTTTTGGTTTGGTTTTGTTTTTTGCCTCTGTGCAGCCTATCTACAAACTTTAATAATAAAGCTCAGCACAGCTGAATAAAATGGCAGCTTATTCCCCAAGCCATCAAAAGTGCAAAACTTGGCAAAGGCAGTAACTAGTCAGCACAACTGAATACAACAAATTGGGTATTACAGGTAAAAACTACTGAAAGTTAAGAGTGGCAGCTATGATGCAGACCTCTTTCCCCTCATTGCAGCGCACATTCCCTCCAAAACCTATAAGGGACCTCCCTCTGAGAGAAACTTTCAGATGAAAGAAGGCTAAAACAGACAATGTTTAGAATACCTCTGATATAAACGAACATTTTAATTTTAATTGTGTACACACACTTCAGTAAAAGAGATGAATTATAGATATTTGCTGAAAATCTGGAAAATACCAGGATTCTAAGGGAATGTCTACACTGCAATTGGAGGTGCAACTGCAGCATGTGTAGACACAGATTAAAGCTAGCTTTAATCTATTTAGTTCATGTATCAATAGCAGTGAAGCCACCACAGCATAGGCCTCAGTCTGGGCTATATAAAGATCCTGCATATATAATCACATTCTTTCTTCACCCCGAAATCCATGCTTTGGTACCTTCACTGTTGTTTATTCCCATACTAGCTTTAATCTAGCTAGCTTGGAATGCAGTCAAACCTCCCATAACTGTGCAGACATATCTTAAAAGTTAAGATTCTTACCAGTTAAAATGAATGTTCTTAACACCATATTTGCTTGGTAACAAATGCACTAATTGATGTGGTCAAGCAATTTCAGTTATGACCCTGGGATCTGACATCATAACTTCGCAACAGTAAACAAACTGAATTTTCCATAAAAAAACATCTAGACAGAATTCCCAACCAGTTCTACTTATCCAATCAAGGAGCTGTCTGGATTAAACAGACATCCTTTCCACTGTATTAAACACAGAAGGGAACCGTATAAAGAGCTGTAATATTTTAGTACCTCACCCAAGATAGTCAGTGTCAATGGGGAAAAAGTGGAGTAGTCAACATCATACATGGGAGTTAAACAAAGCATCCTCCTTTTCCCTTACCGATGCAGCCAGCTGCATCATTACTCCAGTCAGGCGATGCAGGAACACTTACTGGTCCCCCAGCTCTAACCAGATACCAAGAAAATGCTCTTTAAGGCTTGATTCTGCTTCCTTTACTCACGCTGAGCAGCATCAGCGATTTCAGCAGAACTGATTGCAAAGTTAGGTTCTACTAAATGTAAAAAGGGTGGCAGAACTGCATTTGTATTTGAGTCAGAGACATGAAGAATGTAGGACTCAGTCTGATTAAAACAAGTAAATGATCTGGCATACAGTGGTAATGCTGTGCTACTGTAATGTTAGGAGTCATATGATTTGGAGCACAACTTTCAGGATACATGGCAGGGCCCATGTGTTTTGCCTGACATTTGAGAAGAGTTAAGGGAGACTAGAGTATTCCCTTGTGTGTTGGAGTTATTTGCATTCACAGCTTCTGTTTCTTCAAGGGGTGAGTTGACTGAAATTTTGTATTTTGTTTTATAGTTTTAAATAATTGGCAGGGCACTAAGTTTGGTATGGACACTTTTTATAGCTCAAACTAAGAGGGGAAAAAAAGTTATCCTAAAAAGCCTTCTCCAGACATATGAGCCACTGAAAACTCCTATGTCAAGTTGCTCAAAAGATCAAGTAGATATGAGTGGTACATAGTGTAACATCATAAGAAAACACATCACTGTTATGTACGACATCCAGTAAGGAAAGGACAATAGCTGTAACAATATTGAATTGAATTAAACACAACAGTAAATTTGTTTAAATGTTTTAAGAGATTATAATTTTAAGCCTTGACATATCAAATTAAACCTAAATCCAATACAAAACAGGTTTATTTTTAAAAGAAATGTTGTTAGAATTTAAGTAACAAAATGAAGTCCAATTTAAATCATTTTTAATTTTTTCAAAAATTTTTTATCCACCTTGTTGACTGCCACTAGTAACAGGAAATTGCCACCCGTCATTTGCACTTGATGACAAAAAAACAAGACAACTTTTCATACCATTTACAGCTGTGTTCCCCATATAATTTGACTTGACTTGTTCTAAAACACACATAGCAACACATAACATTATGAAAATATCAGGCAACTTTCAGCATAGAAGAGGAGACAAAATACTGTTACTTCTTTAAAAGTGAATTAAAAAAAATAAAATTACAGATCCATTAAGTTCTAATTAAAAGAAATGAGAGCCTCCTGCAGAAAAAAGGGATGTGCAATAAGACAGCATTTAAGTACACACTCTAGATTGGAAAATTATATAGGGAAGTTCAGAAATAAATAAGTAAAAGAAAGAAGTTTACCTTTGTGGTATAATGCAATCTGGTATTTTTCACATATGTTATAACTTTAAGCAGAAGCTAGTACACAGACCTAAGTTACTGATTCCATATTGCATTCTCTTAAGACTACATTTCTCTCAGACATGAAATGTACTGAACTTGAGTTAAAGGCTAAAGGGCACAGAATAGTGAAATATTGAATGGTACATACCAATATAGAATTGGAATTTTACCTCTATATTGAACTTTCTTGTCCTCTTGAAAGCAGTTACCACTAAATACTCATCTCTGAGGGCACTTTTTATGCTCTCACTCAGCATTTAAAATTCTGAAAAAGCCACTAGCCTACTTATAACTGAACTTGTGCTCCTAATCATATGACTCCTAATGTTAGTAGAACTGTAGTGCCATTATAGTTAAGGAGAAGTTACACTTTGAAAATTTTCAGAAGTGCTAAAGTTACTTAGGAGCCAAAGGCCCACTTTCAGAACTGACTTCGGCATTTGGGATTGTAAATCTCACTGAAAGTCAACAGAACTTGGTCTTGTTTACATACACAAATTGTACTACTTTAACTATATTAGTTTAGTTAAGAGCACAACTCAATTAGCATAGATAATCATCTCAGCGTAAGAGTGGTTATACCTATATACTGAATTCCTGTACAGCCGGGGTTCCCAAACTTGGTTCGTGGCTTGTTCAGGGTAAGCCCCTGGTGAGCTGAGAGACACTTTGTTTACCTGAGCATCCACAGGTAGGGCCGCTCACAGCTCCCAGTGGCCGTGGTTCGCTGTTCCCAGCCAATGGGAGCTACGGCGCTTACCCTGAACAGGCTGCAAACCAAATTTGGGAACCCCTGCTGTACAGGAAGAGGAATTAGCCATACTGGTATAAGACACCTATACCATTATAACTGCATTCACATGAGTGATAATACCAACACAAAAATATGTTTACACCAATCGATAGGCCCCTTTGGAAATTCTACCTTCTCTTACCTATCTGATATGGGAGTCAGTAGCTTCGCAGGGTCAAAATAAATGTGGTTAAAACTCAGCACACACATTCTCATCTTGGAAATTTGTAAACAAGAAAGTTTCCACCTACTTGGCTATTTAAATCCAGTGAGGGGGCAGGGGAGAGAAGATTCCCTCACAACCCCACAAAACTAACTTAAAAAATTAAGTTCCTTTGAATCCTTCATAAATAAATATGCATGAAATCTCACTAATCAAATGTGTTTAGGTTTTATGCTCTTTAACAGTAGGATATGGGTAAAATCCACAAAGCAACAGTTCCTCTGGCTAAGTCAGATTAGAGATACACACACACACAAGGCATAATCCCTACGGCTTGAAATGAATCTTAAAGGGTGTACTACCAAGTGGGGAAAAAACCCTTGTAAGTTTAATATACTGTGTAAGACCCATCTAGAAACTCGAAACCCTCTGCATCAGCTAGCTTGAAATCTTTATTCAGTGTCAGCTTTAAGAAACAAAGTTGGTGAGATATGTTTTAATTGATCAATTTCTGTTTAAGAAATGGCATATAAACCAACAGCACTTATCCTTTTTACTTCCTTAGTTTCACAAGTACCATTAATGACAGTGAAAAATCTGAGAATAAGGTTAATTGGTTAATTTGTACTCCCTCTTGGCAGCTGGATGCCTATGCAGCAATGAAATTAACAGTGGCTATTTAGAAACTATATATATTTTGATAGTGAAATGTAACATTTAAGTAATTGAATTCCTACCGGATAATTATACAATGTAACATGCCTTTTTAAAATTATATTAATGAACAACCACCCCACCCGCAAATCCTGATGTAAAAAGTAACGGCTAAATTCATTTAAACGGAAGTAAACTGCTAGAGACACATTTGTAATGATAAATGTTTAGTGATTTTGAAAGCAACAATAGGGGATTCAGCCAGCTTTCCAAAAAATAAAAATTTGAAACTAAACCCAGACCTTTGACCTTTAGTGTTAGAGGTATGAATTCAGAAATTGTAAACATGCTTGACTTGTGACTGAGGCAACTTCCTGTTCAAGAGGCATTTTACTTTCCCCACCATAAGGCTGAATCAGGTAGATGGCAAGTATTGTCTTCAGACATCTTGTGGATACGTAGGGGACCCCTAAAAATGGAAAGGGAGAATGTGGCAGGAGGCCTGGGATGACCATCTTTTAAAGAGCAGAACTTCAGGGGTTGCTATCCAAGAGGTAAAATGGATATTTTAAAGGGACAGAATGAGAGCAGCCCAGAGAGATCATGGAATGGAATGTTGTTAGAAATGATCAATTAAAAGGCTTTTGTGAGACTACTTTCCTGAAGGCAATTCTTTAAACATATGCACAAAGAATTAGTTTGTCAAGTTCTTGGTCTCTTGGTATTAACACAACAATTGAAAAATTTAACTTACCCACATGCCTGTAGAACACACATGTTCGTTTTTTTGGTAAGAGAAAAAATACTGAGATTGGTTTTTAATTGCCATCAATCATGGGGGGAAAAAATTCTCCATGTATTGGCAAGTTTCCATAACAATTTTGCAAAGTTATTGTTTCACATAATATCCAGAATTTGCTATGTCTGAGGACAAAGAAAAGTGTACATCAAACTACTCCCCATTATGGAAGACAACTCAACTGAAAAGTCTGTGGAGAAAAATTATTAAATACTCATTTCAATTTGATTTTCTGATGGTAAAAATTCAGTACATTTACTCATTCTTAGTTTATATCCAAAATGGTAAGAGGCTTTCTGCAAAGCAAGCAGCAGAAGCAATAAACTTAAGACAGAGGGGAAAAAAAAAAAAATCAAAGGGAGACTTCTAGAAAGAAAACCTAGATTTGTTAGTTCATTTTCACTCACTGGTTCTGTAAAGTTAGTGGGAAACAAAAGGAAGTCATTTGACATTTACAAAAGCGACAGCTGATAAAAGAGAACCTCAGAAGTGTTATAGTAAAAATAAAGAGTGCTAAGAGAAGATCTGTCTTTTATTGAATGAATAAAGTTAATGTCGAGACCAACAGAAAAATCCACTGAGAGAATAAAGATTTTTGAGAGGAACTTACAGGAAAAGAACCTGGGTATGATAGGATCCTTTAAGGAGAATGGGTATTTGAAATACAAGTTTTAACTGGTGGTATGTCAAGACATTTGGACACCGCAATCACCATATGATTAGTACTTTTACATACTATTAAGGTGGCTGAAACTGTCCAAAACTAAGACAGAGAAGTGACTTTAAATTATGCAATTTTGACAGCTACTGTAGCATATCAGGGTTTTTTTAGATTAACAACTAAAGGACAATTAAGTTTTAGACATTACCCATTCAACCTGTTGTTTTCAAAGAAATAACATTTTACAGATGTTGCATATACAAAATGAATTTCCTGACTTGTGACTAAGGTGTCAACCATAAAAATGGATTAAAGTAGTATTCATTTCTTCAAGTATTTCTTCCACAGAAAAGTAAGTTTTCAAATAAGCATAGGTTTGCATTTTATTACACATCCACCTGAAATTTGGAAGTCCACACACGTTAAACAGCTTTCCAGAAATTTTAAATTATTAAGCAATTTTTTCAAATATGGCGCTGCTGTGAACAAGAAGCCAAAGTCAGCCAATCGGACTGAGGTACATTATTTAAATGTGCTATACTTTGTTGGATAATTTAAATGAGGCTTAAAATGGTCTCTACTGCATGGCCTAGGTGCAGTGCTCAGCCCCAAGCAAGAGGGAGCCGAGCGTGTGGTCACACATATGAGCCGAGAAGGTCAGAAAGAAATGACAAACTACAGTGCTTTTAAACTTGAAGTGGGCTATCACTGAAAAATTTAAGGATTATTTAGTGTACTCTAAATTCACAGTAATCTCAGACCACAATCCGCTCCAATACCTGGCAACAGCTAACTTAGGTGCAATTTAACACCGCTGGGTGGCCTAACTCACTGAGTTCACTCTTGAAGTACAGTATAAACCTGGAATGTAGAACATCAATACTGACACTCTGTCTAGATTGCCTCTGGAGGAGGAATCGGAAGAAGGCGAGGATCTGGAGAAAGACTTCTGAGTCATTCCTGCAGATGTTGTGCAGACGTGTTTGTGGCTAGAGAATCCAAAGCCCGAGGATGAAGTGACGGTAAAGGACGCAGTACAAAACCTGGTAAAAGGGGAGAGCGCAATAATCTCAGGGTACTCGTAGGAGGAGATTCAAACTCTGCAATGAGAAGGTGACATTGGACCTGTCTTAGTGGCAGTCATGAGCCGAACAAGGCCAGACTGGAGATTTGGGGCCAGATACCCCCAGTCTAAGAAGCTAGCCAGACGGTGGGAATGACTTATGTTACCCAGAACAACACTCCATGGTGTAATCTATCATCCCCAAGATGGTGAAGAAGTGTGGCAGTTAGTGGTGCCTGTGTCACTACGCCATCAAGTTTATGAAGCCAGGCATTATCATGGGGGGCATTTTGGAGACAGGAGCACTCGAGGTGATGAGGAGAAATTATTACTGGCCCACAATCGGTAGCGACGTGCAATCATGGATCAGTCAGTGCAAACTGTGCGCCCTAGCCAAGGATGTGTTTCCTCCCAACTGGGCCGCTTTGCCTATACTAATGTGACTGCCCCAATGGAGGTCCTAGAGATGGATTACACACGGCTAGAAAGATCTTCAGAGGGGTATGAGAACATACTCATTATCACAGACGTGTTCATGATTCATTGTTGCAGTTCCAACTAGAAACCAGACAGCGAGGACAACGGCTGTAGCCCTCATAAAACACTGGTTTGTGTGCTAGGGTTGTCCAGCACGGTTACACTCAGATCAGGGGAGGATTTTGAATCAGAGGTGATATCTAAATTGTGTAAACTGTATGGCATAGCCAAACACCTAACACCCTCCTATCACCTGCAAGGAAACACTCAGTACAAGAGATTTAACCGGACAATGCATTACATGCTAAGAACACTCCCACCTGAAAAGAAGCGAGCCTGCCAGGAACATCTCCCCGAGCTGGTGTTGGCCTACAACAGCCATGTCTGTTCGTTTACAGGTTACGTTCCTTTTTCATCTCATGTTTAGGAGGGATCCCAGGGTGCCATTGAATATTCTGGAGAGAGGGCCCTGAGGAGGATGAGGTGACCAATTTGGATGACTGGGTCAAAGGTCACCATGACAGGCTGAAGACAGTCTGTGAAGTTGCTCTCACTACGACTGAAGACACAGCCCAAACTAGGAAAAGGACTTATGATCACAAGTCCAGTGAGGCCCTCATCAGGCCTGGTGACCGTGTACTGGTTCGTAACCACAGACACCGAGGGCGTAATAAAATACAGGACAAGTGGGAGTCAAATCCCCACATTATAGTTGCTCACTACAATCCTGAGCTACCAGTTTACACCATCTGGCCTGAACGAGGAGGTCCTGAGAGAGTAGTACATAGGGACCAGTTTAAACATTGCACTCTTAGTCCAGTCATGGACCATAGAAGATGTAGATCAGTATACCCTGAGGAGACTGAAACCAATTGGGGGATGGTTCTAGTCCCATAAACCGAATACAGAAGGGAACAGAGTGGGGCAAACCCTAACAAGAATAACCAGATCCCTCAAACTGACCCAGTATTACCTGACGACAGAGAAATAGAAAATGTGGGTAACAAACCACCCATCTTAAGAAGGTCCCAGAGGACTCATAAGGGTGTACTTCCTGTTAGAGATGATTATTGGTTCTAGTATCTATGTAGTGTTTTAATGAATATGGTCATGTATAGTATGAAGTGGATGTGGAATGTTAAATATTCTTTTGATAATTGTTAATGAATTTTTGATATGACATGATGCGGATATGTTATTACTATGGGGCCAGGATGTATTGGTGTGAATATTGTGGCTCTGGCAGAATTTTAGCAAGTGTGAATGTAAGGGGACTGTTGCCCCCTTACTAACATTCAGTGGGGGTGTTTTGGTTGGCTAGCTCCCAGTACTAAAAGAGAAAGGGTCAATGGGAAATCAGGACCCTGAGACTGACAGTCCCCAGGGGCAATGGGGAGAGGCCAACGCTCTAGGTCAGCCTGATTGACAGGGCAGGCAGGCTAATCAGGGAGTCAGTATGGGTCCTGTCCTCCGTGTGAGCCGGAATTGCCTGAGGCAGAGCTAAGGAGAAATTAGGGGCCAAAGCAGAGCTGGGCCAGCCAGAGGTGCCAGAAAAGCAGCCCAGGAAGCAGGTCAGAGTTGGGAGCGGAGCTGCAGCCACAGAGCCAGGTGTGCTGAGCAACTGGGGCCAGCCAAAGGGGGACCCTGGGCAAAGGGCCCAGCACAGAAAGACACCCCCAGCCAAGAGTCCTTGCAGGCCAGACTGGGAAGGGAATCTTAACCTGATGGGGGCTGACACTGGGAAGAATGGTCCCACCACCCAAAGCCCAGAGGTGTGTGGCCACCATCACTGCAAGTGTCCAACCCACAGCATCCCTGTAGTACACCCAGGGCTGGAGACCTACAAGGAACAGACTGAACTGCCCTGATATTCCAGAGACACTGTTTGTAATGTTCCCTGCCACAGAGCGGGGTGATGTGTTTTCCTTATTTTTTTTAAATTAATTGTTGATTAAACAACTTGTATTTGTTTTAAATTGTATGTAATGATCAGGGAGTCAGGGAAGTGCCCAGTGCAGAGAGAGTACCCTGCAGTGGGGACACCCTAGCCCCTGTCCTAGGTGACCACAGCAGGGTTGGGGGGGGGGGGGGGGGGTTGAGCCCTCCAGGAATCCTGGGCCCAGCCTTGTCAGGGTTACAAGGACCCTGCCAGACAGGAGAGTGGAAGGGAAGTCCTCTGGGAAAAGGAAGTGGGAGCGAGGACTCAGATCCTTTCCTGGCTTCTGCACTACCCTGGTGAAGTGGGCTAGCGAAAGTTCCCCACAATAGCAGAACCATTCCCCTGCTTACATTTACACAACCCCCATTTTAAAATATAAATCTCAAACTACAACAGATTATTCTTACTACATTTTTAAAAAACTATTTTAGAAATTATATCAAGACATATCAGGTAGACAGTAATGCATAACTAACATTGAAGCATGAACCCATTTATATTTCACATTTTTATTCATTTTTGCCATACTTGCTAGTTTTCTTTTATTTAAAAAAAGATTACTCTTGTAGTAGTGTTAATGCCATTTATGACATTAGACCACAGAAATGCACTTCAACAAATTCAGCATTACGACTTTACTACAGGATCAAACCAAAGGGGAACTACAAAGAAATTTCCACATAACTCTTGGAAAGGGAACTTTTTCCACCAATTGATTTATTTCAGTCTTGTGACAAAGCTCAATTAGTCACAACAGAATGTATAACACAACTAACCAGCAGTTATATTTTACAAGTCACTTAGAGTTCAAGATTTATTTACTGTAAATTAAGTTTGATTTACTAAGGAGTGGTCTACACTAAAAAGTAAGATCAAACCAGCTATATCGCTCCAGGGTATGAAAAATCCACATTGCTGGGCAACACCACCACTAGAATTAAAGGCAACAATGCTTTTCCCACTAGCATATTCCCACCTTCCTCTCAAATCTTCTACACAAAAGTAGAACACTTCAGTAGTTTGTGATCAAGCCAAAGACATTATTTATGCCACTAATCTTTCCTTGTCAGCACTACTATGCATCTTGTCCAATCTAGAATGTCAGACCAAATTAAAAATGTCATCTTTCATAAAAAACTGAGACCAAGTATTAATGTTTGACACAGAAAATTCTCAATCTACATTTTGCTTGTACATAAATTTGATACATTTATAAAAAAATCTCAAAGGATTTGTCAGCATATTCTCCTTATACATGGGTTTCATAGCTTAGTTCATGAAGTTAAGATGTTACATAATTTAAAATACAGTACAAATCTTTTCAGTGATTTACATAATTAATATGTATTCAGGAAAGTAACATAATTGAAGTCAAATGAATGTGTAACAAACAAAAGGTTTGCAATCAAGAACATTAAATCTACTACAAAAGGTTGGCTTGCAATGCATGTGTACAACCATAGAGTGTGGCAAGGAAGTTTAACTTCAAAATAGACAGATTCTATACAAAAGTTTACATGAGTTCAGGCTGAATCACATAATTGAGCAGTCACTGTCCACATGGGTTAAGCCCAACATTTAGGTTCCAATTTAACAAATCCCAAAAGTAAAATAGTTCCAGTGATTTTTTTTTAAACTAATTTTGTTTAAAGTTAAGGGTTCCCTCGGAGGGCCATGAACTAACACGCTATTACCATTTTGTGAGTGCGTGAAAATCAGAAAATGAAACTGATCAGTCTAGTTTCGTTGTCCATATAAATAAACTACATAAACAATTAAAAGCTAGATTGCTAAAATATAGTTTAAAAATCTCTCACATTGAGACACAAGGGGATTTATATATATTATACTGTAAGTATACTTTAATTATCTTCCTAAAGGTTTTGCTCTTTTGTACACTCCAGAGCAGAGACTTAATTCCATGTAACAACAATTAAGAAGTTTTTCATTAACAGGGTATTAGACTGGAAGCTTAAAAAAAAAACTCCCTACCTTAATAAAAACGACAGAAGGAAGTATACAATCCACTGGATTTGACACTAGTTTAAATGTGGAATTAGAGTTTGGGACCCCTTTGCAAACAAGATCCGGAGAACTCAATATAATCCTTAACTACTTTCCACCACCCTCTTGGGTCATCACTTTGATCTGATTCTCTCAGACCCAATCCAAATCTCGTATCAATCCTCACTGGCTCTTGCTCAATTGCTCCCAGTTCTGACCTAAGGGAAAAAACAAACCATTTAAAAAACATTTAATTCTTACTGCTGTGATCCTCTGCCAGCATTAATCTGCTAGGACACAAACACCACTTTTCTTCACGAGCAAGAACATGTAACAGAGAACGATTCTGTGTACCAAAGCCAACAGGACAAGTAGACTAATGTCACAGACAACTGTGGAATTAATTTTTTTTTAATCTTGCTACTTTATTCAGGCCATTGAAAGGTAAAAGTATGGGCAAGTGTGGACACATTTTTAAAAAGTAGTTAAATACATCACAATACCCAGAACCACTATGAACCCAAAGAAAATTATTTCATACCTACAACCCTAAGTAAACAGCTTTTCATTTTAATTCTGCATTTGATCTTTCCTTTTGACCCCTAACTTGCTAAAAAAAATATGCTGCTTCCCATCTGAAGTTTCATATAAATTCTCTTCTGTCTAGAGAAAATGTGGCAAAAATTTAGTTTAATCTGAAACTATCTTCAGAGACAGGAGTTAGAACATTTCCCAGAATACCATATTCTCAAAAATAGCTTGGTCTTGATTAACTAAATAGATTGAGCTCCTTGTGTGTCTCATTATAGGATGTTTTGCAATCCTTCAGTCATTCTTGTGGCTCTTCTCTGACTCTCCCCAAGTTTTCAACCTCCCTCTTGGATTGACACGAAACTTGGACACAGTGTTCCAGAAGCAGTTGCACCAGTGCCAAATACAGAGGTAGTATAGCCTACCATGCACAACACTCAATATAAGTGAATGGGCATGGATACCACCCTCTTGCACTCTTCAATACAGGATTGAGGCATACTGGCATGGCTGCGTATGAGGAAGCATTTATCTACAGATACATACCATTTTGTATCTACAGATGAATGGATTTCAGTCTTGGCTCTTTCATAAGCACTAAGGGCTAGACTGACAAAGGGATTGAGGCTTTGCAACACACAGCATTGCACCACCTAATGTTTTAAGGCTAAGTAGATTTAGAAAGTTTAATTAAAACCTTGGGGGTCGGGGGGTGGAGGATCCTCTGTTATCCCACCGTACTCCTGAAGCTGTGTTCTCTCCTCTTGACTTCCTTGAACAATCGCTATCCAACAGCACTCCAGTTTCTGTACTGGCCATGGACATTTTGGTATGTACATTCCTCCCACTAGCAAGGACTGGTGATGTCTGTCTTTATTCTCTACCTCCGCTCTTGAATTCAGCAGCTCCACTAGGAAAAACAGTCAGTCCCTGGGTCAGTATTACTTTCTAGATAGTAGAAGTAAAATCAGCTAAGCTTCTTAGGCAGAAGAATACACATCTGCAATGCAGCATCCCCCCATGACTATGACAATTAATTTCTCAGGATTTAAATAAATAGTCATAGGTCTAAAAAAGGAAAATAAAGAAATCTATGAATGCCATAAGCCCTATGACAATCTTAATTCTCTATCAGACATGTATGAAAGGATGTATGGCAGCTGGTGGCAGAAGAGCCCACAATCAGCTAAGCCTCAATTTCCTTTAAGGAAGAGCCCACAAGCTGCAAAGGTTTGGGGAAGCTGAATGAGAAGTAAAGGCAGGCCAAGCAACTAGAAAATTCAAGGGGAAAAAAGATAACTGGAAGGACAGATAAGGGTGGTAAACTTCAAACAATCTAAGATCCAGAGAATAACAGAATGGTACAGCTCACAATTCCACCTCCTTTCTTTCCATTCATTTCCAGGTGTCTGTGTCAGATGACACACTAGACAGAAAATAGAGGGCTATATTTACTATGTGTGTATCATGCATAGCAGAATGGGACTTTGATTGCACTTAGGGACTCCAACCACATTACAACTGCAATCCTCCAACACACTTTCCTCTTTTAGTCCTTAACAGGTCTCAACCTGTCAGTGCCTAAGTGCAAACATCGCCTCCTATTAACTTGACAACGTAATCTTATTAGTGCCAGAATATATACCCCAGCCAACTACCTACGACCCTTCCGATCAACCAGTCAGTTTACATTCTCTATTACCAGAGCCAAGTTCAAAGAACTCATGAAAGAAAAAACTCCTTTACATTAAGTACCCACATCAATATTTTAAAATATTTGAGAAAGTTCCAAAGCAGTTTAAATAAATATTTATATCTTAAAAAGAGTTGTCAATTTACAACTTTATAACAATGTTTTGAAAATGGAAAGTTTGAAAGACAGGAAGCTTGTTCCACAAACAAGTTTAACCCCAACCCTGTAACACGCATCCTCCTCTGCCTATTCACCACAAATCTCTTTATTCCCAAACCTTCCCTTAATCATTAAGAACCACCTTTTATCAACTGAAGGCTCTCCTCTAGTTCACACAAACATTACAGCCTCACCTCCTAACCATATGCAGTCCAGACACACTACTCTCTCCCCTGTATTATTCCACTACAACAGAGAGAATCCAAATCTAATTCATCCACTTTATATAAAGATTAAATTGACATTGCCTCTATTGCCGTAGGCTTAGAAGACCCTAGCCTACAGGAACAGGCTTCACATGCACCCACTCACTATATGGAAGTTGGTTGGTACAATTACATCTGCAAAATCATCTAAACATATTATTTGCATTCCTTATTATTTGTAGTACGATAGTGCCTACAACATCCTGGCACTGTCAACACATGCACATGAAGCCAGTCCCAGCTCCAGTGAGTTTACAGTCTAAGGCCCCAATCCTGCAAACACACCAGTGGGACTAACCACAGGCTTAAAGAAAGTAGTAAATATTTGAAGGATCAGAGCCTAAGACAATACATGAAGCATGGCAGAAAATTACAATCAGAATATGTACATTATATAAATGTTTATATATAAACTGGATTTTAGTTAGAGGAATATACATCAGTTACAACTGATTATGCTGTACGGGAAGACTTTGGCAAACCAGTAAAGTGCCTGACACCACTATTGCTTATTGCTAAAATTAGTCAAGTCAGCAGGCCGTAAATTGGTCATGCAGCAGCCTTAGCATAACCAAGGCAGGAGGGGAGGGGGTTTTGGGTGCCACAGACAAGGCAGCTTGACCCCAAGGCAGGCCTTCCTGCTAAGAATGTTGAAATTGCCGATATATGTATTTTAGAAAAACAGGAAGCTTGTCTATAATGTACCCTGAGGAATGTGTCTGTCAGGGTCGCAAGGAATGGACACTGGAGGGAAAAAAAGGAACTTGTTAATTGATGATCATAAGGAAACCTCTTGCTTGACCTTTAAAAACTGCTTGCTTTGCAAGTTTTCTTTAAGGGATATATCACTGTATTACTAATGTATAAATAAGGGGGGGGAGGAGTTTGAGGTAGCTGGATTTCTCAGAAGGGGCTCTTCAGGGACTCTTCCTCTGGATGCATCTTGTGTTCCCCACCAGCAGAAGGGCTGCTGCTGTGCCACTCAAGAGCCACACTCAGCTTTGGTAATTATCGAGGGTTGGGGTGTTTTTACTAATCTGTTGTGGACGTGTGTAAGTGCTTGAGAATACGTAAAGTTTAGCTTTAAGTGAAAGCACTCTCTGGTGCTGTCCTGTTTGTGCCAACCATCTATCGGTCGGATGGCCATATCTCCCCTGATTTATTTCCTGACACCACCTCGCACAGAGTAAAAGTTACCAAAAGCTTTGGGTTGAAAGAACCCCGGGTAACAATGCCATAGCTTATCCATTGGCCAATCTTTTGTAGGCATTGAGGGATACGTTTCAAGGAGAACGTTCTATGCAAAGAAAGCAGCACAGGCTAAAGTGCAAAATGATTGTAGATGAAAGTCAAAAATGTAGGCAAGGTAGGCAACCAATGAAAGAATAGATGGGATTGAGGATGTTAGGATATAGATATTCAGGCCTGTCTGTAAAGGCCTATACTCTAAGAATTTAGGTGTATTCTTATCACTTAGCCAGTTATAGAGGTATAAAAGAAAGAATCAAAATCACTGTCTGCCGGTGTAAGGGCCTTCTCTTACTGTGACAGTCTGAGGCCCTGTTCTTAGGCTAAGGCCTTTGGCTAAGCAGCAGAGGCAGCCATAAGCTGGGAAGCGAACGATCACATCCTCACATTCCAAACTAGTCACACTGAAAAGGTGCTATTGGGCTGTTAGGAATACAATTCTGTCCTGATAGTGCCTATCACCTCCAGAGAAAGGGAAGTGCCTAGAAAATGTAAAAGGAAACTTAGTTTGATAGCATCCTGTCTGGCAAGAACTCACTTATCAATAGCTGGGATGTGAAATCCTCATTTCTGTGTTGTTCTATCATTGCAGTCCCCATTTCCCTATTGTTTGTCTGTATAATCTGTCTGGTTCTGTGATTGTTTCTGTCTGCTGTATAATTAATTTTGCTGGGCGTAAACTAAGGTGGTGGATATAATTGGTTAAATCATGTTACAATATGTTAGGATTGGTTAGTTAAATTTCAGTAAAATGATTGGTTAAGGTATAGCTAAGCAGAACTCAAGTTTCACTACATAGTCTGCAGTCAATCAAGAAGCAGGGGGGGAAATTGGAATCATGTTTTCCTAAGGGGGGGGGGGAAATGGGAACAAGGACATAGGTAAGGCTCTGTGGTGTCAGAGCTGGGAAGGGGGACACTAAGGAAGGAAACTGGCATCATGCTTGCTGGAAGTTCACCCCAATAACCATTGAATTGTTTGCACCTTTGGACTTCGGGTATTGTTGCTCTCTGTTCATGCGAGAAGGACCAGGGAAGTAAGCAGGTGAAGGAGTAAGCCCCCTAACAGAGGGCAATACAACAGGTCAAGGGAAGAGTTCAGAGAAACAAAAGTTCTAAATGGCTTAAATAGCACGGACAATAAATTTGAACTTGATATGGGAAAAACTGAAGGGGTCAAATGGAGACGAGCATTCAAATCCCTCCACTAGGCTTTTACAGTGATAGCTGACTTGAATTGGTTATTTCACTGTACATATATGCCTGGTTTTTGGCAGTGAAGATATAGCTGAAGATGACTCCAAGATTATGGGCTGGGTATAACAATATATCATCAATCCCGATCAGTTAACAGCGACAGAGAATAGGAATATTCAGGAAGGTCTGGCAAGATAAGAAGTTCATGTAACTGACTACAAGTGAAAATGAAATGAAGTTTCAAGCTGTTGCAATACACATGTGTGTCTAATCCCCATTAGGTAGAAATATAATAATCTTTATATTGTGGTCACGCCTAGTGGTAAACCAGATTGGGCTCCATTGTGCTAGGTGCTGCACAGATGTAGAAAGGGGCACCTTCTTGTCCCAAGATCTTACAATCTAAAACATTAAGCATCAGAGTTAAGGTGGTTTGCAGACCTCAACTCCAGTATGTTTTTAGATTTCTATGTAATATAGAAATGTTTTCAATTAACTGATAGCTATAGTTTGTTTAAAAAAAATTGGAGAGGGAGATTTGGGAATTTTATATTTGAAACTCTAGATATATAATTCCCACTATTACATGAAAATGCAGTTTTTAATCTTTACGGTATAACACCAGTGACATTCCTAGAAAACAGATACAATATCAATACCATTTCTGAATTTCAAGTCTTAAAATGAATTGACCATTCCATTAAAATCAGTGTCTATACTGAATCCTTCATGTTGCCATAGGTTACGTCTGCTAAAGGAGAGAGAAGCATTAGCTCTAATGCGCAGGTGCCCAACCTATGGTCCGCAGGCCATATATGGTCAACCATGAGGCCTGTGGCCTTCGTTAACACAATATACTAACATTTTGTCATCATGTTAATTAGTTATGCGTCATATGTTTTCCCCATTTTCTATAATTCTGATATGTTTTATGCACTGATTACTTTGTTTTTAAATAAACAATACTGTACATAGAAACAGCCTGTTTGGCCCTCACAAGGTTGTGTTTAGGGTTATTGGCTCTCCTGTGTAGTAAGGTTGGGCACTACAATGCAATTGAAAGCTGTGGTGCTCTGTACCTTGATTGTGTGGTATCCAATGCAAAGTTTGTCATGTCGGGTGTCTTCGGAAAGCTCATGATGCACTGAGCATTGTTATAATAATGTTATAGGTAATAATTTCATGTATATAGGTATGAAAATGTGTCCTCGTGGCTTAAAACAAGCCCAGACAAAACTCTCCAGAAGCAGAGGGGCAGTTCATACCTCATCAGGGCACGTATAGGATAAACCCAGCCCAAGAGGAAAGAAAGAACATGATAAAAGGGAGAGACATTAGCCATGCTCTCTCTTCCACCTCCATCTACAGACACCACCACCAAGTGACTGAAGCACTGATCAAAGGGGAGAGCCTGGCTGAAGGGCAACCAGCCAGCCTCTGGTGAGAAGTATCTAAGTTCTTAAGGGTACTGAAAGTGTTAAGATCAGCTTAGAATGAGTTTTGCTTTTATTTCATTTGCTCAAATCTGACTTCTTGTGCTTTGATTTATAATTACTTAATCTATTTTTTGTAGTTAATAAATTTGTTTATTCTACCTGAAGCAGTGTGTTTGGTTTGAAATGTGCCAGAGACTCTCCCTGGCACCGGGACCACAGTTGTCTAAGCGATAACAGCACAATAAAGATAATGGATTTCAAGAAGGCAGACTTTAGCAAACTCAGGGAGTTGGTAGGTAAGATCTCCTGGGAAACAAGTCTAAGGGGAAAAACAGTTCAAGAGAGTTGGCAGTTTTTCAGAAAGACATGATTAAGGGCACAAAAGCAAACAATCCCGCTGCGTACAAAAAGATAACTATAACAAGATCTTAACCAGGAGATCTCATCTTAACCAGGAGATCTTCAATGATCTGAAACTCAAAAAGGAGTTCTACAAAAAGTGAAACTAAGTCAAATCACAAAGGAAGAAAACGAACACAAATATGTAGGTACAAAATTAGAAAGCCCAAGCCGCAAAACAAGATTAAACTAGCTAGAGACAAAGTGTAACAAGAAAACACTCTATTCATACATTAGAAGGAAGAGGAAGACCAAGGACAAGGTAGGCCTGTTACTCGATGAGGTGGGAAAAATAACAGAAAATGTGGAAATGGCAGAAGTGCTAAATGACTGTTTCACTTTTCACCAAAAAGGTTAGTAGCAATTGGATGTCTAACAGTGAATGCCAGTGAAAATGAGGTAGGATAAAAGGCTAAAATACGGAAAGAACAAGTTAAAAATTACATAGGCCTTGTCTACACTACACAGTTTTGTTGGCAAAAGGCAGCGGAGGTGCACACATTACAATGCTCCTCTCACCAACAACACTCTCCTGCTTTGCTGACAAAATATAACCACCTTGACAAGAGGTGTAGAGCTTTTTGCAGCAAATTTAAATCGACAAAAAGTCAGTGTAGACACTGCATTCATTATGTCACCGTAATTGGCCTCTAGGAGGCCACAGTGCTCACCGTGACTGCTCTGCTCACCGTTTTGAACTCTGCTACCCCACATCCAGCTACACAGGCACGTGCCCGTTCCCATTCAAAGCACCAGGAAGTTTTGAAATTGCTCAGCATGGAAAGCTACTGCCCAGCTGAGCGTGCCGGCTCCTGGCAGCAAACACACTCCTCCCTGGACTACAGGGGAGGAAGTGGATCTCCTCGGTCTGTGGGAGAACTCAGATGGAATCAAAACACTATCACGGAATCCTGCTCTCCCCAGCACTAGGATCACAGTGGCAGGCAGTGTAGGCTGCTGTTGGGGAGGGGTGGAAGGAAGACTCCTGATGTGCTGTGCAGAGCCAGGGAGGGAGGTGGGGGCTGATGTTGGAGTGTCCCTTTCCTCTCCCCCGTGTAGCAGTCTCTGCTGAGTTGGGGTGAGGGGACAGGGGGACACCAGCTGTTTATGCACCAGCCTCTGCCTCAGGATTGGTTGCTTCCGGCTGCTGCCTGGTGAATGCTATACTTAGAGACAGCATGCCAACATACTCACTCTCCCCCCAACACACACACACATTCCCTGTCACACACTTTCCTCCACACTTCTGTGGGCTTCTTGTGTTAGTGTTCAGCAATGTCAGTTTGGTCATATTTGAGTGCTACTTTCAAAAGTGATTTAAAATGTGTAACTTTTCAGACTCAAATATGACCAAACTGACATTGCTGAACACTAACACAAGAAGCCCACAGAAGTGTGGGGGAAAAGTGTATGACAGGGAGTGTGTGTGTGTTGGGGGGAGAGTGAGTATGTTGGCATGCTGTCTCTTTAAGTATAGCATTCGCCTGCCTGAACACTTGTTCAGGCAGCAGCCGGAAGCAACCAATCCTGAGGCAGAGGCTAGTGCATACATCAGCATAACTTGCATCAACAAAACTCTGTAGTGTAGCCATAGCTTTAGACAAGTTAGATGTTTTCAAGTCACCAGGGCCTGATGAAATTCATCCTAGAATACTCAAGGAGCTGACTGAGGAGATATCTTAGCCATTAGCAATTATCTTCAAAAAGTCAGGGGAGAGATTCCAGGGGACTGGAAAAGGGCAAATATAGTGCCAAAAGGGAAATAAGGACAACCCAGGGAATTAGAGACCAGTCAGCTTAAATTCAGTACCCAGATAGATAATAGGGGCAAACTATTAAGCAATCAATTTGCAAACATCTAAAAGATAATAAGGTGATAAGTAACAGTCAGCATGGATTTGTCAAGAACAAACTGTGTGAAACCAACTTAACAGCTTTCTTTGACAGGTAACAAGCCTTGTGAATGGCGGGGAAAGCAGTAGATGTAGTATATCTTGACTTTAGTAAGGCTTTTGGTACAGTCTCACATGACTTTCATAAACAAACTAGGGATATAAAACCTAGAAGGAGCTACTATAAAGTGAGTGCATAACTGGTTGGAAAATGGTTCCCAGAGAGTAGTTATCAGTTGTTTACAGACAAGCTGGAAGGGCATATCAAGTGGGTTCCACAGCATCAGTTCTGGGTCCAGTTCTGTTCAATAGCCTTATCAGTGATTTAGACAACAGCATAGAGTACACATATAAAGTCTGCAGACAATATCAAGCTGGTAGGGGCTGCAAGTGCTTTGAAGGACAGGATTAAAATTCAAAATGATCTGGACAAACTGGAGAAATGGTCTGAAATAAATAGGATGAAATTCAATAAGGACAAATGCAAAGTACTCCACTTAGGAAGGAACAAGCAGTTGCACACAGACAAAATGGGAAATGACTGCCTAGGAAGGAGTACTGCAGGAAAGGGATCTGGGGGTCATAATGGAGCACAAGCTAACCATGAGTAAACAGTACAACACTGTTGCAAAAAAAGAACGTTCTGGGACGTATTAGCAGGAGTGTTGTAAGTAATTATTCCGTTCTACTCCATGCTGATCAGGCTTCAGCTGGAATATTGGGTCCAGTTCTGGGCACCACATTTCAGGAAAGATATGGACAAATTGGACAAAGTCCAGAGGAGGGCAACAAAAACGATAAAAGGTCTAGAAAACATGACCTCTGAGGAAATAATGAAAAAATTGGGTTTGTTTATTTTGGAGAAGACAGAGGGGACATAACAGTTTTTGAGTACCCAAAAGGAGGAATGAGAAAAACTGTTCTTCTTAACCTCTGAGGAGAGGACAAGAAGCAATGGTCTTAAATTGCAGCAAAGGCGGTTTAGGTTGGACATTAGAAAAAACTGTGTCACGGTGTTTAAGTATTGGAATAAGTTGCCTAGGGAGGTTGTGGAATCTCCATCACTGGAGATTTTTAAGAGTAGATTAGACAAACATCTGTCAGGGATGTTCTAGATAAGGCTTGGTCCTTCCTTGAGTGCAGGGGACTGGACTAGACAACCTCTCAAAGTCCTTCCAGTCCTACAATTCTACATCAATTCCTGTTACTAATCTCTTCCAATATCTTCTCTAGTTATTTAAGGGGCAAACTGGCATGAGTGTCTCATAACCAATCTTCCTTGTGCTACAGCCATTTTACCAACCAAGGTGATGTGAGGTGAGGAAACAAAAGCAGATGTAGTTATTCATTGCTAAAACAGGGAGCACCTGCACCAAAGGAATAAATATTGCAGCTGATTATACAATAATATTCAAGATGGGGAGTTTCTAAGGAGAAAGACCTTGTCATACACCAGTAGAGATGCCAGCAAACAGCACTGTCATTTCTTGAGGTTAAAGCTTTAGAAGCAAAAAAAAAAAAATCAGGAATTCAGCTACCTTACTCATATGTTCTTAGGCGGCCACCAATGCTGTGTATGCCATCTCCCTTATAAACACTCTCTCAGGTGCCACTAGTACGCCTTTTCTTTTTGCGAATACAGACTAACACGGCTGCTACTCTGAAATCTCTCAGACAGAAATCGTCACTGTGTTAATTACCATGGCAGGACTACAGAGCAACATGGACCCCCAGCTTCAACCCACTGCACAGAGACGGCAGCCAACTTGCCCCAGGCACGCACTGGGGGCTCGGCGGGGAGTAACACCTGCACATGACCCACTCCCCGCCGCACAGCGCCCAGGAGACAGGCGCAGAGAAGCCCATAGCACCTGGCAGGCCAGGACAGCGTGGAAACAGGCACAGCACCACCACGGACACCGGCAGCGCCCACAGGCGCCACAGCCCCAAGGCTCGGGGGACACTGACACCCCCCCCCAAACACAAGAACTACCGCGCCCCCCCAGCGCTGACTCCAGACCAGACGCTCCCCATCCTCGCAGTCCCAGGGCCCGGGTAGCAGCTACCGTCACGTAGCGCCCATGCGAGGCTGCCCCGTCCGGTGTCCCTCCGCCGGCCCCGCCGTACCTGGCCGCGTAGCGCCGCCTGCTGCTCCCAAGGGAGGCGCTCGCGCAGCCTCCTTCTCCGAGTCATGGGCAGGGCGCAGACGCTTGCGCGGGGCGGGGTTCCCCCTCCCCTCGCCGGCGCTCGCTCTGCCGGCCCCACCCCACTCTGCGCGTGGGCGGGGCTTCCTCCCGCCCATGCGCACAGCAGCCACGCCACTTCCGCCACGCCGCGGCCCACTTCCGGTATGGTCTGCGGCTGGGGTGCCCCACGCTGCCTCTCCCCGCGGGGCCCGGCTCCGCTCCTGGCAGCTCCCGCGCGGAAGCGCGCGCCCCTCACTCTAAGGGGGCGCCCCGCAAAGCTTGGCCCCGGGGCAGGCAGCAGCGCCGGGTGACTAAGCCGGTCGCTGAGCTGCCCCGCCCCGCACGCTGGGGCCACTCCCCCGCCTGTAGTGCGGCGGCGACCTTCCTGCCTCCCTCGCTCGCTCGCTGTGACAGCATCGCAGCTGCACGGAGCCCTGGCGCTGGCCCCGTTGGGGTGTCCTCACCGGAGCTGTGAGCCGGGCTACGTCCTCGCTGCGTTATTAGCTCCCGCATCCGCATTGCGCCTAGAGCCCACGCCGCCTCCTGGCTAGCTCACCTTTAAAACCCCACCTGGCTCGAGCTGGAGACATTTGGGCGTGGATGGAAGTTGGGTTAGGGATAAGACTGGAGTTATACCTCAGCTAATGCGGACAGGTGAGCCTTCACAGCAACAGCAGGACTAAAATTAGGGCCCTACTAAATTCAGGGTCCATTTTAGTCAATTTCATGGTCATAGGATTTTAAAAATAATTAATTCCATGATTTCAGATATTTAATTATGAAATTTCACAGTTCTGTAATTGTACTCAAAGGAGTTGTGGGGGGAGTTGCAAGGTTATTGTTTGGGGCGGGGGAGAAGAGAGGAATTGCAGTACTGCTGCCCTTCTGCCTTCAGAAATGGGCAGCTGGCGAGGGGCAGCTGCTGGCCAGGAGCCCAGCTCTGAAGGCAGAGCCACTGCCAGCAGCAGTGTAGAAGTAAGGATGGCATCATAGGTGCTGACTTCCCCTTCGGCTGGGGGTGTTCAACCCCTCCCTGTCCCTGGCCTGCTTCTTCCCGCCCTTGCCCCAAGTCCCTGCCCCACTTCCTCTCCTGAGTGCGCTGTGTCCCCACTTCTCCCCCTCCCTCCTGGAAAGTCCTAAGCACTGCTAAACAGCTGTTAGGCAGTGGGGTCAGGAAGCACCGGGAGGGAGGGTGGGGGAAGAGCAGGGATGCAGCATACTCGGGACAGGGAGGAGGAGGCCATGGCAGTGGCGAGGTGGGGGCAGAGGGAGCTTGGCTGCCGGTGGGTGCAGAGCACCTGCTAATTTTTCCCCATGGGTGCTCCAGCTGTCGGCGCCTGTGTGTGGAATGGTATAATATTGCCAGCCTTACTTCTGCACTACTGCCTGCAGAGCTGGTCCCTCAGTCAGCAGCCACCACTCTGGCTCTCCAGCTCTGAAGGCAAACGAAAGGGTGGCATCGTATGGTTTTGCCACCCTTACTTCTGCGCTAATGATGATGGGGCACTGCCTTCAGAGCTGGGCGCCTGGCCAACAGCCGTCGCTCTCCAGCCACACAGCTTTGAAGGCATTGCAGAAGTAAGGGTGACAATACTGTGACCCCTCCCCTAAAATAACCTTGCAACTCCCTTTTGGGTCAGGACCCCCCATTTGAGAAATACTCATCTCCCCTGTGAAATCTGTATTGTCTAGGGTAAAAATCACACAAAAGTTCAGATTTCAGGGTCCATGATGTGTTTTTCATGGCCAAGAATTTGGTAGGGCCTAGCTATAACCAATACTGCTGCTAGCCCATTGCCTCCCCCCCCCGCCCCCAAGCAGGAATCGTCTTCTCCCCCATAGGCTAATAATTAATAGGGGGCCCCAAGCAATTGCTTAGTCTGCTTATGCCTAGCACTGGTTCTGCCTTTAACTTAGTTGCTCTGAAAGCATGAGACCCTCCTGTCTGAGCTACAAGAAAATCCCTGCTAGCTGGTACCAGCACTGGATTGAGGACCACACAGTTGTGTAATTTTCACTTCCCAGCTGGGGGTGTGAGAACACAGGTTGGTTGTAGCCTTGGCCCCAGTCCTGCAATGAAAACCACAAGCTTCAGCATGCTGTTAATTGTGAGCTCGTTTTGTAGAGTACCACAGATGGTGCAGAATTATTAAATAATGATGCTTTCAAGGATTAGATATTTTCCTTTTTCATGTTCTCCAACTTGTCTCTCTTTCTCCTACAATTCAGTTGTCGCATGCATCTTTTCAGTTTTTAAAACTTACTATGTGACAGCCACACAAGAACTATTTTTATTCAGTTGAGAGTCTAGGGACTGTTTCCTAGATTAGTGTTCTTCCACCTTCTAAAATGAATTAACACAAAACAAATCTCCCATATCTTCTAACATAGAAAATAGACATAAAACCAGTCTTGTTATTAACCAAATATAAAGCATTAATATGTCAATTCAGGTAAGGTTAATCTAAGGCCAAATGCAATCCACAGAACTTGCTACAGAATTGAGTCCTAGAATCTAGCTTTCCTCATTGTAAAGAAAATGTTGAAAACTAACTAAAATATTACCGTTACTAGGTCAGGGTACAAGCACTGTACACCCTTCAAATGCTAGGTTTAAGCTCTCAAGTGCTTGGTGGGGTCTCCATATACTTACATCTCTAGTAGGAGAAACACAGGAGCAACCAAACTGCCAATCCACTGAAAGGGGACCTCCACTAAAATGTTCTGAACCACTTTTGTAAGGTCCTTTCAGCCCTTTGAATCAGTCAATGAGATCCCCTATTAAATGTTTTCTTCTCTGGAGTGAGGGAGACTGTAAAATAGTCCTTAGCCTTTTGGGCCTGAGCATGGCAGTGTCTATATAATTAGATTTTTTTAAAATGCATTAAAACAAGGCTGCAGAGTCCAGCACTCAGATATTGAGAAAATATCTGAATTAAAGTTGCTTGCACAGCCTTAATTCAGCCCCTGCTGTATGCACCATGTAGTCTTTAAATTACATGGTGTGAATGTATCATGTAGTCTTTAAATTACATGGTGTGACAAGATAGCCAATGTTAGTATGGTGGGTCCTGCACTTTTCTTGGCTGGGGGCTAAGATTCCACACCTTACTCTTGGGGCACCAAGGGTCCCATTAGTGGCCCAGGAAGGTGGTAAAGGAGGGAAGCAGGAGAGGTGTCTGAGTTTGCTCCTCACTCTGGGCCCCAGCCCCTCTCAACCCGTGCAGGTTCTTACCATCTTCCCCCTTGGGGGGGAAGATACCTGCAGACCTTAGACACTGGGACAGGGTCTCCCTTACTTGAGTTCACCCATCTTTCAGATCACATAGCATACTTCCAAGCTCTAGTCCTCTCTCCTTCTGCCTGAAGCAGGGGGTTTTATTAGGTTCTTGACAGGGCCTTAATTGACTGCAGGTGCTCTAATTAACCTGTAGCTACCCTCCCTAGTCTACAGGGAACCATGCCTTAATTTGCCTAGGGCTTATATATTTTCCGTCTCCCACTGCTCCCTGGCCCTCCTGTATCACAATGATAAACTATTCCCTCCCCCCCCCACCCCCGAACCCCTTCCTCATTCACTGCAGAGAATGAACAATGCTTATTTAATAAGTAGCTAGTTAATATTATGTTTTATCCTTGTTGTTTAATGTGTGCTATGCTGTAACGATGCTGTCCTTGGTGGGACACTTCTGAGAGTATCAATTCAGGGCAAATTGCTTATAGCAGGGTAGCTACAGCCTAAGGCTGGGGTTTCTCCACTTCTTAGGCACACCAAACCAGCCAGACAGAGAGGACTTTGGGTTTACCCCAGTGGCTAACCACAAGTCATACAAGCATTCCCTTAGACACTCCAGTTTCCCCACCAGTGCCACTAGTTATGGGAATGAATGGTTATGAAAACCAATACTCCAGTAAAGGAAAAAAGGTTCTCCCGATCCCAAAAGACCAAGCCCCAGACCCAGGTCAATATATAAATCAGATCTTACCCACAAATCATGCTGTTGCCAATCCATTAGAATCTAAAATAAAGGTTTATTCATAAAAGGAAAAATATATAGATGAGAGCTAAAATTGGTTAAATGGAATCAATTACATACAGTACTGGCAAAGTTCTTGGTTTAGGCTTGCAGCCATGATGTAATAAACTGCAGGTTCAAATCAAGTCTCGGAGTACATCCATAACTGGGATGGGTCATTCAGTCCTTAGTTCACAGCTTCAGTTTGTAGCAAGGTTCCTCCAGAAGAAGGATTCCTTAAGAAGCAGGATTGAAGACAAGATGGAGGGGTTTTCAGGGCCATTTATATTCTCTTCCCATGGAAGGACTCTCTAATAATTTCTTGCCTGCAGCCAGGGTCCTCATGGACAATGAGAGCTAGAGGGCTGCTCTTCTTTGAGTAGTGTGTCCCTATGGATGCTCCACTGTAGGTGGATGTGCGTCCCTGTGCTTCTGATTGGAGACCTTTGGTAGCAGTGCCCGTTCAGCCAACATATGCGTTCTCCCCTCCTCATCCTCTGCCTTTAGGCTAATTAGTGCTGCACAGGCAAACCACCCTCAGTTTCTGGCTAGAGACAGAGTGATTAGCAGTCTATTCACAGATGATGTTGAAGTAAAAAGAAAACGGTACAGAGTTTAAGCATAGAAGTTTCTTGTTATCAGGGAATAAGGTACAGATTATCAAGGGGTGCGAAATTTGGTTTAGGAACGGGTCGCATAAGGAATACATAATCTGCAATCTCCCCGATTGGGGGTAAAAGTTTAACAGGTCAAAGTACAGACATTGAGATATGGGGGTATGTTGTTCATATAATGGCTATATTCAGGTGTGGAGTATAATAATGGATAGGATGATGAGGACGGATTTACCCTCATTTGGTGGGATTTAATGTTCAGTGAGTTTATGGTTCCAGTTCATATGGTTCAATGGAAAAAGTCTCTCAGTCCCTTTCCCATAGTTGATGCACGATGTCGTACCAGCTCACACCTCCTGGTACTGTTGGTGGCCGGTGATGTGTTCGACGTAGATATCCCTGGATCATCGGATGGTGTCCGAAACCATGAGGCGCCGCATGAGCCGTGCATAGCGTCGACCGATCCCACAGGTCTGCGGCACACGCTCGTTGCGCGGGTCCCAAGCGCCCAGGGCTCCGACGATCAGGGCATCCATCTGCACCTTGTAGCCCTTCGCTCTCAGGGTGTCGGCCGGGGGGCGTATTTTTCCAGCTTACAAGCTCGGGCTTCGCGGAAGGCCGGGGTCCTGTTCTGAAAGGAGACGGTGATGACGACGAGGATGATCTTTTTCTGGGCCTCGTCGGTGACTACCGTATTAGGTCGCAAGTGGCTGTCGGTACCAGGGATGGTGCAGTTCATGGCGACCTCCCCCCAGGCATGGTGCGATGGCTTTCACCAGGCGGTTCTGGATGGCGTTGTGGCGCAGCTGCCAGGCTCTGGAGTGGGGCTTGCAGCTGCACAGGACATGGGGCAGGGTCTCGTTGGAGCAGCCACACTTCCTGCAACGCTTGTCTCCGTTCCCGTGGCAGACGGCTCCGTTGAGCGGGGCGCAGTTGAGCCGGGCACGGTGGATGAACCGCCAGTCGGCGAAATGGGTGAAGCCGCCCCCCGCGAGGAAGTGGTTGCTGGCGTCCCACTTGCTGGTCAGTTCGAAGGCTTTACCCTGGTCCGGTTTCCGGCTTCAGGGTTTCCATGTACAGTGAGTGGATAGCTGCCTTCAGGGTCCTCTCCAGCATGCCCCTGGCGCTCGGGGTGTCGATGGTGTTGTTGTCGGACCTGATCTCAACCACCACTGGCTAGACACAGAGTGATTAGCAGTCTATTCACAGAAACTTCACTCTTTAGAAGTTCATTCTTAGCTAGTTTTAGTGTTTTTCTTAGCCTCAGAGTTTCCTTTAGTTTTTTCTCCTCCTGTTTAAAAAAAATGTAGAAAAGAAAAGTTTTGGACTTTAGCCTTTTTTCCCCCATATACTGGGGATTCCCCCAATAAGGGGTATGCCTAGTTTGCATGGGCTTAAGAGGTGCCTCTCCTGCAAGGAGTCCATTCCAGTAATGGATGAACATTCCCACTGTGTCTGTTGCCTCTGAGAGGGCCATATTCAGAACAAGTGTACGTTCTGTTAGTAGCTAAAGACCAGACCCTGAAAAAAACAGTAATTGAAACTAAAATTGCTCCTCATGGATGGAGCTTTTCACCTGCATCTGACCCATGACCAGTGTTTCCCAGGCAATATCAGTCTTGTCCACTGATTTCCATCACCAAGGCCAGTGAATCGAGGAAGAAATCCTCGGACTCCCCATGTAAGACCTCCAAAAAGAGAGCTTTGAGCCCTCACAGTGAGCCCTGAACCAGCCAGAGGAGATCCTCAGCATGTTTGGTCTCCTTGGTATCCATGGTACCCAAGCATGGTACCCACAGATCTCATGGGTCTGGTGTGACAGATACTGCTGGCTTGCCTAAAGACCCCATGGGCATAGACACTGAAGCAGCGGTACCATCAGTCAGGGAGAGGAGTGGAGACCGTGTCACCTCTGGGAAGACAACATTGGTATGGATGCCCCTGGTACTGATGACTGCAAGGCAACTATCATCAGACTGCTCAGTGCGGCCAACATAGCCAGCTCTCTCTGTACTGCCGACTCAGTACTGGCAACAACTGACGGAACTGATTACTGCAGCACCTCAGGAATTTAGATTCTCTAAAGACCTCACGGTATCTGAGGTACTGGAGTCTCCCTATTTGGTACCAGGCACATCTTGAGCACCGGATCAGCACTGGCACTGAGCCATGCACCTCCAATCTCTGCATCAGCTCCACCATTTCCCAGTGGAGAGATGGATAGTGACCAGGAGGTCTTCTCCCATCCATCTCACTATGCTTCCTCCCGCTACCAACCCGGGCCTTCCCAGGTATCCCTTCATGATAGGTCTGGACCTCAACTCCTCTGGTATGACTAATTATGGGCTTTTCCACCACCCCAGTGACCCTATTGGGATCCATGGGCAGCTTATAGGCACATGCCTGCTGGATGTCTAGCATTACGCACCCAGAGACTGCAAGGCATACCCCCTCAGCCACTGTCTCTAGAGCCTCAGAACCTCCTGAGGAGATCCTGGAAGGAGCAGGAGGTTGGACTAGAGTAGGAGGTTACACCACATACCAACATCTCTTCCTCCTCTCTAGATGAGGCAGTAATGCCCCCTCTACCGTTATGGCAGGCGATTTTAAACTCTTCCAAGACCTGACTAAGAGGGTGGCACATACCTTACAAATACCTCTCAAGGAGGTAGAAGACACCATAAGCTGTTGGATATTCTACACACATAGAATCATAGAATCTTAGAATATCAGGGTTGGAAGGGACCTCAGGAAGTCATCTCGTCCAACCCCCTGCTCAAAGCAGGACCGATCCCCAATTAAATCATCCCAGCCAGGGCTTTGTCAAGCCTGACCTTAAAAACTTCAAAGGAAGGAGATTCCACCACCTCCTTAGGTAACGCATTCCAGTGTTTCACCACCCTCCTAGTGAAAAAGTTTTTCCTAATATCCAATCTAAATCTCCCCCACTGCAACTTGAGACCATTACTCCTTGTTCTGTCATCTGCTACCACTGAGAACAGTCTAGATCCATCCTCTTTGGAACCCCCTTTCAGGTAGTTGAAAGCAGCTATCAAATCCACCCTCATTCTTCTCTTCCGTAGACTAACCATCCCCAGTTCCCTCAGCCTCTCCTCATAAGTCATGTGTTCCAGTCCCCTAATAATTTTTGTTGCCCTCCGCTGGACTCTTTCCAGTTTTTCCACATCCTTCTTGTAGTGTGGGGCCCAAAACTGGACACAGTACTCCAGATGAGGCCTCACCAATGTCGAATAGAGGGGAACGATCACGTCCCTCAATCTGCTGGCAATGCCCCTACTTATACATCCCAAAATGCCATTGGCCTTCTTGGCAACAAGGGCACACTGTTGACTCATATTCAGCTTCTCATCCACTGTAACCCGTAGATCCTTTTCTGCAGAACTGCTGCCAAGCCATTCGGTCCCTAGTCTGTAGCGGTGCATTGGATTCTTCCATCCTAAGTGCAGGACTCTGCACTTGTCCTTGTTGAACCTCATCAGATTTCTTTTGGCCCAATCCTCCAATTTGTCTAGGTCCCTCTGTATCCTATCCCTACCCTCTAGCGTATCTACCTCTCCTCCCAGTTTAGTGTCATCTGCAAACTTGCTGAGGGTGCAATCCACACCATCCTCCAGATCATTAATGAAGATATTGAACAAAACCGGCCCCAGGACCGACCCTTGGGGCACTCCACTTGATACCGGCTGCCAGCTAGAAATGGAGCCATTGATCACTACCCGTTGAGCCCGACAATCTAGCCAGCTTTCTATCCATCTTATAGTCCAAGGATAGTCCATATGTAGTCCATCCTCCTCCTCCAGGATAGTGCTCCCCATCAATGAGGTGCTTTTGGACACAGCTAAGCTTATATGGCAGTTGCCAGCATCGGCCACACCAACATGCAAACGGTCCAATAAAAAATCATATTTACCTCCTTGGAATATAGAATTTCTTTTTTCCCACCCTCTGCCTAATTCCACTGTGACAAATGCAGTGAACTCCTGTGGCCAGCAATATCATTCTAAGTCCATCCCTTATGACAGGGATTGGAAGTGCCTTGACTTATTGGAGAAAAGGCCTATTCTTCTGCTACTCTGCAATTTAGAATTGCCAACTACCAGGCCTTAAAAGCAAAATATGATTACATGAACTATACCAAACTTAACGTCTTTATTGACCATCTCCTGGGATCGCAACGGGAACAATTTCGAGCCACTATCAATGAAGGGCGATTGGTGGCGAAAACAGTACTCCAGATGACACAGTGGCTTGGTCCATTTCAACAGCGGTTGTGATATGGTGAGCTTCGTGGTTGCATCTTTCAGGCTTCCCAAAGGAGGTGCAACTAACTGTCAAAGATCTCCCCTTCTAAGGCTCTGCATTGTTTTCTGAGAAGACCAACATGTCACGCCACACATTTAAGGACTCCAGAGCCACACTTTGGTCACTGTGGATCTGTACGCCCAGACAAAAAAGAAAATTTAGTCCTTAATCTTCTGACAGACTGCATACACCACAGTTCCCACCACAATGCTACTATGAGCCACAGAGAAAGAAATCCAAATTCTAGAGGCACAAACCATTAGGCCCTCAATTTTCATCATCACAATCTGCCACTTCATAACATCAGTTTTGACATCCTGGTTGAGGCCCCGAGAGACCACTCCCTTTGACATCAGCTGCCACTTCCCAACCCATTGCATTCCTTTGGATGCCGCCTTGCTTTGTTCTGCCATAACTGGAAACACATAACATCTGACAGATGGATTTTGGAGATTATCTCCAATGGGTGTTCGATCCACGTCACCTCTCTCCCTCCCCCTTGTCCTCCTCCAGCGCCCCTTCTCACGAGAGACTGTTATGAGAGGAGTTCTTGATAGGGACTCTGAGGTAGAGAAGTTTCAGAGTAACAGCCGTGTTAGTCTGTATTCGCAAAAAGAAAAGGAGTACTTGTGGCACCTTAGAGAGTAACCAATTTATTTGCGCATAAGCTTTCGTGAGCTACAGCTCACTTCATCGGATGCATACTGTGGAAAATACAGAAGATGTTTTTATACACACAAACCATTAAAAAATGGGTGTTTATCCCTACAAAAGGTTTTCTCTCCCCCCGCCCTCCCCATCACAGGGCCTAATAACATCAGCCACGCTATCAAAGGCTCGTTCACCTGCACATCCACCAATGTGATATATACCATCATGTGCCAGCAATGCCCCTCTGCCATGTACATTGGGCAAACTGGACAGTCTCTACGTAAAAGAATAAATGGACACAAATCAGATGTCAAGAATTATAACATTCAAAAACCAGTCGGGGAACACTTCAATCTCTCTGGTCACTTGATTTCTGATCTCAAAGTGACTATCCTTCAACAAAAAAACTTGGAAAACAGAGTCCAACGAGAGACTGCTGAATTGGAATTAATTTGCAAATTGGATACAGTTAACTTAGGCTTGAATAGAGACTGGGAATGGTTGAGTCATTATAAAAAGTAACCTATTTCCCCTTGTTTATTCCTCCTCCCTCCGCCACTGTTCCTCAGACGTTTTTGTTAAACCCTGGATTTGTGCTGGAAATGGCCCACCTTGATTATCATACACATTGTAAGGAGAGTGATCACTTTAGATAAGCTATTACCAGCAGGAGAGTAGGGTGGGGGGAGAGAAAACCTTTTGTAGTGATAAACACCCATTTTTTCATGGTTTGTGTGTATAAAAACATCTTCTGTATTTTCCACAGTATGCATCCGATGAAATGAGCTGTAGCTCACGAAAGCTTATGCTCAAATAAATTGGTTAGCCTCTAGGGTGCCACAAGTACTCCTTTTCTTTTTGAGGTAGAGAAGGCACTGAGGGCAGTTTGCCTGTGCAGCACTAATTAGCCTTGAGGCAGAGCGTGAGGAGGGGAAAGCACATGTGCAGGCCGAACAGACACTGCTACCAAAGATCTCCGATCAGAAACGCAGGGTCGCATATACACCAACAGTGGAGCACCCATAGGGGGACACATCTTGAAGAACCATCATTACTGCACAAGGTGAGTAACTTCTTTTCACTCTAGCCACCTCCCAATTGACCTGCACTCTACCCTTCTCCCCCCGTCCACCCAAGCCTGACATCTACTGCAGGTATAGCAGGGTGGGGCTGACTGAGCCCACAGTAACTCAACCTTTTCCTGGCTATTGTGTGGTTTGTATACCTTCTCCCAGTGACCAGCTGTCAGGGCTTGTCATCTTGAGCTTTGAAAACTCCACTCCATTCCTGAAGCAGTTCATTTAAAGAAATGGGAAGAGTAAGACTGACAGAGAGGAAGGGACATCTGGTGGCAATTAAGCTGAAGAGCAGTTTAAGGAGAAAGGGAAAAATACAAAAGCAGATGAGAGCAAATAAGTTTGTAGACTTATTGGGAGTGACTCTAAATGATGGAAAAAGGAATAATGAGACCTGTCAGTATATCACTACATAAGTACCTTAAAAGTAGAGGTCTGAACAAGTTAGCTGGAGATTCAACTAAAAGAATAGAATAAGATTCCATGAAAAATAAAAGGACATAATGAATATTAAAGCAGTTGTCTTTTATATGTTAACAATTGTTAGTAGATTAAAAATGTAAGTAACCCAAACCCCATCCTCCTCCTAAATCATCTCTCCAGCAGGCACAAAGGAACAGAATGAGCTCCATCTCAAATGTTTTTATGGCCAGGTTGGGAACCTGTGGGAGTTTTGCTGAGACTTTATTTGGACCATTGTGAGTGCTATACAGGGAAAAGAGCTAGTCTGTAACAGTCTGGAAAGAGACCTGTCAGCAGCTTGAGATAACATCAACTGCCAGGCTTTTTGTCTTGTAAAATATAAACTATTAATGACAGTTTTTGAAGATTGTCTTTTTCCTTAAAGATAAATAATTATTTTATTCCCATTAGCTCATTGCCATTTGCTATTGCCTCATCTATTTTATCAACAGGTACAAATATTCTTTGATGTTGGGGTTAACATTCATACCTATAGTACCAGATACACATCCACATGTAAAATCCACAGTGTATCTTACTCTGTCTTTTAGATCGCTGGATAAGCTTAGTGTAAGATAAAACTTCTTAATACTACATTCAGTACTGCTCAGAAGCTCATGCGCACACACATAAGTACAACTTATCATGCATCCCCATTTATACTCAGATGCATTAACACACACACTTACATGCATACGCCCATATACAAAAACCTGTTTATATTCTGACAATAATATAACACAGCAAGCAGTTATCTGCATACATATACGGGAACATACATATTCATGCACCAATCCCTATACTTAAAGGCATCCAACACCTAGGGATTCACATGAATAGAATTACAGACACACATGCACAGCCATGTCACACATGAAAATTTATGCACAAGCACAAAAACATGTCTGGCCACTCAGAAACAAGTATGGAAAGAGACATTGATATATATGGTCACGCAGGCATAGCTATATGCACAGAGACAGATAGCCTTATGCCCTTATATGCATGTAGACAGACACCATGCACAGATGTCCATTCAAGTCCATGCATGTATGGAAATGGATGCAGACACATGCTCATTCATGAACACATGTGAACAGATACAGAGATGTGTCCATGCACACACATACTCTGAGGCACAGGTATGCATACGCTAGGTAGGGTTGCGAACTCTGAAGCTATTCAGGAAGATTTTTTTTTCGTCCATGAAGTAATGTCATTTCTTAAAATCGCCTATTAAAATCTCCCAGATTGCTTTCAGTAGTCACTGGGAGATCGATGCAGATTCCGAGAGACTCCAGGCCAATCCTGGCTCATTCAAAGACATTGATGCAGCGCAAATACCCTCCTCCGTCAATCACCCCTGAGCCCCGCCCCGCCCCTGGGCGCGTGGAACTTGCCTCTCTCGCTCTTTGCTGTCACGTGCTTCTTTGCTCCGCGTTACCAGGGTGAAGCCACAATCGCTGCCCCGCTAGCCGGGAGGCGCAGCCGAACTTGCTTGGCTCGCATAATCCAATGGGAGCCGGCGTTGGGACGCGCTCACCCATTACGGTGCGAGAGCTGGGTCTGTGGCGAAGGTGGGTTGAGCGGTGGCTGCTGCTGCGGTAGTGGCAGGGGCAGGGGCAGGTGAGTTGGGGAGGGGAGGGAGCGGGGCGGAGCGGAGCGGTTGTCGGGTACGGCTGCTGGGGAGCAGCTCGTCTTCCCTGCCAAGGAGGCGGCGCGGGGGCTTGGCCGGGGCAGCGCCTGTCCGCCGTTGGGGTGGGGGGTCTCCGGTCTCTCTGGTGCAGCTGTGGGCGCTGCCGATCGAGGCTGAGGGTGAGGCTGGGCTGGTACCGTGGGAGCCGGTCGGGGCGGGCGGTTTATCCGTAGCCCTGGGGGAGGGGGTGGTTCTGCGGCTCCCTGTCCTTATGGGGGTGGCGGCCCTTCGTGCGCAGGTCACCGCTGCCCTCGCCCTGCGGCCGGCTCCTCCCATCGGCTGCCCGTGGGGCTGCTGGGGACAAGTGTAACCCACGGGCACCCGAGTCTGGGTCTGTCTCCTGGGTCTTAGGCCTGCAGCCGCTGACCTGTGAGGCTCCCTTGGGGGAGCAGCGCTGTTTGGCGTAGCCTGGCCCCTCCCTACTCATGTGCCTGTTTCCATCTCAACGTGCCCTCCACCTAGCTGTGGTGCTGCCCTCTCGCCCATAAATATCTTTGTCCCTCAGCGTTGGCTTCCGTGATGCCTTTTGTGCACCCCAATGTCTTTCCTGCACAGATCGACAAACCCATCACCCTCCCCTGTTCAGATCCCTTCTTAAGACACCCGTTTACCATGATGTCTACAAGAAACTAAGCATCTAATTAGGGGCAAACTGTGGTTCTTGTCTTTGGTTGGACTGTGCTTAGCCTCAGCTTTTCTCCTCCCAAAGGCTCCTTAGTCACTAAAGGGTTACCTCGTCTTGGGATAGCTCCCAGCAATAACCTTTAAGTATAGGTAATAGCTCCAAATTAGCTTGACTAAAAACTAAGTTTATTAAACTTAGATGATGAACTACGGAAAGTAATAAATGGAAAACTTCATACTGCAGTTGAAGATCACCTCTGTGCTATGCTGGGCTGGTAGAAAGACTCTTTGCTGCAAGTAGTACCTAAGAAGACAATTCTGAGTTTGAACTGGTTCCTCATTCTTTTGTACCTTTTTCTCTTGCCCAGCCCTAGGTGGGTCTCCTTTCTCTTAATCTGATAACGTTTAGTTGGTAGATCTCAGTTACCTCCCTTTGGTAACTCTGGCTAGTTTGTCTGACTGCTTGAGTTTGAACAAATGTTCTTCCTAGCCTTCTGAGTTATTTTAGTCTATCTCAGGGGTGGGCAAACTTTTTGGCCCAAGGGCCATATCAGGGAATGGAAATTGTATGGTGGGCCATGAATGCTCACAAAATTGGGGTTGGGGTGTGACCTCTGGGGTGGGGTTGAGGATGAGGAGGTTGGGGTGTGGAGGGTGCTCTGGGCTGGGGCTGGGGATGAGGAGTTTGGGGTGTGGAGGGTGCTCTGGGGTGGGGCTGGGGGGTTTGGAGGGCAGGAGGGGGACCAGGGCTGAGGAAGGGGTGCAGGTTCCGGCTGGGGGTGTGGGCTCTGGGGATGAGAGGTTTGGGGTGCAGGAGGATGCTTCAGGCTGGGATCGAGGGGTTTGGAGAGCGGGGCAGGGGTTGGGGCATAGGGAGAGGCTCAGGGAGTGCAGGCTCTGAGCAGCATTTACCTCAAGCGGTTCCCGGAAGCAGTGGCATGTCCCTGCTCTGGCTCCTATGTGGAGGCATTGCCAGGCATCTCTGCACGCTACCTCATCTGCAGGCACCACCCCTGCAGCTCCCATTAGAGCGTGTAGGAGCTGGAGCGGGGCCATGTCGCAGCTTCCAGGATTTGGCCCATGGACCGTAGTTTGCCCACCTCTGATCTGTCTCCTTTCTGTCTCCATTTCCAGCCTAAGATAGTCTTTCAAACTGGGTTCTCCTTCTCTTTATATATAATGGTAAGTGAGGAGTCTACAAGCCAAGTCATGCTTACAGCACTCAGGAGGTTTTTGTAAATATGTAATTTGGCCTGCAAAATCTTTATTACTGGTGATTATATGGGAGAGAAAACGAGAACTGACTGTTGGAGCCTAAAATTAAGTACAGGCCTGGCAGTTAGTACATTATTTCTTTACTTGTGAACTGTGCAAATTTGATAGGGAGTTACCAAGAGACAGTAAACTTAAGCCTTTTTTTTTTTTTAAATGTACTGCAGTTCTGAAGAGTGACAGAAAAAAGTGAGATTTGCTTGTTCTGATATTTGATCTTAACTTTTGTGAGGTAGCATGTTCCGTTAGGTAGGGCATAGGACTTGGAGTCTAGGTGACCGGGTTCTGTTCCTAGCTCCAATACTAACTTGCTTTTTGATCTTGGGTTAGTTATTTACCTTTTTAAAGATGGGAGGAGAGATTTGTCAAGAAGTTATCTAACTATATTTTTTTGTAAAGCGTTTTAAGATCTGCTGATGAACAGTGGTAAGTACTATTTTGATTTAAAAAAACATGGATTCTAACACCAACGTTTCACTCTTTGTCTTGAATATTGTTAATGTACAAGTTCTAGGTGAACTTGGTAAAAGACTTAGGGTAGGACTTACATTTCTTTTTTCTCAAAGGTTTAGTCATAATGGAGGCTTTTGGTGAAGTCCTTGCTCTGAAGTAAAAACAAAACTACCTTTGACGTCAGTGGAGTCAGGATTTCACCTTCAGTCTTGAAATAAAAAATGAAAAGTTACTACATTTTATTGATGAAACAATAAATATATATAAGAAACTTGTAAAATTTTTTCAATACACTGGTAATAATAGAAGACACTTGTCATTGACTGTTTGATTTGCACAGTGAGTAAGATAGGGCTACATAGTGAATTAGACCTGGGTCTTGTGGATGTGTGCCTTAATTTTGGCTGAAATCAGTTTGCGTTTACTGTGGTGTTACTAAGTGCACAGTTGAGTCCTCCACAGAGTGGACAATAAGGGTAGTGAGATAGGAGTGTGTAGTGAATGAAGCAGAGCTACATTTTGCAAACACTGAAAATAATATTGAACAGTTGCCTCATATGTTGAATGGCACCCAGCTTATACCAGGGAGAGTTCTCTTTTCAGTATAACAATAGAGTATGTTGTAATGTATGTATTCATAGGAAGCAGAGTTGAGAATTTGTAGATAGTCTTAACTTTTCTACTTCCAAACTTTTTTGAGGGCTTCACTTTTCCACATGTACAAAAGTACACATTAAAAAAATGTGTCTGAGTGTTGATGGAGGAAAATTCAGTCACGGTCTCAAAGGAGTTTACTGTCCAAATAGACAATGCAGTGCAAACACATATTACACAAGGAGACCATAAGATGAATCTATAACAAAGTGGTGAAGATTTGAAAAGTATATAAATGTCACATGTCTTTTTAAGGAGGGTAAGTGGTTAAGGAGGATAACTTCACCCAAGTCTTCTGGAAGGTTTTGGTGGAAGTGAAGACAGGCTAAACTTCAAGCCCCGGTGTCAGTTTTTAGCTATATAATTTTGCCTGATTTCCAGCATAGGCATTCTGCTGCTTTTTAATAAAATGTATTTAAGTATTCCCACTCTCTTCCTGAAGTGGTCTTCCCCAATCATATTAAGGGAGAGGAAAAGGAAGCTAAGTGCTTTAGATCTAAGTTATGCTCACCTGCTAGCTGAAGCAGAAAACATGGCACTGAATACTGACTCTGCTTGGAGACTGAATGCACTCACTTTATTTGGTATTTTCTGACTGTCTACCTGCATTCATTCCATCAAGATGAAAGAGCTGAACTGTGTATGGCAATATAGCCCCCTTATTTTTAGACCATTCAAGCGGTGTGGGTGAGAAGTTGAGATTTGGATTCACTGACTTGCAGAGGAGAAATGAAGTTTCTTATGGAATTGAAGAGACAAATGAATTAGAAACGAAAGTGAAATGCATAATTTGATCTGGCAGACACTAAACTTTATTATTCAGTTAACAGAGTATGCTCTGTTTTTTGCCCAGCCCTTGTGTAAGGATGCCTTAGAAAAAGAACCATGGAGAAATATATTAAAGTGCAGAAGATTGGCGAAGGATCCTTTGGAAAAGCAATTCTGGTCAAAGCTAAAGAAAATAGCAGACAGTATGTTGTTAAGGAGATAAACATCTCTAAGGTGAGTGGTTTTATTAAGTAACTGGGGTTTGTTTGTTTTCTTTTTTTTGTAGTCCTCCTCTCAAAAACAGTGTCTGTTCTTTTTTCCTTTTTCTTTTTTAAGATGTCCAATAAAGAGAGAGAAGAATCAAGGAGAGAAGTTGCTGTATTGGCAAACATGAAACATCCAAATATTGTCCTGTATCGGGAATCATTTGAAGGTAAGATTCAAAACTACATAATGGAACCTGAACTAGTGGATGTACAGTAATATTAAAATACAAGTGATGGTCCATGTATTTTTTTTTAAAACTTATACATGATTTGAAAAACAAATCTTCCCAATATTTTCCCCTCATCTCCTTAACTATCTCAGTTCCTTCTGGTCTGTAATTTTGTAATCCACTGCTTCACAGAAATAACCAAACCAAAACACCACCACACGTTTGTTTCAGCTCCTTCCCTTTTTTTGGATAAGGTTTAATGTAAGTGAAAAGTTCATGAGTTCTTGTTCCTGCTCGGAAGGTCCAACCAGATTTTTTTCTTCCAATATGCATGTCTATCCTAAGCTCTACATTCTTGTACTCAAACTAAAGTCAAATATGACTGACCCAGCTGACTGACTTGAGAATGGATTTCTTGTAGGCATAGGACAGTAAGCTACCCCATACCATCACCACAAAGCTTGAAAGATGCATGAAGCATGTAGCTTGCCCTGATGGATTTTGATTGATTTGGGAACGACTTTCAAAACCAAGGATCCTCATAGAAGACGTGAATATCAGCTGGCTTGGAAAGATTGAAGGGGTTGGTGATAAGCTATTTTAGAGCACTGCCACAATGGGTATCACAGGAATAAGCAGACCAGTTAAGGAGCCAAACATGCTATTTGTGAAACAGTGTTTGAAAGCAGCTGAGAATATGAACATAACCTATGTGCACATCTGGGGTTCCCCGTGATTTAAACAGAATAATCAGACATTCCTTTTGATTGTTTGCTTTCTACGTTCATTTATTTTGTAACTGTAAAAGTACATTTCCATGCAACAATAACTTCATTGAAACGTAGGGCTGGAAGGGACCTTGAGAGGTCATCTAGTTCAGTCCCCTGTGCTGTGACAGGGCCAAGTATAGCTACACCATCCCCGGCAGATGTTCTAACCTGTTCTTAAAAGCCTCCAGTGATGGGAATTCCACAACCTCCCTTGGAAGTCTATTCTAGTGCTTGATTGTCCTCATAGTTACAATGTTTTTCATAATATTTGACCTAAATCTCCCTTTGTGCAGATTTAAGGTGATTGCTTCTTGTCCTACCTTCAGTGGACATGGAGAACAATTGATCACTGTCTTCATTGTAACAGTCCTTGGCATATTTGAAGACTGTGTTAACAGGTCCTCTCCTCAGTCTTAATTTCTCAAGACTAAACATGCCCAGTTTAACTCGTCCTCAGGTCAGTTTTTCTAAACCTCTTGTCACTTTTATTGCTCTTCTCTGGACACTCCAGTGTAGTGCCTGGAGCTAGACATAGTACTGCAGATGAGGCCTCAGCAGTGCTGAGTAGAGTGGGACAATTACCTCCCATTTCTTATGCACGACCCTCCTGTTAATACAGCTTTGAGAGATCTCCAGGTTACGCCCTAGCAAGAGGGGGTATTGCCTGTGGTGGTTGGTGTTGGCCTGCTAACACAACCATCCTGTCAGTTACTCAAGCACAGTCCTCCTGGCTATGCCAGCCCTTTCTTTGCCCTGCAGCTTAACAAGAAGAGTACCTGAGTCTGCTGGAAGCATTCCCCTGTTATGTCATGCTCAACACTGGCTACACACAGAAATCCCAGATCCCCTGCTCCCAAATGGAACAGCGTAACCTAGTTTACCCGAGTAGCTCGGGCAGCCCCTGGACTAGCCACACCTGCTGCTGCTGGGGCAGTCTTGAGCCACCACGCCTCCCACCCCACCAGCAGCAGCAGGAGTTTGGGTGTGGGAGGGTGCTCAGGGCTCGGCGGGGGTTGGGGTGCGGGAGGGGTGAGGGCTCTGGGCAGCGCTTACCTCAGGGGGCTCCCCAGAAGCAGTGACATGTCCCTCCCTCAGTTCCTAGGCAGAGGTGCGGCTGGGCAGCTCTGTGCGCAGCCTTCGCCCACAGGCGCCTGCCCCACAACTCCCTTCGGCCACAGTTCCTGGCCAATGGGAGTTGCGGAGCCTGTGCTCGGGGCGGTGGTATCGCATGGAGCCCCCTGGCCGTGCCTCCGCCTAGGAGCCAAGGGACATGTCACTGCTACCAAGGAGCTGTGCAGAGCCAGGTAGGGAGCCTGCCAACCCCCGCACATTCCCCAAGAACAGTGGGGGTACTGGGCTGCCCATTCCCATAAAAGCATGCAAGATTTAGTCAGAGGTATCTAGTACAAGTCATGGACAGGTTACAGGCCATGAATTTTTGTTTACTGCTTGTGACCTGTCCATGACTTTCTTTCTAAAAATACCCGTGACTGAAACATAGCCTTATGAACATTTACAGTAGAACAAAATCAGGTTTATTGAAGAAAGAATAGATGTTCCACTAATAACAAGAGAGTGATGGTTACAATACAAAGGAAAATCATAAAAATGTAAACTAGTGCCTACATTTATTAATAGTTAACTTTCCTATCTAATAAAGTAGGTTTTCCCCTTCAAATTTCAGTCTGTTGCTGAGGTGGCTGGCTTTATAGGAGCCACAGTCCAACTTTTCATGAAAACATTTTGCTCAACAAGATGTCTCCTCATGTGAATAGATTGAGTGCCTCTTCCCACCCCGTGTTATACTGAAGCAATAGTCTGTCTTTATTCATAGGCAGGGTGATCCCCTGTCTGTTATAATTGTTTGCAGTTGTGTTTGATAGTTTTCCATTGACTGTTACGTGATGAGGCAGTGGTAGAAAACTGCATTACGTCGCCGGCTTGACCAAGGAGGAGTGACAACTGTCTCCTGCATGAATAGGTTGTCACCAAATAATATAACTCACTGGTGATTCCTTTTAATGTTAAGATCATAAGTGCATAAATATTACCTGTATACACATCACACCATGATTATGAACAGTTTTTATTGCCAGTTTTCAATAGAAACCGTATGTGTTTCCCTTTATGGACAGATACCCTGTAAGCAACACATGTGTTGTAGTGAGTTATCAGGTCTGAGGCGAGAGCTGTTTGCAAAGAACAGGGTCCCCTTTGCCAAGGGGACTTTGTGTTACTGCACTCCAGTATATTAGTCTTTTTTGCAATTGCATCACATTGTTGGCTCAAATTGTGATCTTCTGTAACCCCAGATCCTTTCCTGCAGTACAACTGCCTACTGAGTTATTTGCCATTTTGTAATTGTGCATTTGATTTTTCTTTCTTAAGTGTAGTACTTTGCACTTGTCTTTATTGACTCTCATTTAGGAAGATAACTTGAGGTATTCTGTTTGCAGAAATCTTATTTTATAGTCTTTTATAGCAGTACTAAGAAAACAGACTGGTCATCCATGAAATAATTATTTAATCCACAGTAACAAGACACTGTGCTACATCTTTCTAGTTGAAACCTCTTGATTACACATATTGAAATGATTTGAGGGAATCAAACAGTTTATTTAAGGGACCACTCTGCACAGTGGTGGTAACTCCAATTTCTTTTCAGGATGAGACCCTAATTGATTATAATAGTTTATATTGAGCCTACCGCTTGGGATAGGTGACTAAATTCAAATGAACTTTAAACAAATTTAAATGAAATCCAATATTGCTTAAACTTCTTCCATCTTGGAATGTTTTAAAAACCATTTGGTAATCTATACTGGGAAATAATTGCTAACCCATATTCGTTTAACCTTTTTTGAAGAAGTATGGTGAAACATGATTTTGTAAAGGGAAAGTGGAAATTCTAGAATGCTTGTCCTGAGCAGTATTTGATTGTGTGTATGTGCTTGCAATACTCTGATGTTTTGTGCCAAATTTGTGGGTATCATTGTTAGTTGAATAGAAAACTTTAATAGCATATTTCGCTAAGTACTCATGAAGTATTAGAAAGTTTTTGAATATGCTCGTAATTTCTGGCCTAATAACTTCCTGCTGCTTTAATCTTTTTTTATTGTACAGTAACTTAAATACTGCATCAGGGTCAGAATCATGACATTTTATTGTATGTCTTAATTCTGTAGTTGTACAGTGTGTGAATGTATGTAAAGCATTGCATTTCATAATTCTTCAAGAAGCTTGAGACCTATCTCCATACATGAATTTTTTTTTTTATTCTTCTCCCCGTCACTGAGATGGAATGACACACTGGGATGGCCCAGTGGCCCCTAACATCATATTGAAGTGTTGGTTTACGTGATATGGAGGGAAGAATGCCACCTACTGAATCATCAATGCCAAAAATGGAAACTGCAATATAAGCAGTTTGCCGGAAGCTTGGCAAATAAATAATTGATAACTATTTATTTCTTCACTTGTAGATTTAGTCTTTTCACTTACTGTGTCTTTGCTATGGCATATACAAAAAGAAATTTCATATGTTAAGATTTTCAGAAAGCTTTTACATCTATATTTGTCATGAAACATTGAAATATCTCTTGTTCTTACAGAAAATGGCTCTCTCTATATAGTGATGGATTACTGTGAAGGAGGGGACCTGTTTAGACGAATAAATGCTCAGAAAGGCATCTTGTTCTCAGAGGATCAGGTAGTGGGAATTGTGGGCTGTAATTTACATTATACAGTTTCTGAGCACAAGAACACTTAAATTGAGTAGCTTTGGATCAGATTGGTGAATATGGTTATTTTAATCTAGATGAAAGCCTGATTGGTATAGCTATAGAGTGCTAAGAACTTCATACTACTTGGAACTTAGACCAAAATTATTAATGGAACTACAATAAAAGATGCATCTGACAAAGTGGGTTATAGCCCATGGAAGCTTACGCCCAAATAAATTTGTTAGTCTCTAAGGTGCCACAAGGATTCCTCGTTGTTTTTGCTGATACAGACTAACACAGCTACCTCTAAAACCATACAATAAAGGAGACATTCTAGGTGAACCAAACGTTAATTCTGTTGGATTTTATGGCTCAAGATTTTCTCTTGCATATTTTGATTTTTTTTTTTTTTTTGGGCTGGTATTATGTTAAGGTAACTTGTTGGGCTTCTGATACGCATTTTGTTACTTTAATGAAATCAAGGATACAAAACCAGACTTTAAGGTTTCCATTGTATTAAATCCATTAACTAAAAAGTTCTTCAAAATGAAAAATTTCAGTCTTGGAAATGTGTAAACAGGATCTTTTTCTTCATGTAGTCATACGCTTGGACGTTCGTTAGTCGAGGAGTTGTGAAGTCTCTGAGGATTTTGTCTTCATGCTAAAAATAAGCAGAGAAGAGAATCTGGCAATACTCTTGGTTGGCACGGGTTGGGAATACATTGGGCTTTTGCTGGCAGTATATAGAGAGAGGCAGAGTTGAAAAAAATTGCATGTGAGAAAAATACTTCTCTTCTAAATCCTTACCAGTTAATTAGGAACTACTACTTGGAGAGATGCTAAATGTAGAGGTGAAAGTTATAGTAGAACTAAAGTACAATACTGAAGTCTATGTATATTGGTAATTTGAAAAGATGAAGAGCTTAACTACAGTACTTTTTAATTTTTTTTTTTTTTTAAGGATGGAAAAACTTTTTTTTTTTTTTTTTTTTTGGTAAACTTGGAAAAGCCATGAAATGAGAACTATCAAACTCATTTTGGCTTGCTCGGAATCAGTCTCCTAATTTTATGCCACTTTGTCACTTCTGTAATTAAGATCAGATTTTTTTTAATAAAAGTGTGAAGAATAGCATAATTGATAAAAGTATAGATGCTAGTAGGAGAGCTTTAACTTTTTTTTATGTTTAATTTCTTAATGGACTATAAGAAGATACTTTTATTTTGATCTGCCGTTGAGATGCTGTGTTGTAACTGAGGGGTATTCCCCCAAAAAAGTAGAATTTAAAGGATGCAAGGCCACATTCCAATTATATGTGCATATACAGCTTTATCATAACTTTTAAAGATAGTAAACTGTCTAGATCAGTAAAACTTGAATAAGGTTAATCCTTGTTTTATTTTTAACAGACTTTAAAACTGTGTGTGGGTGTATAAATAAAAATAGGACACTAAGTCTATCTTTCTCTTCTAGATAATGGATTGGTTTGTACAGATTTGTTTAGCACTAAAACATGTACATGACAGAAAAATTTTGCATCGAGATATAAAGTCACAGGTATGCTGGATGGTATCTTCAAGTTGAATTACAGTCGAGTGATGATACTTTATTTTTATTTTATTTGATTGATTGTTATCTCCCAACTGAGGAAGGGAAATAAGCTGGTCTTATGTAAAACTACTCAACTCCCATTGGCTACAGTGGGCCTTGAATCAGACCCTGCTGTCTGCTGCCCAAAATGTGCTGCACAAGTGAACACAAACAGAATGCCACCTAGATGGGACACAGGCTACCTGTGTACCATCTATTTTTAAAAATAAATATATAAAACATTCCTGTGGTAGTTTGGCTAAATCCCTGGTTACATAACTTTTTTAAAAAAATAGTTTCATTCTGGAATTTTATATTAAATACTAAGATAACAACCAGTAGCACCTGCTCAATGAAGATTTTTGGACTGGATTTTAGCTTTGAGTTATTTATGACCTTGTTTTTTACAATCAAGAAAGACTTTCATGCTTGGGTTGTTTGGGTTCTTCTGCTCTACCAATACAGCTGCAATGGGACGCTGTTACTACATGGCTTCTATTTGCATAGACGAGACCTTAATATAGTTTCATAAATGTTAGGTACATAGGCTCTACAAAATGAAAAAGGAAACATCTTTAAAGTCTAGTCTACTGTGGGTTACGAAACCACCACCAACACAGTATCCATGCATGTTTTATTGTCTCTCCCTGCTCCCTTCCAGTTCATGCTGGTAAATACTGAAATTTTATCAGATTCCTGCTTTCTAAATCTTTCAGAGCAGGATACCTGTATATTTCTAGACGTGCCTGCTTACAGGAACAGAGCAGGCAGAGAAAGGAAAGCATCACAAGGATGAAAACATCAGTCATGAAAAGACTGAGGCCTGGTCTACACTGCCACTTAAGTCAATGTAATTTATATTGCTCAGGGGTATGGAAAAAATCACCACAGTGTCTGTGTTATGCTTTCCCACTGACTTAGTTTCCGCCTCTCGGGGAGGTGGAGTGCTGAAGTCAACAAGAGAGCGCTCTGCCATCAACCTACCACTTCTTCACCAGACCTGCTAAAGTGACGCCGCTTCATTGATTGCAGTGGCGCCGATTTAGCATGTCTTTGTAGGCAAGGTCTAAAAGACATTTGCTTATCCCCTGACTTGGTGGTATTTGGAGAGTACAGTCAATAGAACTGAAATATCTTGACTCTCTCTCTGGTGATACAGTGAGGCAGATGCTTAATATTAGGCAACACTTCAAACCACTTACCCCCCAAGTCAAGTAATAGGCATTTATACAAAGATATCAATGGTGTAGTGGTGGGTTGTTTTTTTTGTTTTGTTTTTTGTTTTTATTATTTATAGTCTATCCTAATGGATTGCAAACTATTGGAACAGTGTAAAGTTTCAGTGTTTCCATTTGTTGCTTTTTTGTACAATTAAATAATTTTTGTTCTTGCACTTGAGTTGTAACTGACTTTTTTTCCCCCTCCTGTATTTAGAATATATTTTTAACCAAAGATGGAACAATACAACTGGGAGACTTTGGAATAGCTAGAGTTCTTAACAGGTAACACTCATTTAGCGCTGCTCTATATACATTAATATGAGTAGATCGATCTAGTAAAAATGGATGCTACATGACTATGTAACTTATATAAGTTAGTTAACATTCATTTTTAGTTTTTTTTTTTATTCTAGTACTGTAGAGCTGGCTCGCACTTGCATAGGAACACCATACTATTTGTCACCTGAAATCTGTCGGAACAAGCCTTACAACAATAAAAGGTACTGTAAAACATTTGACTTAAGAGTTGTTGTTTTTTCATTTTGATTTATTTTGTTTAGAAATTTAGAGCTATTCTATTGATGCAATAATAAAGAGTTCAGTCTTGATCTCCAATGCTGTGCACTTTACTACATGGGTTGGATAAATCTATTGAGTGAATGCGCAAGCACAATAACTGACTTCATTAAACATATGAGGGTCTGTGCCGTAGCTCACTGCTAGTTACCAGATTGAGTCTGATGTAGTGCTATCTTATTCCACAGAGGCCATTTTCTCATGCCACAACAGTTAGAAGCAGTAGCTGGTCCCATCTTCTCCAACCTCCTCTTGTGTGTATTAGCCAGACTCTCTCTCAGTTGGAATCCATGCCAATCCAAAGCTTCATAGGCAGGTGTGGTGGTGGAGGAATTTATCTATTAATCCTCATTGGTTTTTGGGAGGAGCAATATGCCTGGGTTTCTCCCCCACATCCCCCCATAGAATACTCCCAGCATTACAACTGGGAGTTAATTCTGATCAGAACTATGTGCAGCAGCTTCACTCCAGCCTCAGACATAATGAGTCATGTTCCAGCCAGAATCTGCCATCCACAGGAAGTGAGTACAGGGTTAATCAGTAATAAAACTGTCTAAATAACTGATTTAAAGAAAAAGCCCACAACACTTTTAAATGCTTTAGAAATTTCCAAGTCGTGTAGGACATAAAATCCAGGGTACTTACATCTCTTAAAAAGAGAGACCTTCCACCATTCACTTATCCAGTTTATCTAAATCAGATATGGTGATAAGTGTGGTATTGATTCCTACATAAAAAGAGTCTGGAGCCGAAATATCTGGTGCTGTCTTTGTTCGGAAGAGGCATATGTTTGTTTTTTAAATAGATAGGAAGCTAGTACATCTTGCAAAATGCACAAATGCTTAATTTCTGTCACTTGGTTTCAAGAACATGCTTCTCGAGCAGCGATACTCAGACCTCAGTGGTTCAGGAGCCAAATTCAGGATCAGCGTTACCCCCAGAAAAGCCACAGTAGCGTGAATTCATTGTTTCACTTATTATAGTACTATTCATATTTAAAGAGTATGACAAGGGAAATATTTAGTTTTATTTATATGATGTATGTATGTATGTATGTATTCTCACGGCAAGTAAGTTAATAACTTAGTACAAGTTGATAACTTGATTCGTTAATAACATAGTAAAAATATTCTGATTTGGTTAATAATTAAATCACACAATGTTTTTATATATTGTGCTACAAAGAGTTGCAGGAAATGCATTAGAGAGCCACTTGTTTTTCACTCACCACAGTCTGAGGATCGCTGTTTTAGATAATTTTGTATTTTTGGAGTAAAAACTAATTTTTCAGGTCTGTTCTCTTTCTTTAGTGACATATGGGCTCTTGGTTGTGTTCTCTATGAGATGTGCACACTTAAACATGCAGTAAGTAAAAATTTAAAATACTTTGGAACTATTACTCTATTTTACAAACATACCTCTTTGATTATTTTGTCCATTGTCAAATTTCAGACTGATATATTGTATTTGAGCTGATGCAGGGCTTTTTATGGTATGTGCTTGTTTTTGAAATTAACTTTACTATTGTAGCCATCTCTCCACCACATTGCTGCTGATCTTAGTTGGCCAACCTCCCTCACTTTTTTGTTTGCCGCCTATCCTGCATGTCTGTACAGTATATTTAGCAACACATTTTTTTTAAGCCTCCTTCACTAAACTATGTTTTAGCAACAAAAGTAGCAAGTATGATAGCAAAAGTGCATTAAACAAAGTGTAGCATTCCTTTCCTAGCAATATTGTGAACTTTACATTCAATTAGTTATTGGTGAATTCAGTCTGTATCTTTGGTGCAGTAGCACTAATGAGCTTCCTTTGTAGCATACACAAATGGCAAATGTCTTCTGTTTTCTAGATTTTTTTTTTTTTTTTTTTTTTTTTTTTTAAATATACCTTACTGCTCTTTAGAGGCTTTGAGAGTATCGTTTTGGAGACTATCCTTTTCCTATTAGTATATTTTGCTCTCTTCCTTACGTTCCCATCCCACTTTACCCCCTTATTTTAGAAATAAAATTGAAATTAGTGTTTGATTTTGTTTAAATGTATTGTCATTAAAAAAAAAAATCACACTTGTCTGAAACTGTTTATCTAAAATGACTGTAACAGAAAGATTAGAGGAAAAATATTTTTCAGTTATCTTGTGTAATCCATCACTGTTTCCCATGTCTAGTCAGTCAGTTTTCCCTGCTTGGTGGGTCACTGATATGGCAACAGTGGGGAGAAAAACATTTTTAAAAATAGGAAAATATAATTGTTAAATGACAAAATTTGGAAAGGGGCTTCAGAGGCAGATGTGGTACTGGAAAGTATTTATATATAATTTAATAGACTGGATTTCAAGTGATGTCCCTTTTTAGCTGCTGTTCTTCATCGTTTGCTTCCAACCCCAGGGCCTAATCAGTATTGTTGATTAAAGGATTAGAGTGAATTCCAGAGAGGTGCCAGAGTACCTACAGCTCATGTTGAAATTTCAACAACACTTCTCAGGATTTGGCCCTAAATGAACACAGACCTTTTACTATCCCTTTTGTTCCTAGAGGTGGCGTTTTCATAAAAGATTGACAATCTGGTGAACTAAAAGGGAAGGAGGCTAGCAACCTATATGCATTTTACTCCAAAACATTGTTTTGCATTACCATTGACTGTTGCCCAGCTTTGGGAACAATTTTTATTGGTTAACTGTAGATACAGAGCTAGCAAAAAGCACAAAACACTTTCAGAATCCAAAAATTAGTCTTATTATTTATTGTGGCAGAGTTGTATAAAATTTAAGTATTTAGTATCAGATTACTCGATACAGAGCAAATTTGAGATCTAAAAGATCTTTTGATAATGGCCCTTCAAATATTTAAAGAGAAGTAATTTTTTTATTTTTTATTTTGGTATGTTTATGTAAATTAAGTTCTTTGTGGCTGTGCCAGCATTACAGTATACATATTAATGTATGCTAATTTCTCTCTTTCTGGTAATTATAGTTTGAAGCTGGTAACATGAAAAACCTGGTACTGAAGATAATCTCTGGATCTTTTCCTCCTGTTTCTCTGCATTATTCCTACGATCTACGTAATCTGCTTTCACAGTTATTTAAAAGGAATCCTAGGGATAGACCATCAGTCAACTCCATATTGGAGAAAATCTTTATAGCCAAACGGGTGGAAAAATTTCTTACACCACAGGTATGGAAATGATTTTAAAATAGCTTTAGAATTCTGCCCCTTTTATTTATTGTGCTATGTTCAACCATGTGCACTTTTTATTATAGTAAGATGCAAATTTAGAATATAAGATACTCATGAGAAATTACTTCCAAAAATATTACAATAGAAAGTAAAGAACTTGTATCTATTTTGAGGAAAAATAGTTACTACTATATTTAGGAAACAGTCACACTTATTTTACCAGTAAAATGAACTGCCAACAAATTTCATTTTAGGATGTTGAAATATTGTTTCTATTCCTGAATTTCAGTAATTCAGTTAATTAATTTAAGTGCATCATGTCCTGTGTGCTTGTACAGTTAAAAGTTTAGTTAGTCTTTGATATATCTGAACAGGTGGCTATCCATGACATAGGACTGACAATGAATTCAGTAACCTACTAGTACCATTTCCTTAGTACTTTTTTTTAAATTTGCAAACAGTTCCAAATGCTTTGGGAATATTTAAGAGTTAAGCAGGTGGGGGTGGGGTGTGTGTTTTTTTTTTTTTTTTTTTTTTTTTTTTTAAAGCAACCATGAATGTTTAAATGGACATAGGAGTAAGTCTAAGGAAATTGTTCAACATGCTTCTGCCCATAGTGGAATTCCATGATCAGTTCTGGTGATAGTATTACATTAAAATGACAATATAAAGGTGAGCAAGAATAGCAGAGGGCAAACAATACTGATTTCATTTATTTATATATTTTTGGAGATGTGTAAATCTAATTCATGTATGAATTGAAATTCCAAATGAACTTTAAACTTCTTACAGGAGTTGAAAATTCTCTTGGAATTTCTTTTAGAGCTAAAATAGGGAGTAGATCCCCAGTGGGAGCAAATATTGTAAATTAGGTTTTTTTTAAAGGACTGTTTAGGGGCTTAGCTGTCCAATGTTAACACTGTCCTAAGGGTTAACCTGTTTGCTCCTGTGATCTGACTTTGCTTCCTGAGGCCAGCATAGGTTTAGAATTTTCAATGGGGTCTGAATAGCCATGAGTTAATTAGCAGTAACTTACCATAGTCTAAAGGCAGTATTTCCTTCTGGGTCCAGTGAGGGCACTGGATGATGGGACTCTTTTTCACTGGGACTTGCGCAAATCAATTGAAGGGATGGCGAATTTAAAAAAAAAAAAAAAAAAAAAAGTAAAAAGTATCTGAAAAACTTGTACCAACACTAGTAACTATTAATATCTAAAGATCTGAATGTGTAAATTTTCTCAGTTTGTAAGTATATTTGTGCATTTGACAGCACTTAGCGTAATCAGTTTTGCTGTTTTCCCATGTGTAGTCGGGTTTTTTCCTTCTTGAAAAGACAAGACTTGTATAAACCACAAGGAAGCAGACAGATCCCCATAATGATTTTAAAGAAATAAGAATTAAAAAATTCCTTCCATTTAAAAGTACAGCAAAACTTCAGAGTTACAAATACCTCAGGAATGGAGGTAGTTGGTGATCCTGAAATGTTCGCAACTCTGAACAAAACTTTATGGTTGTTCTTTCGAAAGCTTACAACTGAACATTGACTTAATACAGCTTTTGAAATTTTACTATGCGGAAAAAAAAATGCTGCTTTTAACCATCTTAATTTAAATTAAACAAGCACAGAAACAGTTTCCTTACCTTGTCAAAGCTTTTTTTGAACTTGACCTTTATTTTTTTGGTAGTTTACGTTTAACACAGTACTGTACTGTATTTGCGTTTTTTTTCCCTTTTTTTTTTCTGGTGCTGCCTGATTCCATCTCACAGTGTATAATGTTAGGCATGTATGTAAGTTTTAACAGAGTTAAGGCCAAAGTTTGCAGATAAAGTTGAATTACAAACTTTACTTTCACCTAATCTATGTAAGGAAAGTGAAGACTTCTGAAACACTTTAGTCTCTTGCAGGTGCATGCATAAAAATTGCAGCTAGTAAAATAACTTTGCCTTTTGTTTAGCTTATTGCAGACGAATTCAGTCACAAAGTGTTCCACAAGTTTGACGCCCATGTTGCACCAGGTAAATGTACACGAGTGCTCTGCAGTTGCAGTAGGATAGATTGTGTTCAGATATGGAATTTATTTTGACCTGATATTAAAAAAACAACCTGGAAATAAATATAAATATTTTATTATTTATTTATTTTATTTTATTTTATTTATATTTTTAGGAAAGCATGTATGTGTAACCTACGCATTTAAACTATAAATGAGCCTCTAACTTACATTTTACTCTTGCCACATTATTTTCAAAAGTAAACAGATGGCTAATACTGAACATCAGTCAAGGGATTAATCAGTATTTCTGTTGCACAGGTTCTCTCCTCTTCATAGCAAATTGGTAATACTGTAATTTTCATTTTGGAATTTTGGTGGTGGTCCAGTGTTGTTGCTGGAGGCTCCACGTCTGAGCCTTTCAACTCAGGACACCAAAGTTTCTGCCTCTGATGGCAGAACAAATTGCTGGTTCAATTTCTCCCAACTGCTTTTTGTCTTACAACTTCAATTTTTATTTGTTTTTATGCAACTTGACTTCATCTTGCAGCATTGATGAGATGAGAGGAATCACTGCAGCATTGAGGGTCTAACCTTTTAGTTTCTCTGGTACAACACAACAGTTTAGGGCATCTCCCCCTTCTATGGGTCCGGTGGCCCTCCATCGGTTAGCGGGACCTTTTCCGAGTGAAAGAGCCTTCACACAGTAATACCCTGAAGCTATATTTATTAGCAATTCATGAACAGAATACACATGCAAAGGATCTGATGCTCATCGCTCCCCATAAAACAGGCTTCTCCCAATGGCCAGTCAGGATTGGATCGTCTGGGGTTCCAGCTTCTGCACAGTATGGTCGTGCAGGGTCTCCGAGATCTAGCAGCTTTGATCTTAGGCTGCATCCCAGAGTTAGGGTCCAACAAACTTTTCTTTTGACTCTCATTATATAGTTAAAATGGGAGTTTTTCTTCGAGGAGTGTCCTTGTGGGTGCTCCACTTCAGGTGAATCTGCATCCCTGCAATCAGAGGATTTCAGTAGCAGTATCTGGTTGTTTCGCACATGCGTTGTCCACATCTTGCACTGTCTCTGGCTGTTACATAGCGCTGTGTGACCAACCCTCCCTCAGTTCCTTCTCTACTGCCCTTGGCTTGAGATGGAGCAATGGCAGTGCCTCTGAGTTTACCTTTATCTTAAGAATTAGTCTAGATTAGGAATTTTAGAACCTAGTTTAGCTAGTTAAGTCTTTATTTACTCTTTTTCTTCCCTGTTCTTTTTTCCTCATGAGAAAGTGTGGGTTTTTTTTGTTCTTTGTTCTTTAAATTATTATACCGTCTAGCATAGTGTAAATGCTATATTCTAAGGGGCATGCCCAGCTTCCGGGTTTTAAGTGCTGCTTCACTTGTCAGTTGTCAGTCCTGGTCTCTGACAGACACTCACTGTGTGTCTGTTTTCTCGGCAATTCACACGTACCACAAAAGTGTTCCCATTGCCGTAATCTGAAGACCCGAGCCAGGAAAGCGAGGAATCTTCAGTTAAAAGCCCTCTTGATAGGGAAGTCTCTGTGCCCAGCATCCGATCCAGGATCATGGACGTCTCCTGGGCACTGGTCTCGAGCGGTGGCATCTGACAGGCATTCTGCAGTACCCTCTCAAAAGAGAGAGCACTCCAGCTGCAACCTCCCCTTCCTGGGAATCTGCCAAAAAGAGGCGATCCCCAACTCCTCAGAGACCATCAGTACCGACTGCACCGAGACAGATTACCTCTGAGGTGGCAGGACCCTCTGGTACTTCAGGTACCGTGCAAGCCAAGGACCCTAAGTGGGCAGGCTAGGAGAGAAGCAGCAATGGGAAACTTAACCATCCCTTCCTCAGTACTGCTGGAACCGCTCAAACGTGCAACACGGAGTAGCTCAGCAGCACTGTAGTGTGTGGTGCCACCTTCTGCCTCCATAGCGTACAATCCTCGGCATTGACAATCAACGTAATTGCATTGGTACTGCCGACAACACCCTCCTCGGTACCAGTGCTGTTAGTACCGCAGCAATTTCTCCGGCACAAAAAACCTCTTAGTGTTTTCAGCACTGGAATCTCTCCTCCTGGGTACTGATATTACTCCATCATGGTCGGTACTGCACCAGCTTACACCGCCATCCAGGTCAGCTCCTCCTTTCTCCAGCAACAAGAATGATGATGAAGAACGGGAAAACCTCTCTTCGCGTCACTCCTCTCCTATCCGGACAACCGCCAGACCAGGTCCACCAGAACAACCTCAACACCACCCCGGACCCAAAGCTCATGGGTGGTTGAGACATCCCTGGATATCTCCGTTAATGCCATCCCCACCACGGTGGTCCTACTGGGACCCATGGGCAGTGTACTGTCACTACACTGTAATCCTCCCAGCACACACAGAGGTGTCAAGGCATTCCCTATTATCCTCAATGCCTGGACCCTCTAAATCCCTGGAAGAGCCACCTGAGGGACTCTAAGAGACTTAGGATCAGGAGGTCACCCCAGCTGCTAATTTTTCCTCCTCCTCTCTGGAGAAAGCAGTCATGCCCCCAGTACCCATAATGGATGATTAAGACTAAACTTTTGTCACAGATATTTTTAGTAAAAGTCAAAGGCAGGTCACAGGCAATAATCAAAAATTCATGGAAGCCTGTGACCTACCTTTGACTTTTACTTAAAATATCTGACAAAATGGTATGGTGAAGGGTCCAGCACGCATTGCTTCTGGGGTCCCCTACTGCCTGCAGCAGTGGGGCAGCTGCAGGGTCCCCACACTGCTTGCAGTGGCTAGGCAGCTGCAGGGGCCCCAGTTTGGAGCTCTCGGGGGGGAGGGCCACCACCGATGGCTCAGAGCTCTAGGGTCCCCCGCTGCCCATGGCAGCTCAGAGTTCCAGGATCCCCACGGTGGCTGAAGTCAGAGAGGTCTCTGGAAGTCACAGTTTCTGTGACAAAATTGTAGCCTTACATCCAGACTTCAAACAGTTACAAGAGCTGTTTAAGAGGATTGCAGACTCTCTGGAGATACCAGTGGAAGAAGTTGTGGAGTCACAACATAAGCTGTTGGACATCCTCCAGACATCATCTTCATCCATGATTGCTCTCCGGATGAATGAGGTATCCATGGACCTGACCAAGGCCATCTGACAGAATCCAGCAACAATTCCACTTGTAATAGAGCGGACAAAAAATATTACGTCTCTTCCAAGAGAATGGAATTTTTGTTTTCACAGCCTACACCAAATTCTCTGGTGATAGAAGCCGTGAATGAGTGGGGCAGACATCATTCCAGATCCAATGCATATCATAGTGACTGGGAATGATTATCTTTTTGAGTGTCAGGCCTAGTCATCAGTGACCCTACAGTTCAGGATCACAAACTATGATGTGTTAATGGCCAAATGCAACCACTCCTTCAATTATTCAGAGATGGGTGACTTTTTATTAATTTATCTCCCTGAGAGCAAGAAAAAGAAATTTAAAGCAGTCATCTCTGAGGGCCAGCTCCTATCTTGAACAGTCATGCAAGCCTCAATGGCCTTGGCAGACACTGGCACGTTCCATCGCCACAACTGTAGTCATGTGGCGAGCTTCATGCCTCCACCTCTCTGGGTTTCCCAAAGAGGTACAATCCACTGTTGAGGATCTCCCGTTCAAGGGCCCAAAGCTATTCTCAGATAAAACAGATAAGTCACTTCACACGCTAAAGGATTCCAGAACAACTCTTTGATCCTTAAGCATCTACACGCTTACACAAAGAAAAAAATGGGAAATGTTACTCAGCACAAAGAGCAAGATCTGTGCCATACACACAAACAGAGGCAATATGACCCACAAAAACATAGGCAGAGACCTACCAGATGGAGACCACTCCCATCTCAACTATGAAAATCCCAGCAACTCCACACTAAACAGCAGTTTTGAGGGTTTGGTCAAGGACCTGAGATACCTCCCACATTTTCAAGTGCTGGAACCATCCACAGCTGTCCATTCTTTCAGAGACTGTCTGATTCCATTCCACCCAGCATGGAAGACCATCACATCAGACAAATGGGTACTAGAAATTATCAAGAAATGGCTTTGAATCCAGTTTACCTCCTTCCCTGTTCCTCTTCAAGGACCCTTCTCATGAGCACCTACTGCAACAGGAAGTAAACCATCTCCTACACCTAGGTGCCATAGAGTTAATACCAACATAGTACAGAGGGAATGGTTTCTACTCCTATCATTCCTTAACCCAGGAAAAAAAACAGCGGATGTAGGCCCATTCTTGACCTAAGGAAACTCAACAAATTTGTGAAGACCCAACGGTTCAGGGTGGTCACGCTTGCAACGATAATTCCAGCACTAGAACAAGGGGACTGCTTCTCGACTCTTGATTTCCGGTATGCATATTTCCACATAACGATACATCTTTCACACAGGAGGTTTCTCAGATTTGTTCTGGGAAAAGATCATTACCACTATGAAGTACTCCCTTTTGGCCTGTCTGTGGTTCCATCGGATTTTCGAAAGTACTGGCACTGGTGGTGGCTCCCCCTTGCAGACAAGAGGTCATAATATCCCCCTAGCTGAACTATTGCTTACTCAAAGCTTCCACACAAGAAAAGGCCCTAGGAGCTACCCAAAAGAAAATAGGTCTCTTCACAACCAAGCTTACAAATAACTAGCAAAAATCAATGCTCATGCGTGTGCAGAGACTAGAGTTCATCAGGGCCTACCTCAGTTCATTGGAAGCTATGGCCTAACTGCCCCCACACAGATTTGTCATTCTCGTCCATCTGATTACTACAACACAAACCAGCCCATGGACATCAGCCAGCACCTGTCTCCAACTATTAGGCCATATGTCAGCAACAATATTTATCGTGAAACATGCCAGACTACATGTGCTACTTTCAAGACTGGCCTCTGTGCACTGGTGGACTCAACCACACAGTGTTTGTGTAGGAGTTCCCTTTGACAGACGCATCAATAATATTCACAAAGGACGCTTCTCTGCTACGTTGTGGGGGTGCACTGGCACAACCACACAAGCCAGGGCAGGTGGTCCCCCTTGGAATCAACATTGCACATAAACCTATTGGAATTTCGAGTAGTCTACAATGCATGCTCACATTTCCTACTCCATGATCAGGAACGAGACCATAAAGGTGTTGATGGACAATGTTGCTTTTATGTTTTATATAAACCGAGAAGGGGGGCATGGTTACACTTGCTATGCACAAAAGTGGTACGATTATGGAACTGGTGCATCCACCACAACATTGACATCTCAGCCTCCTACCTACCAGGGTGCCAAAACACCACTGCGGACATGTTGAGCAGAAAATTCTCCCAGGACTGTGAGTGGAGACTATAACAGGTATTCAAATGCTGGGGGTTCCCAGCCATACACTTTGCAGCAACCCAGAATGCCAAGTGCCCACATTTCTGCTTGAGAGCAGGATTGGAACCCTGATCTCTAGTGGATCTCAACTAGGGATCTGGGGCCATGAGCAGGTTTCAGGTGGTCCTTCAAGCATGGTTGGCATTACTCACTAAGGACCAGGGAAGAAAGCCGAAGCCCTACTGTGCAGGACTGCAGCCCGGGGCCCTGAGCCCCACCACCCAGGTCTGAAGCCGAAGCCTGAGCAACTTTGCTTTGTGGGGCCCCCTGTGGTGTGGGGTCCCAGACAGTTGTCCTACTTGCTATCCCTTAATGCTGGCCCTAGCTTTTATATGCAGAAAAACAGTTGTGGCTGGGCTGTGGAGTTTTCATAGCATGTTGGGGCGGGGGATGGGGCTCAGAAAGAAAAAGATTGAGAACTGCTGCTCTGGGTGATGCTTTTCTCCTCAAATGGGATGCACCTCTACTGTGTGCATTTCCCCTAACCCCTATCCTATCCAGGGTCATACGTAAGATAAGGACTGACAAATCCAGAGTTATCTTGATAGCCTCCACGTGATCCAGACAGACATGGTTCCCTGCTGAAGATGGTCATGTACCCACTGTGTACTCTTCCCCTTCTTCCACATACCTTGTCTCAGGATGTGAGCAAGGTCCACCACCTGAACTTGGCAATACTCCACCTGAAAGCATGGCTACTCCATGATTCCAAAGCAGTGAAATTACCTGTTCAGAGGAAGTAAGAGCCATACTGTTAAACAGCAGACAGTCTACTACCTGATATACTTGCCTACATAAATGGAAGAGATTCCACATATGGTACCAGAATAGATAAACAGTGGTGACTACCTCTCCTTTATCAATATTTGATTACATACTGGAACTTAAGAAATCGGGTCGCTCAATCAGAGTACATCTTGAGGCAATCATGGCTTTCCTCCACAAAGTTGACAAGTTCTCAGTTTTCACGCACCCTACCACTAAACGATTTCTCCTTTACCCTGAAATACGAGCCCCTACATCCTCATAGGACCTTAATCTAGTGCTACGATGCCTTACTAGGCCCACATTTGAACCCTTAGCAACATATTCACTTCTCCAGCTCTCAATGAAGGTGACCTCTTGTTGCTATAACAGCCACATGGTGAGTTGGAGAACTTGGGGCTTTCATGGCACACCGTCCATACACAATATTCTTTAAAATTAAGTTACTCTAAGACCACATCCAAAACTTTTATGTAAAATAGTTGCCTCATTCCACTTGAACCAGCCCATCCATCTCCCATTGTTCTTTCCAAAACTTTTTGGGAACAAACAAGAAATGATGTTCCATACCTGGGATGACAGAAGGGTGCTAGCATTTTACATTTGCAAATTTCTGAAAGATTTAGTCCTGTCAAAGTTATTTCTCCCCATCACGGAGACATGGAACTCTGGCTGCATTGACCTTTTTGCTACTGCCAGCAGAAACTACAACATCCCCCTGCCCCCAGGGACCCGCGCACACTCCACTAGATTGCATTCTTTATTAATACCCTTCCTCAACAATGTACCTATCATAAACATCCGCAAATAGCAACATGGGCATCATCCCATACATTCACAGAGCACTACGCAATAGGGCAGGACTCGTCACTAGGTGCTCTGCTTGGACTCACGGCCTTATTTGTTACCACTGCAACTCCAAAGCCCCTTCCTTCCCCTGAGGAGCACTGCTCTATAGTCATCTAAAATGGAGCACCTACATGGTCACTCCTCAGAGAAGAGAAGGTTACTCACCCTGTGCAGTAACTGAGGTTCTTCCCGATGGTTGTCCCTGTGGGTGCTCCGCTACACTCCTTCCTCCCGTCAACTTCAGAGTTTCATGGTAGAGACTCTGTGATAGAGAAGGAACTGAGGGAGGTTCGTCGCACAGTGCTACGTAACATTCAGAGGTGCCGCGAGACGGGGACAGCGCATATATGACCCAATCAGGCACTACTACTGAATTCTCTGATCGCAGGTGCAGGGATGCAGATTTACCTAAAGTGGAACGCTCACAGGGACAACCATCTCGAAGAACCTCAGTTACTGCACAGGGTGAGTAACAGTCTCCTCTTCTTATCTATACCATAACCAATTATTTTACTCAAAACACAACTATATAATAATTCTAACCACTCATTTTACATAACTATATAGGGAGTTCCCATGTCTAGTGTCTGCTTACTCATGCTTTTGTGTTTTTTCAAAATTTGTTAAAACATCTCAAGGTCTGCTTATTTTTATGAGTTGGAGGTGGGATATACACTCAGGGTAGGAATGGTTAATCAGCAGCAGAACGTGACTCCCAGCTCCTGCACAATACACTCTCTAATTTCTTAAAATATCGTCTAAGGGTCTAAAGCACTTTCCCTAGGAACAGCAAAAACTTTATAATTTCTATTTATCAACAAAAGCAACTTTTAACAAAAAAAATCAGACACCCAGTAAAGAAACTTGCCGAAACAAGGTTAGCTTGTCCATATTTCCTTCTGTTCCCATGAATCTGTGATTTTACTGTATCTATCCCTGTTAGCAATGCTGCAGTATTTTCTTCTATCTGCTAAAGCCAAGGCTAAATTTCCCCAACTACGGTTTCTGTTACCAATTTACGGTGGCTCTGCATACAAGATGGCTGTAGATTATCCTAAATCCATACACAAAATGGCTACAGGTCATGTCAGATCCAGGACTGTCGCAACAGCGCCACTTGAGTGGGCTCCTCTGCTCCCCCTTCTAACGAGGTAGAGAAGCACCAGGAAGCATCAAAGCAAGTCCAAGATATGCGATAGGCAGCTTTTCAGAAGCCTCAGAGGGCAAGCTATGCCTTGCTGCGGCAACCAGCCAACCCTTGATCTGCCAGGGCGTGAGGATTTAAAGTCAAATCAGCATGCTGGGACCTCATCTCCCCCATTCACAGTCATGATCGTGCTGTGGAAAGGCTTGACGAGGAACATGAGGCTTCCCAAGGAGCTGAGAACCTCTTGTAGCTTACTTAGGGGGCAAGTTTTGCAAACTCTAAGGCTCCAGCTCCCAGATAGACAGAAGTGAGTGTCTCCTTCATCAGGAAGTAATTCATATAGTTGATGAGCAAGTGATGTAAAATTCAAATTTAAATATTTTTGCCTTTGCCTTCCCACCTCAGAGAATGCTTGTTTGCTGAGGACCTTTTCCTGTATAAGGGATCACTTATGGTGATCTGTATTGGATTCACTGCCACTCTCCCACACTGTAGCATGTCTGGGCATAAAGAGAATCCTGTTACTCCTGTGAATCCCCATTTGAAGCAGCAGTGTAATAGAAATTGTGCCTGTCTAGTTTTTCAGACCAGGGAACCTCACCCTAAGCCTCTTTCCCTGGCAGAGTCTGAAAGGTGAGAAGGGATCTTTCTTTTTGTCCCTCCCTTTTAATAGACTGGTCCCACATTAAAGCATCAGTAGCTCCTTAGGCAGTCTGTTCCCAAAATAGAGTTACATAAGCACTCCATTCCTCAGACAGTAGCTCCATCATGGATGACGGGGGAGTAAGTTAGTAAATCACAAGCCATTTTGAACATCAGAAGGGATTTCTAAATAAAGCCCTGAGTGGTACTAGGTCTCTCCTAAAGTACTTAAATTGTGGTTGTCCAGCCTGGGGGAGAAGACAGGCATCCTTTCATGTTCCTAGGGCCATCTAATGGGCTGTTTCCCCAATCAAGGTATTTGTCCCCGTACCCCATCTTAGTTAAGAGGTCCCCAGACCAGGATGAATAATATGCTTATCACCGTCTTGTAAACAACCAAGGGAAGTACCACATACCACCAAAAACAAAGCACACATGAAGATCCAAAATGCTTGAGTCTCCCAGGACATGGAGCCAGTGGTTCACAAAACTCAATAATAATAGTAATTAATGATAATAATAATTAATAAAAAAAGTCTTCAAACAAATATAGAGCCAGAGTTTCCTATACTCTTCCTTTGAGGATATCTTAAGACCAGACTGGGGATTTATGTTTAAAACTAAATCTTAAGCTAAAATGTTCTATAAAAAATATAAGGACATTTAACAAGTTCTGGGATCCTAAGGTTGATTCAGCAATAGACCCACCATTGATGTAGTCTAACATTCAGAAGTCACACCTTCAGACTTCTTTCTAAAAGATCCCATAGATAAGAGTGAAGACATTACATAGAACTTCCTATACCTTGACTCTGGCTATTTTTAGACCAAAAATGTTCCCTATTCTTATTTAGGAAAACCTAATTGGTGGCAAGCAAATGGCTCATTGTCTAGGGGTATGATCCTTGTTTTGAGTGCAAGAGGTAATCCTAACGGAATTCTGTGCCAAAAAAATAAAAATTCTGCACATTATTTTTAAAATTCTACAAATTTTGAGAGTAAATAAATCAGGGTGGATTGGATTAAAATCAAATTGATTTTAAATCATGATTTAAATCACTAGTCAGACTCAATTTAATCATGGATTTCTACATAAAAGTGCATTCTTGTTATAACCTGAATATATATTCTTCACAACTCAGAGATGTAGGTTTCATTTTTAGAAGCTACATGCTATATGTTGTTTAATCCTGAAAAGTTTTCAAAATAAATCATAGTTTTACAGCTATATCAGAAAATAAATGATTGGTTATTTCATTAACCAAAGGTAATTGAAGCAGCAATTTATGAAGTCACTGGGAGGTGAACGATCTCCAATTCAACAGATTAATCATTAATATTGGGAGGATTTTCTTGCCATGCTGTATTAGGAGGAGAACATCACCAGACAGACATTTAAATTGTTCTGTTTATCTAAAACACCGTTATGTATTCTGGATTTTTTTCTTCAACAGCAAACATAATATTTTAACAAAACAAGCATATGAATTTTTGAATTTAGGTAAACCAAGTTTTTTAAAGTCAGGTTTGTTTTTGTTAAAATTGTTTAACTAAAATAGTTAAATGAAATATATTTAAAAAATAAAAATTAAATAGTCTATGTCAGCCAGGTCAACATGAGAAACTTAAAATATTGGCTTCTGCAGCTAACTCAGTAGTCTTCACCTTCATTTTCCTGTTTGTTCATAATCTGGAAAAGAAAATCAAGCTTTCCTGCTCTTCCTGGTCCCAAACGATTTCTCAGTTTGGAATGAATAGTCTAAAGGAAGAAAATATTCTTTACACCAGCAGAAGCAGCTACTGCTGTTAAAAGTGAGATTATCACTTCAACTGTCTCTGAATCCAAGTGCTTAAGTGACTTCCACCAGTTCACTGGTGTGACTTTCTTTAAAACATCATCAGCAAACATATATTTCTTGAATGGTTGACCCTTAGTTCTGAAGTTTATTATAGTTGGCATTATGGAGGGATGATTGCTGGATGTCCATGTCATAGACGACTCTTCTTCAACAGTTAAGGTTTGACCCTGGTACCAAGTATTGCGAATATTTGCAAGAAAATGAGCTGCAGATAATGCTTGTCCCATTCATTTTTTTTAATGCTTGTAATTTAACTCTGTCATTGCATATTTCTCTTTTTAAGATCTCACTCAGTGCCTTCCAAATTTCAACAGCATTAGCAATAAAACAGTTATTTCCCTGCATTTTGTTCAAGGCTTCAGGGTACTCGGCATGTGTTCAACATTTCTCTTAAGCCCAACGTTGAGAACTTTGGCTGTGACAATGCGATCTATTTTTTCACGATTTTGTTCACAAACTGTCTTCAGGTTAGGCCAGTTCTTGATACAGTGCTCAAAACAGTCCAATACTAAGTTCCATCGCATGTCTTGTGGGAGAGTTAGCTTGGTTCCTCCCACTTCTTTCAGAGCAGCTGCTGCAAAGTGGTTGTTATGGAATTATTTTGCAATTTCAACAACATTAGCCTTTAGTTCTGGAACACTGAAGTCTTTTTGGCTAGAAGGTGCATCAATTGAGCACTGCAACTGTGAGTTAGCTTGGGACTCTTTTTTTTTTCTAAATAATTTCTTCTCATCTTGGATACATTTGCAGTATTGTCTATGACCAAGCTGTATACTAGACATTTGAGTTTTTTCCCACAGTTTGTTATAGCTTTTACTGCTACTTCTTGTAAGAATTTTGCTGTGTGTGCATTTCCTGATGTATCAATTGTTTCTGTAAGGAAGACATTCCGTTCTTCTGTTGTCACACAAGCACATACAACAGGATCATTGTGGACATTGCTCCACCCATCAAGACTTGGGTCAACAATTTTACCTTCTAGACTTTTTGTACACTGCTCAATTTCTCTTTCATACACTTTATCCAGCAATTTGCCTTCAACATCTGCTCTGTTGTGTGGACTGTGTCCTGGTCTTAATGTCTGGATTGTGTTAATGAAGTGTGGTTTCTCAATCATATGGAAAGGAAAGTTTGTTACATAAACAAACCGGGCAATTTTTTCATCAATTACCTCTTTTTGTAATCTGCTGATTCTTATCACAAATTTATCTATGGTTGTTTCTGGATGATGGAGATTTTTTTGTTTTCTTTTTGCTACAGGTGATATACTGTGGCTATGTGTGACTTACATGATGTTACTGAAACACTATAATTGGCAGATAACTCTGAAACTATAGAAAATGATGGTGATCTTGAAGGTGGATATTCTTCAGAATCCTGTATGTTGAAGATGGATTCTCCTAAACAAAAAGTCAATGCAGTTATTTAATTATTATTACCATACTGCTCATTTAGTATTGCTCATTGCATTCACGGACACTCAGTACTACTTTAAAGGTGAAATTATAAAAGGAAGATCTGCCTCTTTCAGCTATTTATTTTTTATCATAACTGCATCTAAAATGCTAGTACCATAGGGTAACAACTATATTTTTTGCTCAAACATGAGAATTCAAGAATAGTCCAGAAGGAAGACAGGCAGTCCTTAAGAAAGAAGTATGAAATAAAAAAGTTTACCAACCTGATCCTGCATGTTCAGACATGTTCCTTTCATCATCTTCAACACAACTTCCTCCTGAGAAGGAACGCGTCTCATGATGTTGTTTCATTCAGGCAACCAGGCTTTACATTTCTTTGTTGCACTGTTTGCATTTTGCAGGCATGCCTGTCTTACCCCCAGGTAGAGGAATTTCATTAAAATATTCCCAAACTGGGTATAGCCTGCTGCCACTATATGTTTTCCCTTCTGGTGAGAGAATGGTATGGTAGATATCAGATCAATAAAGGCTACACTCAGAAAGACCTTAAGACTTCTGGAATATGCTGCTTAAACAGTTTCACTTTTGTTTCTCCTGCCTGTCCCTCCCGTCTCACATTTATCTCCAGACTTCTTCTCCTTGTCCAGATTTATTCCGCCCCCAGCATTGAACTTTTTGAAACTTTGCACTTTTAGAGAGAGGTGAGGGATTGACTCTGTGTACACAAATTTGCAGAGGGACAATAGGGTTGAGGTCTGTTATTTCTCACCTCTATATATTTAATTTAATTTTTTATTTTATTTTATTTAAAAACATTTTTGCTGTTAACAAGCATGTTATCTCTGGAGACACAAATCCACAGTTTAAGAACTGCAAAACTAAGTATCTCTGATGGTATCTTCTATACTGAGCACTGAGTCCCATTGGGTAGATAGAAAGATTAACCTAAATAATCTATATGATTGGGTTCCATCCAAAATGCCAGTGGCTTAAGCTTTCAAAGTTGCTGTAGGCAAGATGTTAAAATACTGCACTAGTTGGCATGTCAGGTAGCTGGCTGACCATTCATAGAGGGAATTAAGGCCCTTCCACATGCTTCTAATAGTATTGTAGCTAGAGAGTCATCCAAAGAAGACTTGCAAAGTAGGTGTCTGCTTCTCTGTCAAGTTATCACTTGGTAGTAAGGCTACTGAGTTCCTAAGTTAATTCCTTAAATTATGAGACTTTTGCTTTATATGGGAAAACTTCTCTCTCTCCTTATTTTTCTAATGTAATAATTAAAATTTTTGCTTTTTCCTTCCCTCCCAACTTCTATGAATCACATCTGCTACTTGACATTTGTTACAATTTGAGGGGAGAAGCTGTAAACCAGAATGAGAATTTTCGTACATGATGATTTTCATTCTGTTAGTAGTCTCTCTCCTTGTTTTAGTCCACCCTAGTAATCTGATAAATGACAGGAATACAATGATAGGAATTCCATAGATGAGAAGCATTACCTATTTGTTATGAATGTGGAGAGAAACTGCAGGAAAAAAAATTCTTTCTGCTCGAAATGTCGTGTAGTCAAAGTTTCTAAACTTGGTAGAGTTTAAGGGGCACTTTTGAGTCTGAAGAGATCTAGAGAAGATCATCTTTTTTTTTTTTTTTTTTTTTTCCTGCCAAACACATAGCCAACACAGCCCTCTCAAACTATGTGTTTGGCAGGAAAAAGAGATATGTGGACCTCTTCAGACTCAACTCTGTGGTTTTTTTTTTTTTTTTTTTTTTAGTGACTTTTATACAGTGTTTCAATAAATGTTGAAAGAAATTATATCTCAACCAAAGCATATTTTGACTGATGGCAAAATAGTACATGTTCTAAAATATATTCTAGTATTGGTACTGCATGCAAGCCCAACTGCTGTAGATAGCAGTGTAAGTGATTATCCTGTGGGCTTCATACAGTTGCATCTAGTTTATTCAAACAACTTAAATTACTGGATGAGGAGAGGAAGGCTTGCAGAGAACTACTGGAGCACATTTGTGTCCTAGTCTGGGTATCTTGGGTATTTGAAATTTCTCTTGCTCTGCTTCTGTGGGGAGAGGAGATGATTTTCACTTTTTGGAGGGGAAGTATCTCAACTGGGAAGAAGATGCCATTTTGGTAGTTGTCTAATAAAAGTGGGAAAGGCTTGGAGAGAAGTTGTGCCCCTTTCTCAAATGAATACTCTGAATCTAGTCTGAGACTTTTTTGTCTTGATAACCGGTCAGGTAACTTGAGACAGAGCAATGCAACAATATCCAAAGAAGGCTAGCTATGTAAGTTTAACTATGAGACAAACCATTCATATTTCTTCCTTTCTTGTTTAGTAAAACGACTAGCTCAAGGACAAATCTGTGCTTCAGCTGTGCCAGCTCAGAAAATTACCAAACCTGCTGCAAAATATGGAGTGCCTTTAATGATCAAGAAATCTGGTGACGCATCTAAAAAATTTCATGAGAAGAAGCCATTAGCTAAATTTAGACAGGTGAGGGCACAGGAGTGGTAATAAGGAAGGTACATATTTCCAGAAGTTTTGTTTTCATTAACTAATTTGATTTACCTTACTTAAACTACTTAAAATACTAGTCCACTAATATCCTATTATTGTTGCTTTTCATTTACATCTGTTGCATTGACATACATCTACACAGGAAATAGTTGCATTTAGGTAAACCAATTATATGCCTTGTTTTGTTTTTTTTATTTTGTAAGAAGATATTGCTGAACTTGGGAGACTACTATCAGTCTGGTTTGGATTGCTACTTAAGTTGGCTGCAGCTTGAATGGCTTCAGTAACCTCATTTTGTGGCAGTCAGTTTTAGGAATACAGTAATTTACAACTGAAGTTTGCAGAACCCCTTGAACTATTTTTAATAGTCACTATTCAGAGTATTCTCTGTGACTCTATTTCTTCATCTGTAAAATGGGGATAATGATACTGACCTCCTTTTGTAAGGCCTCTTGAGATCCATTGATGGAAAAGCACTATATAAGAGCTTGGTGGTATTAGATATTTTTTTTGGTTAATCTATTCGATGTTCAGATCTATTTTTTTTTCTATTAGTAAGTGTACTTGTTCCATATTCAGCACCTTCAAACTTAAATAGACAGTGTGATCAGTAGATAAGAACGGCCATACTGGGTCAGACCAAAGGTCCATCTAACCCAGTATCCTGTCTTCTGACAGTGGCCAATGCCAGGTGCCCCAGAGGGAATGAACAAAACATCGAGTGATCCATTTCCTGTCACTCATTCCCAGCTTCTGGCAAACAGATGGCACATCTAAGTGAATTGTCTGTTAATATGCAATACATGCCCCATAATGTACTGGACTCTTCAGAGAAAGCAGAAGTTGAACTAGACTGAGGAGGAACGTACCTCTAAATGAGTAGATCCTCTTCTAAAGAAACTGCATTTCTATGGAGGGGTGTAACAAAATCCGGTAGCTAGTTATGCTGTCCTTTCAACGGATTATTCTTTAAAAGGTTCCATGTGTTTCAAAGCGGGTACCACTGGACTCTGGTGGACAAAACCAAATTCTATATTTAAAATTTTAATGGAATTTGTGATCTTAATAATGGATTTTAAAAGTAGAGGGAGCATAAAAATGTGTTTGGAGAAGAAAACTGGCAATAGGATGTGGAATGGGGCCAGACTGATACAGATACATCTGACAAAGCCATGCTGTTTGGTCTTCACGTTGTCTTTGAAGGTGGACATTTATAAGTGCTGTTAAATAACTTTATACCAAGACTCAATCTATTCAAGTTTATCTTTAAAATAAAACTAAAACACTACACTGTGTATACAAAAGTGAAGAAATTCAAAGCAATGGTGCCTGCAGGAAGTGTAACTCTACCATATTGTCCCTGCTTCTTTCAGTGATTGACTGTGACCTTGTATAAGGTGACAGGCAAAGTATATGTTTTAAATATCTGCCTGACTGAACAGAGGGAGCTAAGGGGACAAGATTATACCACAAAACCATGGCCCTTTTCCAACAAACAGAAGAGTACATGTCTCTAAATACAATAGAATCTCAGAGTTACGAACACCTCAGGAATGGAGGTTGTTGGTAATTCTGAAATGTTTGTAACTCTGAACAAAACATTATGGTTGTTCTTTCAAAAGTTTGCAACTGAACATTGACTTCATACAGCTTTGAAACTGTACTATGCAGAAGAAGAATGCTGCTTTTAACCATCTTAATTTAAATGAAACAAGCACAGAAACAGTTTCCTTACCTTGTCAAATCTTTTTTTAAAACTCTTTATTTTTTAATAGTTTGTTTAACACAATACCGTACTGTGTTTGCATTTGCTTTTTTTTGTCTCTGCTTCTGCCTGATTGTGTACTTCCGGTTCCAAAGCAGTTTGTGGTTGACCGGTCAGTTTGTAACTCTGTTGTTTGTCACTCTGAGGTTCTACTGTACATAAATACCAGTTAGCAGTGTTATTACATAAGAATAAAGTATTCACTATAGTTTGAACAAACTCTGTAGTTGGAAATTTCAAGGCCAACTAGTTTTCCCAGTGAGCACTGTGATTGGCATCTCCAGGGACCTTCAACTTGTTAAGAAGGGCATAGAGGATCAGTGTGCATTGATATTCTCAGAGAAGGGAAATTAATAGGAAAGATTAAAATTGAGCTTTCAAAAGTATTTTCTCATTTGTTTTGACTAGATAGAACCCATGGTCAAGAGCAAATGAAGAATTACAACAGAACTCACCTTAGATCTTAACAGTATCTTTTTTTTTTTTCAGGCAGACTTCTGAATAATAGATGAAGCTGTATTGTAAAATAGTGTTACATTTTAAATTACTGCTCTCTCACTTCCCAAAATAATAGGAAGGTGAAGTCAGGATCTAGAAAGCACCATGCACTGAGCTATCTAATTTGTAGTTTTACCTTTTATCTAGGCCCATCCAACTCCAATGAAGAAAATGAATCCAGGAGAAGAAAGGAGGAAAATGTTTGAGGTATAAAGACACCCATCTACCTGTTTTCAATCTACATCAAAACCAAAACCAGAATAAAACGATTTTTAAAATGCAAAATAAAACCTCCAAACCTTTCCTCCTTATTTCTTTCCTCCAAAGACCCTTTAACTTAATTTTTACCTTTCTGGGCGTGCCTCTGCCATTGGAGTACTAACTACCTTGATCTAAATTTGCTAAAAGTAGTGTTCATTAATAAATTCTAAATATATACTTATTTTTCAGGAAGCTGCAAAAAAGAGAAGATTTGAATTACTTGAGAAAGAAAAACGACAAAGAGACCAGGTAGACATAATACTTTGGCTTTTTTTTCTATTTACAATGATGCTTTAAGTAATAAAATCTTCCCTTGTGTAGTACATCATAAAGTACCTCAGAATATATAGTTTAATATTCCCACTGTTCAAACTTTCAGAAGGCTGAGCAGATGAGAAGACTGGAAAAGGAAAGGGTAAAATATGTTTGAATATTATTTTCAACAGTGAAATTGAATTTTTAATAGAAAATTGAATCCTTGAACTTTTATTTCCTTTTATTTTTTGTCTTCTCCAGATGGAACGGATAAACAGAGCCAGGGAACAAGGCTGGAGAAATGTGCTTAGTTCAGGTGGAAGTGGTGAAGTTAAGGTTGGCAGCAGATACTGAAATATATAGCACAATCTTTTCTCTCCCTTTTATTTATCTTCCATGGCACGTTCTTTTCTCCAGAACAGAATAGATGCCTATCTACATGTGGAGCTACCCCCAGTACTAATCTATGAACAGTCTTAGAGATACTGAATAATGGCCCCCTTCATGTACCCAACTTCTTGGTGTTTGAGTACACTTTTCTGATTTCTAACATGTTCCATCAAATTTTTTCATCTTCCTTCCTTCTGCCAATAATTTCATCCTTCTTACACCCCATTTGTTTCCTTCCTTCTCCCATTCCTCCCTCTTGTCCTTTTTCTATACTGAACCTATGCGTGGAACAACCTTCTTCTCCTCATTCAAATGCCTCACAATTTTCTGTCTAGGTATTTTTATGGCCCCCAACAATGTAGTATCTGAGCTCCTCCCCTATGAGAGATTTTGTGTTCCTTTCTGCTTTTCGAGTCCATAGGAAAAATAGCTTGCCTAATTTATCAGTAGCAAGTGTTTGTGTGAATAACTTGCTGAGAGAAAGTTGAGGTTGAAGAGAAGTTTTGCATTAATTCTGAAAGAGGTAAGGTCTGTTGTATTAATTTAGATGGAATATAGGGAATTAAAGATGCTAAATAAATTCAGTTACTGTTTAACATTGAACAGAGTTTGGGGTTTGGTATGCAGAGGCTGTAGCTTGCTTTCTATTATGGCAAATACAGTATTAAAAATTCTTTTAACTTTTTATTAAAGATATAGAAAAGAAAGAAAAAAGTAAAGCATTTGAAATGTCAAGTATTTAGTAGGCCTTTTATTTTAATTTTTTGATACTGGAGTTTTAGAAGTTTGTTTGGCAGTTTTTGGTATAAAAGAGAAGAAGTTGGTTGAGATGAACTGGAGCTGCTATTGTTGCTGTGGTTAAAATAAAACAAAATCAGACATTAGGTGATGATTAGGAGCTGGTAGAGTGGCCACGTTGTTGGGATTTTTTTTTTTTTTGCCTGGTTTGCTTAGGACACTTTTTTGGATTAGGATGAAGGTTTGGGGTTTTAGGAAATGATGGAGGAGGCAGCCATGATGCTTGCATTAGCACCTGGTATTTTATTTATTTATTTTACTTTTTTTAAAAAGAGGTGATGGTGGAATAGCTCATTTCCTCATTATTTTGTCAATTAATTAGGGTAAGTTTTTGATGCACTAATTTTAGTTGATTCATTTTTGGAAAGTTCTTCACTCTTGCAAGAGTGACTTATGTAGGCTAGATCTGGAGAAAGTTCTGTTTTTGCATGCTTGTGGGCTCTCCTACTGAGTGATAGTTACCTGAGAACATTATTGTTGTGGGAAGTCAGACACATACTGTGACTGTGTGTCTCAGTGCATAGATCAAAGTAGTGGAGAGGTGTTCATGGTAACTTATATTGCTAAACAAATGAAGGGATGTATTTTCTACTAGTTATAACTTGTTCAGGACACGGAGGCTTCACTACTAGGTATGAGACACGTGTGGATCGCAGTGATCAGGTTTTTTGTGTTTTGCTTTTTACAGAACAAGAATGTGAGGAAACTGCACGGGCACATTTGTGTCCCACATGACTGTTTACTCACTCTACACAAACATGCAAGGCCTAGCTATATAGTGCTGGTACTCTCATTGCTGATCTCTTTCCAACCTAAAAAATGGTGAGCACCGCTAGAGGGCTTACAAACTATTTAAAGAAATACTGCTGTTTTCCTTTACACTACATATTCCTCCCCCCTTAAATGTAAAAGGACATAAAGTTACAAATCAAATATCCTTAAAATACTGTTAAATATACAGACATGCTACAAAATATGTCTGAGAGGTGGTCTACAACTTCTCTCTAGATAACCTCTCATGGACATTACATCCGTGTCTGGACTTGGTGGTGTAACTGAATCAGAAACATCTTCCTGCTTTGTAATGCTAAGGTCACCTATAGTAGAAACAGGGACATGAGCTTCACTGGTAGCATCACAAGTCACTGTCTACGGTTGTATTGTAGGCTTGGTGCTTGCGATCAGCATCGCTGGTGTAGGACATCCTGAAAGCTGGTTGACGTGTTTGGTGGCACTTCCATCCAGTAAGACAGAGGACCAGTCTGTGATGTAATCACTCTGGGTTTCAATGAATTATCTGAGTAGTCTCTTCATAAGACACTTTTCCACATGAAAACCTTGCATCTGGGTGTGCACAATTTGGCTTTTGATCATTGTTTCTTAAGAACCTCTCTCTGTAGATTGAGTTTGAGTCCAGATGAAACCTCAGATGATATTCTACAATGCTGGTATCTGATTTGTAGTAGCATGCACTTCCTTTCTAGAAGCCAAGAGAAGATTTGCAGTCGTATGTTGTAAACTGGTACAGTATTATCCAGAGCCATCGCATGTATCACTTGCTTGAGTATTTGGGTAAACCAAAAATGTGAATTGAAGTAATCCCTTTACATGTGCTAATTGTGAGGTGCTTCTTTCACTGTCTTCAGTTTCCATTTGTTGTAGGTAGGGTTGGGGCAATGTCTTACCACCAGCTAGGGATGCAAATGTATGGGTAGTCTGAAGTAATCACAGCTACCGACTATCCTGTTTTTCTTCATTACTGGACTATAGAGGTGCTCCATTAACTCGTTACTCTTGGATAAAATTCTAGGGAGCTATAAGTGCTGTAGTTCTGCTTCTACTTTTGGCTGTATCACAAAAGGTACTGGCAGTGCTTTGAAAAATTTAGAAATTACTCCCTTTTTAAAGCACGGTTTTTGTTTTCTTATGTTTTAAAGTTCTGAAACCATCCTGAAGGATATCAGCTGCCTTCTCCAAAAGTTCAGCTGATTTTTGATTTGTGCTGGAGTCTGGTTGGTTGAACGTGCAAGAATGTTATGCTTTGCTAGTCTAGCTAAATCTCAGCCATTCTCTGCCAAATAGTACATGATCCCCTCTTTATATCGTTGAGGTTCACATAAGTTACAGTAGCTTTTCTTTAATAACAGCCAAGGCTGGCCTTTGGAGTGGGCTGTATGGGCCCCCGCCCAGGGCAGCCTGCCCAAGGGGGCGCTGTGCGCAGGGTTTGGATTCCCACCTGACCTGCTGCCAAGAGGCCAGCTGGACTGACGGAGGCAGCAGGGTAGGCAGGCAAGCAGCAGTGTGGGGGAGGGGGAAGAGACCCGAGCTGCAGGGTGCAGTTGGACGACCAGCCGTCAGAGCTAGGTGACTCCTCGGAAGTAGCGGTGCCCCTCCTCTGCCCTGCTCCACGTGTGCAACTGCTGCTGTTCCTGTCCTCCCACCCCCCCGTTCCTCCCTGGAGTTGTCCCTGGCCACTGCAGACTGGGAGCGTCCTCCTGTCTGCTCTGCGGGGAGAGGCGGGGCTGATGGCGGGGTCTCCCCCTCCATCCCACCCGTGTACCCGATTTCCTCTAAGTTGGGATGACGGGACAGGGGGAATCTGTGTGCTGCTGCCTCTCTAGGTCTGGAGCTGCTGGCAGATGGTTGTCTGAACGTGTGTGCCTGAGTGAGTGAGTGCGCTTTCTCTTTAAGAAAGCACTCATGGTCAGGAGCCTGAAATACACACTTCCCCTCAACACAGGCACACACACACACTCCCCTCAACACCTTCCCCACAATACACACACCACGGCTCCCTGCATCCAAGTCACTTCCCCACATGGGCTGTGCTGAGGCATCAGGAGCTGCTGCTTTCCTGCCCTCCCCTTACACAGCCCGCAGGGAAAGTGACCTGGATGCAGGAAACCCTGACATCGCTCCTCGCTCCTCCTCCCCCACACAGTCCCCTAGGCCCGCGAGGGGCGGAGGAGCAGCAGTCCAATGGGGGAGTGAGCAGCAATGCCAGCTGCTTTGTGCATCCAGGTCAGTTTCCCCATGTGGATGCAGGAGGAGGATGCAAGGGTTAGGGGCAAAGGGGGCACAGTGCAGGGGTTAGGGGCACAGGAGGGGGGCAGGTGTTAGGATGCGGGAGGCAGGGGTGAGGTGAAGGGGGCATGCACAGTGCAGGGCTTAGGGGCAGGGGTTGGGGTGAGGAGGCATGCACAGGTTAGGGGCTTAGGAGGGAGGTGCAGGGGGTAGGAGGGTAGGAATTGGGGCACAAGAGGGGAGTGCAGGGGTTGGGGTGAAAGGGGCACAGTGCAGGGGTTGGATGCACAGGAGGGGGCAGAGGTTGGGAGTGAAGGGGGTCTAGGGATTAGGGATGCAATAGGGGGAGCAGGCATTAGGGGCGAAGGGGGCACAGTGCAGGGATTAGGTGGGAAGGGAGGGTGAGGAGCCCATGGGGGGCCAGGGGCAATGGGGGCGGGGGTGTCACCCTCACAGGGACCAGGGGCACCAAAATGCAAGTTTGCCCAGGGTGCCATTTTCCCTAAGGCCGGCCCTGATAACAGCCAGTTGAGCAGGATTTCCACTGTGTATGGCTTTTACTAGCACTGAGGTTTTCTGCAACTTCAGTTGTTTAAGTAGTCTGTGATAATGCTGTGAAATTGCAGAAACTGCAAATCTCTGACCAAACTTCATTTTAAGTCTTTCTCCATCTACTTGTAATTAAATCCAAATAACACTTTTTTGGTTTTTGCATACTGCAAATATACATCCTACTCATGATTTGTGGGCACCCCAGCACTGCAATTTGGAATATTTTCACTAGCAGTGTACAGCAGAAGTTGCACATGTGCTCTTCATGCCCTTGTGCTCCCTCCCCCATCTGCAACATAAAGAACATGGTGACCCACTTAGTTCTTTCAGACCACCTTAAGTAGAACAGTTGAAACAACCCTAATGTCACTTGGTTACTTTATTCTGGTCTGTACTGGAAAGTAGGTCGCCATAGCTATGGTGCCCAGGGGTATGAAATTCACACTTCTAAGTGCTGAAGCTATGCTAACCTGTCCGTTCCCTTCCCCTCCTCCACACCCCCCCACCCCCCCAAAAATAGATGCAACTAGGTTGATGGAAGAATTACCCCCAAAAGGAGAAAAAAAAAATTAAAAAGGCTCCTGAGGCAATCCTGGCAATTATAGGCTAGTAAGCCTAACTTTAGGACCCAGCAAATTGTTGAAGCTATAATAGAGAATAAAATTTTCAGGCACATAGATAAACATGATGTTTGGAAAGAGTCAGCATGATTTTTGTAAATGGGAATTACGTCTTATTAATCTGTTAGAATTCTTTGAGGACGTCAATAAGCATTTGGACAAGGTTGATCCAGTGGATATAGTGTGCTTGGATTTTTAGAAAGCCTTTGACAAGGTCCCTCACCAAAGGCTCTTAAGCAAACTAAGCAGTCATAGGATAACAGTTACTTGTTGAAAGCTAAGAAACAAAGGGTAGGAATAAATGATCAGTTTTCACAATGGGAAGAGGTAACTAACAAGGTCCCTATGACAGGGACCCTATCAGCCCCGAACTGGTGCAGCAGGTGTTAACTGTTCTGTCTTGTCCGAGGAGACCACACCCCCTTGACTCTGCTGGGTATGCTCCAGCTGGAAGCAGGATATAAAAGCCAGCAGAAAAAGCTCAGTCTGGGCTGAGCACCCCGGGGTGGTGGCCCAGCTCACCAGTGTTACTGACTCTGGCACTAGGCCACACTGCTCCAAGAGCAAGGGACGTATTATTGACTCCAGCCACTAGGAAGCACTTTCCCGAGACCAGGGGCTGTGTTTGACTCCAACCATCAGGCTGCACTGCCCTGATTGCAAGGGTCATCTGACTAAGGCCACAGGGCCACGCAGCCCCGAGACCGAGGGGAACCCTACAGATGCAACCGCGGGGCTGTAGGGTGACGGGGTGTATCAGCCCTGCGACAACTGGTCGAGAATGCGAGCAGCGAGGTCCTGCTACAAGGACCCAAACCAGACAGATGGAAGCCAAGAAACTTCTGAAATGGCTATTAGAAAACCAGTAGCAGAAGGCTGCGCAGCAACAGCAGACACAGCTGCTTCAGCAGCTCACCTCCCAGCAACAGCTTCTGATGGCGCAGGAACAGCAGCACCAGCTCATGCGGGAGTTAGCCACCCAACAACAGGCGCAGCAGGAACGTCTAGTCCCACAGATGGCATCGCTGTTGCGGACCTCCCCAAATCCTTCCCCTAGCTCGGCAGGAGCAGACTGGGCGGTCTGATGGGTATACCGATATGCCAGACAAAGATGGGGTCCAGTGACGATCCAGAAGTGTTCCTCATGACACTGCCACCCAGTGGCTACCCGAGCACTGGACCCCTACCTGACTGGCCCAGCACAGACTGCATACAGGAACCTCAAGCTGCAGGAGGCACTAGAATACTTGAGGGTCAAGGCAGCCATCCTGGACCAAACAGACGTCAACGCCAAAACATACCGCCAGCGACTCCGCTGTGAGCAGTATCCACCAGGGCCAGACCCAGAGTGGTGGCACAGCGACTCCATGTTGGCAGTGGCTGGAACCGGAACATCGGACCGGGGTCCCAGTGGCTGAAGCTGTGGCCCGGAACAATTTATCCAGATCTTGCCTGCTGGGGGTGGAAGTAGTGGGTGCAACAGCGTCACCCGACGACCCTCGCTGGCAGAAGACTACATGGCCGCTGAGGGATCGGAGTGATTGGCCCATAAACGGGGGAGCCCAGGAGATCAAGACTGACCGGCAGGCCGGGGACCCCACAAGACTGAAGCGGGGAATCCTCGCCTCTATTCCAGGTCGCCGGTGCCAACAAGGACGCTCAGCACAAGGGACCCAATCGGGGCAACCCCTGCCTGGGAAGAGAGGACCCACCAGGTGGACGGAGCACACCCCAGGCCACTCTACCTACAGGGAGGAATCGTGTCCGATATTATGAGTGTGGACAAGGGGGGCATTTCTGTAGAGAATGCCCTACATGGATCGTAACTACGAGCATGCATGGGTGGTCGGTCATGGTGCCTGGAAGAGGGACCCAGGTAAGATCTTGATTTGTTTGGGTGAACGGGTTGCCGAGGCTGTCTCTTTGCGGTGCACCACAGCTCCCGCTATTGCTAACGAATTCATGCAGTTCTTCACCAGAGTTGGGCTACCACATGAGATACTAACAGACTGGGGAACTAATGTAACATCAAGGTTGATGGCGGGGCTACCCCGCCTGCTAAATATCTATGCCCTCAAAACCTCAGTCTACCACCCCCAGATGGGTGGGTTAGTGGAGCGATTTAACGGGACCCTGAAATCAATGCTGAGTAAGTTCGTGGAGGATTATCCGCAGCACTTGGATAAGTTGCTGCTAGCACTACTCTTTGCCGTACGAGAGGTCCCACAGGTGTCTACTGGTTTTTCCCCCTTTGAACTTCTCTATGGAAGACAGCCCCGGGGAATCCTGGATCTACTGAGGGAGATCTGGGAGGAACAGGAAACCCAGGTCAGAGGATCTGTCCAGTACATACTATGGTTGCGGAAACGACTCGAGGATCTAGGTACCTTGGCTTAGGAGAATCTATTGCGGGCCCGACATGCCCAGGAGAACCAGTACAACAGAGGGACGAAGATGAGGACCTTTGATCCCGGAGACCGGGTCCTGTTGTTAGTTACTACTCTCCTCAAAATCTAAGCTTCTGGCTAAGTGGCATGGCCCCTTTGAAGTAACCAGACTGGTAGGGCCTGTCGACTACGAGATACAGCTACTGGGACGCTGGAGAAACATGCGGGCCTACCATGTGAATCTCCTCAAGTCCTGGAAGGAACGGGAAGGCCTGATGATTACCCTGTACCCCCCGGAACCTGAGCTGGAGCCATTGGCTGATGAACCAACTGAGCTGAGGCCAGTGGCAATTGGCCAGGAGCTCAATGTCGAACAGTAGAAGCAGGTACAATGGCTAGTATCAGCCTTCCCCATTGTCCTGACAGCCTGGCCAGGGAGAACGAATGTGAAGAGCAATCACATTGCCACTATCCCTGGCCAGAAGATGAGAGAGAACCACCGTCCACTCTGCAAGAAGAAGTGGGGGGTTGTGCAGAAGGAAGTAGAAATGATGCGAGCTCTAGGAGTGGTTGAGGAGTCCAGAAGCGAGCAGCGGAGCCCCATAGTCCTGGTCCCTAAGCCTGACAGAGTGGTCGGATTCTGCATTGACTTCAGGAGGGTGAAAGCCATCTCTTGGTTTGATACATACCCCATGCCAAGGGAGGATGAACTGCTCAAGTGGCTGGGCAACGCAAAATTGATCTCTGTTAGACCTAACCAAGGGATACTGGCAAATCCTTCTGACACCAGCCTCCTGAGAGAAGATGGCCTTTCCTATGCCTTTTGGCCTATATCAGTTCACCAAGATGCCTTTTGGCTTGCATGAGGGTATAGCCAGCTACCAATGGCTCATGAACCAAATACTGATTCCCCCATAATTCATACGGTGCTGCATACATTCACGATGTTGTCTATAGCGCAGGCTAGAAGGAACAACTCCAACACCTCACCAGCGTGCTGCGGGCCCTGTGGGACGTGGGCCTCACCGCAAACCCAGCCAGTTGTCACTTATGACAGCGGGAGGTGATGTGCCTGGGCTACACTGTGGGTAAGGGAAAGCTACGTCCCTTAATAGACAAGGTGCAGCCCTTATGGGACTCCCCACTCCCATGACAAAGAGACAAGTGCAGCAATTCTTGGGGCTGGCTGCATACTACCTCTGTTTTGTACCTAACTTCTCCATGCTTGCCATCTCACTGACAGACTTGACAAAAAATTCCCAACCTCGGAAAGTCCAGTGGTCAGAGGACTGTCAGGTCACTGTCCAGGCCCTATGAGAACAGTTGACCTGCGAGCCGGTGTTGTCTAAGCTGGCCTTCACAAAACCCTTCTTCCTCCAAGTGGATGCTTTGGAGGTAGGACTGGGAGCGGTGCTGTCACAAGAACTAGAGGGGGAGGAGCATGCAATCTTCTACCTCAGCCGCAAGTTGTTCTCCTGAGAGACCTGCTACTCCACGATAGAACAAGAGGCCCTTGCTGTTCAGTGGGTTGTCGATGCCTTAAGGTGTTACGTTTTAGGGAACCCCTGTCTCTTGGTAACGGATCCTCTGATGAATCTGTAGTATGAAGGACACCAATGCATGAATCATGTGCTGGGACCTCTCCCTCCAACCTTATGCCTTCCACGTGCTGCACCGGCCAGGGACGGCCCATGCGAACATGGACGACTTCTCCTGGGCAGAAGGAGAAGAAGGGGAAGGAAAACAGTCCCCAGACACCATCTTAAGGGGTGAGAGGGGATGTGACGGGGTGTATCAGCCCTGCACTGGTGCAGCAGGGGTTAACCCTTCTCCCTTAGCTAAGGAGGCCACGCCCCCTTGGCTCTGCTGGCCATGCTCCAGTTGGAAGCAGGATATAAAAGCCAGCAGAGCATCTCAGTCTGGGCTGACCTCTGGAGAGGAAGGAGGTGTGCTGCTGACTTCCAGTAGAGGACTGCCTACAATCCAGGACGCAGAGTCCAGCCAGACTGAGACGGACCCCGACACACACTCTCGGGATGTCGCAGAAAGGGGAAGAGACCGTGGAGGCCCAGAGACAGCAAACTACAGAGAATCGGGTAGGAAGCCACCAAGGGAAACTTTGCGGGGAAGCTGTTGTAGAACCATAGACAGGCTGTGTGTTTCGGTAGGGTCCTTGCCGAGCTGGTGATGGGCAACACTGCCACCAACAGGGCCCTGGGTTGGGACCTGGTGGAGAGGGCGGGCCTAGGTCCCCCTATCCTGGCCACCGCCCACCCCAGGGTGGTGGCCTAGCTCAACAGTATTACTGGCTCTGGCCACTAGGCTGCACTGCCCCGAGAGCAGGGGCCGTATTATTGACTCTGGCCGCTAGGCTGCACTGCCCTGATCACAAGGGTCATCTGACTAAGGCCACAGGACCACACAGCCCCGAGACCGAGGGCAACCCTACAGATGCAACCGCCGGACTGTAAAGCACCCCACCCCTACCCCCAAAAGGGTGATGGGTGTATTAGCCCTGCGACAGTCCACCAAAGATCTGAGGTGGGACCAGTGCTCTTCAACATATTCATAAATCATCTGGTAAAAGGGGTGAACAGTGAGGTGGCAAAATTTGCAGATGATACAAAATCACTAAATATAGTTAAGTCCAAAGCTAACTGTGAAAAGTTACAAAGGGATCCCACAAAACTGGGTGACAAAATGGCAGATGAAATTCCATGTTGCGAAGTGCAAATTAATGTACTCTGGAAAACATAATCCAAACTATATGTCCAAAATGATGGGGTCTGAAATAGTTCTTTCCACTCAAACAAGAGATCTTGAAGTCCCTATGGATAGTTAACTGAAAACATCTGTTTAATGTGCAGCAGCAGGCAAAAAAGCTAGCAATGTTAGGAGCCATTAAGAAAGGGGCAGACAGGAAAAGAGAAAACTATCATAATGCCATTATACAAATCCATGATACAATTACACCTGCAGTAGTGCATGCAGTTCTGGATGCTTGGTGTCAAAAAATATATATTAGAATTGAAAAAGGCGCAGAGAAGGGCAACAAGAATGATTAGAAGTATGGAACAGCTTCCATATGAAGAGAGATTAGAAAGACAGGGACTGTTCAACTTGGATATGATAGATGCCTCTAAAATTATGAATGGTATGAAAGTGAATAGTAAAGTGTTATCTAACTCTTAACATAGTAAAAGAACTAGAGGTCACTTGATGAAATTAATAGGTGGCAGGTTTAAAACAAAAGGTAATAGGACTTCACACAACACACAGTCTGTGGACTCATTGCCAGGCAATGTTGTGAAGGCCAAAACTATAATGGGGTTAAAAAAAGCATTCAATAAGTTCATGGAGGATAGGTCCCATCAATGGCTATTAGCCAAGATGGTCAGGGATTCAACCCCATGCTATAAATATCCCTAAACCTCCAAATGCCAGAAGTTGGGACGGGATGACAGTGGATGGATCACTTGAAGTTGTTCTGTTCTGTTCATTCCCTCTGAAAGATTTGGCAGCAGCCATTATCAAAAGACAGGATACTGGGCTAGATGGATCATTGGTCTGACTCACTGTGGTGTTCTTATGTTTTTATGTTCTAAAGGCGTCACTGATGGTACTCAGTGCCTGAGCTTAAGTGCCACATCTACAAAGAGACTGGAAAGATAACTATGCTAAGCCTGTGACATGGTAGTTACTATCACTGGCTATGTTGGCGGTGGTACATCAATCACTGTCTGTTCCAGCACCATCTCGCTTGGAATCTTTTGCTTTTGGCGCTGTCAGTTTCATCTTCAGTAGCACCTTCAAAGCAATTAGAGGAGGCTCCAGATCCCTCAGCACAGATACCCTTAAAGAGGGGTTTCACAGGTCTGAAAGGATTGTTTGTCTTTTTTGGATCTTAAGATCACCTCAGAGTATGAGTTTCCATTATAAGAGACTTCTCCTATTTCTGTGCCACCAAAATCTCTTTGAGAAAGATCTCAGGTACCTGTACTGAAAGTTTATCTCCAGCAATGTGACGGCGAGAATGAGAACAGAAGTCTTACCCAGATATTCAAATCTCCAATTGTTACCCGATCAACGGAGGGGCTTTTGTCTTCTGAGTCCAGCTCCTCCTCGGAGTCTGTCAGGAGTCCTTCACGTAAGAGGAAAGCAGGTCAGCAAACAAATGAATAAAATAAAACCAGACAAGACAGTATAAATGAACCTCATTATTCTTGGTTTCCTCTGAATTGAGTGAATCTTATCCATTTGGTCTACAGATTTGGCCGTTTTGGCCACCATGGCCTCAATATGCACAGTATTCAGGACAAGTTTTCCCCCTAGCATGTGGGGAATCATTTTAAATCACTTACTCCAAGTGTCTCATAATTCTCATAATTTGGTTATGGAAACAGAAGAACATCAGAACTCTAGTGGTGAGAAAACTCTGGTTCTTCAAGAAGATTCATCTGGAGTCCCACATGTTTCTTCTCCTTCACCTGATAGACACTGTTTCATCTTCTGTACTTACGGCAATGGACGATTTAAAAACCTTTCAAAAAGTATTGAAACATATAACACAAATGCTGCGAATCCCATTGAAAATGGTACAGGAGAAGACATATAAACTGTTTTTTTTTTTTTTTTTTTTTTTAAATATTTTACAACTGGCATATAACAGAGTTGCTCTTTCTACAAATGCAGGAATTTTAGATCTGGCAAAGACTTCTGGGGTAGTGCTGGCTTGGTTGCAACTACTTCAGAACATGCTGTTGGTAGAAATCAACTGCCCACCGTAGGTTTTGAGTATTTTTACACTCATCTGACTTCATCTTCACTTGTCTGTGTTGCCAAAGAAAAACTGAAACAAATAGGAAAGTGAACTCCTGAAGAAAGAGAGAACCAGTGAGACTAGATGTCTTTGGAAGAAAAAGTTGTCAAGTCTGTCCCCCTTCAATGGGGCAGTCTGCTAATTTTAGGAAAAAACTGCCCTTTGATCTAGCCTTATCCCTAAATTCTATGTGTGAAGGTTGACTAATTGTTGAAACCTTTCAGGCTGCACTGGATGCAGCTGATACCAATGTCCATTCAGTGGCTACAGCTATTGTTCTGAGATGTGCATCATGGTTGTCAGCATCAGGGTTGCTTGCCTAAGGAAGTTCAGTCAGTTACTGAAGATGATCAATTTGATAGACAAAATCTGTTCAGTGCTAAAATGGATGAGTCTCTTTATTCATTGAAAGACTCAACGTTCATTCAGATCACTATGGAGATATACACCCACTTTTAAAAGGAAGCAATTTCTTCCTCTTCTTTCTTCCTCCAGATACAAGATCACTACATATTCCTTATATTTGTATCAACAGAGCTCTTCTGACCAATGCAAGAACATATTAGGATATCCAAGAAGACTGTCAGCTCCATCATGCTTTTTGGTAATATTCCAATCAGGATAGACACAGCGGCATCAGATTTGATATGATGGTTGAGGGTCTTGGAGGGAGACAGTGGAGAGATACAGAGAGAAGTGATGTGTTCAAAATGATGGGCTAGGAAAATGGTCTTTCTAATGATATTCTGAATGGATATGAGAGGGGCAAGATTGCATTTGTCAAAAACAAAGTAAAGGTAGTTGCTGTAGTCAAAACATGAGATTAGAGGTGGGATGAGCATTTTAGTTGTGAAGATGGATAGGAAAGGCTATATTTTAGAGATGTAATGCAGAAAGAATCTGAAAGATTTAGACACAGCCTGGGTGAGAGGACCTAAAGAGAGTTTTTTGTGTCAAAGATACAGCCCAGGTGATAGGCAAGAACAGGGGTGGGCAAACTTTTTTTGTCCCGAGGGCCAGATTGGGGTGCGAAACTGTATGGAGGGCTGGGTAGGGAAGTCTGTGCCCCCCAAACAGCCTGGCCCCTGCCCCCTGTTCACCCCCTCCCACTTCCCACCCCCTGACTATCCTCCTCAGAACCCCTGCCCCCAACAGGCCCCCTGGGACTCCCCTGCCCTATCCACTCCCCCCCCGCCGTTCCCCGACCCCTGACCGCCCCAGAACGTCCTCACCACCCAATCCCCTCTCCCTGCTGCAGTCCGCCGCTGCCCCCTTACCATGCCGCTCAGAGTGGCAGGAGCTCGCAGCCCTGTTGTCTGCGCGGCCGCGTGGCTGTGTGGGAGGAGGAACAGCGGAGGAGGGGCCGTGGACTAGCCTCCTGGGCCAGGAGCTCAGGGGCCGGGCAGGATGGTCCCGCGGGCCTGGCGTGACCTATGATCCATAGTTTCCCTGCCTCTCGGCAAGAAGGTGGTGGTGGTGTCCGCAGTGATTGAAAAAGGAGTTAGTGGAGAAGCCTTGGAGGGGGAGGGGAGATTAGCAGCTCTATTTAAGCCATGTTGAGTGTGAGCTGATTGCTAGACATTAACAAGATTTTGGATTAATTTAGATTTTAATTTGACTATGAGACAGTTCTAGAGTAGAGAGAGTGATCCATAGAGAGGATAGTTGGAATTTTTGTCTGCAGATGAGATTGCCAAGAGATAAGGTGTAAATGGAGGAGAAAAGGGAACCGAGGAGAGAGCCTTGTTGAACCACCCCCCTTCTCCCCTCTTCCTCCTCTTCCCCCCCCCCCGCCCCCCTCCCCAAAAAGTTGTGACCAGATGAGGGTTATAATCAGAAAGAAACACTGAAGGACCAGTTGGAGAAGTAAGAGGAGAACCGGCAGAGGACAGTCACAGAAGCCAAGGGAGAAGAAGATTTTAAGAAGAGTATAATCAACTATCAGAAGTGGCTTGACAGGCCAAGGATGAGGATGGAGTACTGGTTCTGGCCTTTAGCTAGGTAGAGGTCATTAAGACTTTGGCAAGAGCAGTTTCAGTGGAGTGCAAGGGACAGAAGCCATATTGGAAAGTGTCTAGGATGAAATTGGAGGAGAGGAACTCCTGACTGATTGTAAGCAGCATGTTCAGTGATCTTAGAGATGAAAGGGAGAGGAAAGATGGAGCAGTATTTGGAGAGGCAAGTGGGGTCAAGGGTGTGCTTTTTTAGGATTGGAGAGAATAAAGCATGCTTGTATTTTGAGGGGGAAGAGCCAGAAGAGAATAAGAGGTTAAGGAGGAGAGTAAGGATTGGGAAAAATGTGGGGTATGAAGGAGATGGGACGATTAACTTGGGCATCTGTGATGGGAGAAGGAGGTGAGATTTGTAGGAGGGGAAAGCAACGCAAGCTATGGGGAGCGAGGATTAGTAGTAATAGTATCACATGCCACTGACAGCAGTAATTTTCTACATTGGCTCTAGAGCACAAATCTTTTAAGTAATTTAGAAACTGATAATTTCGTCAGTGAAATACTAGTGTTTTATAGATCTGTCAGTAGAAATTCACTGTAGAAATGTTATATTGGTGTGATGTTTTTCATTAGGGAGATATCCCCATGTATTGCAAAGAAATATTGAAAACTGCTGCCAGTTTCACACATGACCTGCAACTTTAAAGCTACTCATGTGTATTCTTTGCAGCAAGAACTCCAAAGGTGTCTTTATAACTGGCATATTAATTGTAATATAAGTGGAGCCTTTTTGTCTAATAACTGCAGGAAAGAATTCATGTCATTCTGGGATTCCAGTGATTCCAGTTACTTTATCCACAATAAAATAACTGTTGCGTGTCACAGACACCAAACTTTCAGAATATGCACACGGTTAAACCAAAAGTGAAGACTGTAATGAAAAACAGGGTTTATTTTAAGAAAAAGGCATATGAGAGGCGCTGATTTTTACCATTCTTTTACTTTTATAATGATAGCACTGTCCCTCTTTTCTTGATGATTCAGTTCCTTCACTGTGATAAATGACTTAGTCTTTGGTGTAGTTTATCGATTTTGAAATGGGATGATTTCCTTTTATAGTAGAGGGTCAGCAATACTGTTATGTGATAGATATAGCACATATAATCTAACTGCTGACAGAGGATAATAAATACAATATTAATGTTACTTGAGTGTAAGTTTAAATCCTCCTACTCTGTGTTAAAACAGGTACATTTTGGGCATATTAAACTTCAGGAAGAAATACTGATTTGTTGTTGTTTTATTAAGAGTAGTGGACACTGCCAGGGCTTATTAGGACAAGGGTATGAGAGTTATTTCTTTAATTCCCAGGCACCCTTTTTTGGCGGTGGAGGAGGTGTTGGGCCTTCCCCTGTGCCTGCCAGAGGACAGTATGAACACTACCATGCTATCTTTGACCAGATGCAACAGCAAAAGGAAAATATTAAAGTAGGTGAGGAGAGAGAAACCAGATGGAGAGCAGAAATACGAAGTCGGGAAGCTGTTGAAAGGTATGACTACCTTCCATTAGAGTTGCATGTGCTCTGCTTTGATGAAAGTAATGAAAGTTACTGTACATATTTATCTACAGAGGAGTTCCACCTGGAGTACGTCCAGGATTTCCTAATGGGCCTGATGGTCATCACCATTTACCAGATGCTGATGCAATTAGGAAAAAAATCAAAAGATTGAAGGAGGTGTCTAAACAAGCCAATGCAAACAGGTTGGACTGTGATAATCTGTGATTGCATCCCTACGTGTTAGATTTTTGTCCTATGTTGTGTTTAGCTTAATCCTAGACACTTTTAAAAACCATCTTTATTCATTGAAGCTGTTTTGTCTGTTCATGTATTGGTTTCTCACAGAATGCATAACCCTTTTAAAACCATTGGTGCCTTAGTTCCCACTGAAGATGGCCAGTATGTTTATGTATCTTATCTTGCAGCCGATTCTACCGTTTCTTCCAGTGCTTATGGGTGAAATCATTAGTAAATCTAGCTACTATATATGCTGACGGTTTGTTCCGGTAAACTCAAGTTGTTAATGGTTGTTAAAAAAGTAGTCAGGTAACTAATTACTAGCAGCCTTTAAGAGTGCTGTGCTTTTGGTTTAAAGACCCAAAATATAAACTACTAATGAAATGACAGCCTGGACTAACCCATAAGCCTCATATATATATATATATATATATATATATATATATATATATATATATATATATTTAAAATAGTCCAATAGTCCATAGTTCTCTACCAGCTGTCCTGGGGCATTCCCTCCTTTTCACAACTCTTCCTGTTACCTGACCTGTTTGATTCTCTAGTGTGGAAGTCTTACAAAACTCACCACTAGCCTGCTTCCACTACTGTATTTCCAGTTGCTCTGCTTAAAGCATGTTGCTCAGGAGGAGACTTTGGCGGAGTAGGCTGGGGATGAGAGTAGCTTTCCAACACTGCTGACCAGAAATGGGAAGACCGGGTAATATAGCTAAAAAGAGGGTATGTCATTGTATGGTAACAATGTTCTTGAATTGTGGAAGAGTGCTGTCATTACTACTAAAATTGTGTGGGGTTTTTTTTTCTTCAATTAGTGTAAACATTTTTAAAACAAATGCCCACTTCCAAGTTGAGCTTCTTTTATGCTACCCTTCTTTTTCCTAGGAGATCTGCTTGGTATGACCTCAAAGGCTATGTCTATACCACTCAGTTGTGACAGTGTCTTTTTAGCAAGAACAGTGCTCAGGCATAGTTCATTAACCTAGTTTCCCTTGCCAAAGTAGACAGGGCGAAATCCTCTCCCACATCTTTACCTAAACAGCTGCTGCAGGGAGGAAGGGCTGAAAAATATGTCCCCAAGAACCTAATTCCCGCCCAGAGATAAAACTGAGGGGTAGCAACAGGTGGGGATAGGAGGAATACCAGGACAAAGATTGAGCTGGAGAACGAGTCAATCTTTAGATAACTAATTTTACTGTATTGTATTGAAAAATATGTGATTACCTAACTCGAACTATCATCATCCATATGTCTAAGGGGACAAAGTTAAGCTTGCACATGCAGTCTTAACTTTGCCTTTCTGGCTTTTCAGTCCTAAAATTTGTAACATTAATATCATATTATAAAATCTCTGTTTAATGAAGTCATTTACCATTTTGTGTATTAGCACATAATCACTATCTCTGAATTGTGGAAGACAGTTAAGACTATTGTACCGTGACTGCATATGTTCTTCCAGGCCATCTGGCACACTATCTTCATCCTTGATGACTGGAAGAAGGGGGCTATTTTGCCTCTGTTCAAAAAGAATAATAAGGCTGAAAAGAGCAACTACAGCAGGTGTTCTCAAACGGGGGTCGGGACCCCTTGGTGGTCATAAGGCTATTACGTGGGGCGTCATGAGCTCTCAGCCTCCACCCCAAACCCCGCTTTGCCTCCAGTATTTATAATGGTGTTAAATATATATAAACGTGTTTTTAATTTATAAGGGGGGTCGCACTCAGAGGCTTGCTATGTGAAAGGGGTCACCAGTAAACAGTGGGAGAACTACTGAACTAGAGAAAGATTATGCTGTTTACCTTCCCTGGGACCAACTTTACTTCTGTCTTAATGTCTCAAATCAACAATGCACTTCATGGCAAGTGCTGGGATACTCAGTGCAGCTTTAGATCTGGGTGTTCCTTTGTTGACCAGATCTTTACTTTGATGCAGTGCTTTGAGAAGATGGTTGAATTTAATAAATTCTGTGCAACATTTTTTATAGACTTCAGTCAGGCCTTTGATTCATTGCATTGAGCAAGTTTGTGGGATGTGATGAGGTGACTTGGTGTCCCTTGGAAGATCGTGCCATTGAGGGAAGAAGCCTATAAGGGAATGGAAATCTGCCTTTGAGTCAGTAGCAGATAGGTGGCATGGTTTTCTATCTCCACTGGAGTCTGGCAAGCCTGTGTTCTGTCACCATCATTCAATATCTGCAGTGACTGATATACTGCTGGGGCAGTTCTGTGCCAAAAAACTAAAAATTCTAGACACAATATTTTTAAATTCTTCAAAATTCCACATTTTTTATTTTGTCAAAATAACACTATATAATCAGGCCAGTTTCAATTATTTTCGTAATTTATTTCAAAATACGTCTCAGCAACTATGTCTGTAACAATACAGATACAAAAAATTTTCCCCAGCAGTAGAGTTAAAGAAACCCGTTTCTCTGCCCCGCCCCCTCCGCCTCAGACCAGCAGAGGGGCCTGACACCGTATCCCTCCCTCTCCAGAGCCCAACTGTGGGTTCCCCCCAGCCCAGACACCCTTACCCCCTAAAGCCCAGCTGCAGAGTCATCTCCCCCGCCCAGACACTCACATGCACCCCTTATACCCCAGAGTTCAGCTGTGGGCCCCCACCCAGCCCAGACACTTGCATCCTCTCCCCACCAAAGGCCAGCCATGCCCCCCACCCAGTGCCCAGTCATGGGGGCCTCCCCAAGGCCAGACACCCGCACCCCCTAACCTCCAAAGCCCAAGGATCCAGAGGGAGAAGCAGCCTGATGCTGCATCCCAGACTTGTGTGGAGTTTCCTGAACTCTGCCTCCTTCCTTCAGGGGATGCTGAACTGCAGCTTCTGGGAACCCTCCAGCTCCTCCTCCCCACTAGCAAGCAGCCTCCAGCTCCAGTTTACACCCAGCTCTGTATTAACCTGCCCAGATAGGACATCAAGTATGTAGCAAGTGTCAGATATTTGGGCAGCATCATTGCAGGTGCTGGAGGGTGCTTGAAAGACAGATGTGGTTCTTCTTTGAGAGCTAGTCCATATCCATATTAGTTGAATGTATATCCAGTGCAAGCACATAGAAGAAATTTCTAATCAGCGGTATCTAATGGGATGATGCATGTGCCCTTCCCTTCCTTGTACACTTTGTGAAGGTGTAAAGGGTGGAACTTTCCTGTGAGAGACAGTTCATTCTCTACCACCAGTGGTATTTGTTGGAACTACTCCCTCCAACAATTTTTTTCCTACAGCGATTTTTGTAGTAGTTACCTACCTCTTCAGGATGCCTTAGAGGAAGAAGAGCCCTCTTCTTTGGTCACTGGTGATGTTGCCTACTATGGCTGACCATGGAAAATCCCTGGGCTTTAAGAACTGCTCATCCTGTGAGGTTTCTGTTCTGCCTTGGTGAGGGGCATGTTGCGGATCGCTGTGAAATTTGTAGGTCCTTCTCAAAGCAGAGCCAGTACTCGAGAGAGGCACGCCAGAGGGTGTTCGTTATGGAGCAGTGATGACCCTGGACTCCAAGTGTCTAGGCTTTTGAAGTCCAGAGGGCTTCAACTTCTGCCCTGGCATCTGCCTAAGACTTTCCCAAGCTGATGCCTTCTTCATCCAGAAAGCATAGAGACAAGTTGTATGTCTTCTAAGGAGAAGAGGTGAAAATTACCCTCTCCAGATCTGACTGCAAGGCCTCAGACCACCAGCCTGTTGGTCATTAAATGTGCTTCAAAACTTAAAAAATGTTCCTTGAGCATTGGAGCTTGTACTAGCAGAACAGAACCACACATACTAGAAGCTCTGGCAACTGCGTCCGTGGTCATTTTAGTGTCCTTGGTACCAAGGCGTTGGAGTGGCCACCATGGTACTGGGCAGAAGCTCTACTCTGGTACCAGCCAGGCATATCCTCACCTAAGACTACTTTGCTAGGCCTGGCACCACTATACCTTTTAGAACTGTACCCTCCTCTGATTCCACTAAGGTTCCTGGATTCAGTAACCTTGTTGCCCCCATCTTTGCGCCAGGTGCCCCCTATGACTATGGGAGGAGCACCCCCTTTTTCAAGAAGTGGTTCCCTCTTGTCTTTTGACTTACAGGGAAGTTGCCAATCCTCTCCAGGCAGGTGTCGGGGCTCTGCAGTATCAGTTAAACTGATCTTGTTTTTCTTGGTGAATCTATGGCTGTTGCCAAAACCCAGTACTGATCTAGCCTCACACCAGGACTATTGGTGCCAACCCCTATGGAAAAGTCTCTACCTTTCAACATCGGCCCTTCTTCCAGTACACAACACTCAAAGCCCAGGGATGCAGACAGCGGCCCTTGAGAAAGAAATCTGCGGGGGAGAGGGGGCAACTTCTTCATTACAACTCCCAGAATGGCAATAACCGGGTAGCATATTTGACTTGGTGCTTGGGGGCAGCATATCAGTTATTCTGTGTTCTTTACCCTCTCTTCCTTTTGCAACTGTCTGTCTTGCTTTCAACAGACCTGATCCAACATCTCCTCCAGATGGTTGTGTTTTGGATGTGGTCCAGAAAGGCTGTGCTATCCAGTTCCTTCCTGACCCTCTTCAGGGAGCCCTCCCGCAGGACTCTGCTTCAACATGAAGCATAGCCCCTTCTGGGTCTGGGTGTGATAGAAGTTCCCCCTCACTGCAGGGGAAGGGCGTTCGAGTCAAGGTATTTCTTTACTCTCAAGAAGTCAGGGTGTTCCGTCTGACTCTAGATGTCAGAGCTTTCAATACTTTTATGAAGCTCAAGTTGGTCTCCCTTGGATCCATCATTCCCTTTCTGGTCCAGAAGGACAAGTAGTTTCTCTTGACCTCAAGGATACAGACTTCCACATCGTGATTCCCCCAGTACATAAGTGTTTTCTGAGGTATGTGTTGAACAACAAACATTACCAATATTGGGATCTGCCCTTCATGCTTTTAACAGCACCTTGTGTTTTCACGAAGTGCCTTGCAGTGGTCGCAGCTCACTTGACAAGGGTGGGCTTCAGATGTTCCCATACTTGGTTGAGTGGCTCGTCAGGGGCCACATGCAGTCTCAAGTTTAGACCCACATTGTGTCCATCCTACACTTGTTCACTTGTCTAGACCTCTGGGAACAAAATGAAGCTTATATTTAAATCCTGCTTGATAAATAGAATTCATTGGGACTGTATTCAACACAGGTCTTGTGACTGCCAACCTGCAACATGACAGATTTCATATAAAATACTATATCTGCTCCCACCTGCAGTCCCCACCCCCTCACATGGGTAAGGATTTGCCTCAGGCTTTTGGTCTCGTGGCAGCATATGTATTTGTTATCCCATACACTGCGCTCTGCTTCTGGCCACTTGCAGCACGACTGTCCTTGGCTTTCTGGCCAAGAAGATGCCATCCAGTCAAGGTTATCCTAGTTCAGAGCAACTGAAAGTCTATTCCCCCTGGGTCATCCAGCCATCACCTCTGTTGGGCAGAGTCCTGCATCTTCCTCCCTTGTGACGGGGGTATTTCCAGATTGAACAGTTCCCTGACTACGCTGTTGTTCTCCAAACGATAGACTGTCTAAGTAGGCCTGATTTGCTTCTGTCGGAGATGGTAAACTATGTAATGCCAACAGTTAAGTTACCACACAGTTCTTTCTATGCAAGCACTTGTCCTCTTAAGATAAAATCATTACAGAGAAAACATATTAAAAACAATAAATGCATGCTAATAAACTTACCAGAAATCACCCCCTCCTCCAACTACAACCAACCAGGGCTTTGTTGTGTGGTTAGTCCTTCAAACTTCACTGAGATTTTTTTTTTTTTCTGTAGCTACAAGTGCATCACAGATTCAGCTCAAAACAAGCACCCAAATGGGCCAAAGATCTATCCCTTCCCTGACTGGTGCCTCCCTTGGATCACAGGTCCTGTCCATGTGCTGGATCAGAAAGAAGACCCTGGGTCAGTTTTAATTCAGGGTATTGTCTGCTGGCCCATGAAGAATCCAGTTTAAACCAGCATATGCGAGCCTCTCTACAAATGGTAGCCCTCTGGAGGTGTTAAAATCGATTGAATTTGCCTAACCACACCCACCTTCATTAGTTCCTGGAGGGCTGTAGTCCCTCTCCCCCTGGAAATATGTACAGTCCCTCAGTAGTACATAAACACTTAGCATTTTTAATACAATGAATTCCTAAAATACTTAAATTCAGCAGGGTTTATTCAAGATATTTGTCACAGCATCTCCCCTTGTCAGTCCTTCAGTCACTGGACTGGGGGAAGGACCAGTGCAACATTTGCAAGAGTTTTCTTTACAGCCCCATTTCACCCTCAAGGACTATCATAACTGTTGCCTCCTTGCTTGGATGTGGGATTCAAATGGGGAACTTTAAAACTCAGGGCCTGTGGTCCATACAGAAAGGGCCCTGCACGTTGGTGTTCTAGAACTCATGACTATACCCACAGCATGCACAGCCTTCTTTCCGGACATTTGGTGCCGATCTGTATTGGTGATGTCTGACAACATGGCAGCTGTCTTATGCCAAGAGGCCATTTAACTCTGGGTTTTTGTCACACAACATTACTTTGTCAGCCATCTCCCAGGAGTGGACAACATGGCAGACGGCCTGTGCAGGCATTTCTGTGACAACCACAAGTAGTTGTGCCACCCAAGGATCCTTCAGGACACTTTTAACCTTCTGGGGGACTCCCCCACAAGGACCTCTTTGGGAAACCAGAACAAGTGTCCCAGCTTTTTTTTGGATGCCTTTCTCCTCTTGAATAGAGGGCCTAAATACGTGCCCTCCCATCCCCCTGCTTCCCAGTGTTCTGCAGAAGATCAAGCAAGAGAAAACCAGGGTAATCCTCGTAGCCTTGTTGTGGCCGAGGCAAATGACCTTTTGCACCCAAACATGAGTGCTCTCCACCTGGTAGCATGGATGCTGGCTGGCTGACACTAGTGGAGTTGGTCTGCTCACAGGACATTTAGAAAATCCCTATTAATAGCAGGAGAACTTCCACTAGGTCCATGTACTTCTTTAGATTTACAAATGGAGCTTTACAGCATCAGTCTTCCCCTCTGCATACTGGAATACAATAGATTCTGGACTATTTCCTGCACTTTAACTCTGGTCACTTGCTAAGCTCACTACAGATTCACTTGGTGGCCATCTCTGCAATTTACTCACCTGTGACCAATTTTCTTTCATCCTCTGGCAAACAGTTTACTGAAGAGCATCTTGAGGCTATTCTGACTTGTCAGGAATCCAGCCCCAACTTGGGATCTTAACTTTTTCCTTTTGAAGCTGGTGGATGTCCCCTTCCAGCCTGTGGTTACATGCCCTTTACCCTTTCTTTCTATGAAATTGGCCTTCCTCTTGACAATCACGTCTGCTAGAAGTTGGAGAATGCAAACCCAGATAGCAGAGCCATTTTATACTATAAATCTTATACTATCATTCATAATAACAGTCTCTGAGACAAAAAGAAAAGGAGTACTTGTGGCACCTTAGAGACTAACCAATTTATTTGAGCATAAGCTTTCGTGAGCTACAGCTCACTTCATCGGATGCATACTGTGGAAAGTGTAGAAGATCTTATTATATACACACACAAAAATCATGAAAAAATACCTCCTCCCACCCCACTCTCCTGCTGGTAATAGCTTCTTTAAAGTGATCACTCTCCTTACAATGTGTATGATAATAAAGTTGGGCCATTTCCAGCACAAATTCAGGTTTTCTCACCCCTCCCCCCCTTCCCCCCCCACAAACTCACTCTCCTGCTGGTAATAGCTTATCCAAAGTGACCAGTCTCCTTACATTGTGTATGATAATCAAGGTGGGCCATTTCCAGCACAAATCCAGGGTTTAACAAGAACGTCTGGGGGGGCGGGGGTAGGAAAAAACAAGGGGAAATAGGCTACCTTGCATAATGACTAAGCCACTCCCAGTCTCTATTCAAGCCTAAGTTAATTGTATCCAATTTGCAAATGAATTCCAATTCAGCAGTTTCTCGCTGGAGTCTGGATTTGAAGTTTTTTTGTTGTAAAATAGCGACTTCCATGTCTGTAATCGCGTGACCAGAGAGATTGAAGTGTCCTTCGACTGGTTTATGAATGTTATAATTCTTGACATCTGATTTGTGTCCATTTACTCTTTTACGTAGAGACTGTCCAGTTTGACCAATGTACATGGCAGAGGGGCATTGCTGGCACATGATGGCATATATCACATTGGTGGATGTGCAGGTGAACGAGCCTCTGATAGCGTGGCTGATGTTATTAGGCCCTGTGATGGTGTCCCTTGAATAGATATGTGGGCACAGTTGGCAACGGGCTTTGTTGCAAGGATAGGTTCCTGGGTTAGTGCTTCTGTTGTGTGGTATGTGGTTGCTGGTGAGTATTTGCTTCAGGTTGGGGGGCTGTCTGTAGGCAAGGACTGGCCTGTCTCCCAAGATTTGTGAGAGTGTTGGGTCATCCTTCAGGATAGGTTGTAGATCCTTAATAATGCGTTGGAGGGGTTTTAGTTGGGGGCTGAAGGTGACGGCTAGTGGCGTTCTGTTATTTTCTTTGTTAGGCCTGTCCTGTAGTAGGTGACTTCTGGGAACTCTTCTGGCTCTATCAATCCGTTTCTTCACTTCCGCAGGTGGGTATTGTAGTTGTAAGAATGCTTGATAGAGCTCTTGTAGGTGTTTGTCTCTGTCTGAGGGGTTGGAGCAAATGCGGTTGTATCGCAGAGCTTGGCTGTAGACGATGGATCGTGTGGTGTGGTCAGGGTGAAAGCTGGAGGCATGTAGGTAGGAATAGCGGTCAGTAGGTTTCCGGTATAGGGTGGTGTTTATGTGACCATCGTTTATTAGCACTGTAGTGTCCAGGAAGTGGATCTCTTGTGTGGACTGGACCAGGCTGAGGTTGATGGTGGGATGGAAATTGTTGATATCATGTTGGAATTCCTCAAGGGCTTCTTTTCCATGGGTCCAGATGATGAAGATGTCATCAATGTAGAGGAAGTAGAGTAGGGGCGTTAGGGGACGAGAGCTGAGGAAGCGTTGTTCTAAGTCAGCCATAAAAATGTTGGCATACTGTGGGGCCATGCGGGTACCCATAGCAGTGCCGCTGATCTACATTGGTATACATTGTCCCCAAATGTAAAATAGTTATGGGTAAGGACAAAGTCACAAAGTTCAGCCACCATGTTAGCTGTGACATTATCGGGGATAGTGTTCTTGACGGCTTGTAGTCCATCTTTGTGTGGAATGTTGGTGTAGAGGGCTTCTACATCCATAGTGGCCAGGATGGTGTTATCAGGAAGATCACCGATGGATTGTAGTTTCCTCAGGAAGTCAGTGGTGTCTCAAAGGTAGCTGGGAGTGCTGGTAGTGTAGGGCCTGAGGAGGGAGTCTACATAGCCAGACAATCCTGCTGTCAGGGTGCCAATGCCTGAGATGATGGGGTGCCCAGGATTTCCAGGTTTATATATATAATAATATATAATAAGATCTTCTACACTTTCCACAGTATGCATCCGATGAAGTGAGCTGTAGCTCATGAAAGCTTATGCTCAAATAAATTGGTTAGTCTCTAAGGTGCCACAAGTACTCCTTTTCTTTTTGCGAATACAGACTAACACGGCTGTTACGCTGAAACGAGTCTCTGAGACCACTTCCCAGATTTCTTCCCAGAGTTGGTGTCTGAATTCCACACTAATGAAATCATCCAGTTACTTGTATTCTTTCCCAGGTGTCATGCTGGTAGAGCAGAGCAAAGATTGTGTACCCTAGATGTATGTAGAGCCATTTTATTATACCAGGACAGAACAAAATGTTTCTGGAAGTCACCCAGGCTCGATCTTTCTTACACGGGGAGTGTCAAAGGACAAGCCATTTCTACGTGGAGAATATTTAGTTGGATTGTCCAGTACATTAGATCATGTTACCAACCAGTGGACTAGCAGTCACCTGACAAACTGCATGCCCACTCCACCACGGCACAGTCCACATCTCTAGGGAACCTTCTTTGAGGCTGATAGGCCAGGTGCCAGCGCATGTCATAGTCTCTGGACAATTCACTTGTATGTGAACATCAAAGAAGTGTTAAGTGTTAGTGTGCATTCAAACTAATTCATTCGTATGTTAATAGAAATGAAAGGAGATGTTGATTGTATTGTTTTCATCTGCCTATATCATGTAGTTTTTGCTATTACATTATTTCTACATTTAATTAAATAACTCTAGATCAAAGGAGTGTTAATGTAGAGTGTATTCAGGTGTTAGAATCGAAGTGAAACATGGGCATTGAGCAAGGCTGAAGAACACCAGATTGATGTTTGCAGTTCTTCTTGTTTTCATCAGCTGCTTTGTATCAAGTGGCAGGAGGAGATCAAAAATAAAGCCGAACCCAACAACTTCCTCCACTAGCACTGGTTTGGTTCCAGCAGCTTTCTTGTATGGATGTTTTATTAGATAGTGCAACACAGCTGAATTTCAAAGCATATGTATCAGAGTGCCACTGCATGGCCAGCAACCATGTTGGGAATCAGGAGTTTCGGTGTCACAGTAAGCTTTCCAATGTACTTCCAAGATCACCTACTGCACTTTTGCCAGAGGTTGAACTGGGTGGTGCTTGCTCTGGAAAGAGGCCATTTCCTTTTGGGATTTGCCATGATGATGATGGTAATGACATTCACTGTTTTGGTTACTGTTTCCTATGCAGTAACTTGAGCCTTTGTGATGTAGTTAACGTTTTTCCTGCTACACCCAGTAAGTGGGCATCTAGTCAGCTACATCTGCCACCATCGGACTTAATTTCTTCGATTCCCCCCTCCCTCTCCCCAGGCCATGTCTAGGCTAGGAAAATGGATTGTATTTTTAAAAATGCTGGTTAAAACATGTTAGCTAACATATTTTAACCAGTATTCTTAAACACTAGTGTGAATATGACCAGCCAAAATATTTTAAAGGTTTAAACCCTGTCTACACTAGTGCTTAAAAACATGTCCATTAAACATCGCATGTTAACTAATATGGTTTCAAACATTACCTATTTTTTCAAGTCTAGGTTGAGCCATAAAGATTTAAAGAAATTAAGGCCAACCAGGGTGGGGAAAGAATAGGGTTGAATATGATTTCTTCTAGATCTCACCTTTTCAGAGTGTTTTTCATTTATAAATTGGATCATCTTTGGACTTAAACCATGATATTATCGTCAGAAATGTGTGAAATACTCAATGTATTACCTATAAGCATTACACTAGTTAACTTAGTAATAGTTCCCTTGTGTGTGATGGTTTCAATTAAAGGTGAACTGCAAGGGTATAAGAGTAGGATGGTTGGTTAAAGCAAGAAACTAGCTAAAAGAACAACAGTAGTTCAGTTGTATTTATTTTTAAATTAGTTCATGCACATATCTGAGTGACTGAAAAACCTTATGTAGTTTAACAAAGCCTTTCACTAGATCTTAAAACTATTGTCTTTGTATAATGTATTCCATTCCTGTACCACACACTGTGGATGTAAATGATTACAAATTCATATTACTAGTGATATTTGAGTGAACCTTTCTGCTTGTCAAATATAGATATTTGTATGCAATATATGATTATAAACAAGCTTCTTCTGCAAAAAGAACAGGAGTACTTGTGGCCCCTTAGAGACTAACAAATTTATTAGAGCATAAGCTTTCATGGGCTACAGCCAACTTCATCGGATGCATAGAATGGAACATATAGTAAGCGCGCGCGCACACACATACACGTTACCATACAAACTGTGAGAGACTAATTAGTTGAGCTATTATCAGCAGGAGAAAAAAACTTTTGTAGTCTGAAACCATGTAGACACTTGACAAGAAGGTGTGAGAATACGTAACTTAAGGAAATAGATTCAGTTTGCAACAGAAAAGCTTCAAAAACAGACTCCAAGGAGAAACTGCTGAGCTTGAATTAATATGCAAACTAGATACCATTAACTTGGGTTTGAATAGAGACTGGGAGTGGCTGGGTCATTACACATATTGAATCTGTTTCCTTAAGTTAAGTATCCTCACACCTTCTTGTCAACTAAGTGGTTTCAGACTACAAAAGCTTTTTTCTCCTGCTGATAATAGCTCATCTTAACGAATTAGCCTCTCACAGTTTGTATGGTAACTTCCAACGTGTGTGTGTGTGTATATTATATATATGTGTGTGTGTGTGTTCCATTCTATGCATCCGATGAAGTGGACGGTAGCCCACGAAAGCTTATGCTCTAATAAATTTGTTAGTCTCTAAGGTGCCGCAAGTACTCCTGTTCTTTTTGTGGATACAGACTAACACGGCTGCTACTCTCAAACCTGTCATTATGAAAGGCGCTGAATTTAGCTGTATGGAATGGAAATCCATCAACTTCATGAAAAAACTCATACAGATACAGACAGACATCTTCCTTTCCAAATGCAAACAGATGGACATCGTACGAAAAGGACGAAAGGTAAAAAATCCATTAACGTCTACTTATCACACAGACTATGCTGAGAGATTGTGCCACACGCTCTCAAAGAAACTGCGAAACCACCTGATCAACATCCTCTACAGCAAACAGGGAAAGATTAAGAATGAGCTCTCAAAACTGGATACTCTCATAAAGAACGAACCTTCCACACAAACTTCCTTGTGGCTGGACTTTACAAAAACTAGACAAGCCATTTATAACAAACTTTGCTTCTCTACAAAGGAAAAAGGATACTAAACTACTACATGCCACAAGGAGCCACAACACTGGTTCCCTTAACCCATCCAACAATATTGTTAATCTTTCCAGCTGTACTCTTAGTCTGGCAGAAAAGTCTGTCCTATCTCAGGGCCTCTCCTTTTGTCCCTCCGGACCCACGAACATGATACAGTTCTGTGGTGACCTAGAATCCTACTTTCGACGTCTGACTCAAAGAATATTTCCAACGCACCTCTGAACAGCATACTAACCCACAGAATCCTTCCTATCAACACTACAAAAAGAAGGATTCTGTGTGGACTCCTCCTGAAGGTCAAAACAACAGACTGGACTTCTACGTAGATTGCTTCCGTTGACATGCACGGGCTGAAATTGTGGAAAAGCAAAAAGAAAAGGGACTAGTGGCACCTTAGAGACTAACCAATTTATTTGAGCATAAGCTTTCATGAGCTACATCTCACTTCATCGGATGCAGCATCACTTGCCCCATAACCTCAGCCATGCTGAACACAACGCCATCAACAGCCTCAGGAACAACTCTGACATCATAATCAAAAAGGCTGACAAAGGAAATGCTGTCATCATGAATAAGTTGGAATATGAACAAGAGGCTGCTAGGCAGCTCTCTAACTCCACATTCTACAGGCCATTATCCTCTGATCCCACTGAGGATTACCAAAAGAAACTCTACCACTGCTCAAGAAACTCCCTGAAAAGGCACAGGAACAGATCTATGCAGACACATGCCAAGAACCCCGACCAGGGGTATTCTGTCTGCTTCTCAAGATCCATAAACCTGGGAATCCTAGACACCTCATCATCTCAGGCATTGGCACCCTGACAGCAGGATTGTCTGGCTATGTGGACTCTCTCCTCAGGCCCTACGCTACCAGCACTCCCAGCTATCTTCAAGACACCACGGAGTTCTTGAGGAAACTACAATCCATCAGTGATCTTCCAGAAAACACCCTCCTGGCCACTGGATGTAGAAGCCTTCTACACCAACATTCCACACAAAGATGGACTACAAGCTATCAGGAGCAGTATCCCTGATAATGTCACGGCAAACCTGGTGGCTGACCTTTGTGGCTTTGTCCTCACCCACAACTATTTCACATTTGGGGACAATATATACCTTCAAGTCAGCGGCACTGCTATGAGTACCCGCATGGCCCCACATTATGCTAACACTTTTATGGAGGACTTATAACAAAGCTTCCTTAGCTCTCGTCCCCTAATGTCCCTACTCTACTTGCGCTACATTCATGACATCTTCATCATCTGGACCCATGGAAAAGAAGCCCTTGAGGAATTCCACCATGATTTCAACAATTTCCATCCCACCATCAACCTCAGCCTAGACCAGTCCACACAAGCGGTCCATTTCCTGGACACAACTGTGCTAATAAGCGATGGTCACATAAACACCACCCTGTACCGGAAACCTACTGACCGCTATACTTACCTACATGCCTCCAGCCTCCATCCAGGACACACCACACGATCCATTGTCTACAACCAAGCTCTACGATACAACCGCATTTGCTCCAATCCCTCAGACAGAAACAAACATCTACAAGATCTCTATCAAGCATTCTTAAAACTACAGTACCCACCTGCTGAAGTGAAGAAACAGATTGACAGAGCCAGAAGAGTACCCAGAAGTCACCTACTACAGGATAGGCCCAACAAAAAAAAATAACAGAACGCCACTAGCTGTCACCTTCAGCCCCCAAATAAAACCTCTCCAACGCATCATCAAGGATCTACAACCTATTCTGAAGGACGACCCATCACTCTCACAAATCTTGGGAGACAGGCCAGTCCTTTGCCTACAGACAGCCCCCCAACCTGAAGCAAATACTCACCAGCAACCACACAACAAAAACACTAACCCAGGAATCTATCCTTGCAACAAAGCCCGATGCCACCTGTGTCCACATATTTATTCAAGTGACACCATCATAGGACCTAATCACATTAGCCACGCCATCAGGGGTTCGTTCACCTGCACATCTACCAGTGTGATATACGCCATCATGTGCTAGCAATGCCCCTCTGCCATGTACATTGGCCAAACTGGACAGTCTGTACGCTAAAGAATAAATGGACACAAATCTGACATCAGGAATCATAACATTCAAAAACCGGTAGGAGAACACTTCAAATTCTCTGGCCACTCAGTAAAAGATTTAAGGGTGGCAATTCTGCAACAGAAAAGTTTCAAAAACAGACTCCAATGAGAAACTGCTGAGCTTGAATTAATATGCAAACTAGATACCATTAACTTGGGTTTGAATAGAGACTGGGAGTGGCTGGGTCATTACACATTATCAGTACAAAAGTTTTTTTTTTTTTTTTTTCTCCTGCTGAAAATAGCTCATCTTATCTAATTAGCCTCTCACAGTTTGTATGGTAACTTCCTACTTATCTCTGTGTGTGTGTGTATATATAATATATATATATATATATTATAATGTCGTCTTACTATATGTTCCATTCTGTGCATCCAATCAAGTGGGCTGTAGCCCACAAAAGCTTATGCTCTAATAAATTTTTTAGTCTCTAAGGTGCCACAAGTACTCCTGTTCTGTTCTCTTTGCGGATACAGACTAACACGGGTGCTACTCTGAGAGCTTCTTCTGGTTGGCTACATGTAGTTCCAGAGCCTCACAAAAAGGACATTTATTTTTAGTTAGTTTTTTTTCATCATGCTTATAGCATACATTAAGTAATCTTTATGTGCACTAAAACTTCAAAAAGCCTGAACTATACCACATGGTTTTTGGAGTTCAAGATGGTTACTTTTGTAATGGAACAAGGTTTATTTTTTTCTCTGGTATTGTATGTTAATCACTTATTTGGCTGTACACGGTGCTGTTGGACACTAGATATGTACTTTGATTATGTAATTTATATTCAGTCTACTTGACAGTTTTCTAGGCATGATATTACTTTGTCTTGCATCAAACAATAATGAAATTTGGGACTTATACTAACACTATTGTTTCCAGTGGCATAATTTCAAGCCTGTCTGCCAACAGAGAAAACAGTGTTACAGAGGGGTGATGGAACCTGACATTTTGCAGTTTGATATTACAGCCTTAGGTAGCTTAGAGGAATGAGGGAGAAATGGAAACCCAACTGGAAAACATGGTGCAACCATAATAGATTCACTTGTAAAATCCTCAGGAATAAAACTGAAATATCTTTGCATTACAACATTATTTCATTCACCTTTTTAACATTTCTAATGTGTGATAAATCACCAGATTGATACTATACACATTATACATTTTGTCATTTTTGTCTAAATTTGTACTTTTTTCTTTAAAAAATATTTTGTTATTTTCTATATCTTAGTTTCTGGCTGCTGCCTTTGCCATCACAGCCATGTTGTCTTATTTTTAGTCTTTGGAAAAGTAGTTTCCTGTTTGGGGAAAACACCTGTGCTGCAAAATTTGTAATATAAGCTAACATGATTGACTGATATAGCATTGAGGCAGAATTTCTTTATCTCACAAATCAGTTAATCTGAAGTGAACAGTAGTTATCAAACTTTACCACAGGATAGACCACATCTTAATACGGAGATTCTCATACACCCTTTCCTTTCCCAGTTGGACTTGCATGCACCACCTCCCATTTGCAGTTGCATAACACCCCTTGGCAACTACAGCAGTTGTGCTTACACATTGAAGTATTGTATCTTTGGCTGTCTTTTAATGAAGTTTAGCAGCTGGAAATAAGGAACAGTCAGTGCCAAGTGATCAGCCAGCAGTCTGCAGACCATCTTCAAGTATTCTGTGGACTGATAGTGATTCACACACCACAATTCGAGAACCTCTGGAATAACTTCATGCTTTAGTAAAAATAACCTCACTAGCCAAGTTGTAAGACCCCACTGTGTGGATGGAAAACATTGGGGGTTGTAATTGCTTTTTCAAAAGTGGGGACAAACCAAGTGAGCTTCCTGTCAACTTCCTTTTGTGAAATGTCTGTGTTTTGTTTTTGGCTGGTAAAAGGTGCTATTAGATGGTGCCTTCACAGAATGCTGACTTCTTTGTTCTCCTGTTATTGTATGTAAATACATTCATTTTGAATGTGGCATTCAGAAACTTTTAATTGGCATATGTTCCAATTACTCAGGCAAAGAGGATGGGTAGCAGCAGAAAGAGCAAAACAAGTTGAAGAATTCTGGCAACGAAAGAGGGAAGCTATGCAAAACAAAGCTCGTGCTGAAGGACATATGGTATGGGATTTGGTCTTCATATTTATTTTACTATTAATAGTTGTTATGAATATACATCCTTTTGAAAAGTGAGACATAGTGTTTCATTTTGTCAAACATGGTACATTCTGGTTTTATGATTAATAGTTGACATGTTTAAAAATGTACTTAACTTTTGCTGATTATCTTATAGTAACAGTGCATTGGTGGAGTTCTAAAAATTTTATTTTGAAATTATAAGTTTAAGTAGATAAGAACTAGAAAACAATTTTTACATTGATAAGTACATTTAAAATTAATTATGTGAACTTTGTGCATTGTTCAGCAGCTTGCAGTTTACGGTAGTTTGTCCGCTGTGTCTCAGCTACATTCCCTTGATTTACAATAATCTATCTGCATATTAAGTTATTTTTAAATTAAGTACATTAAAATAATTTTTACTTTAAACGTATTATAAACGCTCAACATCAAAGTTAAAATCAACAAATAGTTTTAACCTTTAATGGAGGTTAAAACTTTTGAACATTGGTACAACATGTAGATGAGTTATCTTTTTGTGTCCAACTAGTTGTTTCAATTATAAATGTAATACTACTTTGGAAAGTTTTTCACAATACTGCAGCTTCATTAAATAACTTATTTGCTTAGGATAATTCCATTGTTCAGTTGAACGATGTTTGTTTGTTTTTTGAATAGGCAAAGAGATTTGTGTTTTCTAACACCAGTCCACACCACAAATACAGCCAAGTCAGGGATCCTGTTACAATATTGTTGTCCTTTAGACCCAGGTGGAGCTGGTTGCGGTCTTGTTGCAGTTGGGTCAAAGGGACAACGAAGTTGTAAATGAGTCCCCTTACTCCTGTATTACTGAATCTTAGAGTACTGTTTTACTGGCCACTTCTTCATTTCAGGGCTAATTTTGCTGCCAGTGGGCAAATTCCTTATATATCTTCTCTGTTTCAGTTTTGATGATTACTGCACTCCCCTTTGCTGATGTGTAAGGTAGTGAATCATCCTTAAGAGGCTTCTGTCAGTGTCTTTGTCTTAAGGTGGCATGAAGACAGATTACACCTTTCAAAACCATAACTCAGATCAACAAGTGACCTTCATGACACACGTGGTCTACATTAGTTTAGGAAAAGGCTCACTGTTCAAGGATGAGTTCGGTGTTTGATATCCATTCAGTCCTTGGCCTTGGTTGCAATTAATGTAGTATAATAGAGAAGAAATAACCAAGATTGCCTAATTAATGTGTAAAAACAATGAGGAGTCCTTGTGGCACCTTAGAGACTAACATATTTGTTTGGGCATGAGCTTTTGTGGGCTAAAACTCACTTCATCAGATGCTTGGAGTGGAACATACAGTAGGGAGGTATAAATACACAGAATATGAAAAGATGAGAGTTGCCTTACCAAGTGGGGGGGGCGGGGGGAGGTCAGTGCTAATGAGACAATTCAATTAACAGTAGGATACCAAGGGAGGAAAAATAACTTTTGCAGTGGAAATGAGTGGCCCGTTTCAAAAAGTTGACTAGAAGGTGTGAGTAACAGTAGGGGGAAATGAGGTTTAGGTTTTGTAATGACCCAACCACTCCCAGTCTTTATTCAGGCCTAATGTGATGGTGTGCAGTTTTCAAATTAATTCCAGTTCTGCAGTTACACATTGGAGTCTGTTTTTGAAGAATTGCCACTTTTATAGGTCTGTTATTTAGTGACCAGGGAGATTGAAGTGTTCTCCTATTGGTTTTGGAATGTTATCATTCCTGATGTCAGATTTGTGTCCATTTATTCTTTAGCGTAGAGACTGTCCGGTTGGCCAGTGTACATGGCAGAGGGGCATTGCTGGCACATGATGGCATATATCACATTGGTAGATGTGCAGGTGAATGAGCCCCTGATGGTGTGGCTGATGTGGTTAGTTCCTATGACGGTGTCCCTTGAATAGATATGTGGATAGAGTTGGCACTGGGGTTTGTTGCAGGGTTTGATTCCTGGGTTGGTGTTTTTGTTGCTGGTGAGTGTTTGCTGTAGGTTGTGGGGCTGTCTGTCAGCGAGGACTGGCCTGTCTTCCAAGGTCTGTGAGAGTGAGGGATCATACTTCAGGATAGGTTGTAGATCCTTGATGATGCGCTGGAGAGGTTTTAGTTGGGGGCTGAAGGTGACGGCTAGTGGCTTTCTGTTACTTTCTTTGTTGGGCCTGTCTTGTAGTAGGTGACTTCTGGGTACCCTTCTGGCTCTATCAATCTGTTTCTTCACTTCAGCAGGTGGGTATTGTAGTTTTAAGAATGCTTGACAGAGATCCTGTAGATGTTTGTCTCTGTCTGAGGGATTGGAGCAAATGTGGTTGTATCTTAGAGCTTGGCTGTAGACGATGGATCGTGTGGTGTGGTCTGGATGAAAGCTTGAGGCATATAGGTAAGTATAGCAGTCAGTAGGTTTCCGGTATAGGGTGGTGGTTATGTGATCATCGCTTATTAGCACTGTAGTGTCTAGGAAGTGGACCTCTTGTGTGGACTGGTCCAGGCTGAGGTTGATGGTGGGATGGAAATTGTTGAAATCATGTTGGAATTCCTCAAGGGCTTCTTTTCCATGGGTCCAGATGATGAAGATGTCATCAATGTAGAGGAAGTAGAGTAGGGGCGTTAGGGGACGAGAGCTGAGGAAGTGTTGTACTAAGTCAGCCATAAATGCGAACACTGGCTTTTTAAGAGTTGGGCTATGACTCTCAAACGGCTTCACATAAGATACCAAACCAGACTTCAGATAAATGTAGTAGACCTAGATTACGTTTTAGCTAAAAGTCTCGAGGCTCAGTAACTGAACTGACAGACCCCTCAACCATCCTTACTGTGAGTAATGTGTTTCTGGCCTAAACTATTAATGAATTTGCATTGCTGTCTCGCATTATAAAATTCAAATCCTTGCAATACAAGATTCTGATATTCATATTCTGAGAGGAACTCAACTATGAAACAGTGAATGAAGTATTATTGAGTGTGTCTAACTAGATACCTACATTCTTAAAGCTTTTACTTCCAATTTCTTTCTCACTTAGAGACAACTTCTATTCTAAAATACCATGGCTCCAAAGCCGCCAGAAATAATTTTAAGCTAATTTAAATATAAACATGAAAAGTAGACTTAAGAAATTTGAGGTGACAGTGAGCATTTTTGTAAAGCTGATAGGTACCATGTATTACACAGCTTTAGAAGAGCTGGAAATTTAAATCCCCTCTCTCTTCCACTCTTCCCTTCTCCCCTTTCCCCATTGTGATAATATTTGGAAAACTCTCCATTCAGCTCAGCTATTGTAGATTGAAAGGGTTAACGGTTAGAAACATGTCTATCCTATTTTGAGGGACTTTTATCAGTCATAAATTGAGATCAGAATTTCATCTGCTCATGGCAGATCTCCAGATCTTATGTAACCCCGGCTTACTCTTGTGCTGTGCAGTCCTCCTCTAGTAGTTGGATCACTGACGTTTATAAGTCTGCTGCAGTCTTTGAACTACTTGAATCCAAATGTCTCAGATCTGATCTTCCCCGCCCGTCAGAAACCTACCTGCGAAATCACATTACAAGTAGTGACCGCTATTGGAATTTGAGCTGGGTGGACCTCTAAAGTTTCCTCAGCCAGTGGGAGCATGTAACTTGTACCCAGTGTGGTGCTATATTCCTTTCTATTGGCTGGACCACATAGAGATTTACAACTCAGTTACTGACTTTTAGTTAACAGATACGGATTTTTTTTTAGCTCAAGCTGTAGAGACTTTTGCTTTTAGATCCAGATTGCCCTTGCTGATGACCCGCCCAGGAGCATCTCATTACATGCACCTCCATTTTATTTTAAGTTTTTGTTTTGACTAATGGGACAGTCTTGAGTGAATTGGCTGTCTGTGCAAATTAGAATTATTATTCAGGTTTTTTCAAATTTCAAGCAGAAGTAGGAGTAACTGCCACCTCACTGTGGAAAAATGTGAACTTTTAAAGTTTTTTTTTGCGGTTGTCTTGAGCTTAATTATGTTGTGAACTCCCTTATGTTTTTAATTATTGGCTTCCTTAGTTTTTGTGGTGTGTGTGTGTGTTTGCAAAATTTACTATTATGAAACCCTTTCTCGCACAAGTAGTCTGATTTTGGTGTGGTGTCAATAAAAGGTCACTAGTTTGGGGCTGCAGTTCCATAAGAACTGGTAATTATATTAAGGCATTTTTAACTTTTGATGGGAACAGTTAGGCAATATGTTCCCTGGATTTATCTGTGCAGTCTTGGCAATTTTACTGTATTTGTCATGTTTACAGTTCAAAACATTTACTTTCTCTTTCACAATTGTGACTCTTTTCTGATTTAAAATAGGACTTCATATTTGCTGTAACCAACATTCATACTGGTAGGATTGGTGGAAAAAACAGTGTTCATTTATGCTCTTTGGTTTTGTTTAACAAATATCATGAAACCAAACATTTTAATTAGATTAGAAATGATGTTTTTTAACCAGAAATACCTTTCTTATTTTTATTTATTTTTCTGGTATGAAAATACTTCAGAAGTGCAGGGAAAAGCAAAATATGTTTCTAGTCGCCAATTTACAATACAACTCTATTTATTTATTTTTAAATCTAGTAAATGCTGTGATAAGTACTTAAACTGTTTATATATACTAATCTAACTTTGGATATGAATAAAATTTCCATGAGCTATTGTTAATATTTTACATTTAAAACTAAAATAAAAATGATTAGATATACTAGGCTTAGCTGAGGAATGCATTATTATTGTCAGCTGTGTGCTGCAGATGGTGCAAAAGACAAGTAAAAAGAAAGCCCGTACCCCAGAGAATTTATAATATAAAAGATTTAGCTAGAGAAGACTAGACACATATGGAGATCAGAAGAGGGAGCTAAATATGTATAAAAATCTAATTTATTAGACTGCTCTGAGGCTTTCTCTTTGATTACTCAGTGTTTTTGATTATTACTATCAAATGTTTCTTGTAAATAAGACTTTTGTCAGGGAAACTCATAAGAGCTGAAAGTCATCTATGTTTCCCATAAGAAATTTAATACAGTTATTGTTGGATAAGGTAGATAATGTTCTGGCCCTAGCCATTCTTAAACTTGATACATTAAATGGTGAACAGGGTACACTGCAAAACCTGGCAGCTATCTATGGAGGCAGGCCCATTTCTGCAAGAGGAAGGAAATCCAGAAACAAGGAGGAAGAGGTATGCTACCCGCATGTTTGCCACCTTCATCACAAAATAGCATCACTTTGACTTTGCCTCTGCCTTGTTTTCCTGCATGGTTTATAATTTATAATAAATACAAGAATTTCATAGATCCCAAAGTATCATAGAATATCAGCGTTGGAAGGGACCTCAGGAGGTCATCTAGTCCAACCCCCTGCTCAAAGCAGGACCAATCCCCAATTAAATCGTCCCGGCCAGGGCTTTGTCAAGCCTGACCTTAAAAATATCTAAGGAAGGAGATTCCACCACCTTCCTAGGTAACGCATTCCAGTGTTTCACCACCCTCCTAGTGAAAAAGTTTTTCCTAATATCCAACCTAAACCTCCCCCACTGCAACTTGAGACCATTACTCGTTGTTCTGTCATCTGCTACCACTGAGAACAGTCTAGAGCCATCTTCTTTGGAACCCCCTTTCAGGTAGTTGAAAGCAGCTATCAAATCCCCCCTCTTTCTTCTCTTCTGCAGACTAAACAATCCCAGTTCCCTCAGCCTCTCCTCATAACTCATGTGTTCCAGTCCCCTAATCATTTTTGTTGCCCTCCGCTGGACTCTTTCCAATTTTTCCACATCCTTCTTGTAGCGTGGAGCCCAAAACTGGACACAGTACTCTAGATGAGGCCTCACCAATGTCGAATAGAGGGGAACGATCACATCCCTCGATCTCCTGGCAATGCCCCTACATATACATCCCAAAATGCCATTGGCCTTTTTGGCAACAAGGGCACACTGTTGACTCATATCCAGCTTCTCGTCCACTGTAACCCCTAGGTCCTTCTCTGCAGAACTGCTGCCGAGCCATTCGGTCCCTAGTCTGTAGCGGTGCATGGGATTCTTCCATCCGAAGTGCAGGACTCTGCACTTGTTGAACCTCATCAGATTTCTTTTGGCCCAATTCTCTAATTTGTTTCGGGCCCTCTGTATCCTATCCCTACCCTCCAGTGTATCTACCTCTCCTCCCAGTTTAGTGTCATCCGCAAACTTGCTGAGGGTGCAATCCACACCATCCTCCAGATCATTTATGAAGATACTGAACAAAACCGGCCCCAGGACTGACCCTTGGGGCACTCCACTTGGTACTGGCTGCCAACTAGACATGGAGTCATTGATCACTACCCGTTGAGCCTGACAATCTAGCCAGCTTTCTATCCACCTTATAGTCCATGTATCCAGCCCATACTTCTTTAATTTGCTGTGAAGAATACTGTGGGAGACCGTATCAAAAGCTTTGCTAAAGTCAAGGAATAACAAGTCCACTGCTTTCCCTTCATCCACAGAGCCAGTTATATCATCATAGAAGGCAATTAGGTTAGTCAGGCATGACTTGCCCTTGGTGAATCCATGCTGACTGTTCATGATCACTTTCCTCTTGTATAAATGCTTCAGAATTGATTCCTCGAGGACCTGCTCCATGATTTTTCCATGGACTGAGGTGAGGCTGACTGGCCCGTAGTTCCCAGGATCATCCTCCTTCCCTTTTTTAAAGATGGGCACTACATTAGCCTTTTTCTAGTCGTCCGGGACTTCCCCCTGATCGCCATGAGTTTTCAAAGATAATGGCCAATGGTTCTGCAATCACATCCGCCAACTCCTTTAGCACTCTCGGATGCAGCGCATCCGGCCCTGTGGACTTGTGCTCGTCCAGCTTTTCTAAATAGTCCCGAACCACTTCTTTCTCCACAGAGGGCTGGTCACCTCCTCCCCATGCTGTGCTGCCCAGTGCAGTCTTCTGGGAGCTGACCTTGTTCGTGAAGACAAAGGCAAAAAAAGCATTGAGTACATTAGCTTTTTCCACTTCCTCTGTCACTAGGTTGCCTCCCTCATTCAGTAAGGGGCCCACGCTTTCCTTGACTTTCTTCTTGTTGCTAACATACCTGAAGAAACCCTTCTTGTTACTCTTAACATCTCTTGCTAGCTGCAACTCCAGGTGTGATTTGGCCTTCCTGATTTCACTCCTGCATGCCCGAGCAATATTTTTATACTCTTCCCTGGTCATTTGTGCAATCTTCCACTTCTTGTAAGCTTCTTTTTTGTGTTTAAGATCAGCAAGGATTTCACTGTTAAGTCAAGCTGTTCGCCTGCCATATTTACTATTCTTTCTACACATCGGGAAACATTAATGCATATAGTCCTAGAGTTTGTTGCTCAATATTCTTAGTAATAGCTGTCTACATCAGTCGTCTTTCAAAAAAAAATCATTTCTTTTTAAATAAACACAAACACCCCAGACAAAAACAAAATCCCAAAGCCACCTCCATTCTTTTTGTAATAAATATAACTACTCCTAGTTCCCCAGATCTTAGCAATCTTAATAACCGTAAGCTTACCAAATTTAATATTGTGGAACACTAGTTACGGTTTTCATTCATTTCATTAGAGAAGAAATCAGCTGAATTTCTGTTAGAAATTAATAAATGTTAATTTAGCAGTAGTTTTTCCTTTGTTTGACCTTTTTGTGGAACCATATGAATTTAGATACAAAATGCAAAACTCATTGTTTCCTTTTATTTGAAACTTTACTTCTTTTTTCATATAGGAATACCTGGCAAGATTAAGACAGATCCGACTTCAAAACTTCAATGAACGCCAGCAGATTAAAGCTAAACTTCGTGGAGAAAAGGTTGGACGAAAATAACTCTAAAGGCTTTGAGGAGCTAGTAGTGAAGGGCTCTAGAATATTGCTCATGAGATCTTTTTATGCAGATGTAATTCCCCCCCCCCCCTTTTTTTTTTAAATGTACATCTTTTAGGCTGACATTTTCCATGTTGAGGCTTTATCTAAAGGCGAATCTTTTTTCATTAAGTATGAGCAGCTCCATATAGCCCTTGTGGAATAAATATGTGAAACTTTTTTATTCTTGAAAAGAAATGGAAGGAAAAAACAACAACCCTGGAACCATAATCTTTTAAAGAAGATTGTACAAAAAACTGCTGAAGTTTGAAACAATACAACTGAGGCGCTCTTTGAGTACTAGTACTTACTTTTCATTCTAGTCTGGCTTTGCCTTCTTGCTGTATCCTTAATTTGTGTATTTTGTTCTTTAATCCAGTCTAAGGCATTGAAATGCCATCAACAGGTTTAAAATGGAAATTGATTTGGATCAGTTTAAATGGCCAAAAAGCTGCCATGATACAGGGTTACAACCAAGGAACCTGGGGGAATCCCCCAGGGCCAAGAGGGGCAGAGTATATCTTAAGAATTTTTAAACTGCTCTTAAGGTTGTATATTTATGTAGGTATGAAAATGTTGGATTTTTCTAATCGATCTTTTACTAACTAGTGAATGTTAAAGTTACAAGTATGAAGCTTACCAATTATGTTGATAAAACACTATTTACATTTGTTGCTTGTTGCCTATTAGAACTCGGGACTCTTTCCTTTAAAAATACTTGGAATTTTTAACTCCTTAGAAGTGCGATGTGAAAGAACCTGCCAATGCTGTGTTAAGGTTGTACAGTTTAGCACTCAAGTCATAAAATTTAAAAGTTAAGATTGAATGCTCAATCTGAACTCTGATCCCTTGTGTGTATACATTAGAATACTGTCTTCACTTATGCTAACATGGCTTCTTCAAGTAGTTGTTCATATGGCTTCTACTTCTGGTGTGCTTGTGCCTCACGCATATGAGATCTGATTCTTTTGACCAGGAGTGTTTTTGGGGCCACAGCTGCACCCTGGATTTCCTCACGCCCCTTTTTCCTCCTAAGGCATAAAGGGCAAAGGAGGCCTCAGTTGTCCCTCAGTTCCTTCTTATTCTCTGTATCACTGAAACAGAATTCTCGTGGTGTATTCATACTTTTCTGCCACTCTAGTAGTATTTAGTTCTCTGTTAGTTAGCTAGTGTTTTAGTTGCCCAGTGGTGCATAGAGTTTTTCCTCCTAGTTAGTAGGCCTGGAGCCCACCCCTGTTACCAAGACTTCAGCTATGATGTTGGGAGCTAAATTCCTGAGGCTTAATGTCTGCCTCTCCTGTAATGCTTGTGTGCCACTTAATAGTGGGCACACTGGTGCTTGTTGTACTTAAGCAAAGGGCATACAGTATCTCAGACCTTGCCCCATCTGCTGCCTTTTTCATAAATGCTTTTATGTTAAATACAGTCTAATAGTATGTGATGGCAGAATTAGAGATGGCTTTGTAATGTATACAGGCAGGGTTAAAGTTGTGCATTCATGCTTAACTTTCTGATTTTGTGAGTGCTAAGCCTTGCAACCTTAATATTGTGTTAATGTGGTTATTGCTCTTAATAGAAACACATTCTTGTATGTATTTACACTGTAACTGGATTAAAGGTATTTTAAATGTGGTATACTTTTAAAATAATTGTTTTCTGTTGGTTTGTAAAAATTTCAAACTTTCAATTTAAAGACTGGATTTGTTCATAAAAGATGTGTTCCAGTTTAAACCACAGGTTACTGACCTTGATGCAGGAATTACTGAGTGAAATTTTATGGCCTGTGTTATGCAGGGAATTAGACAAGTTGATCAGTGTTCCCTTCTGGCCTTCAGATCTGTAAACTGTGAGCTAACTATGACTTGCTCACTTTTAAGAACTTTGACTTTGTAGAATGAAGCTGACGGTTCTGATGGACAAGAAGGAAGTGAAGAAGCAGAATTGAGACGCAAAAAAATTGAAGCACTAAAGGTAATTGAAAAAAGAGTTTTAGAGTAAATTCTTTAAAATCCAGTTAATATTCTTCTATCTGCATTGAATCAGGAAGTAGAATAGGAATACAGTTGTACAGTTTTAAAATTGTACATTTGTTATTTGCAGTAGCTACACTACATTACTAAATATTTGGTATTTCTCATTGTAAACATTAAATACTGTAATGCGTGAATCTGTGTTTTAATGACACCCTCTGTATATATGAAGAGGAGTTGTATTTTTCTGTAGCAAAACATACATTCTCTAGAAGTATGCACTGTGCACCATTCTTCATTTAGCTTCAGGTTGCTGTGGAGAAGTCTGATGGACATGTAAAAGTAAGTTTTTAGTCTGAGTTTAAACTAATTTAACTTATTTCTTCCAACACATAGGTTTGCTTACACTTTTTTGAAAGATAGAATTATAAATACTTTGAATTGTATTGCAGTAACAAAACTATTAAGTTGACATGTTACTTCAATACTAAAGCTTATTTTTGGTCACTTACACTATGACATGTTCATTTAAAAAAAAAAAAAAAAGCAAGCTACATTTTGAGTGAAGCTTTTCTCACTGTTAGGCTTGGTTCTGAAGACAGTTTGGTGTGGGCATGATGGAAATGCTGGAGGAAGACTGAGTGCACCATGAATAATCTGTCGTTTTTTGGGAGAGGAGGAAGGGGTTGAGTTAATTAAACACTGGCAAGAAAAGACTTTCCAGATGCTCTTGTATGCTTTGTGTTCAGACCTGATCTTCAGGCCATAGTGTAAACAAATGCAGTTGTGAATAAAGCTTCATGGCTTAATTTCAAAATTATATTTCTCTAGCAAAGTTTTTAGCTTTCTGTTCCACAGGAGGTCTACAGAGTTCAGAGCTTTTAGTCTGAATTCTGCTCCGTGGTCTCTTGTAACAATAACTGTCTACATCACACTAATACCAAGTATGTGTCCTTTAAAGTTGATGGGGAAAATGTGCAATGTGAAAACAAATTTGACTGTAACATTATGATTAAAGTAACTAATTTTGGTCTTTTCTGTATATGTATTATATACAGAAATGCAAAAATGTTTCATTTAATGTTCATTTTAACATAGTTATGGTTTTCTGTAGAAACCATGACCTTGAACTTCTGTATTGAAAATTTCATCTTAATGCAGCTTTAATTCAAGGTTTTTATTTCCATTTTGTTTGTATAAAAAGTGTACAAGGACATTTTGACATTAGAATCTTCCTTTAAAAATATATTTGGGGCAGGACATTTTGACATTAGAATCTCCTTTTAAAAAATGTATTTGGGGCAGGATGGATTGTTGTGAAAAGACTTAGAATTTACTTAATGTAGTTCACCAACTTTTATGTGGAACTATTTTGTATTATTAGGTGTTTTCTGAGTATGACATTGGTTCTCATATTTGACATGCAAAGTGTCACATGTTGAGAATTGAAGAACTGAGGATCTGGGATGTTTCATTTGAAGTGGTCTGCAGAATGAAGAAGTTGGAGAACTACTGCTTATGACATTGGATTGAAGCCTATTTTTTTTTTCTTATTTGTAGGCCCAAGCAAACGCGCGAGCTGCAGTTCTGAAAGAGCAACTAGAGCGAAAGAGGAAGGAGGCATATGAAAGAGAGAAGAAAGCTTGGGAAGAACATGTAAGAAAAAAAGAGCTTTCTTACACACTGTTGGTTTTGTTTGGCATGACCACTCCCCAGACTTGGTCTCTCAGCCAAAGAGTACAGTGTTGGCCTTATATTTTAGTCATATGAAGAAAAAGTTAAGATTTTCAGATCTCTGTAACTGTAGTTTTGGCTGCTAAAACTGAGGTGTCTCTCTCTGAGGGCACTCTTATTTATGATCTTAACTTCAGGCACCAGGTATGAAAATCTTGGCTTAAGTTTGAAAAGTACACTGAACTTTAAAAAAAAAAATCATTAGGATCATGTTGAAATATTTACTATTGTTCATGTGTTGTTGAAATCCACGTAACTGTTCTTTTAGTCATAAAAACTTTGGAGTGAAAAATCAGATTGGTAAAATAGCAGCATAAAAGAAGAATGTTTTGATGCTTGTAAGTAGGAAATAGTGAAAGAATACAGCTGGTGATCTTTTTAGGCAGCATGAAATGATGTGTGAAACTATTTGTCCCTTTTCATAGTACATAGGAGCTTGTTGACAAGCTGTGCTCAACTCAGAAAATCTTTAATGAATGAACAAATGGTGATTTATAATGATGAATTTTAACTGGTTTCTATTGATGCAATGAACTGCAACAGTGGCAGGAATTAATGTTATAATTTATACTTGTTTTCAACATTTGACAGGCTATAGTGCTATTTTCAGTCTTTCACTTGGTGGCAGTGCTGTTGTGAATTTAAAACTAAAATAAATAATGAAATTTACCTGAAAATGCTAAAAACAGGTTTTCATAAAATCTAACACCCACAAACTGTACTCCTTTTTAAAATACTCAAGCAAAAAAAAATGTATTTTGGGCAAAAATTCAAGGAAGAAAAATACAAATAATATTTACTGTCTTGTTGTTCCCCAGCAGTAAGTGAAGAAGCTTTCAGCCTTGTGGTGTGATTTCCCACCCACCCCCTACAACAAGTCTTTTTAATATTTCATGGGCATATACAGGGTCTTTTAAAAATAGTTCTCATAAACTGTTTTTAAAGATGTCCTGTCAAATTAAATCATGTAATTTTAAAAAAACCTACCTGTGAGTACTTCAGATGTCACTGAGGCATGTCTATATTCTGAAACTACTTTCTTTTCAAGGGGTTCTACCATCAAACTTTAGATCAGCAGTTTATCATGCCTTTACTATGGTAACTCTTTGGGTACTGAAATCTAGCTGTCTTCACATCAATCTGGCTAATTTCCCATATTTCTAATTGTTTAACCTTTTTTTTTAAAATTATGACCCCTGTTAGCGCATACATGCAGAACCTTTTTATTTCTCCATTCTAATACCCCTTTCTTTTTGGGTTTTGCTAAGTTTAGAGAGTGCCTCTCTACTATATTGCTGCTTTATTTTACATGAGTTGAGTCTTTAGTGTAAAGTGTTGGTCTTTCATAATAAATTAAGAATCTACAAAATATTTAACACCTGTCTTTACAGAGTGAAGATATTTACCACTTAATTTTGTTTTTGAGGAAATAAATGTAATAACACTTGACAGTTCAAGGAGAAAGTCTTTTTCTGTCATAGGATTAAATGAAACTGGCAATCTCACTTTAGATTTAAGTAGATTCATGGTACATTGATGACTTTGTGCTATTTTTGTTGGTTCATGTTAAAATAGAATAGTTTTTGTTTTGTTTTTTTTTATAAACACAGTTGACAGCAAAAGGGGTAAAGAATCCTATGGTGCCTTTTAATGTGTCAGCAGCTGGGGTTAATCCTGTCCCTGGGCAACAAGAACCTGGAGGACCTCCTGCCAAACTACAACTTCCATTGAAGCCCAGTACACCACTTATATCTATGACTTCAGCTTTGAAGGAAGTGGGTGTGGTAGGTATCTGCTAAAATCTAAAATGAACAAAAATAAAAAATGAAAAAAAATCTGCTGAATTGGCACAAGATTTTAAAGATATATTAATCCAAAACTGTTGGGAATTTATAAACTTAGTTTAAGAACACTATGTGTTTTTAATGAGAACTGGATACCTTAGAATTTGATGGAATTAGTATTCGTATAAATTACAGATCTATCAAGTTAACCTCCACAGAGATCATCAATTTATAATTTAGATTGGTCAACTTTATTTACTATCAATGCAAACACTAAAAATCCAGAATATCACCACTTGAGCTAATTGAAGTCCAATGAGGCCAAGATTTTGCCCACAGTCTGGAAACTTCCAGGGAGGTCATTGGGAAGCTGGAGCATCAGTTCTTTCCCCCTCCTCCCGCCCACAGACAAGGTAGTTACAAAACAATTTTTGAACTTATGACTGTTTTGTGTTAGTCCTTTCTCAGAGTTTTAAATTAGCTTACTATGTGAGAAGTTTGAGAAGATTGCTATTGTCTCAGACAACAAAAATAATAGTGACAACAGTTACAAAGAGTTTCTTCTTGCTTTTTTTTTCTTTATTCCGGGGCCTTGATCCTGCAAAAGCTTATATATGAGTTTAACTTTATTATTGTGAGTGTCCCATTTAATTTCAGTGGACTAATGCAGGAGCAAAATTACAGATGTGTGTGTTTGTAGAATGGGGGCTTTGGATATTATCTTTAATGATTGGGACACAATATCTTACAGGATTTTTTTTCAGTCATACAATCAATGGAAATATGTAAGAATACATTTTTCCTCAATATGGATAGTTCTCATCATGTCTCCTCCTCTATTCAGCCATCCATCTTGCATTAATGTCATTGTTGATTCTTTTAAATCTTCCTTTGATTTTTTTTTTCCTTTTTTTCACTTGAAACATCTAGTTATAGAGCTTTTTTGTGTCTACTCATCTAAACAAATTTAAACTCAATTGTTTATATTTCTTTAAATTGTTCAATTTGTGCTACGTTAAAAACTGTAACTTTTTTAGCAAGTTCCAAGTCTCTGACTGACTTGCAGTTGTTTTTATAGTCTGATCAGTGATATGGATCTCTGCCATGTTTAGGTGTTGAAGATGAACAGACATGCTTCCTAAAATGAAGCTCAGATTGAGTTGCTGGTGGAAGGTCTGGAAGAAATATTTAAATTAGGGCTGACAAGCGATTAAAAAAAAATTAATTGCGATTAATCGTGAGATTAAAAAAATTAATCGCACTGCTAAGCAGTAGAATGCCATTTATTTAAATATTTGTAGATGTTTTCTATGTTTTCAAATATATTGATTTCAATTACAACACAGAATACAAAGTACAGTGCTCACTTTATTTTTATTTTTATTACAAATATTTGCACTGTAAAAATGATAAAAGAAATAGTATTTTTCAATTCACCTCATACAAGTACTGTTGTGCAATCTCTTTATCATGAAAGTGCAACTTACAAGTGCAGGTTTTGTTTTTGTTACATGACTGCACTCAAAAACAAAACAATGTAAAACTTCAGAGCCTACAGGTCCACTCAGTCGTACTTTTGTTCAGCCAATCACTAAGAGAAACAAGTTTTTATTATTTTACAGGAGATACTGCTGCCTCCTTCTTGTTTACAATGTCAACTGAAAGTAAGAACAGGTGTTTGCATGGCACTGTTGTAGCAGTGTCACAAGATATTTACATGCCAGATGTGCTAAAGATTCATGTGTCCCTTCATGCTTCAACCACCATTACATGCATCTATGCTGATGACGGATTCCACTAGATAATGATCCAAAGCAGCGTGGTCTAACGCATATTCATTTTCATCATCTGAGTCCGATTCCACCAGCAGAAGGTTGATTTTTCTTTTTTGGTGGTTCGGGTTCTGTAGTTTCCACATCAGTGTATGGCTGTTCTAAGACTTCTGAAAGCATGTTCCACACCTCATCCCTCTCAGATTTTGGAAGGCACTTCAGATTCTTAAATCCTGGGTCGAGTAGTGTAGCTGTTTTTAGAGATTTCACATTAATATCTTCTTTGCATTTTGTCAAATTTGCAGTGAAAGTGTTCTTAAAATGAACAACATGTGCTGGGTCATCATCTGAGACTGCTATAACATGAAATACATGGCAGAATGCAGGTAAAACAGAGTAAGAGACATACAGTTCTCCCCCAAGGAGTTCAGTCACAAATTTAATTAACGCATTATTTTTTTTAATGAGCATCATCAGCATGGAAGCATGTCCTCTGGAACGATGGTTGAAGAATGAAGAGGCATATGAATCTTTAGCGCATCTGGCATGTAAATATCTTTCGACGGCAGCTACAACAGTGCCATGCAAATGTCTGTTTTCACTTTCAGGTGACATAATTAAGACGTGCGCAGCATTATCTCCTGTAAGTGTAAACCAACTTGTTTCTCTTAGTGATTGGCTGAACAAGAAGTAGGACTGCGTGGACTTGTAGGCGCTAAAGTTTTACTTGGCGCTAAAGTTTTACTTGGTTTTGTTTTTTGAGTGCAGTTATGTAACAAAATCCCTACATTTGTAAGTTGCACTTTTATGATAGAGATTGCTCTTCACTACTTGTATGAGGTGAATTGAAAAATACTATTTCTTTTATCATTTTACAGTGCAAATATTTGTGATAAAAATAATATAAAGTGAGCATTGGACACTTCGTATTCTGTGTTGTAAATGAAATAGATATATTTGAAAATGTAGAAAAACATCAAAAATATTTAATAAATTTCAGTTGGTATTCTATTCAACAGTGCGCAATTAATTTTTTCATGTCAGTTCATTTTTTTTAATTGCGTGAGTTAAATGCGATTAATTGACAGTCCTAATTTAAATTATTATTGTGCCTATATTTCAGTCATTGTAGTAGCTTAAAAAACGGTCTCATCAAACTTGACAATGATTTGCTCTTCCACGTCAATAGATAATTTTATTCAGTGGCACATTTGATCCTCAAAAATATCCTCCCAAAAAAACACCCTAATTTAATATCCACTTTTTTTGTGATAACCCTAAATCTTTTCTCTTGTTGCTTAGTAACTGTTGGCAGGACTTACATTTTACCTTACAAGAATTCTGTTTTCATTACATCATTAAGTTGCTTATTTCCTTCCACGTCTCTCAACTTTTAAGTATGTTAAGTCAGATAAATTCATGCAGTGATTTTTGGTAATGCTTATCACTCACTTGCAATATTAATGAATAGTTGTCACATTTACGATAGCAAGAAACAATCATTTAGTGAAATCAGTACCCTGAATTCTGAAAAATAAGCTTCCTGAGTTTATATAGAACCTTATTATCACATATCTCACTTACATTCCAGGATTTTCTGTATTCTAGCAAACCATGCTCCTTAGTGGTACACAGTACCATTCATTCGTCTCTCTTCAACATTCATTGGCCGCTGATTCTACCCAATAGCAGTCGCCTTTTTCCACCCACTCTTTTTCCCCCTCTAGAAAGCTGTGTAATTTTCTTCTTCCTAGTCGCCATAAGCTGAACTTTGATGTTATCACTTGCCTTTCAGTTTATTCTAAAAAATTTTGATTTCATAGATTGAAATTGCTGTGTAATGTTTCTGATGCCAAAACCTTTCAAATGTTTAAGCTCCTATATGTTTCTGTGTGACATAAAAGTTCAAAAATACTTGATAAAAATCTCAATATAGCCATAAATAAGGGGCCACCATAAACCGGTGTTACACAGTTGCCAACATAATAGCATTTATACTTTTTTGAAAAAATTGTGGATCCATTTTTTTTTCCTTCTTCTCAATCTGGATGACTACTTTTGATACTACCGATTACTTTGTGTTCAAATATTGAGAAGATGATGTTTCTCTCATTCTTCTCCCTACTTAAATCCAACCACTCTAGCCACTCAATTTTTATTTGTAATGAAGATTTTATGTCTTCCCTTCCCTTTTCCTTTTTGTGTAGGCGTATCTTAACTCTTTCCTTGCCCATTTTCTGTTCTTTAAGGAGTTACTCAATCTTAACTTCAGGCATAAATGGGAGTGTTCATAGATAATGCCCTACTTTATCTCCCCTGGTTTATGTTCTGATCCTTCTTTTTACTGTCTGCTTATACAGACTCTTAGCTTTTTAACTTTTAACTTCCAGGTACTGAATGTTTCAAAGACAAAATTGGTCCTAGAAATTCTCTGAGTAAAGCTACATAATAAAAGTATTGTACAAAAATGAAAAGAGTGAACAGTTATCAATGGAGAGATTTTTAGAAAGATTTTCTTCTTCCTTCACCTAGTACAGACTATAAATATTCTAAAGAGATTTTTCTGGCTTGCATTCTTGCATTGAATTTCATGCTTCCTGGATCTACAGGATGAAAATACAACTGCTATCCAGGAAACCACAGAGGAAACGAAGAAGGCAGATCTTGCTGTGCAAGTAAGTCAAATTACATTTGGTTTTATTTGATTTTTCCTGTTCCTTTCCCTTCAGAATTTAGAATAATTTAACTGGTATACTTTTGCCCTTTTTCAGAATAAAAGAGAAATACTAAGAAGATTGAATCAAAATCTTAAAACACAGGACGATGTAAAAGGAATAAAGGAGCCTAAAGACACCTGTGAGGCAGCTATGGCTGAAGAGAGTAAAGAAGAAGAATATCCACTTCTAGTAGATCGCAAGAAATGGGAGGTGGCAGCAGCTGAGTTGGTGGTTCCTCTTGCACAGCTAACTATGGAGGAATCATTGTCGGGGACAGAGAGTAAGCAAGCTTTCTGCTTTGCCTACCTGAGCATTTCCATCACTGATACCTAGGTGCCAATCTGTTGTGTGTGGTATCAATTCACTAGAATGAAAGTGCTCCTAATCATAACCCTTTCACTATCTAAATGGTTACTCTGCCTCTCAGTCCAAGTTCTTCAAAGACTTCAAGATGACTATGTTCTAGGGCTGTCAAGTGATTTAAATCGCGCAATTAATTGTGCTGTTAAACAACAATAGAATACCATTTATTTAAATATTTTTGGATGTTTTCTACTTTTTAAAATATATTGATTTCAATTACAACACAGTATAAAGTACACAGTGCTCGCTTTATATTTATTTTTTATTACAAACATTTGCACTGTAAAAAAGAGAATAAATAGTATTTTTCAATTCACCTAATACAAGTTCAGTAGTGCAATCTCTTTATCACGAAAGTTGAACTTACAAATGTAGAATTATGTACAAAAAACCTTCCTTCAAAAATAAAACAATGTAAAACTTTAGAGCCTATAGGTCTACTTCTTGCTCAGCCAATCGCTCAGACAAACAAGTTGGATTAGAATTTGCAAGAGATAATGCTGCCTGCTTCTTGTTTACAATGTCACCTGAAAGTGAGAACAGGCATTCACCTGGCACTGTTGTAGCTGGTGTTGCAAGATATTTACGTGCCAAATGCCGGGTTCTGCTCGCTAACAATCCAGAGCAGACTGATGCATGTTCATTTTCATCATCTGAGTCAGATGCCAACAGCAGAAGGTTGATTTTCTTTTTTGGTGGTTCAGGTTTTGTAGTTTCTGCATCAGAGTGTTGCTCTTTTAAGGCTTCCGAAAGCATGCTCCACACCTTGTCCCTCTCAAATTTTGGATGGCTGTAGCTATTTTTAGACATCTCAGATTGGTACCTTCTTTGCATTTTGTCTAAATCTGCGTAGAAAAAACATACGCTGGGTCATCATCTGAGACTGCTATAACATAAAATATATGGCAGAATGTGAGTAAAACAGAACAGGAGATGTATACAATTCTCCCCCAAGGAGTTCATTCACAAATTTAATTAATGCATTATTTTTTTTTTAAATGAGTGTCATCGGCATGGAAGCATGTCCTCTGGAACAATGGCTGAAGCATGAACAGGCATATGAATCTTTAGTGCATCTGGCAGGTAAATATCTTGTGACGCCAGCTACAACAGTGCCATGTGAGCACCTGTTCTCATTTTCTGGTGACTTTGTAAACAAGAAGCAGGCAGCAGTATCTCCCGTATATGTAAACAAATTTGTTTGTCTTAGCTATTGACTGAACAAGAAGTAGGACTGCGTGGACTTGTAGGCTTTAAAGTTTTCCATTGTTTTGTTTTTGAGTGCAGTTATGTTTAAAAAAATAAAAAATAAAAAAAATCTACATTTGTAAGTTACACTTTTATGGTAAAGAGATTGCACTACAGTACTTGTATTTTTCAATTCACCTCATACTATTTCTTTTATCGTTTTTACAGTGCAAATATTAATAATTAAAAATAATATAAAGTGAGCACTGTACACTTTTTGTGTTCTGTGGTTGTAATAGAAATCAATATATTTGAAAATGTAGAGAAACATCCAAAAATATTTAATAAATTTCAATTAGTATTCTATTGTTTAACAGTGTGATTAATCGTGGTTAATTTTGTTTGATTAATCGCAGTTAATTAACTAACATCCCTACTGTGTTCTGTTTTGGTTAAGAATTGATGTACGAGTCAAGGGATTAACTAGTTTTACTGAGCTGGCCTCAAAGGGGTTAAGTTCTACTGCTAGAACAAATAGTTAACTGAGCTTGAGAGTTTGTATAAAGTTATGCTGACTAACTCCCATTGCAGACTATCACTACAAGAATCTTTTTACAGATTTATTAATCACACATAAGAAGGTAAAGCAGTTAAGGCATTTAAAATTTAAAAAGTGAAACAAAACCTCACCATTAAAATTTCCATGCTACCCTTTCCATTTTAGATGGTATTAAAAGCCTTTGTTAGGAAAAAGAATCAGTCATAGGATGACTTGTTGCTGAGATCTGAACCTGTTTCTTTTGAGGACAAGACAAAAAAATTACAGAAGGAAAGAAACCATATCAAAGATACGACAGAGATACAGTTACTGTCTTTTTCACTTGCATTTCAGCTGCTGGAAAATATTCAGGCAAAACTCTTGCTTTTTTACGTATCTGGCTAAAGCATTATTTTTAATTTGTCTCCTTGATCACATTTTGGTTTTTGGAGGGGGGTGAGGCATATATGAGCAGAAACCTTCAGTCTGTATCCCAGATGTTCAGTTGTTTAGTATTTAACCCAGTGGAGCTGGTGATGTCATCTGGCTTCCTTCTTCAGTGTGTTTAGAATATCTTTCAGGATCAGGAAAACAGTGTAATGGCAAATTCCTGGTTCCCAGTATATGATGGTGAAGTATATTTCCTCCCGTTGTTCCTTCTCAAATAAGCTACCAAATACACCCAAAAAACCCAATTTCATTCCATTAAAACTGATCATCTGGTGGTCTCATGTATAGGCACTTATTTTCACTTTAATATCATATTGGCCCTGTTTCTATAGCATGTTTTGACTTTACTCAGCGTTTCCTAATTATAGATATTAGTTTATATAATTTGACTCTAATCTGTGATCATTTTTATAAAACCATTTATATACTGATCACTATGGCCTCTTTGTTACCTTTTTTAGTTCCACCTCTTTGGACCGGCTAAAATTCTAGCCCAGAGTATCAGTCTCCACAGAATTAAACTATCATTCTTCTTCAAGTGTTGTCTCATGTCCATTCCATGCTAGGCGTGTGCGCGTGCACTGCATGCAGAGTTGCTGGACATTTTTTCCCTTAGTGCTGTCTGTAGGACTGGCTCTAGCACTCCTTGGAGCTGCACGCACATGCACCAGTATAAGGGGCTCTGCCCCCTCTCAGTTCCTTCTTACCGTCCATGATGGTTGCTTGGAGTGATCCTTCCTGCTCTTGCAAGGCTTCCTTCTCAGTGGTTTGGACTTTTCTGTCATATATTATATAGTTATTGTAGTTACTGTATATAGTTCTTACTACTGTTAGTATGGATAGTGGTCCCTGTCATTGAAGGACTTTCGCCCCTAGGGCTGGGCATGTCCCAGTCCCCGGACTTCAAGCTGTGTGCTGGCTCCAGCAAGCCCATGCCTGTGAGTGACCCACACTCTAGCTGTCTAAAGTGCCTTGGGAAAACTCATATGCATGTGCTTCAAACACGCTTTCAAAAAGATAGAAACATTTGTCTGAAGGCCTTCCTCATGGAGGCAGCCTTCAAACCGGCCTCAGAGCTGAGCCGCTCTGAATCGGCGCCAAGCAGTTCAGCTTCTGTGTGAAGCGCTCCATCGGTTCCATGCTCCTACTGGCACCATTCTCCATCTGTGGTGCCAAAGAAGAAGCATAAGAAACAGCTTCACCCGAACCTCGCCTCCCTGCACCTGACAGCATGGTTGCTTCGTGGCTGAAACCTGAAGAGCAGGCCTGCTTGGAACAGGGTTACGACGAGTCTTGCTGGGTAGCAGAAAGCCTGCCACCAGGGCCATCTACTTGGCTACTTGTTGGGCCTCCAAATGGAATCTTTCTCCATCCCAGTCTTCTCTGCAGTCTGTCTTGGACTGTCTGCTCCACCTAAAACATCAAGGTCTGGCTCTCTCATCTAGTAAGGTTCACTTGGCAATCATTTCTACCTTCCACCCTCCAGTGCAGAGCAGATCAGTGTTCTCCCATGAGATGACAGTCAGGTTTCTCAAGGGCCTGGGAAGACTCTGCCCTCAGGTTCATGAACTGATTTCCACAATGGGACTTAAACCTCGTCCTGTTAAAGCTCACGGGGCCTCACTTTGAGCTGTTAGCATCTTGTTCCATACTGCTTCTCTCTTGGAAGGTTGCCTTCCTTGTGGCGATCACCTCAGCCAGAAGGGTCTCTGAAATCAAAGCCCTGTTGTCAGAACCCCTGTATGTGTTGGTCGTCAAGGACAAGGTCCAGCTGCTCTCCCATCCGGCCTTCCTACCAAAGGTGGTGTCGAATTCCACAACAACCAGGACATTTTTCTTTCGGTCGTCTTTCTGAAACCTCACAAGACCACCGAGGAGCGCTGGTTCCATTCATTAGACATTTAGCAGGCCCTAGTCTTCTATGTCGAGAGGACTAAGCCCTTCTGCAAATCTACACAACTCTTTATAGCAGTAGCAGAAAGGATGAGAGGGCTGCTGATGTCATCCAAAAGAATCTTGTCCTGGATATCCGCCTGTATCTGGACTTGTTACAAGCAGACGAAGGCTCCGCCTCCAGCCATCGTGACTGCTCATTCCACAAGAGCTTAGGCTTCATCAGCAGCATTCCTGTCACAAGTACCAGACCATGACCTCTGCAGAGCTACAATATGGTCGTCGGTCCATACCTTTGCATCCCACTACACCATCACCCAGCAGGCCCGTGATGATGCCAGTTTTGGAAGAGTGGTGTTGCAGTGAGCACATCCATAAACTCCGAGCCAACCTCCAAGGGGTACTGCTTGAGTCACCTATCGTGGAATAGACATGAGCAAGCACTGAAAGGAAAAGAAACAGTTACTTATCTTTCGTAACTGTTGTTCTTCGAGATGTGTTGCTCATATCCATTCCATGACCCACCCTCCTATCCCTCTGTCGGAGTTATCAGCGAGAAGGAACTGAGATGGTGGCAGAGCCGGCGGTGCTCCTTATACCGGTGCATATGAGCATGGGTTCAGGGGGTGCTAGAGCCAGTCTGAGGGATACCACTAAGGGGAAAATCTCTGGCAACTGTGCACGCGGCACACACATACCTAGCATGGAATGGACATGAGCAACGCATCTTGAAGATCAACAGTTACGAAAGATTAGTAACCATTATTTCTTCTGATGGGTGTATGCCATCTCAAAAGTACTAAAGATATAATGGAAGAGATTTTTCAATTTAGATTTATTACTTTTTTTATGTTGGACCCTTTCTCAGTTTAAGCTTGATAGAATTCTTGATATTGTTGTTCAAGCTTAATATTCTTAAATTTTGTCTTCTCCACGTCTGATAGTCTTGAAAAGTGGGAGTTCCCCTTCTCCCTAGCAACTGATCTTTTGGCTCTAAACTAAAGTGCAGGACTGCTGTTCAGAAAGGATGTTGCAAAACCCTCTGCTTTTAAGCATGCATAAAATGGGAAGCTCAAAGTCTCCCTTTGCAGCAGAACCTTTCAAAGGAATTTTTAAAAATTTAAACTGAGTTTATCTAATTTTCTTTATTCTGTTGGGTGCATTTCTCAGAATTATTTTCAAATATATATATTTTTTGGAGAGCTTGAGGGCTTCTGAGGCAGCACCTTCCTTTGCCCGCCCTTTCCCTCCCAATCCTTCCTTCTGAAATGGCAGACGCAGTCAGCAAAATAAGGGTAAGAAATGTTCCTATTGTCCCTTCCTTCCCCAAAAGACAAGTTCTTTGGGGCAAAGGTGAATTTCTTGGTATGAAGTCCAGGTCTGCACAAACCTGTTGAAAAGGCTGTGGAAAATTCCCCTCTTTGTGTGGCTTACCCACATTGCCTCAGGTACTAAAAACTAACAAACAAAAAAGACACACCACCTCCTTCTCACTAAAACATATTGGTGGGGCTGCTGCTGTTTAAGTGGAAATTACAGGGGAAACTTCTGAAGCTGGTGCCCAGAGAGATTTTCTGACTTTTTAGATTTAATCAGGGATCTATCTTTGCAGGCTTGTGTGTTCAAAATAAAAAGCAATAGACATAGTCGTTCCTTGATTTTATAGGATTGTGAACGATGATAAACAGATATGTTCTTCATGATTCCCAACAGGACAGACCGTGGGGGAGGTAATTAAACTAGATGTTGGTGAGCCCCAGAGAAAAGTTTGGGGCAAAAGCCCTACTGATTCAGTTTTGAAGATACTGGGGGAAGCAGAGCTACAGCTTCAAACTGAATTATTGGAGGAAATAATTATCACAAATGGTAAGCAGGAATTGGGGGTTGTCTGAACTGCAGGGTTAGAAAATTACCTTGCATAGAGCTTATGAGAGTAATGTTTTTTCCTGTTGAACTTCTTAGCACAATATAATATCATGATTTGGCTAGTTCTTCGAGTGATGGTCCCTACTGTATTACGCTGAGGGTTCGCATGCACCTGGAGTCAGAGAATTTGAAAAGTGTCTTGATCTGCACATATGCCTGGATCACCTTGTGCTTCTGTCCAAGGCAATAAAGGGTGGGGCAGACTGACTTCATCTACAGTTCCTTCTCCGCAGTGCATGGTCTCGGTCAAAAGTTTGTGTCCTTGTCTCTGACACACTTATAAAAGATGGTTGTCAATAGTTTTAGTGATTTTTTTTTATATATATAGCAGTTTTACCAGTTTTGTTTTCTTTGTAGTTTTAAGAGTTAATAGTTTTAGTTATTGTTTTAGATAAACTTCGGGCTTCAGATTCTGTTCCTCCTGTCCATGATCCTTCTTGGTCAGCAGCGACCACCAGTGCTGTCTCTACTGCCTGGGAGAAGATCATATCCGTCTCCAGGTGCAGTATTTGCTAGTCCTTGCTCAGCTATGCCTGAGAAGGCTGGGCACTTAGTCTCCAGAAGCATCTCGTGGAGCTCTCCATGAGAGCACATTCAGATCTAAGCCAGAGGAACCGCCCCCCCCCCCCCCATACATTGGTCTGATTCAGCAAGGAGCACGCTTCCCGCTACTATGGCTGACCCCAGTGCTGGTAGAACGACCCCCCGAGACCCCAGGGTGGGACCTAGCTGGGAGATAAGAAAGCATGGGACTAAGTCTTCCTCCAACTCAAAGAAGATGGACACTCCCTCCACTAGCTCAGCCCAAGGGGATGGAGTACTTTCCGAATCTCTCAGGCATGAGAAAAAGACCCATAAACAATGAGATCCAGTGGTTCCAGGCGGTACCGATGATTCATTGCCATTTCTGGCACCCCCATAAGATGTGGATGAACAGACACTAGTTTCAAATTCTCTGACTCCAGGTGCATGCTGTGCATGCATAACCCTCAGTGGAATACAGACAAGGAACACACAAATCTAAGAACTTCCAGTTACAGGTAAGTAACTGTCACTAATTTTTCAGGTAGGATCTTAATTAACAAGACAGTAAGTCCGCTATTCAGCAGAATTCTTTTCAGCAGCTGTTGCTCACTTGCTTATGTGCTGAGGACTCCTTCCTAGCAATAGAAACTTATTCTGTTCCTGTTTGTTCCTTCCTCTTCTTCTTCTTCCTCATTCCCACTCTCATATATCAATTGTGATAAATACAAAGAAACAAAATTAAACTTGATAAAGAAACAGGATGCTAAAAAGGACTGTGAAAGGCAGGAAATTTAATTTTATTGAAGCAAATTTGAAGTTGCTTCAAAATAATATTAGAATATCTGGACCTGTGGGTTTTGTTGTTTGTTTGTTTAAATGAATAGCTTCCACTGGACAAATAAATTTATTATTTAGCTCCATAATCTTCTTCTCTGTGTTAATTCAGGATTAGACATCTGGCAAAGTGGAATCGTTTGGACAAAAAAGTAGGAGTCATTCTTTAAAACCAGTATCTTGACACACTTGTGGTCTGATATTAGATAAATGTATTGAGCTCCTCACCTATCAATCCTGGCACTTCCAAAGCAGCTGTCTCTGATAGGATTAATATCTTTCCCCTGTGTTCTTTGGCCTCTCTTTATTTTATTCCCCCCCCCCCTCCGCCCATGCTTCTGGTGTTTAAATGCCAGATGCTGTTAGTGTTTCAACATCTAATGTTAGTTTCTTTCCTTGTGATTCTCCACTGAGACAGTGGACCATGCTGTCCTGGCAGAGAGAGACAAATCAGTGTAATTGCACACTGGGATTTTCAACTCTTAAACATAATCCCATGCTCTAAAACAAACTGAGTATGTCTAACTTTTTGGAATGGTACATTGGTGTACTAAGGTCGTAAAAGTTTCAAAAATCTTAAGAATTGGGATTTGACAACAATTAACTGTCTGTCTTTTGCAGTTGTGCTGGGTAGATCATTAAATACCAATAGTTATTCTCACCTAATCAAGTAAACAGAAAATTCATTCAGCGTAATGTTAAGGCACATAAATCATATCATCTTACATAAGTCATTTGTAATAATGTCAGTTTTGTGTCTTTTGTGATCTCTTTTCATCCTTTCAGGGATATGTGAACTCATGTATGTTTCCAACCTTTGTACTCTTACATTTTCATAGATTAGGTAAAAAGATTCCTTTGGTAAAACTTGTAATACTGCAAAAGAATATTTTATATTAGTCTGAAGCATACAGACTTAAAAGAGCAAGACAGTTCCATTTCTGGGCAAATATAGTGTTTTTATTTCCCTGCAATTATGAAAATAGTAATAAATAAATAAACCTGTTACTATTTTTAAAGCATAGTAGATTCACCTTTCCTCTTCATGATTTTTTTTTAAAGTTTGTAAACATGGTGTTTTCCTTACTTTTAGTATGTGTAGTTGCTTATATTTAAAAGGGTTATCAACTCTACAGTTTACCCTTTTTCATTACCAAAACAGATAACGCTCACTTTTTAAAATTGTAGAATAAATTTGTATTTGATACTATAGATGTTCCTGAAGAAGGTTCTCAGCCCTTAACCGTGAAAGAGAACAGTGAAGTAGAAATTGCTTGTATTGGAGAGAAATCTTCATCTCCAGTTGTTGGTGTCATAGAATCTGAAAGGACAATACCAGAGGAGTCACAAACATTTGATGCCACCCAAGTGCTGTCCAGGCCTGTTGTGCTACATGGTATGATTTTCATTACTAATTCTAAAATAAACATTTTCTTAATCAGTAGGGAATTAAAAATAATGTAATTGGTTTGTTACTTTTTTAAATAAAACATTGCCAGAACTTTGATGTATACTAATACATTAGTATGTCATATTACAGTTCTAGTATATTAAATGCCAAAAACTTGTAGACGATGTTAAATTGAGATACTGGGGATAGAATTAAGGAAATGCTGAGTTTTCCTTGGAGGTGGCCTCTCCATATTCCCAATTGTGGGTTGGGCACCCTGGCACTGCTGTGCTTTGGGAACCTACTGGAAAGCAGTGCCTTTTGGGTCTGCAAAAGTGCCTTCTGTTAAAGTCCTAAAGTCACTGAACCTCCAAGAATGTAAATGTAACCTTTTCAGACAAGAAACATTTTTGTGAGGTTTTTTTTTTCATTTGAGCATCTGACTGATACTCTGTAGTTGTGATCATTCTTTTATTTACTTTAGAGCTGTATGATTTGGAAGCAGAAATGTTGGAAGAAACTGAAAAAAATAAAAAGTGCAAAAGTGACCAACTTCTCATCACTGTTCATGATGTGTGGGTTAAAGAAAGGGAAACAATAACGGAGAATGAGTAAGTAACAATTTTCACTTTTTTTTTTTTCTTGGGCACTGTCTGTAGAGCCATTCAAAACAATAACTAGCTTTTGACAGACTAGTACTTTAGATATGTCACTTAATTAAAATGTTCTACTTGGCTTTAGCTCTGATGCTTCTAATTGTCTTGTTAACGTGGGGTATATCTACTCTTGGAAAAAAAACCCATCGCTGGCCCGGATCAGCTGACTCTGGCTCTGGGGCTCAAAAATTGCTTGTGTGGACATTTGGGCTTGGGCTGGAGTCTGAGCTCTGGGAGCTTGTAAGGGTGGAGGGTTCCAGAGCCGGAGCTCGAACATTCACAAGCAATTTTTAGCATGTGAGCCCGAATCAGCTGATCTGGCTAAGCTGCTGCCATGTCATGGGGCTTTTATCCCTGTGTCAGGATGGATTGGATTTAAATCAAATTGATTTAAATCACTAGTCAGGAAGAATCAATTTAATCATGGATTTCTACATAAAAGTGCATTCTTGTTGGTTGTTATAACCTTAATACATATTCTTCACAACTCAGAGATAGATGTAGGTTCCATTTTTAGGAGGCACACAGTATACATTTTTTAAGTGATTTATTTTGAAAAATTTTCAGATTAGTTTTACAGCTATATCAGAAAATGAATGATTGGTTATTTCATTTACCAAAGGTAATTGAAGCAGCAATTTATGAAGTCATTGGGAGGTGAACGATCTCCAGTTCAACAGGTTAATCATTAATATTTGGAGAAATTTCTTTCCATGCTGTATTAGGAGGAAAACATCACCAGACAGACATTTAAATTGTTTTATTTAACTATTTCTCACCTCTATTTATTTATTTTATTTATTTATTCGTTTAAAAATGTTTCTGCTGTTAACAAGCATGTTATCTCTGGAGAGACAACTCCACTGTTAGAGAACTGCAAAACTAAGCATCTCTGATGGTATCTTCTAGGCTGAGCACTGAGTCCCATTGGGTAGATAGAAAGATTAACCTAAACAATCTGTACAGAAGCCCCTGGAACCCCATACGATTGGGTCCCTAATCCATGAACTATTGGAACTCATTTACAAAACTCTTAAACATTACATGAATATATTGTCTCATACTATAGAATTAGAATTTATAATCCCTATTCCATGATGAGAGATCTTTGAGCTATCTTGTATCTTCATTAAAAGTACCTTTAGATTGTTTTTTTCCTCAAAAAGCATTTTATCAAAAGAATCAAATTTAAATAAAAAAATTGATTTTTATCCACCCTGCCCTGTATAGACCTACCCTTGATGGCTGGCTGACTTTCTCTGTAGATGAATTGCATTAATAGTGATTTTAAATTGCAGGCTACTGGAAGATACTGCCTGTCAGAAAGATGGTGGTGGTGATGAAGCAGCTTTGGAGAAGGAAATGCCGCAAAATGTGCAACCGCGTAATGAAGTTTCTGCTGGTCAGTGAGCAGACTCCTTTTTTTTTTTTTTTTTAAATAGTAGCCTTGGTTAGTCAGTTTATGGGTATTACCTTTTAACTACAAAAGACAAATCTGTTCTATCCTATTGCCACTTTCACTCTGTAGTTCTAGAAAGTTCGTAAAGGCATTCTGCTGATAGATTAAGAAAGCCAAATCTTGGACTTCCCAATCAAACTTTTTCTTCCCAAAAAAGTGCCGTTTTTCTTTTCAGTGATTTGATCACTGTGCATTAGGTATTAGTAAAAGCACTGTTAACCTGAAGTTAGAAACATATATTTCTCTCTAGCTTGGATAACTACTAATAATTTCAAGTATTGCTAGCTGATTATAACCTTCCTTCTCTGTAGTTGCTAGAAGAATTTCTTCTACAAGGGTTCACCGGTGGTCTATGGAGTACTTCCAGGTGGTCCACGGACTTTCTTTCATGTTGAAGTGGCTGTCCGTCTATGAGAATGACAGCCCTGTTAACTGTAATGCAGTCCAGGACTCTCTTAGGGTTTGCATTGCCTTTGTCCAACTAGTTGGAAAATCTCAAGCACCTTTCTTTCTCCTTGGGGTTTGCTGCAGGTCTTCTTTTGTTAGGTGGTGTTATTGCTGTAAATCAATTTTGCAGATGACACCAAAATTGGAAGAGGAGCAAATAAACAGGACAAAAGACTTCAACTGCATAGTGACTTAAAGAAATTGGTGCAGGAGGGATGTATAGACAACTAAGGGATATTCAGTATCATGAAATGTAAAGACTAAATCCAAACAAAGAGGAAGAAATAAATGGGTGGGTGAAAGGGGAATGTTAACAATCAGCTATGCCTGTAGCATTAAAGCAGGTTTTTATACCTGCTCTTCTTAATTTTCCTAATATTTTTTCATGTAAGCAAACAAAAGAGTAGCCACAGAGAAGATGATCACTTTAAGACCTTTATCTGAAGCAGTTGTTCCCATTTTGAAAAATGTTGAGGGGAAACTGCAGTGCCTGATCGATGATACAAACCTATCCCTTGGCTGAACGGTACACAAAGGGTATTATGCAATTCAGAGGTCTGCAGTGATGTAGAACTTCTTTACAGCCATGGGCTCATTTCTGATATGCTCAGTTAAAAATCCACAAATTTAGGAGTCAACTTCCATTGACTTCAGTGGGAGTTTAGCATAAACAAGGATTAAGATTGAGGATTGGGCCTTTTGAGAATTAGAGTTAATTTGTCTTCCCTTACGTCCGACTTGCTTCTTTGTTTCTTTCCCTCCATCAAATGAGGTTTGACCTTGTGCACTCAGTTCATCCATGCTGATCTGAGGTGGAGCTGTGCAGAGGCAGCAGTACTACAGGGGGATTTTGGGCACTCTATACTTATATCAGTTTCCTGCTCCAGGGCATCCATCAGGGAGAACACGTTGAATTTGCAGACAAGGCTTCACAAGTTACATTACTGGAGGCTATCCAGTGCATCACTTGGATGCTCTTAAGCCATCCCCTACATGGCTAATGCCATCCATTCTTGGAGCATGACTGTCTGGATCTGGATTTCTAGTGTTAAGGTGGTGTGTATGTATCTTCTTCCACTGTGCTTTAGCATTCTGCTGAAAGGAGAATCCTCTGTCCTGGGTTATTTCAGCAGAAACTGGTAAACTCTTAGGGAGAGTGGAGGTTTCTGTTCCATTTTTCAAGAAAACAAACAAAAAACCCAAAAAGTATTTAGGGTCTTTTTTAGTGGAGGTAGAGCAAGCAGATTTGGAAACATTTTGCTTGTATTTCTTCATCTAGTAAGCTGCTCAGGGAAGTGGCCTGTCTTTTTAGTGTCTTCTATGAAGCACAAGTACACTTAAGCCACTATAAAATAATAAATAGTAATAATAATAATAATAAAAAATAAAAAACCTTTGTAGATCCAGGATAGAGGAAGCTTTAAAGAAATTCTTTGCTCCTATGAAATTTAGGGCTCCAATTTATATGGTGCGCACATACATACAAAATACTGTATTTTTAATGCTAGTTCCAAATTTCCCATAATGGGTATTTGTCCTACAATATATTGCATGCAAGACTAAAACAGGACAAAGTAGAAATAAAACTATATCAGAATGACTGGACTGTGCTGCAACAGTTAATATTATTAAACAAATATGTTCCCACGATCGACACTTTTAGGGATGATTCAGTATCCCTGACATAAAATGAATACTTCAGAACATGTACAGTATTTTACATGATTGTTTCTATATTAAGATTTGTATTGTGAGAAAATACTCTGTCAGCTAATTACATTTCTAAATTTCATCAGACTGTATATATTTGACTTTTTGTGCTATAGGTTTTTAACATAATGTACAAGATTTTATATAGTAATTTACAAATGAAATGTGACTAGTCAAAACTTTCTTGCAGTAATTCCTTATGGGAGCTTCTCTGTAATAAACAACAAGCAATATACTCTGCACAAATGTACCTTACACTGGTGAAAATGAACCACCTTAGTTTTGTAAGATACAGTTAAACAGTGTGAAACCAAGTAAAAATATGACAGCAGAGTATATGTTGGCCGTATACAAAGTAGTAGTTTACAACTTACACACACGTTTCAAAAGTTGAATATTGATTAATAAAAATATTCATACTGCAACTTTGTAATATTTTGCATCTATTTTTTAAAGGCCTTGGTAAATAAAGGAGGGGAGGAACCTGAATTGAATTTCCTAGCATAAACATTTTTGACCATTTATATTAAAACAATTAAAACAATATATTAAAGCAAGTGAATCTATAGAGATTAGCTGATATGCCTCTCTTTATGATATAATTGGACTATCCTAATTCAACCCTTGTTGCCATTTGCTTAGAGGTTTGGAATTTTTGTCTACATGGATTTGTAACATTATTTCTCTCTCCACCCCAGACACTTGTCTCAGTGACTCTATGCAACCTGAACCCTTTTTCCAGAAGGTGGCACAGCCACAAGCCATACCAGCAGCCTCACCAGTTCTGTCAGCTCAGTCTTCACTGGAAGAGCCTTTTCCACCTCGTTCACGTTCTGTATCACCAGCAAAAAGTAAAGGCAAAAGTTCATTATTGATTGGGCTCTCTACTGGCCTGTTTGATGCAAACAATCCAAAGGCGAGTACACAGTAATGTTACCTTTTATTAAACTCAATCTTATCTTTTCCAGAGCTTCTCTACACTAGAAAGTTTTACTGGGAAAAGTTTTGCCAGTATATAGCTACAGACATAGCTATTTGAGAAGAGAGCATTCATATTTGGCTGCCATAGCTGGTGCAGTCTGTCCTCACAGCACCAGGTTACATCAGCTGGTTGTAGTACTGTGCGTTCTAGTGTCACCCACACCATTGGCCAGTGCACCACCTTTTGGGAAATTTCTTCAGTGTAATTTTCTCAGGGAATTATGGGAGTTAATGTTCAAATTCCCTCTTGTCCATCCCAAAATCTACTTCTTCACACTGGATTTTCAAACTCTCACCTATGTCACTCGCAGAAGCTGCAGGTATTACTTTCCAGGTGTACATGGTGGTGCAGTGGTTGTGGCCCTGTGAAATGAGCACTGAGTGGTGGGATCGAATCACGGTGCAAACTGGGGATGACCAGTAGTGGCTGCAGAACTTTTGGTTATGGAAGGCCAGGTTCTTGGGTGAGCTTGGTAAACAGCTCCCAGCCCTGCAGGGCAGACACACTAAAACAAGAGCTGCGCCGGCAGTGGAGAAGTAGGTGGCAATCATTCTCTGGAAGCTTGTAACCTTAGATTGCTGTTGATCAGTGAGAAATCAGTCTGGTATTAATACAACATATCATGCTGAGTCTTAGATTTTGTGAAAATAAATTATCTTTATTTATTAAGTAAGAACAAATAATATAACATGGAACTGGAAGCATTAAAAAATAGTTTTATATACACAAACTGCTCATCTTACCCTGTCTGTGTAAGTCTATCTTGAGCTTTTTATTTATTTACAAATATACATACGTAGTGTGCCATGACTTGTCTGATGTCACCTCTCAGTACCAAATCTTGTTGAATTACTGGGATGACTTCAGGAATCCTTCACCTTCTCTTAAGAGTATCTCCCCTCCAAAGCCCACCATGATCTGCCTTTGTGGGAAGTGTCTGGGGATAGGGACACCAAGCTGAGCTCTTTTCAGGTTCCCTCCTCAGAGGTCTAACTTTTCTTTAGTTAGCCCACTTCTCAGGTAAATCTAGCCAGACCTTCTGTCTGGCCCTCTGACTCCCAGTTCCCTGTGACTGCCCTGTTACAATTCCCAGATTGCCCTCTCTTGAGATCCACTCTCCAGCTGTCACTCTGACCAACCCCTCCAAAGGTTCCACTCCTGGTGGTGGTAACAGTCTTAGCAGTTCCTTCACACATACCCCTCCTGAGAGCTGAGGTTTCATGGTCCAAACACCTAGCCCCTGGACCCAGTGCTGACTTCCCCATACTTTTTGCATTCTTTTTAGACACCCCTTTGCAGAATTTCACCCTTATAGGCATCTTGGATTCATAGATTAACTCTTCAGGGGCCTGAGGTAGGTTTAGCACATAACACACACATGTGCACATATCCATATATAGGATTCTAAAACACCATTGCTCTTTATTGAGAGAAAGCACAAGAAAATACATAGCATTTAGAAAACAACAAAAACCCTGAATATATGTCCCTCACTGTAGCTTATCTTTTCTATGGGGGAGCCATCTGAGTTCAGGTAGGCAGAGTTCTCCCCTGCCTCATCAGGCTCCTGCAGCAGTTTCCCTGAGCTTGAGCTGGTGAAAAATGGTCAAAGATCCCTAAGTAGAACAGCCCCTGTTCTTTCATATCTTCCAGTCCCCTCTGTTAGGTGACTCCTTGATCAGCTTCCTCAGGTGATCAAACCCTTACAGGGTAACCTCTTCACTGACAAATGGTGGTTCTGGGTGGGAGCCAGCCTGTGGTCTAGGATGTTTTTATTTGAATTGAGGAGGTCCTGATTTAACGATCCTCTATTGTCAGCACTACATCACTGCCCTTTGGAATGACAAGATGGGTGAGGTAATATTTTTTTTTTTATTAGATCCACACAACTTTTGTTGGCGAGAGAGACAAGCTTTTGAGCCACACAGAGCTCTTCTTCAGATCTGGGAAAGATATTTAGAGCATCACAGCTAAATGCAAGGTGGAACAGATTGTTTAGCATAAGTAGTTATCACATATTCTAAGGGACCATTCAAGGTAGAGTGTCCTGTTAACACCTCTGCGGTCATAGGGAAAAAGAGGGGGTTAGTGGGTTGCAGATTGTTGTAATAAACCCTAAATCCAGTGTGTCTGTTCAGTCAGTGATTTTTGGTGTCTAGCAGAGTTATGAATTTCAGCTCCCAGGCTCATCTTCTGAAAGTGTTGTTCTGGTTTCCTTTGAGGATGAGTACTGATAGGTCCAGATATAGAGTGATTGCTTTGTGGAAAGTGTTCGCCCACAGGTGATAGGGTGTTTTTTGTCTTTTATCGTTTTCTTCTGTGAGTTCATTCAAGAGCTTAGTGATTGTCTGGTTTCACCCACATATTTGAGACATTTAGGGCACTGGATGAGGTATACCACATGTTGTGATAGGCATGAGTAGGATCCATGGATTTTGAAAGGTGTGTTATGGGGGGTGTTGGTCATTGTAGCAATGGAGATATGGCTGCAGGTTTTGCATCTGTTTTTCTGTCAGGGCCTGGTGCACCTTTGAGTTGGTCTGTGGGGAGTTTGCTTCGGTTGGGGGCAGGGGAGTTGTTTGAAGGCCAGTAGTGGGGGTTCAGGAAACATTTATTTCAGGATGGAGTTGAGTATGTCTTATAGTTGTTTGATACCCCATATGGGTTCCAGTGTGGGGTGGTAGGTGTCAACTAGGAGGTCTGTGATTGGAGGGGGTTTTATTTCTTTATGGAAGCTGGTTCTTTTGCGGTATTTGGGTGGCCTGTTCCATGATGCAGTCTACTTTTCTGGTGGAGTCTTCTTGTTTGGCGAAGGTGGTTTTGAGTATGTTAAGGTATATATCCTGGAGGTTCTCCTCAGAGCATATTCTATGGTATCTGAGTGCCTGGCTGTAGATAACTGATTTCTTGGGAGGATGTGGGGTGGTTACTGGATCTGTGAAGGTAGATGTGGTGATCTGTGGGTTTCTTGCATATGGTTGTCTGTAGGATTCCATTATTGAAGCTGATGGTGTTTTCCAGGAAGTTGGTGCTAGTTTGGGAGTGTTCCAGAGAGAGTTTAATGGATAGCTGGTGATTGTTGAAGATGTGGTGGAACTCTATGAAGGCATTCACTTAGTCTGTCCAGAGGAGGAAAATATCATCAACGTGTCTTTGGTATGTCATTGGTTTTGTGGTTCATTTGTTCAGAAATTCTTCTCCAAGGTGGTCCATAAAGAGATTGGCATATTGGGGACCCATCCTAGCACCCATGGCAATTTTTATGGTTTGGATAAAATGTTTGTTTGAATGTAAAATTGTTTTGGGGATGAAATGGATGAGTTTGGCAAAGTGTTTGGGGTGGATATTTGAGAGTTGTTCATTGTCTCAAATGGTCCCTTAGAATATGTGTTTAGCATAAGTACTGTAATTAGCAATCTGTTCCACCTTGCATTTAGCTGTGACGCTTGGAGTACCTTTCCCAGACCTGAAGAAGAACTTTGTGGCTTGAAAACTTTTTCACCAACAGAAATTGGTCCAATAAAAGATATTACCTCACCCACCTTGTCTCTCTAATATCCTGGGACCAACATGGCTACAGTTGCAATGCATATCCTTCAGAATGTCAGCTCAACATGGAGCTAAAAAGATAACAGAAAAGGCGAAGAGCTGCACATTCAAATGAAGTTGGCAGCCTGATGAAGAAACATACAGAGAATTAATAATCTCACCCAGAATCCATAAATTACACAGACAGGTTCCCCAAAATATCACAACAGTACTTCTTGACAAACTGGAAGCAGGGACATTTTTTCCACCAGCAGTGGTGATCCTGGCAGATACATAGCTCATGAAGTATGAGCTATGCTAAGCTCATGAAGTTCATAGCTCATGCCAAAAGTCCAGCAAAGGCAGCCATTCAAGAAGTCTTACAGTTGCCTGGGCTGTATGCTGTTGGCTTCTTCACAGTGATGGCCTCTCTCCCTCCAGGGATCCTTGTAGAGTGGGAAAGTGTTCTACTTTGGCTGGAGAAACAAGGCTGCTGTGCCTAGAAATGTCTGGGGAAAAGATCAATTAAAACTTGCTTGAAATCTTCAGTGAGATTGCGCAAGAGGACCAAAAAGCTGCACAGGCCAAAATAAACCAGCAACTTTGCAAGTAGTGGAGGGTTTTGATTGCTGGGTATGTTGGCCAAACCAAGTCCCCTCTGAGCTAACCACACACTGTTTTTGTCTCTTTCCACAGCATGCAAATCATGTGTTCGGATTTTTAATCCAGTCAGTTACAATGTATGTTTTGCAAAATCATGTAGTCTGAAATCCCAATTATTGGTTTGCTTGCAAGTACTATTTTCTGTTTTAATTGTATGTATTCTATTTTATTTGTAAGCAGGTAGGCATTGTCCCAATATGTACTTTGAATGCTCAGGTATTGGTTTGTGTATAGCTTAGATTGGTGGAATTTTTTTCTCCTGTTTGCAGTGTGTTTAATTTTATTTGGTTACATTGCCTGTGAAGGAATGTATTTCAAGATCATCAGGGCTATTTGCAAAAGTATTTATTTGGGAATGCTTTTTGGTTTCTCTCCCCCCTATTTCATGCTCTTAAAATAAACTGGTTACTTTAAAATATAATTCCTTTGTTACCTGCCTGCATGCAGTCAGCTACCATTTGAGGGGGTGGTGAAATGTATGGTGCTCTTGAGAAAGTGGTTCATTGGTTGGATGGTTTGTTTTTAAAGAGCCGCATAAATGGGAATAATAAATGTTGCCTTCCTGAGTCCTCTTCCTCCGTGATTAGTTAGCTCTCTGGGTGTCAGAGCTTCAGGCTCTCAGTTGGCTGCGTACCGTCTATGTCCCCCCTACATCATCCATGTCCCTCTCCTCAGTGAGCTCCTTTTTATTCTGCAGTTCTGAGGTGCCTTCCTCTGGAGCTCATGAGTGTCTGTTGTCAATAATAGGAATCTCTCCTCAAAATGGCATTGAGCTCCACATAATAGCAGCAACTCTTGGGAGCAATGCCAGACTTTCTGTTGCTCTCCTTTGTGTCCTGGTAAGCCTGCTGTAGCTCCTTCCCATTTTCCTGGCATTGAAACTTGTCCCTGTTGTACCTAGCTTCCGTGTCTCCTTTGTAATATCAGCATGTACCTCTTTATTCCTATGGGAATTCTGCAGCTGTGCCTGCACAACTGCTTCTCCCTAGAGGCCGAGGAAATCTAGGACCTCTTTCCTGGACCTGGTAGTCGCTCATGCTTTAGTTGGAGTTTTAGCCAGAGCCATGCTTACATACTTGCAAAGATGAGGTAGCAGAAAAAGTGTTTCCAGATACAATGGGAATTTTAAATGGTAGGGTGTTACCTGCTCAATTTAATGCACCCTGCCTATACGTTACCGAGGGCTCAAGGTGTGACCTGGTCAATTTAGAACACCCTGCCTATATCATGCCGAGGGCTCAAGGCATGACCCAATCAATTTTGGCACCCCCACCCTTTCATTTTTGAGGGCTCAGGGTATAAGGCACCTATCCTTACCCACAGCGCTCAGGAAGAAAACTGGTCAATTTAAGCACCTGCCCTTTCCCTCAGGGCTCAGGGCTCTACGGGTCTGTGGAACCTTTTCACAGCGGAAGAGCCTCACACAGTTGTGCTCTAAACATCTATTTATTAGCAGCACACACAGAATACATATACGAAGCAAATCTCTTATGCTCACCACTCCCAACATACAGACACATTTCACCTGATGGCCAATCAGGATTCATTCATCTGGGGGTTCCCGGCGATGCCTCTGCACGTCACCGTCGTGCAGAGGGGGTCGGAGTTCTAGCAGCTTGATGTTGCACTGCAATTGGGAAATGGTTCCCAAAAAGCTTTTGTTTTTCATTTACATTATATAGGTAAAACTAGCTCCCTCCTTCAAATTTACTAAACCTATCACGTATCAGAGGGGTAGCCGTGTTAGTCTGGATCTGTAAAAAGCAGCAAAGAGTCCTGTGCTGAAGAAGCGGGTATTCACCCGCGAAAGCTTTTGCTCCAGTACGTCTGTTAGTCTATAAGGTGCCACAGGACTCTGTGCTACTTAAACCTATCACATTATCCCATGCTCCTCAATAACAATTTTATTTTTATTTTTTTTTTTTACCAATTATGCCCTGGCACCTATGTGTCCTCCTTCCTGCCCAAGTTCTTTACATTTTATCTTTCATGCCCAAATTGTAACTTAGTTGTGACCGTCTCTATTTGTCCAGATGGTCAGCATAAAATGCTGGTCAGAGCTTATTTTACCATTTGTTGAGTCTCTTTCTGTATCCTCCCTAATTTCCCAGCGTCTTTACAACCTCGGTGGTTATAACTCTTGTTAGGAACATTCCTGAGGTTGGGGGGAGGGTGCTTTATCAGCTGCAGAACATTCCTTTTTTCAGTTGTAGTGGTGAACTCCAAGATTCACCCAAGGCTGGTTTAATATTGGGGGTAAGGGGCGGGGGAAGTGTTGAACAGGTCTCAGGCCTACAAGGGCATATGCTTCTGGTCATTATGACTCTAGGGCAGCAGAGTTCTTTGATCAGAGTGGTTGCTTCTGTGGAAACAGTTAAATTGTGGGCTTGTTGCTGGAGTACTGTACTGCTGTCTACTTCAGCATTCACACTGGCATTGTGCTGATAGAACAGTACTTAAGTCCCATGGGGAACTGGTTTAACTTCACCAGCAAAAGTTCAGGGTTTTGTTAGGAGGATTCAAAATTGTGTTAATATATTTCAAAGTTCAGAGATGCCATTTTTCTGGTAAACTTCAAAGTGTAGGCCAGGTCTTAGTGTTGTTTTTCACCAAGAATGTGTATAATGTACAGTATGGTTTCTAGAAACCTAATTATCAGAACCATATCCTTCTTGTTTGAGCACAGAGCAAACAATTACTTTGTTCTATTTTTTTAAAAATTTCTGTTGACGTAAAATCAGAGGGTGTTTTGTTTTGTTTTTAAAACCAATAAATATTCTTTGTTTACCACTAACATTCCAGAACACTGCTGTGGATGAGAACTTGTAAATGAAACTGACTTGAAATGTACTGTGAAAAAAGCTGAATTGACTTGTGTTCATTTCCTTTTCATCTCTTAGCTTAAACAAACACTACAAATAGTGCAAAATAAACTGACATTTAAAAAAATTATTTCAATTTTAATTATAGAAGGTGATTTTAATAAGTTAATTGAGATTTGTTTTGTAGAGGTGGTTTAAGATGGTAGTGATCTGATGATTTTTTTAGGAAATGTCTGTTCTTGAACTAATATATATGTATATATCGTTTGTCCAATGTAATTTGTTTTTATCTCAGTAAAGTTCTTATTTTTTAAAAAGATAACTAGCAAGAGAATGAACAGCCTCTTATGTAAAAAGAATATAAATCAGTTTACATGTGTTCTGAGCTTCTCAGACCCCCTCAACACTTAAAGTAAAAGGAACATTTTCCCATTTTAGTGGAAAGGCAAAACATTCAGTCTCATGCGTTCCATACTTAGTTTACTAATTGTGTAGAGGTTTTTTATATAATATTTTAAATAGGTATTCCTACTTTGATTTGATCTTTAATTTCCAGTTCTGTTTCTTGTTTGTTATTGAATATCCTAATCTGAAGTTTTTTATGATCTTTTCAGATGTTAAGAACATGTTCACTCCCAGATCTTTCCAAGTTGTACAGAACACTAGTTGACGTTCCCATTGTAGCAGATGTACAACATCAAGACAATCTTGAAATAGAGGATATGGAAGATGAGCATGTCAAAGAAGGGCATTCTGATTCTGAAGACATGTAAGCATAATTTATTTATCAACTCTTGCAAAAAAAAAAAAAAAATAGAGAGAGATAATAAAGACCTCTTAATTTAACTGAAATACACTAGAAAATAACTATTAACCTCATCCACCTATACTTCTATTTTATCTCTTTTATTGGACCAACTTCTGTTGGTGAAAGAGAGACGGTTTTGAGCTACACAGAGCTCTTCCTTCGGTCTGGAAAAGGTACTCAGAGTGTCACGCCTAAGTACCAGGTGGAACAGATAGTTTAGCGTAAGTAGTTAGCACATATATTAAGGGACCATTCGAGGTGAAGTGATCCTTGAATGGTCTCTTAATATATGTGCTAACTACTTTGGGTTCAAGGATGAACAGATAGTTTAGCATAAGTAGTTAGCACACATTTTAAGGAACCATTCAAGGATCACTTCACCTTGAATGGTCCCTTAAAATATGTGCTAACTACTTATGCTAAACTATCTGTTCAGCCTTGAACCCAGAGTGTCACAGCAATAACTTACCTAGACATGAGGAAGAGCTCTGTGTAGCTCGAAACCTTATCAGAAATTGGTCCAATAAAAGATATAACCTCACACACCTTGTATCTCTAATATCCTGGGACTAACACAGCTACAACAACACTGCATACCACACAGAGGTATGTTTTACTCTCTCCCATCTTAAACAAAAACCAAAACCCTACTTTAACACCTCTTGCTTCTCCAGCTACCACTCTATCTTTCTTCCTTCCATCTCTAAGCTCATTGAATGCACTGTTGTCAGCAACTGTTGTCTGGAGTTCATCTCCTCTAGTTTATTCCTAGATGCTCTTCAGACCCCTTGCACGCCACTAAAACCAAACTCTTGTTGACACTAATGACTCTTTTCTAGTTAAAGTTCAGAACCCAATACTCCATCCTTGTTCTCTTTGACCCTGGCCAGCCACCTTTGACATCATTGACCATGCTCTTCTTGAAATCTTGTCCTCCATTGATTTTTCATGGCTCTGTCCTCTCCTTGTTCTTCCCCTACCTCTCTAATTGCTCCTTTTAGCGTGTCCTTTTGAAGGATCTCCTATACAGCTCTGTCCTTGTTGCCTCCTCTTCTCCCTCTATACCTTATCTCTGGGTAATCTTCAAACACAAATTCAATTACCATTTCTATGTGGAAGATTCATAGATCTACCACTCTATAGTTTTGTCCAAACTATAATCTTTGCCTGTCTCTCTGACCTCTCCTAGTGGATGTCTAGTTTTCAGCTCAAACAGAACATGGCTGAAACAAAGTTTTTACTCTTCTTCTCCCAACCCTCCCACCGCAATTCTATCTGCGACCTCCTTTCTTGATCACCGTGGACAACACCAGTTGCCTGTCTATCAATCAGGTCGATAACCTAGGTGTCATCTTTGACGTGAATCTCTTTGTAGGTTGTCATAAATATAAAGGGAAGGGTAAACCCCTTTAAAATCCCTCCTGGCCAGAGGAAAAATCCTCTCACCCGTAAAGGGTTAAGAAGCTAAAGGTAACCTCGCTGGCACCTGACCAAAATGACCAATGAGGAGACAAGATACTTTCAAAAGCTGGGAGGAGGGAGAAAAGCAAAGGGTCTGTGACTGTCTGTGTGATGCTTTTGCCGGAGACAGAACAGGAATGGAGTCTTAAAACTTAGTAAATAACCTAGCTAGGTATGTGTTAGATTATGATTTTTTTAAATGGCTGAGAAAATAGCTGTGCTGAATAGAATGAATATTCCTGTCTGTGTGTCTTTTTTTTTTTTTTTTTTTGGTAACTTAAGGTTTTGCCTAGAGGGATTCTCTATGTTTTAAATCTAATTACCCTGTAAGGTATTCACCATCCTGATTTTACAGAGGTGATTCTTTTTTTCACTTCTATTAAAAGTCGTCTTGTAAGGAAACTAAATACTTTTTCATTGTTCTAAGATCCAAGGGTTTGGGTCTGTGGTCACCTATGCAAATTGGTGAGGATTTTTACCAAACCTTCCCCAGGAAGTGGGGTGCAAGGGTTGGGAGGATTTTGGGTGGAAAGACGTGTCCAAACTCCATTTTTTCAGGAACCCAGATAAAGTTTGGTGGTGGCAGTGGAAATCCAAGGGCAAAGGGTAAAATAATTTGTATGTTGGGGAAGTGTTAACCTAAGCTGGTGAAAGTAAGCTTAGGAGGTTTTCATGCAGGTCCCCACATCTGTACCCTAGAGTTCAGAGTGGGGAAGGAGCCTTGACATAGGTCCTCTCACACTCGTCTAAATCTTGCTGATTCTTTCTGCATAACCTACAGCCTTTTTTCTCCACCTACAGAGCCAAAAATCTCATTTAGGTTCCTCCTCATCTTATGTTTTGATTACTGCAATATCATTTACTGGTCTCGACAAATGCAATCTTGCCCCACTCATATGCATCCAGAATGCTGCTGCAAAGATTGTTATCCTTCCCCATTGCTTCTACTGTGTCATGCCTTCTCTTTGCGTTGCTACCTTGTCTCTCCCGCTTCTCTGTTGCATAAGAACGGCCATACTGTATCAGACTAATGGTCCATCTAGCCCAATGCTAGATGCTTCAGAGGGAGTGAGTGGAACAGTGCAATCAAGTGATCTATCCTGTTGCCACTCCCCGTGTCTGGTAGTCAGACGCTTAGGGACACACACAGCATGGAGTTGTCCCTGACCATCTTGGCTAATAGCCATTGATGGACTTATCTTCCATGAAATTATCTAATTCTTTTTTTAACCCAGTAATACTTTTGACTTTTAGAACATCTCCTGGCAACGAGTTCCACAGGTTGACTGTGTGTTGTGTAAATAAGTCATTCCTTTTTTCTTTTAAACTCGCTGCATATTAATTTCATTGAGTAAACCCTGATTTTTGTCTTATGTGAAGGGATAAATAACACTTCCTTATTCATGAAAAGAAAAGGAGTACTTGTGGCACCTTAGAGACTAACACATTTATTAGAGCATAAGCTTTCGTGAGCTACAGCTCACTTCATCGGATGCATACAGTGGAAAATATAGTGGGGAGATTTTATATACACAGAGAACATGAAACAGTGGGTGTTACCATACAGACTGTAACAAGAGTGATCAGGAAAGGTGAGCTGTTACCAGCAGGAGAGCAGGGGCGGGGAGAGGAACCTTTCGTAGTGATAATCAGGGTGGGCCATTTCCAGCAGTTGACAAGAACAGTAGGAGGCGAAATAAACAAGGGGAAATAGTTTTACTATAGGCTAGTGGCGTTCTGTTATTTTCTTGGTTGGGCCTGTCCTGTAGTAGGTAACTTCTGGGTACTCTTCTGGCTCTGTCAATCTGTTGCTTCACTTCAGCAGGTGGGTACTGTAGTTGTAAGAACGCTTGATCGAGATCTTGTAGGTGTTTGCCTCTGTCTGAGGGGTTGAGAGTACCCAGAAGTTACCTACTACAGGACAGGCCCAACAAAGAAAATAACAGAACGCCACTCGCTATCACCTTCAGCCCCCAACTAAAATCTCACCAACGCATCATCAAGGATCTACAACCTATCCTGAAGGACGACCCATCACTCTCACAGATCTTGGGAGACAAGCCAACTGTTTTCAGACAGCCCCCCAACCTGAAGCAAATACTCACCAGCAGCCACACACCACACAACAGAACCACTAACCCAGGAACCTATCCTTGCAACAAAGCCCGTTGCCAACTGTGTCCACATATCTATTCAGGGGACACCATCATAGGGCCTAATCACATCAGCCACACTATCAGAGGCTCGTTCATCTGCACATCTACCAAAGTGATATATGCCATCATGTGCCAGCAATGCCCCTCTGCCATGTACATTGGCCAAACTGGACAGTCTCTACGTAAAAGAATAAATGGACACAAATCAGACGTCAAGAATTATAACATTCAAAAACCAGTCGGAGAACACTTCAATCTCTTTGGTCACTTGATTACAGACCTAAAAGTGGCAATTCTTCAACAAAAAAACTTCCAAACCAGACTCCAATGAGAGACTGCTGAATTGGAATTAATTTGCAAACTGGATACAATTAACTTAGGCTTGAATAAAGACTGGGAGTGGATGGGTCATTACCCAAAGTAAAACTATTTCCCCTTGTTTATTTCCCCTCCTACTGTTCTTGTCAACTGCTGGAAATGGCCCACCTTGATTATCACTATGAAAGGTTCCTCTCCCCGCCCCTGCTCTCCTGCTGGTAATAGCTCACCTTACCTGATCACTCTTGTTACAGTCTGTATGGTAGCACCCATTGTTTCATGTTCTCTGTGTATATAAAATCTCCCCACTATATTTTCCACTGTATGCATCCGATGAAGTGAGCTGTAGCTCACGAAAGCTTATGCTCTAATACATTTGTTAGTCTCTAAGGTGCCACAAGTCCTCCTTTTCTTTTTACAGATAGAGACTAACACGGCTGCTACTCTGAAACTTTCTTATTTACTTTCTCAACATCATATCATGATTTTATACATCTCTATAATAGCCTCCCCCCCCCAAGTCATCTCTTTTCCAAGTTGAACAGTCCCAGTCTTTTTTATTTCTCCTTATATGGAAGCTGTTCCATACCCATAATCTTTTTTGAGTTGGGGTGACCAAAACTGCATGCAGTAGTCAAGGTGTGGGTATACCATTGATTGTGGCATGTTTTCTGTTTTAGTATCTATTCATTTCCTAATGGTTCCTAACATTGTTAGCTTTTTTTCACTCCTGCTGCACATTGAGCAGATGTTTTCAGAGAACTATCCACAATGACTCCCAAGATCTTTCTTGAGTGGTAACAGCTAATTTAGACCCCATTACTTTGTATGTATAGCTGGAATTATGTTTTCCAATGTGCATTACTTTGCACATCTACTATTTTCTTGCCCAGTCACCCAGTTTTGTGAGATCCCTTTGTAATTCTTCACAGTCTGCTTTGGACATAATTATCTTAAGTAAGTTAGTAACATCTGTGAATTTTGCCACCTGTTTACCCCTTTTTCCAGATCATTTCTGAATATGCTGAACAGCACTGGGCCCAGTCCAGGTCCTTGGGGGGAACCCCACTGTTTACCTCTCTCCTCTATGAAAACTGACCATTTATTCCTACTGTTTCCTGTCTTGTAACCAATTACTGATCCATAAGATGACCTTCTTTCTTATCCCATGACTTCTTACTTTGCTTAAGAGCCTTTGGTGAAAGACCTTGTCAAGGACTTTCAGAAAGTCCAAGTACTCTGTAGCCACTGAATTACCCTTGTCCACATATTTGTTGACCTCCTCAAAGAATTCTAACAGATTGATGGGGCATGATTTCCCTTTACAAAAGCCATGTTGACTGTTCCCCAACAATAGTCCTGAGGGAATTCTGCACCAAAAAATTAAAAATTCTTCCACAAAATATTTTAAAATTCTGCATATTTTATCTGTCAAAATAACACAATGTAATCACACCATTTTCAATTATTTGCTGAGAAGTATTTTGAAATAAATTACCAAAATAATTGAAAATGATGCGATTATATTGTTGCGTTTGTTATTTTGACAATTAAAATAGGCAGAATTTTAAATTGTTTGGGTTTTTTTATGCAGAATTCCCTCAAGAGTACCAGGGTTCTGTGTGGCACAATCTGGGTGCGGGGTCTGGGTGGAGGGGGAATAGGACTCTACTGGGGAGTCCAGGTGAAGGTGGTTAGGGCTCAGTGGGGTGGGGAGGTCATGGTTGGGGCTCAGTGGTGGGGTCTGGGTATGGGGAGCTCCTGATGCAGGGGCTGAGGCTCGTGGGGTGAGGATTTGGGGAGCGGGTAGGGGGATTCTGGGTGCGGGGGGCTCCGGATGCAGAGGGGACTTGAGGGGGTTCTGGGATGTGGAGGGGGTTTGAGGGGAGGGGTTCCGGATGCGCAGGAGGGGGAGGAGTCACTGTACAGGGAGCTACTCCCCCTGCCCGCCCGCCCACCCACCCCTGCACCCAGATCCCCATGCTGAGCCACCGCCTTCTCCTCCTCTTCTTCCTCCACCCGTGGTGCAGAGCTTCCTGCAGCCAGGGGAAGTTTCTGGGGCGTGATCTGACCCAGCACCATCTGTTCCATGCAGGGAAGGGGGAGAGAGAGGGGGAACTCAGTTTCCATCTCTCTCTCCCCCCCCCCCCCCCCCCCGCCCCCAAGCTGGTAATGTCCCTGGACAGCCCAGGCATCCCCAGACCCCTCTCCCCCGCCCCCGTGATTTACCTCTGCTCCCCCCCCGGCTGCCCAAACAGATACGTCTGAGCTAGGGATGCCAACTTTCTATTTGCAGAAAACTGAACATGCCAGCCATGCCCCTTCTCTGAGGCCCCTTCCCCAAGGCCCCGCCCGCTCTTGGAGGCCCTGCCCATTGCTCACTCCACCCTTGATCACTCTCTCCCACCCTTGATCACTCTCTCCTTCTCATTAGGCAGGGGGTTGGGTTGTGGGAGGGGGTGAGGGCTCTGGGGTGGGGCAACGTGTTGGGGTGTGGGATCTGGGAGAGAGCTTGGGTGCAGGAGGTGTCTAGGCAGGGGGTTCGGGCTCCCCGTGGCGCTCACCTCAGAAAGCTCCTAGAAGTGGTGACATGTCCCTTCGGCTCCTAAGTGCAGGGGTGACCAAAGGGCTCTGCGCGCTGCCTCTGGCCACAGACGCAGCCCCTGCAGCTCCCATTGGCCGCATTCTCAGGCAATGGGAGCTACGGAGCCGATGCTCGGGGCAGGGTGTGGGCAGTGCGTGGAGCCTCGCTGGCTTCCCCTGCGTCTAGGAGTCAGAGGGATATGTCGCCGCTTCTGGGAGCGGCATGGAGCCAGATAGGGAGCGTCCCTGCACTGCAACTGGATTTTTAATGGCCCAGTCAGCGGTGGTGACAGGAGCCATCAGGGTCCCTTTTCCGGGTGTTCCAGTTGAAAACCGGACACCTGGCAACCCTAGTCTGAGCTGCTGAGGAGGGGTGAGTGAGTACTGGTGCAGTTTCTCTTTGCTTCCCCACAGAAACCATTTTCTGCAAGGAAGCAAAGGGAATCTGTGGAGTGGGGGCATTTTTCTGCTGTACCACAGTGGTGCAGAATTTCTCCAGGCGTATCAACAATCATGTTCAGCCATTTGTCTGATAATTTGTTTGATAGTTTAAACCAATTTGCCTGATACTGAAATTAGGCTTACTGGCCTGTAATTGCCAGGGTCACATCTGGAGCCTTTCTTAAAAAGTAGACATTAAGTATCTTTCAGACATCTGGTACAGAGGCTGAGTTAAGTAGTAGGTTACGTACCATAGTAAGTAGCTCTGCAATATCATATTTGAGTTCCTTCACAATTCTTAGGTGAATACCATATGGTCCTGGTGACTTATTTCTGTTTCATTTTATCAGTTTGTTCCAAAACCACCTCTATCAACAACTCAATCTGCAACAGTTGCTCAGATTAGTCACCTAAAAAGAATGGCTCAGATATTGGAATCTTCTTCACATCCTCTGCAGTGAAGACTGATGCAAAGAATTAATTTAGCTTCTGTACAATGGCCTTGTCTTCCTTGTGTGCTCCTTTAATGGCTCCACTTATTGTTTGGTATTCTTTCTGCTTCTGATGTACTTACAAAAACTAACAGCAAATTTTTTTTTCTTTGCTAGTGCTCTTCAAATTCTTTTTTTGGCTTGTCTAATTATACTTTTACATTTGACTTGCCAGAGTTTGTTCCTTTCTATTTTTCTCAGTAGGATTTGACTTCCAATTTTTAAAGGATGCCTTTTTGTCTCTAACCACCTGATCAGTTACACAGGGTTTGTCTTCACTTACAAGGCCTTTCACAGCCTATTTCCACTCTGCCTATCATTTTTCATTCACTGTCAAGATGTTGACTCCTGCCTCTGATTGGTCCACTTGTTAAATTTTCAAATAAGCACCTTTGTGCTTTCTCCCATGCAGCCTCTCCATGCTTGGATGTAAACATCTGCAAAGTTACCTCAGAATCCTCCTTTGCTGTGACTCCTACAAAAAACTTAACAGGATGTTGGTGTGCTGAGACCACTGCCTATCATGCTGACCAATGTTGTTTCCTTGTACTCTCTATCTGTTGAGTCTTGCTGTGACGTTCCCTCTGGTGTTATCTGGACTGGTGATCTGCTAGGTCACTCCAATCCTTGACTCTGGGAGCCAGCCTTACCCTGCTCTGCTGTGAGAACCCCCGCTCCCGGGATGTTCACACACAGCCTCTGGCATGTAAGCTGCTCCTTGGATTGTGCAACCAAATGAGACTAGCCAATACCTCCGGTCCCAGACACAACCCTAGGAACCTCTGTCTTGCAGTGTCCAGTTATGCCCGCTGGACGCTGCAAGCTTATTTGAGTTTGTCAATTTAACAAAGAAATTGATATGCACCAGGTTGTTATCCCAAGGGGAGTCTCTTATCATGCTTCAAACCAAACGAACTGCTTCAGGTAGAATAAACAACAGATTTATTAACTATAAAGATAGATTTTAAGTGTTTGTAAGTCAAAGCATAACAAGTCAGATTTGATCAATGAAATAAAGGCAAAACGCATTCTAAACTGATCTTAACACTTTCAGTGCCCTTACAAACTTAGATGCTTCTCACCACAGGCTGACTGGTTGCTCTTTAGCCAGGCTCTCCCCTTTGATCAGCACTTCAGTCACTTGGTGTGGTGTCTGTAGATGTAGGTGGAAGAAAGAGAGAGAGCATGGCAAATGTCTCTTCCTTTTATCATGTCCTTTCTTCCCTGTTGGCTTTGCCCCTCCCCCCCCTTCAGAGTCAGGTGAGGATTACTTCATCACAGTTCCAAACTGACCAAAGGAAGGGGGGGTGACTCCCTCAAGAATCTAACAGATTCTTTTTTTGTTGCCTAGGCCAGCGCCCTTTGTTCCTGTGAGGCTGGGCTGGGTTTGTCCCATACCTGGCCTGATGAGGTGTGAACTGCCTCTCTGCTCTTGGAGAGTTTTTGCCTGGGCTTACTTTAAGCCATGAAGATACATTTTTCAGCCTCATAACTACGTACATGAAATTATAACCTATAATATTACTGTAACAACAATGCTCAGTGCATCATGAACCTTCCAAAGACACTCGACATGATAAACTTTTCATTGGATACCCCACAATCATTTTACAAGGATGAACATGGGGGGTGTAGGGTGTTGCCCCGAGGTACAGAGCGTCACACTTGTTTTATACTGAGAGTGTAAGTTCTTTGTGGGCAGGGGCCATCTTTCTGTTCTGTGTGTACAATGCCTAGCACAGTGGGGTCCTGTGACTAAGGTACAAATAGTAATAGAATAAACATAGCCAAGCCACATTTCTAATTGGGGACAGCAGGGGGATGCTGGGGAAACTAATGTGCTGGCCTTTTACCGGTGGGGAACACTGTCTTCAAGCAAACCAAATTTATCAAATTGTTTCAATGAAACTTCAGTTTGAACAGAAGTGAATGTGGCAAAGCATAAAATACCACCAGAGGCTGAAGACTTGTGGAAAATATCCTGCTAAGTCTTACAATTTAAAAATGGTTCAGTAAGTTACTGTCATGAGCTGCTGCTAAATTTAAATACTTCTGTGTATTTTACAGTGTAAATGTATTCTTGCAAGACTGGGTGTTTTGTACTGTATTATATAGGTATAGAAAACAGATGTGGTACTGTCACTACTTATCAAGTACCTTACCACCATGGCTTATCATGTTTCACAAATTAAGTTGCACTATTACAGTGAAGATTCATTCAGGATAAGTGTAACTCTGTATCCTGGCTTCTTCCTCAGTGAGAGACAGCTGGTTTGCCCTTCTGTTTCTGAAAATGTCAGAGGGAATTCATACTTCCCCACAGGGCTCTAGGACTTGTTTGCTTCCCTTCCATCCTTACCCCAGTTTCTCACTCCAGCAAAACAAAGAGAGCAGGGGTACAGCAATCCTGCTTTATCCACTGCTATCTTAATTTGGGGGAAGCAGCGAGTGAAACCTTTCCCCCCCCCCCACTCTCCTTTTGCTTAGCGGACCAAAACTCTAGGGCTTTATTCAGAGACAAAACTAATGCTGAGCTATTTCCCTTCTCCCACACACTTCATTGTGGTGGGACAGACCTAGCAATGCTGTGTCTGCAAGATGATCCTCTCAGGTGTCACAGAATGAGAGTTCTGCCATGACTGCTCCCAGTTCTAAGGGCAGCCTCTTGCCATTCATTGTATTCAAGCTGTAAAGGAGAAAGAGCCATCAGTCTAAGTGAATGCAAGATGTTTTCTTTAACAAAAAATGGTAATAAGAAAAGGAGGACTTGTGGCACCTTAGAGACTAACAAATTTATTTGAGCATAAGCTTTCGCGAGCTACAGCTCACTTCACGTAGCTCACGAAAGCTTATGCTCAAATAAATTTTGTTAGTCTCTAAGGTGCCACAAGTCCTCCTTTTCTTTTTGCGGATACAGACTAACATGGCTGCTACTCTGAAACCTGAAAAAATGGTAATGTATCATTTGCCAGTGTCATAGTCTTAACTGCCACACAAGTATAAGGTTTGGAATGACCTTTCTACCTAAGATAAGGAGGGGAAATATCACCCTCTTTCCAAGAATATCCCTAAACATTTTGGTTCAGATTTAGAAGAAATTTTAGAACTGTCTGGATGGTGTTATCTTTATTTGTTGTTTGTGTATATTTTTCTTCTCCAAGTATGTTTGGTGAGGCAGATACAGACTTGCGGGCTCTTCAGGCCTCGATGGAACAGTTACTTAGGGAGCAGCCTAGTGAGGAATTTAGTGAAGAGGAGTTGTCTACCTTAAAGGCAGATACTGCAGCACGCATAACAAATGGTACAGAGTTGGATGATGAGGATGACAACAACCCCAGCAGTGAAAGTGTACTTAATGAAGAATGGCAATCAGGTATAAATTTTGTTACTTGCAATTTCTCTTACTGATGTTAGTGCTATAAATACAGAATTCAGTAACAATTCTATAAAGGGTTTTAGCATAGTCTGTATAAAAGACATTATACAGAATTAAGCTTCATTTTATTACAAAACTTGGAAAAGTCAAATTATAATTAGATCTTATTTAGTGTTATAACATATAACCAGTGTTGAAGGGAAATGTTTAGTCTTCAGTGAACAAAGATTACAAATGAGTATGAAGTAACTGTTATCTAGAACTGTTACCTTCAGGAAAAGTCTAAGACTATGCACTGCTGCACATAATCTTTTCCCACCTACAGTGCATGATTGTGTCACATAAATGTGAACAGGGAATATAAACTGGTGTGACTGGAGTAAATGAGAAGCTGCATTAGAATAAAGCATACAAGGGACAAGAGGTTTTTCAACCTTGCCATTACTAGAAATATCTAAAAAAGAAAAGGAGTACTTGTGGCACCTTAGAGACTAACAAATTTATTTAGTTAGTCTCTAAGGTGCCACAAGTACTCCTTTTCTTTTTGCGAATACAGACTAACACGGCTGTTACTCTGAAACTAGAAATATCTATTAATGCAGTGGAACTGAAAATATGATTTAGTTCGTTTCAGAAAATCCCATTACCTTGCTGCTTTTAGGATGTGATGTTAGCAGCATAAAATGCTGTACTAAAGTCTTAATCTTACACTTCAGGTTCTAAAATTCTAGTTAAAAGTAGAATATTTTAGTACCACTTAAAAAAGGCAAACGTGAAAATTTAGGAAGTGGTCAGGATAAATGAAGGAATTTTAATGAGTTCTACGTTGTGTGGGAATACAGTATAATTTATGCAAGTGTAAAAGTGTAACAATATTCAAGAAATAAGGTTGTATAGATATCCCTATCATTCTTGGATTGATGTAGGGTACGTCTCAACAAACCAAACATATGTGATGTCCTTGTAGTATAATACTTTATTTTTTTATGAGAGATCTCAAAGACTTTTATAGAAATTAAACAAGCCTCATAAACTACCACTGCTTTTCTCCTCCTAATTCCCACTTGTCTCTGTAGATGTCCCCATTTTACAGGTAATTAAAAGTGTTGTTCACTCGTGAAATTTTATCAGAAGTCTCTCGCTATTGGTGTCTTCTTAACGTGACTCCAGGAGCTGGGGCATTATTTCATGAGAATCTTAGCTTTCATTTTTAATAAAAAAAGTATTTTAGACCTTATGGTACAGAGTAAAGCTTGAAAACACAACTCCTACAGGCTCAAAATCCAGAGGGCAACCTCTCCCCCTATAATATAGTGCTTTAAAGATGTCATGATTTGAAGATAAGCTTATGAGTTTTTTAACACTTTAGGTTGGCAATACTAGATTAAGCTTGTAATTTGGTCAATTCTGTAACTTGCCACAGTCATGGAGAGCGTTAGTGGTAGAACCAGCTATTAGAATTTGGAACTGGAATTTGAGATTTCTGGGGTTTAACTACTAGACAAAGCTACCTACTTTGCAAAATTTGTTAATGTAAGCTTTATGACAGTACTTCTGGGTTTCTATTGGCAATTTAAAAAAATGCACAGTAATAGGTATGTGCTCCCTATGTTAAATTGGAAACACAAATCTCCTCTCAAAGTCCATGCACCATGTTATACAGATCTCTGAGCTGTTGTCAGAAGTGAACCCAAGGGTTGTGTGCATGCATATTGTTTTAGGGTGAGATTTAGGACCGTTAGGTATTCACCTTTGAAAATCATCCCTTAATGATAAAGATTGTATATGTTCTGCCTAAATTAGTGGATGGGCGCATTTTATTAAGCTGTTAGAGTAGAACCTCAATGTTACGAACACCAGAGTTACAAACTGACCGGTCAACCACAGACCTCATTTGGAACCGGAAGTATGCAATCAGGCAGCAGCAGAGACACTTCCCCTTCCCCTCCCCCGCCTCCAAAAGGCAAATATAGTACAGTAGTGTGTTAAACATAAACTACTAAAAAAAGAAAGTTTAAAAAAGATTTGACAAGGGAAGGAAACTGTTTCTGTGCTTGTTTCATTTAAATTAAGATGATTGGAAGCAGCATTTTTCTTCTATATAGTAAAGTTTCAAAGCTGTATTAAGTCAATGTTCAGCTGTAAACTTTTGAAAACAACCATAACATTTTTGTTCAGAGTTACAAACAACCTTCATTCCTGTGGTGTTCATAACTCTGAGGTTCTACTGTATATAAAAATGCTGCTTAACATGTACAAAGCAATAGAGAAACTGAAGAAACATTTGCTGTTCCTGTTTCTACTCCCGTTGAAAGGTCTCTGAATTGTTGGTTTTTGACGAGATAGCATGTGGTTTTCCGTAGATGAGGTATTATCTTGGTGTCCTTAATGTAAAGAAATTCCTTAATAAATACGAGTGAGCGCCAAGCCTTAATAGCTCATCTCTCTTACACTAATTCTCTTAGATCATGTCTCAACTCAAAAAATAAATTGTGTTTTTAAAAAGTGTTGGCTAACAGGGTTTAAAATAAGAATTTCTATCTTGTGCAGGCCAGGCAAATAACACTTTATAAAAAATATTTTAGCTGGTTATGGTTCACTCTAAGCTCCCACATGTATTGACCATGTCCAGCTAACAAGTTTAAAAACATGACTTGTCTTGTCTTCACTATGTGCAAAGTCCAGCTGTTTTTCTTCCCTGCACACTAGGGCACGTATAGGCTAGTTTTGCTACCAAATCAGGATGTGAAGTGAGAAGTTGGGAGTTACCTAAATTATGACTAAAAAAAGGAGGACTTGTGGCACCTTAGTCCTCCTTTTCTTTTTGCGGATACAGACTAACACGGATGCTACTCTGAAACCTAAATTATGACTGGGTCTTCCCAGAAGTCACCTTCTGTGGCTGGAGAAGGATGTACCTTAGCACAGAAGGAATCCAAACAGATGATTCTTTATATTCAAATCTTTATCTGCAGATGGAAGATTAGATGCCAGATTAAGGACTCATTTTGTAGGCTTTTGCAACCTGCCATGTAGTGTTAGACCCATTTTTGAGACTTGTGGAGTGGTTACATGGAACTTTACCCAGCAATTCTGTTTCAGTGCCAAGCTTAAGTCAGATGTCTGTTTTGGGACAGCTGTTTTATTCTTTTATGTGAATTGTTACTGCTGGTTAATTTACAGAGTGGGGTGTATGGAGAAGACAGCTACGTAACATTCCAGCACCAGGGACACTCCGACTGTATTGGTTCCACAGAGCCACATTCACGCACCTTCTTTCCTCACAATTTCTTCAGATCATCCAAAGGAGAAAGTCTGTTACTGCTTTTAATTAGTGACTCAGTGCTGCTGTGAATGTGTGGTAGCATGTGGCACATTCTTGAGGTGAACTGCCTTCAATTTGGTTCACAGGTCTGGGTGGACTTCAAAAGTTCAGGTACATGGAAGCAATATATTCAGAACTGAAGTGGGATTAAACTTTTTGAATGGTTTCTCCTGTTGTATTTTCCTTTCCTAGACAACAGTGATGGGGATATTGCCAGTGAATGTGAAGCATATGACAGTGTCTTCAGCCATTTGGAAGAATTGAGATACAATCTGGAGCGGGAAATAGGCTTTGATAAATTCATTGAAGTTTATGATAAAATAAAGGTTTGTGGAGTGCTCTAAGTGAAAAATAGATCAATCTACCTTGAGTTGCTCATTGCTGCATAGTGTTATATGACTAGAATTTATGAACATTCCTGTAACTTCATATTCTGTTCTGCATACTAATGCTAATACAGAAAATTTCATTCTCCGTGACCTAAAGGAGAAATGTTTGTGTTAATCCATGATTCTTTTTATAAATTTGTAAATTGTTTCACTTTATGTTCATTTCAAATTTTAAATTGGACCACTTGCATTTTCTACTCTTATAGGCAATACATGAAGATGAAGATGAGAATATTGATGTTTGTTCAACAATAGTTCAGAATATTCTGGGAAATGAATATAAACATCTGTATGCCAAGATTCTTCATTTAGTGATGGCAGATGGAGCCTATCAGGAGGGTAATGTTCTTAACACTTTATTGCAATTGCATACTATTTCTGTATTATATTCTCCTACCTAGATAATCTCATTTGTGATAGTCTCTGACATTAATAATATTTTTTCTAAAACAAACAGTTTTAAACTCCATTATTACATATATTACTTGGATTAAAAACTATCAGAAATTCACAAAGGATATCGGGGAAAAAAAATAATCCTTACAGGAAATAGTAGTTAAGGAAATTTATCAGATTTCTCACATTGAACATTTTTTATTCATACTGTGCACATTCACAGAATCATAGAATATCAGGGTTGGAAGGGACCTCAGGAGGTCATCTAGTCCAACCCCCTGCGCAAAGCAGGACCAATCCCCAAATAAATCCTCCCAGCCAGGGCTTTGTCAAGCCTTACCTTACATTCCTTCTGTAGCTAATCACAGATGTGCTCCTAAAGGTGAAGCTGGTTATTTATCTCTGGAGCATATATGAATGAGGGCAATAAAGAAGGAATATAATAAATAGTAAAGCTTTCAAAACTAAAATGATTTTGCTGGAAAGCGGTGATTGTTACAAATTCATTATTGCTTTTCCTTCAGTGAGTTGCAATGGTAGCTGAACCAGGTTATCTGCAGCTCCTATTCACTACTGCACAGGTTACTCTTCCCTTTCTCAAAAAAGTGTCAAAAAATGCTGTCCATCATGCTCCTACTATCGCAGTACACTGGCACACTTAAACTAGCTGCACCTTTTCAGAAACCAAGCCAACATTCATGATTCTGATGAAAAAAGCATTGCCAAATTCTAGGACTGGGCTGAAATTATAACATTCAGGATAATAAACTGAAGTACTACTTATACTTCAAATCTGAATAGATATTGGTATAGGGAGAGAGAACACAAGAAGACAAATTCCCTAGGGAAATCCTCAAGCATAGGCAGAACGTGCCAGTGCTACTGCACTCGCCTACTTCCATGACACCAGTGGTCAAGACAACAAACTGTTGAGAAGTTAAAGCTGTTGCTGATGGATGCAAGGTTTGGTAATAAACAAAACCATCACACACAGTGCTTGTCATCCAGCCTCTGTAATGGAACGTCTCTTCCAAATCAGAGTGACCCTCTTGGCTACTCAGTATAGCAAACGAGGGAACCAACAGCAAAGGAAGCAAAGTAGCAGTCCTGTTTTTCCTTGAACTTAAGATTCAGAAGAGACCCTACCTTGGACACAGCTCCCATTGGCGAACTGAGGCCACTGGGAGCTGCGGGAGGCCGTGCCTGCGGACAGTCAATGTCAGCAAAATGTCTTGTGGCCTGCAATCAGATTACCCTGATGGGCCGCAGGTTGTCCACCACTGCTCTGGACAAATTGGTGTGGATTCCTCTTGCAGTCCTACATTCCCTAGAATGGTGGTTAAATAGGAAAATATATAATATGGGGGGGGGTGTACCTTTTTCCTGCCCCCTCCCAACCAAGACAGTCATTACCAATGATTGTCTCATATGGTGGGATTCGCACCTAAGGATATTGTGAACCCACACATTAAAGGTAGAGTGAGAAGCTGCTTGTCATGTGTCCTTGCACTTTGAGCAATTTACAAGGCTTTACCGTGCTTTTTCCCCTCACATCAAAGGCTTCTTGGTTTAGATACAGACCAACAATGCAACCACAAGATACTAAACTGGCAGGTCAGGGCACAGTCTGATCAGCTATGCCAGGAAAATATGAATCTCTGGGACTTTTTTTTATCAAGGAAGATATTTCTCCCATTGCTGCTCATTTACTGGGCTCCCAGAATCAGTTGGCTGACCCCCCTCAACAAGAGATTCTCCCAGTGTCATGAATGGGTTCCTTAAGAACAGTGTACTGAGGACTGTCTTCCAAGCCTGGGGTATTCATTAAGTCTCAGACCACTGATAAAAAGAGCAGGCGCACTAGTTCTCCTATGAAATCTTGAACACTGTTCCACAAGAAGGCACTGAGACATGGGGTCCAAAAGGGAGAGTTCCTGTGAGGTTCCAAGTGGCTCCAATATTGTGAAGTCTTCTGAAGCATATTGTAACAGCCAGATCTTAAAACGGGATTTGGTACCAAGGATATCTTAAATTTTGGACAGTCGTACCCAGGTTACTAGAGGTTCTGCCTGAAAGAGATCTGTGTATTCAGACTCTGTTATCCCTTTGATACCTATACCATCATCGTGTACTTCTGCATTGGTACCAATAGAGTTTGACCCAGATCTTTCTCCCATCAGGAATATGGGTTCTGTACTATCGACAGTGAAGCTGGCTTTCACAGGAGATCATCTAATTCTTACCTATATACCATGGTTCCAAAAGAGTTTAGATATGCTAAAGACCTCCATGTCTCCACTAAGCCCGGATCTCTGTTACTAAACCATACCGGTCATCTTGCAATCTGCTGGGTCACCAACTCCACATCTGTCACTGAGGCCATTTTACTCACCAACTTCAGTCATCCAGGGCAAACCATTCTCTCTCTCACACCCACCCACCCACCTGTTTTCACCTCCCCCTGAATATGTTGAAGAGGACTCTGACTCACAAATTTTAGTAAAGGGTTCTCCTGTATATTCTAGGAGGCATCATTTGCCCACATGTACTGACACTATGGAAGAAACAAGACCTCAACTCCCACCCACTGAGTATGACCAGTGGTTGATGTCTTTCCTGTGTCCTTTGGACCCTCCCCCAGTGGGCTTGTTGGGATCCTCTGGCTATTTACCTGTTCCAGTTTAGGTCAGCATCTACTCACTCCCAAAGGGAGCATACACAGTGTCATTCTTCTCAACCTCCTCTCTCATCCTCCCAAACAGAGGAGGGGAGACTTTTGAGGATCAGGAGGCAAGGGCTGACAAAGAGGTGACACCTGTTTGTTAATATTTTGTCGCCATTGCCTGATGAAGCCATCATGACTTCACTACCTTCCATGGTGGATGACTTCAGGATGTTTCAGGAGCTGATGAAGTATATTGCCAGTATGCTTCAAATTCCATTGGAGGAGGTCCAGAATTCTAGCCATAAACTCCTGAACATTTTGCACAGCTCAGCCTGTATGTGTAGCCATCCCTGTCAATGAACTTTGCCGGAGCCTGCTAAGATTATCTGGCAGACTCCAGTTACCACAGCACCTACTTGCAAATATGCAGCTAAAACGTACTATGTCCCAGTCAAGGATTCTGAGCTTTTATTTTCTCACCCTATACCTCTTTAGTAGTGGAGGCCATCAATGGATAAGGTAAGCAGTGCAATTCTAAGTCTGCCCTTTTCTCCAAAGATCACAAGAGACTTGACCTCTTCGGTTGTAAGTCCTACTCCTCGGCCACATTACATTTTCAAGTTACGAACCACCAGGTGCTTATGTCAAAATATGGTTATTTAAACTACAAGTTTAATTCTCTTATTCAAAACTTACCAGCTGAGCATCAGAAAGGTCAACTTTTGGCAAAAATATCATTACAGACATGCCTCCTTTAAATGCTACCTACGCTGCAGCACAGTCCATAACCACCATGAGTGTGATGTGACGAGAATGTTGGCGGCAGCTGTTGGGTTTCCTTAGTGAGGTTCAGAGTACTGTTGACCTTCCTTTTGACAGCCACCAAACTATTTGCTAAGTCTACCACTGACTTTCTTCACCCTCTGAGGGACTCAAGGACCATGCTCAAATCCCTCGGGATCTATACACCTGTGAACAAAAGAAGGTTTAGCAGGTCTTCACAGCAGTCTCTTCTACACCATTTTTCTAACTTCCATAGGCCACCTGAGTTACCAACCAAGAGACCCAGTATTCAAAGAAGCCAGCTTCTGCCACAGCTACTTTGTCCCACCATTCACATCTTCTAAGCACCAGTTTTGATGGCTTGGACAGGAGTCTCAACCGTTTAGTTGACAGATCTTACTGCTATACCATCCTATGGTCAATCCCCCTTTTGGATACCATCTCTCTCTCAATTTCAAGCTGCATGAGAGAACATAACATCGGACAAATAGATGTTGGAAACCATAACATCTAGTTACACCATTTCATTTCAATTCCATCCCTTGCCCACAACCCCATCCCTTTTCAGCTACCTATCTCATGCTCAATTGCTGACACAAGAGATTGCCTCTCTTCTGTGTTTAGGAGCCATAGAACCAGTTCCTGTATAGCACAAGGGAAAGGGATTCTACTCAAAGTATGTTCTGGTTTCCAAAAAACAGAGGATGGAGGCCAATCATAGACCTCAGACATCTGAACACACATGTGAAACAAAATAATTCAGGATCGTGACCCTTGCAGGCACAATTTCCTCTCTAGATTCTGGAGGTTGGTTTATGACTTTCAGCCTACAAGAACACATTTTCATGTGGTATTCCAACCTTCTTACAAGAGGTTTCTTCTATTCCTGTTCAATTAGGACCATTACCAGTACCAGGTGCTCCTTTTTGGCCTCTCCTTGGCTACAAGGATATTCTCAAAGGTTATAGAAGTCAGCCACACACCTTCATCATGGAGGCATAATCATCTTCTCTTATCTAGGCAATTAGTTGTTCAGGGCGGCCCTTATCAGAAAGTATTATCAGCGGTACAGGTGATACAATCCCTATTCTGCAGCCTAGGCCTCCAGCTCAATCTCAAGAAGTCCATTTTGATACCACTTCAGCGTCTAAATTGTATAGAAGGTTTTCTGGATGTGCTGGCAGGCAGGGCTTATATCCCTTCCAACAGATTTCTCACCTTCTAGAATTTCATCTCAAGAATTCAGTGCATTCCCCAGTTGGCAGTGAGAAACTGTCTTCAACTGCTGGGGCACATAGCAGCTTGTATTTTGTATTTCAGCATGCCAGGTTACATCTTTGGTGTCTCCAGTGATGGCTTCGGATGGGCTGCAGACTACCCAAGCACAGTCTGGACAAGCCTATATCTGTTCCCCAGTGGGTTCTGCAGTCACTCAACTGATGGAAGACCCTGTGAATATCGGTGCCAGAGCCACATTTATCCAAAATCCCTCTACTGTCATGATAACATCAGATGCATTATTCTTGAGATAGGGGCACAGCTGGGACCCCACACAATTCAGGGCAAATGGTCACTGCAAGCACCGCTCTTCTGCATCAACTTTCTGGAGTTGAGAGTGGTCAGAAATATTCATTTTCACTTTCTCCTTCTAATCTGAGCCAATTCAATCAAGATAATGACAGACAGCATGGCCTGCGTGTATTATATCTATTGTCGGGGGAGACACATTCCCCTCTCTCTGCACCAAAGTGATAAAACTCTGGAATTGGTGCATAGCCAATAATACAGTCATCTCAGCTGAACTGACTAGGAATAAAAACACCAGGACAGATAACCTCCGCAGACATTTCTCCATAAATTACAAATGGGAACTAAACACCTAAGTCCTCAACAGACTATTCTTAGCTTGGGGATTCCCAGAGGTCAATTTTTTTGCCCCAGCAGCCAATATGAAGTGCAACAAATTCTGTTCCAGGACAGGTTTTGAGCCTTAATCTCTAGGAGATGCCGGTCTCATTTCATGAATAGGGAGCCGTCTTTTTATGCGCATCCACCCCCACCATTGCTTCTAACGGTTCTCAACAAGATCAAGCAAGACCGCACGGTAATCATTTTGATTGCTCCACTTTGGCTAAGATAGGTTTGGTATCCTTATCTCATCCAATTTGCCTCTTACCCATCTATTGTCTCAGAATGCTGGTCAGACGCTTCACCCCAACCTGGAGTTCTGCGGCTCCTCGCATGGGTCCTCAGTGGTTCTCAAGGTTAGAGATTTCCTGTTCCTTAGGAGTGCAACAGGTATTAATGAATAGTAGAAAAGAATCTATAAGATATAATTATCTCCAGAAATGGACATATTTTTGGTGTAATAGGTGAAAGCTTTCACCTGCTCATTCTTCTCTTTCCAGAGTCTTGGATTACTTGTTAGAATTGGTAAGATTGGGATTTTTTTTGAGTTTCGTCAGGGTTCACTTAGAAGCGATTCCAGCTTTTCATTCTCCATTAGAAGGTTTTTTGATCTTCATCCATTCTATCATAGTGAGATTTCTGAGAGGTCGAGTGAATCTCATCCCACCAACCAGAGATCCTTGTTCTTAATTGCCTCATGAAACATCCTTTCAAGTTACTAGCTATGTGCTCCTTCTTACATCTATCTGTGAAGACAGCCTTCTTGGTGGCCATCATCTCTGCCCTTAGGGTCAGGGAACTGGGGGCTCTAATGGAAGACCCTCTATTCAGTGTTCTCTACAAAAAGTTGTTACTTTGACCCCATCCAAACACATTTTATCAAAGGTTTTTTCTGAATTTCATATTAATCAGACCATTCACCTTCCAGTTACTTTCCCAAAGCCACATCAGACTAGATAAAAAACTTCTTTCCATACCGTAAATGTGAGGAGGCTGTTATTCTTTTACCTGGATAGAACCAGACCCTTTAGAAAAATCTTCTAGGCTTTTTTGTGCCAATTGCAAACAGATTGCAGTAATCCCCAGTCTCTATGCAGAGACTCTCAAGATGGATCTCTGGTTATATTATATTACCTGGAATGAGTTGGCTGATGATCAACCTTCCTCTAGAGTGATAGCTCATTCTACAAGATGACAATCTACATCTCTAGCTTCTCAAATATGTTCCACTTGCTGAAATCTGCAGGGTTGAAACCTGGACGTGTGCACCTACTTTCTCCAACCATTATGGTTTTGGTTGATGCTGCAGGAGGCAATGCAGTTGTCTCTTCAGTACTGAACTTTGCCCTGAAGCTCGCTCCTCCTTAGGGAGGTACTGTGGTGGAGTCACCTGAAGTGGAGCACCCCTAGGGATGTAATCAAAGAAGGAGCGATTACTTACCTCGTGCAGTAACTAGAGTTCTTCGAGATGTGTCTACCTAATGGTGCTCCACTACCCCTCCTCCTTCCCCTTGTGGAGTTTTACGATAGAGAAGGAACTGAGGCCAGTTTGCCCACACAGTGCTTTATATCCTCGGTGCGGGGGCACATGTATTGGCTGAATGGGCACTATTACCAAAAATCTCTGATCAAAGGTGCAAGGGCATGCGTGCATTTGAAGTGCAACACCCATATGGACATCCATCTTGAAGAACTCCAGTTACTACATAGGCTGAGTAATCTCTCTTTCTTTCTTAGTAGTGAAAGGATTTCATTGTGATAACAGCTTTGTTGTATATGATTTAAGTTGAGCAGGCCATATAGAGTGCAGGAATCTTAAGAAGTTTATCAGTCCAGTAAAGATGTAATGCTATTCTTTGCTTTACAGGCTTGTATGCATAGTGCTTTCAGTGCTGTTTTGAAGTCTGTTAACAATTTTTTTAAAGTTGTTCATTTCAGTCTTATTTTGTAATAGAGTTTTTATCGTATATGGTTGCTTACTTAACTATTTATCTTATTAAGTTTTACTGAATCTGCTAAATTTGTCTTTTTTTTCCCCTCTCTACAGATAATGATGAATAAACCTGCCTCAGGAAATGCGATATGTAGGTGTCTGGATTCTGTACAGCAGAATTGCGAGTTACAGTGGAAAATGTAATAACTGAATAAGGAGCAAGAAAGTGGGAAACCTAAGAAAAGCATGCTGATTGCATGAAGAAGATGGAAAAACATGCCTATATTTCAGATGAGATGTTTATGTATTTCCTTTTATATGTTTCCTCATTTTTAAAGTTACCTGCTGCAGAAATTACACTTTATCTTAAAAATTTCAACCAAAGTATATGGAGGATGGCCCAGAAGATGGTTTTTGTTTTTTTAAATCAAGATAGATTTATCATGTAATAGAGGCCTTGCCATATTAATTGTTGGCTGTTAGGTGTAAGCAGTTAAAAGGATTACCATGTTTTGAAAATACCTGCTTCTAGCTCTTCACTTACACACTAAAAATAATTCTGTTTATCCCTACTAAAGATTGTATTTCATTTTCAGTTGACCAGTTAGACTGTATTTAAATAACCACATTGTGTCAGTAGCCCAAGTTTGAATATTTCACATCTTTAGAATAAAACTGGTAGCATGTTGAAGTTTCCATTTGTCACTTTTTAACCAGTGTCACCTGAACTATCTTAATAGTTTTTGCAAATTGAGGCAAACTGGTCTTTAACACCTCATTGAAAAAGTTAATTTTTTTTCAAAGGGGTAATGGAATCCTTTGGAACTGGAGAGTTTCTACCATAATCTTTCTAGCAGACACATTCATATTTTGAATTTTGCTATCTTCTCTAACTATAAAGCTGTGCAAAAGTTAAGGCTCCTCCCCCCTCCAGCCCCCCCCCCCCCCCCCCGCCACACACACACACACAAACAAAATGGAATAACCTTAAGTACTGTTACTATTGTCATTTTGACACTGATGATTTGTTGTGTGATCTCCCAGGACAATATATACCTAGATTTTCCCCGTACTCCGCTCCACTGTCAGAGGGAGCACCATATTGGCAAAATACGGTGTGGTTTTTTTCCCCAGAGACAATGGCTAGAAAGTGTTACTAGTCTGTGTGTATAACAGGTCAGGTATTACAGATCAAATGAAACTTACAATTTTCAGTTACCCTATTTTGGAGAGATGGATTTTCAACCCCTGAGTAATAGCAAGCTCAGGTGGAAAAATTTAAAAATTAAATTATTTTAGCACTAAGTGAAAGTTAATATGTACATTATTTCTAATCTTCATAAATAAATACTTGATTTTTGTATAACTCTTTATTTTTATGGTGGTATTACTATTAAAAATTCCTCTCTTGCCCATTGCAGGGGGGCAAAACAATGTTAAATTCTTTTTGCTTCTGTGGAATTGTTTGTTTGTTTACATGTTTTAGAACCAGAGTGTAAAATTAATTGGAGGAAGAGGGTCAAAATCCTTTGTTCTCTTGGCTGGGTTATCAATTTAGGAATCCACAGTGAGATTCCCACTGATGTCAGTGGGAGATTGTACAAAGATCAGAGGTAAATGGCAATGATGTATTACCTAAACTTTCAGTTGTTATTTATTGAGTACCTTAGTATTGTCTCATTCAGTAGAAAAATTAACTTCACCTTTACGACCCATCCTCTTCCTATCTTGTGTTTCTCTTCTTTCCCCATCTTTTCTCTGTTTCTCTTTGTCTTTACTACGTCTCCTTTTTTATTCCCTCTGCATTTCATTTTCTGCAACAACTCTGTTCTTCCCTCCAGGCTTTATTCTCTTCCTCTTTCCCCATTTTATCCACTAAAATGATCAGTAGTAAAGTAGTTAAGCCTGACATTTCAAGTGTCTGTAGAGATGACAATACAAAAAAATTAATTGGGAATGGGGGAGATCACACCTTTTAAAATTCATTGTTTCAAGCTGTCTACAGACTCAGATGCACCCTTTGACACTGGTTTTAGTTCATATTTTCAACGTTATCTTTGTAATTGTTTAGAAACAAATTTAAAAAAAAATCCCAGATTCTGCAGGATCTGAATATGCCATTCAGACCACAAATATACATCAAACTGGCTGTTGGATGCTTTTGTTCTAAAATCTTAAACTTCCACAAAATTCCTGAGATGAAATCGGAGCCCAGTGATGTCAATGGAAATTTTGCTATTGACTTCAGTGGGACCAGGATTTCACTTAAATGTGCGTTACTTCTAACACATTACCTACACTAGGCACGGCTTGCTTCCTATAAGAGTATGAAGTAAGTTTGGCCATACTGAGTGGACTACAAGCTTTTAAGATGATGGGAGTACTTTTGCCAGTTAACTGTTTATGCAGAATCCATGCATATTTTTCACATTTAAAAAAGAGAATAATCTTAAGGCCTTCCAATCAATTCTGAGTTCTCCTAAATCCCTCGAGCTAATTTAAGGTTGCATGAAATAGTAAATAAGAATATTATTCGAGTGTGGAAAAATTAATCTCTCCACATTTTAAAAAATGTTAATCTGTCTAAATGTACACTATAAGAGGATCAAGACAAATGTTTGCAGATTTCAATCTATGTAGAAGAATTATTTTTTTATGTCAATTGTTTAAATACTTGGTTGGCAATTAACACAAAACCCCAGCCAATTATAAGAGGAGGTTGTCCATAAAGTGTGTAGTATCTTGAGTGTAGGTTATGGCAATTTATTTAAAGAAATGCTCTTCAGGCTCAGAACTTACTGGGCCTTAAAATTATTTAAGGAAAAAGATCGCTTGTTGAGAATCTAATTTTGCAATGACTTTCTATTATAGAAAAAAACTTAATATTAAAAATTAGCCCACTGTGGGTCTGATCCTTAAGCCCTCTGCATTTGAAATTCCTGTTTTCTGCAAATTGAGTTGTGAGCTTCTTTTCTCGATTTCTTCACTCCTTCCCCCCATCAGACCAGAGTAGGCCAAACTGAGCAAGCTGAAAGCTAGGAAGTGCTCCGTATGCAAAGAGACTTAAGAGCTGCAAAAAGATAGATATTTCTCCACGACCGCTTCCAGCATGGGGACCATCAATCTGCCAGGCAAAGGCATTCTGATTCAGGACATACTGTCAGAGCCTCTGGTCCCTGCCACATCAACAGATTCCATCAGAGATGCCTCCACCAGGATGGGTTTGTCCTCTTCTTGAATCAGCTCTCAGGACTCAGTAAACCGGATTGTCCTCTGCAAAAAAGGCATTTCAGGAGTAAATAAAAAACTTGCCCACACCTTGAAAGGGAAAAAAGCCCCAGGGTCACATCCCAGTTGTGTAATAATCAGTCAGGAAGAAATCTGGCGTCTTTCTGCCTCCCTTTCTTCAGAGGGGAAGATGTGGGTCTCTTAGGGACATTCCCTTGCACTTGCTCTCCAATTATGTTTTAATTGATGAGGGTTCAGGACTCCTTACATGGATTAAGATTCAAAAGATATTAGACAATAATAGCTAATGACCCAACGTGGGGATGACAACACTTTTTCCCCAAATGACCAACCCTCTACCCCCACAAAAGTGTAAAAAAAAAAAAAAAAAAAAAAAAAAAAAATTCATCACCAAACATGCGTAGATCCTAATCCCTTACAAAGCTCTCACTCCTCCGTCAAGGAAAAGGAACCACTGGTTTTGGATAATGTAAAATTCAAGCCAGAGAGGCTGGAGAGAGATTCCTCCCCACCCCCACACTGGGCTTAATCCCAACTGATTTAATTCAAGAAAACTTCAGACGTCTGTGAAGTTGCCACCTGGTTATCCTTTGATACCTTTTTTATATTAAGAGCTACAGACTTGACCTTTATCCCTCTGCAAAAGCATCCTTATGTTCTTGGACTGGGGATTCAGAATGGAAGATTTTTATGTGGTTTCCCTTGAGAATGATCTCTGCCTCATTCTGATCCATCCAAAGCAAGTTCTCCAGTTGTCTATGCAATCACCTCTTCAGGAACCATGTATGTAGCTAACACAGTGAAATGAGATGTAGATATAGAACATTTATACTTAACCTCTTAGTAAAAATGTTGTTTTCCATACAGGTATGGCACAATTGTTCTTCTTTGAGTGATAGCTCATGTCCATTCAACTGAGGCGTTTGTGCTCGCAACATGCACCGGTGCCAGATGTTTTCCCCTCAGCAGTATCCGTAGGGGACCGGCTCTGGCACCCCATGGAGTGGCGCACATATGCCACAGCTTATAGGGTACCGCTGGCCTCCTCCACCCTCAGTTCCTTCTTGCTACCAGTGACGGTGCATGGAACTGTTGCTGCTTCAGCTAGTGCTGTTGCTTCTCATTCACTCAAACCCATTTACCTCTTGTATATTATTGTATATAATTTCCCTAGTTTTAGTTTCCCTATTTGTTAGTTAGAGACTTAGTTAGGGACTTCGCTTTGGGATAGGGCATGCCCCGGTCCCCAGGCTTTAAGCCCTGTGATCGCTGTAAAAGGCCCATGCCCATTAGTGATCCACATAACAGTTGTTTACAGTGCTTGGGCAAAGGTCACATTAGGAATAAGTGAAGAATCTGCAAGTCCTTCAAGCCCAGGACAAAGAAGGAGCATGACATTCACTTGAAAGCGTTCCTTATGGAGTCTGTCCTTACCCTGATGTCAGAGCGGCGCTCTGATTTGGCGCCGAGCACCATGACCTCTGTGCGCAGCGCCCCACTGATACCGTCTGCGCAGCACCGGTCCCCTTCCATGGCTCCAGCCAAGAAGCCTAGGAAGATGGGGTGAAGAAGGTCTCCAGTTTCCCGCAAGGGAAAAGACAAGTCTGAGATGGACCAAGGCCCTGTCTGGGGCCCCTCTTCACCTCCTTCAGGATCTCGGGCCCCAGCTCAGGTCGAGCGGTTTAGCCCAGTCCACTCACCGCCGGCTACCCTGGATAGTGACGGCGGTCCTTGACAGCTCTGGGTGCCGTCCACCCCGGAGGCCCTGAAAGCGACGCAAGAGATTATGTCCCTCCCGGTGACGCCCACTCTGGTCCCTTCAGGGTCCCGGTGTAAACCTGCGTTTGGACCACCACAGTCTCCACATCTATGGCAAAGATCCCCATCCAGTCTCTGGACCTCAGACAAGGGCAGAGAGTCTCGAGGTGCAGCTTGCCAGTAACCGGGCGCGGACCTCTGGAGGCACATGCCCCCCAGCAGGAGTTTCGGAGTTGGCACCAGAATCTCCGCAGCACCGGTGCGGCTCCAGGGACAGGTCGAGGGTCAACGGTACTGTTCCCCAGACTGTCGCCAATCCCCCAGGGTGGCATCACTGCATGTGGCTGCATTTTCATGATGCCAAGCCCGCTCTGGTTCCCAGTCCTGCTCCACGTCCTGGTACCACTTGTTAAGTGTGAGGCGTAGATCACCGGCCGGGAGCTGTCGTGGATCTGCTGGTCACAGACGCCCCGATCCATGCACTCTTTGAGGTCAGCCAGATCCAACTTGGAGAGGAGCGGCTGGTACCGATTGGGACAAAGCCACCACTCAGCTTGGTCTTGGTTGCAGGGGAGCGACCCCTTGGGATCTAGCTCAGGTTCAGAGTGAGGTTCCCTAGCTGCAGGAGAAGCTCCAATACCTACGTCGATGGAACCCATGGGGATTCACTCAGCCCTCCCAGGCTTCCTGCTTGGTATCCGGAGCTTCAGAGAGACTGACTACCTCCCTCTCCCGCCCCCCCCCCTCCAGTTCAAGAGACCTTGGCTGCAGGCACCCTACAGGCACAGGAGGAAGTGGGCGAGCAAGCCGCCGGACCACCTCTGCTTGTGGAGGACCCCTTGGTACTGGCTTCCTCCTCGTTGTTGCCAGATGAGGGTATAGTGGGGGTCCTTCCACCGGTTCCCCAGGATGATGCTAAGGCACATCAGGAGTGTTAGAGGGTTGTCGCCAAGCTGGGCTTCCAGGCAGACTCCCTCTTTGATGTTCTCTGTCCCGTAGCCCCGGCCAGGGTAGCTTTGCCCCTATATGAGGAGGTCGCAAAAATTACAAATGCCTTCTCTGGAAAACCCTCTCCTCCTTGCCTCTGGTTTCCAAGAAGGCAGAGTGCAAGTACTTTGTGCCATTCAAGGGTCACAAATACCTTTATAAAAAGAAAAGGAGTACTTGTGGCACCTTAGAGACTAACCAATTTATTTGAGCATAAGCTTTTGTAAGCTACAGCTCACTTCATCGGATGTTGAACACAACAGGCAGAGCATGATCCTTGGCCCTCTGCCAAGAGGCACTCTGTCTCTGGGACTTCTGCATCGGACATGGAATCCATCCAGAAGCGGGTCACCTTCTGGATGCCAGGAACACGCTAGCAGATCACCAAAGCAGGGACTTCTCTCACCACGAGTGGGCGCGCCACCCAGAGGTGGCCGTCACGATCTTCCAGAGGTGGGGAACTCCACAAGTGGATTTGTTCGCCACCATGCAGAACAGGAAGTGCCACAGGTTCTGCTCCAGACAGGGTCTGGGCAAGGGCTCCCTCTGACGCCTTCCTCCTATTGTGAGTAGGAAGCCTGATGTATGCATTCCCTCCGATTCTGCTCATCAGTAAGATACTAGCGAAATCAGGAGGGACGCACATGGGAGAGGTTGCATATCAGGTGTCTTCAGGCCTCTATTCTGAGAGTATCGGACCATTTCCTGGAGCAAATGGAAGACCAGGTACTGGTTCCCAACCATGTGCTGAATTCCCTAAGATGATGGACAGTCCCAGAGAATGTCAGCAGGGGTCTTCTGATATGACTTCTAGTCCTGCAGGTTCTCGCAACAGACACCAGTCTGAAGGAAGGGTGAGCCCTTCTTGGGACTCGGAATGATGTAAGGTAGCTGGAGCTCCAGGGCAAGAACCACAGCATCAAGCTCTTGGAGCTCACAATTATCAAACTATCACTACTGAGATTCCAGAGCTCCCTAGAAGGCAACTATATCTTGGTCCAGCCAGACAGCATGGCCCCTTCATTGCATACTTAAACAACTAAAAAGTGGATACAAGGAGGGTAGCTCTACATGCAGAAGTGATGGAGACAATGGAATGGGCAGACAAGACTCTCACTTCCCTAAAAGCAATACATGTGAAAAGAGAGCTGATCCAAATGGCAGGCTGGCTCTGCAGATGCAAAGTCAACTATTCAAAATTATGCCTGAACCAGGAAGTCTTCATTCTGGTCTTACAGACATTCGGTCTCCCCTCAGTCGACCTCTTCGCCAATCACAAGAATGAAAAAGTCAAAATTCTTCATCTGGGAAGCAGACCCCAAGTCCGTAAGGACAGATGCTCTATTGCACAGATAACCAAAAGTCCTGCTGTATGCATCCCCATCCTTCCCTTTCCTAGAAAAGATGGTCCAAAAGATAATGTGAGAAGAAGCAAGGGTGACCGTGGTAATTCCATACTGACCAAGGAGAGAATGGTTTTCTGATCTGATAAAACTGAATCTGGAACCACAATTGCAACTTCTGACAAGACCAGACATCATTTTCCCAAGGCCTATTCCTCAGTCAGATGCAGATAGTCTTCAAGTGACAGCCTGGATACTGACAGGGAAGCACTAGCTACACGTGGCCTATCTTTCAATGTGATCAGGACTCTGCTCTCATCCAGGAGAATTTCCATGCAAAAAACCTACTCCTCCATGGGGACCAAGTTCAGTTTGTTGTGCAAAGCATGCATCACAGATTCAAGGGCTCCTGGGATTCTGACCACTCCAGACTTCCTTCAGGAAGGTGCGGATAAGGCCTTCAGCCCAGCACTGTAGCATGCCCAGTATCCGCCCTCAGAAGTGTACTATTTGCAGGATCCTTGTCAGAATGCTCAGGTATCCAGATTTCTCAGAGCAATCAGACTGGCCAGACCAGCGGTCGGACAGATCTTCCCTAAGTGGGACCTACTACTGATGTTGAAAGCCTTAACCAACCATCCCCTTGAGCTTCTGACTGCCTTCATTCTGTCCAGCACCAGAGCTTCCAACCAAGAAGCAGTGGCACACTCTAGATGTCAGAAGAGCACTAAAAACTTATAACAAGCATACAGAATTCAAAAGGAGATTGGGCTTCCTATTCATTTCCTTTCATCTTGAAGTGCTAAGGGCTTACAGTGTCCAAGCTATCCCTTTCTAGATGAAACAGACTATGCACTGTTGAGGCATACAAGCCATCCAGGGCACCTATTCAAGAAGGAATCAAGGTGCATGATCCCTGGCAATCTCATGGGCCAAAAGAGTGTGCGCTTCCACTGCAGAAATCTGCAGAGCAGCCACATGGTCATTTGGCTAACACTGCTGTCATACCCTTTAAGACTTGTTTCCACCAAGGCCTCCTTGCTAGGAAGGTGCTGCAGGTGGTAATATAACTTTTTGCCACTGCAGCAGTTCAAAAGGGGTGTGTGTGCCTTCCTGATATCTTAAGAAAATAACGGCCATACGGGAACATTCCAGTGGTCCATCTAATCCAGTATCCTGTCTTCTGACAGTGGCCAGTGCCAGATTCGTCAGAGGAAATGAACAAGACAGGACAATTTCAAGTGATCCATCCTCTGTTGTCCATTCCCAGCTTCTGGCAAGTGGTGGTTTTGGAACATCTAGAACAAGGGGTTGCATCCCTGACCATCTTGGCTAAGAACCACTGATGGACCTATCCTCCATGAACTTATCTAATTCTTTTTTTGACCCCAGTTATACTTTTGGCCTTCACAACACCCCCTGGCAATGAGTTCCACAAGTTGACGGTGCATTGTGTGAAGAAATACTTCCTTATGTTTGTTTTAAATCTGCTGCCTGTTAACTTAATCAAGTGGCCCCTAGTTCTTGTGTTATGTGAAGAGGTAAATAACATTTCCCTATATACTTTTCCCACACCATTCATAATTTTATAGACCTCTATCATACCCGTCCTTAGTTGACTCTCTCTAAAAAGACTGGGACTATTCATTTTCGATCTCTCTTCATAGGGAAGGTGTTCCATGCCCCCCAATTTTTGTTGGCATTGTCTGTACCTTTTCCAATTCTAATAAATATTTTCGAGATAGTGACCAAAACTGAACATAGTATTTAAAGTGTGGGTGTACCATGGATTTATATAGTGGTATAAAGATATTTTCTGTCTTATTATCTATCCCTTTCCTAATGGTTCCTAAAGTTAGTTTTTGTTGACTGTCATTACACATTGAGCAGATGTTTTCAGAGAACTATCCATGATGACACCAAGATCCCTATCTTGAGTGATAACAGCTAATTTAGACCTCATCATTTTGTACGTATATTTGGGAATCTTCTTTTCAATGTGCTTTACTTTATACTTACCAACATTGATCTTCCTCTGCCATTTTGTCAACCAGTCACCCAGTTTAGTGAGATCCCTTTGTGACTCTTTACAGTCAGTTTTTGACTTAACTATCTTGAGTAATTTTGTATTGTCTACAGATTTTGCCACCTCACTGTTCATTTTTTCTAGATCTTATGTTCACTTTTTTATCCCTCCCTACACCTGTTCACTGCTCGCTACTTCCCATATGCACCAGAATTGTGGGAGACACACTGGGCTGCAGAATGGAAAATTTCTTACCAGCTAATTTCCTTTCTGCTAGGAGCATCTCTCACAATTGTACCCATCCTGAATGGCTTCACAGCCAAGGGGCAGCATTTTATTTGTATCACGTAGGCAGTGGTCTACTGTATGTAGTTAGTATTATTGTTGCTAATCATTTTCTAAGTTTTTTTTTTTCTTCACTGCTTTGGAATGAATCATCTGGCAGCAAGCAGCGGAAGGGGTCATAGCTAGCATAGGCTGTGCTGCAACTTTGAGTCACCTCCAGAAACTGCGGACAGGAAAGGAATAGCCCATATGTATCAGAATTGTGGGAGATGTTGCTAGCAGAAAGAAAATGATCAGGTAAGAAACTTTCCATTCCTGCTCAGTTTGTGGAGACTGTCTCTTACTATATCTAAGCACAGCACATTGGGATCCGTGATCTTGTTTGGAGCCTCTAGGTGGTATTCTAATAATTTAGAATTAAAATTTAAAATGTACTTTGAAAGGCAAGATTCTATATAATATACACGCATATATACATACAAGTGATACATGTTGTCAGATAATCTGATCAGATTCAAAGTAGCCAGTCAGAGTTACAGAGCTTTTATGATTAGAAGTCAGTTAACGAAAACAAAATCCACACATCAAGTTTACAGTATTCTTGACAAGGTTTTGTATTCCTGTTGTGGATAACACCATTTGTCAATAATTCATGTTCTAGCTTCTCATGCCCCTTTTGGCTGGCTCGCTCCCTACTCTGCCTGAATATTGTATGTTTGCTCTTTATGCATGTTCTCAACTGCCTTCCTTCTAAAATTTAGAAACAAACCTTGGACACTGGTGATGGAAATTTGTGATCATTGTCAAACTTCTGGCAAGGGTGTTTTCCATGTTTCTTTGGAAGAGAAATGATCCACTATATTAAAAAGTTTCTAGAGCAGTGGTTCTTAACTTTTACTGCAGCCTGCACCCCTTTGGTTCTCAAAATATATTCTCGCACCCCTTATCAAAAATCATTGAAGTAGGTCAGTTCTTTAAACCTAGATATATTTTTGTTTGTATATTACAGTAATCGTTAAAGTATAATGTTAATAAATACATAGGTTTGATGAAACAAAGTAGTTGTACTTATGTGCCTGTGCTTAATTTGTGTTTTCGATGATTTACCTACTAAAAATATCTGGCATGTTTCGCACCCCCAGAAAGGCTATCTCGCACCCCCAGGGGGTGCGTGTACCCCAGGTTAAGAACCACTGTTTTAGAGGAACTTTAACTGGAATTGAGCTGTTAAAGCTCCTGTCACTGTGCTCAGATGATACCCTTTGCCATTGGTTAGTTTTGTAATTAAAGTATTCCTAATACTTGCTTTAAATTAAGCATGCAATATACTGTACTTTGGTACACTTCATTGTAATTTTTTAAAATATACTCCATTAAGGCTGTAAAACAGAAAACACATTTTGCAGTGTCAAAGAAACCTATTATCAGCAACTACATTATTCAGTTTGACTTATATTAAACATGCTTCTACAAACATGCAATGCTTAGCTTACTGGTATGCATTTTAACTTCTCTTACACCATCTGGGTGCCAATAAACACAATCCTATATTTGATGCAGTTCTTCCGAATTGGGCAACTCTAAGATAGGGACAGCATATATAAGCAGAATGCTCTTCTGCCCCCATATATCATGGAACTATGGGATGCTGCATGGAGATCATGCAAATATGTATGAACAAGGGAAGAGGAAAGTAGGGGGAAAATACTACTACTCTTAACTGTCGAAGTCATTAAAGCAGAACCTAAAATGTTCATACAAGGATGGGGGTAAGACCACTAAATCATAATTGCTGAATTGAATTTAAGTCACGATTTCCAAGGATCAAAAACACATCTAGTAAATGAAATAGCCTTAATAAAATTACTATAATTTTTATAAACTAGATTATTTAATTGTAGGTGATTTGTGGCTTAGAACATTAGCTTAAATCATGTCTCATGAAAATGTTTAACAAGATAGCCATTCTTGCTTTTAGATCCTTCCCCACTGTCATGTTAGAAATGCATTTTCTTGTCTTTTTAAGGATAGTATTGAAACACTGGGACTAGTATAGATAGTTGCCACAGGCTTTCTTAATAAATGCTCTTTCGTTAGCAGACAGTTAGTGTCAGAGGTCAAGACTAACACAGAGGAATGTTCTGCATTTGAGGGAGTTATATTCCCAAAGCAGAAGTGTCTAAAGTATTTAGTGATTAGAGAGGACACAAAGCATCCTACTTAGTTGTTCCTCAGATACTTTTAAACACCCTCATCTGTCATACTAAATAATGTGCCTCCAAGGCATTTAAAATGAATCCAACTATTAAATTGATGTCATTTCCTGCTAAACTAGCTATGCCCTTATGGCTGGGATCCAAGTCAAAGGCCAGTTGTTCATTTCCAGTACATTCTTAGAAGTAGCATAGTTGATCATTCATGGGAATAAAATGCTAACAAAAACTAAAACTTGCTTGTCTCTGTTAAAGTCCTGCCTACAGTATTCAACACTCCAGCAGAAGTGTTCATGTGTGCCACTAAACAGCAGTAGCTGTAGTTCCCATGGATCAGTACCCATGGAATCAATGGATACAGACCCTTGCTGTGTGATCAGGTACAACCTTATATAATTCTGAACCACACCATAGGTCAGGAGGGAAAAGCAGTCGCTTACTTGCAGTCCTGCTTGTCACCTTACACCCCTGGTATTGTATTGAAAAGTGCCAGTCTCCACCTCCACTGCTACCATGTGTTTAAGCAACACAAAGATGGGCCATGGGCTGAGCACTGAAAGGAAAGCAAAGATGCATTTTGTATCAGAAAAATATGCACCTAACCCACCACCCAGGTGTGCAAAAATAGCATGCAACTTAAAACTTATTTAATACTGTCACAGTGTCCAGAACGGGTCACAGCTGAGACAATCTCAGGTCAGACTGCCAGAAAACAGGGTAGATGCCCCCAAACTGGAGGTATGTTCTATAATTAGATTTAATCAAACCAGCAACAACTGTGTGCACCTGGATTATTATACTAGCTTACCATGGAGCCACAGTCAGTCCCCAGACACGTCAGCCTATATTAGCATTCAGGCAAACTGGACTTAATTATGAAAGGTCATTTAAAACAAGAAATCATCACACATTTGGTTACTCCCAGCCCAAGAGAGCCAGTCACTTACCCCAGGTCAAGGTATACTTCAGATCTCCCCAAAGACAATGCGGAAGCCAATTCCTTTATTAAACTAAACTAAAGATTTATTAGTTAAGAAAAAGAAATGAGTTATTGAAAAGCTAAAGCAGGTAAAATACATTACAGATGAATCAAAGTTTGTAGGTCCAATATGATGGCAGAGGGGTAGTAATTTGCTGGTTTCCAATAGTCTCTCAGGGTTACCTAGAATGGATCTAGCAATCTCGGTCCAACCACTCAGAATTCCACCCTGTCAGAATTCATCAGTCCAGAGATGCAGAATCATTCCATTGAATCAGTATTTATACATCAGGCTCACATAAGGAAAGCTGACAAGCCTCTTGACCCACATGGGTGCTTCCTTTGCTGATGAAGATTAGGAAATGCAGCCTGCGGCTGTGAACCCCATTCAATAAAACAATGGCTCTTGCTTTGAAGTCAGCAGCCTTCTTCATTTAAATTTCCAACTCTCCAATCTTGTATGGGTAAACATAATGTAGACACAATGTGATAGCCAGAAACAATTCATTAGTTTTCATGCAGTGTTACACATCAAGTACATTTACATCTAAACACTAAGACATATTTCAATTTAAATCTAATTAAGTACAAGATAGCAATCACAGGAAACAGATTGGTGTAGACAATAACATTACCATTTCACTAGCTTTCATGCATTTAAGCAAATGTAATTACCAGGCACCTGCCAAGTAAATTGTAATTCGATAACACCCCCCTTTGTTCTATTCTAACAAGTGAATTGGCTTGAACTTATTATGACCTTTTAGCATTTGTTTGATATACATACATAAGTGAATTGCCCTGTTGCTCTGATTTGTGCTGGTCTGTCTGCGTCACAGAGCTGGTAGACAGCATTGCAAGCACATAAAACCTTCTCCTGTACAATAAACCTGAAAATAGTTCAATTTGTGGATAATGGGTCCATTTCTTGCTCTATCATTCACTCATTGTTATGGTAGCTTGCACTGCTCAATCAACCTCTTTGCCATAATGTTTACCCATTTGTATAATGGTATAACAACTGTTTTGATGATGGAATTTAGAATCCTAAGTACCAAAATCCTCACTCCTAAATGAGATTTAGGCTTCTAAATCAGTTGGATTTTGTGATGCTAAACACAGCAACACCTAAATAGCTTTAAAATCTGAGTCTTAATCTTTGTGTCTCAGTTCCCCATCTGTAAATGGGGATAATAATATTCCATACTACACATGGAATGTATTTCTATACACTGACAACTGTGATGCACTTAGATACGATGATAATATAAATACCTTAAGATAAGCTATAAACGTTTGTTGTTTTTCCTCCATGGAATAAGATGCTGTAAGCATGTGTTCCTAATGTAAACCATATTCAAATGACACACACATCCTACAATCACCTTTTCTGAATTAGTTTCAAAATTGCCTTCCTACTTCTCAAGTCTCTGGGTATGCTGCATCCTATCTTTTTGGTTTATATTCAGCTGCTGAAAGGGATAGATAACAAGACAGAAAATATCATAATGCCTCTATATAAATCCATGATACGCCCATCTCTTGAATACTGCGTACATATCTGGTTGCCCCATCTCTAGAAGGGTATATTGGAATTGGAAAAGGTGCAGAGAAAGGCAATAAAATGATTAGGGGTATTGAACAGGGATTAAAAAGATGGGGACTCTTCAGCTTGGTCAATTTCACTGTCATAGGAATTTAAAAATGGTAAATTTCATGATTTCACCTATTTAAATCTGAAATTTCATGGAGTTATAATTGTAGGCCCAAAAAGGAGTTTTGGGGTGGTCACAAGGTTACTGTAGGTGGGGGTTGCAGTACTGCTGCCCTTACTTCTGCGCTGTTGCTGGCAGCAGCCCTGCCTTCAGAGCTGGGCAGTGTGGCTGCTGGCTGGAAGCCTAGCTCTGAAGGCAGAGTCACTGCCAGCAGCAATGCAGAAGTAAGGATGGCATGGTATGGTATTGCCATCTTACTTCTGCGCTGTTGCCTGCAGAGCTGGGTGCCTGGCCAACAGCCACTGCTCTCTGGGCACTCAGCTCCGAATGCAGTGTAGAAGTAAAGGTGGCAATACCACGACCCCCCTAAAAGAACCTTGTAACCCCTGGCAACTCCTTTTTGAGTCAGGACCCCCAATTTGAGAAATGCTGGTCTCCCCTGTGAAATTTGTATAGTGTAGGGTAAAAGCACACAGGAGACCAGATTTCACGGTCCGTTATGTGTTTTTCATGGTTGTGAATTTGGTAGGGCCCTAAATATGACAGTTCTCATGCTCTCCTCAGACTTGGCTACATCTGTATTCCCTCCCTGCAACTCTCCAGCAGTTACTTGGCTTGCAGATCATGTTTTGGAAACATCAGAATCATAAACTACCTGTATATATTGTGGTGTCTGAAGTTGGTGAGTGAAGAAAGTAAAGCTGCTATTGTCCCTACTGCTGTGCTTGGAATTTTGTAATATCAACGTCAGTAGTTCACTAACAATAGTGTTAATTTCTTTATCCAGCCACAGGGTGGCAGCATAAACTTGAAAACTGTACTGGAGGAACACAATAACAGGAAATACCAAGAATACATTACTCTTCGATAGTAAACTTGTTGGGGCAGGGACCCCACAGAGGTATTTAGTTTATCTATGAGCAGTGCCATCCATCCCCATGACACTGTGTCAATGTTAAATACTAACATGCTACAGTTATGTTATGCTGCTGTGATGTCAATTTTATATACATAGTTATGTTATAATTTTGGAAAGGGATATAAACTCCCATGTTTCAGGGTTTATGCTAATCTCTGACTACTAACTAGAGGACAGATTATCCCACATCTGCTTATTGAAAGGTTTCTTGCACTTTTCTATGAAGTGCCTGGTGCTAGCCACCGTTGGAGACAAGATACTGGACTAGATGCCCCTTGGATCTGATCCAGTATGGCAATACCTATAATTTTACACATTTTTATCATGATACCATATTCTAAAGACACCTCATATATGCAAAACTTTCACTTCATCCACCAACAAAATGCAGTCACTATTTGAGAGCAATGCTGTAACCGTAAGTGCACCAATAATACGGCATAGCTGTTTTAAGACAAGGAAAGAATACATTATTCAACTGTACAAGAGTATTCAGTCAGATTCAGTGTAATTACTCAATTTTAAATTTACGTGGGATACTATGTCTAACACCACCCATATCCTTGAAAAAGTGTCATGGAATATTTAATTTCACCTTGAAAAAGTGTCATGGAATATTTAATTTCACCCCAAATAGCTAGGGCATCAATATGTATCTTTGGCATCTTTTACCAGAACAGTCCTCCCCAACATCATGGTGAGTTGTTAAGTTCAACCATGACTCAGAAAAAGATACATGCCATGAACCGAATTACCAGTTTGACTTTCTCCAGTATTTAGGGCATGTCTACACAGACAAAAAAACAAAACAAAAAAGACCTTTGGTGGTGAGTCTTTGAGCTCACACTGTGGGGCTGAAAATAGCACTGTAGACATTTGGGCTCAGGCTGGAGCCAGGGTTCTGAAACTCAGCAAGAGGGAAATGTCTCAAAGTCCAAGCTCCAGCTATTTTAGCCCTATAGTGCAAACCTTGGGAGCCTGAGTCAGTTGACCAGGTCTCTGATATTTGCTGCCATGGGGTTTTTTTGGCTGTATAGACATACCTTTTAGCTGTCTCTCATCAAGGTCCTAACCAAGCAAGATTTCCCCTTAGCTAGTAAGATACAATGAGGCACTTTGATTTACACTGGATGCTATCCCATCATGTCTTAAAATCTGTTCTGCTTCAACCTGCTCAAAGTACCTTCTACTCTTTCAGTCTCAGCTTAAAACTCTCTTTATTTGTCTAACTTTTATTGATGTTTGAATTTTTATATCTGTTTTGCAGAACAAAAAGTTTTTTCATATAACAATGATTGACTTTCAAAAGTATTGTATAATAATGTGTTGTACAGTAAATTTTCTATATAGGTAAAAGCTTAGCATAAAGTGTAATTAAGTTAGCTATCATTTATGCTGTGTGCTTGCTTTTGCGACTTTTCATGTACTTTGAGATGGAGCAGCTTACAGAATTGTAAATATTACTCTTAAGAGCTATAAAGACACTCTTCCTGTAATTTAAAATTTGTTTCTAATGCCACATTTTACAAACACATCTGTAAGTCAAAATATGTTTTGCAGTTCAATCGAGCTGATGATTGCCAATTCAGATAGCATCCCTTTAAACAGCTGGCTTGTGAAAGGGGATCTTTAAGCCTTAAAAACATTTGATCAACAGTTGAATCTATCATTAAGTAAACGTAATGTAAAGTTGTTTGTGATCATAGAACCGTAGGGTTAGAAGGGACTGCAAGCATCATATAGTCTATTCATAATATACATTCTTCTTCAAGTTCTTGCTCATGTGGATTCCATTCTAGGTGTGCGCACACCTTAGCGGTATCTGTAGGGTCAGCTGTGGCGCCCTCTAGAGTGTCTCGCTCATGTGTTGGTATATTAGGCGCCAGCAGCCCTATGCCCTCTTGGTTCTTTGCCCTGGTTGCGGGGTTTTAAGCCCTGCACTGACTGTAACAGGCCTATGCCTGTTAGTGACTCCCACAGCAGCTGCCTGAAGTGCTTGGGGGAATCACATGTAAAAAGTGTCGCATCTGTAAGAACTTTCGTCACAGAACACAGAAGGAGCACAAGGCCAGATTAGACTCCCAGCCCTTTGGCATCGCTGCGTAGTGCACCCCCGGCAGCCGGTTCTACCTGGCACATCTCCCCTTCGCTGATGCCCGAGAAGAAATTGAAGAAGCGTGACCTGGCACTGAGGAAGAAAAAACAAGGGGCATCGGGTAAAGAACCCTGTTTGGGCTGCCCGACCACCCTGGAACCACATCAGACTGTCCCCCTTTTGGAGGCTTATAGCCCCCCAAGGGATCTGCCACTGTCTCCAGGGTATGGTAGGGGTCCCAGACTCTTGGCGGAGCTGCTGCTTTCCCAGGCCTTCCCGGTGCCTAGAGAGCAAAGGACACTCCTAGCGCAGCTGGCATTGCATGTTGCAGTGGCTCTGGCAAAGGCTTCCTGTGAGGGCAAGCCAGCCATAGTATCCTCCCAGAGGGAGAGTGAACACTGCTGGACCCCAGAGCCAAGGCAGTGCACTCAATCACCACGCCCTAGATCTCCACATCAAGCCAGTTCTCCACTTTAGATCGCTGGCACTGTGCTCCCAGAAACCACCCTCTCGAGGAGGTTCACCCAGAGAGAGACATGCTGGTCACTGTATGGCCGGTTTAGGTCATTCTCCCGCCAACCGTCTCCCCGATGTAGGTCGCTGACAACTGGACCATGGGAATGTTCCCTAACACGGTACCGATCCCCCCCCCACTCCCGGCACTGATCCGCTTATTCAAGGCACTGTTCACCCATGGTGACACTTAGCACCAGACTCAGGTGTCAATGGTCCGACCGTGGTCACTGGAAGGGGATTCCTTCGGCATGGAGAGAGAGTTCAGCCCCTCACTGAGGCAGCACCAGCACGACTGGGCATCTGAGGCTGCGTCCACCTGTGCGATGCAGTCCTGGCAGCAGAGCCAGTAGCTGGCGCATTGGCCATCCTGGAGGACCTGGGCTATGCTGGTTATGCCGATGACTCCTTTGCACCAATCGTCGGTAACTGCTTCAGAAAAGCAACAGACAGCACTGGGATTGGTGCATGAAGTGCAATCAGATGCCGCGGTGGACGAGTGAGTGCCAACCCCAAAACCTTCATCCCCCATGGGGTATGAAGCCCCAGGCTGTCCCCCAGTGGTCCAGAAGTCCTAATCCTCTCGAGATGAGGCTGTTGCGGGGCCCTCTCATGCTAGCCCACCAGACGATTTTAAGGAGCACCAAGCCCTCCTCTGAAAGGTGGCCACGAATGTAGGCCTAGAGGTGGAGAAGATGGCGGAGCAATTGGACACCTTGTTTAATGTGCTTTCTGCATCAACCCCCGCATGCATCATGTTTCCAGTGTACGATGGGGTCTAAAGATTGCCAAAGCCCTCTGGCAAACCCCGTCTGCAATCTCTCCCACCTCCAAGAAGGCTGAAAAGAAGTATTTTGTCCCAGCCAATGGGTTTGAATACTTGTACACCCACTCTCCCCTGGGGTCGTTGGTCATTTCTGCAGCCAACGAGAAAGACAGATGGGCAATCCAGTGTACCCCCAAAAACAAAGAGGCCAAGAGGATTTTTTGAAAGAAAATTTATTCCTCGGCCAGTGTTCAGTTCAGGGTCACAAACCACCAGGCTCTTTTCGGGACATATAACTTTAACTTATGGGACTCCCTACCCCAAGACTCAGACCAAGAATTCAGGGCCCTTATTACCCTTATTGAGGAGGGTAATACAGTGGTATTACAGTGGGTCCCTCCAAATGGTGTGGGACGTAGCTGATTCGGCGGCCAGGGTGGTCGCTTCAGCAGTGGTCATGAGGTGCAGTTCTTGGCTGGGGGCCTGTCCTGGGAGATGCAGTCCTAAATCTAGGACCTCCTGTTCGATGAGGTTGGACAGATGTCAGGCTGTTTGGGCTAAAGGACACACAGGCCACCTTCCACTTGCTGGGTTTCCATACACCTCAGTCGACAAGGAAGCAGTTCTGGCCACTCTCATCCCCAAGGCCTTGGCAACCTCAACAGGGGTCTGCAAGGAGAAGGGATAGGGACATTAATTTTAGTTGGCAATGGCCTTCTTCCTCCCACTAACACACACAACTCGGCCCAGCAAAACACCACAGGGGCCAGAAGTGCCTCATTCTTTTCTCAACCATCATCGTCCCTACCATTTGGCCTGGTCACGGGTCACCTTAGACCTGGGTGCTAGAAATTGTATTTCTGGGCTACACTCTACAATTCATGGCTACCCCCCACCGTGACCCCATCCCCCCTCCCTGTTCCTCTTCAGGGACCATTCTCATTCAGGAGGTCGACAACCTCCTGCAGTTGTGGGAGTAGAGGAGGACCCTTGGGAAATGAGGGGGAAAGGCTCTTCTCCTGCTATTTTCTAATCCCAAAAGCAAAAGAGGGCCTATGACCCATTCTGGACCTGTGGCAACTCAACAAATATCTCAAAAAGCTGAAGTTCCGCATGGTCCCCTGGTCTCCATCATTCCCTCCCCGGATCTGGGAGACTGGTATACTGCTCTCGACTTGAAAGACGCTTGTTTTCATAATTCCATCTTCCAAGGACACAGACGTTTCTCCCTTTTATGGTGGGCTAGCATCATTTCCAATTTATGGCACTGCCCTTTGGTCTCTTGTTGGCCCCAAAATACATGGACCTGGTAGCCACTTTTGAGATTTTGAGGGGTCCAGGTCTATCCTTATCTCGACGATTGGCTCATCAAGGGCAGATCACAGGATCAAGTGCAGAGAAGTCTCGATCTGGTGTGTTCTACCTGTCACGACCTGGGCCTATTAGTAAACTAAAAGAAACAGGTGCAAGAGATAGAGTTCATAGGGGCAGTCCTCAACTCCACGCAGGCCAGAGCCTTCCTTCTGGAGGCCCATTTCCAAGCCACGTTGGACTAGATCTCCCATATAAGGGGCCACGCACTCACCACCGCCCGCTCCTGTCTGAGGTTGTTAGACCACATGGCAGTTTGTACTTATGTGGTCCATCGTGCCTGGCTCCATCTCCGGCCGCTGCAAGCGTAGCTGACATCAGGTCTACACACCCAACAGGCGTGATCTAGACCTGGTAGTCAGGATGCCGGACCACATCCAGTTGTCACTGGAATGGTAGTTGGACCCCAAATCGCTGTTGGAGGGGGTTCCCTTCACGGCCACGGCCCCGTTGTTGACTCTGGTTTCTGATGTTTCAGGTCTGGACTTGAGGAGTCCACCTGGCTGAGCTCAGCATGCAAAGTCGCTGGTTGTGGGACAACCGCTCCCTCCACATAAATGTCAGGGAGCGCAGAGCAGTTCATTTGGCCTGCCGCACTTTCTGGTCCCACTTGAAGGGCAAAGTGGTACAAGTCCTGATGGATAACACTGCCGCAATGTTTTATATCAACAAGCAGGGTGGAGCCAGGTCGACAGCCTTTTGCCAGGAAGCTCTCTGACTCTGGGACTTCTGTGTGCAGCATGCCATTCATCTCGTGGCCGTGCACCTCCCGGTGACCAGAAACATACTAGCAGATCACCTCAGCAGGACCTTCTCGTCTGACCATGAATGGTCACTCTATCCCGATGTGGTCAGTGTGATCTTCCAAAGGTGGGGAACTTCCCAGGTGGACTTGTTTGCGACTTGTCAGAACAGGAAATCCCACGCATTTTGCTTGATTTGGGGGATCAACAGAGGCCTGTCAGATGCCTTCTTATTCCTATGGTCAGGGGCTCCCTTCTCGCCTTCCCACTGGTGCCGATAATCCACAGAGTCCTCATGAAGATCAAATAGGACAGGGAAAAGGTAATCCTAATAGTCCCGGCTTGGCCTTGCCAGCACATTGCTGGATCTCTTGGTAGTGGCCCTGCGGCAGCTGCTTCTCTGGCCAGATTTGTTGTACCAGAACCACAGCAGTCTTCTGCACCTGAACGTGGCGGTGCTGCATCTGACGGCTTGGCTGCCGCATGGTTAAATGTGGAAGAGCAGAAGTGCTTGGCCCATGTCTATCAGGTACTGTCAGGCAGCAGGAAGCCCTCTACCAGGGCAGCCTACTTGGCCAAATGGAAACGGTTCACGTGCTGGGCCTTGGACCAGGGTAATAGGCCTGAGCAGGCTTCGCTGCAGTCGATCCTGGACTACCTGCTACATCTTAAACTCCAGGGCTTGTCCCTTTCATCAATTAAGACCCACTTGGTCACTATATCAGCCTTTCACCCTCCAGTTCAGGGCAGCTCAGTCTTCACTCACGACATGACGGTCTGCTTCTTGAAGGGTCTCAAATGACTCTATCCCCATGTCCAGGACCCCATCCTTCCTTGGGACCTGAATCTAGTGCTGGCATAGCTCATGGGTGCCCTATTCGAGCCACTGGCTTCCTGTTCTCTTCTTCTCTCCTGGAAGGTGTCATTCCTGGTGGCGATAACGTCTGCCCTTAAGGTCTCTGAGATTAGGGTCCTTACCTCGGAGCCACTCTATACGGTGTTTTTCAAGGACAAAGTCCACCTGCGGCTGCACCCAGCTTTCCTGCCCAAGGTTGTTTCAAATGAGCCAGGACATATTCTTGCCAGTGTTCTTCCCAAAGCCTCAAATCTGAAGAGGAGCGTAGATTGTGCACTCTGGACGTCAGGAGAGCAAAAATCTCTGACAACTGTGCTCGCAGGCACACGCACACCTAAAATGGAATGGACATGAGCAACACATCTCAAAGAACAACAGTTATGAAAGGTAGGTAACGATTTTTTCCAGAGGTGCTTGAGGCCAACAATGTGGATGCTGAATTTGTTAATTTTTATAGACTTTATTCCCAAGGTCTTTTAAAGAAAAATGAGGAACAGTTACTTTAGGTTAATTCATTAACTACATCAAATACCTAGTCAACTTGACAGTTTAAAACTCACAGGCCAGATGCTTGGTTGCATTCTGGCCTTCTTGCATTACCAGATTGCCCAGCGGAGGATTCCACCAGTGTGGAGGAACAATCAGCTGGCACAGAGCAGGTGTAGCTATTCTCCACTCAGCTCCAAAGTAGGCACTGTGTCAGATGTGCAGCTGGAACGTGATGTGCTCCACCTATGCTCAGATGACACATACACCCTTAGGGATAATAGCCATTTTGGGGAAATTAAAGTGGTTCCCATGCTGCTCTAAATTGCACTGGGGCTCAGGCTGGTGCAAATGTGCTCTGAGAATAAGGGTGCAGTAAGCTGATCCCTTATGTCTCTGCAGCATCCAGCAGAAATTCCAGGCCATAATCTTTTCTCTGGGGAGTGGGAGGGACAGAGGAGGCACATTTGAGTATATAATGGAAGTTGATCCCTGGTTTGAAATTTCAAACAAAATGTCTTCAACTCTATCTCCATCTTAATGTAATGTGAAATCTCATGCTGGCTTTGTTTAGGGAGGGTATTCCTTCCCCACATCTCTCATCAGTAAGCAAGAAGTTACATTGCAGTTTGGTTTTTGTTATAGCTAGTACTGTTTTTTTTTAAGTGGAAGTGTTAACAGTATATGGAATTGATATTACTGTAAAGAGCAGCCTTGGAAACAAGTGATATTGAAAAGGCAATGATTGAAATGGGAGAGCAGAGAAGGTTGAGGAAATTTGTAGAGTCTCATAATAACTAGCTGTATCCTCTTTTTAATGTGAATCCATATTAATTTGCCTTCTGCTAAACAGCCAGATTCTCAATTTGGGTAAATCAGAGTAGCTCATGTCTTCTTGTTATATCTATGAACTCTGTTTTGTATGTATATTTGGGCCACAGCAACTACTGATAAAGATGTCAAAGACAGTAAGAGCTGACATGTGGTTTGTTTGGTGTATTACTTTTATTGTAGCATGCTTGCTCAATTAGCATAGTTCCTTTCTAACATTTTATGTTTTGTAAACATTCAATTGATGTTACTGAAGCCATTAACAACTCTTAAAAAGAAAGGAGGGGAAGGGACTCTGTTTGCAATAGGGTTGCCAATTTTCTAATAGCACAAAACTGAACACCCTACCCCCGGCCCTTCCCTGAGGTGCCTGCCCCGCCCTTCCTAAAGCCCCACCCACTACATTCCCCTTCCCCGGTGGCTCGTTCTCCCCCACCCCATCTCCCCCCAGATCAGTGGTCTGATTCCTAGCCTATCACAAGATTTGTTGTTGGTTTTGTTTGTTTTTTTGCCAATTAAATCTTTTGTCAAGCTTAGTGATGTCCTGCTTGTCACCCAGGCATGGACAAGTGTTTTGAATAAGCTAGTTTCTACTGTGGCTAGTTTTCATCATCATTCCTGATGGTTACAAGTGCCTGCACATTTCTGTCCAGCTGGCTTCATGTTCAAAGTGCTTGAGAAGACTATGATGATGATGGCAAAAAGACACACAACAGATCTACAGTGTGTGCAGTCCTATTTGTACAGATAAGTGGCTTCTGGCAAATTTGACCTCTGTCAAGCAGCTAACCAGTGCCCTGTGGAAGGGTAGGGGAAGGACTGTTTCTACCACTGACACTGATACTTATCCACATTGGCAGTACACTGGTGGAGAACTAGCACAGTGGAGAACCACACAGTCAATGGCTTTACTCAAAGGAAGCATAATTCAAATAAAGTGTGACCATCTGTTTTTGTGTTATAGGTCAAACAGCAGTCAGTGTGGTAAATTCCTCTAGCATAGAATGGGCCTTAACGTATTTTCTTAGAATAAACTGCCATAGTGATTTTTTAACTTTCATCAGTTGGCAAATGTATTCTGGCTTAGAAGCAGTTAAATACACACGAATCCCAGTAAAATTACATCAGTCATCATCACTACTGTGTTTTACAAATGGTGATTTTTCACACTGATTGCTACCTGGAATATGAAAAAAATTAAGTCTTTCTACAGTCACTCATTTTAATGAAGAGTGTTTTAGATATTCTGACCAACTCTGGCATTTTCAGATAAAGTTTAGAAGGCTGGGCATGTGGTTAAGACAGAGTACTGGGATGAAGGAGATGTCATTTCTACAGACTTCCTGTGTGGTCGCCGCCAAATCACCTACTGTGATAAACAGGGCGGGGGAGCTCCCTATTATGGACACCTAGCCATCCAGTTAGCTAAAAAATCCCTGTTAGTAGCTGTTCTCTTCTTGCTTTACCTGTAACAACCAAATGCAGTTCAGTGGTTGAGAAGTGTCAGAAAGCCTTTAACCAGTTTAAGGCGGCCCTTACATCTGACCCTGTACTAAGGGCCCCGGACTTCAATCAACCTTTCGTCGTAACCACAGATGCGTCCAAGCGTGGTGTAGGAGCAGTTTTAATACAGGAAGGATCAGATCAACTATTCCATCCTGTCATGTTTCTCAGCAAAAAGCTTTCTGAGAGAGGGAAAGCCACTGGTCAGTCTCAGAAAAAGAATGTTACACCATTGTGTATGCTCTGGAGAAGCTAAGCCCGTACATTTGGGTATGGCAGTTCCACCTGCAGACTGACCATGCTGCACTGTAGTGGCTTCACACAGTCAAAGAGACTAACAAAAAAACTTCTTCGGTGGAGTTTAGCTCTTCAAGACTTTGATTTTGAAATACAACACATTTCAGAAGCCTCTAACAAAGGGGCTGATGCACTCTCCCGGGAAGGTTTCCCAGAATCAGCTGGGTAAAATGTCCCTATATTCTAAGTCATTGTAGTCCTTAAAATGTGAAAAATACTGTTTACTTCTTCTTGTAATTAGTAGTAAAATTAAAGGTGCATGTATATTAACTCTGTTTCCTAAACCTCCAGGAAGAAATCCCAGCTGGTGTGGACCTGACCTGAACCAGGCTGGCCAGCACCGTCTGTGATTTCGGGGGCGTGTGATAAATGTAGGGAGGGAGGTAGCTCCCTTTTATGGACACCCAGCCAGCCAGTTAGCTATAAAATTACTGTTAATAGCTGTTCTCTACTTGCTTTTCCTGTAAAGGGCTAAAAAGTTCATAGGTAAAAGGAAGGGAGTGGGCACCTGACCAAAAGAGCCAATGGGAAGGCTAGAACTTTTAAAATTGGGGAAAAAACTTTCCCTTTGTCTGTCTGTCTGTTCTCTGGAGAGAGAGGACAGAGCAGAGACAGGGCTGGAGGTATGCTGTAAAAAGCTGTGGGCCAGGTATGAAAATCACCAGATCATACCCAGAAACTACTCATTTGAAACCCCATTTATGTAAGTAGATCAGGAAATGTCTAGGAAGATGCAATTAGGTTTATCTTTTATTTCTTTATGGCTTGTGGAGTTCTCTGTGCTAACCCCAGGTACATTTGTTTTGTTTGTCACCTTTAAGATGGACCTCAAGAGAGCTATCTTGATGCTTAATCCTTGTAATTGTTTTTTTTTTTAAATCTAGCAAAAAGCCTAAATTCCAAATGTATTTTCTTTTTTTGTTGTTGTTTTTAATAAAATTTACCTTTTTTAAGAATAGGATTGGATTTTTGTGTCCTAAGAGGTTTGTGCAATGTTGTTTAATTAGCCGGTGGCAACAGCTAATTTCCTGTTTTCTTTCTCAGCTCTTCCCCGGAGGGGGTGTGAAAGGGCTTGAGGGTACACCACAGGAAGGAATTCCCAAGTACACCTTCCTGGGTTCCAAAAGGGTTTTTTTGCACTTGGGTGATGGAAGCATCTATCCATCCAACGTCAAAGAGAAGCTGTAACCTTGGGAGTTTAATACAAGCCTGGAGTGGTCAGCATTAATTTTTAGAATCCTTGCGGGCCCCCACTTTCTGCACTCGAAGTGCCAGAGTGGGGAATCAGCCCTGACACCTACCGTCGGATTTATTTATTTTTTAAATAAATCCCACTGATGTCAATGGAAGGTTCAGGCGCGCAGAACCTTTGAATATTAGGCTATTAAACTCTGGTTGCCTCTCCTCCCCATTTATAAAATGGGGAAAATGCTCAGTGTGTTGTTGGAAAGCTATGCACACCAATGTTTGTAAAGTGCTTTCTGATCTTTGGACAGAAAACATTGCAGAAGTGCAAATTATTTTTTTTAATAAGAAGAATGTGGGATTTCAGGTGTACTAGGAAAATGTTTGATCCTTAGTTTTTTTTAGTTGGAGAATAGATTTTTCTAATGAACACACTTTCTGTGACTCAAGCTTTGCTGTTTATTGGGCATCGAATTAGTCAACCAGGGGAAAAAAAGGAACATTAAATGGAACAGCAGGGAGGCCAACTCTCCATCTCTGACTCCCATCCCTTACTGAGTCACTTTCACATTCTCTTTCTCTCCCTTTCTAATGCAAGTTAGGGAAACAGTGACTGGCTCAGCAGTAGTCACATGAAGAAAAACATTAAAAGCAGCATGTGGGGAGGCCACAGTTTCAACCCCTCTCCCTTCCTTGCTCAGGAAAACATCACCTCTTGACACATCCCATGGGAAGCACATTTTGTGCTTTTAAATATTATAAATTGACATGGGCATTTGCCAAATAAATACAGAAAACTACATTAAAATAGCATTGTTTCTGTCTTGAACACACAAAAGTCATGGAAAGTTTGAGTTAAGACTCCCACAGCACCTATAACATGCTAAGCCTCTTCTGGACAGTCATTGCAGCAGCACAAATGGATCTGTATCAAAGGATTTCTAATACGTTTTCAGAACACCTCATAGCCTAGCAAAAACCTTTTGGAAATGAAAAAGAAAAGTACCAAAAGTAAGTTATGGCCTGTCCCTTTTTTAGTGCCCCAGAAGACGTGGTGTTCTGGCTACAATTACCTTGTTCAATGCTGTGTAACTCTATGGTCAAAACAGGTGTCTGCCTGTTCAAATCTCTTGTGAAAATAAGAAATTAAGGTACTAAAAGGAAATTATAGCCTGGAAGTTTACTCTAGTTTTGTCATCTGATTGCTGGGATGGCTGATTACTGAGTGAGTGTTTAGATTAACACAATATTCGTTTTATTTGCTAGCACCTGCCACAGTTTCTAACTATTTTCCTACTGGTTTGGAGCAGCATCCAGTATTGTGGGATTCTCTTATTTTTTATTTTACATTTGTGAAATTTACATGCCCTTTCCATGCTCTGGGGACCCTTATCTAATTTAATTATCACAATAACTATCTTAATAGATTCTTCAATCTGGTCCAACAGTAAATTAAATATACAAATATGTCCCAACAGACATAATAATAAAGTAAAGCTCCCTCCGCAGGAGGCATAATGATGTGAGCTACATGCATTTTTTCCTTGACTGAAGAGTTCCTTTGAAATCTTGAAACTGAATTTCCTAGCTTCTTTATTAAGGAAATAATGACTGACTTAAGCTTAAACGGGGAACATTTTTTTTGGGTTTTTTTTTAAAATGACTAAAAATGTAAAGGCAACAGTCTATTCTTTTTAAACTAACAAAAATAGTGGCAGTTAACAGAACAAAAAAGGAATTAATGGCAGCTGGGGAGATATATATATATCTATATATCTATATATATATCTATTAAAGCAGAATTAGCCCAATATGACAGTCACCACCCTGTCCACTTACTTGTATTCTGTATCGCATGCTGCTACCCGCTGTCTTCATAGATTTTCAAGGTCTTCAGGGCATAGACTGTGTCACCCTATACATCCAAATAGCTCACTGCATAACACACAAGTAAACAATCATAAGTAGGAAGGAGGGCTTACTCACCTCATGGAGTAACTGGAGTTCTTTGAGATGCACCTTTGATCAGAGGTTTTCAGCAGCAGAGCTCATTTGGCCCATGCATGCGCTCTAGCTATCCTCATGCCTTGCAATGAGGGTATATAGGGCTGCAATGGATGCAGTTCCTTCTCTGTGGCACAGTGTGATGGAGATGAGACTCCGAAGGAGGGTGGGCAGTGGAGCTCCCATAGGGCGATACATCTCAAAGAACTCCAGTTACTGCCAAGGCGAATAATCCCTTCTTCTTTGAGTAGTTTCCCTATGGGTGCGCTGCTTGTGGTGACCCCTGAGCAGTTTGCTCTGAAGGAGATGGATCTAGAACTGTTTGCAGAACTAAAGGTCGCATCAACTCCAGAGGTGTGCACTAACACCTAGTGCTCAACAAGGTGTGAACTGAAGCCCATGTGGCAGTTTTGCAGATTTCAAAACGGCAACAGAGGTGAACTGAGCTCTGGTAGTATGGGCTATGATCCTAGAAGGGCATGGCAGTTTACCAGCTGCATAGCAGGAGAGGATGCAGCCAAACACCCACTTAGAAAGTCTCTGGGTGGATATTGGTATCCTTTTAACTCTGCTTGCAATGGACACAAATAGCCTTGGAGAAAAGAATAAATGGACAAAAATCTGACATCAGGAATCATAACATTCAAAAACCAGTAGGAGAACACTTCAACCTCTCTGGTCACTCAGTAACAGACTTAAAGGTGGCAATTTTGTAACAGAAAAGCTTCAAAAACAGACTCCAACGAGAAACTGCTGAACTGGAATTAATTTGCAAACTAGATACCATTAACTTGGGCTTGAATAGAGACTGGGAGCGGCTGGGTCATTACACAAATTGAATCTATTTCCCCATGTTAAGTATCCTCACACCACCTTGACAACTGTCTGAAATGGGCCATCTTGATTATCACTACAAAAGTGTTTTTTTCCTCCTGCTGATAATAGCTCATCTTAATTAATTAGCCTCTTAGAGTTGGTATAGCAACTTCCACCTTTTCATGTTGTCTGTATGTGTATATATATCTTCTTCTTATATGTTCCATTCTATGCATCTGATGAAGTGGGCTGTAGGCCACGAAAGCTTATGCTCAAATAAATTTGTTAGTCTCTAAGCCCTGGTCTACACTAGGACTTTAGGTCGAATTTAGCAGCGTTAAATCGATGTAAACCTGCACCTGTCCACACGATGAAGCCGTTTATTTCGACTTAAAGGGCTCTTAAAATCAATTTCCTTACTCCACCCCTGACAAGTGGATTAGCGCTTAAATCGGCCTTGCCGGGTCGAATTTGGGGTACTGTGGACACAATTCGACGGTATTGGCCTCCGGGAGCTATCCCAGAGTGCTCCATTTTGACCGCTCTGGACAGCACTCTCAACTCAGATGCACTGGCCGGGTAGACAGGAAAAGAACCGCGAACTTTTGAATCTCATTTCCTGTTTGGCCAGCGTGGCAAGCTGCAGGTGACCATGCAGAGCTCATCAGCAGAGGTGACCATGATGGAGTCTCAGAATCGCAAAAGAGCTCCAGCATGGACTGAACGGGAGGTACGGGATCTGATCGCTGTATGGGGAGAGGAATCCGTGCTATCAGAACTCCGTTCCAGTTTTCGAAATGCCAAAACCTTTGTCAAAATCTCCTAGGGCATGAAGGACAGAGGCCATAACAGGGACCCGAAGCAGTGCCGCGTGAAACTGAAGGAGCTGAGGCAAGCCTACCAGAAAACCAGAGGGGCGAACGGCCGCTCCGGGTCAGAGCCCCAAACATGCCGCTTCTATGATGAGCTGCATGCCATTTTAGGGGGTTCAGCCACCACTACCCCAGCCGTGTTGTTTGACTCCTTCAATGGAGATGGAGGCAATAGGGAAGCAGGTTTTGGGGACGAAGAAGATGATAGCTCACAGCAAGCAAGCGGAGAAACCGGTTTTCCCGACAGCCAGGAACTGTTTCTCACCCTGGACCTGGAGCCAGTACCCCCCGAACCCACCCAAGGCTGCCTCCTGGACCCAGCAGGCGGAGAAGGGACCTCCGGTGAGTGTACCTTTTAAAATACTATACATGGTTTAAAAGCAAGCATGTGAAAGGATTACTTTGCCCTGGCATTCGCGGCTCTCCTGGATATACTCCCAAAGCCTTTGCAAAAGGTTTCTGGGGAGGGCAGACTTATTGCGTCCTTCATGGTAGGACACTTTACCACTCCAGGCCAGTAACACGTACTCGGGAATCATTGTACAACAAAGCATTGCAGTGTATGTTTGCTGGCGTTCAAGCAACATCCGTTCTTTATCTCTCTGTGTTATCCTCAGGAGAGTGAGATATAATCCATGGTCACCTGGTTGAAATAGGGTGCTTTTCTTCAGGGGACACTCAGAGGAGCCCATTCCTGCTGGGCTGTTTGCCTGCGGCTGAACAGAAATGTTCCCCGCTGTTAGCCACAGGGAGGGGGGAGGGTTGAGGGGGTAGCCACGCGGTGGGGGGAGGCAAAATGCGACCTTGTAACGAAAGCACATGTGCTATGTATGTAATGTTAACAGCAAGGTTTACCCTGAAAGAGTGTAGCCAGTGTTTTATAAAATGTGTCTTTTTAAATACCGCTGTCCCTTTTTTTTTTTCTCCACCAGCTGCATGTGTTTCAATGATCACAGGATCTTCTCCTTCCCAGAGGCTAGTGAAGATTAGAAAGAAAAAAAAACGCACTCGAGATGAAATGTTCTCCGAGCTGATGCTGTCCTCCCACACTGACAGAGCACAGATGAATGCGTGGAGGCAAATAATGTCAGACTGCAGGAAAGCACAAAATGACCGGGAGGAGAGGTGGCGGGCTGAAGAGAGTAAGTGGCGGGCTGAAGACAGGGCTGAAGCTCGAATGTGGCGGCAGCGTGATGAGAGGAGGCAGGATTCAATGCTGAGGCTGCTGGAGGACCAAACCAGTATGCTCCAGTGTATGGTTGAGCTGCAGCAAAGGCAGCTGGAGAACAGACTGCCACTACAGCCCCTGTGTAACCAACCGCCCTCCTCCCCAAGTTCCATAGCCTCCACACCCAGACGCCCAAGAACGTGGTGGGGGGGCCTCCGGCCAACCAGCCACTCCACCACAGAGGATTGCCCAAAAAACAGAAGGCTGTCATTCAATAAATTTTAAAGTTGTAAACTTTTAAAGTGCTGTGTGGCATTTTCCTTCCCTCCTCCACCACCCCTCCTGGGCTACCTTGGTAGTCATCCCCCTGTTTGTGTGATGAATGAATGAAGAATGCATGAATGTGAAGCAACAATGACTTTATTGCCTCTGCAAGCAGTGATCAAAGGGAGGAGGAGAGGGTGGTTAGCTTACAGGGAAGTAGAGTGAACCAAGGGGCGGGGGGTTTCATCAAGGAGAAACAAACAGAACTTTCACACCGTAGCCTGGCCAGTCATGAAACTGGTTTTCAAAGCCTCTCTGATGCGTACCGCGCCCTCCTGTGCTCTTCTAACCGCCCTGGTGTCTGGCTGCGCGTAACCAGCAGCCAGGCGATTTGCCTCAACCTCCCACCCCGCCATAAACGTCTCCCCCTTACTCTCACAGATATTGTGGAGCACACAGCAAGCAGTAATAACAGTGGGAATATTGGTTTCGCTGAGGTCTAAGCGAGTCAGTAAACTGCGCCAGCGTGCCTTTAAACGTCCAAATGCACATTCTACCACCATTCTGCACTTGCTCAGCCTGTAGTTGAACAGCTCCTGACTACTGTCCAGGCTGCCTGTGTATGGCTTCATGAGCCATGGCATTAAGGGGTAGGCTGGGTCCCCAAGGATACATATAGGCATTTCAACATCCCCAACAGTTATTTTCTGGTCTGGGAATAAAGTCCCTTCTTGCAGCTTTTGAAACAGACCAGAGTTCCTGAAGATGCGAGCGTCATGTACCTTTCCCAGCCATCCCACGTTGATGTTGGTGAAACGTCCCTTGTGATCCACCAGAGCTTGCAGCACTATTGAAAAGTACCCCTTGCGGTTTATGTACTCGCCGGCTTGGTGCTCCGGTGCCAAGATAGGGATATGGGTTCCGTCTATGGCCCCACCACAGTTAGGGAATCCCATTGCAGCAAAGCCATCCACTATGACCTGCACATTTCCCAGGGTCACTACCCTTGATATCAGCAGATCTTTGATTGCGTGGGCTACTTGCATCACAGCAGCCCCAACAGTAGATTTGCCCACTCCAAATTGATTCCCAACTGACCGGTAGCTGTCTGGCGTTGCAAGCTTCCACAGGGCTATCGCCACAAGCTTCCACAGGGCTATCGCCACTCGCTTCTCAACTGTGAGGGCTGCTCTCATCTTGGTATTCATGCGCTTCAGGGCAGGGGAAAGCAAGTCACAGAGTTCCATGAAAGTGCCCTTACGCATGCGAAAGTTTCGCAGCCACTGGGAATCGTCCCAGACCTGCAACACTATGCGGTCCCACCAGTCTGTGCTTGTTTCCCGAGCCCAGAATCGGCGTTCCACAGCATGAACCTGCCCCATTAGCACCATGATGCATGCATTGGCAGGGCCCATGCTTTCAGAGAAATCTGTGTCCATGTCCTGATCACTCACGTGACCGCGCTGACGTCGCCTCCTCGCCCGGTAGCGCTTTGCCGGGTTCTGGTGCTGCATATACTGCTGGATAATGCGTGTGGTGTTTAATGTGCTCCTAATTGCCAAAGTGAGCTGAGCGGACTCCGTGCTTGCCTTGGTATGGCGTCCGCACAGAAAAAAGGCGCGGAATGATTGTCTGCCGTTGCTCTGACGGAGGGAGGGGCGACTGACGACACGGCTTACAGGGTTGGCTTCAGGGAGCTTAAATCCACAAAGGGGGTGGCTTTAAATCAAGGAGTAGGTCAGGCAGGAGTTCATGGAGGGTTCCAATAAGAAATGGTGCACCTAAGTTACTGTTCTTATTGGAACAAGGAGGTTAGCCTGGCCTCTGATTGATACATGGCTAGATTTAGCTCGCTGCACCTTCTCTGTGAGTGACTGCAGTGTGACCTAGAGGAATGAGTCCCCTAGACAGGGGAAGAGGCAAATGAGTACAAAACAGATCTGGTCTATTTCTTGTTTTGATCCACTCCATCTATCTTTTACATCTTTGGCTGGCAGCAGACGGTGCAGAAGGACTGCATGCCATCCACATCTCATGGCTGCTCGGCAGAAGATGGTACAGTACGACTGCTAGCCATTGTCATCTCTTGCCTGCCTGGCAGAAGATGGTAAAATACGATTGCTAGCCATCGTCATCTCTTGCCTGCCCGGCAGAAGACGGTACAATACGACTGCTAGCAATCCGTATTGCCTGCCTGATCACCATAAGACGGTTCAATAGGACTGACTGCAGGACTAAAGAGAATGACCTGGTCAAGTCACCAAAAATTTAGTCCCTGCGCCCATGTCTGCCCAGGCGCTCCCAGCCGACGTGGCCAGGAGCACCTCGGACATGACGAGGATGGCTACCAGTCATACTGCACCGTCTGCTGCCAGAAGGCAATGGGTTGCTGCTACTGTGTAGCAATGCAGTACCGCGTCTGCCAGCACCCAGGAAACATACGGTGACGGTTACCCGAGCGGGCTCCATGCTTGCCGTGGTATGGCGTCCGCAGAGGTAACTCAGGAAAAAAGGCGCGAAACGATTGTCTGCCCTTGCCTTCACGGAGGGAGGGAGGGAACGGGGGCCAGACAATATGTACCCAGAACCACCCGCGACAATGTTTTAGCCCAATCAAAGGGCTCCATTGTGACTGCTCTGGACAGCACTCTCAACTCAGGTGCACGATTGTTTGCCGTTGCTCTGACGCAGGGAGGGGCGACTGAGGACACGGCTTACAGGGTTGACTTCACGGAGGGTTCCAATAAGAAATGGTGCACCTAAGTTATTGTTCTTATTGGAACAAAGAGGTTAGCCTGGCCTCTGATTGATACATGGCTAGATTTACCTCGCTGCACCTTCTCTGTGAGTGACTGCAGTGTGACCTAGAGGAATGAGTCCCCTAGACAGGAGAGGAGGCAAATGAGTACAAAACAAATCTGGTCTATTTCTTGTTTTGATCCACTCCATCTATCTTTTACATCTTTGGCTGGCAGCAGACGGTGCAGAAGGACATATTGCCTACCTGCTCACCATAAGACGGTTCAATAGGACTGACTGCCGGACTTAAGAGAATGACCTGGTCAAGTCACCAAAAATTTAGTCCCTGCGCCCATGTCTGCCCAGGCGCTCCCAGCCAACGTGGCCAGGAGCACCTCGGACATGAGGAGGACGGCTACCAGTCGTATTGTACCGTCTGCTGCCACAAGGCAAGGGGTTGCTGCTACTGTGTAGCAATGCAGAATCGCGTCTGCCAGCACCCAGGAGACATACGGTGATGGTTACCTGAGCGGGCTCCATGCTTGCGGTGGTATGGCGTCCGCACAGGTAACTCAGGAAAAAAGGCGCGAAACGATTGTCTGCCCTTGCTTTCACGGAGGGAGGGAGGGAGGGAAGGGGGGACTGACGATATGTACCCAGAACCACCCGCGACAATGTTTCAGCCCCATCAGGCATTGGGATCTCAACCCAGAATTCCAATGGGCAGCGGAGACTGCGGGAACTGTGGGATAGCTACCCACAGTGCAACGCTCCGGAAGTCGACTCTAGCCTCGGTACTGTGGAAGCACTCCGCCGAGTTAATGCACTCAATGCACTTCTGTGGGGACACACACACTCGAATATATAAAAGCGATTTCTAAAAAACCGACTTCTATAAATTCGACCTTATTCCGTAGTGTAGACATACCCTAAGGTGCCACAAGTACTCCTGTTCTTTTTTTTTTAAAAAAAATTTAGTTCTGTCCCAATAATATTTTAGCACTCTAGTAACATTGAGGTTGTGAAAGGCAGCATCCACCCTAATTTGATGAAGTTTAGGGTGGAAAACTATCAGATGAAATTGTCCGATTAATATGAAAGTCCAAGACAACTCTACGTAAGAACCATAGGTGTGATTCAAGGGATCCCTTATCCTTGAAGAAGACTATGGAAAGGGGGGTCATCCCTCAACTCTTTAAGCAGAGGTAATTGCCACTAAAAAGGGAGTTTTCATTAAAAGGTTTAAAAGGGTACAAGTAGCTAGTGCTCAAAGGGAGGGTGCATCGGAAATTAAGAACTAAGTTCAAGTCCCAAGTTGCGGTGGGTTCTCTGACATTTAGGAAGAGATTCAATGACCATTTGATGAATCTGGAAGTTGTAGGGTGAGCAAATAGGAAAAAACTTTCTACAGGAGAATGAAATGCTGTGAAGGCTACTGGGTGAACTTCAGTGGAGGTCAAAGAGAGACTCCTTGCTTAAGACTGAAAAGATATTCTAGAACAGTGGTTCTCAACCAGGGGTACACGTACCCCTAGAGGTATGCAGAGGTCTTCCAGGGGGTTCATCAACTCATCTAGACCCTCCCTCCCCCCCCCGCCCCAGAGGTGGTCTCCCTCCAGGGCAGGGCTGGGACATACTGTGGGGTCAGCAGGCTTTGCGGCGCCCTGGTCATACCCTTCCTACTGAGAGACAGGGCTCCAGTCCTCAGCCCGGCAGGACAAGTCACACAAGTGTTGCCATCTGAACAGTTTTATAACAGACTACAGAAAAAGTACTAGCGAAGTCTGTACAAACTAAAATTTCATACAGGCAGTGACCTGTTTATACTGCTTGATATACTGTTCACTGAAATGTAAGTATAATATTTATATTCCAATTGATTTATTTTATAATTATATGGTAAAATGAGAAAGTAAGCAATTTTTCAGTAATAGTGTGTCATGACACTTTTGTATTTTTGTCTGATTTTGTAAGCAAGTAGTTTTTAAGTGAGGTGAAAGTTGGTACACAAGACAAATCAGACTCCTCAAAGGGGTACAGTAGTTTGGAAAGGTTGATAACCGCTGTTCTAGCACGTCCAAGGTAGGAGAGTTGAAAGGAAATAGGAACGGTGACTACACCAGTGGCAAAATCTTTTCCATTTCTGAAGGTAAGTTTTCCTGGTGGATTCTCTTCCTGTTCAACAGGACTTCTTGAATTCTCTGGAACAGGAGAGTCCTAACCCTGAGAGCCATCCAAGCTCTGGGTCATAGTGTGTTCAGGTTGGGTGGGGTCACAAACATTCCCCGAATCCTGAGTGAAGAAACTGGGAATCAACAGGAGATTGATGGCTGGCTGGGAAAAAAGGTAAAGTAGGTAAGCCAACTACACTTGTTTTAGCCATATTGGTGTGATTAAGATTACCAAGGCTTTGTCCTGTCTAATTTTGTTTAGAACCATGAGGATTAGCAGCGTTGGAGGGATCTAGGAGACTTCTTAATCAAGATAGGATAAAGTCAACCCCCCTCCCCCCCCCGAACAGTGACCAAGACACATCCTCTTGACAAGAATTTTGGACATTTCTGGTTTATAGTGCTGGTGAGGTGTATGTTTGGAAAAGACCAGGTAAGCAATATTTGCGTGAGAATGGATCTGTCAAATATCCACTTGTGATCTTGAGTGAAGTGACTGCTGAGGTCATCAGTTATAGTATTTTAGAGGCCAGGCAAATGATAAGGATTCAATGGGCTATGCACCAATTCTATAACCTGATTGCATTTGAGCAGAGGAAGGGGCTCTCGCTTAGCTTTGTCAGTTTATGCAGTACATACTGGCCCTGTTGTCTCTCATTATGCAGGTGGGTTGACTTTCCCTCACGAGCGGATATGGTGGCAAGCGTATCTCCTGGTGGACCATGTGTCCTGGATAGCATTGTACTGTTAATATGCTCCCCATCCTAGGAGAGATGAGTCTGAAATGGGATAGCTGAAGGGAATTCCTGAGCACACCTTGTCCAGATTCTTCCACCAGTCAAGAGAGACTAACACGAGGCTGGGAGCAGAGAGTAACTTTTTCAGGCTGTCTTTGTCGGGAGCACAAACTGTTCTGAGCCAGGCTTGGAAGCAGTGTGAGTAAAAGTGGGCATGTAATGTGAAGGTAAATGCTGTCATGTGCACAAGCAGGTGCAGGCACCATCTGGCAGTGACCTGTGGGTTCACATGAACTTGTGCAATTAACTGTGTTTGAATGAGAAATCTGTCCTCTCATAGACAGGATGAAATCTGTCTTCTCTGGATGTCATGGCTTAGAGAGTGGCCCCTATAAACTCTATCCATTGCAGAGGTAAAAGGGAGGACTTCGCAGTATTGAGCTGAAGGCTGAGCATTTGAAAGAGAGACATAGCATTCTTTACTGCTGTTGGAACTTTGACATAGGAATGCCAATTGTTGAGATAGGAGAAAATGAGCACTCCCCATTAGTAAAGCTGTATAACAACTACCGTGATAACTTTTGTAAACATTGTAGGGGAGGTAGAGAGTCAAAAAGGAGGATTTAATACTGATAGTGGTCCGACTCCTGACCAATGACAAAGCATAGGAATCTCTTGTGAGAGATGTAGCATGACATGTAAGTATGCCTCTTGAAGGTCACAGGTCTCAAAATAGTGTCCCAGATTCAGGAATAGAATAGTATCTGTGAATGTTGCCATCTTGAATTTCTGCACCATGATGAAGGTAATCAGCATTCTGAGATCAAGAATTGGCCTCCACCTACCCTTCTTTTTGGCAACCAGAAAGTGTACTTGGAGTAAAATCTGCTTCCTTTCCATTGATGTATTGACTTAATGGAATATATGGGTCAAATGTGTTGTTATAACCCAATCACTGTCCAAGATTAAATAGTGTTAAATAAGGTGTGGGGTTTGGAATAGAGACCTCAACCTGCTCAGTATTCTGGCAAACACCGTTAAACATCTTTTTAACCTTTTATTAAAGATAAAGAAAGGAGGGAAAATCTTAACATTTGCAATATAAAGTGTAAACTAAGGCTTTCATTTTAACAACATCCCTTGTTCCATTTCCTTTTAGCTGGAGAGAGCTTTTTACAAGGAACTTTCCCGCCCCTTTGTTTGACAGTCTCTTAAATGGTATGAAAGATGGCAAAACCTGTCCTTTTGGGGAAAAGAGAAGAAACTAGCTTAGATGGGCTGGAGGTGGTGTTGTTAAAGTCCAATCCTGTTTCATCCCAGGTGGTGGCTGGGATTCAGCTGGAGCTGGTATAGGTGGTGATGTCATATGGGTCACTCTCTTTGGCCGTGTCTGGTCAGGACATCTTTTAGGATAAGGATGACAAGATCCCAGGAGATGGTGGGGTAGGAGCCACGATGGTGAAACTCGCTCCAGTACCCAATTTTCCCCCCCGCAAAGTCTTTCTTTAAATAGTCACAATGGGAATGGTGGGCAGAATAGCCCATCCCTTCATTATTTTGTCCACCAATTGGGCATAATTTCTGATACATGAAATTTGGTTCACTGATATCTGGTTCCCCTTTTCTTGTTTACCATGCATGGCATTATCACAGTCCTTGAGTTATATCAGTAGGCCTTTTTGTTTGGACTAATTAAGTCGGTCTCCCTTTCATACCCTTTACCATCAATATTTGTTGTTATAGGTCTTAGGAACTTTCACTTACTTTTTACTGTTGAGTTCACAATTACAGTAAATTTGTAGGCCCAATTATTACAACAGTACTCAGTGGGAACTATTTCCACAGCTTAGAAGCAGAGGGAAAGAATCTCTTGTCTCGGCTGAGCGAAGAAAAGGGACAAAGAATGTGTTTAAGCAGTTGGATTTGTTTTGATTTGTTTGAGAGTTCTGGAGAGAGACAGACGCTGCTCTCCATAGAACAGGGTAGTGGTGCCTTATGTGAGGTTTCTGTGAAGGGGAGATGTCTGGGTATAGTTTATTCCCATCTCTGTTTGAGGAAACCAGACTTGCGTACATTTTGTCAATACACAAATTACACTAACATGCTTGATGCTTCGTCACTGACTTCTGTTCCAAATGTAAAATTGACCTGCCATACTCCAAAATCTGCTACTACTCACACAGGCAATAATACTAATAACTTACAATGTCCCCTTACAATCTCTGTAATACTTCTCACATTCACATGCCCAAGTGCTCCCAAAACAGAGTTGTTACACAATAAGCAGCCTGTTCATCTATCAGAGTAGAAAGGACAGAAAGAAAGGAGAGTGGCTGACTGCTTGGGACAGAAGGTGGGAATTATACAGACTGTATAATGCATAAATACAATGAGCCAAATGCCACTTTCATCTATACTTGGTTATCAACCTGGAGTGCTTCTGTTGACACAAGCAGGTCTGAATTGTGCAGTTTGTCCAACAGAGGGCAGTGCTACATACACTAGACAGTTTATTCCGTACATTTGTTTGAAAATTATCTCTTGCATAACTCCTGCTCATGAATTATTGTATTGTCTTTATGTATGGCAGCTCTTCTGTGTGAGGCTCTTTATAATTTTAGCTAATATATCAAGATGTGTTAATATTTTAGATACTTTACTTAGAATGTGATTGGAGCAACATTCCTCAAACAAAAACATAAATACGAGATACTCCTTCCTGCTTCTCTGAACTTCCACCTCACTTCACTAGCATATCTTCCTGAACATCAATGTCCTTACTGCAATAACAAACTGTTAACAAAACTGCAGCTATGTTGCCTACAAACTATTAAATGCTAAGAAAGCTCAGTAAGATGGTACTAATCAACACTGTACTTTGAAGAGGATCTTTTGAGAAAGTTATGGTTGATAAAGAAGTCTGATTGTGGGGTGGACTTCATTATAGCAGATATAATATGAGTCAAAATTTTAATCTGCTGATGATCTTCCTTTTTTGTTATGGTGGTGGGACAGGAGGAGAAACAATGGTGAGATAGAATATTCTTCCTAAATGTGTTGTTTGTTCTACTCTTCTATATTATTATTTCTTATTTTTATTACAGTTGTGCCTAGGAGCCCCAGGTATGGATCAGGCCCCACTGTTTGATCTAGGTTAGCACAATAACATTGAATAGGTGTTTTCTAATTAATAGTGTACATGGTGTTTAGCATTTATAATAATTAAATGTGTGCTATTCAGTATTATTGTGTGTATTCAAAAATATTACAGTAATCATTGTTTCCTGTCATTTGAGTATTGGGTAACTGAATATTTTATTGTGTAAAAGGCAATTTAAAAAGTCCTAGGAAAGGTGGGATGTGATTTTTGTGTGTGTGTGTGTGGGGGGGGAACCCTATGAAACTGACTTGCAAAAATACATTTAAATAATGCTAAGGTTGCACCAGAAGCCAATAAAAACTAACAAAAAATGTAAAGATATATCTCCCAAACCTAGGCACAAGTCCCTCTTTGGCGGGTGGGTTCCTTATTGCACCACAGCAATCAAAGTAATTTAAAACTAGGAATGTCCTCCTTTATATCACAATCTTCATGTTCTCATTTTGGTTTAAAAAAATCAGTGCTTTTCTGTTTTCACGTGATATCTGATTTTATGCCAGCCTCAAACTTTTTTTCCTTTTTTATTTTGGTTATAGTTAATTGTTTAGAAATATTTAACAGGCAAGCTTCCTGGAGAGAATCACTGAGCATCCTGATTGTGAGTTGTGTGTTGGAGAAAATACACAAAATGGAGAGGGTTTCTCAGATTATTTAACTGAAAAACATTAATTTTAAAACTTCCCTTTTCTTTTTTCTTCCACACACACACACACACACACACACACAGCGGTTTAACTCTTTGTAATACACTTGTCTTTATTATCCAGATTGATGCAGAGCGGTTAAGAGGAGACAGTATCTTGTTTCAGAGGCTGGTGCCATAAACCTTCCCTCAGGCTCGAACGCCTCCCATCTGCTGCAGTGGGCTGTAGCCCACGAAAGCTTATGCTCTAATAAATTTGTTAGTCTCTAAGGTGCCAAAAGGACTCCTGGCTTTTCTGTGGATACAGACTAACACAGCTGCTACTCTGTAACCTCATCCTAGTTTCTCAGGTATCACCCCATTCCTATCAGCAGTTTAGTCTGAGTCCCAACTATCACACCAGTTCTACCTGTAATAACTTCATCACAGCTAAAAGTCTGAAGACAGCAGGGTACTTAAGGGAATTGCCCAGGCCAGCTTTCACAGTGCTCCTAGGTTAGGTAGTGTGTCCAACATCTCGCACGAACAGGCTCCTACATGCTGCATGGCTTCTTTCACGGGTTGGGGTTTTGGCCCGTGAGTCCCTTTGCTATTGTCCTTTTCTGCCTTAGTGGCAAGTTAGTACCCACCCAAATATTGTCTCTGTTTTGCTCCCCTTTACTAAGATTAGGCAGCTTTCTTCACTACGTTAGCGGGAAAAGGCTTTTCATTGCTCATTCCCTGAGGCCGTGTCTGCTGCCCGCTTGGTCACTGGAGCGGAAAGTGCCTCCCTTCCGGCGCGGAGCGCGGTTGTAGCACCGAGCCTCTCCCACCTTCCCCCAGTCCCAAGGCTCGCTCCCGGGGTGGGAGGCCGCCCGAGCTGTGCGGCGGGGCGAGGCGGGAGTTTTACCTGCGGGGCGCAGGGCCGGGGGCGCTCGCTGCCCAGGCTCTACACTGGCTGTAGGCGGCGGTTGGTTTCCCCAGGCGGCACCTGGCTTGGCGGGAGCGGGGCTGCGCCGGTGTGAAGGGCTGGGGGCTTTGGGGCCGGGGTCTGGTGCCTCGTTCCCCTTCTCTTTGCTCTTACCCCTCCTCCCCCGGGGTGCCTGGCGGAGTCGGCTCCGCCAGCTCGCGGGGCGGGGCGGGCTCCACCTCCAGGGCCGCCCCCTCCAGCCCGAGCCCGGCTCTCTCTGCGGGGCGTTGCGGTGCCGCCCCCCGCGTCAGCCCCGCACGGCGAGGGGGTGAGGAGGAGGCTCCTTGGTGCCGCGTCGGGAGAGAGACAAGCGGGGAGAGCGCGGCGGCGGCTCCTCCCGGGAACAAAGAGGGGAGCGCGGCAGCGAAATGGTGAGTGACGGTGCCTCTGTCCCGCTCGCCGCGGCGAGAGGGTCCGGATCGGAGGGGCCCGGCTGTCGGCGGCGCAGCCGAGCCCAGTTCCCTGCAGGGCTCCCAAGAGGGGGCGGAGAGGGCCCTGCGGAGCCCCCAGGTGGTGTGACAGCCTCTCCCTCTGTGACAGCGGCCCCAGGGACCGTCACCCCCCTCCCCCCCCGGAGTCCGTGTCACCCCTTCCCCAGACGGGGTGCGGTGCGTCCCTCCGAGTCCCTGTCACACCCTCCCCCTTCCCCAGACCCGGGTGGAGTACTGTCTCTTAGGGACCGTGTGACCCCCCCCCCCTTTCCAGGTGTGAGTACAGTTTCATCCCACTAGGACTGTGTCACCTCCTTCCTAGACAGGGATACGGTGCCTCCCCCAGAGATGGTGTCATTTCCCTCCCATAGGGACACTATGTCCCCCACCAACCCTGTCACACCCATATACCCCAGACAGTAATATGGTGCCACTCATGCACCCCCCCCCCATACATGGATACAATATCACTCCTCCTGAAAGAAGGTATCACCTCCCCCCGCAACTGTGATACATCGCCACAGCCCCACACCCTCAGAGACAGGAGACAGTGTACCCCCCATCTGCAGGCAATGATATATTGTTCCCCCAAGTGTGTCCTTCCTCCAGAGAAAGAATGTCACCTGCCAAGAGTGTCTCTTCCCCCCCCCCCACCCGCACAGGGTATGTCACCTCTGCTCCCCACTGTGTGTCCTCCCCCATATATGGAACGGAAGTACACATGCACAAATATGTGCCAAATATATAGTGCTCGTGCCAAATATATATGTGTAATAAAATATATTTTATCTCTGTAAATATCTAAGTAACTATAAGTTTAATAACAAAATCCAGAGAATAAGTTATTAATGTTGTATGTGCAGATGTATGTAATATATCCTACACCCATATGTCTTATGAAAAGTGAATGTTCTCCAGGCCTGAAATAATTTTTGAAAGTAATTTTTAACTCTGTTTCTGAGACAGATTGTATGTGTCCGTTTTGTGTCTCTCTTTCTCCCTCTAGCCTCACAGTGAACTCTAGAGAAGCCCCATGTACATAATAAAAATCTATATTATGTGTCTAGTAGTATTACACCAAACAGCTGTGTTTCTTAGCATCAGGTACTGGAAGCTCTCTGTGACCAGCTAGCCACTCAGAAGTCTGGGGGGAGGGGAGGGGAGGGGAAGGGAGGGAGAGAGAGAGAGAGTGTGTATATGTATGTAGTGGTGAAGGATTATGAGTGAAATAAGTGCTTTTCTTGTTGAGTGTCCTTGATGTGACTTCCCAGCAGCTTCCTGTTACTGGCTACATTGCATTCATGTTCTACTACCAGTATTCCAGCACTCAATACACTATAAAATGATTTTGGTAATAGTTTTGTGGTACTACTTAGATATAATACCAGCACTGCAATCTATCATTTTATCAACTTCTTCAGTAAACTTAAAAGCTTGTGAATTAGTGTGTCTGTTTTCAAAACTGATATGATAAAGCAAACAAACAAAAACACCTTTGTCTTTTGCTTCTCAAAAACTTGACAAATTAGATTTTTTTTAGCTCATTCTAGACTTAGATCTGACCCTGCTAGTGACTCTCTCTGATAGTGGACCCTTTAGTCCTATAGAACAGCTTGCAAATTCAGGGTCTTATTTTTATTCTCTTTTGTTTGTTTTAATTATGGAAAGGACAGACCTGTCTAATATGAAACCAATTGTAAGAAATATCAATTTGTCTATTAATTGTGTTTTCCACAGTCATTTATTGATCTATCCTATAAGGACAAACTTATTGAACTCTAAAATGGTTTAAGAATATTGAAGATAGTTAGCAGTTAAAAGCAGACAGAACTGCAGTTTAAAACCTTAATTATTACTCTTGATCACCATGCTTGAGCTAAGTAGCTCGCTAATGCAGATAAGATTGCCATTAGGATGACCAGAGATAATTCTCTGTTGTTATTGTCTTTCATAAATTGTTCATATTTACAGAAAACCTTTAGCTATATGTTTTAAATTGTTATTAAACATTTATCTACAAAATGAATATCTGTAGTGATTTGTCTTAAATTAGACTGGAGATCTTTTAATTTCTGATGTTGCTTAGTGCAGGAATCTTGTCAGAGGAAATACTTATGTGGACTCATTTTTAAAAAGCTAATTATTTTTTGCAGATTATTAATGCTTTGTTTTTTTTCTTTGTTTTCTAAACAATTTCAGAGCAAAGTCTGAAGAGGCATGGATGTAACATGAGTCCCTTTACGTACTCAGAATAGATATGAATTTTGCAAAAGTTTATTTTTTGGTAAATTAAATAAAAATGGATGAATCGGCTTTGTTGGATCTGTTGGAGTGTCCTGTTTGCTTAGAACGTCTTGATGCTTCTGCAAAAGTCTTGCCTTGCCAACATACATTTTGCAAACGTTGTTTGCTGGGCATTGTGAGTTCTCGAAATGAGCTTCGTTGCCCAGAATGTAGGACTTTAGTTGATTGCAGTGTTGATGAACTTCCCAGCAATATTCTACTGGTTAGACTACTGGATGGCATCAAGCAAAGGCCCTGGAAACCTGGGACTGGTGGTGGGACTAGTTGCACAAATGCATTAAGAGCTCAGAGCAGCACTGTCGCTAGCTGTGGTTCAAAAGACCCACAGAGCTCACAAGGTGGACAGCAGCAAAGAGTACAAGCACGGAGTCCCCCTGTTAGGGTAAGTATCCACTATAAATGATAAGCCATACCTACAGGTAGCAGTTTGTTTTGTTGTTGTTGCAATTACATCTCTTTCTAGACTGTTTCAGAACATTTGAATAATAACATTTGTTGCTTCAGGGGTTAAAGAAGGGCAATCAAAAGTGTCATCTGCAAAAGCAAAATAGTATCTGTTCATTCCCAGTTATGATTTAAACCAATTTTTCTGTATAACAAAAACTTTGAGCTACTGTTGCTAGAAAATTTCCAGGGAAAATGTCAATATTTATCACTTTCTTATATTATATACCCTTGGCTGTATTTATATTGGTAGTTACTGACTGCTGGGGAGAATGTTTGTAGCCAAAAGGTAGGATGCATTTTTCTGTTTAAAACTTTTAATTGTTGAATTTAAAATAGTTCCGGGGAAGAAAACCAGCACAGGACCTTAATATTCCCATTGACACTAAAGAGGAAGTTAAATACCTTGAACAAGACAGTTGGTATGAATTGATTGGTTGTATAATGAACAATTATTCAGTCTTGCTAAGAGTATTTTTTAAATTGTTTGCCACTTGTTAACTCTAACACTAGAAATTGATTTTATTCTAGGTTGTTCTATGTTCTATTGATTTTTCTGTAAGAACAAGTATTGCTATCAGATTTCCATAAATTTCCCATAATGGTTGTTAAGCACTTACGGGGAAATTCTTGCCTCATTGAAGTCAATGGGGATTTTGCCATTGACTTTAGTGGAGCTAGAATTTCACCTCTATTTAAGAACCCTAGAATTGGTGGTGTTTGATCATTTCTCTCTACTTTTTCACTTTTTGTTTTTAAAAGGGCACATTTTATAACCATCTTTCATAAATTGTTCCATCACTTAATGGGTTGGCTAATTCCTTTTGATTTTTTTCTTTCATTTTTTTACTTTTGATTAGTACCATAAGGATCATATATATTCATGCAAGTTTTCTGTTTAGTTTTCAATAAAGTAGATAGATTAGCTAAAGTTCAATTATTAGGAAGTGTTGTATTATCAGTGAATACATGGAAAATTCTCTTGATTATTGTATTTAATATCTCTGTATGATGTTGATATTTGAACTCGTTTTGTATGTATGAAACCCATGCACTGAGAATTGAGCTTATTGGCTCATACCTCTGCTTCTGTTTCTTCTTGGGATTCATTCAACTTGTAGAATCTTTCATGCCTTATACTCAAAACTTCAGTAGCTTGATTTATTATGATTTCTTCTAGAATCAGAAATTGAGATCATTTTCTGAGCTGACTTGACCCACCTTTGTTTTATCTAATGACAGACCAGATTAGCTTCTTTTAAAAGGTTTTGCTGCACATTTAATGAAACTGATACATGTAGAGCTTCTGGGTATGAATTAAAATTGGCTTAATGATTTAAGTGCTTTACCTGTTTGAAGAAAGCATTGTATTTTGAGAAATGGCCTGATGAAGTTGAAGAAAGGGATGTAAGTATTAGTTTTAGAGCGCTATTTTTTACCTCAGGTAAATCATCTATATATTTAGGTTTTTTTGAGGCTAAGGTATCAATGACTTGCACTGAATAACTTAAATAATTACTGCTTTCCTGAATTACTTGTATTTCTCAGATGCCACTTAGGTACCTCACATACGTCAAACTGTGTTGAGAATATAAAATGTATGGATTCTTCCACCAGGTTTTATATTTTGGCCTTTATATTCTAATATTCACTCTATGATTTTCTTTAGAAATTTAAAAAAGTAATTTGTCATGTCATTTTCTGTAAAGTGTCTCATGACTTGGATGGAGTATGTCAGTAATAAGTGTAGATATTGATAGGGTAAAGAATCGAAAAGGGTACAGCAATTTTTGTGTTTAAAAACTGAACTTTGTGAAGATATAATAGCAGTTACAAAAAGGCCCTCAATCTCTCCCAGAACCCCAAAGCAATTTCACATTAACTGCAGCAGCTACCAAAAATCTTCAGCTGCAAAAATACAAAATACCAGTAATAATTTCAGTACGTCTTACCCTTTAGACCTTTCTAAACACATACATTTTTAAAAAGGTAATAATTTTTATAAAGTAAGAGATTTATATTTCATCAATATGCTGTGAACTTATTCAAGTGCTCTTCGTAACTTCTCAGGTTTATGGGAAAGTTAATATTGAATATTCCCTTTTGAATTCTTCTCTAGGTTTAAATGTACTACAGTATCCTGAAAAAAGAAAAGGAGTTCTTGTGGCACCTTACACACTAACAAATTTATTTGAGCATAAACTTTCGTGAGCTACAGCTCACTTCATCGGATGCATCCGATGAAGTGAGCTGTAGCTCACAAAAGCTTATGCTCAAATAAATTTGTTAGTGTGTAAGGTGCCACAAATACTTCTTTTCTTTTTGCGAATACAGACTAAGACGGCTGCTACTCTGAAACCTACAGTATCCTGATGTGCAACATTTGTGTTTCCATGTTGTGCAGAGCAGAAACTGATAACATAGGGAATGTTGCATCAGTTTATTACTTATGTTATACCATGTGCCACTAGAATTGTGGCCATGTGGTTCCCTCATGTAGTTAACTGACATTGAATGAACATTAACAGCAGACTTGAACATTTACAATATGCTGTACACATCTTTTTCCAGGGAGCTAAGGTTGCCTGCTTGACATAATATAGACATTTCTGTTTTATCTTTGGCGTGGGGGTGGGGAAGGGTGACCCACAACCATTCACCCATTCTGGCCTGTCGAGACTCTTTGGTGGAGGGGAGAAACATGAAAATCAGGTGCTTGTTTTGTGAAGGGAGCAGCTATCTAACTTCTTTATCGAAAGAATGAACAAAAGTAGAGTGAGAAAGCTCAGAAAATCTATCAACAAAAATAGGAAATGGTAATTTATGTTGCTTCAGTGTTAAGCTGAATGCAGCAGTTGTGTTAAGAACTGTAAAATAGGGGTGGCTGCGCTACAAATGTATCAGAAGGCTTCTTTACTGGAATTGGGTGTAGAAGAGTCTTTCAAGATGAGTGGCAGAATCCGTAGATTTGTTGAGCTATTAAATTTTTCTAAAGGGGAACTAATAAACAAATGTTGCTCTTAAATTAAATGAAGTGAATGTAGGTGAGGGTTAAATATTCTGCTTGCACCTGAAGGAAATATTAAACCAATACATGCCCTTTCGGAAGATGTTTTATTTTTCAGAAAAGGTTAATACATCATGCACTGTTGCATTAATTCCTGAACTGTGTCAGTAGCTGTGGAATTGCTAGCCCTTTTATTACACAGTGCTGTGTACTGCGTTCTTTCTGTGTGTATGGACACATTGTGCAATATGCAAAAAAACATGTACTGAGCTTCTACAAGATTCAGGATATGAACATAATTTTGAGAACAGGTGTAGATTAAGTCTATCAGCAGTTGAAGTTAGTTTTCATTTACAAGAATCTGAAACTGGCTTTTATAGCAGCAGTTGGGCTGGAGGTGTTTCAGGGAATATAAACCCTTTAAAAACATTTTTTCACTTTGTATAATTTTAAAATTCTTCCTTCAATTTTTGTATGCATAATACATATGTATACGCACTCCTTTCTTCATTTTCCAAGGTATTTCTATTTTAACCATTTTCCTGGTAGAGACTATAGCCTTAGCTAAAGTTTGTTGTTGTTTTTCCGCTATATCATATCACATGCTTGTGAGTAACATTTACCCTGTAGCCAACATAAAAGGTAGTGTTTATTTGAAAATGGATGGGCATGTGCATGGCAGTCTGGGAACACTGGTCTTTGTATTCTCCATATTGTGGGACACGGAACATTCTGAAAACTAGTAGGAAATGAAAATGCTGCTGCTGTTGGGAGATCTGGTAGTGATCTCCTATAGTTAGTTGCCTGTAGTGTTCTGTTCTTAGGGATTTTTTTTTTTTACATGTCTGACGTCACAGTTATTTGCAGCAGCTCTTTGAATTTCACCAGCAATAAAGCTCTTAGATGCAGAAGTACCTGTGTTTGTCCCATTCAGTTTCATTCAGATTTAACTGAGCTATAAAGTATTAAACCCTATCATTTCCATTCTCTTGTGTTCTTCAGGAAAATTTTGGTAGCAAGCTCAAATAATAATGAACACAAACATTCTGAAGAGCTGGGCCCAGACCATTGTCAAAGCATCAGCAGCACATGCTACACTGAGAATGCCTTGGAGCTGCAAGGGAGGGAGGAGAGTGAGGAAAGGATCTCCCTCCCAACCACACTCTCTGGGAATGGCACACGGCCCCGCATCCCCATTTCACCCTCTGGGGGCATCACATAGTGAGGGAGCCTTTCACTTTCTGGGAGGTCGGGAGGAAAGTCTCAGGGTGCAAGTTGCAAGCAGTACATGACACCATCAAACCAAACACCCCTCCTTCCTGGATAACAGCTTCCTTATTCCGCCAGCTAATATAATTAGTCCTCTGCAGGGTGGATTTGATTTAAATCAAATTGATTTAAATCACTAGTCAGGAAGACTTGATTTAATCATTAATTTCTACATAAAAGTGCATTCTAGGTGGTTGTTATGACCTTAATACATATTCTTCACAACTCAGAGGTAGATGTAGGTTTCATTTTTAGAAGGTAGAGACTAGACATTTTTAAAGTAATTTATTTTGAAAACTTTTCAGATTAGTTTTACAACTATATCAGAGAATGAATGATTGGTTATTTCATTTACCAAAGGTAATTGAAGTAGATATTTATGACATCATTGGGAGGTGAACAATCTCCAATTCAACAGGTTAATCATTAATATTTGGAGGATTTTCTTTCCATGCTGTATTAGGAGGAGAACATCACCAAACAAACATTTAAATTGTTTTATTTAACTAAAACAACAACGTTGTGTATTCTGGATTTTTTCTTCAGCAGCAAACGTATAATATTTTAATAAAACAAGCATATGAATTTTTGAATTTAGGTAAACATTCAAGTTTTTTAAAATCAGGTTTGTTTTCGTTAACTATTTTAGTTAAAAACAATTTTAAATGAAATATTAAAAAAAAAAAACAACCAAAATTAAATCGACTGTGTCAGCCAGGTCAACATGAGAAACTTAAAATATTGGCTTCTGCAGCCTACTTAGTTATTTTGACCTTCATTTTCCTGTTTGTTCATAATCTGGAAAAGAAAAACAATCTTCCCTGCTTTTTCAGGTCCCAAATGATTTCTCAATTTGGAATGAATTAGTCCAAAGGAAAAAATATTCTTTCTACACTGGCAGAAGAAGCTACGGCTGTTAAAAGTGAGATTATCACTTCAACTGTCTCTAAATCCAAGTGCTTAAGTGACTTCTACCAGTTCACTGGTGTGACGTTCTTAAAGCATCACCAGCAAACATATATTTCTTGAATGGTGCTTATTCCCAAACTGAGTCTCTCTTATAGCCTGCTGCCATTATAGGTTTTCCATTCTAGTGAGAGAATGGTATGGTAGATCTCAAATCAATGAAGGCATTTCTGGAATATGCAGCTCAGTTTCACTTTGTTTCTACTGCCTGTCCCTCTCCTCTCACATTTATCCCAGACTACTTCTCCTTGTCCAGATCTATTCAGCCCCCAGCAATCTTCTGTTCTCCTGTGGGGCTTCCTGCTTTCCCTCTGCACAAACCAGGTGTCCCTTTACCTAAGGTCTTGGTCTTCTTAGCTGACCGCAGCACTTCTCCAAACTCTCCTCTGCTTCCCTCCAAACTGCTCTCTGCTCCAACACCAATCCTCTCTGCTTCAACTCCTCCTCTTGTCTGATGGAAGCAGGGGTTTTTTATCAGGTGACTGGCTTCCGGTGCTTTAATTAATTAAACTATAGCAAACTTTCTTCCCTCTACAGGGAATAAGGCTCCCTTCTAACACTCTCCTGCTGCCCTCTGGCCATGCTGTATCACAATAATATAATTTGTTTTTGCCTTTTTCTTTTAAACAATGTCCTAGGAAATCACATTAAAAGAATGTTATTTAGGTGGCAAAGTGCTTGAAATTTAGGAAATGCCAGATTTTTGGTCATTCATGCAACATTAATCCCCTTGCGCCCCCCCCTTCCCCCCAGCACACATGCATTATGATAATCTTCAATTGCAAGATCATATACAATTTTTCCACAGGACACTTGCTTCATTCAGTACAGATTTTGGTCCCACAAGGGGACAGAGTTTAGGTTACACAGGCAACCATAAATCTGGTATATCCTAACTTTTGAGTGTGTGATTTTTCAGCCTAAATAATTGGGGTGTTTATAGTGTGTGTGTGTGTGTGTTTTAGAGTGTGTGGGGTGTGTGATGGGGTTAGGGACAAAGTTGCAGTGTGTCTCAACTTACAGTTTAAAGGAGGCTTAGACAGATGCACATAAACATTCAGAAATGAAATTACACAACATTTGACAAGATTATGTTGACCAATATATGCTTACTTTTCTTTCTCACATGGTCGTAAATAGAGTAAAACCAGTATATTTCTCTTAAGGTTGCTTGTTAGGTATTTATGAATTCTGAAATTGAGCGAGGTAACATTTTAACTGTTTCTATGTAGCAATTCTTTGTCATGTTTTATTTGATTATACTTTAGTGACAGTGGTATCTGTAGCAGGCAAATGAACTGTCTCTTGTGTTGTCACTGTGTGTTTTCTAAATAACTAAGCAAAGGAGGAGGAGGGGAAAATGCTCTTTAAGCTATGCCAGTGGACTGGCATTCAGAACTTCTAGATTAAATTCCTTGGTCTGCCACATACTTCCTTTATAACCGTGCACTCAGGTTTCTTTGTGCCTCTTTTTCTCATTTGTAAATAGGAATGATAATGGTTCTATTGTCCGACTCATTGTTTAGTTTGGTCTGCTATGTGGGGCAGGGATTGTGTCTTACTTTCCAGATTGGGGCCACCAGGCACTAGGTTAGTAAACACAGTTCACACTTTTAGTGTTCAGATTAAATTTCAGTGTAATTTACAGATTGCTTCAGAGAGATGTTCACAGTACATTTTCAGTGCCAAGGATTGTCCTGTGGCTTGTGTTAAATCATTGGAGGGATTTCACATTGGTTTTGGACAATTAATAGTAAAATAGATAAATAGCTCAGCAAGGGAGAGGCAGACATTTTTTTTAATCTTTAAAAGCTACTATATTTTTTGGCTTGAGAAATTTGTCTGACTGCAATACCTAGTGTGATAGTTTTTTTTTTAAATGAATAAAGAAAAAATATATATTATGAATGCTACTGCTAATACAGAAAGGTTTTATTCATATATTTTGACTCTTGATAGCAAACTTTAACTGCCTGCTAGTCTTAATTAGTATTTTCTTGTTCAAACAGAATAATTAGTGTTACTCAATCATTTAGAAGACAGTTAAGTTTTGAAGTAATTTTTTAGCATAACTTCACAATGCAGGCTATTTTGTTTGAAAATAACATGCTGTGTACGTGATATTCAAAAACATTACATGTCCTTTGTTGTTGATAAATTGTTTTTTTCTGGATATCATTGGAAAGACTCTGTTGCCTGAACAAGCATATCTCACTGGCTGTCTTATTCATTGTCTTAGTATTTCTCTATCTCTCAAGACAATATCAAGAGCTTCTATGAAACAGGAAATAGACATGACATGAAATAGTATTTTTGGTAAAAGCAAGTGTGGTTACTGCTCTGTTCAAAAAGTTTTGATTATTCAGAAAAAAAGTGTCACTATCAAAAAGATTTAAAAGTTATACTTTAAACATATCCATGAAAGAGACATTTGTAAAAAATAAACTCTGTTTTTTTGCTTATTACCATAGAATTAAAATACCTGGATTGACAAGAGACTGGTAAAATACCAGTTAGTCATGTAATTGAGTGAGTTATTTTATGGGTGGTGTGTAGCTTTTGTTTGGTACCTCTTATTTCTAAATGTGTATAGCTGTAGGAGCAGTGGCAGAAGCAGCCAAAGCAGGGACTGCTGCATTGGGGATGAGGGAGAAAAATGGAGCCTACCCAATGCCATCTATGCCACCACACCCAGAGTTGTGCAAGAGAGACCCCCCACCCCACCAAACACACTCTGGGTCCTGCGTGGTCCCTCAACCCTTACCCCCATGTGGCCTTGGGAAAAAAACTGCAGAGAGGAACTATCCAGAAACTCCACCTCTTTAAGAGAAGCTGCAGAAGCAGCCAAAGCAGAGACCTTCAGACATTCAGAAAACTTTCTACAGTTTTGACTGAACTTTCTCTGTCCTGTGCTGATTGGCTGTTTGTATTAACTCTTTATTGTATTCACTTTAGCTTTACTCTTAACTTGCCCCCCTTACACTTTTCTTTCCTGCCCTGTCCCCTTCATCCCCTTCCTTTCAGTGTCCCCCTCTCTCTTCACTTTTCATTTAGTTTTATCCCCTCCTAACTAAACCCACCAAAATAAATAGATTTAAAAAATCATAGAAATAACATGAAGGTTGCTGCCATCGTGTTGTTCAATCTGTTATATGTTCTGTTTTTCTACCTTGTGTTTCTTGTCTATTCAGACTGTAAGCTCTTTGGAAAGTTACTGTTTGCTTGTCTGTGTTTGTACAGATCCTAATACAATGGGGACCCATTTTTGTTTGGTCCTTTTGCACTACTACAATAAACATTATTAATAATTAATAAAATAAGCAGAGTATGTTTTTGTTTCTTGGAGTTTCAGTAGATGGATATGGGAGCCTCCCAGTAAAATTTATAGGGTGGTGTCAACTGTTGTATGGATGAAAAGCACTGTATAGAGTTAACATTATTTAATATTTTTGTCTGTATTGCATATTTTGTTTCTTCATCCTGTTCAAAACCATTCTTTTTTTTTATGCCTGACTTTCTCTTCATGGGGAAACCTATCCTGTGTGACAAGATGTGAATGTCTCAAAATAGTTATTGGTTAACTTTTCTTAGGAGGTTTCTAGGAGCTTTGGAATTATCCAGTCCAATTATCAGAATATACTAAGCTCTAGAGGGTGAACGTCTGATTATTGTAGAGTGTGAAAAATACAATGGCCACTCACCCATCTACCTCAAGCAACTTGTGACTGCAGCACTCATGGTTTTCTATTACCAGAAGTTAAATTATTGTGGAAATGTATGTTCATACTTTTAGCAGTACTAAAGAAAACCTATTCTCATTTAAGTCACAGGTTCTTAGCTTTAGATCAACTGTTTATATCTGCAAAAAACAGATATTTGTGTAGTCTGAAAATTGCAACAGAATACATCTTGCAAATGCTTCCAAAATGGCCATAAGACTTCTTTCACATGGTACATTGCTAATGTTTGAAAGGGTGCTCTGACTATATCTAATCAGCTGAAAGGTTGAATATGACTTTAAAATATGAAAATGGGTTTATTTTGATATGAGCTCTTACTTGGTGTGTGTTTGTCTGCCCTTTGCACCTTATAAATATGCGTGATTCTTTAGACTCTAAAGTTTAGAGAGTTCACATACAACATACCACATTCATTACTCATGTAGATATGCGAAGTGCAGTTTTATAATCTCCAATACAGAAATTTTTGTTATGCATAAATACATTTTGATAAAAGATCATAATTTGAAGAATATTTAGAAATAAATAGATGTGCCTTTCTCTCTTTGAAGTCACCTACATTTTTAATCTGCTGCTAAAAAGAAAAACAAACCAAGCCTAAAACTGTAAAAATTTCCACTGGACTGCATATACCTGAAGCATTCAAGAGCAATGGAGCAGTTTTCTGTACAGATGGTGTTCTTTTGTAAGATAAACCACCTTTGTTCCATGTCACTGACTCATTTCTTACAGGTGAGGTCACTTTGCTCTGGGTATGTTGTTCCTTTTTATAAAAGGGAAATGGATGCTGCACCCTTCACATTCCATTTCTCACAGTCCCCAAAAGAAGTTTAAAATGTGCATTAAAAGCTTTTTCAATAATTAAAGGCATTTTTTTGCAGATTCTGTGAACCATAAATTCACAGAAATTCTCTGTTTCGGACCAAAAAAACCCCTATTCAATACTACAAGACTTCCAAATTGTTTAAATAAAGGAAAGGAAACTGGTCGTCTTGTTTGAGCATAGATGTAAGAAATAAATATTGAATAATTTGAAACAACAGCTCCCAGTTATTCCTGACCAATATACTAACTTGACTGTTTAAGTGCACACATTATAAGATACATTGTCCTATTTATATCTGGTGTAGAAAAACTGAAAAGTTGAGACAGTTTTAGATTTTTTTTAATCAAGGAAGTCTAAGGATAAAAGTGTGAGGGGGTAGCCGTGTTAGTCTGTATCCACAAAAACAACAAGGAGTCCAGTGGCACCTTAAAGACTAACAGATTTATTTGAGCATAAGCTTTCGTGGGTAAAAACCTCACTTCTTCAGTTGCATGGAGTGAAAGGTACAGCTGAAAGATAAAAGGTATTCAAAGAATATCAGATGAGTATCTAACTTGGCATAAGTAGGGCATATCTGTTCTAGAAGCTTATTTTAAATAAACACAGTTAGGATATGGTAATATGGTTTTGAAGTAGATGTAGCTTTTACACTGGATCTTTGAGTTTACGAATAATAAAATAAAATCAATTTCATCTGGTGGGCATCTCTCGCTCTCTCTCTCTCTCTTTCAACATTTAAATAAAAACTTCATACTATTGCATGCCCTTCTTTTTCTTTTCTTTCCACATACAAACAATTGGGTGATAGGTCTTTAGAGGAATCTGTGAATCCCTATCCATACTAGCACAGTTAAGCCATTTAAAAAAACCCTTTTTAACTTAAAGCAAGTTTTAAATGCGTAACCTTATTAAGTTAACAAGCCTTTAGCCATGCTACAATGTTGTGCTATAGGAAAAGATGTTGACTCTGTAGACTGCCTTCTGGAAGTCTTTATGGTGATATTTTTCTTAAAATTTATCATTTTAACAGTGATAGCAATGGTGGAAGTTGTTGGATAGACAAGGTATCAGTGGTTTTGTATCACTGTAGTGTTTAATCCTCTTTAGAGGAAGTCTAGATGACACAATGGGTAAAAATGCTGGCAGTCACTAGTACCTTTTCCACACTACAGCTCCCACCAGAGCTACTTCTCATGGTGCTGGAATAGGGGAAAATGTTAATGAGAAGGTTAGTGTAGATGAGGGGTTAAGGTTAGTTCCTGACCATTGACTCAGCATGTTGTTAAGGATTATTGTGCTACAGAAAGATGAAAGACCTGAAACCTAGGATCTGTAGCCTAATCTGTAGTTTTAAGGTTAACTTTTATTTAGTATGCAGTGATCTGAGAATGTTCAGCCCCAGATCGGCTACAATATAAGGTTGTCATTAGAATGTGGACCTTGAGTAGCACACAAGAAACAATTCAGTGCTTTTATTAGCAGTTTCATTTAGAAGACTAACAAGTTAACTTTAACTATAATTTAGCATTTTGTTAACAAGACAAACACAATCATGCAGACTGCAATATAGCAAATCAGAGAGAGAGAGAGAATATAGAATGTCCGGTACTTGGATTACTCAGATCATCCCTTGGGGAAACTCCGAAGTAGGAGGTTGATGAAGTCTCAAATGTTAGTAGGTGGTCATCATTGTGGTGTGTCTCACAGCACACAGGGTGGGTAACATCTTTTATAATGTGTTACACTGATGCCCCCTGTATCTTATACATATTAATGAGGTTTTCAGATCCTTTCTCCTTATCTGAACTTCCACACTCTGCTTTTATTGAGCTCCCCCAATGTCTGTAGGTTAATTAAGTATTTACATCCAATTTATTAGCATTTACATCAAATAATTGCCATGGTATTTGTGTGGTTAATATCTATAATTTTGGTTATACTTATTCCCTAAGTTTATCCTAAAATACCAGTAATCTTTATTTGTGGTTTCACCCTCCATACCACTCAACTTTCCTATGAATGGGATTAATTTTGTGACTTGCTGTCACTCACCTGTTAGTTCTTTATGTCAAACTAGGACTTAGTTATGCTAAGCAACCTATCATACTTGCTTTTGGCCTGCTATTTGTCACTTACATCACTTTTCTTACTCTAATCTAATCTAATTATCCCTTTAGTGATCGTAATTGGTCAGATCTGTAGCCTTGCATATATATACATGTATATTTATGTGCATGGCTACAGATCTGACCAATTGTGCTCACCAAAGGGGCACACTCAGATCAGATTTTGTCCAAAATATAGGTTCTTTAGAAATAAAATTTTGCAAAACCTAATAGTGAAAACATTATTCAAAATAAGGAATGGAGTCTCCTAGCCAACCAGGGCTGGTAAAAAGTTACTTGTGCATATTGCTATGTGGGAGGTCAGCATCAGCAAGAAATCTAAGGGTACTCCTGGACTATGGACTGAATTGACCAATTGTGGGTGGGTATTTTCAGTCAAACATGGTTGAATTTGTATTTATGGATTAGATTACCAAGAGATAATGTGTAGTTGGGGGAGAGAAAGGGACCAAGGACAGAGCCCTGTAGAACCTCCACAGAAAGTTGGGGGCAGGGTTTGAGGAGGGTCCTCTAAATGGCATGCTAATGGAGCAGTTACAGAGGGGGAAGAGGAGAATCAGAAGACAGTGTCATGGAAGCCAAGGAAGGACAAGATTTCAAGAAGAGAGCATCTTCGGCAGTGTCAAAGGTGGCCAACTGGTGAAGGAGGAAGAAGATGGAGAACTGGTTCAGAGATTTGGTTAGAATAGGTCATTAAAGACTTTGGCGAAAATGGTTTCAAGGTAGTGCAAGGAGCAGAAGCTGGATTGGAGATGATGGTCTAGGATGCAATTAGAGAAGAACTGCAGACAGCAACTGTAAACAACACATTCAATGAGCTTAAAGATGACAGGGAGAAAGGAGATGGGTGGTAGTTGAAGAGGCAAGTGCGGTGAAGGATGGGTATTTTTAATATGGAAGAGATGAAAACATGTTTGTGTAGTACCAGAGGAAAGTAAGAGGTTAAGGAAAAGGATAAGTGTGTACATGAGAGAGATCAGGAGATAGGATGGGATCACTGGGGCAATTGGCGGGGTTAGAAGAGGGGAGCAATCAAGAAACTTCTGCATCTATGACAAGATGGGAGAAGGAGAGAGTTGTAGGAGGTAGAGGGGGAAGGTCACATTATATTTTGACAATTTTCTCTTGGCAGAAACTGGTGGGATCCTGCGCAGGTGGGACAGAGGAGCATTGGAGGAGTGAGTTAAGATGTGGTGGAAAAAAGAGGTGGTGGAAAAGTGGAATTAAAAGGTGGTGGGACTGTGGAGATGGGATTCAGTTGAGTTAGTTATTTAGCTAGGTATACTGCAGAACTGAAGTATGAGAGAATTAATTTGTAGTGGAGGAAGTCAGCCTGGTCAGGGGATTTTCACCAGAGATGCTCTTGCAGAGTGAAAGCAGGAATGGAGGAAGCCTATGTTGGGAGTGAGCCAAGGCTAAGTGTTGGTAGGATGGACCTTGTGATGGGAGAGAAAAGAGTTAAGGGCTCAGAAGAGTGAAGCATGAAGAGAATCAACAACCATATTGGTGGAAGAAATGGAGGAGAGGGCTGAGAGCAAACAAAGTTATCAATGCTGATGGATTATCAGTCTTGGAAAGGTAGAGTTACTGCAGGGGAAGTGGAGGGGCTGATGAGCAATGCTGAAAATGATCTGGTTACAGTTGGAGAGGGAGAACTCAGCAACAGAGAAATCAGAGAGAAAGAGGGAGAAATGCTTGGTGAAGACCAAGTCAAATGAACTTTGTGGTGATTGGAAGTATTGAACCAGGGCTGCAGGTTAAGTGAAGAGGTGAGGGCAAGGAATCTGGCAGATAAGGGGCTGGATGCATCATCAACATGGAGGTGAGATCACCAAGGATTAGTGTAGGTGACTGCAAGAAGAAGAGAGCCAGGAATCAAAATCTTATAGGAAGGCTGAAGGGGCAGAGTTAGGTGGATGGTAGATTACAACAATATGGGTTAATTCTAATTAACTTATACTCAAATGACTAGCTAGATTCCACCTGTATGTTTAATTATGTGCAGTATTCTTCCTGTTTTAAAATATTGTATACTATTCAGTGTACTTTTAAACCTCTGCATTTCACTTCAGAGGAAGGTGAAGACTTCTTTATGCAGGTGTATACGGATTAATTCATTTAATTCTCTAAAGTGCTTTGAAATTATTTGCTGAAAGGTGTTACGAAAATGTAAACTACTATTCAAAAACATTTTTATAACTCTTACAGAAGCCATAGGTTATGTTCTAGTTAGATTTCCTCTAAAAAGCAGCTCAAATGTACTTTGTTTAATGTATAGACTGAAGACACAATACAATGTACTTCTAGGCATGTTGGCATTGCTTGCATTAACTTGGATTTTATTATTATGAAAAGGATACCCAAAGAAGTGAGGAAAACGTGCATTAAATGATGACCCTAGCTTTGTAGCATTTTCTAGCATCCTTCTTCCACATTATCTTGAATGAGTCTTTCTTTCTTTCAGGTCACTTTGCACTCTGCAGTGGCCATACAAAGATGGAAACATTCCTAATGGCTTAGTGGAGAGAGTCACAACTTTAGAGAATGTACATTTGAATCTAGCCCTACATAAAAATAAAAGGGAGGTTGTGGCCTAGGTTCTCTACGCATACTTGCAGGAATATTTTCACTGCATTTCCAGTTTAGCTCACTGCAGCTCAACTTTCTATGAAACACTGTGTGGGGGAGCTGTCTTTCAAGGATTAAATTTCCCAGGAATGTGTTTTGTACAACTCCATACACTTTAGGGATATAAATATCATTTAAAAACTTAACTGTTTAAACGATAAGGAGTACTTGTGGTACCTTAGAGACTAACAAATTTATTTGAGCATAAGCTTTCGTGAGCTACAGCTCACTTCATCGGATGCATTCAGTGGAAAATACCGTGGGGAATTAATTTGCAAACTGGATACAATTAACTTAGGCTTGAATAAAGACTGGGAGTGGATGGGTCATTACACAAAGTAAAACTATTTCCCCATGTTTATTCCTCCACCACCCCCCCCCCCCCCCCCCCCGCCACCCACCACTGTTCATCAGATGTTCTTGTCAACTGCTGGAAATGGCCCACCTTGATTATCACTACAAAAGGTTTTTTCCCCTCCGCTCTCCTGCTGATAATAGCTCACCTTAAGTGATCACTCTCGTTACAGTGTGTATGATAATACCCATTGTTTCATGTTCTCTATATATATAAATCTCCCCACTGTATTTTCCACTGAATGCATCCGATGAAGTGAGCTGTAGCTCACGAAAGCTTATGCTCAAATAAATTTGTTAGTCTCTAAGGGTGCCACATGTACTCCTTTTCTTTTCGCGAATACAGACTAACACGGCTGCTACTCTGAAACCTGTCATTATGCAAGACCCTGAATTTAGCCGTATGGAGTGGAAATCTATCAACTTCATGAAAAAACTCATACAGATACAGACATCATCTTCCTTTCCAAATGCATACAGACGGACATCATACCAAAAGGACTGAAGGTAAAAAATCCATTACAATCTACATAACACACAGAGTATGCTGACAGCTTGTGCCACACGCTCTCAAAGAAACTGCGGAACCACCTGCTCAACATCCTCTACAGCAAACAAGGAAAGATTAAGAATGAGCACTCAAAACTGGATATTCTCATAAAAAACCAACCTTCCACACAAACTTCCTCGTGGCTGGACTTTACAAAAACTAGACAAGCCATTTACAACACACACTTTGCTTCTCTACAAAAGAAAAAGGACACTAAACTACTACATGCCACAAGGGGCCACAACAGTGGTTCCCTTAACCCACCCAGCAATATTGTTAATCTGTCCAACTATACTCTCAGCCCAGCAGAAGAATCTGTCCTATCTCGTGGCCTCTCCTTCTGCCCCTCGACCCCCACGAACATGATACGGTTCTGTGATGACCTAGAATCCTATTTTCGACGTCTCCGACTCAAGGAATATTTCCAACACACCTCTGAACAACATACTAACCCACAGAGACCTTCCTACCAAGACTACAAAAAGAAGGATTCTGGGTGGACTCCTCCTGAAGGTCGAAACAACAGGCTGGACTTCTACATAGAGTGCTTCCGCCAACGTGCACGGGCTGAAATTGTGGAAAAGTAGCATCACTTGCCCCATAACCTCAGCTGTGCAGAACACAATGCCATCCACAGCCTCAGAAACAACTCTGACATCATAATCAAAAAGGCTGACAAAGGAGGTGCTGTCGTCATCATGAATAGGTCGGAATATGAACAAGAGGCTGCTAGGCAGCTCTCCAACACCACTTTCTACAAGCCATTACCCTCTGGTCCCACTGAGGGTTACCAAAAGAAACTACAGCGTTTGCTCAAGAAACTCCCTGAAAAAGCACAAGAACAAATCCGCACAGACACACCCCTGGAACCCCGACCTGGGGTATTCTGTCTGCTACCCAAGATCCATAAACCTGGAAATCCTGGACGCCCCATAATCTCAGGCATTGGCATCCTGACAGCAGGATTGTCTGGCTATGTAGACTCCCGTCTCAGGCCCCACGCTACCAGCACTCCCAGTTATCTTCGAGACACCACTGACTTCCTGAGGAAACTACAATCCATCGGTGATCTTTCTGAAAACACCATCCTGGCCACTATGGATGTAGAAGCCCTCTACACCAACATTCCACACAAAGATGGACTACAAGCCGTCAAGAACACTATCCCCGATAATGTCACGGCAAACCTGGTGGCTGAACTTTGTGACTATGTCCTCACCCATAACTATTTCACATTTGGGGACAATGTTTACCTTCAAATCAGCAGCACTGCTATGGGTACCCGCATGGCCCCACGGTATGCCAACATTTTTATAGCTAACTTAGAACAACACTTCCTCAGCTCTCGTCCCCTAATGCCCCTACTCTACTTGCGCTACACTGATGACATCTGGACCCATGGAAAAGAAGCCCTTGAGGAATTCCACCATGATTTCAACAATTTCCATCCCACCATCAACCTCAGCCTGGACCAGTCCACACAAGAGATCCACTTCCTGGACACTATGGTGCTAATAAGCGATGGTCACATAAACACCACCCTGTACCGGAAACTTACTGACGACTGTTCCTACCTTCATGCCTCCAGCTTTCATCCAGACCACACCACACGATCCATTGTCTACAGCCAAGCTCTACAATACAACCGCATTTGGTCCAACCCCTCAGACAGAGACACACACCTACAAGATTTCTATCAAGCATTCTTAAAACTACAGTACCCACCTGCGGAAGTGAAGAAACAGATTGACAGAGCCAGAAGAGTACCCAGAAGTCACCTACTACAGGACAGGCCCAACAAAGATAATAACAAAACACCATTAGCCATCACCTTCAGCCCCCAACTAAAACCTCTCCAACGCATCATCAAGGATCTACAACCTATCCTGAAGGACGACCCATCACTCTCACAGATCTTGGGAGACAGGCCAGTCCTTGTTTACAGACAGCCCCCCAACCTGAAGCAAATACTCACCAGCAACCACACACCACACAACAGAACCACTAACCCAGGAACCTATCCTTGCAACAAAGCCCGTTGCCAGTTGTGCCCACATATCTATTCAGGGGACACCATCACAGGGCCTCATCACATCAGCCACACTATCAGAGGCTCGTTCACCTGCACATCTACCAATGTGATATGTGCCAGCAATGCCCCTCTGCCATGTACAGTGGTCATACTGGACAGTCTCTACGTAAAAGAATAAATGGACACAAATCAGATGTCAAGAATTATAACATTCAAAAAACCAGTCAGAGAACACTTCAGTCTCTTTGGTCACTCAGTTACAGACCTAAAAGTTGCAATTCTTCAACAAAAAAACTTAAAAAACAGACTCCAAGGAGAGACTGATGAATTGGAATTAATTTTGCAAACTGGATAAAATTAACTTAGGCTTGAATAAAGACTGGGAGTGGATGGGTCATTACACAAAGTAAAACTATTTCCCCATGTTTATTCCCGCCCCCACCCCCCACTGTTCCTCAGAAGTTCTTGTCAACTGTTGGAAATGGCCCACCCTGATTATCCCTACAAAAGGTTTTTTCCCCTCCGCTCTCCTGCTGGTAATAGCTCACCTTAAGTGATCACTCTCATTACAGTGTGTATGGTAACACACATTGTTTTATGTTCCCTATGTATATAAATCTCCCCACTGTATTTTCCACTGAAGGCATCCGATGAAGTGAGCTGTAGCTCACGAAAGCTTATGCTCAAATAAATTGGTTAGTCTCTAAGGTGCCACAAGTACTCCTTTTCTTTTTGCGCATACAGACTAACATGGCTGCTACTCTGAAACTTGTTTAAATGATAGAATTGTAATCGTTTAAACGGTTAACCGATTAAAGGGAGAGGGGCTGGGGTGGGTCAGCCAGCCAGCGGGTCTGGGGGCCAAATGCTTACTGGTTAACATTTTCCATCCCTAATACACTTTACAAATAAATGGAAATATTTTCCTAAGAACCACTTGAGTGACTAGTACAATTGGAAGAGAGTGTCTTTGGCATTTGTACACAGAATTGTACATCTCACTGAACATAGGATTGTGCATGGGTTTCAAAATAGCTCAAAATTTTACATGAAAATTAAAGCTTACAAAAGGTTCAGGGAGGTCTGTTACACAAACTGCATATTGATCAACATTTTGTGTTTTGAAACACGCATGCTCCTGCTCTCTGTCCTTTACTTCCATTATACATACCTGTTTTTAAGCAATGTTTTTCTTTTTTCGTACTGCTGTCTCTACGCTCAGAAAGACGAACCCTAGTTGCAAACTTATTTTTAATTATGGCTCATGTATATATCTTTTTATTTAGTGAGGTAAATCTTCTCTCTCATTTTTATGCATAACATACGATTAAAGCTGGTTGTTTTTATGGCAAAAAGGAAAAAAAATCACAGCTCAGTGGTTGCATCATGGTGCACACCCCTAGCTAACACAAAAAAGAGAGAGGGAAGGGGGGAAACTAGACCCAAGTTAATTTTAGCTGGTTAGGGGAAAAAACAAAGAGTTACCATGCACATTTTTTCTTATACAACCAGTATTTTTTATTTAAATTATTAAAACATTAAATAATTATGTCCTATGTAATTAAATAGGAAACAATGTTATATACCTGGATAGAATCCAGGCTTGTTCTGGTAATATTTCATCCACCACCTTCTTCGTTCTGTTCAGCATAACGGTAGACCGTACTTTGTCCAGGATCGATAGCTGTACAATACCTCTTCAGTTAGGGCACTCAAGGGCTTGTCTTCACTACTGGGGAGAACAATGCTGCTGCAATCGATGCAGCGGGTGTCGATTTAGCAGGTCTAGTGAAGACCTGATAAATAAATGGTAGAGCGCTCTTCGGTTGACCCCAGTACTCCACCTCTCTGAAAAGAGTAAGGTAAGTCGACCGGAGAGTGTCTCCCGTTGACGCAGAGCAGTGAAGACACGAGGGTAAGTCGACCTAAGCTACGTCGACTCCAGCTACGTTATTCACGTAGGTGGGACTCCAGCTACGTTATTCACGTAGCTGGAGTAGCGTAATTTAGATTGACTTACCCCGGTAGTGAAGACAAACCCTGAGATCTCTCTTTTTTGGCAGTGCCACCTTTCCAGTCCTATGGCATTTGTTCTTTCACCCATATTTTACTGCAGACATTTGTTAGCTGCTCAACCAGAATTTCACCTCCAGCCTTTAGTATGTCTGCTTGAATTCTGTCAACCCCAGGAGACTTCCGCTGTTTGAGACTTTTGATGTCTTCTTTAATTAACTTAGCGTTGGCATTTCTCTAGAACCTACACATGATCATTGGCTCTAGACAGTTTAATATGGAATGGAAATGTTCTTTCCATCATCTGGCTTTTCATGCGTTTTCAACATCTGTCCATGAGAGTTCCTGGTGGGCATCAGCTGTGTCTTCTTCTTTCTGTGAGGTCTTTCACTATAACTGCTTCAAATTTCCCTTCTGTGTTGATGCTTGTAACTTTGCAGCCTTCACCTGAACCAGACATTTCTATCTTGCCTGCATCTATTTTTTATTTTTGTCCTTTTCTCTGTATCTTACATCTGCCTCTAAGTGCCTGTCTTGCACTGTTCCTTTTTTGTCTTTCCACTTATCAGTTGCTGACCATGTTTCAGATGCAATCCATGAATCTTTTACCCTCTTCAGTGGTCCACTTTTTCCTCTGCTGTCTCAACTACCATTGGCCATCTTTCTTCCAGACTTTCATCAGCCTGGTCCTATAAAACACTCGAACGATTGCTAAGTGCAATCAGCAATCTGATTTGCACTTCTTTTCTTTGACCTTCAACTTCTCTATTGCTATAACACTCTTTTTGTCTGATATCATGATCTTTTTGAGTTTAAGTTGTAACATGGCATTGAACTCACCTCTCATCAGCTTGATATTGTGGTTGGGCTCATCATCCAATACTTGCTACGCTTGCTTGTAGAATGTATGCTTTTCATTGTTGCATGTTGCATTTGTTGGTGCATATGCTTGGATTATTGTAGCATTTGACATGTCTTGTTTGCATCCTGGGTGATAGTGTTCTGTTGTTCTTTGGCTCCCAAGCCAACAGAATCTTCGCTGTGTGATATTATCCAGCATAATTCCTATACCTCTTTTGTGCATTGTTCCTGCTGGTTATAAGATTGTAGCATCATCTTGCCACTCCCTGTTCATCTGTCTCACTGATACCAAGTACGTTTAGATAGTATTTTTTCATTTCTTATGTGGTCTGTGCCAACTTTCCTGTACCATATAAATATTTACATTCCACATGCCTATTCTTGTTACAGGTTTGATCATCAGGATTCAATGTTTAGAGACCTCAGCTTCCTTTTGGCTTTCACTGTCATACATGGTTTGGAGCCCCATTTACATTTACTATCTTCAAGTTTTGGTTTAACCGTACTGTCTGTTGCAGTAAGGTTTTATCTGAGTGGGTTGCAAACCCAACTTCAGAACCCTCCTCTTTTATCCAGGCTTTGGACACTACTGTTGCTAACGGTGGCGGAGCTGCGATAGGCAACTCTAAATAATAATAATAATAATAAAAAAGAAATAAAAATAATTTTAGCACCATTTTTACACTTGCATTAGGAGAGAGAATTTGAATTTGTGGCACTCGAAGGCTCAATTCTGTGAATTAATCTACACAGGAAGATCTGACCCCTGCATCTGTATGGAGCACTGTTGATTTCAGTGTGACTGCACATAAGTACAGTAGGATCAGCTTGGAGAACTGGAACCTAAGTTTGGTTATATTAATAAATATTAGTGGCTCAAGCAGGGCTAATAATTAGGACCCTCCAAATTCACGGTCCATTTTGGTCAATTTCACTGTCATAGGATTTTAAAATCATAGATTTCATCATATCAGCTATTTAAATCTGAAATTTCACGGCGTTGCAATTGTAGGGGTCCTGACTCAAAAAGGAGTTGTATGTTTGTGGGGTGGGGGTTGCGGCTCTGCCTTACTTTTGCACTGGTGATGGTGCTGCCTTCAGAACTGGGCAGCTGGAGAGTGGCGGCTGCTGGCTCTGAAAGTAAAGCCGCTACCAACAGCAGTGCAGAAGGAAGGGTGGCATGGTATGGTATTGCCACCCTTATTTCTACACTGCTGCTGGAGTGGTGCTGCGTTCAGAGCTGAGCTCTTGGCCAACAGCTGCCGCTCTCCAGCCACCCAGCTCTGAAGGCAGTGCTGAGGTAAGGGTGGCAATACTGTGATCCTCCCCCCCCCCCCAAATAACCCTATGACCCTCCTGCAACGCCCTTTTGGGGGGGACCCCCAGTTTGAGAAACGCTGGTTTCACCTGTGAAATCTGTATAGTATAGGGTAAAAGCACACAAAAGACCTGGTTTCACAGTCCATGATGTGTTTTTCATGGCTGTGAACTTGGTAGGGCCCTACTAATACGGATATTATAACTGTTAGGCATACCTTATACTTCTAAAATATTTCTACATAGAAGTATTTTGTGGCCTTCTTTAACTTTGAAAAACATTTGCTAAAAGGAACATTTGGTAATAAGTCTGCCTTTGGCAATTTTAGCCATAGAAAATGGAGAACCAAATAGTACAAATCATGCTTTTAAAACAAATCCTAATGAATTGTTTTAGCAAATGTATTGATTCTGTTTGGGGAAGCAGTTAGGTATCTAATCTGTGTTGAAAAAGCAGTTTCATGCTTAAACAGATAACTATGCCCCCTGGGCTTGCATATTTGCTGCAATCTCATTTAAAAATGCCATGGATTCTTCCCTTTAAACATCATCTACTTTAAATGTTACTGCGTGCAGTTGGGAACAAATAATATTGGGCTCCATTTGCTGAAAATTTGGATTCTATTATTGGATTCCTACTGTCCGCTCAAAGCAAACTGGCTCTACTAATTTTCCAGCATTTTGAGCATAAATGGGTTTGCTTAAAAATACTAGCTCAGTGTTCTTTCCCCATTTTTAATTTTGTGAAAAAGGTGTAGGTAGATAAATGCTAGAGTCAAGGTTATAAAACTATTGGTAAAATATATATTTCTCCTTTAGTAAAAACGCATTGTATCATAAGAATGACAGACCATCAAACTGCAATTGCAAAGTTCAAGGAGTTCAAGTGGAAGTGTCATCAGTAGCATTGTGATACAGTAGTTTTAGGTGCACTCTCAACCACTGCTGTTTAAGTTGTGTGTTCAACTGCTGCCGAAGTCATGGTTTTCTTTTCAGCTATGACAGTTGAGTTTTATACAGGTAAATGAATATGGATATTTCAGTAGCAGTACTAAATGAATGAACTTGGCATTTGAAGTATACTGAATTTTGTTTAAAATATAATTTCACTAATTTTTCTATGTTAGATTTTACTGGAAGCAGTCCATCCAAGGGGGTCTTATATAAATACCAATTGCATTTATATTTCTTCATATAGGTCTTAAAGCATTAGAAGTAGAAATGCAGTTTTGCAATTCATTGTCAAAGTATACTGTGGAAGTTATGATACTGTTAAGCTAGAGATGTTAACGATTTCCAGCAATCACAGACCTTGTTCAAGTCTATGGGTATACTAAGCACCCTTCATTTAGGGTAAAGGAAGGACAGTTAAATGTCCCTTTTTGTAGCAGTAGTTGGAACAATAGGAGCCACTGCCCAAGTCAATGGCAAACATGGCAGGAACCTGAGCAGAAGGAAAGCCAAGCTATGTGAACTGAGGGGTTTCCCTTAGTGAGTCACTGAAAATGCAGGGCATTGATTAGTTGCACCTGTGTCCATGTATCAGCAGGAAAAAGAGAAAGAAAAGGGACAGTGGGAGAAGAAGTTGTGAGCATAGCCCTGAGAGGGAGCAAAACCAGAGGTCCTTTGGGCAAAGATTTGCTGGCAAGGCAGGCTTAGAAATTGTGAGCAAGGAAATTGCCGCCTCCTTGTTTGTTCCTTTTGTGTTCAGGGAAACAGCACTTTGTATACATCCTCTGTAAATAAGATTGCACCAAAGAATATACTTGACTCATATAAATAAATTCTCCTTGTAATGGAAACAACCTGGCAAGGCCCTGAATATTGGGTGACTTCTCACACCAAGGGACAGCAGTACTCTGGGTTGTACTGAGACCTATCCTTTTTTTTTTCCTTCCCCCTTTCTTTGAATTAAGTGCTTTCAAAAGATGTCAGAGTTATGCTAATAAAGAGTGAGAGAGATGTTTGAGGTTCCATATCTTATTTTAAATACCTGTTGGCCGTCTGTTTCATTGTATTTGGTACAACTTGATTCAAGCAGTAGACTTTGCCTCTTTTGTATATCTTGATAATTTAGTACAGGTTTTAAAATGAGTTACTTTTCTTAAACATCCTTCATGGCAATAATAATAATAATTAGTATTTATTACTTTTTCTTAACAGAAAGACAGGGTTGCAAGTGCTTTGGAGGATAGGATTAAAATTCAAAATGATCTGGATGAACTGGAGAAATGGTCTGAAGTAAATAGGATGAAATTCAATAAGGACAAATGCAAAGTACTCCACTTAGGAAGGAACAATCAGTTGCACACATACAAAATGGGAAATGACTGCCTAGGAAGGAGAACTGTAGAAAGGGATCTGGGGGTCATCGTGTACCACAAGCTAAATATGAGTCAACAGTGTAACGCTGTTGCAAATAAATCGATTCTCATTTTGGGATGTATTAGCAAGAGTGTTGTAAGCAAGACAGAAGTAGTAATTCTTCCGCTCTACTCTGTGCTGATTAGGCTTCAACTGGACTATTGTGTTCAGTTCTGTGTGCCACATTTCAGGAAGGATGTGGACAAATTGGAGAGAATCCAGAGAAGAGCAACAAAAATGATTAAAGGTCTAGAAAACATGACCTATGAGGGAAGATTGAAAAAATTGGGTTTGTTTAGTCTGGAAAAGAGAAGACTGAGAGGGGACATGATAACAGTTTTTAAGTACGTAAAAGGTTGTTACAAGGGGAGGGAGAAAAATTGTTTTTCTTCACTTCTTAGGACAGGACAAGAAACAATGGGCTTAAATTGCAGCAAGGGAGGTTTAGGTTGGACATTAGGAAAAAATTCCTAAGTGTCAGGGTGGTTAAGCACTAGAATGAATTGCCTAGGGAGGTTGTGGAATCTCCATCACTGGAAATTTTTAAGAGCAGGTTAGACAAACATCTGTCAGGGATGTTCTAGGTAATACTTAGACCTGCCATGAGTGGAGGGGACTGGACTAGATGACCTCTCAAGGTCCCTTCCAGTCCTGTGATTCTGTGAATATTTTAATATACAATCCTCTCAAAACTAAGTTATGTTCTTAGAACAGAACTATCCAGCTTTGTCTACAAGAGAGAGTTGCTCTAGTTGAATTTAAATTGGTTTTAAACCTGTTACCAACTGAATTAAGCTAAACTGAAATAAGACAGTCTTAAAACAAACTAAGAATCCCTACACAGAAGGTTTGCATCAGTTTAACTATGTTGATGTAACATAACACCTTAATTAAACCAGTGCAACTTTCTCATGTAAACAAGCCCTCAAATATTTAGTCCGATACAGGCATCCCATATTATAATCTTTATTGATAAACTGCAAAGTAACGTGCACATATCTTTCTTGATTCTGGGGATCATTTCAAGTCAGTGGTCTGAGAGAGTTAGATGTTCAGGAAAAAGACACCTGCTATAGACAATTTATGGCATACATGACTTAAAAGTTTCCTTGGCCTGGAAATGAGGCATATGAAAAATACTCAGGAAAGAATGATATAATGTCCTTGGTGGGGTATGTGAATTGATGTGATCTGCTTAATTCATGCAATGTTATCTCATTATGATGGGATGTATAAACCCCACAATGGGCCCAAAGGGGTTAAAGGACAGTACTGGGCTCAGGTAGCAGTGTCCCTACAGACCATGTTCCAGTTGGATAGCAAGCTTAAAAGAGAGCAACTCAGCTTAGAAGAGGCTGTGGAGAAGACAGACCTACCTTGAGGGCTCCTGAACAAGGGTACTGAAGAACCCTCCTTGTGAGGAGGAAGACTACCTTTTGAACTGACAATTGGCTGAAGGTTTAGTTGTCTTTTGTTTTTTTGTTGTCTTGTATTGGACTAGGAGCCATGACGAGAGATGGATAGTAGGAAGTGACCTGGGGAGTAACTCCAGGGGCATTATAGGGTGCTGGTCATTGTTGGCTCTCATTGGGCCCTGGGCTGAGCCCAGTGGAGTGGGAGGGCTCGGCTCCCCTTCCAACTGCCTTTGCTGCAGAGCGACATAGAGCCCCATTCTCCCTCTAGTAGCAAACGGACAAGGACATAGAAAACCATGAGGTAAAGCTAAGCCCCATACAAGGGTTAGGAACAGGACTGAATGTCCTTCTTGCTGGAAGGTGAGCCTGGAAACTGGGTGCATTACCCACTAGGCCATCTGGCCTCTGAGGACTCTGTTACATCATTCCATCCCCATAATATATTTTATTAGACAGGCTGTACACACTAGTTTATTGTAGTTCCTTACAAAGTTACTGCTACTAACCAGGGTTATTTTTCCTTTCCTCCCCATGATCCTGGTATATGTGCACTAGTTTTAACCCAAGGAAAAGTTATGGCTTCAAGTATGTTGATCCCAGTTATATATAAACATAGAAGAGCCTTCAGGGGTGGTACAGTGAAGGGGTCATATAATTTACAGTGGATTCTTTGAATCCACAAAAATGTCTTGTGAAATACCAGACTGGGTAGGAAGACATCAGCTGTTGTTCTTAGTTTAGTAGAAAGCTCTTCACAACTATCAGAAAGGTTGTACATAATCAGCCAAGCTCATTTGTTATGGAGGTGTTTCCAGATTTTTAAAAATTAAATCAATGGGTACCAGCCTGGCACCCCAGAAATATGCCTCTTACACTGCTCAAGACCCCCTTGATGAGAGTAAGCTCATTAATTAGTTCATCGTTTCATCAGAGGAAATGATCAGGTCACAGCCTTTGTCAACCTGAGTAGAGATTTCCAAGATACTCCAACCAAAACACACTGTTTTAGATAAAACATTAAAACAAGTTTAACAACTGGAGAAAGATAGATTTTAAGTGATTATAATTGATAAAGGAATAAAAGTCAGAATTTGGTTACAAAAGAGAAGAAAAATAAAATTGCAATCTGGTTCCTGAATTTTTCCAGGACTAATAGTTCTAAAAGCAAAAGTGGTTGTTTCATCATAAGCTGCAATACTGTCTCCTTTCAGCCCAGGACCGGCCCTCCCATAGTTCAGTTCTCTTTATTTTCCAAACAGTCCTGCTTCCATGTGTTGAGATGGGGGAGGAGAGGTAATGGGGAAGTCATTGTCTCTTATTTTTGTACCTTCCCTCCTCTTTTTGAGGAATACCCTCTGCCGGGTGCAGACAATCAGTCTGTGAGAGACGTGAGATTTGAGGGGTCTTTCAGGAGAATTGTAAATTTCTTGCTTGCAAAGTTTGTGTATGTGACGTTTGAAGCATCTTCAGGGATGACATTCAAGGCCTTTGTTTACAGTACTTTTGTTATCTTTAATGACCTAGTCTGTGAGTGTTCCCTGGACTCACAGCATGTTCCAATAACAAACATATAGTAAAATTTCATAACTCCATATACAATGATGATACACACATGTTAACAGGACACAAGGCATGCTTTGTACAAATGTATCATAACCATACAAAAAGTGGTGAACGTGGGGTACAGATGCGGAACAGGGTGTGTCAAGGTTCCTTCTCCACTCTGAACTCTAGGGTACAGATGTGGGGACCTGCATGAAAACCTCCTAAACTTACTTTTACCAGCTTAGGTTAAAACTTCCCCAAGATACAAACTATTTTACCCTTTGCCCTTGGACTTCCACTGCCACCACCAAACGTTTATCTGGGTTTATTTTTGTTAGGAAAGCGTTCTTTGGAAACATCTTTCCCCCCAAAATCCTCCCAACCCTTGCACCCCACTTCCTGGGGAAGGTTTGGTAAAAATCCTCACCAATTTGCATAGTTGACCACAGACCCAAACCCTTGGATCTTAAGAACAATGAAAAAGCATTCAGTTTCTGAAAAAGAAGGATTTTAATAGAAGTAAAAAGTAAAAAAGAATCACCTCTGTAAAATCAGGATGGTAAATACCTTACAGGGTAATTAGATTCAAAACATAGAGAATCCCTCTAGGCAAAACCTTAAGTTACAAAAAGACACACAGACAGGAATCGCAAAAAGAAAAGGAGTACTTGTGGCACCTTAGAGACTAACCAATTTATTTGAGCATAAGCTTTCGTGAGCTACAGCTCACTTCGTCGGATGCACATCATCACATCATCCAATGAAGTGAGCTGTAGCTCACGAAAGCTTATGCTCAAATAAATTTATTAGTCTCTAAGGTGCCACAAGTACTCCTTTTCTTTTTGCGAATACAGACTAACACGGCTGTTACTCTGAAACAGACAGGAATATTCATTCTGTTCAGCACAACTTAATTTCTCAGCCATTTAAAGAAATAATAATCTAACGCATATCTAGCTAGATTACTTACTAAATTCTAAGACTCCATTCCTGTTCTGTCCCCGGCAAAAGCATCACATAGACAGACACAGACTCTTTGTTTTTCTCCCTCCTCCCAGCTTCTGAAAGTATCTTGTCTCCTCATTGATCATTTTGGTCAGGTGCCAGCGAGGTTATCCTAGCTTCTTAACCCTTTACAGGTGAAAGGATTTTTCCTCTGGCCAGGGGGGATTTTAAAGGTGTTTATCCTTCCCTTTATATTTATGACAGGGTGTCACTTGGGATATAATGTGTCACAGTACATACTCTGGAGAACACATGTGGAAACATCAAGCCTGGTGATAAAAGTAACAAGGAAAATGGAGATGATGATGATGGCTAAATGTGAAGGGGTGTGTGTGTGTGTGTGTGCGCGCACGCGAATAAATCTCTGTAAGCCAGTGTCATGATCTTTTTTTTTTTTTTTTTTTTTTGGTAAAGGTTCACATCCAATGTGAGCGTAGTATTGAATACTTAGTAAATGAAGATATCTGATTTTTTTTACTGAAAAATAAAGAAATGCATGAGAGAATAATATTTGTACATGTGTGGTTCTGGATACTTAAAATGTTTGAAATTTGGGTCATGTTTGTGAAGGAGTTTTTAATGGAAAGATTTCAGTTTGTGATGTGGTATTCTCGAATCATCTTTTGGGATGAACATTTTCTGGTGGATTTTTTTTTTGTTGGAGTTTGAAGAGAATTCAGATTCCAAAGCCAGAAGGGACCATTGTGATCATCTAGTCTTATTTCCTATATGACACTGGCCAGAGAACTTCTCCCCAAAAATAGAGTATAGTATCCAATCTTGATTTTAAAATTGGTCAGTGATGGAGACTCCAGTATGACCCATGGTAAATTATTCTAGTCATTTAGTTGTTTTTATCAGCACATGAATAAATGATGACTTTTCACTAGCTAAAGCACTTTCATTAAAATATTTTTTTTTTTAGCTCAGTAACTTTGGATTTAAAACTTCAGGCTTGCCATGTTTATAACCCTTGATCTTTTACTAAGTTTGAAAAAAAAGTTTTATTTAAAAAAGTGATGAATGAGTGAAAATTAATATGGTGGCTATATTATCCTCTTAGCAATTATAATTGCACACAGATTATAGGTGCTTACGTGCACAGGAGTAGCATATGTGTCTCTCTGTAGCCATACTCATCTTTTGATCTTTCCTGCATCCTGACAACGTTTTCCTACTCTGCCATTTTCTCCAACTCAGATTTCTACTTTTCCTGCTTTAAAGATGTCACCTGAAGCAGTCCAATGTCAAGTATATCCTTCCAGCTGGGATGCCAGAAATAGAATATTAAATTTTGAATCCTCTTGATTGCAGTGCATGCAGAGGGCAAACAGTTTGAATTTGAGACTAGAACTTGCATTGAAATGTAGTGGCCATGCACAGTCAAATGCTAGTTTTTGTTTATTAAAAAAAAAAAGTCCCTAACACCCAAGAAAATTAAAAATTAAAGCTACACAAATGCTGTAGTGTTGAGAATTCAAAATCAAGGTCAAAAGTCAGAATTATGATTCTGTTGAACTGTAACTGTTCTGCAAATGACTCCTTGTGTGCTGCTTGTTTTTATAAAACCTTCTGCTTTCTAAAAAGCTGGGGATGACATTTGTGTATTCTTAGCCACAGTGGTTTCTAAACTCATGGTTTTGTCGCAATTTGCTGTGTGGTTGGCAACTATTTTATTGCCATATTTAAGTGTTTGGATTTTTGAATTGTAAATGATAAGTAGAGCACACACAAAAAAGGCTGATGGGTTGGCTTGAACTCCCTAGGATGTTATCTACTCTAGAATAATTAGTATGGTTATTGCAGCAATTTCCAGCAAGGCTTTATTTACTCTGATAATTCTCCCACCATTGTCATAGCCAGGCTAACAATGGTGGAAGCAGAGCAGTGCTGTAGGCTAGCCGCTGGCATTTTTACCACCTTGTTACCCAACGCTGATCAGAGCAGGTCGAGATGACACCGTGTTAAAAAATATTGGCATCTGGTCTATCATAATACTCCCTCCATTGCTAGTACTGGTGGAGTTGCAATACAGGTCAGAAATAGCCAACATTTTGGGCTTGTCTACACAGGCAATTTACAGCGCTACAACTTTCTTGCTCGGGGGTGTAAAAAAACACACCCCTGAGCACAGCAAGTTTCAGCACTGTAAAGTGCCAATGTAGACAGTGCACCGGGAGCTACGCCCCTCATGGAGGTGGTTCTTGTAGAGCGCGGGGAGAGCTCTGCAGCAGCGCTTTAGCGTTGCCAGTGTAGACTAGCCCTTTGTGTCCTTCGAGGCACACTGCGAAAGCCATCTGTTTGACTGGGTTTTTGGAGAAGGCTGAGGGTGTCCCTCCAGATGATGAAGGGGTAGAAAGTGTCTGGCAGGTTGAGTTCCTGTTGAACTAATCATTTAATGTTGTGGACGTTTAATTGTATTAATGAAGTACTCGTGCACCTAGACCCTTGGGTAAGTGCCTTTTTTAATGTATTTATTTTGATTTAATTTTTTCCTAGTGTAGTTGCTCATTAGGATGCTTTCCCCTGTCCTCACAGATAACAGCTTAGATTCCCTGTCAGGACTTCATCTTGTAATAAGGCAACTGCAGCAAGTTTTCGGACCTGCATCAACTTGCTGTGTGTGGTTCCATGGAACACAGAATGTGGTTTCAGTCATGGGGCTTCTTTTGCCTTGTCCATAGTGTTGATCAAAAGCAAACATTAGCTGGGCAGTGGTAAGAGGACAGCCCATATACCAATCAAGATGTTCTCCTAACTGTGTTGTCTGCACAATGATATGTCTCAAGAGTGGGATGGAGATTGGAAATGTAGAAACAAAATTGGTTGTTATGATGAAAAATCCAGAAACTGTATAAAGACTATAAGGAACTGTAATTAATGCTAAGTTGCTGTTGAACTCAGTGTGTGCGTGTATATTTACGTACACACACAATGCCCAGTGAAAATACAAAAAAATACAATTTTTGTAATCAACTGTCATTAGCCTCTAAGATTCATCATAATACAATTCCAGTTCCAGACAGTGTCTGTAAAGAATGGTTGTCATTCTGTTTCTTGGGAAGAATAACGGTTGATTCAACCAAAAGGAAAGACATAATAATTAAGAGGCATTTCAGAGGATGTCTTTTAAAAAATCTGAAACGAAGACAATAATGGGGGGGAAAAAAGTACGTCAACTGTATTCCTAAAACATGCCCTAAATTCAAAAATATAGCCAAAGTCAACTTTTATCTTACTGAATTTTTAATTTTTTTTAAAAGAAATTCCAAATACTTTTTCTAAAAAAAAGGTTAAAAATCCATTGTGATTGACTATTTAGAACACAATTCTGTAATTTTGCTTTAATTGGGTTGGTACATGTAAAATATTGGATTGCCTTTCCTACTGCGTTTTGTACGTAAAATGTAGGTAACAATACATCACAGAATGGGGCTCAGGAAAAAACAGAGAAATTCCAAGGACTTTTTGTAGCAATGCAAGGAACCTTTCATTTTGAATACAGAACTGTATCCAAAGTTTACTAGGCTCTTTTTCTAAATGCAATAACATAAGACTAATTCAAAAGCAAAAGTCCATACCACTTGTAAATATCATCAGGTTGTATTGTTTCAAAAGAATGTGGTAATCTTATTCTGTCAGGTAATCTAAAATGTTGCTGAGATAAGATGAAGGAAACTGTTAATGAATAAACAGTAGTACCTTTGCGGGTATGTGTAATAATAAACTGGTTAATTTAAAAACTGAACACCTACCTGTGATTTGTGCAGGAATTCTTGATGGGGGGAGAGAGAACTAAATGTAGATGTTTACTTTCCAGAACAAAAAACTTACAGCATCTGCATTGTACTAGAAGGAAGAAGAAAGTAATTCTGTACAAGTGTGTGTAAATACCAAAATTACTAGTTGAGATCAGCCCAATTTTCCGTAACTTTTCTCTGAATCATCATGAGGATGGTTTTTAATTAATGTTGTTAATTTTAAAGACATTATCACAATTATGGATTTTTACTTGTTACAAGTATTTTAACCACAAACTCTCTGAATATAAAAATTTATCTGGCTGATGACATGCATCATACTAGATACTGTGCAGTTGAGATGGATTTAAGGTAGTCAAAGAGCAAGTGTAAGGTCATCTTGGACAGAGCAAAACAGCCCATAATTAGAACTAACTCTTCATGACCTTCTTTAGATTGAGCACTATATTGCAATTCTGTAGTCATCAAACCACTTATGTGCCCAATTATGTGATGAGGAGGTTAAATCCTCTTTTGTTGTGTGTAAAGACATTTTCTGCTTTTAAAACCACTTTGAATGTCTTTCATAAGCATATTATTTCAAAGAGCAAGTTATCAAATTAATCACTACGCTTTTTGAATGAGGATATTTAATATATTAATGCAGATTTTACAAATGAAAGCTAGTAAATTTGGTTAGCTGGTTGGGGAAGCAAAGGAGGGAGTTAGGGTGCCAATATTCTGACTGAGTGGATAAGAATTGCTGCTTTTTTACTACAACAAGTATATTCTTCTGGGCAAATAACCTGGATCTTCTAGATCCATTGCTTGAATTCAGCACTAGATAATTTCTAATTTTATTGTTTAAAATAGATTATGGAGTCCTCTTTTCTCACAGAAATAACATTTAAAATAAAAGGGGTGCAATGGGGAAAAAAGCAGTCATCAATGCCTGGATGGACGGAACCCTGGGCCGGCAGAGGGCTGAGCAGGGCCGGGACCCGGCCTGGTAGGATCCGGCGGACAGAACCCCAGACCAGCAGCGGGCTGAGCTGCTCAGCCCACTGCCAGTCTGGGGTTCCGGCCGCCGGCCCCACTCAGCCCGCTGCCAGCCTGGATGGACGGAACCACGGGCCGGCAGCGGGCTGAGCAGGTTGGCAGCCAGGACACCGCCTGGCAGGGGCTGGCAGACGGAACCCCAGACCGGCAGCAGGCTGAGCTGCTCAGCCTGCTGCCGGTCTGGGGTTCTGTCTGCTGCCCCCGCTGCCGGTCTGGGGTTCCATCCGCCAGCCCCTGCCAGCCGGGGTCTCTGCTGCTGGCCCCGCTCAGCCTGCTGCTAGTCTGGGGTTCCATCCGCCGGCCACTGTAAATGTAAAATATATTACTGGCACGCAAAACCTTAAATTATAGTAAATAAATGAAGACTTGGCACACCACTTCTCAAAGGTTGCTGACCCCTGTACTAAACATCCTGAAGACCATTTTGGTTTAATGTTTGGTTAAATAATGTAGATCTTTAGAGAGTTCTCAAATAATGAGAATTCAGTATTCTGCAATGGTCTGTACAATAGTAGAAATAAATTCTGTCTTACTATGCTAACGCATTAGCTGACAGTGATATTCCTGTTGGAAGAGTAGTGGTGGTAGTGATATTTTTTTTAAGCATCTGTATGAATTCTGTTGGCTGCCTTCACAATAAAATTCCCTTACATATTTTTCTTTGTTAGATTACTCTACTCATCTGCATTAAATCATTATACTTTTCTTCCTCACAGAATTTCCCTTAATACAGCAAATGTTTGCCGCTCAGGGATGATTGTATTATGATGCAGAAATAATTGCATAAAATGGACAATCCAAAATTCTGAAAAGCAGAATTATACTTTTTAATGAGTTTTCATTTACCACATATGGCTTGACCCCAATGGGCGTTGTATCAGGTCCATAATTCTGAAGTGGTGAAATAGAACGGAACCACAAGTGAGAGGCCTTAAATCAAATACATGGAAATAGTTATTTTGCATAAACCTTGTAAGATGATCTCTGACTTCCTGTGAAGGCTTTCTTGCCCATGTAGTTGTTCTTACTATCAGTAGCAGTAACACTGAAACTGAAAATAACATGTTTTCACAGTTAATGATTCACAACTGTTATTCACTTTGAGACAAATATTAAATTGTATTGGAAAGTTACTTCCATTAAAGTGTATGAATGTGCATGCAGGTATTGTATTAGTACAATAACATGTTTTTACATATAAAGACCTTGTAGTATAGAAAGCATAGATTATACAAAAATCTGTCCCAAATCCATTTTTTCCTAGCAATAGGCAATTTTCTTCCATGCCTGGATTATGTATGCCTGGCCCCCTTTCCAGCACCACACATTCTGGTCAGGGTCTGTTGGTATCAGTGGAGACACAGAATACTTCTGTTTTTTAATGTTTTTTCACTCCTTGAGCAAGGTGAGGTGAAGAATAAATCCTCTCCCCCACATACTGTTGCTGTAAGGAAGCCCAAAGATATATTTGATTAAATGGAGTTTATTTCTGTAATAACTTACAAAGTAGCATGTCATCAGAGAAATATGGTAATTCAGAAGCTGCAGTGAAATTAGACAGTGTTTCAGACCATTTATCAAAATGATTGCAGTTTTAATTTTTAAGGCAGGTAAAATGAGAAATACTGAGCGAAATTAATCTGCATTCAGAGCACTTTAACAGCGTTAGTGCCAAACTGCTGGCTATTGCAAACTGTCTTCTGCAGTTTCCACGATATGCTATGCATCCGATGAAGTGAGCTGTAGCTCACGAAAGCTCATGCTCAAATAAACTGGTTAGTCTCTAAGGTGCCACAAGTACTCCTTTTCTTTTTACGAATACAGACTAACACAGCTGTTACTCTGAAACCTGTCTTGTGGAGGTACTGTATTTTAGAGAATTGATTTAGGACTAAGAATATCTCTGGTTTTCTATCAAATCTTGTTTCCTAGTCTGGCACTCTCCTGAAAATCTTTTTTTACTGTTTGCCATCCCTCACTTTTTTTTTATTTTTTATAATTGCCGATAGAACAGTGTCCTTTGGGAGAAAGGATGAGCAAACATATTACATATTTCTTGGAGAAAGTCATTAAATCTAACAGGATCTGTTTAACAATAGTTCATCTTGCAACCCCTCTTCAAGATGAATCTAAGAGCATAATCTCAGTTCAATTTCAGTTGGCTCAAGGTCTTTGAGGAGGCTCAAAGTCACTCCCAAACCTAGATTGAACACATCGTACCTAGCCGGCCAACATGGAGTATTCTACATAAACTGTTGAGTCATTTTATCCTGAAAAGAAACAATAGAAAACTACGTAACATTAGAGAAAATAAGGTAAAAACAAAACATACACCTCTACCCCAGTATAATGCGACCCAATATAATGTGGGTTCGCATACAACGTGGTAAAGCTCCAACACGCTGCTCTGAGCAGCGTGTTAAGGGTGCCGGGCCGGGGGCTTGGATAAGGGGCAGAAGGTCTCGGGGGCGGTCAGGGGCTCCCCCCCTGAGTCTGGGAGGCAGGAGATGTGGGGGGCACTTTTGGGGACCCCGCAGTCCCAGAGTGGCCCAGGGGATTAGTGGGGGCCGGGAGCAGCCTGCTCCACTTCCCTCACCCCGGCCCCAGCCGTGTCGCTCAGGGGAGGGGACTTGGGGAAAGGGATCCCCCCGTGCTCACTGGCAGTGGCGGAAGCAGAGCAGCCTGGCCCCAGCCCGCTCCACTCCGCCAACTCCCAGCCGCGGCACTCCGCTTCCCGCTGCAGGTGACTGTGGGACCTTTCCCCAACCCCCTCCTCCCACCAGCGACACGGCTGGGGCCGGGGCCAGGGCAAGGCAAGTGGAGCAGGCTGGGGCCACGTTGCTCCGCTTCCTGCCACAGGTGAGTACGGGGGGCGTCCTTTCCCCAACCTCCCTGTATTCACCAGCGGCAAGAAGCGGAGCGCCGCGGCTGGGAGGTGGCGGAGTGGAGCGGGCTGGGGCTGCGTTGCTCCGCTTCCCGCTGCTGCTGGTGAGTGCCTCTCAGGGGGCGGGGTGTGTGGATAGGGGTCGGAACAGTCGGGACAGGGGGGTTGGGTAGGGGGTGGGGTTCTGGGGGTGATTAGGGACGGGGGTCTCTGGAGGGGGCGGTCAGGGAATAAGGAATGGGGGGCCAAAGCAGGTTCGATATAATGGGATCTCACCTATAATGCTGTGAGTTTTTTTGTCTCCCGAGGACTGCGTTATATCGGGGTAGAGGTGTACTTCTTAAAAAAAAAAAAAAAAAAAAAAAAAACCCTCTGGTATCTATAGGATGTGCTTAGAAATGTTATTCTTGTCTACTTAAATTCAGTTTATTTGAGAGAAAGGTCTTGGGGTTATAAATAGGATTTGGATCCTGGTTCAGTTACCAGCTCTGCTACAGGCTCCCCATGTGGCCTCAGGCTCCCCATGTGACCTCAGGCAAATCACTCAACTTCTGAGTCTTAGTTCCCCATCTGTAAAACAGGAATTATACCTCCTTCCTCCTTTTGCTACCATGCTCGCTTGTCCATCTTGTCTATTTTGAATGTGAGCTCTTTGGGGCAGGGATTCTCTTTTAATATACATATGTACAGCATGTAGTATGTGGATAGGGGAGAAGTGGTAGATATGGTATATCTTGACTTTAGGAAGGCTTTTGATACTGTCTCACATAATCTTCTCATAAACAAACTGGGGATCTATAGCCTAGATGGAGCTACTATAAAGTAGGTACAAAGCTGGTTGGAAAACTGTTCCCAGAGAGTAGTTATCAGTGGTTCACAGTCAAGCTAGAAAGGCATATCGAGTGGGGTCCCACAGGGATCGGTCCTGGGTCCAGTTCTGTTCAATATCTTTATCAATGATTTAGATAATGGCATAGAGAGTACACTTATAAAGTTTGCAGACAATTCCAAGCTGGGAGGGGTTGCCAGTGCTTTGGCAATGACCTGGACAAACTGGAGAAATGGCCTAAAGTAAATAGGATGAAATTCAATAGGGACAAATGCAAAGTACTCCACTTAGGAAGGAATAATTAGCAGCGCGCACACAAAATGGGAAATGAATGCCTAGGAAGGAGCACTCTGGAAAGGGATCTGGGGTTATAGAGAATCACAAGCTAAATATGAATCAACAGTGTAACACTGTTGCAAAACAGGCTAATATCATTCTGGGATGTATTAGCATGAGTATTGTAAGCAAGACACAAGAAGTAATTCTTCCGCGCTACTCCCTGCTGATAAGGCCTCAGATGGAGTATTGTCTCCAGTTCTGGGCACCACATTCTTCTTTGAGTGCTTGCTCATGTTGATTCCATTCTAGGTGTGCATTGCGCAGTCATCAGATTTTTTGCCTTGGCGATGTCCGTAGGGCCGGCTTTGGCACCCCCTTGAGTGCCACACTCATGCATTGGTATATCCGGCGCTGCCGGCCCTACGGCTGCTCAGTTTCTTCTTACCGCCCATGGTGTTTAGTCGAAGCGCCTTTCCTTGCATAACAAGGGCTAGTGGTTTTTCATCTCTATTGACTTCAAGCCTTAGGACCTTGTACATGGTTTGTTTTCAGTAGTTCTCATTTAGTGTAGCTAGTAGTTAGTCCCAGCTGAGACTTCGCCCCAGGCGGGGCATGCCCCTGTTTTCGGGGTTTAAACCCTGCACTGTCTGTAACAGGCCTATGCCTTAAGTCACCCCCATAGCATCTGCCTCAAGTGCTTGGGGGAGTTACACATGAAAGACAAGTGCCATATTTGTAAGAACTTTCGGCCCTGCACGCAGAAAGAGCTGGATATTTGTCTACGGGCTCTCCTCATGGAGTCCGCCCTCCGTCTGACTTCCAAGCCATCCCATCAGGATTCGCCGAGTACCTCGGCACCCATGTGCAGTGCGCCTCAGGCCCCGCCTGACACCGGTCCCTGTCGCTGGCACCCAAGAAGAAGGCGAGAAAGCACAGCTCCCTGGCACTTGGAAAGAAGAGCCGGGGTCTTTGGGCAAAGGACCCGAGTCAGGCCGCCCAGCCACTCTGGAGCCACGCATTTGCACTTCTCCAGTCGGGGCTGTTAGCCCCTTTAAAGGTCCTCCTTCAACTCCTGGAAGTGGCATAGTACCTAAACCCCTGACTGCACTGAAACCTTTGCAAGCTCCCCCGGTGTTGAGAGAGCAAAGGCTTCTGTCCGCGCCACAGACACAGCATGTGCTGCAGTTTTCGGCAAAGGTTCCCCCAGAGGGCAAGCCAGCCACCAAGACTCCTCAGGGAGCAGTGGAGCACCGCTGCTCCTGGAAGATGACGGCATGCTCTCCACCTCCGTGCCGCAGGTCACCGGAGTCGCCTTGCAGATCCTCTGGGGGTTGACCTCGGTCACCAGCACCACGATCGCGGTCCCCGCCATCTCAACACAGATTGCCTAAAAGGAGGCACCAGTCTCCAAACTACCGACACTGCTCGTCCTCGCACTGGTCATCTTCTCGGCACTGGTCCCGGTTGCCTAACCTACGGGAGTGTTCTCCATCCCATCTCCGGTTCCCCTGGCATCAACACCAGTCTCCATGATACCGGTCCCCTCGATCAGGCACTGTCTCAGACAGTGACAGCCAGCAAACACACACAGGTGTCTGTCGCCCCACCATGGTCACTGGAAGGGGATTCTTTCGGTGCAGAAGGACAGTTCGACCCCTCACCTGGACTCCATCAGCAGGAATGGGCACCTGAGGCCGCATCAACATTATCAGCGCAGTGGCAGCCCGACCAATGGCTGGCGCAGTGACCTTATTGGAACGCGTGGGGTCATGGTGATGCCCCCTTCGCACCATTCGTCTGCCGCTGCCTCGGAGCAGCAGCTGGCAACACAGGGCTCGAGAGAGGCACCCCCGGAGGCTGAGGTGGAGGAGGCTTTGCCCGCTCCTCAGCCTGCCACCCCCTTTGAGGGAAGAGGACCCGAGGCCTCCCCCAGTGGTACAGTCCTCGTATTCATCCCCTGACGGGACAGTCGAGGGACCCATGAGGGCCATCCTGCCAGATGATTTTAAGGATCACCAGGCCATACTTCTTCAGGTGGCCGAGAACTTGGTCTGGAGGTGGAGGAGATGGCTGAGCAGGAGGACACTTTGTTTAATATCCTGTCAGCCTCTACCCCAACCCATGTCGCACTAGCAGTGCATGATGGGGTCCTCAAGATTGCCAAGACCCTGTGGCAAACTCCTTCCTCCTTCCCTCCCACCTCAAAAAGGGCTAACGGACACCAGGACCCACCTTCGCTTGCTGGGCATGCATATGCCGCAGTCAGTGTGCAAGCAGTTCCGGCCGTCCCCCTCACTAAGTCCTTGGCAACCTCATCAAAGGTCTTCGTGGAGGAGGGACAGAGACACGAGTTTTAGTCATCTCCGCCCTTCCTCCTCCCACTTTCCCGTGCAGCCCGGCTCAGCAAAGCATCCCGTGGGCCAGAAGCACTCATTTTGATGGTGTGCTCGAGAGCGACGCCCCAGTCAATTCCCCACATCCACCTTATTCTTTCCTTGACCATCTTCGGCCCTACCATTCGGCCTGGTCGTGGGTCACCTTGGATCGCTGGGTACTGGATATAGTATCTTGGCGCTATACCCTGCAGTTTTCGGACGTCCCTCCCTCCACCCCCCTTTCTTCCCCGTCCCTCTTTAGGGACCCTTCTCACAAGCAATTCCTTGTATAGGAGGTTGAAAATCTCCTGCACCTGGGGGCAAAGAAAAAGGTTTCTCGGGACATGGAAGGAAAGGGGTTCTACTCCTGTTACTTCCTAATCCCAAAGACAAAAGGGGGCCTCAGATCCATCTTGGACTTGCATCACCTCAACAAGTCTCTCAAGAAGTTGAAGTTTGCATGGTCTCCCTGGCTTCCATCATCCCCTCCCTGGATCTGGGAGACTGGTGTGCTGCCCTCAACTTAAGATGCTTATTTCCATATTCCCGGGTCACAGGTGCTTCCTCTGTTTCATAGTGGGTGGACGCCATTTTCAATTCATGGCACTGCCCTTTGGCCTCTTATCGGCCCCAACGGTGTTCACAAAATGTATGGCACTGGTGGTGGCTTACCTGAAATGCTGAGGGGTCTAGGTGTTCCCGTATCTCGACTACTGGCTCATCAAGGGCAAATTTCAGACCACGTTATGTCGTCCCTGGATTGGTGGTTGAACTTGCGGTTGGTGTTGAAGGGAGTCCCCTTTGCGACCCTGTCCCAGTCGCTGACCCTGGTCTCTGACGCCTCGGGACCTGGCCTGGGGAGCCCACCTGGGCAAGCTGAGCACCTAGGGCCACTGGCTGTGGGACAATCTGGTCCTCCATATCAATGTCAGGGAGCTCAGAGTGGTTTGCTTGGCCTTTCTTTTCTCACTCAGAGGGAAAGGTGGTGCAGGTCCTGATGAACAATACCCCTGCGATTGTATTACATGAACAGGCAGGGCGGTGCCAGGTCCTTGACTCTTTGTCAAGAAGCTATCGGACTTTGGGACTTTTGTGTGCGGCATGCCATTCAGCTGATAGTCGCACACCTACCAGGAACCAAGAACGTCTTGGCTGATCACCTCAGCAGGACCTTCTCGCCAGTGCCGTTGACTCACAGAGTCCTTGTGATGGTCAAGCAAGACAGGGCGAGGATTATCCTAATAGTCCCCATGTGGCCTCACCAGAACTGGTTCAGCATGTTGCTAGCCTTTTGAAAGCCGCCTCACTGCAACTGCCTCTTCAGACAGATCTGCTGTCCCAGAACCAAGGCAGCTTTTTGCAGCCGAACCTGGTGGCACTGCACCTGATGGCTTAGCTACTGTATGGCTTAGCGTGGACAAACGGGCATGCTCAGCCCATGTTCAGCAGGTTTTGCTGGGCAGCAGGAAACCCTCCACTAGGGCAACCTACCCGGCCAAATGGAAAAGGTTCACGCTGGGCCTCAGAATGGCATATTCGGGCCGAGCAGGCCCTGCTGCAGGACATACTATGGTTGCACCTTAAACTCCAGGATTTGTCCCTCTCATTGATCAAGGTCCGCCTGTCTGCCATTTTGGCTTTCCAGCCTCTGTTCCAAGGCAGGTTGATCTTCACCCATGCCATTGTTTTTAAAAGGTCTGGAGTGTCACTATTCATACGTGTGGTATCTGGTCCCTCCTGGGATCTGAATCTTGTGCTGTCGAGTCTCATGGTGTCTCCCTTTGAGCCTCTGGCTTCATGCTCTCTACTGCTTCTCTCCTGGAAGGTTTCATTCCTGGTTGCGATAATGTCGGCCTGCAGGGTGTCCGAGATCAGGGCACTTACTTCTGAGCCACTCTCTACAGTCTTCTACAAAGACAAGGTCCAGCTATGTCTGCACCCGACGTTTCTGCCCAAGGTCGTTTCCCAGTTTCATATTGGTCAGGACATATACTTACCCATCTTCTTTCCAAAGCCTCATGCATCGGATGAGGAATGCAGACTGCACACCCTGGACGTCAGGAGGGCACTGGCCTTCTATTTGGAGAGAACAAAGCCGTTCTATAAGTCAGCACAGTTGTTTGTTGCGGTGGCAGAAAGGATGAAAGGTCGTTTAGTGTCTACTCAGAGGATTTTATCATGGATTACAGCCTGCATCCGATACTGCTATGAGCTGGTGGAGGTGCATCCGCCAGCGAGCGTAACGGCACACTTGACTCGGGCTCAGGCATCATCAGCGGCCTTCCTCCCATAGATGCCACAATCCAAGAGATCTGCAGGCCAGCTACCTTAACCTCTGAGGATAGGACAAGAAGCAATGGGCTAAAATTGCAGCAAGGGAGGTTTAGGTTGGGCATTAGGAAAAACTTCCTAACTGTCAGAGTAGTTAAGCACTGGAACAAATTGCCTAGAGAATTTGTCCAATCTCTATCATTGGAGATTTTTAAGAACAGGTTAGGCAAACAACTGTCAGGAATGCTCTAGTTATTATGTAGTACTGCATTGAGTGCAGGGAACTGGACTAGAAGACCTATTGGGGTCCTTTCCAGTCCTACACTTACATGATTCTATGATGGCATCTCTAGTGCCACTGCAATATAAATGATGAATTTAGGTTTAGGTAAAGAAAAATAGATTCCATGAAAGATACAATATTCTAGAAAAGGCTTACCAAATTCACTTATCTTTCACTTATTAACTGTGAAATGTGCTTCACAGGGTGAAAGTTTAACCAGGAAATCAATAAAGTGAATAAAGTACTGGAAACAGGTCTTAAAAGTAGTTCACGTGTATATGAAGCAAGGGTAATTATACTGTTAAAATATGTATAACAACAGATCAGTAAATTGGGTTTAGCTATAAAACATAAAACTTAAGTGACTAATTATAAGGAAGGGAGTGAATAACAGAAGTACCAGCAACTCTGGTTCTGGCCCCGCGGCATCCATTGAGTCTGGTTCCGATGAGGAAGATGCCTGCACTGACTGTTTCTGCACCAGTGGTTTACCAGCTGGCTACGTCTCTGCCTTTTTGTCCCGACCTCTCCCTTGATCCAAGACTGCCAGGGCTACATCAGTGTACTGTTGGCTGGATGGGCTGCTGAACCTTTGGGTCCATCGGGACTGCACCCCAGTGTTCCCCTTCTGCAGCTTGTGGAAACAGGGCTGTTGCTCTGATCAGACCAAGGGACCATCTCCGCCTCCAGGAAACTCCTCAGTACTATTGCATTCAGCACCATTGATGTTACCATGGTGTCTCTCACCACCCTCCACTTCAGCACTGTCAGCTACTTTGGTGCCTTTGCTGACTTTCAGGGTCAATGTAGGCGTATTTGATGCGGTGGTCCCATTTCCACCATCACCACCAGTCCCTTCTTTATTTTGGGTGACGGATGAGTCAAACCAGTTACTCGCCCCCTAGGGATTGGCTCCACCTTTATCCCTGGAAACCCAAGGCTCCATGGTGTTGGGGTCAGAATCTTCCTCCTCCTGCTCTCCATCTCCTGACCCACATCAGGGGCCATTTAAAGAGTACTCTGAGCACCAGGATTGACACTCGTTTTGCAGTTGGGACAGGGGCACCTGGCCTAGTGTCTACTGGCCACCAGTGCCCTATCCTTATGCCTCGTGGTCTCCATGGAATCTTTGGGATGTTCCTCGGTCACAGAGGTCGCACTCTTAAGCTCGCCAGTATCCAAGACATCTTGGAGTAGTTGCTGCATCTTCTGTTGTCAGGCCTTGTGCTTAGCTCATTGAGGGTGCATCTAGTGGTGATCTCAGGTTTTTATCCAACCATTCATGGAAAATTGGTATTTTCGAGTACCATGGAGGCGAGATTTTTAAAGGGAATCCTTCGTCTACATCCACTGGTGTGAAAACTGGTTCCCTTGTGGAACCTTAACATGGTTAGTGGCGCTGATGAGACCTCTGTTTGAGCCTCTCTCATGTCAAAAAACTGCATTCCTTGTGGTGATCACATCTGTGAGGAGAGTATGAGAGTTGCAGGTTTTAATGACAGAGTCTCCATGCATGTAATTCTCCAAAGACAAAGTGACATTGTGGCTACACCAGAAATCTGTGTCTAAAGTCATCTCTGTTTCATTTAAACTAGGTGGTATATTTGCCTATGTTTTTTCCCTAAGCCGCATTCATCTCTGGAGGAGCAATGTCTTCACACATTAGAAGTCAGATGATATCTGGCCTTTTATCTAGACAGGATTAAACCCTTTCGGGCCTCAGTTCATCTGTTTGTGTCTAATGCAGACCATATGAAAGGACTGGCAGTCTTCTCACAGAAGATCTCTAAGTGGATAACTTTCTGCATCCAGACTGTATGCAAAATAGCTGTGGCTGCACCCTCTGGGTGTGAGCTCATTCTATGATAGCACAAGCTCCTTCAATAGCATTCTTAAGTGACATCTCAATATTGGATATTTCTAGGGTTGTCACATGGTTGTCAATACATACTTTTACAAACCACTGTACCATTTCTGCAGCATCCAGCACTGACACAGATTTTTAGGAAGGCAGTCCTGCAGTGCTTGTTTAAATAGATTCCCAACCCCACCTCCAGTGGGTACTGCTTGTAAGTCACCTAAGTGGAATAAATGGTTGCATCTACTCAAAGAAGAAGAAATGGTTACTTACTGTAACTATGGTTCTTCAAGATGTGATGCAGATGTGTATTCCACTACCCACCCTCTGTCCCGTTTGCATCAGAGTCTTGTCTATGGGCGTTTGGTGCGCAGGAACCGAGGTGGGGGGGTTGGGGTTGACCATCCTCATTTAACCAAGGATGGGGCTATGGCCGCGAGGCACAAGCACCACCCCTCTATGGGTACTGCTAGACAAAATTCTTCAGCTCAGCTCTGATGCACTGAGCACGCATGCACCTAAGTGGAATATATGTCTGCATCACATTTCGAAGAACCACAGTTACAGTAAGTAGCCATTTCTACTATTGTTTGAAAAATAATGTGATCACATACTATTAAATTTTGGGACAGGTAAGTTTGTGTACGCAGCCATAATTTCATTTTCTGACTTTTCAGTGTTTAGCTATACAATCTTAACATTTTCTTCATTTAATTTAGGATGCCATTTCCTAAGTTACACAGTATGTTTAAGATTAAAAAAAAATAGGAAAAATCCAAACGTGGAAATATTTGGTGAGCACCACTTTAAAACCGCCTCATGCACTTTCAAAATCTGCAGGATGAAGCCCGTATATACTTCACCAAGTCTTCAGGAGAGAATAATTTGCCTGCAAACTTCAAGAGCTTAGCATTTTTACTTTGCAAGAAGAGCTGGCAATCCCCTTCCCTTATTGACTGTTTGCGTTTTGTTAGTATTTATTAAAATTAGCTGTGTTACCTTCCTCAGCTGAGCATTTTATGAGCTTAGTGAGAATTCCTTGCAAAACATACTGTGTGTGCTGAGTGTGATTTGTTTAAATGGCTCATGACTCAAATCAAAACCAATTCCTCAGAATACTCAAAGGCACTTCCCTTCAGTGAGGATTATTGCAATGTTTGGCCCCAGTTGTTTAGATACTAAGAGTGTTTTACAACATAATCAACCAAGATTTATTTTTATAATAGGGAAAGTATTTCTTTTTCACACTTAATGCCAGCCAAAGTATGTTTGCTCTGACAAAAAACAAACAAACTCCCACAACACCCCACAAAAAATCAAAGCAAATTAACAAAATTAAACCTTTATGCTGAGAGCATGACTAGAAAAAAGCCAGGCAAAAGGTGAAAGCAACAGAGAATGTGGAGTTAAATGTGGAAATGCTTATACAATTGAATTATAGCAGTTAGGACAAAATTTTGGTTAACAGTCTATTTAACATACAGTTTAATGCTGCATTTTTTTGATTGGAGATAGAAAGCAGTAGTTGTGGGAATTTTCTGATTTCGTTGCTGTGGAAACCAGATCTTGAAAGTGGTTCCAAATCCGTGACTGCATTATGAAAGAACAGCAGGTTGATTGTCTAGCATGTTTTGTCTTAGACATTCGTTTTGCTATTCAGATGTGGTGCTTTGAGATGCTATTCTGAGTTCTGTCCACAAAGCCTGTCAGAAAAAGCCAAACACAGGAAATGTCCTCCCCTGTCTCTGCTGTTAATCATATGATAGTGCTAACATTTATAAAGCTTTGGGTAATCTGATGAGGTCTAATTGTTATCTTCTCATATTAATCTTATTAGGAATTATGAATATATAGGGAAAAGAGCAAAGCTTTGAGTTATTACAGGCAAAATTTGCTACAGAAAATGTAAACTGTGAGTGTCAACATCTAATTAGCAACTCTGATTTTGTTTAAAATCAAGTTGTATTTAAACTTGCCTGCAAACTGAGGTACAAAAAACAAAACAAACCTCCTCCCCAAAATATGAAAACTGTATCCTATCTGAAACCAGTGTTTTTTTTTTAATTTAGTGAACTTCAAGGATCAGAAAATTAAGAACTCCCTATGAGTTAAAATCATAAAGTAAATCAAGAGTGAAGGGCAGGATTTAAAACATAAAAATAATAAAATATACATTTTGCAATTTATAGCCCTCCTAACACTTTCTTGTAGCCTGCCTGCTTACTTGTCTTGTTCAATTTGTTCACTCGTTATCAGGAACAATTAGTAGGCATGACTGAAGTTAGTTAATTTTTTCCAGATTCAAATTTTAAACATTTAACTATAGTAGAATTGTTTGGAATGACACAATACATTATATTTATTCATATGCCCAGCAGAACAGTGTCTTTCTCCAAAAAAGAAACCAACTTCAGTACGTGAATAAGGCAAACTGAATTCAGTTTCATAGCCCAATTTCTTCATATGTAGAAATGCTGTGTTTTAGTTGTATTGTTTGTATTTTCATTTGTATTTCAGTAGTACCCAAACGCCCTCTATTGTTAGACATCATTATGGTAGGCACGGTCCTTGTCTTGAATAGCTTATTGATGATAAAACAGACGTTAATTGCTTGCAGATTTTGCAATCTAATAAAGTAAGTGGGAAGGTAGTGAGGGCAAATACTAGTGATAACTTCTAATTATTTGTTTGGTATGAATTTCTGAATTTTAGAATGACAAACAGTGGGTTGCTGCTTGGGATTGTGCAGTCCCTCTCCACCTTTAATTTTGTGAAAAATAAATACCAGAGGAAAGAAATTATTTTCTGGAGGAGGAGGTGAAACACAATTCATTTCTGGCAGAAGACAGCCTTAGCATATAATTGGTAACAGAGTTTGTGAAATGTAATATTATTCAAAAGGAGTGCACTTTTTCTTGATCTTCATGCCTGAAGGATTTAAGCTTTATTCTGGCTAGCCAGTAATACTTTACTGTTAGTTGCAAGGGGAGATGCAACCCACACACAGTTTATGCTTGATTAGCTCACAGATATGTGTCTATGGTAAAACTTGAAATTTTAATATAAAGTTTACAATGTAAAACTTATTGCTATAATTTAAAGATATTTTAATGCGCCTGTTAGTCTCAGAAACTGAATAATAGCTTCAAAGAGAGTGGATTACATTTAATATCATAGTACTAAAATGCTGCAACAGTTTTCCAGAGGAAGACTTGTATGTAGAACAGCAGTTTCTCTATTGAAGAACTTCAGCTGCAGAAAAGATGAGTAGGATAAATACCACTCTTCAAAATGTTAAATGATTACCTGAGTTAATCTTTGTCCTTATTTTTTTTTAAAAAAACAAAACCATTATGATCTGATCAGAAAATCCACTGGTGAAAACTATCTTAGTTTCTTAACAGCAGGAACCCACTTGAAAGGTTATTTGAGACTGAACTAGTTGAGTAGTCAAAGCCTGCAGTGACTGGTACTTTGCCTATTACACAAGATTGAAGGAAGCGGAAAAGAAAAAGGATAAAGAAGAAACAAACACAACTATCAACCTACCATATGCTCTTAAAATATTTTTGAAGAGTCCGAAACGAAGGACACCAGTTTTCTGCAACATGGAGCTTTGAAGGGTGTGGAAATAACTTCACTAAGTAAGATAAGTGTGTGTGAGAAAACCCATACAAGATAATAGTAATATTTAATGTTTTTGCTGACAATTTTCAGCAGTGAAACATGAAATAACAGGCTTTTGTAGGCAGGGAAATCGGAGGAAAAGGAATACAAAGAATTTACTTGCTACCATGAAACACTGGGGGAAGTATCTGGTTAAGTAAAGGAAGGAGGGAGGAAATATTGTTGCTTCAAGGGACACTGCTTCACAAAAACAAATGCACTCTTGACTGTCCCTTTAATGACTCCTGATCCATATCCTCAAGAAACAAGTCTTTCCTGTAGTGATTTTAAAATTCCATCTTGTTTGGTTGACCGATCTTGTGCTTATATTCTCAGGACAGTATGTAAAATCTAGCAATCTGGATGGCATTGTCTAGCTGATAATATATTTTGTGCAGCTTTGATGCTTTTGTTGTAAGAATTTCTTTTTATTTTTTTGGTAGGTAGGGAGATGCCAAATGTTCATTTTTAAATACTTAAGTGCCGAATGTGCCCTTCCTACAGGCCAGTGTCTTGTAATCCAAGTATTGTTTCATGTTAATATATGTCCTCCCCCCGTCCTCCCCCCTCCAAAGTTTCCAAAAGAACTTAAGGCCCATTTTCAAAAGAGACTTAAGCTTTTATGTACCATTGTCTTTAAATGAAACTTAGGTTCTAAGTATCTAAGTCACATTTAAAAATGGGGCTTTGGCTCCTAAATCACTTATCCTCTTGAGGAATTTTTACCTTTAATTTCAGGTAGCCTTTAATATAGGCAATTGTATTAAAATGGCCTGATTTTTTTAAAGGGCTTTACACCTGCACTTTCTTTTATCACTTTTACTGAGGTGTTGAAAATATGGAGTTAGAATCTCTTCAAAATTATGGCCTTCATTTAATTCAGGGTTAAAGTTATATCTAATATAATGATGAACATATTTTTATATTTTGTGTGTTTGTTTCAAAATACCCCTTCCTTTTCCTTAATGAAGTAGATCTCAGTAGTAGTAAACTAAAACATTTCATCAGCCATTCTGGAAAAAGCAAACATATTGAAGAAGCAACAGCTTACAAAACAGGAATGACAGCTTACAAAAAACAAGCTGGAATGATAATACCTTGCAGCAGTCAGCCTTTATAATAGGTGGAACTGGTAGCACAATGTATTATTTAGGCTGTCTCATGGTTTCTATTATAAGACCCCTTTCACTTGCCTTTAATTGTCCACGCTTTAGCCATAAACTTCAGCCAACACAACTGAGTTATTCTCGAGAATGGGCTAAGAAAAAATAGGTGGTTTTGCCTATGTAGAAAAAATCTGGTGACCTTTTCTTTGAAATGCTCTGGGCCCCCTATGCTTTGTCGCAGGGACTTGCAATTTTGTAGTGGATTAGCATTTCCATGAGGGAATGAAAATCCACTCAGATTTGGCCAAGCTATACATTTTTTTAAAAACCGCAATTCTGATATGCTCAATAGAGACTTTCTTAGATTTTAGCAGCTAAATTCCCCAAATTCCCCAAAGATTCTGTCTCTGGGCTCTAGCCCAGAGTTGAGCAGAACTTTGCCTGCAACTGCAGCTCTGGGCTGTTATGGACTGTCTGCGCTCCAGATCCCGGCACTGGAACTGAGAGCAGAGAGACTGTCATCATCATCATCATTTTATTTTGTGTTGTGTTGTGTGTTGTATGTTTTGTTATGGGGTGGGGCTTGTTCTCCATATAGGTACTTATAAACTGTGGTCAAGTCACCTCACAACTTTCTCTTTGTTAAATTAAATAGATTGAGATGCTTGAGTCTTTTACTATAGGGCATTTTTCCCAGTCCTTTAGTTATTCTTGTGGCTCTTCTCTGAACCATCTCCAATTTTTCAACATTCTTGATTGTAGACTTCAAAACTGGACACAATATTCCAGTAGCTGTCACACTAGTATCAAATACAGAGGTATAACTTGCCTACTTTTCCTCAGTATTGTCTTGTTTATACATTCAAGGATCTCATTAACCCTTTTGAATTAAATAACTGCTTGTTAAATGAGAGAGTCCATTCTGTGCACTGAATGATTCAGGGGCCTTTTGGAAAAAATAGTATGTGATTATGTAGTTAAAAACTGTATCATAAAGCATATAGCTAAGGGGGCTGAATTAAGGTTGCAGACAACCTTAATTCTGGCATTTCCTAATTTTAAGTGCTTGACTTTGCAACCTTAGTGTGTATGTGAGAGTGAGTGAGATATGTAACTTACTTGAGGGAAAGACCTGGACATGAAAAAAGGGAGTGAAAAACTGTTTCGTGTTTTGTTAGATTTAAATTTGCCTTGCTGGTTAAGTTGCAGACTAGCTTTTCTGATTTTTTTTCTTCCTTTCCTATAGAATTCTGCACTTCAGATCCGATAACACCCCCAATAGGGTGAAGAACCAACCCTACTATAGTACCTTTTTTCTCTGCTCCCCAAACAGGGAGCTTCTCATGCTATTAGTCAACTGTTGTATCTGAATGATGTGAAATTACATTAAGGATTTATTTCTTGGTTATTGTTTTTTTTTTTCTTTGTATAAAGGGTTATCCAGTCTAAAGAACAGATCCGGAAACTTGTAAGTCCAACTCATTTCAGATAGTAGAACAAATTACTATGTGATCTGTGTTTGATTCTGCAGTCAAATTTCTGATCTGGGTTAGTATACTGGGTTGATAACTCTTACTAATGCCTCTTTTTCTCAGGTTGCAGAGAACTAAAGATAACTGAATGTCTTTTGATATTTTTTGTTACAATGCATCTTGTCACCAGCCCTTCTCCTGGGTGTATATATATCCTCTATCCTCTTTCCATCCCCCAAGTCAGGTCTTCAGTAATCCTGTCAGATTCTTAAACTTCCCTGATTACATTCTCCTCCACCTCTCTGGTTTGCTCAGGTGCTATCTGATCGCTGTCTGGTGGGCCTTTCTGTCAGTGCTGCACTTTGATCAGCCTGAGGGGTTGCTGTTGATTGACACAAAATATCTCTCTACCCACAGGGCAGATTGCTGTGTCTCAGCAGCATCCTACCCCATCGTCTCTGAGAGCAAGAAACTAGGACAGAGACACCAGGTTTTGGGTAGCATTTGGAAGGAATCAATTTATAAACTGAACATATTAATTTCTAACAGTTATTTTATAAGGATAATTTTGTGCTGAAATCACCAAAAATTTGATTTGTCATTCACTTTAAATGAAATTCATATACTGGACATGGAATACTGTTTGTCGTGGTTATGTTTGGCTTTTCAAGATAATTTCATTTCCTTAATGAAGATTTAATCTACCTAGTCATGTGGAAGTAGAAGTGATTTCCGGAGAGTGAAATAAACTATAATTTTGAACAAATACCAGATAATATTTGTAAAGGGACAGTAATGAGATGGACCAGAGCAGAATTATCTTTGCCTCTTGTTGGAATGAATTAACTATTGAACATATACATATCTTCATGAAGAATCTGTTTAGTAGACAGTGCAGAAAATGCCAGCTTTTGAGGATTAAACTAGCATTTTTAGAAATTAAAGTATTTTTTTTATTGTCCATCTGTAAACTGAGTCAGAAAGATGTGTAAAGAGAGATTAGAAGGTGTTAGTGCTATTAAAAGATGTTGGTACTAATTATGCCAGTAATTTAAGAGGAAACTGAGTTATGAAGATCTTGGAAACCACTAGTATAATCTGTAGTTATCTTGATTATGAAAGATAACTGTTTACAGAAAAGAAATGAGAGATATTGACTCATTTGTGTCTCTATTCATTAGGATCTAATACACATATTAATATTGTAGTTCAATTTTCTTGTAGTTCAGCATATATCCAATATCTGCAGAAGGTAAAATCCTTATTATTGAAATAATGTCATTGTAGACCTTCATATTTTTTTTAAAAAGACACATAGATAAGATTTTTTTTTCCTTCACTTCAAAGGACAAAGTTCAGTTTTTAAATTGCCTTGTTGAAGTTTGCAAGTAGATCTAGTTATGTGACCATATACATATAAATAAATTATAAGAACTAGAAAATTAGATTAAAGGCAACATGTTGATTTACTTTGGCTGTGGGAGGATAAAACTTAATAGTTCTGCTGTCTTTTTTTCACAGCCAAATAAGAGTCCTATGTCAAAATCATAGAATATCAGGGTTGGAAGGGACCTCAGGAGGTCATCTAGTCCAACCCCCTGCTCAAAGCAGGACCAATCCCCAACTAAATCATCCCAGCCAGGGCTTTGTCAAGCCTGACCTTAAAAACTCTGAGGAAGGAGATTCCACCACCTCCCTAGATAACCCATTCCAGTGCTTCACCACCCTTCTAGTAAAAAAGTTTTTCCTAATATCCAACCTAAACATCCCTCACTGCAACTTGAGACCATTACTCCTTGTTCTGTCATCTGCTACCACTGAGAACAGCCTAGATCCATCCTTTTTGGAACCCCCTTTCAGGTAGTTGAAAGCAGCTATCAAGTCCCCCCTCATTTTTTTCTTCTACAGACTAAATAATCCCAGTCCCCTCAGCCTCTCCTCATAACTCATGTGTTCCAGTCCCCTAATCATTTTTGTTGCCCTCCGCTGGACTCTTTACAATTTTTCCGCATTCTTCTTGTAGTGCAGGGGTAGGCAACCTATGGAATGTGTGCCAAAGGCGGCACGCGAGCTGATTTTCAGTGGCACTCACACTGCCCTGGTCCTGGCCACTGGTCCAGGGGGTTCTGTGTTTTAATTTAATTTTAAATGAAGCTTCTTAAACATTTTAAAAACTGTATTTACTTCACATGCAACAATAGTTTAGTTATATATTCTAGACTTCTAGAAAGAGACCTTCTAAAAACATTAAAATGTATTACTGGCATGTGAAACCTTAAGTTAGAGTGAATAAATGAAGACTCGGCACACCACTTCTGAAAGGCCGCTGACCCCTGTTATAGTGTGAGGCCCAGAACTGGACACAATACTCCAGATGGGGCCTCACCAATGCCGAATAGAGAGGAATGATCTCGTCTGTCGATCTGCTGGCAATGCTCCTACTTATACAGCCCAAAATGCCGTTAGCCTTCTTGGCAACAAGGGCACACTGTTGACTCGTATCCAGCTTCTCATCCACTGTAACCCCTAGGTCCTTTTCTGCAGAACTTCTGCCTAGCCACTTGGTCCCTAGTCTGTAGTAGTGCATGGGATTCTTCCATCCTAAGTGCAGGACTCTGCACTTGTCCTTGTTGAGCCTCATCAGATTTCTTTTGGCCCAATCCTCTAATTTGTCTAGGTCCCTCTGTACCCTATCCCTACCCTCCAGCGTATCTACCACTCCTCCCAGTTTAGTGTCATCTGCAAACTTGCTGAGGGTGCAATCCACGCAATCCTCCAGATCATTAATGAAGATATTGAACAAAACCGGCCCCACGACCGACCCTTGGGGTACTCCGCTTCATACCGGCAGCCAACTAGACATGGAGCCATTGATCACTACCCGTTGAGCCCGATGATCTAGCCAGCTTTGTATCCACCTTATAGTCCATTCATCCAGCCCATACTTCAACTTGCTGTCAAGAATACTGTGGGAGACCGTATCAAAAGCTTTGCTAAAGTCAAGGAACAACAAGTCCACTGCTTTCCCCTCATCCACAGAGCCAGTTATATCATCATAGAAGGCAATTAGATTAGTCAGGCATGACTTGCTCTTGGTGAATCCATGCTGACTGTTCCTGATCACTTTCCTCTCCTCGAAGTGCTTCAGAATTGATTCCTTGATGACCTGCTCCATGATTTTTCCATGGACTGAGGTGAGGCTGACTGGCCTATAGTTCCCTGAATCCTCCTATTCCCTTTTTTAAAGATGGGCACTACATTAGCCTTTTTCCAGTCATCCGGGACCTCCGGCGATAGCCATGAGTTTTCAAAGATAATGGCCAATGGTTCTGCAAACACATCCGCCAACTCATTTAGCACCCTCGGATGCAGCACATCCAGCCCCATGGACTTGTGCTCATCCAGCTTTTCTAAATAGTCCTGAACCACTTCTTTCTCCACAGAGGGCTGATCACCTCCTCCCCATATTGTGCTGCTCAGTGCAGTCTTCTGGGAGCTGACCTTGTTCGTGAAGACAGAGGCAAAAAAAGCATTGAGTACATTAGCTTTCTCCACATCCTCTGTCACTAGGTTGCCTCCCCCATACAGTAAGGGGCCCACATTTTCCGTGACCACCACCTTGTTCCTAACATACCTGAAGAAACTCTTCTTGTTACTCTTAACATCCCTTGCTAGCTGCGACTCCAAGTGTGATTTGGCCTTCCTTATTTCACTCCTGCATGCCTGAACAATATTTTTATACTCCTTCCTGGTCATTTGTCCAATCTTCCACTTCTTGTAAGCTTCTTTTTTGTGTTTAAGATCAGCAAGGTTTTCACTGTTAAGCCAAACTGGTCGCCTGCCATATTTACTATTCTTTCTGCACATCGGGATGATTTGTTCTTGCAAGCTCAATAAGGATGTTGTAAAATGTCACATTTAATCTTATTTTTTCTTTAAAGTACATTTTATTAGTGTGATTTCAAAGGATTAGATATTAGATTATGCAATCATATCTGCCTTAACTATAGTTAAGGGTCTCTCATTTTTTAATTCTTATTTTTATTTACAGGTTTAGTGAGCAGTAGAAATGTTGGTTGATAGGCCCTCAGCACCTTGCAGGTCTAAGATCTATCTAGATCTGTCTTCCAACCTGAGGAGGCTCTGAGATCAATTGTACTCTTCAATGAGGAGTAGTTACACATCTGGATACAAAACTGAGATGTTTATTGAATGATCTGTGTGTAAAACATTCATACTTTTTTTAAATGGGGAAAATGTTTTCTTCTCTCTTGCAGAATTCAGTCAGCAAAGAAAAAAATTTCCTTTTGACCAAATACCAAGGATTAGAAGCTTTCATCCAAAATGGGATTTTTTTTCTGAAAGTCATGATCAGCGGGGGGGTTATCATCCAGACCATTCAGAAATGTTAACTATTAGTGTGTGCTTGAACACTTATAATGATACTTTATAAACTAAAAGAATTGGATACTTTTGAATCACTTTCTAAACGTTTTTTTAATTTATTATTATTATAACTTTATTATGTTAAAGTAAAGTTAATATTCTGATTTAAAAAGACAAAAGCAAGGAAATTCTGAGCTAATGTAGAGCGTTTAGGTTCATAAGTGTATTTTATTATGATGGATGTTTTTGTTCTGTACAGTAGTTTTAGTTAAGATTCATGTCTGGTCTTTCCATTATGAAATGGAAGAGTTTTATGTGATTGGGTACACTGGTAGTCTGTCAGCATTAGCTGCTGATGGTTTTAGTACACATATTTGACTAATTGCAGATAACTGTTATAAAAGGAGATTGAATTATCTGGAAGAATGTCTCGAATTGTTGGGTTCAAGTAACATTTATACAGAGGCACTTGAAGTTTGCATTGGCTGTAAACAGAATTATGAAAACCAAAATATGCTTCATCCTACACATCTGGAAAAGCTTTTATTCCAAATGGTTAATGCTCTGTTCAGAAAAGCAATTTAAACCTAAGTTATTTTTACTAGCACAAGACAGCTTAATTGCGTCCTCACAATGTTCTCTCTCCATTTTGGGAGGAGGGGCGCATTGTACAACAGTATCTGAGCTGTTAAAATGTCAGTGTGCCTAAATAATTCCATTGAAAAAGTCAGCTACAAGTGATATGTTAATAAACTATTTCCTTAGTGACATAGGCACCAAAAAACTAGGCAAGAAAAGAGCATGTGCTTAATAATCCCAGACGAAAGCTTGAAGCACAAAAAAAAATACAGATGCAAGGAGCATTGAAGAAATCATCTTGTCAAGTCTCGCCTCTTCTACACAAAGCTAGTCATTTAATAATCATCTGTGGAAATTTAAAGTAAGTTTAATTTGTTAAATTAATGTCTAAGACTTTAAATTTCGGACAGTGTGTGATTTCTTTCAGGTAATCTGACGTATGTGTACAATTAAAGCTGCAATTTGTAGATGATTAATGAGAAGGATGGAATTGTATGCATGGGTGGTTTGAGAAGGAAGACTGTTGTGTTGTAATACTCTGCATTTTTGTAGTTTAGATTTGTATTTATAGTATAAAGGCAAGTTAAGTACACTAGTGCCTGACCAGTATTGAGACAGGATATCAGGAATGTGTCTTAATAATATAGCAATAGCAACTTCATAATTTTTGAGGTCCCTGAAGAAACTGTGACGTGGATGCATACTTTAGATCAGGGGTCGGCAACCTTTCAGAAGTGGTGTGCCGAGTCTTCATTTATTCACTCTAACTTAAGGTTTCGCGTGCCAATAATACATTTTAACGTTTTTAGAAAGTCTCTTTCTAGAAGTCTAGAATATATAACTAAACTATTGTTGTATGTAAAGTAAATACAGTTTTTAAAATGTTTAAGAAGCTTCATTTAAAATTAAATTAAAACGCAGAGCCCCCCAGACCAGTGGCCAGGACCCGGGCAGTGTGAGTGCCACTGAAAATCAGCTCGCATGCCGCCTTTGGCACGCGTGCCATAGGTTGCCTACTCCTGCTTTAGAAATAATTTTAGTCTCATCCTGCATAGGCAGGTATAATCTTTAGTTCTTGCTGTAATTTACAGACAAGTGAAATGTTGATTCTAGAACATGTGTTAAATAATTGAATATATAACAATTGGGGGGAAAAGGGGGAAACATAGTAATCAAAAATCAGTTAGAAGTTATGAGGGGTAGAAAATTGATAAGGTGAATTTAAGACATCAGGGGAAAATCCATGGCCAGCAGGGCTAAGGACAATAATGTGAATGTATTTAGGAACAAAGATATCTTAGCAATGGTTTAGGCCTCTTACTAAATGGAGATGGTAAAACTGTTAATAATGACAATGCTGGAATGCAGAAGTGTTGTATATTTGGAAAGAATGTACTTACTTAGTATATGAGGATGATGAAGCACTTTCCAAGTTGGTAGTAACCAAGGAGGATGCTAAACAACATATATTTAGGAATAAATATTTTTAAATCTGGAGGACCAAATAAGTTTCACCCAAGATTTCTAAGGAAGCTGGCTGAGGAGATCTCTGGCTCACCGATGTTGATTTTTAATAAATCTTGCAATCCTGTTGAAATTACAGAAGATTGGAGGAAAGCTAATGTGGTGCTGCTAATCAAAAAGGGGAAGCAGGATGATTTGGGTAACTATAGACCAGTTAGCCTGACATTGGTCCCAGGCAAAATAAAGGAAAAGCTGATATGGTATTCACTTAATAATGAATTAAAGGATAAGAATATAATTAATGCCATACAGTATGGTTTAATGGAAAACAGATCTTGTCAAACAAACCTGACTTCATTCTTTGATGAGTTTACAAGTTTGATAAAGGTAACTGCATAGATGTAATATACTTAGACTTTTGTAAGATATTTGACCTAGTACCCAATGACTAATAATTAGCACTGTACACTATCAATAAAGTACACAATAAATGGATCTCAAAAAGTAAGAAAATAGTAATCAGTAGGGAATCATCACATGAGATGTTTCTGGTAGGGTTCTGCAGGGATGGGTGTTAAGTCTGATGCTATTCAACATGTTCCACAGTGACCTAGAAGAAAATATAAAATAACTGATGATAAAATTTGCGAATGATACAGACTGGTAGAATGTTAAATAATGGTAAGGACAGGGCAGGTCTACAGAGTAATCTGGATCACTTGGTAATCTGGGCTCTTTCAGACAGAAAGTGGTTTAATACAGCCAAATGCAAAGTTTTGCATATAGGAACAAGAAATACAGGCTATATCTATAGAATGGGGGACTGTATTCTGGAGAGAAGAGACTCTTAAAAGGATTTTAGGGGTCAGAGTGGACAAACAACTGAAGATGAGTTTTCCTTGTGATGCTGTGGCAAAAAGGGCTAATGTGATCTTGGATGTATAAATGGAGGAGTTGTGAGTAGGAGCAGGGAGTTAATATTACCTCTGTTCGTGGCATTGGTAAGACACAGGCTGGAATACTGCATCTAGTTCTGGTGTTCACATTTTAAAAGGGATGTTGAAAAACTGGAGAGGGTGCACAGAAGAGCCCCAAAAAATTTTTAAGAGCTAGAGAAAATGCCTTACAGTCGAAGATATAAAGAACTCACCTTGTTAATCCTATCAAAAATAAGATTGAGGGGTGACTCGCTTACAATGAATTAGTACCTTCACTGAGTGTAAATACTGGACTGTAACGGGCTCTTCACTTTAGCAGAGAAATGTGCGACCAGAACCAATAGCTGGAAAGTGAAGCCAGACAAATTCAATTCAGAAATAAAGCACATTTTTAACAGTGAGGCTCTTTAATCATTGGCTCAAACTGCAAAGCGAAGTGGTGGAGTCTTCATATCAAGACTGGATGTCTTCCTGGAAGATATTCTGTAGCCAAATGCAAGTTACTAAATTCAGAACGGGGGGTAACTGTGTGAAATTTAATGATTGTCATATACAGATTAGATGATCTAATGGTCCTTCCTTGCCTTAAACTCTATAAAGTATACAGGATATTGACAACATCTGGTTCACTCAAGAAAATTTTTATATAATACTGAATAATATTAGAACAGACCATAGTTATGGATAAGTGGATTATATCCCCTTCCAAAATAGTGTAAATACCTGTGTAAATACCTTTGTCAGTATGCTAATTATAACGGATATTTTTTACCCCTGGAATGCTAATGGGCAAAGTCACACCTTTGACTTGAAATATGCTCAAAGTAAAACAAGGAGGGGAGAAACTGCAAAAGGGAAAAGTGAGCCGTTGACCATAGAGCTGGGCTTCTGAGAGGCTGCAGTGTTCATGAGAGATAGCAAAAGCACCTTAGGGACTTAGATTACCATGTGCATTCTTAGATGTAAGTGCATACTTGATTAAAGTACTGTTTTATAAATTTGTGTTTTTAGATAAAGCTGTTACCCAATTCATCTTATCTATTTTTATTTTACTATAATTTTCTTTTTTCTAATAAATCTTGGTTTTAGTTAAAATCCTTTTGATCTTTTACAATTTTGAGGAAATTCACACAGCTAACCCAGAAATAAATAAGCTTTCTTGCTCTGAAGAGAGGTACTAAAATAGGGTGTGGAGCCTTAAGCCTATTTAGGAGTCCTGGTCACAGGCATGCACCAAGGGGTACTCTCTCATGAGGTACAGTTAATGTCCATGCTGGAATTGGCACAACACATGGGTAAATCTTAAAGTTAGAGGAGTTTAAGGTAGCACTGCTCAGTTCTGTTTTTGAGGAAGATCCCAGCAACTTTGGTAGAATCAGTAGTTCAGAGAAAGGGATAAAGAGCCTTCAACTTTTAGTCCTTAACCTGTTTTATCTTCAGTCTCTCGTTGTCATGCATCACAGTTGGGTAGTAGAATTAAATACTTTTTTTTTTTTCAAATTAGAAATAAGTACTTCAAATAAGTGGTTTTCTCAAATAAATTCTCAGCGTCTAGCTGTTCTGTCCACTCACTATTAATGTCAGAACGATAAATAATACTCTGCTTCCTAGAAAATTCAAAGGCAAGAGGTGCAAATGCTAGAATTTGTCAATGAGAATTTATAGACACTTATGAAGAGTAGTTAGAAAAATTAAAGGTGCATAAAATCTGTTGGGGCATCTTCCTTCCAATGCAGGGCCAGATTGTTTCCTTCAGAAAATTTTCTAGTACTTAGTCCATTCTAGTCATAAGTCATTTTATTCAAGCAATTTCATTATCTGGTGAGAACAGGTTTTAGAACCGGTCTGAATACAGTGGTGGTAACGTTTCTTAAAGTTTCAGAGTTCACTTGCTGCAGTGAGAAACATTTTATTACTTCACAGAAAGTGTTGAGAGCACTGGGGTATTCCATTTTTCAGACATTTTACAAGACATTTTAATTAGCCACTATGTGGATGGAAAAGATGAGGGGCTTAATTTACCATTTTAGCTGTTACAAGTTCTTTGTAATATTGAAACTTCACAGTTCCATTTTTTCTTAAAATTGTCAGATTGTCACTACATTTTGAGATTAATCTCAAGCCATCAATGAGTAAAGATTTACTAATGGAGCCATATAAACATAATCATATGGAGTATGCTCTGTGCGTCCTGAAATATTAACATTTTTAGGACTATACCTTTTAGGAAAGCTAATGAACTCACTATATATCCTTTCAGCAAGCAAACTGGGAGCAGAGGGTAGGGAATGGTATCTGTTTATATGACCCAGGGAATTCTACTCCCTGCCCAAAAAACCTCAAAACAAACAGAAAAACAAACAACATCCTCGCAAGTTAGAAATATCTTATGGCACAAAGGCCATAACTTTAATAAATAAAAAACAAGAATGTAAATAAATGAAGGTGGGAAAGAGTTTTTACAGAAAATTGTGACTGTAGCTGCTCCACCTTATCATGAGCCACAATCTGTTCTGATTGGTAGACGCCCATGTCAAAAGACTATCCAGATAGCGATGCTGTCTAGCCACCCAGGGAATGACGTGCAGTTTGAACCACAAGCCGTATTCCATCGGCATCAAGATAGAGCCACTATGGAGATAGACTCCAGGCCATCTCTGCTAGTGAGTCTTTCAATACCCACTCTACACCGAATCCCACAATTCTGAGAGAGAAGTACCTCTCCCTACCTTCTGTCCAAATTCAAACAGCCAATTAAATTTCCATTCTTCAAAGTCGGCATTCACCAGGAGCTGTTTGGTTGACATCCCACCACACACACAGAGCCTTCTGCTATTACTGGAACCAAATAATATGAGTAAGTTAAATACTGTAACCAATATAGATAAATGCACACCATTCAAAAGAAACAAATCTGGGCAATCATAAGTAATATTTGAATGCTCCAGAATGTCCCCCTTGTAATTGACAGTGTACTTCCTGACTCCTCAGTCAACATCTCTCCTAGATGTATCAGTCTCCAGTGCTGAGGAGGGTCCGTCTAAATCGCACTACAAGTTCTTGTTTGACCAAACCATCCTGGCTACCAGAGTATGTACCTGAAGTATGTTCAATCATGTTTCATCTTAAGAGGACATTCAGTGCTAAAGGAACACCTCTGAAATGGTAAAAAGACTCCATTAGGGTGAGTAACCTGTTTCTCTCTTTGTTTCATAGTTACGCACAAGCTGTAATAACCTTTTCCAAGAAAAAACAAATTGTTGATTAAACCATTTCATCATGCTGTGCTTGACCAGAACCTATAGCACTCAAGCGTCATTTGTTGGGGCTACAAACTTTTTTCTGTTGTATGAAAACGTACAAGAAAAATATCAGTACATCTGGCTTTGTGAACAGGTTAATACAAATTAAATGTGATGGATCATATTTTTAACTGCCTATTGCAACAGGAAAAATGACGCTTTTATTTGAACTATATTAGAGAAACAATGTCTCATTTGTGCCTTGGTCACAGCCAAGAAGAAGAGTGTTGCCCCCTTCATCCTTATTCCTGTGTACAGTTTGAGAATAAAAATGTATTAAATATTTCTTGAACAGAGTGTACAGATTGGTAAATATAATTTTGGAGCTTCTGAATGCAAGAGTGACCTATATTTCAGATTTAATTTATTTTATGAAGAGAACACCAAACTCTTTGCTGGCACAGGGTGGGGGAAAAAGGAAAACCTTTAGGAGAACTTGTCTGACATAATGCTAGAGATGACAAGAACTGCCTTATGCAGTGAGAGAATTTGTTTGTGTAAAGGAGGAAGCACTTGTCCAGGTGATGTTGAAAGACTAAAACTAAGACTATTTTGAGGCTATTTAAGTGCAGTATAAGGCTGTCTAATCAAAGAAGAAAATCCCAGCTGAAATTATCTCTAAACAGAGAAATTTAATCAGTGTTAGAACTGCATACTAATTGTTCTTTTTAAAAATTCAGCTTCTTTCAGGAGTAGTACAAACATAGCTGGTGAAAAACTATTTTTTTAAGTTGTTAAAATAGCTTCTAGTTTTGGTGGCAGTGTGGATCTGTTCTGTTTACATAATTAGCCAGTTACAAAAAATGTCAGCATTTGAAATGAACTGTAGGATCAGTATTTATGTAAGCAGTGCAAACTGAGCAGGCTGTCTCTGGAACTAAGCTTTTGTAATTTTTCTATAGCAGGAACAAACAACAAGCCTTTCTCTTGAATGTAAGCTTCCTTTTTCACATCACTTTTTACCCTTGTTCAGATGTGACACTGTAAAACTTGTTTAGAAACGAGTAAAATTTAAAAGGAAGTAGGAAAAGTTTTATAACACCTTCGTTCAGATGTATTCTGCAGTACCTACCTTTGCTTTATCTACCCACTGGGGACATCTCTCCTGCTCGGACCTGTGCTATAGCATTACAAGGATGAGAAAAATTAAGTGACATGACTGAAGTATTTAAACTAACTGTTATGGTAAAACATAAGCATCATGGTCCAGTTGAGACTATTGGACAGACCAGAAATAGGCAACATATTTAAGAAAAATATAAAAGCCAGATTCTACCAGCCTTAATGAGGTTGAGTGGTACGTTGAAATCACTGGAACTGTTCATGGAGTAAGGTACTAATCAACATAAGATGAGCAGAATCTGGTTCAAAGGAAGTATTACTTTACTGAGAGAATGGTGAACAGATGCAAGTTACTACAAGTTGAGGTATGTTTTGAAAGTGTTACAGGGTAGTGATGGCTGTGTCGTCATCACATCATCATTACAGACATGAGGAGCCCATGACATGCTTTTAGCCCTATACAGTTAAGTTGTGTTCTCACACACTAATATTCCCAGGCTCAATTATACCCTTTTGAGTAGCACAAGAAAGATTTATTACAATGACTGGAATGTAGTACACTGTTTCAAGATACATTACCAGATCTGAGTCTGCTTTAGCAGCTTCCCACAGAAGGATTATCTTAGCCTGGAAATGGAGTAATGGTTTTACAGCCTGGCTGACCTTCATGTAAGGTGCAAATTTGAACTTTTCTCTACAAGGAAAAAATGTCAATATAACAGTCTTCTGTGTTCACCTAGTCTTTTGTTATGATGAGTGCACAGGAATGTGTATTTGAGGGAAAATACGTAATTCAGTTAGAATTAGTTGCCTTTTCAAAAGGCCAACCAGCTGCTTGAAGTAGAATACCATAAAATATGTTCAAACAAAATTTTATTTCAATCAGTCTCTCACTTTGAAGCATAGGGAGTTCAAAGAACAAGAAATAATAAATATCAAATGGAGCGTGTCATTTATTCTGTGCACATAGAGTATGTACATTTATGTATAAAGTAGTGAGAGCTAGAATTTGCAACTTTTCCTCTCCACAATAGGCAAGTGGGTTTTTCTAGCTCTGTACGTCACTGTAATGTTAACTTCGTTCCAAGAGGACTCCAAGGGAATGAAGACAATCCCACCCCATAGCCATGTCTCCATGCAAATGTCTCGTGAGGAGAGACCGGTACTTCCCTGACTATCACTACCAAGCTCCTGTAACTTCCAATCTCAGGCATAGGTCCCAGAAAAAGACATGTTCCTGGATCCCAAACGTGAATTAGCAGGAGTTTTCCTTCTATTTTTTTCTAGTTAACCCCCTCTTAACCTGGCAGCCTGGCAAAGAATTTACGTATTCTCCCTTATCCCCAAGATCAATGATCTTGTGAGTGATGTCTGTCACAGCTAAGGGCAACTGCACCTGTATTTTCCCTCAGTGATCCAGCAAGGGCACCCACTCTTAGGCTTCCAGCTCCCCAGCTGTTGCTTCTCCTGAGTTCTTCTGCAGCTCTCATCTTGGCCCTTTTTCCATACATTTCCTTACACCTGGAACTTCCTCTGTCTCCTTTCATGCATCGAGCAAACTCTAGCTCTTTCAAATCACCTCTTACAAAATGCATTTTTATGAAGTTTATCAGTGGTAATCTGCCAAAGAAAAATATGCTGCAGAAACACCATCTTCTCTCCCATCAGCCATCCTTCTTTAAGCCACAGAACCCGTGGTCCCATGAGTACCTTGGCAAAATAGGCAAGACACCACTCTATCCCACTCACCCTCCCAGTATAGATAGAATTAAATAAATCTGTGCTTTGTTTATGGATATTATCAGCCCATCTGCCCTATGAACTGAACAGTGGCCTCAATAGTTACCATCTGCATAGATGGACTTTATTATAATCTTCAGCAAAGTCATAGTGAAGAAAAAATATTCATTCAACAGGACATTCACAAAACACCATACTGCTGTAATCCATATACTCAGCATCACAGACTTCAATTTCAGGTGACAGCGGATGAGAATCTCTGCAACATATGTAGTGGCTGGATCACATCAACTGCTAGAGCAAGGTGCCATCATACAGAGGACAGATAAATTCCCCTTTATTTCCTCTCTCTATTTAATTCTTCTGCCTTTTTTTTTTTTTTTTTTTAAATACCACAAAGGCTAACATTAGAAGGCGGGAATAAAAGGGAGCTTGCAAAGCCCTTATAGCGTGGTTCTGTACTCCAGCAGCAGTCCCATGATAAATGAGATCTAATCAGCATGGTGCATGACAAGGTGTCATACTGTAGCAGTGGCAAGAAACGAGTGTGAACGTAGAGCATCAGATGCCCCCCCCCCAGGTCTTATACTGACTAGTGGGTGCAGTCAGCACAAAGGGTTCATGTTTAAGAAAGTGACATTTCACTTTCCCAAGACCCGTTTAAAGCTGCCTGTCTGAAACCCAATCTTTGTGTCAGGCAGTAAAGCTGTTTTGTTGTTTTTTAAATGGAAAAAAATATGTTAAGTCTTCCTAATACAACTTACACACTTAGCAGAGTTATGTCATAGAAGACACTGAACATTTGACTCATTTATTGGTCACTGACATTGGGCTTTACATTCAGCAGATGTCCCTGCCGCTACCTCAAGGAGTTGACATTCTAAAGCTGACAAGAGCAGAAGGGTTTATCACAAAGAAATGTATAAGGGGCACAGCAATATTACTCTTAGGTCTCTTTGTGAAGACTAACATTCAAGATATAGTCATATCTGGATTTTAGGGAGAGGGTAGCTTGCATCCCATATATGCAGTAGTTGTTTAGCTGTTTGTAAGCTAGCATGGATGGTTTTGGCAGGGAGACCAAGTGCCAGAAATACATATTAGAGTAACTGAGAGCTGTGGCAGTAGTAGAAGGGGATCTTCAGATCAAATATAGAGAGCATGTATTATCTTTAGTTCATGTGGCAACTAAAATAAAAATGTACAAATGAATAGGAAGGCTATGGAATGGACAGGGAAGAAGTGGTTTCGGGAAACAATAGAACAATCTAGTATGGCCTCCCTATAGGTCTTTGTTAATTATTTCAAATTCTTTGTACGCTTTCTGTGGTCAGGTTTCTTTAAAGTTTGCAGTTCTAGTATGGAGGTAAAAATTGTCCAGAAAAATTGAATGATGCTTAGATACATGTACGGCAGCATTTATCATCCTCAGGAAATTAGTAATGATGCCTTTAACTCCCTGCCGAAGCTTTGTGATGGAAGAAACAGTTGTTAGTAGCACTTGCAGGGTTATTGCAGTGCAACTGCATGTCTTTGAAAATATTTGTATGTGCAAAATGGAAAAAAAGCCTCTGGTCATTGGTCATATCGTGGGTGTTGGAATGATCCAGTAGTTACATAAATCAGGTCCAGTGATACATTGGCAAATCACTTGGTACGTGTTAATTTTAGACTCTTCCAGTTCACTGAGAGACTGTTAATTTAGATGTATTCATTTTATATAACAACAATTTTTGTGCTGCTATATACAACCATTTCCATCTCCACGTTCAAATCTTCCTTGGATCTACTTCTTTCAAAAATTGTTTCTGGCCCTTTTGGTTGTAAGATAGATCACACTGGGCAGGCAAAATGAAAAACAGGTGAAGCCCCGTCTTTCTGGTTGTGCAAGCAGCACAATAGCTGTTGCTCATAGCTTTGCCAAGCACCCATCCAACTCAAAGACCTTTGCTAACATTAATGATTTAGTTTTCACACCTCTCCGGAGGTGTAAGTTTGTATTATTTCAATTTTTTTTATATGTGGATTCCCATTTTGTAGATGGGGAAAGTGAGAGAGGATGAGATTTTCAAAACAGACGTCAGTAGGAGTTTTACCACTAATTCCTTTGGATGCAGCGTTAGACCAACACTGCAGAGACCAACCCAGAGAGGTTAGGTGACATACTAGAGGTCACACAGCTGGCCAGTGACAGTGTAATAATGTCCACAAAGCTAGTACATTCCAACCTGCCACCCAATGACCTACTAACTGTTGTCACAGTAGGAGCTGGATTCTGACAGATGACCCAGTCCTTTGAGCTGATTGGTGGAACACTCACTGGGTGTCCTGAATGGTCCACATCTCCTATTTAAACTCAGCACATGAGCAGGAATTTGTCCATGCAACTGGGTTCTTCCTGCTTAGGACTGAATTCCCCTGCAATAACTGCTCCTACTGCCTGGTGCTGACCTCCTGGTAACCTGACCCTGCCTGCCTCCTGACACCTGACTCCTGCTGGCCTGTCTTAGACTCTGACCCCCTGGTATCTGATCCAACCTGACTCCAGACCCCTGCTCCGACTGCTAGGACAGACTGCCCACATCCTGATCATGACAGATACTGATCATCCATGCATGGTAAAGGGCCTGTAGCACTCTTGCCCAAGAATGAGTTAACTGCCGTAGCAAAGGGGTGTTGAGTGATCAGCTGTGGTGTAACAGCCCAGGCTACAAGAGTGACATTCCTCCCCAGAATATGAGCAGCCCTTTGAGTTGGGGCAGCTTGTTTTCTGTCTGAGAATGGGGCATCAATTAACTGTAGATGCAATAGGTTGGTTTCATCTGTTGCCACTGTCCAAGCAGATGTAACAGTAATGGCATCTTGTCAAAGGTCTAGACCGGAGGTTGGTGTATAGTTCAGACAGCCGTTTATGATACTAAAATTCAACATGATGTCATCAAGCTGTGTGTGGTGGCTGTGCCCCCAGATCGTAGAGAAGTATCAACTGGAGCAAACACCAGGGCCAGTACAAATGAACAAAGGACCGAAGTGGCTGCTCCCCAGGAGGTTCCCTGATAGTTTTCATATCAAGGCAGTACAGGAAGAGATCTTCATTTTCAGGTGTTTCAGGTGAGGCGATATGTCAGGCTATGGTCAAGTTTTACTCCTACCCATGTGACAACTGGACAGAACGGCAGTGGCCATCTTTGGACACTGATAGGCTCAAGTTATGACTTTCACTGTCACAGACTTTCAAAGCAAATATACTTCGCTGTTGAAAAGAGTTACTGTGTATCAGGACCCTAGCTCAACTCACAATAAGCTTTAGGGTTGCTTTTATATTCTTGTGAAGGATTGTATTTCAAAGCAAAAGGATGTTGTAGTAAGTAGTGATTTGGGGAGTTTTTCAAAGTAACAAATTGGAGTTAGGCATCCTAAGCTATTGGCTTCCCCACTGAAACATCAGTGGGAGTTAGGCACCTAACTCCCCTTTGTGCCTTTGAAAATTTCCTGCTCAGTCCTTACTATGTGTAAAATGTGATTTTTTTTTTTGATCCAGTGGTGGTCTTCTTTTAAAGGGCGAATCCAGTTTCTAGACAGTGATGATAGTAATTTTATTTAGCAGAAGTGAAAGTAATGAAATACAAATATTACAAGAGATATGTAACTTACTTCCTTTCTACTCCCTCTCCCCAATCTTTCTGCTTTGTATGGTGTGGGTTGTGTGGCTCATTTTAGTAGAAAGTATCCAAAATTTTCTGTGCTTCTCAAAACTGCAGAATCCTTTAAATAGTGGAGAATTCTGGCTCTCTGGTGGGCTAATCAGTGAGGCTGGCCTTCTGTGGAAGCTCATTTATTTGTTTTTAAATAAACAAAAATGTAGGTATAGTGTGGAAAGCTGTTGAGCTGGCCACAGTGTAAAATGCTTTTTTGTAAATGAGCATTCCTCTAAACTGCCATGACGTTCAGGGTACAGCTACACTTCAAGCAGGAATTTCCAGCTTGGGAGATGTACACACGATAACTTTGCTTCAAGTAGCGTGCTAAAAACAGAGTCATAGCCATGGTGGCAAAGGTAGTGAGATAGGCTAGCTGCCCAAATAAGTAGCTAGGTTCCCTGGTGGGATTGTACTTGGGGCAGGTTGCCCGTCCTGCTGCCTATGCCACCATGGCTACACTTTTATTTTTAATGCACTAGCTCAGTCAAAACTAGAGTGCATACATCTACCTGACCTGGAAATTACCCCTCCAGCTTGACGAGTAGCCATAACCTCAGTTTCATAGAATCATAGAAGATTAGGGTTGGAAGAGACCTCAGGAGGTCATCCAGTCCAACCTCCTGCTCAAAGTAGGACCAACCCCAACTAAATTATCCCAGCCAGGGCTTTGTCAAGCCAGGCCTTAAAAACCTCCAAGGATGGAGATTCCACCACCTCCTTAGGTAACGCATTCCAGTGCTTTTCCACCCTCCTAGTGAAAAAGGAGGTTTGATTCTTAAGCCTTCATGTAGCAAATTCTGAAGTGCCTTCAGATGCCTTCATATCCTTAATGCCTAACTTTTACTTTCAAAAAAAGAAAAGGAGGACTTATGGCACCTTAGAGACTAACAAATTTATTTGAGCATAAGCTTTCGTGAGCTACAGCTCACTTCATCGGATGCATTCGGATGCTGTAGCTCACGAAAGCTTATGCTCAAATAAATTTGTTAGTCTCTAAGGTGCCACAAGTCCTCCTTTTCTTTTTGCGGATACAGACTAACACGGCTGCTACTCTGAAACCTTTTACTTCCAAAACACCTTTGGGCCACAGGTTTTTTCATAGTTGTATTTGGCAAACTTTGGCTATGTTTACAGGTGCACATTACCGGTGTGCTATATCAGCAAAACACTCCTAGTGTGGCACAGTTATTCTGGCAGAGCTATGCTTTGTACCAGTATATTAAATCTCCTCCTATGAGAAAAACAGTAAAAACTCAGTAATGGTGGTATAACTGCTTCTGCCAACACAGCTATGTTGGCATGGGATCATACCTCTTCACACCCCCTAACTGACACTGCTACACCAGGCAAAGTCAGTAGTGTAGACTAATATTCCTTTTCTGAGTCCAGCGAGGGAGAAATGGTAGCAAGACTTTTTCATGCATACCAGATGCAGCAGAGGCAAACAGAACAGCACAAGGCTTTGGCAAACGATATCCTAGCTGCACTGCAGATATCACATCTGTAAGTCAGGACAGGGAGAATTGACCTCACAACTTCAGACCATGATTTCCCCCCTTAAAGTGCATCCCTGACGCAGTGAAATCAGTTCCTTTAATCTGCAGAGAGAAAGTCTATCCTTGTGTTACACTCAGGGAACCCCTAGATGTCCTATGTCATGGAGTTTCTCTGATGCTATCAGGAGTGAAGTTAACTGATAATACCGTGTGTGGCAATCAGATCTGTAATGTCATCCAGCCACAGGAATCCATGGATGCTGACCCCTGTCATGTGATGAGAGAAATTAACTTTTGTAACCCTGTGCCATGTCAGGTGATGGTGGCCAAGAAATAGCATTTCTGTGTGTCACATCCACATTACATTTAAAGTTAGTGGTATAAGTTGTCAAATGCAGTGGTATACAGAAACACAAGCATAGAGAAATTTTATAATTTACCTTGAAGAATCAGGTTAGGTGGAACTAAGAAGCCCATCAGCCCTACACAACATTCACTGAGACTTTTCTTTATCTGAACTGACTAATAATAAACACTTCGCCTGATTTTCAAAGATAGCAGTCAGCTACAGTTCTCATTGATTGGAGCTGCAGGTGCTCAGCTCCTTTAAAATACTGGCCAATGGGGTTGGTTTTTATTTGTTTATTTCTTACGCTGCCTCCTACTTTTTTCTAAACGAGGCTTCCAAGAAATGACTGATTGCTGTGCACCATTTGAGAATTTAAATAGCCATACAGATATGAGTTTTGACTAAATTAACCTAGAGTTTCAAACCAAGTCTCACCTGATTTACAGTTATTTTTTCATTAAGGCAAGTAGCCTCCATTTTCTAGTCCTTTTTTTCTGTACTTGCTAATAGAGTTACTTCTGTTAAACACAGTAACTGTAATCAAAGTAGTGTCCAAAGAAATTTGCATTCATTAAGACTCTTACACATTTCTGTAAAACTGGTTAAAAAGATAGGGAAAATATTCACAAACCTTTCATGACTTTCCCCCACCCTTTGCCAAAATTTTATTTGGACAGAAATGTTGTGACCAACTGTACCAAGGACAGTCAGCATTTCTCATTTACCCCTAGAAATAATTTTAATTTTGATGAGAGAGTTTATCTCCTATACCACCTTTGTAAAGGCCCATTCTCAGCTAATGTTATTCATCAGTGCTTCATGGAAGTCAGTAGAGCTACTGGAAGTTACACCAATAAGGATCTAGCCCTAAATACATTTATCTTTATATAACAGATGCCTCTTTATCCCTTTACCAAGAAATCTGTACTCAGACTCCCTCTCTGTGGGCTCCTAATTACCTCAACAGCCATCCAGAAAGGTTCTGATACTACAGGTAAATACATAAAGTTGATTTAGATAAGAATTGAGTGCTAGCTGAAGTAAATATTGCCCCAGTTAAGCAATATTTCTTTGAATTATTTCCTACATGAATAAAGCTAAGTTTAGAAAGCCAACTTTCATATCAGTGAGTTTCTGGGATCATTTGCATCCTGGAATTCTGAGGAAGGAATGGAGTGTAATCCTAAGAACCCCTCAATGCCACCTGACAGAGGGCACACTGTTCTGTAACCCTATCAAGCCTGACACACCCACAACAAGTAACACATTGCTGTTATAGTATTTACCTGTGAAGAGTGTCATGTGTAGTATCAAAATGAAAGCTGGTGACACATCAGTCACTAATATCATTATGTTATGTATGTACAAGTGGTGTGTAAAGAGTATATGTGTTTGCTGGAAATATGTTCCTGATATATGTTTTAGGGGCAGACTTGATAAGTTTGTCCTAGACAAAGGACTGTTGATTTGCCTATTTGTCTCTGGCATCCCCATGCTCAATATATATTATAGATACAGGCAATGAGCAGTTCATTTGCATCAGTTGTCAGGAGAATGAGGAAACTGCATGGCGCAACATAGCAGAGAATACCAACAGTCTGAACACCAAGCGTTATCGTAACCCTTGTGACAAAGACAATGAACTTTGGGGGAAACAAGGAGAAGCAAAAGGGCATCTTTTTATCCATATTGAAGGAACAAAGAGTTCAGTGCTCTTTGATCTGTGAAAGGTGGATTCCCTACTATGTGGCTTAGTGACACTGAGAATTAGCTTTAGGTAGGAAACTTATCTTTAGAGAAGGATTGTAGCCTGTTAAGTCACTAGAAAGCATGATTATACTTTTGTTTTATTTGGAACCATTTTCTGTTTCTATTATTTCTGTTCTTTATTAATAAACTTACTCTTGTTTTATGATAAATTCATATCAGTGCGGTTATATTAAAGTGAGCTGTGCATCTCCAGCTGAGCCATCAGGCCGTGTCTATTTTGTTTCTTTGGAGACAGCAGACTGAACATGTCTGTTAGTGTGTAGTAATGGGGGCCATAATACTGCAGAGGAAAACTCGTCTTGGGGGTTCAGGAACCGGGCCACCTAGCGTTACCTGCAAGGCAAAGAAAGGGCTAGCAGAGTCCTGAGGAGTTTTTTGTGAGTTCAATCCTTGAGGGGGCCATTTGGGGATCTGGGGCAAAAACTGGGGATTGGTCCTGCTTTGAGCAGGGGGTTGGACTAGATGATCTCCTGAGGTCCCTTCCAACTTTGATATTCTATGAGTCTATGAGTTTGTTGGGCTGCCTAACCGACTGGAATGTCAGGGAGCTGATACATAGTTTAGTAGCAGTGAATCTCTCTCTTGCTGAGGCAGAAGAGTAACAAGCTGACTTATAGCTCTGGAAGCCTCGAGAAAGCATCACACAGAGAACCTTATGAATTCAGATTCTGTGCTCTGTGGGTTCTATAAGACAGTTTGAACACAATACATCAAGCTGACAGTGCTGTATGTGTTGTTTAGAATAGTAAGAAACTTTCAGAAAGGGCAATACATTTGCATATTTTTTAATCTCTTTCCTTTGAAGCATTAGGGATAGCCATGGCTGCAGATGGGACATTGAACTGGGAGGCCCAGAGCGCTGAGGTGGTACAGAGCATTGTGTCTCAGTTGATTGCCTGGCTTGTTCTTACTAACATGCTCAGGGTCTAACTGTGATCGCCATATTTGGAGTCAGGAAGAAATTTCCCCCAGATGAGATTGTCAGTGACCTTGGGGGGGGGTGGGGGGTTTGTTTGTTTGTTTGCCTTCCTCTGCACCGTGTGGGTGCAGGTCACTTGCCAGGGTCCTTAGGGCATATCTTCCTTAATCATTTCCCTGCCATTGTGGGGACCGTGGGCACTGGTGCATCTCTCTCTCTCCTATTCTCTGCCTGTGGCACATACTAATCTAGTCTCCTGTGGGCTGTAATATTTTAGTCTCATTTTAGTTGTTGGTTTTAGTGTGTGAGTATTGGTGGCCTGTGATGTACAGGAGGTCAGACTAGATAACCTGATGGTCCTTTCTAGCCTAAACTCAGTGATGCTATGTATAAATGTGGATAACTTCCTTTTAAAAAGTCCCTATTTTTCTAATGTTTTCATGTCTCTGAATCACAAAATACTTGAGCTAAATACAGTTACAGAAAGAGCAATAATGGAGACAGAGAAACTGAGCTATAAATTTGGGAGATCAGCTCGGTTTTAAGCTGAGATTGGAAATGAGATGCGAGAGCTGATGAGGTAAAGAGATACATGATAGCTGTTCCAAAGGGCTAGAACTAAAAAAGAGAAGTCTCTTCATGCAGAGTGAACAGTCTAGAAAAGGGCAGAGGCTAGGCCAGACAAGTGCAAGGAATATAGTGAGAGATGAGGTGCTAAAGGAAATTTATGGAGAGACTTAAATATTAAGATGGTAATGTTGAACCAGATCATAAAATGGGAAACCAGTGCAGTTGTCTAAGGTTGTGGGTGAAGTGGTCAAATTTTGTATCTGTGAAAAGCAAACAACAATATTTTATATATGCTGCTGAATTAATTGTGGGAACTTGAGGTGATCATAGAGAAAGGATACACAGTAGTCACAGGTTTCAGAGTAACAGCCGTGTTAGTCTGTATTCGCAGAAAGAAAAGGAGTACTTGTGGCACCTTAGAGACTAACCAATTTATTTGAGCATAAGCTTTCGTGAGCTACAGCTCACTTCATCGGATGCATACTGTGGAAACTGCAGAAGACATTATATATACAGAGACCATGAAACAATACCTCCTCCCATCCCACTCTCCTGCTGGTAATAGCTTATCTAAAGTGATCACTCTCCTTACAAAGTGTGTGATAATCAAGTTGGGCCATTTCCAGCACAAATCCAGGTTTTCTCACCCTCCCCCCCAAACTCACTCTCCTGGTGGTAATAGCCCATCCAAAGTGACCACTCTCTTTACAATGTGTATGATAATCAAGGTGGGCCATTTCCAGCACAAATCCAGGTCCCCCCCCCCAAAAAAAAAAAAAAAAACAAAAACAAAAACAAAAACCCACACACACACAAACTCACTCTCCTGTTGGTAATAGCTTATCCAAGGTGACCACTCTCCCTACAATGTGCATGATAATCAAGGTGGGCCATTTCCAGCACAAATCCAGGTTTTCTCACCCCCCCACCCCCATACACACACAAACTCACTCTCCTGCTGGTAATAGCTCATCCAAACTGACCACTCTCCTTACAATGTGTATGATAATCAAGGTGGGCCAGGTGTAATTGCGTGACCAGAGAGATTGAAGTGTTCTCCGACTGGTTTGTGAATGTTATAATTCTTGATATCTGACTTGTGTCCATTTATTCTTTTACGTAGAGACTGTCCAGTTTGACCAATGTACATGGCAGAGGGGCATTGCTGGCACATATCACATTGGTAGATGTGCAGGTGAACAAGCCTCTGATAGTGTGGCTGATGTGATGAGGCCCTGTGATGGTGTCCCCTGAATAGATATGTGGGCACAACTGGCAACGGGCTTTGTTGCAAGGATAGGTTCCTGGGTTAGTGGTTCTGTTGTGTGGTGTGTGGTTGCTGGTGAGTATTTGCTTCAGGTTGGGGGGCTGTCTGTAGGCAAGGACTGGCCTGTCTCCCAAGATTTGTGGGAGTGTTGGGTCATCCTTCAGGATAGATTGTAGATCCTTAATAATGCGTTGGAGGGGTTTTAGTTGGGGGCTGAAGGTGACGGCTAGTGGCGTTCTGTTATTTTCTTTGTTAGGCCTGTCCTGTAGTAGGTGACTTCTGGGAACTATAACATTCATAAACCAGTCGGAGAACAATTCAGTCTCTCTGGTCACGCAATTACAGACATGAAGGTCGCTATCTTACAACAAAAAAACTTCAAATCCAGACTCCAGCGAGAAACTGTTGAATTGGAATTCATTTGCAAATTGGATACTATTAATTTAGGCTTAAATAGAGACTGGGAGTGGCTAAGTCATTATGCAAGGTAGCCTATTTCCATACAGGAAATGGGGAAGGAAAAAGTTTTAAAGTCAATTATCAGTCCAAGGTTATGGAAAGAGGAGGCAAGTGGAAGATCTGAGTCAAGAACAGAAGTAGATAAAAAAGACTGATGTAGTAAGGATGCTCAAGAAAAGCACTACTGTTTGTCAGGCGTTTTGTTGAAGGAGCTAGAGGCAAAGTTTCAGGTTTACCTGAGCAAGATAGTGTGGATAGGAAGGAGTCACTAAGGCCAGGTCTATGCTAGGAAAGGTTTGCTGGCATAGCTCTACTGGTATAGCAATACTGGCAAAACCTACTGGAGACACAGCTTATACCAGAAAAATACTGCTTTTGCCAGTACAGCTTACTCAGCTTCCCCAAGTGAAACAATTTATACTGGCAAAACCAGTTTTATATTGTTATAACTGTACCTACACTGGGGATTTTGCCCATACAGAAATGCCATAAAAATCACACCTCTAATTGACATTATTGTATTGACAAAGTTTTGAGTATAGCCTGCTTTAAGGTTTTGAAAGGAACATAAAATTGCCAGTTATCAATTTTAAAATGGTAGCTAAGAATAAAGGTAAAGATAAGGTGACTTAGGAAAGATGGGGAAAAATATAAAAGTGGAAAATTTGTGAACCTGTCATTTCTATAGACAAAATATATGAGGTTGGAGAGGGAGCCTCTGCCAGAGAGGTTTTGCTATTCAAGATTTTATACTTAAATCTCTCTCTCTCTCTCTCTCTCTCAGACAATACATAACAAATGCAAATAGCATATGATAGGAGTCTTTTTATGATGTTGTAAAGTTGCTGTTTGTATTTGTTATGTATTGCCTTAATTACATTTTTTTTCCTTTGCTTTAAGGGCTTGGGTACATGTAATGTCCATTTTACTGTCTTGGTTAAAAATAATTAAAATAGTTTGTATAATATAAACTATAGCATAAAAATTCAGATATTGTTATTTAAAAAAAAACCTGAGGCAATAACAGTAAGAAACCTGTATTAGGTACAGTATCTTTAAAAAAAAAAATTAAAATGCATTTAAAACTATTTTCATTGTTGTAGCTGGTCGGGGTAAATGGCAGCTGCAAACATACGGGTAGATGGCAGAGATTTTTCTTCTTAAGCCCTCCTTTCATGTTTAGTCAAGTGAAAGACTCAGAGTGAAATGTAAACTCTGGCTCAGCAGATCTTCAGAGCTCTGTAGCCTGATGAACAACCTCTGAGAGTTTAGAGGGAAGGCAGCAGTTGGTAAAGGTTGTTAAAGGCAAAGGCCAAAAAGGCCTCAGCCGTGACTTGGGTCTCAGATCATCCGGATGAGAGGAATGTGGAGACAGTGCCCTGGTGGGCCGTTGATATATTACACTCAAAGGAATAGTGCTGTGTAATCAAAACCAATTGTTCTGACTTTATCCTTCAGATGTAACAGAAGGAAAAGGCATTTGCTTTATTACTCTTCCGAGTCGTTTAACCATTTATCCTTAATCATTGGCTGTCTAAGTGAGAACAAGAACTTAGTTCATTGAACTTTGTTCTTTTTGAAATTATAGAGTAGAATCCATTTTATCCAATGTGGGAAACCTCCTTTTGAGAAACTTGACATACAAACTGGCCCACTAAGTCTTTGAGTTTCATTGAAAAGGAACATCATACAAAAACACAGCCAGATGTTTGATTGCAGATTAATTTGCATTAGCCTTTATGATACACTCTATAGTATATGATTTGTAGTTCCAATATCCTGAGCAATCAATTAAATAATGTTAAATTAATGAGTCAGTTGCAATTACCAAAACACAATTTCAGCACAACCACTGTTGAGTGGGAGGGCAGAGGGGGGAGAGATAGGGGAGGAGAGGAGTATTTGCCACTTGAATTTTAGAAACACTCTTCAGTGATTACTAGTACTGAAAAAACTAATACTTGGATCAAACCACCTGAGTACAAAGAATATGCATTAACCTTAATATAGTAAATTAATTTATCATAGATTAACTTTTTTTGCAGTTTAGGTGTGTACAGATTTCTTGAAAGATCTATACAAGAATGCTTTCTTCTGAGTTTCTAAATATTGCATCTCAGTGAATTTATTTGGGGTGTATTTTGGACACGGTGGGTGTGGTGGTGTTTTTGGTTTTGTGTTTCTGTTTAATTGTAATATGGTTGTTATAATGATATGGGGCAGTTGTCCATGTGCAACTTATGAATTCTGATTGATGTTATGAAGCTGTTTGTTATATCAGGGAATGCCTCTGTTAAGTGACAATATTTCTTCTCTGTACAGTGTATCAAGGGATGGCTCTCAAGGTGAGGTAATGTTACATAAATCATCCAACGAATAGTGACAGAGTGGTCACCTGTCTTAAGAGTTTCTCAGTAAGAGAGGGAAAACTGATGTAAAAAAATGGGAGAGAGCTGAAAACAAAAGCTAAATATGTAATTTCATCCCCCAAGTTCACATACATACAGTGAGAAGAGGTCCAAAGCGCTAAAAACGGATTTGGGGATTATACTGAATCACAAATTGAGTATGAGTCAACAATGTGAAAAAGGCTAATATAATTCTGGAGTGTATTAAAGTAATTGCCATATCTAAGACATGGGGAGGTCATTCTTGCATCTACTCCGCATTGGTCAGGCCTCGGCTGAAGTACTGTGTTCAGTTTTGGGCTCCATACTTTAAGAAGGATGTGGACAGGTCAGAGAGGGTCCAGAGGAGAGCAACAACAATGGAAAAGTTGAAAAAAACCTGACCTATGAGGAAAGGTAAAAAAAAACTGGGCATGTTTAGTCTTGAGAAAAGAAGACTGGGTGGGAACCTGATAAGTCTTCAGGTATGTTAAGGGCTGTTATAAAGAGGATGGTGATTAATTGTTATCAGGCTCTCTGAAGATAGGACAAGAAGTAATGGACTTAGTCTACAGCAAGGGAGATATAGGTTAGATATTAGAAAAAGATTGCTAACTGTAAGAATAGTTAAGCTCTGGCCTGGGTTATCAAGGGAAGTTGTGGTATCCCCATCATTGGAGGTTTTTAAGAACAGGTTAACAAACACCTGTCAGGTCTAGGTCTGCGGGGTCCTCCCTCAGTGCAGTGGAAAGAATTAGATGACCTTTCAAGGCCCCTTGTAGCCCTTCATTTCTATGATTCTATTAAATTCAAAAAGATTTTGGAGTGGCTTAAGTGGGGAAGATTATCATCAGGTTAGTGACAGAGTTTTCAGATAAGTGCATGCAGGCTTTCCACATTTTTTTGCATTAACCCAATTATGCTGAAATACAACAAAGTCTGAAATATCATCCTTTATTATATTATGCATGTGGGTGAATTTGTGATTTTGTCTGTTCAAATGGATTTTGCCCTGAAAAAAGTGTCCTGTTACAAAATAATACTTTTAAAAACTCTTAATATATAGAATGAATACATATCAAACTCGTAATTGCTGTGTGAGTTCATGCAAGAGAAGAGGAAGAAAATCCAGCTGCACGGTAAAAAATCTAATGTTCTGCTTTAGTGCTGGACAGATCCACATTAGTTGCCTGCAAACAAAAATACTTGCTTTATTTATTTTGTAAAATTCTGGCCAAATTATGTTTCTTGTAGTCTTTGAAAACTCATTATTATTTCTAATCTTCAGAGTACTGGCTGTTAATGACTCTGATTCACTGCAAGCTGCTTTAGAGCTGAATTCTTGCAAAAAAAAATTATTTGTGTATTAACCATGCTTTTTGGTGAGGGATATGTTGTATTTTTCCCTCAAACTCATTATACTAGAACATTTAACACTTTAACTTAGCATATTGAAATTCTGTTAGAATCAGTAGTGTAAAAATTGGCCCTGGTTTTATTGTAGATAATAAATTGTGCTTTATTATATAATTCTTTTTATCTATCAATCTCAAAGCACTTTTCAAAGGTTTGGACAGCATTATCACACCTATTTACAGATAAAATACTAATTTTAGTATTTTTCTTTTTTAGGCTATACCTCAGTTACCATGTGCCAAAGCATTGTATACCTATGAGGGAAAAGAACCTGGAGATCTTAAATTCAATAAGGGTGACATCATCATTTTACGTCGGCAAGTGGATGAAAATTGGTACCATGGAGAAGTCAGTGGTGTCCATGGCTTTTTTCCTACCAACTTCGTTCAGATTATTAAACCTTTACCTCAACCTCCGCCTCAGTGCAAAGCACTTTATGACTTTGAAGTGAAAGACAAGGAAGCAGACAAAGACTGTTTGCCATTTTCAAAGGTAAAAACATGTAGAAACGACTTTTAAAAAAGAAAGGATTTTCTTTGAATAATTATTCATTGACTTAGAATATCTTACATTGTTTCTGTTCTAAAAGTCTTGCCTATACATTCTTCTATAGCTCTGATATGTTAAGAAGCCAAGGATATGTAAGTTCACAGGGCATTTCTTCAATATATACCACTTCTTTTCCTCCCTTAAACCACAGACACTGTTCTCCTCTGAGGATTTCACCACTGAAATTGAGAGTGCAGTTTTTTTAACTGCTTTAATATGCATTCTGAATTTGAGAGAGTCTGAATTGTGAATTTAAAGTATTCACAGTCCAGAGGGAACTTTCACTTATTTTTAAAGTTGTCAGAGTTCATACTAATTGTCAAGTTTTCATTTAATCCAGGGCATTTTTAATACTAACTGTGAGCTTTGTATCACTACATAAGAATAAAAATTGCCTTTTGGAAAAGAGTCAATTCCTTTTGTTTTGTTCCTATTTGAGTTATTTTTCTGTCTTAGAAGGCATGAAATGATGTGAAGTTTTAATAGGAGTACTAAGATTATGAAGAGTAATCTTAAAAGACACTTAACCGTAGCTTGGGGCTGTTTTTTTCAGTTGCCTACAAATTTATAGTACGTTAATTTTTCCAGACTGCACAAAAAATGTTACAAGATCAGACATGTAAACTAGTTAGATGTCTTTACAGCCCTCAGCTATTAAAAATGGAAAGGTCACCTGAAATTATACAAGTGGGAGGTCTTAAATATTCAGTTCTCCCTCTTACGAGACCGGTACAACTACATGTGAACAGAAAATAGCTTTTACTGAACAAAATGTTAGTGCTCCTAAGGATAATCAGCCTAGTTATTATATTGCATTGCAGCTTTGATTTTTAAGTAGTGTGTGCAATGTATGCATTGTTTGTAATCTTCAATTTTATATCAGTGCAAGTGTTTCTTAGCATTTCTGAGCTTTTCAATGAAATAAAAGTTAGTGATGTTTCTAGGGCAAAATAAATTTATTGAGCAAATAATAGCTTCTTTGCAAGCATGCTTAAAACTAAAACTCTGTATTTCAAAGGAGATGATATCAGTTATACTTTCTAAGTTTGCTAATGTTCTTACATGAGGAGAAAAGCAACAGCTGGGAACACGGGGAACAAGCTAGCTTATAAGTAAGGAGAGTTTGAGACTCAATTAGGGATTGATGGAATACACTAGAGTTGGCACAGCAGGCAGTCTGTTGCTCAGGAGAAACTCAAATAACTGACTGAGATTAGTTCTTGGGCTGCTGTGCAGGACTTGACCAAGATGAGGAAGCTCTACTGGAAATCATTTTAATTCCAAAAACTGCAGGTTCATATTGTGAAAATGAAGCTCCTGCTATTGAATTCTTCATGTACCCCTTTGTCTGATGATGCTTGTGTTTTGGAGAGAAATTAAATGAATAGCTTAATTTGAGCTGGGAGACATAATTACTTCATGTTTGTACAGGACGATGTGCTGACTGTGATTCGCCGAGTAGATGAAAACTGGGCTGAAGGAATGCTGGCTGACAAGATAGGGATATTTCCCATTTCGTATGTTGAGGTGAGTAAAGTTGTGCCATCGTATAATAAGCCTTATGAGAAAAGTACTTTAAATAAATAGAAATATGTCTTTCTAAAACTGTAAATGCTGACGATAATTCTAAAACATACAATATTAATCCAATATATGTACATGAGTAAACTGAGTAACCTCATAAACTTGCTGATGCAATGAATGTGCATCCTCACCCTTTTCTCTCCTTACTATTTGTTGCCTTTGTTCATTATATCACATTTAATATTATATTGTAAACCCTTTGACGCAGGGACTTTGCCTTCTTGTGTGTCCTGCGAGGCGCCTGGTCCTTCCCAACCAACACTTACTCACAAAATAGAAAAAATGAATGAATCAGGTATACAATACGCTTCCATTTCTCCCTAATGCCCACCACACCAAAGTAAATGAGCGTCATTGAAGGTCAGCAAATTTAGGCTATTGTGGACCAAACAAGGGAGTGAATTTCAGAGTTGAGGACCCTTTATGTAAAACAGCCTGAAACCTCTCTTTTAGACTTGGGAGTGGAGAGTGCAAATATGGTAAGTTTAAACAGGAAGAGAGGTGGTTTCTTGGGTATATAGGCCCAAATCAGTTACGACTTCATAGGAGAAAGCCAACACCTGAAATTCCATCCAAAAATCGTAATGCAACCAGTACAGGCTATGGAGCACTGGTGTAATAATTATTGTTTGTATTGTAGAAGTGCCTGGAGATCTCAACTGACATTAAGGCCCCATTGTGCTAAGCCGGTGTAAACACATGGTAAAACATACTCCTTGCTGTGAAGACCTTACAGTCTACATAGACAAGACAGAGCACGGGCGAAAAGAAATGTTATCCCCATATTATAGATGCAGAAATGAGAGAGGCTAAGTGCTGTGCCCAAGTACACAGAGGAAGTCTGTGACTCAGCTGGGAATTGGGCCCAGGTCAATGCTTAATTTCATTTATTTATACATTAGCTTTTCTATGTTACTCACCACTGTAGTATCTGAGCAGTCCACATTCATTCAAGAACTTAGCTTCTCAGTACCCCTGTGAGTATGGTCTCCATTGTACAGACAGGGAAACTGAGGTATAGGTTAAGTAATTCGCATAAAGTTACACAGAATGTGGCAGCACCATGTAACTCCTAGTTCTTGTTCGAGTGCTTGTTCATGTTGATTCCAATCAGGTGTGTGCACGCACACATGCACAGTAGTCAGAAGATTTTTCCCCTAGCAGCATCTGTCAGGTTGGCCTGGGCGCCCCTTGGATTCTTGCCTTCATGGTGCTCTATATAGAGTCCTGTTGACCCGCCAACCTATCAGTTCCTTCTTACAGCCAGTGACAGCTGGAACTTCCCTGTGCTCTTGTCTCAACAGGCGTATTTAGCAGTTTCTTACACTGTTCTCCATTAGTTTTCCATTGTTTGTTCATAGATAGTATTTTGTTAGTGTTACATAAGTTTCCTTTGGCCGGGGGGGAATCCGCTTCTATGCTCTCCTGACACCGGGGCATGCCAGGGTCTCTGGGCTTCAAACCCTGCGGCAAGTGTATGTCCAGAAGCAATCCTCACCTCGTGCCTAAAGTGTTTAGGAGAGGGCCATCAGAAGGATTGTCGTGCCATTTGTAAGACCTTTTGGCCCAGGACTTTAAAAGATAGAGAGTAGCACCTGAAGCTCCTGTTGATGGAGGCAGCACTCCTCCCCATGTCCGACCCTGGGTTGACGGACCCTGCACTGAGTACCTCCTCAGTGCAGAGCACTTCAGCATCGTCAGCACGAGCACCTGTGCTGGGTAAGGATAAGGACTCGTGGCACCATCCTGGCTCCACTCATGGCTCACATGCCGCATGCAGTCACCGTTCGCAATCGTTGGTGCTGCAAAAGAAGAGGCCGGAGAGGAGTGGCTCTCCCCCTACTAGGCCTAAGGAGCCTGCTGCTGTGAGAATCGTGTCGGGCCACACTAGTGCTGCTCCACCAATGATGATCGCGCCAAGTCCTGCCCACGTGGAAGGGCGGTTGAGTCCGGACCCTCCTCGCTCACCGAGCCGTGAGCTGCACCTTCCTTCGACACCTGAGGCGTTTGAGGCTGCCCAAGAACTGCTTCAGCTCTCGGCACTGTTCTCTCTCCTCCCAGATGGGACAGGTCATCAGCACCAGTCATACCACGGGCCCATTACCACCCTGCACTATCATTTTGATGCCTCTGGTGCAGCTGGGCCCAGGTGCCTGTGTCAATATATACAGACCCTACACTGAGGGGGTGCGACACCATCTGTGTTGGCACCGGGCCAAGAAATCCAGGTGCTGCAGGACCCCTTGGGTGCAGAAGAAACCTCATGGGGGTCTCTTCCTCGTCCTCGCCAGATGAGGCATTGGCGGGCACGGTGACAGCCCCAGCCTTAGAGGACAACAAGGTTCTGCAGCAATTGTTGCGAAGGGTTGCCGAGGGCCTGGGCATTCAGGCAGAGGAGGTAGTGGAGATGCAGATCCAATGATGGACGACCTCGCCCCCTCCAGACCTGCTTGCACTGCCCTCCAGCGAAGGGCAACAAAAATGATTAGGGGACTGGAACACGAGTTATGAGGAGAGGCTGAGGGAACTGGGATTGTTTAGTCTACGGAAGAGAAGAATGAGGGGGGATTTGATAGCTGCTTTTACCTACCTGAAAGGTGGATCCAAAGAGGATGGATCTAGACTATTGTCAGTGATAGCAGATGACAGGACAAGGAGTAATGGTCTCAAGTTGCAGTGGGGGAGGTTTAGGTTGGATATTAGGAAAAACTTTTTCACTAGGAGGGTGGTGAAACACTGGAATGTGTTACCTAGGGAGGTGGTGGAATCCCCTTCCTTAGAAGTTTTTAAGGTCAGGCTTGACAAAGCCCTGGCTGGGATGATTTAGTTGGGATTGGTCCTGCTCTGGGCAGGGGGTTGGACTAGATGGCCTCCAGAGGTCCCTTCCAACTCTGTTATTCTATGATCTCTGACACCACAAAATCTCTGTGGCAGACCTTGTTGCCCCCTACAGCTAACCACAACGAAAGACACTACTTTGTGCCATCCAAGCGTTACGAGCATTTATACACACATCCCACACCTGACTCTCTCGTGGTCGAAGCTGCCAACCAACGTGAGCATCAGGGCTTCCAGGGACCCTCCCTGAAGAATCATGAGGCGAAAAGGCTTGACCTTTATGGGAGAAAGGTCTACTCCACTGGAGGCCTACAGCTCCGCATTTCAAATCAGCAGGCCATTGTCAGCAGGTACTGCTTCAACACATGCAGGGCAATGGCTAGTTTTGTGGAGCTGTTGCTGCAAGACTCCTGCGCCGATTTTCAGCTCTTGTGGAGGAAAGGAAGCTCATTTCCAGGGCTTCGCTACAAGCTGCACTGGATGCAGCGGATGCAGCTACTCCTGTGATGGCCACAGGCATAGCTGTGAGGAGGGGCTCCTGGCTCCAAGTCTCAGGCTTGCCATATGAGCTCCAACAAATGATTCAGGACCTCCCCTTCGAGGGTTTGGCTCTATCTAAAAGACGGATAAAAGGCTGCAGAGCCTGAAGGATTCAAGAGCCACTCTCAAATCGTTGGGCCTCCATTCTCTGGCTAGACAGCGTAAACATTTTAGGCCACAACCTCCTCCACGGTTCTACCAGCTGCAGAGCCGTCAGGACGGCTTATGGAGGAGGAACAGGAACGGCAGAAGGCAACTGCACCCGTCCTCAGGTCAGAGCTCTGACCAATCTAAACCACCCCCTGGGCCAAAACAGTCCTTTTGAAGGAGCAGACGAGGATGGCGCACCAGATCCCCAACTGGATCCACCCCACCTTACCTTCTCATCTCTACTATCCCCTTTCTACCATGCATGGTCCCCTATCACCTCGGACTGTTGGGTGCTCTGCATGGTAGAGAGGGGATACTCCATCCAATTCTGTGCCCTCGCACCCTTCCATCCCCCTTCCCTGTCCCTCTTCAGGGACCCTTCTCACAAGCAGCTCCTTGTCCAGGAAGTGCAGTTGCTCCTATCTCTAGGGGCAGTAGAGGAGATTCCTCAGGAGCACTGGGGTGAGGGTTTTTATTCCCAGTATTTCCTTATACTGAAAACCAAAGGCAGCCTCAGGCCCATCTTGGACCTGTGAGAACTCAACAAGTTCATGAAGAAACTCAAGTTCTGCATGGTCTCTTTGGCCTCAATCATGATTGGATCCAGCAGACTTGTATGCTGCCCTCGACTCGAAGGATGCATATTTCTATATCATAATCACCCAGCCCCACAGAAAGTACCTAAGGTGTGTGGTGAATGGTACCCACTACGAGTTTACAGTCTTTCCATTTGGCCTGTCAGCAGCACCTCGAGTTTTCACCAAGTGCATAGCAGTCATCTCCGCATTCTCACGCAAGCGCCAGGTACAGGTGTTTCCATACCCTGACAACTGTCTGATCAAGGGCCTCTCCAAGACCCAAGTGGAGGCTCAGGTCAGATTCATCAGAGCCACCTTCGACAACCTGGGTCTCCTTCTGAACGAAGCAAAATCAACTCTGTCCCCCATCCAGAGGATAGAGTTTATAGGGGCAGTACTGGACTCGACCTAAGTCAGGGCATACCTGCCACAAGCAAGGTTTCAGGCCCTGACAGATATCATTCGAGGCACCAGACAGTTTCCCACCACCACAGCAAGAAACTGCCTGAAACTTCTCAGACGCATGGCTGTCTGTACCTACGTGGCGGAGCATGCCAGACACAGGCTTCGACCTCTTCAGTCGTGGCTCACGTCAGTGTATCGCCCAGGCCGGTACAGCTTGGACAGGATCGTGATCTTGCCTCGCCCAGTCATCGACTCCCTCCTGTGGTAGCTCGACCCTCAGGAGGTGTGCTCAGGGATTCCCTTCGCCACTCCGCAGCCATCTCTGTTGCAAGTGACGGACGCATCAGACTTGGGCTGGGGAGCTCATCTGGGAGACCCCAGGACCCAAGGTCTCTGGTCTCAAGCAGACCTGGCTCTCCACATCAAAGTCAGAAAGCTGAGAGCAATGCATCTTGCATGCCAGACCTTCTGTGAACACTTAATGGGACATTGTGTATCAGTTATGAAGGACAATACAACAGCAATGTTTTATATCAACAAATGGGGGGTGCACGCTCCTCTCCCCTGTGCCAGGAAGCCCTCATGCTGTGGAACTTCTGTGTGAAACATTCAATACCCCTGCAAGTGTTGTACCTCCCCAGGGTACAGAACAAACTGGCAGACCACCTCAGCAGGTTGTTTCATGCCTATGAATGATCCCTTTGCCTGAACGTCGTGGTCTCAATCTTCCAGAGGTGGGGCTTTCCCCAGATAGACCTATTTGCCATGTGACACAACAGGAAGTGTCAGCAGTTCTGCTCCTTCCAGAATCACGGCTTGGGCTCTAGAGCGAACGCGTTCTTCCTTCCATGGGAAGGGCATCTCTTTTACGCCTTTCCATCCATACCGCTCATTCACAAGGTACTCCTCGAGATTTGGAGGGAAGGAGCTCAGGTCATATTGATAACACCAGGCCGGTCCCGACAGCACTGGTTACGACATCTCTCCTAGACATGTCTGTGGAAGCCCTGGTCACCCTTCCACTCTTCCCGGACTTTCTGACACAAGATCACAGTTGTCTTCAACATCCGAACCTCGACTTGCTTCACCTTACAGCGTGGAAGCTCCATGGTTGAACCCGATGGAGCTTTCCTGTTCAGACCAGGTCAGAAAAGTCCTCCTTGGCAGCAGGAAATCCTCTACGAGAGCCATCTACTTTGCCAAGTGGAAGAGATTTTCAGTTTGGTTGGCGCAGCGCCATTCACCCCTGACGCTAGCCTCAGTGCTGCTCATTTTGGACTACCTCCTCCATCTGAAGCAGCAGGGGCTTTCGTTGTCTTCAATAAGGGTGCACTTAGTCGCCATATCGGCTTTCCATCCAGGCGCAGGGGGCTGCTCGGTGTTTGCTAACCCTATGGTCAGCTGATTTTTAAAAGGACTTGACAGACTGTACCCTCATGTCCGACAGCCTGTCCCAGCCTGGGACCTCAACCTGGTCCTCTCTAGGCTCATGGGACCACCCTTCGAACTGTTGGCAACATGCTCCCTGCTCTATCTCTCTTACAAGGTGGTGTTCCTGGTAGCAATAACCTCGGTCAGGAGGGTGTCTGAGCTCAGGTCCCTAACGTCAGAGCCTCCCTACACTGTGTTCTATAACGACAAAGTTCAGCTCAGACCTCATCCTGCTTTCCTCCCGAAGGTTGTGTCACAGTTTCATATCAACCAGGACATCTTTCTCCCGGTGTTCTACCCTAAGCCTCATTCCAGCAGCAGGGAGCAGAGACTACACGCTCTGGATGTCCACAGGGCGCTAGCCTTTTACATCGAGAGAACAAAACCATTCAGAAAAATCAGTCCAGTTATTCATGGCAGTGGTGGACAGAATGAAAGGTCTGCCGGAATTGTCACAACGCATCTCATCATGGATAGCGTCCTGTATTCATGAGTGCTACAACCTGGCAGGGGTTCCTGCATCGCCGATCACTGCGCACTCCACCAGTGCGCAGCTTCATCAACAGCGTTCCTGGCTCAGGTTCCCACTCAGGAAATCCACAGAGCAGCAATGTGGTCCTCCATGCATACTCTCGCCACACACTATATGATTATCCAGCAGACCAGAGATGATGCAGCCTTTGGACGAGCAGTGCTCCAATCAGTGGACGACTCCAATCCCACCACCTAAACTTGGGCTTGTGAATCACCTGATTGGAATAGAGATGAACAAGCACTCAAAGAAGAAAAAAACAGTTACTGACCTTCTCGTAACTCTTGTTCTTTGAGATGTGTTGTTCATGTCCATTCCAATACCCACCCTCCTACCCCACTGTCGGAGTAGCCAGCAAGAAGGAACTGAGGGGGTGGCAGGTCGACAGGCCTCTATATTGAGCGCCAGGAATACCAGTTATCCAGTCAAGACCAATCAGTATTGTGGCAAATTGCTGGCACAATTATGATGGGTCCTGCACTTCCTCTTCTTGTGTGTGGGGGGGTGTTCAGGGCGCAGTTTCCTGCCCCTGAACTAGGGTATCTACTGTCCCACTAGTAACCCGCCCTCTACTCCAGGTCCCAGCCCAGAGGCCCTAGGGATAGTGGCAAACCACTTGAACTAGTGCTTCCCCTGGGCTATTTCCCTCTCCTGCTCTTCAGCTTGTGGGCTTCCTGCCCTCTCTCTGCACAAGCCACATGTCTCTTTACCTAGGGTCTTGGTCTTCTCCAAATTCTCTTGTACTTCAACTCCTTCACACTGCTCTCTGCTCCAACTCCAAACCACTCTGCTGCAACTCCTTCACCTGGCTGACTGAAGCAGGGGGGGTTTATCAGGTGACTGGCTTTAGGTGCTCTAATTGGCTTCAGGTGCTTTTAATTAATCTATAGAAACCCTTCTTCCCTCTACATGGAATAAGGCTTCTCGTCATCCCGGGTCTTACATATCTTTCCTATATCACTCTCCTGCTGCCTTCTGGCCATGCTGTATCACAGTATGCATAGTCTATAGTGCTGAGTACAATGTACATTCTTAAATAAACTCCAAATTTGATCCTTCTTTCTTTCTTCAACAATTAATGAAATCCACATAGGCTTTCCTTCAAATATAAAGATTTTTTAAGTCTCCAGTAACAGCTAGAAAGTAAAGTGATACATATAATGGAGTAAAAAGTTTTTTGGGAAACACTTTTCAGTTATAGGGCATATAGAGAGGAAAATATTATTTTCAGATTTCTGAAATGTGCAGTAACTTGTTGAAACTGCAGTGGAATGAATGGCAGGCACTCTTACAATAATCCACCTGTAGTCTTTAAAAAAGTGAATCTATGCCAAATGCACAAAACATACAAGTATTAACAATACAAGTGAAATGTTCATTTTGGTAGAATTTTAAAAAGATAGTATAATGTCTAATGCATCCATCCCTTAGTTTACGAGTTTAGTCACTGAGAACTCAAGATTTACCTACCAAATTAGTCATGTTCCTTACTAGCCCTCTTCTTCCTGCCCTAGCCCCAACCCATCAAAAAAGTAGTTTGAAACATGTTTCATTTTTTAATTATTTCCATTCCTTTTAGGGAGGTTGAATTCCTGACTCAGTACTTTTAAAATCTTGCATTTATTAGGCTAGACTTGCTGTTGATTAGACAAAGTAGTCTTAATTATAGTGTTGGGGAAAAAATTAGTCTCTTCTAGTAATATTAAATCAAGAACAGTCGAATTAAACGTTTTATATAAACTTGCCTTCACTTGTCTTGTCAGCCTGGAATGTACAATGGAAAAATTATTCAAAAGTCAATGTTTTTCATTGCTTTCAGAAAGAGTACTTCATGTTCTTAATGGAAAAATCATACTCTGGTACATGTCAAATTTATTTAAAGAGAAGTATTCATTGTAAATAACCTTTACATTCACATTGAAAAGGTCCTCAAAATAGATAAGCCAAGGGAAATAAATGGGTCTTGAAGTGTGCCCTAAAAGTAGCCTGTTTGGGAATTTCACAATCAAGGATCCTTGACTGAGAGAGACTTAGCCCCAGCCTAATGCTGAATGAAAGTGCTGAGATGAAACTTAGCTAACTGTTCGTACCAGAAAAGGCTAAAGGGCAATAAATTCATTGTAGCCTATATGGTGAAGGTCTTCAGTTCTGTAATTTCTACATTCTCATGAATACAAACTTTAGAACAATCACTAAAAACATATATAACCAATTCATACAAGCTTTCTTAAGCACTATCGAAAACCACTCTTGCACTCACCATTTGCAATTGGACACCAGATTTATTTATATACGCACACCTATACTAAATCCCTTACAGTACTACCTACAATGTAACTTATGAAAGCCATAGCAATTCTATATTGATCATGAAAACACATGAATATATAATCAGTAAATTCTAGTCAGAGTTCAAGTGTGCCCATTGGTATTCAGGTTGAAGGTGGGCTGTGCGTGGTAGATGACAGGTGGTTGAGGTTGAGAAGAGGGAACTAATAAATGGAACATAAATGTGGTGTGGCTTATTTCCTCGTGCTTTGTAGTTAGGGATGGGGATGTATGCTTCACTGATCCTCTGATGTGTCTGCAGCTCAGGCACACGAGAGCAGACTGGATGAGCTCTCCCTTTCCTATCCCAAGGAAGAAGCGAGCAGCTATACTCTGTAACTGTTACAGTCTCCAGATTGTTTTTAAGGAAAGGCCAATAGCCAGTGCATTCCACGGTTTAGCCTATATGCTGCTCTTTTGTGTTTGTTTCCCTGCCTAAGAGAGCTCAGCAGATTCCGTACGCTTGACTAATCTTGGATTAATCCCATAAACATGCCAAAAATCTTTCTCTAATTTGGGGTTCCCTCTAAATAGAGGAAACAGATCCTGCAGGCATTATTAGTTTCAGAAAGTAAACAAACATAATTAAGTGGAACAATTACCTGAGGAAGCTTTTAGCAGTGGTTTTTGAGACCCTTGGGTAAGCCTTTCACTCATTTAATTGCTCTTCCCCAATAGGTGATTCTTGCTTTATAAATGAAATATTGGTTTTCTTTCTGTAATTCTGGGTCATCTGGGAACAAAATCTTCATTACATACATTGCAGACAGAATAGAAATGGATGGGAATTTAAACTATCATTGCCATTGTTTAAAACATGTTTTGCTAGGAGTTAGGATCTGCATATTCTTGTGAATGATATGAAGAATTTTAATCTGAGATGGAAGAATAAAATGGATATGAGTACAAAATCTGCAGTATGTCTAATCCTCACAGTGCCTAGCTACTTATCCAGTCTGCAGGATAGGACCATGAGAATTCAAGTGGCAGAGCAATTTTCTTCAGCTTCTTGTTAACATTTTTTTTCTTGCTTTGTGTCCTCCAGCCCACGTATCTGGAATTTAATCAATTTAAAGCACTGTAATAAATTAGCATAAAATGTTTCCCTTAGCTTCTTAAAAACATGTTTTTAGTCTTTTTATAAAATGTTGAATCTCAATACTAAATAAGGAGCACGGTTTTGCAAATTCATTGGCAGAGCTGTGTGTATAACCATTATGGTTAGGCTCTTTCTACAATGGAACAGGACTGCCCTAGGTTATCTGTGGCCTTGCCTGCACTAACAGTCTTTGAAAGATATAATTCATCACCAATGGTAGCAACAGGGGAAGTCATAGTATACACAGGTCTTGGAAATGTTTACCACCATGTTGTTTAATCCTGTGTCTTCTGTGAAATTCCTATTGCTCTTCTCTACTCCATTCAAAACACTAAAATCATCTTCAGGATTATTGCTCTGACCATGTCATCCCACCCTTTGAATGCCTCCACTGACTCCCCCTTTCCATGACACTAAGTTCAAACCTTTTGTCCTTGCCTTCCAGGCATTCCACAGCTCTGCCCTTTCCTGCTTATCTGCTTTTGTCCGTTTTAATGTTGATCCTCCACTACTCTGGCAATTCCAGCCTTTACCCCCATTTATCTGTTTCTCCCACATGTGTTTTTTTCTACACACTCACACTGGCATTGAATTTCCTCCCTGAACAGATCCTTCAGATCCCAGTTGAAGACTCATTTGTATTATGAAGTCTGCATGAAATTTGCCAACTAATACTGGCTAAAGTAGAAGTCAGTTGGGGATAGTTAATATTTTTAATAAAGTCTGTATATGTATGCATGTGGGCATATTTGTACACACATGTACAAGCACACACTATTTTGATAGTATATTTTATCCCTATCTCCCACCTTTTGTATAGTACTTATCTTCTTAGATTGTAAGCTGTTCAGGGCATGGGCTGGCTTCCTTTGTGTGGACAGCACCTAGCTCAGTGTGGGGGCTGCCAGAATACAAATAATACAATAATTATATAGTGAGGTTTTGGTAAAATAAAGCATTTTTTTAAACTTCCCCTGAACATAGCAGGAGTCTTGTGGCTCCCAGGAAAATGGCTAAGGCAAATAAAGAAAAGACTATGCTGAGGTGAAAAAACAGTGACTCCATAGTAAATAATCCTATACTTTCCTCTTGATTGTTCTTACTTGGTTCTTCATGGAAAAAATATGCCTCCCTGCCCCGCCACCCCCTGGCAAAATACAAACGAATTTTCCAAATAGAGGTTATTCACACTAAAAATTGGCATTATTTTTAATGAGGATTAATATGTTTAAAGAAGCACTTGCAGTCTACTTGTATTGATGTACTTTAGTTCGTGAATGAATGTGTTTCCCTATACTGCTTCTTACAACAGTTTTAAGCTATACATAGAAATTCCTGGCAGTTAATAACATGGTTTTATGAAGAATAAACTCTTACCCTTCTCAATTTTATTTTATTTTATCTAGTGTTAATCTTCTGACTGTCAGAAGATTACAATGCCCAAGATTCTTTATTTCTTTATTACAGAGACAGGATTTAGTTGCCTACTTAATATAGTGTAATTTATCATAATGGACAAGATATTAATGGATAAATTAAAACCAAAAGTCTGTTGCTTTTATTACTGCTTCTGCTAATCAAACATGCAAGAGTTGTGAAATCCATTAACAGAAGTGACCACAAAAGCATTAGGTCTTCAGGCTTGTGTCGTATCTCTTTGGAAAAGCTCAAAAGACTTAGTGTGGAATGACCATGTCAAACTTCACTTAAGTAGGTTATAGTGAAAGACTTGTACCTGTAGGGCATCTAGTTGTAGGGTGAGTCAGTACATCATAAAGAGTTCTGAATTCTATAGTTTTCGGTTTGATTCTTATTTATGAATAAAAGTAAAATCTAGAAGTGTTTCTTCTGTCTAGTCAACTACTTCTTTAATTTTCTTAAATTAAAGATTTCTAAAATCATTTCTTAATGTGTTGGTTGTTTTGCAGTTTAATACGGCAGCCAAGCAGCTGATAGAGTTGGATAAGCCCTCAGGTTCTGTTGTTGACTCTGGAGAAGGTACCTCTGGGGCATCCCACAACAATTCAGTCCAAAAGCACACTGATACAAAGAAGAACACCAAAAAACGGCATTCCTTTACCTCCCTTACCATGTCCAACAAGTCCTCGCAGTCTTCTCAAAACCGTCACTCAATGGAAATAAGTCCTCCTGTCCTCATCAGCTCCAGTAACCCCACAGCGGCTGCCCGAATAAGTGAACTGACAGGCCTCTCCTGCAGTGCTCCTTCTCAGGTAAGCTACCTGAAATTAAATACAAAACATTTCATACATTTTAATGATTATTCTAAAGCATTTTTGTCATAATAAAGGCTTCAAATCCTTTTCAAACTAAACATATGTAATAAATTATATGTAAAGGGATGTTTTCTACTAGTTTAGGCTCCAAATTTAGGGGTTTGGGGGGATTTTTTTTTTGTGCAAAGCCTATTGTAATGTGAATAGAAAGGTTTTTCAGTTTAAGCATTCTGTTCAAGTGCTGTAAATAAAAGAAAACCATCAGCAGATTTATTATAATATATGGGAACAAGAAACTGGACTACTCAGTTGAATTTTGTCCAAATTGAATAAAATACTGAAAATTAACAAAGAGCACACATGGTAAAAGATAAATTTGATTTCAGAAACTCTTGGACTTTGAACAATCTCTGATGTTATTTCTGATACTGATAAGGGAGAGTATTAGATTATATCTGATTCTATTTTTAAAATCCTTGAGTGTTCTTCTAATGTCTTGATTACACATTACTGTCTTTGATGAACAATCTTCTGTATTACAGTACTTGTAAAGTTGACAGTTGTGGGGAGAATATATTAAAGAAAGCTATAAAATGCTAAGAGGATTTCACATAAAGCTTACAAACTAATTAAATGTTTTATATTTAAACTCATTTGCTCTCTGCTATTAAGAGAAAAATAAACATATAGTGTTTTTCACCCAGTTAGTTGCATGTATATCTCCCAATTTTTCTGAAAGATCATTTCTGTCTTATATAGAGCCTGAAAGATTAGCAGTGTCATCTAATACAAATATTCTATGTAAATTACTACCAGAGAGTCAAAGTAACAAGCTAAAGTTGCTGATGGTGGTATTCACAGAAGAGTGCTGGTAGTACATTAATCAAAAAGTGTACCAATCTACCATGACAAGATATTGTTTTAGGAAGTACCTAAAACTGACAGCAATCTTTTTTTTTTTTTTTTTTGACAGGTTCATATCAGTACCACAGGACTAATTGTGACCCCACCCCCTAGCAGCCCGGTTACAACTGGGCCTTCATTTACCTTCCCATCTGAGGTCACCTACCAAGCTGCTCTTGGCGTAAGTAGCATTTGACAAAACTGAGGCTCCTTGTGCATCTTTTGTCTCCATTGTCATTCTCCTTTCTGCAGTTCTGGTAAACTAGTTAGAAACTTTTGGGTTGTTTGATGTGATTACATCTGTGATAGGTAGTAGCACACATTGAACTATGGCAAAAGTTTGGCACTAAAGATCCTGGACAACAATGCCTTTCATTCCGCAGTCTTGCTCTGCCTTGCTGTGGAGTAAGTATGAGAAGCATACTCCTGCCCCTTCCCAAGAGAACAACATTTTTACTCAACGTGAGTCCGAAAGCAAATTAAGAAAAAGGGGAAAGAAATGTCTTATGAAGAGCAACTTGCTTGAATCCTCAACTTCTGGATCTTTGTCCCTCCTGCATTCAGTACCCAGAACTATCATGAAACAATCCCTGAATCATCTGCTGTACCTGGGTCTTCCATTTCTAAATCAGATGAGCCTATTTTGATTATCCTGTCTGACCTCTCTGAATATCAAATACTATAGTCGCATTTGCAGCAAAGTCTGTTAGCTCTTCTGTTTTCATAGATTCAGTTTTTAAGGCCAAAAGGGGCCATTCTTATAATTTAGTCTGACCTCCACATAAAACAGGCTGTATACCTTTCCTGAATTAATTCCTTTTGCAAATCCAATAGCTGTGGTTGAACTAGAGCATATCTGTTAGAAGAACATCCAATCTTGATTTTAAAATTTCCAGTGATGGAGAATCCATAACAGCCCCTGTAAGTTGCTCCAATGGTTAATTACCCTCTCTGTTAAAAATTTGCACGTTTTTTCTAGTCTCAGTTTGTATATCTTCAACTTCCAACCATTGAGCTTTTTTATACCTTTGTCTGACAGATTGAAGAGGCCTCTATTTTAAAATTTCTGTTCCCTATGTAGGCACTTGTAGACTGTGATTAAGTTATCCCTTAACCTTCTCTTGAACAAGCTGTGACATACCAGGGTACAATCCAGACTGAGTAGCTGTGTCACCCCTGCCCTGTAACCTGTGGTGCCCTTTACAATGTTTTGCTGCTGTGGCCCCCAACCTAGACTGTTCACAAACAACCTCCAGCATGTAAGTCACTCCCAGCTATGTCTGTGAGTGTTGTGCAGCCAGCCACACCTTGGCTCTTACTAGCCTTAAAAATTATTATAGGGTGATCCGAACACAATCCCAGTCCCATATTTTTCCCCAGAAACATAAGGCCTTGTGAGGCAGTGTCCATGCAACAGTGCCCCCCTGGACAAACAGGCAGGCGTGGCTCTGCAGCAGGGCGGTCAGTCCATTCTTGGTGTCCAGGAATCTGGAAACTCTCTTTGTTCTCAGGTCTGCCAGTGAGTTGGTAATGGAACTTAGGCCAACGCACTCCTCTGGGTTCCAGTTCAGGGCCCTCAGGCTAGACAAGTAGAATAAGGATTTGCCGATTCTGACAGTGCCCTGAGCTCCTTTCTACCTTCCCTCAGGCCTTTGTAGGCTCTTCAATCTGTTGGCCTGTTTGCTGCTTTTCTGGGGTGTTTGTCCCTGGGCGTCTCTCTAGCACAGACGTTCCTTTTTCCAGTCTGCTCACTTTCCTGTTAGCCTCCCCCCTCTTCTGCTTCCCAGCCCTTTTATTCTCCCAGCTGCTGTGAAACTGCAGATCAGCAGTGGCCAGCAGTGCCTGTATTACCCATTTGGTTGCTGGGCTAGCATGTGGCACATACACCCCAAGATAGTCCTGTTCTGCCCCGCTGCTCCTGGACCATACGAATATAGTAAGTCCATTATTTCTTTAAGGGAATTATATGCTCACAATTTGTTACTCCAAATGACATTACCCAGTACTTCAGTTTGAGCACACTGGATTAGATCAAACAATAAAAAAAGTTTATTAACTAAAAAGAGAGAGATTTTAAGTGAAAGTAATGAGGCATAAAAGTGAGAAATAGTTAAAGGAAAAATAAAGATAAAACACTTACTGGTGCCTAACTTAAGAAACTATATAGATTCAAAGCAAAGTTTTCTCACCACATGCTTTCAGCAGTCTTACTGACCAAAGTCTTTAGGTCAGGACCTCTCTCACAGAGTCCAGTGGCTGCTTTCTTTGTCTCCTCAGGTACAGTGAATGCAATGGGCAGGGAGAGAAAAAGAGGTGCATTGGAATGTTTGTGCCTCCTTTTTATAGTTTCAGTCCCCCTCTTGAAAAAATTTCCACCTGAGATCCAGGAGTCTCATTCCCTCCTGGTTTTTTCACCTGTTTGAACTTCCTTTGTCTTCCCTTCCTGCTTGATGACTCTGTTTACTGCTTAAATGTAAATTAAGGCAAGCACACATTTCTTTGTTTAGGACAGACCGGTTTGCCAGCTTCTGTTTGGGCAGGGCTCTGGGGTTTGGAACATGTATTGTTAACACCACACAGGGGAATCTTTTAACTTCACGTACAGTGTTGCCACACATATTTTACCAGGACAATACTGGCCAGCAGATTTTGAGTTTTCAAATGATACCTACAGGCATACTTTGTACAAAGATTATTACAGTAGCATGTAGGGTATGAATACAGGGTATATTCCATCATACAAGCTAAATAAATTCAGCTCCTTGCATCTCTCATTAAAAGGCATGTTTTCCAGTCCTTTACTTATTCTCCTGGCTCTTCTCTGAATCCTCTCCAGTTTTTCAACATCCTTGAATTGTGGACACCAGAACTGGACACAGTATTCCAGTGGTAGGTGCACCTGTGCCAAATACAGAGGTAATATAACCTCCCTATTCTTATCCGATATTTCTTTGTTTGTACATCCAAAGACTTCATTAGACCTTTTGGCCATAGTGTTGCACTGAGAGCTCATTTTCAGTTTATTATCCACCATGATCCTCAAGTCTTTTCAAGTTACTGCTTCCCATGATAGCATCCCCCATTCTGTAAGTATGGTCTTCATTCTTTGTTCCTGAAGGTAAGATCTTACATTTGGCCATATTGAAACACATATTGCTGATTGTTGAGATCCAGACCATGTTGAACAGTTCCTGTCCTTTTCATTACTTACCAGTCCCCAATCTTTTTATCATTTCCAAATTTTATCAGTAATGATATTCTTTTAATTTCTTCTGTTCTATTCTATGAAGATTCTTACACCACTCTCATCACTGTAATATCTGAGCACTTTCCAGTAGTGCATAAAGTTACTTGATTAATATATGTCATGCTTTTGTTCTCTCATCTACTCCCCGGAGGGAGAAGGGTTTTTGTTTTGGGAATATTTTTATATTCTATAATATTATAAAATTATAATAGATAGATATAGATATATGGGCTGTCAGTCACAGTTATCTCAAGCAATGAACCCAAAACAAATTAACTGGATTAAAAAAATTAATCCCGATTAGTCACAGTTTTAGTCGCACCGTTAAACAATAATAGAATACCATTTATTTAAATATTTTTCATGTTTTCTACATTTTCAAATATATTGATTTCAATTACAACACAGAATATAATGTGTACAGTACTCACTTTATATTATTTGTATTACAAATATTTGCACTGTAAAAAAAAGATAAATAATAGAATCATAGGACTGGAAGGGACCTCGAGAGGCCATCTAGTCCAGTCCCCTGCACTCATGGCAGGACTGAGTATTATCTAGACCATCCCTGACAGGTGTTTGTCTAACCTGCTCTTAAAAATCTCCAATGATGGAGATTCCACTACCTTCCTAGGCAATTTATTCCAGTGCTTAACCACCCTGACAGTTAGGAAGTTTTTCCTAATGTACAGCCTAAACCTCCCTTGCTGCAGTTTAAGCCCATTGCTTCTTGTCCTATCCTCAGAGGTTAAGAACAATTTTTCTCCGTCCTCTTTGTAACAACTTTTTACGTACTTGAAAACTGTTATGTCTCCTCTCAGTCTTTTCTTCTCCAGACTAAACAAATCCAATTTTTTCAATCTTCCCTCATAGGTCATGTTTTCTAGACCTTTAATTATTTTTGTTGCTCTTCTCTTGACTCTCTCCAATTTCTCCACATCTTTCCTGAAACGTGGCACCCAGAACTGGACACAGTACTCAAATTGAGGCCTAATCAGCGCGGAGTAGAGTCGAAGAATTACTTCTCGTGCCTTGATTATAACATGTCTGCTAATGCACCCCAGAATAATGTTCAGGTTTTTTTGCAACAGCGTTACACTGTTGACTCATATTTAGCTTGTGGTCCACTATGACCTCCGTATCCCTTTCTGCAGTACTCCTTCATAGGCAGTCATTTCCCATTTTGTATGTAAAGAAATACTATTTTTCAGTTCATCTCATACAAGTACTGTAGTGCAATTTCTTTACTGAAAATGGAATGCACCTAACAAATGTAGATTTTTTTTTTTACATAACTGCACTCAAAAACAAAACAAAAACCAAAAGACTGTTAAACTTCTTGTGAAGCCAATTGCTAAGACAAACAAGTTTATTTGAGACAATGCTGCTAGCTTCTTATTTACAATGTCACCTAAAAGTGAGAACAAGCATTTGAATGGCATTTTTAGCCATAGCCGGTGTTGCCGGGTGCCAGATATGCTAAACAGTCATATGCCCCTTCATGTTTCAGCCACCATTCCAGAAGACACTATGTAAAATAATAATAATAATTCTACATTTGTACGTTGCATTTTCATGATTGTACTACAGTACACGTATGAGGTGAGTTGAAAAAGACTATTTCTTTTGTTTACAAATATTTGCACTGTAAAAAAATAATAAAAAATAATATAAAGTGAGCACTGTACACTTTATATTCTGTTGTAATTGAAATCAATGTATTTGAAAAAGTAGAAAACGTCAAAATATATTTAAATAAATGGTATTCTATTATTGTTTAACAGTGTGATTAAAACGCCGATTAAACGCATTTTTTAAAATCAAATTAATTTAGAAGGCGAGGTCAAAGACATGCGGACAGTGATGAAGTTTGTAATGGCCCTTCATTCCTGGGGTGGTTAGTTCCATAGTTTTGGGCCAGAATAGCTCAGTCTCCTTCACAGACAATCTTTACACTTACAGTTGAAAGTTCAGTTTTGCCAGAGGAGCGTAGTTGTCAACCATGATCTTCATCCCAGAGCTTTAGTCGATCTTTTAGGCACACTGTGACCACTCCATAAAGTGTCTTGAAGATAAGGACTGTGGTCTTGAACATGCTTAATTATTCTACGGGAGACCAGCTTGGGGAGTGGAGGACAAATTTGATGTGTTCACAGTAGCTAGTGTTGCTGAGAGGAGACTGCAGCATTCTCTTGCAGTTGTAGTTTCCTCAGTTGTGAAGATGCCATACCCACATTGCTTTAGTTCAGCTGAGAGGCAACAAAGGTGCGAATAACTGAAGCCACATCATCGTTTGGCAGGATGGAAATGAGTCTTTTAGCCAACTGGAGACGGTAGACATGCTATTAGGTGAGATCTTAGAATTAGTTCACTTTAATCCAAGAGCACTCCTAAGCTACAGACTGAATTTTTTGATTGTGGCTCAACCAAAGGAGACTGCACTGTGGCTGTGAACTCTTCACTCAGCCCACAAGCATAAGCTCTGTCTTGCACAGGTTGAGATAGGTTATTGATGATGATATTACTAATCCCTGTGGGACCCTATTAGAAACACACCAACTCAATGTTGACTCCCCATTTACAAATACATTTTAAGAGCTATCAGTTAGCCAGTTTTTATATCTGTTTCATATGTGCCTTGTTGATTTTGAATCATTCCAGTTTCTTAATCAAAATATTGTGTTACCAAATCAAATGCCTAACAGAAGTTTTAAGTACACTACTTCAACACTATTATCATTATCAACCAAATTAAATAGTCTAATCTAAAATTATATCAAATTTAATTTGACGAGATTTATTTTCCTTAAACATACACTGGTTGACATGAGTTATATTACCATCCTTTAATTCTTTATTAACCAAGTTCCATATCAGCTGTTTCATTGTTTTGCCTGAAATTGAAGTCAGGCTGACAAGTCTATAATTAAGTGAGATCATCCTGATTATCTTTTTAAAATATTGATACAACATTAGCTTTCTTCCAGTCCTCTGGAACTTCCCCAGTGTTCCAAGACTTATTAAAAATCAACTATAACAGTCCACAGAGCTTATTGGCCAGCTCTTTTAGAACTCTTGGATGCAAGTTATCCTGTCCTGCTATGTAAATATGTCTAACATTAGTAGTTTTGTCTCTAATCCATGTCCTGTACTCTGAGGAAGGTTCTTTCATCTGTTAGAGACATCTTGATATGGAAGACAGTGCTAGTGAGTACAGACAACACAACAGTAGTTGCCTAGCTGAGATAAGGGGCACTTAGTGTGTGTTTTCTGTGTTTGGATCCAGCTTTCTCTTATTGACTGAAAAAAATGTATCTTCTGAGACAAAACATTTCACAGAGAATTTAAGTCACTGTGCAGTCAGTACTGCAGAGCAGTTCTCCCAGGAGAAAAATCCAGATCCAGATATAGGTGCCTCTTCTTAGATATGATAGCATCTTTTTTGAATTCCATGCTGCCCTACTATTGCACCTACTGCCACTCCCTGTAAACTACTCCAGAACATGCCTTTGTAATTTTTGGCCTTTTTATTCTTCCCTGTCTCTCCTTCATGAGGGTACCTGTAAGAACTGGCAGACAAAGTCAGTACCATAATCATCTGTGCCATGCAAGATGAGAAGTTGCAGATGTCCACTAGTAGGTCTTGTTTCTGGCTCAGGTACCCAATCTCAAAAAGACATGTGTGATTCAACATCGTGATTTCAAGAAACTTGTAAGAGTTCTGTCTTAAGGTTTTTTCCTCTGTCATAACTAGTACTCTTCTTTATTCTATGAGATCCAGTAGCTCCATGTTTGTTGCCAAACATGCAAGTCACTTTATTTTGCTGTTAATGAAAGTCATTAAAACTACCAGGTTCCTTTAGTTGCATTGGAGTTTCTTCAAAAATGCCTGACAAAGGCTGTGGCATTAATACCCGTAAGAGTTAAACCACAGCAGTAAGTGTAACCCAGAGCGGGAGAGACATCACTGGTTCACATCCTCTAGTGGTGCTTTCTTTTTGACCAGGTTCTGGATTAGGCCTCTGTTTAGGCAAGGCATGTAATTCCTATGGGGAATCTGAATTTATTCTCTGCTGTCTGCTTGAAGTCCTGGGCTTTATGTACGGAAGTCTGTTGACTCTTAATGTTCTTTTTCTTGTTACCTTATTTTCAGTAAGCAGAAACTGTGCGCTGGCAGCTTTATTCTTTCTATGTATACAAGCTGCAGTCTTGTGGCCTTTGTATTCTTTTACTGTAAATAATGTTAGACACGTCTTCAGATGAAGCAACCTATGGTCACAGAATGCACAACAGTTCTTTTAAAATTCCCCTTTCTCTCCTGTTTCATAACCTCCTGTCCTATTTGTAATAGTGTGCTAGACAGATCCTAACAGTTCCAGATGGCTGTTTTGGAGTTGTGTAAGGTAGATTTTGTATCTGTAAATGATGTTTATGCATCTCTGGACTCTGAGACTGATACCTCCTTGGTATCTTGGATAGTATTAGTATCAGTGATAGGTGCAGTTGGTTCTTGACATTCATAACCTGTTAACCATTGCTGGCTTAATTTCTTTTTTTTTGTATTTAGAAGTGGGAACTAGCTCACGGATTTTTATTTATTGATTTTTAAGGCTCTCCCTTTAATTTTCCTCTTTGATTCTGGAATACTGTGGAAATTGCTTGGGAATCTGAATGCAACAGGGAGTCTTTAATCCCAAAACTTTTGCTACACTTTGATTGGTGTTTCTGGCTATCATATGTGATGACCATAAACAACCCAGTAATTTCAGGCTCGTGTTTCTGTACCTCTGATATTTTACTTAAGGGTGGTGGCTATTGTTTTAGCTATGGACTAACCCAAAGATGGCACAAGGTTTAGTTCACTTAATACAGCTCCTTTTATGTTACAACAAACTAATCTGAGAAGAAAAAGGAGGAGGAACTGAAGAGTCAGAACAGGAAGTCCCAACCAACTCCTCTAAGTAACAAGTGTCCATCTTTAAAGAATCTCTGAAAAAATGTATCTATCATATATCTGTGGGGCCTAATGGAGAAAAAGTTACTGTCTTGTTCCATCCCCTATAGAATAAGAGGCACGCTTATTTTCTAGGGAGGGTATGACAAGCCCTCTAGGTTGAACTGGAGAGCAAATGGCTCCAGGACAAATCTGAGAGAGTTCCTGGAGCTAAGGACTCTGTGGGTCTTGTAGCTGTGCTCATGTTTAAGGCCCTGCTATGATTGAGTGGTTGCAGTCTCCTGTCTTGAAAGTGATACACATATATGGTCCAAAGAATGTCAAGACTGCTATTCTTATTCCCTTTGTAATACTACAGTTGTGGATGCTGTTTTGACCAAAGCCAAAAGTTCTATGAGATGTGAAATTTATGACTTTGGGCTAAAATCCTTAGAGATAAGCATTAGGAATGAGACAATTTTCAAATTGCAGTAATAGCTACATGCATTGTAAACTACTTGTACTGCATGGGCAAAATTTAATTTTATATTTACAAGATCTATAATTTCACTGTTTCTGAAAGAAATTCAGAATATGGTTTTAAAGAAGTTGTACCTGGGATGATAATTCAGCAGGTGTTCTCTCTACACTAACAGCAACAAAATAATAATTTAGGTATAATTTGTATGGTATAACTTCTAATAGCAGAAAGATACTTGTCATGGTTTTCACTGAAAAATGCAGATGGTTAACAGGTGTTTTGAAGGAGGAGAAAGGAGGTAATTTGCCCTAGTAGAGTGCGAGAATTCCATTCAGAAGTAGCAGAGGAAGAGAAATGTAACGTGACACCATCATATTGTTTGCCTCATGATCATTCTGCCTTTAGATTCTGGTATGAGACTGAAACTACATTGGTGGGTTTGGGCAATGATCTCCTATCCAGCAGTGTCCATGCTGCTGCCTTTTGATACTGCTGAACATGAAGTGGTGTTGACAAGTTTGCAGTAAATAGTAGCATATTGAAGAAAAGGAGTACTTGTGGCATAAGCTTATGCTCAAATAAATTTGTTAGTCTCTAAGGTGCCACAAGTACTCCTTTTCTTTTTGCGAATACAGACTAACACGGCTGCTACTCTGAAACCTAGTAGCACATTGTTTTACTTTGGAGGACTCTGAGGGAAACCAGGGGTTATTTGTTACCCTAAAGGGGGAACTACAGGATTCTGTCCTGGTCACACACACAATTTGTGTGTGTGTGTGATTGAATATGAAGCTGTCTGGTAAGGAGGCATGGACTGTCATGCTTTAGTGTGCTAATGACACTTCACTCTATATCTCCTTCATGTCGAACCATCCGATTCAGTGGTACAAATAACTCTGCAGGAGGGGGCATAAATAAGAGGCTAGCTGTCTGATGGTTAGTCTTTATAAAAGGAAGATAATTTCGGTAGGCTGGGGGAAACAACCAGAAGTGATGAGGGATTGTATCAGTGTGGCTTTTGTAAGTAGTTCAGATCATAGTTTAGGAATTTTGTTAGACCTGAACCTGAATTAATTAACCTTCTGGGCCTGGTGCAAAGCACATGTTTTTCCAGACGTTTTGGCAGTTGATGATCAGAGGGATGATAGGACATATTATTGTTACTTTGCTATTATGTCTTTTGTAATATTTTGATGTTTAAGATGATTATTGATCTTTAGTTGATAGAGGTAGAGAAGCGGATTTCTTACATCTGATTTTTAATATTATTTATGAGTGCCTAGAACATAGGAGGGATGCCTATATGGAATTTTTAACCTGAAGTAAATAAAATAGCACATCATTTTAGCTATTTTGCAACAGAATGTGGTGTGTGGTACTTTTTAATATTCAAAACCCTTCCATTTATGGTGAAGACTTTTTAAAAATGCTGTATTCTACAGTCAAGTGTATTCCGTAGCTGGAAAGTGATTATGCAAACACAGTGAGCTCTATTTTTTTCCTCTGAATTTCATTAGGCAAAAAATTCCTTTTTAACCAGCATAAAAGGTTTTACTCCCCCACTTATATTTGTGCTTTTTTTGTGTGAAATACTGAATATAGGAACTGTCAGACTTGGCTTGAACTAGAGGCAGATTTGTCTCTCAGTATCTCTAAGAGATGGCTGAATGCCAGAATTTCTGAAAATTTGGCTAAAGCATTTGGATCTAGTTTATTAAGTTGGAGCGGAGCAATTTGTGGAGCATTTTTTTGTCTACAGTCAATCAGGTATTTTGTTTAGATTTCTAAGTACTTGCCAAGTCTTATGAAGTTTAATTGGGGTGCAGCTCGCTGCAGGTTTTATCCCTATAGGATAGGATTAGACAATGGCGAGGACAGCATAAGAACCTGAATAGAATAGAATGTTGTGGGGGATTGGACTTTAAAAAAAATAAGAACTCTCTTTATGGCATGTATTCATAAAAGTAAAGTACATCTCCAAGAAGGATACACATTTTAGAAGATAATCAAAGTGTAAACTGGTGGTGCCTGCATATTGTGTGTAAATATTTGCTGCATATTGTCAGAATTAGTTTCCAAGGACTTCTAATTGACCTCTCTCATAAAGGATAGACATAAGAGGGTCCTGTGCTTTTGTTGGTTGTTTTGAATACTAGTTTACATTATTAGTATTGTTACTATTACTATTATTATTATATTGGTATTACCATAGCACTTCGGGGCCCCAGTCCTGGAGCAGGACTTCATTGGCTAGGCACTGCATAAACACGGAACAAAGAGTTAGTCCCTGCCCCACAGGGCTTGCCATCTCAGTATAAGACAAGAAACAACAAATGGAGACAGAAGGGGGAGTACAAGGAAACAAAGAGGCCATGTATACACTCCAGAGCTAATGCGAGCATAGCCCCATAGGCTGTCTATGTTTACAGCAGAGTGTAGTAGAGAGCTGCTAGTAGAGAGTGTAGTAAAGAGTACAGGAGCTGCCAGAACCTTTCCCTGCTGCTGGAGCCTTTCTCCACTGCCTCCCCACTGCCAGAGCCTTTCGTTGCTGCCAGAGCCTTTCAATGTGGCAGGGAAAGGCTCCAAGAAGTGGGGAGGTGGCGGGAGATTACATTGCTAAAAATATGTGTAGATGTTTGCGGTACTACTTAGGCTTGTAGAGACCTGTGTAGGGTATATTGCCTAAGGTTCAAGCATGTGTAAGCGGGGGAATAGTCCTGCTCTTGTGGGGAACTTTCCTGGCTTCTGCACTACCCAGGTGAAGTGGACTAGCGAAAGGATCAGAGTCCTCGCTCCCACTTCCTTTGCCCAGTGGCCTCCCTGCCCTTGAGGACTCCCCTTCCACTCTCCTGTCTGGCAGAGTCCTCAGAACCCCAACAAGGCTGGGCCTAGGATTCCTGGGGGGCTCGACCTCCAACCCTACTGTGGTCACCTAGGACAGGGGCTAGGGTGTCCCCACTCCGGGGTACTCTCTCTGCACTGGGCACTTCTCTGACCCACTGACCATTACATACAAGTTAAAGCAAATGCAAGTTATTTAATCAACAATTAATTTAAAAAAAAATAAGGAAAAATGGGAAAGGTTAAAGGAAACACATCAACCCGCTCTGTGGCAGGGAACATCACAAACAGTGTCTCTGGAATGTCAGGGCAGTTCACAGTCTGTTCCTTGTAAGTCACAGGCCTTCTTCTCAGGCCCTGGCTGTGCTGTAGGGATGCTGTGGGTTGGAGACTTGCTCTGGTGGTGGCCACACTCTCTCAGGCTCTAAGTGGTAGGACCCTTCTTCCCAGTGTCGCCCTCGCCCTGTCGGGGATACGATCCAAGCCTGGCCTGCAGAGCCTCTTGGCTGAGGCATCTCCTTGTGCTGGGCCCACTGCCCAGGGTCTCCCTCACTCTCCCCAGCTGCTCACCGCACCCAGCTCTGGACTGCTCCAGCCCCAGCTCCACCATTCTGGCCCCTCTGGCTCTGGTTGCTGCAGCTCTGCTCCCAGGACAGGTCTGCTCTGCAGGCTGCTTCTGTGACTCTGCTCCCAGCACTGACCTGCTTCCTGGGCTGCTTTTCTGGCCCCTCTGGCTCTGGTTGCTGCAGCTCTGCTCCCAGGACAAGGTCTGCTCTCTCTGGGCTGCTTTTCTGGTCCCTCTGGATCTGGCACAGCTCTGCTCCCCAGCTTAGCTTGGGCCCCTGCTTTCTCCTTAGCTCGGCCCCACTCTGTCTGACTCAGGCAAATCCAGCTCACACAGAGGACGGGACTTCCCTGGCCTCCTGACTCTCTGATTAGCCTGCCCATCCTGTCATTCAGGCTGACCTAGAGCATTGGCCTCTCCCCATTGTTCCTGAGGACTATCAGTCTCAGGGTCCTGATTTCCCATAGACCCTTCCCCTTTTAGTACTGGGAGCTAGCCAACCAAAACGCCCCCACTGAATGTTAGTAAGTGGTCAACAGTCCCCTTACACATGTAGGGCACTCTACTTATCTATTCTAAGCCATGCCCCAGCATCTACACTGTTATTTATACCCATGCAAGGTGGGCATGCAATGTCTGTACTCTACACTCCATCATAAGTCTAGAGTTACCTTCAGTATAAGGCAGAAGTGGGCAAACTATGGCCTGCTGTCCACATCCGGCCCGCAGGACTGTCCTGCCTGGCCCTTGAGCTCCCAGTCAGGACAGCTATCCCCGAGCCCCTCCGCTGCTGTCCTCCTTCCCCTGCAGCCTCAGCTCGCTGTACCGCCAGCACTGAGGCCCGCAGCTCCTGCCAGGGAGAGTGGCGGCATGCCTGCAAGCTCCTGCTGCTCTGAGCGGCATGGTAAGGGGGCAGGGGCCGGGGGTCGGGGGGTTGGATAAGGGGCAGGAGGTTCCGGGGGGCAGTCAGGGGACAGGGAGCAGGGGACAGTTGGACGGGGCGGTCAGGGGATGGGGAACAGGGGGGGTTGGCTAGGGGGTGGAGTCCCAGGGGACAGGGAGTAGGGGGTGGAGACCCGGGTGACCTGTCAGGGGGCGGGGGTGTTGATGGGGTCGGGGCAATCAGGGGACAGGGAGCAGGAGGGGTTGGATGGGGGTGGGATCCCAGGGGGTGGTTAGGGGCAGGGGTCCCGGGAGGGGGCGGTCAGGGGACAAGGAGCAGGGGGGTTGGATGGGTTGGGAGTTCTGAGGGGGGCGGTCAGAAAGTGGGAGGGGGTGGGGGCCAGGCTGTTTGGGGAGGCACAGCCTTCCCTTCCCGGCCCTCCATACAGTTTCACAACCCCGATGTGGCCCTCAGGCCAGAAAGTTTGCCCACCCTTTGTATAAGGCAAGAAACAGCAGATGGAGACAAAGGGGGTACAAGGAAACAATGAGGCCATGTCCACACTCCAGAGCCTATGCTGGCGTAACCCTGTATTGTAGATATTTGTCTGCTGACAGAAGTTTTTCTATCAGTATGGTAATACCACCTCCCCAAATAACATTAGCTATGCTGACAGAAGTGCTCTTCTTTCAGCATAGTTGCGTCTACACCTGGGCTTTTTCAGCATAGCAATGTTGACTAGAGGGTGCGATTTCCCTGTGCCACCCACCCCTGCAATCCTTGTGATGTAGCTATGTCAGCATAACTTAGTCGTGTAGATCAGGCCTGAGACAGTATTGGTCAGCATGATAGGCAGTTGTGTCAATATGCCAGCAGTCTAACTGTTGTCAAATTTTTGGTAGGCAAACATAATGATAGTTACTTAAGGTGTTGAACTCCATTAGTTTAATTTCATTAACCTTCTTCAGCAAAATACTTTCCATGGTCTGTTTTTATTTAAAAAAACAAACAAAGCAGAGATCCTGTACTATGGTACTGGTGTACAATCAAGTGTATTAACAGAACCAATAAAGTACAAGAGATATCTCACCATACAGTTCCATACCAGTGGTATTGTATCATCTGTGGATGTTACAGTTCAAGTGTTAAGAAAGTAACTGAATTTGTAAATTCCAAATGATCTCCTGTCCTTTATATAATTGGACTATAAATAACGTTGTCAACAAAAATAAAATAAAGTAGTTTTGATAGTGTTGTTATCCAATGCCAAACATTTTTTAAAACCTTGGGGTTTTTTTTTGTTTCACTGGTCTAGAATCCTAAATGGATATTATCTGGTCAATGTATATAGCTGTTGCATAGCACGTTACATTCTTCTGGGAGGTCATGTACCTTCTGTATTGGGTACAGTTGATTTATTTTGAAATCACAAGGCTGTACCTATAATCAGAAGAAGATTTAAATGAAAATAAGATATAGCTGTTTCCCATCTTACCTTACTGACCACACCATTATTAAGCATTTTTGAGGAATACATTTTCATTATATTGTGCTTATAAGGCTGGTTGATGTGTGACCATTTCTGCTAGGTTTTGAAAACCATGAACATATAGTTCATTACTGAATACTGAAAGTGCAAGATTGCATTTTATGAAGCTGTCTTTTATTAATACATTGAATGCAGTATGGTGGTAATCTCACTGTGTGTGTTGCTACAGCATCTTGTATGAATATTTACTTAGAAAAATGTGAAAGAAAAAACTTAACAAATCAGTGTTCAGACAAAAAATCTGCTTGAATGTAATTTGAATTCTGAATGTTATGGTCGCAATTTATATTTATGTGCTGATGTATTGGAACAGACAGGTATACAATACATTTTGTCAATGTATATTTTTAATTTGGGGTCTTCAAAGCTGAATGAACAATGGAATGGTTCAGAAATTTGTTTAGAAATTAAGGGATTGCTTTACAGTAGAGTTGATAAGTGAAAATAGTTTATGCTTTCTGTATCACATACTGGGGGGGGTTGTATTCAGTTCTTACATGGGATGGTTCAAAGAGGGTTTGGGGGGGGCAGTCCCCCTTTGTGAGCCTGTTTTCCCAGGAGTGTCAGTACACAGGCTCTTAAAGAATTATCTGAGGTTTTATAGATCAGAAGGTAACAATTACTCTATTGATTTTCAAAAGGAATGGAATCCTGTAGGCAGAACCCCCGTTAGGATCTGCCTGTAAGGGAACTGCAGCTTTTCACTGGTGTGCTTGTTAAAGATTACCAGTCTTGATAATACTGAATTTCAAAAGCTGGCACTTCTAAATAAAAGAATAAATGAAAATGGCAACAATAGCACAGTGACTGTGGTCTACTATTGTTCTTGCTTTTTGTAGCCCACACATCAAAGGGAATTTTCTACTAGGAGTGGTTTTGGGTGCACTGCAGCTGAATTGTATATTGCGTTTCAGCTTCAGGCTACAAAAACAACCAGGGATTGAAGTCTATTCAACAGTAGGATGTAAAACCTACCTCTTGGAAGGCTTCTGGATTCTTGTTAAGAATTCTCATGAAAATGTTGTTTGTTATAATTAGAAACAACACTTTCAGCTTCCTCTGTGCTGGGAAATTACTTGTGTGTTTCCTAAACTGGCTCTAGTGAATTCAAGATCTTAAACTGGAAAAAGAGAGACAAACCTAGTTGTCTAGTTATGTCTTATCAACCAATGGTAGAATGCTGTGCTCAACTAATTTACTGTTAAAGATTTTTTTTCTGTATCTTAACACACTGTATTTTCTCTTGCTCTTTTTATTCTTTTAATACTAGAATATGAATCCCCCCCTTCCGCCACCACCTCTTTTGTCTGCCACAATCATTGCTTCAACATCTTCAGGGCTGCCTTCTCCAGGAGTAATACAAAGGCCTGCATCAGGATCAACTGACCAAACAGCACATTTACGGCCACAGTCTCGACCAAGTGTGTAAGTGAAATTGAAATGTGTTACCAGTTGTCAGTTTGGGAAGTGGGCAGAAGGGAGGTGTGAAGGGAAGGGGAAAGAGGAGAAGAAAATACAGTAAGACAGGTCATGTCTGATATAAATTGGTACATGTTCATGACTCACCAGCTGGCCTGAGTCCTGCTAAAATTCCCAGAAAGCAGTGCTTATAATTAGAAAACAAAAGCAACACAGTGGAGTTGTTACGTGATCTCCCCCAACAGTCTTCATGCTGAAAGCTATTTGTAGCATAGGTAAATATAATAGCATGCTGCTGCATTATATGATGTGGATAAAGTACAAATATATGGAATATTCATCATGTAGAGAGGGAATGTACTTTTCTTTTCCTTGAGTTAAGGATGAGGACTATCTAATTCACAAGTGGCAATGTCCTGAGTGAGTTCCTTCAGTGTCATCTACTATAAAAGGAATCAAAAGACCATCCCCATGTAGAATAATTTATGCTAGGACACAGAAAGCGTTGTATCTTGTTTGGCATGTTATATTAGCATCTCATTGTCAGGCTGCCTGTGCAGGTTGCAAGTGCAGTTCGACTGAGGATTCTACAGTTAAGTTAATTAGTGGATGGCAGTTTGGAATTAAGACAGAAAGCTGCTAGCTAGTGTTATGTCCTCACTCTTGTAATACAAGCAAATGGGAGTAATATTGCCAGGTGAAAAATATTTAATATATAACCTGTGGTCCTGACAGCATTTCTCTTCCTGAAAATTACATCGTATGAGCAATCTGGGAAAGTAGATTATGTAGGTGGGGGACTGCACAAATTGCTGGACAGGTGGAAGCAGTAAATGTTTGATATAGGAGGGAAGGGGACAAAAATACCCGCTTCCTTTAATCAGTGCACCTAGGACCAATTTTGCCCACACTGACATTTTGTAAAGCCTCTTTTTCTCCTTCCCCTCTTTTGCCTACCCCTGAGAATGAGAGTGGAAAGATTTGTTGACTTCCCAGCCAGTGTATGCAGTGATGGGCCCTTTTTCAAAAGGGGGCTTTTGTATTTTTGAAAAATGCTATAACTTATTTGTAGATGTTATTACCCATGGGTCTGATATAAACACATATATTTTAAAGTGAAAAACAAAAACAAAAAAAGCTTGCTCTTCATTTTATTCTGGCGCAGAGTGTAGAAGAAAGGTGGTGAGCAGACGGTTTCTCCCACTCTAAAGTGGCAATTAGAAATCCTACACTACTGGGAAATGTCCCTAATAATATCTAGTACAGAACTGTAGAAGTATCTGTTTTATTTTTATTTTCGAAAGCTAAGTTTGGAAGTTGTTAAATATATCTTTTAAAAAAGAAACAGAACTGGAGAGGACAAAACTGATACTCCTCCCTACTTCTTCCCCCAGTCATGATTCCAGAGTTACTACATTAAGCTGTAGCTTCTTAGGAGGAAAACAAGTGGGTTTTAAAAGTGAAACAGCAGCTACTCTGTTTGTAGGCGTCAGTTTCCAGCAACATAGCACATCTCCCTCCAGCACTTCAGTTGCACTGTAGGGACCCAGTTCTCTGATTTAAAAAGAAAAAGTTGAATCAGAAGTATTTTGTTTATTTCTGAATCTGGTCTTTCATTCCCAAGTATAAATACTCACGGAAAGGAAAAGAAGTGGTGGGGGAAGGCATGGAGAAGGATTTAATGGCTAGAAAAAGAAACTACAGTAAATAACAAAATTTACAGTTAGTATTTTCAGTTAATTTCTAATGTACAGTAATTTTAATAACATACACTAACAAGGAACACACAATAACTGATTAAAATTTAACATAATACTTTTCCCTTAATAGCGCTGTTTTTTATAGTTGCTACAAGATGCTGGTGGTGTGTCATTAGATGGCATGGGCACTTCTTGGGGTTATGATATCCCAGCACCTGTCATGCTGTAGTCTTTAATTGTTGCCCTTCACTTTGAACTCTTACCCAGTCGGAAAAGCAGAAGAAAGTGATTGTGTACCTTTTTATGTTTAAACTAAGGCTGTGAAACAATTAAAAACATTAATTGCAATTAATTGTGAGATTAAAAAAACATAGAAATCACAGTTTTAATCACACTGTTAAATAATAATACAGTAGCATTTATTTAAATATTTTGGGGTATTTTCTACATTTTCAAATGTATTTATTTCAATTACAATACAGAATACAAAGTCTACAATGCTCACTTTATATTATTTTTTATTACAAATATTTGCACTGTAAAAAAGATAAAAGAAATAGTATTTTTCAATTCACCTCATACAAGTACTGTAGTGCAATCTCTTTATCATGGAATTGCAACTTACAAATGTATGTTTTTGTTGTTACATAACTGCATTCAAAAACAAAACAGTGTAAAACTTTAGAGCCTACAAGTCCACTCAGTCCTACTTTTCAGCCAATTGCTCAGACAAACAAGTTTGTTTACATTTATGGGTGAGAATGCTGCCCACTTCTTGTTTACAGTGTCACCTGAAAGTGAAAACTGGCATTCACATGGCACTTTTGTAGTTGGTGTTGCAAGGTATTTACATTTCAGATATGCTAAACATTTGTATCCCTCTTCATGCTTTGACCACCATTCCAAAGGACGTGCTTCCATGCTGATGATGCTTGTTAAAAAAAATAATGCATTAATTAAATTTGTGACAGCTCCTTGGGGGGAGAATTGCATGTGCCCTACTCTGTTTTATCCACATACTGCCATATATTTCATGTTCCGCTCGATAATGATCCAAAGCAGTGTGGACTGACGCACATCCATTTTCGTCATCTGGGTCAGATGCCACCAACAGAAGGTTGATTTTCTTTTTTGGTGGTTCGGATTCTGGAGTTTCTGCATCGGAGTATTGCTCTGTTAAGACTTCTGAAAGCATTTTCCATACCTCGCCCCTCTCAGATTTTGGAAGGCACTTCAAATTCTTAAATCTTGGTTCAAGTGCTATAGCTATCTTTAGAAATCTCACATTGGTTCTTTCCTTGTGTTATGTCAAATCTGCAGTGAAAGTGTTCTTAAAATGAACATGTGCTGGGTCGTCAACCGAGACTGCCATAACACAATATATATGGCAGAATGCGGGTACAACCACAGAACATTCTCCCCACATACGCATACAATTCTCCCGCAAGGAGTTCAGTCACAAGTGTAAGATCCTGCCCATAAGCCTGGGGTACTTCAGCCAGCCTAGCAACAAGGACCTCTGGTTCTACTTTAATGTGCCCGGATGAGCCATGGACTGGTATGGGACTTGGCATATGTACAAGCATGTCAAGACTAAGTTCTATGTGTGGCCCAACAATCTGGAATGGTGGCCAAAGCATGAAGGGGCATATGAATGTTTAGCATATTTGGCCCGTAAATACCTTGCAACACCAACTACAAAAGTGCCATGCGAACGAATGCCCGTTCTCACTTTCAGGTGACATTGTAAATAAGAAGCGGGCAGCATTATCTCCTATAAAGGTAAACAAACTTGTTTGTCTAAGCGATTGGCTGAACAAGTAGGACTGCGTGGACTTGTAGGCTCTGAAGTTTTACACTGTTTTGTTTTTGAATGCGGTTATGTAACAACAAAACTCTACATTTGTAAGTTGCACTGAAATATTATATCTTTTGTTTTATACAGTGCAAATATTGATTTTAAAAAAAGTGAACAATGTACGCTTTATATTCTGGGTTGTAATTGAAATAAATATATTTGAAAATATAGAAGAACATCCAAAATATTTATAATAAATTTCAGTTGATATTCTATTATTGTTTAACAGTGCGATTAAAACTGCAATTAATCACAATTAATTTTTTTAATTGAGTTAATTTGTTTTGAGTTAATTGCTTCAGTTAACTTTGATTAATTGACAGCCTTAGTTTAAACATTAGATAAACAGAGATTCATGTGCTTTCCTTTCTTCTAGGTATATTGCCATATATCCATACAGTCCTCGAAAAGAGGATGAACTGGAACTGCGAAAGGGGGAGATGTTTTTAGTGTTTGAACGTTGTCAAGATGGCTGGTTCAAAGGAACCTCCATGTATACAAGCAAGATTGGTGTTTTTCCTGGCAATTATGTGGCACCAGTCACAAGGTATGATTTTTTTTTAAGCAAATGTCTGAATAGTTTACTTTTTTTCTAGTTGTTCACATTGATTTGTTTGTTATACTTAACCCTAAAACCAGCTAATGATCTGAAGAGCATTGCCTTTTAGTAACTACTTATGTTTTGGGTTTTTAAAAAATAATTGAATCAAAGGGCTTTTTAATTTTGGCAGGACGGTGACAAGTGCTTTGCAAGCAAAAGTCCCCATGTCTACTGCTGGCCAGACAGGACGAGTGATGACCATGGTCAGCCCTTCCACTGCTGGTGGAACATCACAGAAACTTCAGGGGAATGGCCTGACCGTCCATTCCAATGTGGTCCCAACTGCTGTGGTTTCTGCGGCACATATCCAAACTAGTCCACAAACCAAGGTTCTTATGCACATGTCGGGGCAAATGACAGTCAACCAGGCTCGCAGTGCTGTTAGAACAGGTAAAAAGAACTTGTGCTTCACACCGAACATAGTCAGTCTGTGAAATTCATTGATACAAGAGATCAGTCAGATAATGTGGATTGATTTTTTTTTTAAGAGACAGATAATTTCCTAAACTCTAATATACCTTTCTGAAATTGCTGAGTCACTCATTTTTCTCATCTGAATGCAAGGCAGAAAAAGCAATCCAATGTAATAAAAATATTTTTGATGCTGCAGAGTCCAGGCCAGGCCCTGTCTCTCCTAAACTTCCTTGTTGAAGCTTTCATGGTACTCCAGGAGATATTGGGAGGTAGGGAGGCGAAGATGGTCTATTAAAGTGTACATATAATTTAGTGACTGTTCCTTTCCTAAGTGAGCGAAAAGACATCTGGCTCCTACCCTAGGTGCTCTTCTGTGTTTGGAGAGCTGTATCAGATTTGTGAATCATGTCTGTCTTAGCCAGGTAAGAGGGAATTTCTACAGTGTTGACTCAGTCTGCCCAAATTGTGAGAAGTGGGGAACAGGGGAATCAAGTACTAGAGGCTGTGGTTCCATGGTGGTGCAAAGAGGTCCCAATAAGCAACCTGAAAATGTCACTAGTAGCAGAAATACTAGAGCAGATTGGTATTTGAGGAGAAAGTGAACCAACCTCAAAAGTCTATCTGAACATCAAGGTCCAGAACACTGAGGGAAGGAAGCTGCACTCCACTAGGAGGACTGCACTGTGGCTAGGTTTGTTCAATCTATATGTGATTATTTCATGTAGAGCTTTGCTGGGTGCAGAGTTATTAGTCTTCCTATGAAGTTTCAGATGTTGGCCAATGCGAGTGGCAAAGTACCAGGCTTGGATTAGTTCTTCTTCAAGTGGTTGCAGATATGTATTCCACTCAGGTGTGCAAATCTCTAGCATGCCAAGGCTAGAGAACTTTGCCTAGCAGTACCCTTAGGGGCAGCATGCATGCCTTCTGGCCCCTCGTAGCCCCTCCCATGGCTATTTAAGGGCAGTGCCACCTTGACCCCTCTCAGTTCCTCAGTTAAGTAGGATTTAGCCTGGTTTGATGCCCTTACCAGGTTTGAAACACTGCCCATTATGTGGGGTGGCTACCCCTAATAGTGACCCCACACTCTGTGTTTGTGTCTTGCAGAAGGGCACATTAAAGAAAAGTGCCCCATTTGTAAGTCATTCAGAAAGAGAATGCAGGTGGCTAGAGACTTGCACTTAAGCAACACCTTATGGAGCCGGGCATGAGGCCTATTTTGGGGCAGGGTGCATCCACAGATTGTCCAGCCCCTCAGAGAACTTTGGAACTGGCACAGGTTGTTGTTCCATGGCCAGATTCTGATTCCTCTCTGAGGAGAAAGAGAAATTGTTCTCCTTTCTCTGGTCCTCTGAGTAGGAGGACTCTCAAAGCAGATCAGAGCCACTCCAGAGCTTGGAGAGATTCCTTCTCATCTACTAAAAGGAATACAGGCTGGCACAGGGATTCCTTCAGAATACAGGACAGAGTTGGGCTATCTACCTGCTCTCTGGTACCAAGACGATTGGACACTGTACTGTTGATTCCGGCATCGTCTGTGGGACATCCATTGAATCTGGTGATGTCAGCACTGACTGTTTCCGTTCCACTGGCATACCTGGCAGCATCAGACTCACTCTGCCTTTCTGTTCCTGACTCTCCATTAATTCAGGGGCACTCAGCTGTGGTGGTTATTTTTGTACACTCAGCACTGGCTGGATTGGTTGCAGAGTATTCCCTGTGCCAGCACTGTTTCAGTACCATTTAAAACTCAGCATGCAGAGCTGAGTTCAGCCTTCTCTTTGGTACCTAGGAGCTCATCGGGGCAGATACTGTCTTCAGTGCTGACTTTCATTTTCGGTGTAGACCACGCCTGACGTATTGGTACCAGCCTCAACTTCAGTACCAAAGTGCATTCCATTGCCAAGCATAAGTGCAATGCCGCAACCGGTATCTAAGATGCCAGCTACCTTAATGTTGGCACCAAAGTGGCCTGCATATTGGGCTTCAGAAGAGGCTGGATGTTTGCTTGCTCCGCCTGAAGTGGCTCCTCCATTGCCACAAGGCTACTTGGAAGGTTCTTCGAGATTGAGCTTGGGGACATCTTCCACCTCTCCTTTCCCTTCCAAGTACCATTCTCAAAAATCTTTGAGACTTCCTGGGGATCACCATCGGTACTGAGATCGGCACTATTCCAGCAGTAGGGAAAGGGGCTCTTGGCTCAATTCCTACTGGCCACCAATGCCATATCCTTATCCACAGTAGCCTCTTTGGAACCCTTGGGATGTTCCTCAATCTGCGAAGTCCTGATCATCTGCGAAGTCCAGGATAAAGTCACCAGTCCCTTTGGTAGTCTCCCTTCTTGAGTCTCCCTCACCGCCTACTCTGCAGAGAGACTGAGGTTGCTCCCTCTGAACTAGTTCAGCCTGAACCAATTTTACAGGGGCAGGTGTTGCTGCCGGAGATCTGATTATCTTCTCTTCCTTTTTCTCCTCATGGAGTGATTCCACAATGCTGGATTCATCTTCTCCTGTGCCAGAGGATTTTAAGTCGTTCAAGATCTCCTGAGGCGAATGGTTACAGCCTAGGGCATTCAGGCTGAGTTTGTTCAGGAGAACATCCATAAGTTGGTGGACCTTCTCCAGCTGTCTGTTACAGGGAGGGTAGCTCTCTCGCTGTAAATGAAGTGCATTTGGAACGTACAAAAACTTTGTGACATACCCTAACTCCCTTGCTGCCCACAGTGAAGTGTACTGATGAGAGGTATTATGTCCCTCTGCGGGGTTTCAAGTGCTTTCACTCACATTAAGTCCCTACCTCTCTTGTCATTACAGCATCAAGTGAGAGGCTGTGACAGGGGAAGTATAAGTCCATGCCTAAAGACAAAGAGGTTAGATTTAATGGGAAGGAAAAGTAATTCAACCGTGTCTTTACAAATGCACACTTCTAATCAGCAAGTGCTATTATCAAAATATAATTTTGTAATTAGGAGGCTATATCCAAAATTATAGATAAGCTGCTAGAAATCCTCCAGGGAATTGTTTAAAGCTTTCATTGCAGAAGGCCATCTAGTGGCAAAGATGTCACTACAGTCAGCACTGGATGTGGTGTGTGCCACTTCCAGGATTATGGCCTCAGCTGCAACAATGAGAAGAGCTTTGGCAAAGTTCCTGAGGTCCAACAAAGCATAGAGGACTTACCCTTTGAAGATCAGTTTTTTGTTTTATGAGAAAACCAATGAGTTCTCAGAGCCCTGGTCCCTGTGTTTATTCCACATATACATACACATCTGTGCCATGCGCCCACGTCCAGAAATTCAGTAGATCTCCTCATGCTCCCGACCAAGGACATAAGAGGCAATGCAGTCCGATGCCTCGCCAGTTCCTTCTTACTGCCAGATGTCCTGAGTCAAAATCTCTGGATCCACTGGACTATGCCCAGAGTCCTGAAGTTGAAGATTTGTATCTCTTGCCCTCACTTCTTCTCTGAGAGCAACAATCACCAATGTTACTTCTGTGGCATGGATGAGACGCATATCTCTACTAAGTGCAGTATTTGTGTCTTGTTTCCACCAAGAACACACAAAGGTTGTGAGCTTTGTCTAAGGAAACACCTTATGAAGAAGGCTGAGGCCCCACTCTGAACTGGGCAAGGAAAACCACCCACCCCGTACATGGGACCCATAGACGTGCTGTACCCTCCAAGCATGAGCTTAGGAGCAGAGTCTGTAGCTCCTAAGCACAAGGACTCTTTACCCAAGGCTTCCCATGAGAGTACAGTACACTCTCATGGTCGCAAGGACAGAACCCTGTCCTGTACTGTCCACAAGAAACACAATCCCTTCATGAGCCCATCAAAGTCAGGTGAGCCTTTGTGTGTGGTTCCTAAGGGACCAGCACTGCTGAAAACCTCTAAATTGGAGGGTACAGCATGCAAAAAGAAAACTCCTCTGATTCCGTTGGTGATGCCAGCTCCATAATACAAGGACCATCATCTGCCAGTTCTGTTTAAGAGTGAAGGTCTGGACTTGTCAGTACTGGCTCTCTCATCTAAGGACCACACTAGCTCTCAAGACATGCTGGAACCATTGGTTCTGACCATCGGAACCCCCCAACCCCACCCCAGACACTGGGACATACAGAGACATATACTACACCAAAGGATATCTTCCTTCCTTATCTGCAGTGCAGTCTCCCATCCTTTCCAGCCCGCCCCTCCTAAGGAACATTACGACAAGAGAAGATAATACTACTTCGGTGTCTCAGGAACTATCTCATCTCCAACCATTGGGCAGGCATGCCCTGGTGCCAATGGCCCCACCATTAGAAGGGGAGCAGTTTTTGGGCTTGGATGAGTCAGAATTTCTGGCCACTCTTCCATCTCCTTGGAGAGAACCGAGCTCTAACAGGAAGTCAATGAGATCTGGATGCTACCCCTCCAGCTGTGACTTCCCTAGGGACCCATGGTACCTATTGCCATGAAAATGTCACCACCACCCCAGTCAGGATTTGCCCCTTCCCAGATCTCAGGGAGGTTGGGGGAGAATCAGACACCCCAATCTGGACTCGCTCTATCTCATGGCCTGGTGTTTGGTTGTGCATCAGAAGTAGAATGCTCTTGTTTGACACCCATTCAAGCTATCCTTTCCCAAAGTAGGAAAGGTTCAACTAGGACCTACTATCTAACTTAATGGAGACGTTTCTCTGTCTAGATGCAGTGTAATGAGCCTTCTCCAGGCATTGCAGATATTCTGGTCATTTTAGATGATCTCCTGTCTCTTAAAAACTCAGACTTTTCCATTAGCTCACTGTGGGTCCATCTCACAGCGATTAGTGCCTTCCTCCCTCCAGTGGATAGATGTTCTGTCTTCACACAGACACACCCCAACAACAGTAAGATTCATGAAGGGCCTACTCAGGACCTTTCCACCAGTGTTCAAACCTGCGTCTCAGCGGGACTTCAATTTCATCCTGTCAACACTCACCAGAACATCGTGTGAACAATCGATGACATGCTCCATCTCCCAGTTGTCCATGAAAATTGCATTTTTAGTTGCTATCACTTCATCCAGGAGAGTGAGTGATTTGGGAGCCCTCATGGCAGACCCTCCTGGCACACTTTTTCCACAAGGAAAAGATATCCCTTCATCTCCGTCCTAAATTCTTGCCCAAGGTTATTTCTGAATTCCATGCTAACCAAAGTATCCATTAATCTGTCCTTTTCCCAAAATCCCACATTTCTGCTGAAGAGAAAATACTTCCTTCCCTCAACCTCAGATATGCCCTGGTTTTCTATCTGCCAACGACCAAACCTATCAGAAAATCAAGACTTTTTCTCACCGTAGCAGAAAGGCTGCAAAGTCAAGCAATATCCTCTCAGAGAATCTCTAAGTGGGTGTATCATAAAGTGATACAGATTAGCCCATATACCTTCTCCTAACACAGGAGGGCACATGCCATCTCTCTAGCATCCCTGCAGGATGTACCCATAGTAGATATATGCAGACCAGCTACTTGAAGTGCCATCCACACATTTGCTAGACATTATGTGCATATTGAGGATGCACCAGTGGGAACTGCAGTACTGCAAGCTTCCTCACATGGCCCTTCAGTCTGAGCATTGCTTGTCAATCACCCATGTGTGGAATACACATAGGCACCAACACTCGAAGAAGAAATGGAGGTTATTTATCTGAAGCTGGAACTTCTTAGAGATTTATGGTCCCTGTCTGTGTTCCATTACCTTCCCTCTATCCCCTCTGTTTCGGATCATGTTGGATTCGTGGTCATAAGAAGAACTGGAGAGACAATGGCTCACGCTACCTCTTGTGCCCTTGGTTGGGAACACGAAATCTACTGTGCATTTGTAGGCCAGCGGACACTGCTTGTTAGAATTTCTGGATTTGGATACATGGTGCACATGCATACCCACAGGTGGAATACAAATAAGGACCACACATCTCAAAGAACTTCCAGTTGGTAAGTAACCTGCATACATTACATTCTTTCAGAGACACTCAGACTACTTTGTGTTCAATGGGAGTTTATACCCAGTGTCAGACATGCCAATATGGAGATCAGCAACAATAGCAGCAGTATTTCTGGCAGTCAGCTTATCTGGCTAGACAGCAGAACTTCTCTAGGAAGAGAAATAACTCACAAACGAGAAGGTCTTCTGATTCAAATTTCAGCCTACCTGCCCATTCTCCATCAGCTTTGGGCATGCAATCAACTTGACTCTCCTGTTGAGGACAGCATTCCTGTTGTGATTATCCCCATGATATTTCCTCCATTTTGGGGCAGGCTCTCCCACTCCTACAGTGCTTGGGAACCAATAACCACGTACAAGTGGGTCTTAAACACTTTGGATTGGGTTATGCCATCCAATTTTTGTCTATCCCCACCTCCCACCACCCTACCCCATCTTTTTTTCAGAGACCCCTCTTATAAGTCACTGCTCCTTCTGCAGATCCAGACTCTTTGTTTCACAAGCTATAGAGGAAGTTCCCCTTCAGAATCAGGGAAAGGGCTTCTATTCTCATTACTTCTAGATCCCTAAGTCAAAGGGAGAGGTGAGACTTATTCTGGATCTTCAAGGCCTCAACACATACATCAGATATCAGATTCCATGTGGTAACCTTGGCTATAATTGTCCCCACATTAGCACATGACTGGTTTGCTGCCATCAGTCTTTAGGTTGCCTACTTTCATGTGGCAGTTTTCCCAAGGAACAGGAAGTTTCTGAGATTTGTAGTAGCATGTCAATATTATCAATACACAGTTCTTCCCTTTGGCCTATCATCAGCCCCACGTGTGTTCATCAAATGCATGACAGTAGTGGCAGCCTATCTCAGAAGGATGGGAATTCATGTCTTTCCTTACCTGGATGATTGGTTACTGAGGCACAAGTCTGAAGCGCAAGTGTAGTAACCCTGGCTCTAGCACTAGCACCTGCTCCAGTTTCAACCAAGATGGGTAGTATTAGGGCCTGCAGCTATGATGCAGCAGCATAAAATTCTGTTCTGGCAAGAGAGACAGCCAATGAGATGGCAGCTCAAGCTGGGGAGGAGGCTCAGGAAGTGCCATAGAAGCAGCTGAAAGGCAATTAAAGAAGAAGGAGGCTAAAAGAGAGCAGCGCTGGGTAAAAAGGGGATTTGCCAGAGGAAGCTGTGTTAGAGGAAGCAGGACCTGGAAGGGCCAGGACCAAGAAGCCGGGCGACAAGGGGCCCAGGGTGTATGAACAGTGAGATTGACCACTGGGACGCTAACAGAGGGAATGCAGTTTGGGTGCAGTAGGTCAATGGGTAGGTCCAGGTGAAGAACTCTCATTCACAGGTGAACCTGTTGGAAAGTGGTCTGGCTCTTTGTAGTGTCAAATGAAGAAGCATTGCCAGGCTGGAGAGAGGTGAAGTTGGGACACGAGAGGTGAATTCAGACTTTGCAGCCAGGGAGAGAAGTAGACAATTCCTTCTCGGGGGACACAGCATGGTATTGACAAATTTATTTTATTGTGTTGGTAATTTACAGTTTATTATTCTCATAAGTAAGTATTTGATGTTACTTCATATTATTTATGTTCTTAACCAATTTCTGGGTTTTCCTTTGTAAAGTTTAAAAATTGAAGGTTTGCCTCTGCCTCTCCTCACAGTAGGCATAGCCTAGCTGAGGCCTGGAACACTGCATTAGTCCTCATTCCTGCCCAGTTCACACTTCATCTCTTTGATTTACTGGGGTTGATTTTGAACAAAAGGAAGTCAGTATTAATTCCAGCAGAAATAGTCGAGTTCACTGAGACCCTACTGGACTCTGAATTTAAGGACTTTTCTACCAAATTATTGTTTTCAGACAATTCGTCACCTGTGTCTGTCCCTCTGGTCTCATGCTTCAACTACAGTTCGTGTTTGTCTGTTGTTACTAGATCATATGGCTGCAGTAGTCCAACATGTGAGATTGCATCTTCATTCTCTTCAATACTTGCTGAAGTTAGTCTGTTTCCCATGTTGTCAGTTGTTGGACAAGCCTGTCTGAGTGCCACTGGCGCTCGTCGAATCCCTAGAGTGGTGAGCACATCACATCAATGCATATGAAGGTGTTTCATTTGCCCAGCCTGCACTGACCAGGACTGTAGTTACTCATGGCTCCACAGTAGGTTGGGGAGCACATCGAGAGACTTTGAAAGGTTAGGGTTTGTTGTCAAAATAGGAAGCTCCCTTCATATAAACATCCTGGAGTTTGAGCAATTTACAATGCATACTGGACCTTTTCGAGCTCAGATCAAGGGCACAGTGGTTCACCTGCTTATGGACAATACCACCACAATGTATTATGTGAACAAGCAGGGAGGAGCCTGCTTCAACCAGCACTGTTAGGAAGCAATATAGTTTTGACTCTTTTGTATCAAAGAAGGCATCACTTATCCAGCCACACACTTACTGGGGGCTCAGAATCAGTTGGCTGATCACCTCAGCAGGAATTTCTCCCAGAATCATAAGTGGTCTCTGAAGAGCAGCATTTGGAGCTGCATCTTCAGAGAATGGGACTTTCTGTCTGTCTGATCTATTTGCTACAAGGGACAACAAGAAGTGCCATCAGTTTTGTTCCAGATCAAGTCTCAATCCAAGATCTTTAACTGACATCTGTGATTGGAATTGGAGATCAGCCTTGATGTATGCTTCCCTCCCAGTCCCTCTCATCTCTCAAGTAATTCTCAGACTGAAGCTAGATCATACCAACCTGATTCTTGTTGCACCAGCTTGGCCAAGACAATGTTGGTTTTCTGACCTTAAAAGTCTATCTGTTCAGTCTCCCAGGTCTCTTCCCCTTCTTCCTGACTTACTGATGCATCCTCTTGGATGCTGTATGGTTAGATGAGAAGGAAGGAAGACGTTCAGACCCAGTTCAATGAGTTCTGCTTAATAATAGAAAACCCTCTACTAGATCTACCTATTTTCCAAGCGGAAGCATTTTCAGTTTGAGCACTAGCTCAAGGAGTCCAGCCGATGCTAGCCCACATTCATTTTGAATTACTTGTTACATCTTAAGTCCTCAAGTCTGTCTGTCAGCTCAGTGAAGGTCCACTTAGCGGTGGTTTTGCATTCCACCCTTCAATCCAAGGGAATTCAACTTTTTATCTTTCCCTGGTAGTTAGATTTCTAAAAGGAGTTGTCTATCTTTTCCCACCTGTAAAGAAATGGTTCCCTTGTGGGAGCTTACCGCTGTGCTGGCTTCCCTCATGGGACCTCCGTCTGAGCCTTTAGCAACTTGTTCTCTCTCCTTCCTTTGTCAAAAGGCAGACTTTCTTATTGCCACAACATCCACAAGGAGAGTAAGTGAACTGCAGACCCCAACGGCAGGGCTGCCCTATACACAGTTTTTCAAAGACAAGTTAGCCTTAAGACCATACCCCAAATTTTTGTCTAAAGTGGTTTCACTATTTTACCTTAAGCAAATATACTTACCTATATTTTTTTCCTAAGCCTCATTCAAATGCAGATGAACAGCATCTTCATTTGCTGGATGTGAGATGATCCTTGGAGTTCTGTGTGTAGAGGACTAAACCATTCAGTCCATCACCTCATCTTTTTGTGTCCTGTGTGGATTGGATGAGAGGTTAAGTGATTTCTGCATAGATGATCTCCAGGTGGATTATTTCTTGCATTTACAGTGGCCTGTGGGGTAGCTCAGGCCACACCATCACAGAGACCTGTGGCTCATTCGAGCAGAGCCAAAGCAACTTCAGTTGCATTTCTCAATGACACATCTGTATTGGACTTTTCAGGGCTGCCACCTGGTCTTCACTGCATACTTTCATCACACACTGTGCTATTATAACTGCGTCTAGATCAGGTGCAAGGTTTGGAAAAGCAGTTCTACAGTCATTTTTAAGTACACTCCAAACCCCACCTCCTGGTGTTTCTGCTTGAGAGTCACCTGAGTGGAATACACATCATCAACCACTTGAAGAAGAAAAAGCACTTACTTACCTGTACTATAACTGTTGTTCTTTGAGATGTGTGTGCAAACGTATTCCATGACCCACCCTCTCTCCCTTCTGTGTTGGAATCTCGTGTCTGGGATTTTGGTGCAAAAGAACTGAGGGGGTCAGGGTGGCGCTGACCTTATATAGCGATGGGAGGTGCCAAGAGGCACCAGAAGGCACGTGTGCTGCCCTGACGATTACTTCTAGGCAAAGCTCTCAGGCTTTGATATGCTGGGCCCATACACACGTGAGTGGAATATATATCTGCACCCACGTCTTTAAGAACAACAGTCTCAGTACAGGTAATTTTTTTTCTCTGTTCTGGTTTGGTAAATCTAATGTTGAGATGCTGTGTCATAACACCCACATATACTATTACAGTTTTCATGACTGGAGGGGTGATGGTGGGAGGGAAGTTTTTTTTTAATAAGTTGTTATATCACTGTGACTAATGTCTCAATGTGTATATGTCTTTGATAATGATACTTCCTTTCACATTTCCTCCCCTTATCTTCGTTGCAGTACACAGCCAAGAAAGACCTACAGCAGCAGTGATGCCGATACAGGCTCAAAGTTCAGCATGCCTTATTCCTGCAGCTGTGATCATCCCCCACCATTCTGTTGTTTCCCAGCAGCTCCAGCCTCAGCTTTCAAATGCTGCTGCTTACGTCACTCCTGTGAATATCAACCGATCAAATGTTCCACTAGCTTGTGCAGCAGCTTCTTTAAACTCTTCCAGCATCACCTCTGCATCTTTAGATGGAGACATGAGTGGGAGAGCTGTGAGTGTTCACCCTGGGGCTCCTGCTTCTCCTGAAAATGCTTTAGCAGCTGGTGGGAATACTGCAGTCAGTAAACCAGACAAGGATAACAAGGTGGGCATGGCATTATATTTGCATCCCAGGCAGTGTCTCACTTGTATCACGTGAACTTTTTAAATAGACTTACATTCATGTCTTCGTATGATTTAACAGTAACATACAGTGGGCTTTTATGGAAGATTGAGCAAGTTGGGCATTCATTTGAATAGCTGTATGTTAGGGCAAGTCCATACTTGTGAGAATAATTTAGGGTGGTGGGTGCATATTGGAGCAGAGGTGTGATGGGATAAAGAGTAGGATACAGAGTCCAGCAGGATTAGGAAAGAGAATTGCTGCAGATCAGAGGGATCAGTTGCTCTGTTGTTGGAATTCTTTATATTTCATGTGTTTCTTTCTGGAGCTGTAACCTGATTCCTGGATGCTTCAGGGGACTCTTGCATGGTCAGCAGCTCTAATCAGTGGGCCTCTGTAAGTTGATAGGTGAGCCTGTAAACACGAATTTATGAGAACATAAATTATTTAGTCTAATAAAATAAAGTTAATATTTAATGAAAATCAATATGTATTTAGTGTGTACAATTTCCTTAAAAAAATAAGTCAGAAAGAGTTTAATATTTTATGGCAAAAAAAAATAAAGATCATTTCCCTCATTATGTTAGTACCTTAAATGAGAAAATTGACATTTATGAAAAGTTTAATTTCAGGATATTTCCGTTGAACAAGAAAAAGATAGTGAACTAAAATGTCAGTTGTAGAAGCACAGCTCTCTTCCAGATTCTGTGTTTAGTAGAGTCTCAATTAATCCATTTTCTTCCCCGTGCACAATTTGCTCCTTGCAGTGTTCTCCAGCACCACTTTCAATTTTAAACTCAAGCTTTCACCTTTCTCCATGGGAGTGGTTCTTCCTGCCTATTTGATCTTGCTATTAGGCTGCATTTGAGGAAAAATATACTACATTTTCCTTTGGTTTTTAACTGTAGTATATTATTTGTAGTTTATACCCCTTTTGACCACTTTCTTTAACTCCTAGGTTAAACACTTGTAGACACTTGTCTTGTAACTTTTCCCTCACAGTCACTGCTTTGTCAAGCTATACATAAGTAGTTATTGTAATATTTCCCCACAGGCTAATCTCTGCTACTCTTAATCATTTTTATTGTTCACCTTTAAATTGAGGTACCCGGTACTGTGCATTCATGTAATTACTTCATTTGCAGCCAACTGAGATTAGGCTGAAACGTCTTTTAGACTGAAGTTTTATTGAGCATCTACTGTTTTGGGAGTTCTCTCATACATACCTAAACTTATTCAGTCAAAGGGTTTATGTAAGAAGATCACTGCCAGACTCTTTAAAAAAGGAAGAAATGCAAAAGCGGTTTGAACAAATCAGTGCTGAAAAGGCTCTGGGGGTTATAGTGGATCACAAATTGAATGAGTCTACAATGCCATGTAGTTGCAAAAATGGCTAACTTCGTTCTGGTGTGCATTAACAAGAGTGCTGTATAAAGTGTTGTTGTAGCCGTGTTGTGTTTATTACAAATGCTAAACAGTCTGTTCAAACCTTGTATTTAGCAATGACATTTTGACTTAGTGTCCCAGACCTGAAGAAGAGCTCTGTGTAAGCTCAAGAGCTTGTCTCTCTCACCAACAGAAGTTGGTCCAGTAACCGGAGTGTCGTATTTAAGACATGGGAGGTAATTGTCTTGCTTTGCTTGGCCCTGGTAAACCTCAGCTGGAGTACTGTGTCCAGTTCTGAGTGGCACACTTAGGAAAGATGTGGACAAATTGGAGAGAGTCCAGAGGAGAGTAACAATATGAGAAAAGGTTTAGAAAACCTGACCAATCAAGAAAGTTTAAAAAAAGGGGCATGTTTATTTTTGTGGAAAAGAAGACTGAGGGGGGACCTGTTAGTCTTCAGATATATTAAGGGTTGTTATAAAGAGGATAGTAATCAATTGTTTTCCATGTCCATTGAACATAGGACCTGAAGTAATGGTCTTAATCTACAGCAAGAGAGATTTAGGTTAGATTTTAGGAAAACTTTCTAACTCTAAGGGTAGTTAAGATCTAGAACAGACTGCCAAGGGAGGTTGTGGATTCCCCATAATTGGAGATTCTGTAAGAACTGATTGGACAAACACCTGTCAGGGATGGTCTAGGTTTACTTGGCCCTGCCTCAGTGCAAGAAGCTGCACTTGATGACTTCTTGAGATCCTTTCTAGCCCTACATTTCTATGATTCTGTAGTCTTCAGGGGTTTCTGTCTGAGCAGGTAAAAAGAATGGTTACAATTCTCCCTTGTAACAAGGACACAAAACACAAACAATTCCCCTCCTGGCAAAATTCTGCTAACCATTCAAGATCTCCTTTGTGGGGAATAAGGGAGGAAAAATTGGAGGCACTCGTCCAAACCACAGGCTGTGGTGCAGATTATCCTCCCTGCTCGGTATCAGAGGAATCTCTCCTCTTTCCCAGGATCCTCCCCTCTGACCAAAACTCTCAGTCTCTAAGGGCTATCTCTTAAAGAGCCCTCAGCTGGCTTCTCCACCCTGTAAACTCTCTTTTGAAGCATAGTGGTTGGCATTTAAGGCAATCACTTGGCTGGGTTCATTTTTTCAGATAAGTGAAGGAGTTTAGCCCATTTGTGGTCCTGCTTGAGTGAAGGAAGGTGCATACGTTCCTTTGCAGCAGAAGTGTTTTTCTTTTTTGGTTACTAAAAAAACAGTACTGTATTCTTACAGCAGAAATTAGAGAAAGACATTTCTTTCTCTAATAACTTTTGCAGCCAAGGGCATTTATTTAATGGAAATAATTTATAACACTACTTAGTTTGCTAGACTTAATCAAAATGATTACTTTGTGGAGGTCTCAAAGTATCTGTCCTTGTTAACGCAGTCCTCTGAGATCAAAGTGACCATGTATTTTAAAAAAATGTATTTCAGCTCTTCATTGTCTGCCAAATATCTCTTGTTTTAAAATGACTTTAATTTACACTCTTTATTTTTGCTTAACAGAAAGAAAAAAAAGGTTTGCTCAAGTTGCTTTCTGGAGCATCTACCAAACGCAAGCCCCGAGTGTCACCTCCATCATCGCCAACTCTGGAGGTTGAGCAAGCAGCCGCAGAGATGGCCCTGCAGGGCGCAGTAGGGCCTGAGGTTCCATCAGCTGTCAGCCATGGCAGAGCTGGATCCTGTCCTGTGGACAATGAAGTCTCTGCAGCAGCACTAGCACAGGAGACTCTGCATCGGAAAACAAGTTCTTTGGATTCCAGTATTCCTATAGCACCTCCCCCTCGGCAGCCATGTTCCTCATTGGGCCCCGTCCAGAATGAATCCAGGCCTGTTGTTTGTGAAAGGTAAATCATTGCATGTGGCTAAACTGAGACAAACCGGCATCATTCAACAATATTTATTAGAGCTGGCAGAAATTATTCAAAATTTTGATTACATTTTGAACATTTTTAACAAAAAAATGTGACAGTTTTCATGATTTTTTTCTGGATTTTTAATGAACTATAAAGCCACTCATAATGTTTTGATTTTTTAAAAAATTCCAATGATGTTTTTAAAAAAAAAATTCTTGATATTTTTTCTCAGTTTATCAACCAGCTCTCATACTTACAAATATTTACTTCTTTTACATTATTTAAAGATTCTGGGACCTGTAAGCACTCAGATACTATAGTGGAGGGCAAAGTATAAAAACTTTGACAGATAACTTATGTTTATGGTTAACTTTATCACCATGAATAGTCCCATTATTAATAGTGCATCAAGTTCAGTATAAGTCTTTGCGGTTTCAGGTGCTTGCTTGTGAATAGACTTAAACTGGAAACTTGTTAATAAGCTGTTGCAAGGTATTACCATTGCCCTAATGTCCTACTACTCTGAATCTCTTCCTCTGGGCAGTAGCTCCAAAAATGCACAAAACTATCTAGATTCTGAAAATCCTTGCTAGTTACTCTGAATCCCTGTCATTCTTAATTGATGCTCACCACTTTACCACAATGTACCCCCATAGCTTCACACTTCTGGGGTCTCAATATTACCCAATGGCTATGAAGTGAGTAGAGGCTATTCCAGTGCTAGAATACTACCATTTTTATTTTCCCCACACTATTTGTGCTAATATTGCACCAGTGACATAGGGTATCTTCTCCTTTGCACTATTTGATTAATAGTTCTAGAAATGAACACTTGTCTTAATGCAAACTCCAGTGGTGTTAGCCAATATTGGGGGAAATAATTCATGTTTGGTAGTAGATGCTTCACTGTCTGTGTATAGTTTTAAGCTTTGACCTGATCCTGTAATTCACTACATGCAGGCATAATAATGCATTTTAGAAAGATCATTTCTAATCTTATGTACTCTCATTCTATAATTGGTACCAGACTAAACTGCTATCCCAAACCCATGCCCCTCCCAATCATACATTTATCTTTCATCAAATGTACTTTAAATGAAGTTTCATCCGATGAAGTGAGCTGTAGCTCACGAAAGCTTGTCCCCAAATAAATTGGTTAGTCTCTAAGGTGCCACAAGTACTCCTTTTCTTTTTGCGAACCTTTACACTGGTTTCTCATTGTCCCTTCTTTCGAAGGGTTAATTCCTCCCTTTCTGTGGCTGCTCTAGTCAGATATTTCCATTGCTATAGGCCAGGGTGCTTGTTCGCTATTTCATAAGAATTCATTGCTTACATTGCACTTGAAGTCTTCAGAGTATTTGACAAGCTTTAATTAAACTTCCTAAACCCTCCATGAAGTAGGTAAATTGCTATCTTATGAGGAGAACTGGATGACTGGAGAGAACTAAATTGTTGAAGCAATAACATGTTTCACAAAAAAGGAAGAAAATGTATTCTTGAAGATAAAACAAACAAAACCAAAATGTAATAAACAGTGAAATATCCAGCAAGATCATACTTTCTTCTGGTTTACAATTCCAGTCCCAGGTGCCAAGCTGTTTTAAAAAGAAACAAAATTCTTCCTGCTCTGACCCAGGCTTTGGGGTAAAATTATCAAAAGTGCCCAAGACTTTCAGTGAGACTTAGGCCTGATCTGCATTACAAAGTTATGCTCCTAAGTGCCTCAGACCAGGTCTATGCCTAAAACTTAGGTCAACATATCTACATAGCTCAGAGGTATGAAAAATTCACACTCGAGAGACATAGTTAAACCATTGCAAAGCCTAATGTAGACTCCTCTAGGTCAATGGAAGAATGTTTCTGTCAATTTAACTACTGCCTCTTGAGGGGGTGATTAACTACACCGCTGGACAAACCCCTTCCATTGCTGTAGCAAGTGTCTACGGTGACGTAGTTGTGCTGTGGTAACATGTCTAGTGTAGACACAGCCATAGTCACTTTTGACAAATGGGACTTAGACTCCTTTTTGAAAATGTTACTGTTTATGTTTTAATCAGATTTCCCAATAGACGTGCTTTGCTTACAGGCACAGTAATAAACTCCCAGGTACACCCATAGCTTTCACATACACTAAGACTATACACTTTCATTACGCCAGGAAACTTTTCCCATCTACCCTACAGAAAGAAATAGTTTAAAAAAAAACCCAACTGTACAATTAGAGAGAGAAATTAAAGATTGTATTCATAAACAGTAAGTGGATCAGCTCACTTGGCATCAAACCAAATCAAACATACATGGTGAGGGTTTGCAGACAACCCTTCTTGCTTTGGCATCCCTAGCTGTCCCTGGGAAGGAAGTGACAGAAATGATACTACTTCTTCGAGTGTTTGTTCATGTTGATTCCAATTAGGTGTGTGAATGCGCATGTGCACAGTAGCCAGAAGATTTTTCCCCTAGCAGCAACCATAGGGTCAGCCTGGGTGCCACCTGGAATCGTGCCTTCATGGCACCCAATATAGAGTCCTGCCGACCCGCCACCCCCTCAGTTCCTTCTTACCGCCAGTGACAGTAGCTGGAACTTCCCTTGCTCTTGTTCTGGCAAGTGACTTAGCAGTTCGATTCCTGTTGTACTCACTTTGTTTATTCAGATTGTGTAGTTTAGTATAGTTAGTTAGTCAGTTGTAAGTTTCATTTATGGGGGTTCCCCCCCCCCACTTATTTGTTGCAACCAGGGCATGCCGCAATCCCTGGGCTTCAAGACCTGCAAGGGCAGCGCGAAGCACATGCCAAAAATGACAGCCCCTCCCCCCACACACACCTCCTGGTTATGGTGTCTGGGTGAGGGTCACCAAAAAAGACCGCTGTAAAATCTGTTGTGAATTCCAACCAAGAACCCTGAAAGAGAGAGAGCAGCAGTTTAAAATCCTCCTCCTGGAGGCAGCTCTTTTACTGCAGTCAGACCCCAGTGCCAGGGATCCCACCACCAGCACGTCTTCTTCGGTGCTGAGCGTGCCGGTGCCCTCTTCGAGAGACCAGACGCCAAAGAAAGATGTGGCCAAGGACTTTAGGCACTGTCATGGAGTGTCTTGGGGACACTCCAGCCTTCAGAACCAGTCCCAATCACCAGTGCAGAAGAAGAAGAGGATCAAAAGGGGCCGATCCCCTTTGCCTAGATCCAGAGACCAGCCATCAGTGGCACCACAGTCAGGCCATGGCTCCGAGACTCAGGGGGCAGCACCTGCCCCCTGTTTTGAACCTGTGACCATCACTCCGATCCCTGTTTTTCATTAGTTGTCTCCCATATTCATTTGGTTCCTTGGTCCAGTGGTCCCTCCTGCTAGGCTGTGCCCACCCACCTCCCAGGTTTTCCAGTAAGGACTCCTGCCCAAGGATCCTGAGCCAAGGATCTCGCTCGGGTGCTGTTTCAGTCGCATCTGCAACCTTTGTCCCACCACGTTCAGCAGCTGAGCAGTTACCTCCAGCGTCAATGCCAGCAACCACTGCGTCAACTGTGGCGCCGCCTTTGATAAAGTCATCCACTCCGGAGGTGTCAGCAGCTCAGGTTATGGCTCCAGCCGCACCTTGGAACTAACTACGGCACCGGCACCATCATCGACACTGCCTGCACTGATGTCGATTACCACCACGGTGCAGACACATCATCAGACAGTGCCGCCGGCACTGGTATGGGGGCCGGCGTTGACGCCCGTGCCTGCACCTTTCACGGCACCAAGACCGGACCATCCCACCACTGTTCCCACCATCTCAAGTGATATCTCTGGCGGGGATGGAAGGGAACAACCACCTCCTTTGGTGGCCTCCTCCTCCTCCTCTTCCCCAGAGGAGGTGCTTGCAGGCACTGCCATAGTCCGAGCTCTGGAAGACTCGAGTGTGTTGCAGCAGTTGCTGCGCTGGGTCGCACAGATCTGGGTGTTAAGGCGGAGGAAGCTGTAGATGATGCAGACCCTATGGTGGACATTGTGGCCACTTCAGGCCCTTCCGGTATCACCTTACCACTAATCAAAACTGTCACAGACATGACCAAGACCCTGTGGCAGACCTCCGCCTCTCTGCTGCCTGCTGCCAAGCACAATGAACGGTGGTACTTTGTGCCCTCCAAGGGTTACAAACATCTATACACTCACCCACAACCTGACTCTCTGTTGGTGGACACCGCTAACCAGCGAGAGGCAGCGTTGCCAGGGCCCCTCTCCCAAGAATAGGGAAGCAAAAAAACTGGACCTATTTGGGTGGAAGGTATATGCCCCGAGGGGACTGCAACTCCACATTCTTCTTCGAGTGCTATCCCTGTGGGTGCTCCACTTTAAGTGTTCGTGCATTTCTGCGATGGCAGTTGGAGACTTTTAGTAGCAGTGCTAGTTTGGGTCGCACATGCGTGGTCCCTGCCTCGTGCTGCTGCAGGCAGTTAACCGATGCTGTGCGACCAACGCCCACTCAGTTCCTTCTCTACCTCTCTTGGCTATGGAGTCTGAGAAATCAGCAGCACTTTGCTACTTTGTAGTTAATTAGTAACAGTCAATTACTTAGTTTCCTTGTTAGCAGCTACTTAGTTTGTTTCCCCTTTCTTTTCTCCTTGGTTTAAAAAAAAAAAAACCAAAAAACCCCTCACAGCCAGGAACTTCAGAAAAACAGCCTTTTTGAGGGCGAAAGCCCCCCCCCACAACGGGAATGCCCAGTTTACCGGGCTGTCAGTGCCTTGCCTCCAGGCTCGGAGTGCCTGTCCCTGACCGCCGCGGTCAGTGTGTTTGCTGCCTGTGTGTTAGTGCCTCCAATGCAGGCACTAACCAAGTGCTGCATTGCCTCAGGCTCACAGAAAGGCAGGGAGTGGAGAGGTCTCTCAGACCTGCATCGGGGCATGAGGCTTGGGACCCCCCTCGTCCACCACTTCGCCAGTCACAGCTTCGGACAGGAGTGCTTTCTCCAACCCCACATCAGAGTGCCCCGTCGGGCATCACTCGAGGAAGCACCTGGGTCCCCACTGCAGGAATAAACAAAAAACAAACAAAAAAAAAAACACACAGCTGTCCCACGGATAATAATAGCACCAGCTGTGCTATCAGCGCCGGGGGCTCGGGTGGCTGAAAGCTCCGGCACTGCTGCAGACAGACTTTGGGGAACAGCTCTAGTGCAGGCACCGAAGGGAGGTTGGAGCCCCATGACTCCACGCCACAATCTACAGCCACTCTGTGGGCAGGCATCCAATACCGGCACCGGCTGTGCTGTCAGCACCGGGAGCTGAAGTGGTGGAAAACCGTGGTACCGACGGCACCGCTAGAGCCAGAGATTCTACAGGAGCAGGCTCCGATGCAGGCACTGAGGGGAAATCAAAACCCTGTGCCTCTGCACCGCAATGTTTGTTCATTCCGCGGGAAGGCATCCAATACCGGCACCGGCTGTGCTGTCAGCACCGGGAGTCAAAGTAGTGGAAAATCCCAGCACCCCTGGCACTGCCAGAGCCAGATTCTCTACAAGAGCTGGCTCCGACACAGGCACTAAGGGGAAACCAAAACCCTGTGCCTCCGCACCGCGATTTACAAATGGTGGCGTGGCGCCACTACAAAAGGCGGCTTCTTCAAAGGCGCACCCAACACGCACAGAGGCGCAGCCAGCAGCGCCGCCTTCTCCTCCGCAGCACTGGCACTGATGAGGAGGCAGCCCCAGGGGCCAATCAAACCAGCACATTAGCAGTTCCTCAGACAGAGGGTTCTGGTATTCAGCTCTGCCCTGATCCCCCTATTCGCGGTACCAATACAAGAATGATACCCTCGGCACCAAGTCTCCCTGCATCCCCAGCATCACTCACTGTCTCACTCCTTATTTGAAGGAGGAAGATAAGGAAGAACAGGGAGCTATTCCCACATTGGCTCCTATCCATCAGGAGTCAGTCAACCCAGGAGTCTCTCCTGGGGCATATTATGCTGTCCCCGGGTAACTACAGTGGTATGGGGACCCCTATGTGGCTCCCATCCCAATGGGCAGACTGGACTCCGTGGGTCATATGCCCCACACAAGGGGAGGACTGCCCGCCACGGCTTCTGTACCTGCACCCTCAGTGGTACCAGGGGAAGAGGAGGAAGAACCTCCACCCCTGCAGGGGACATCACCTACCCACTCGCCATCATTATCCACAGAGGACACCTTTATGACTCCTCCCCCTAATATAGGGGATGATTTCAAATTGTTCCATGGCTTATTTGAGAGGGTGGTCCTCTCTGGACCTCTCCCTTGAGGAGGTCCCCATGACACAGCATGGGCTAGTGGACTTTTTGCATAAATCCACTTCGTTAAAAAAAAATTGCCCTTCACATGAATGAGGCACTGATGGACCCTGTAAGGGTCATTCTGTGGACCCCTGCAGCTGCCCCTCCAGCCAACGGGAGGTCTGACAAGAGGTGTGTACCAACAAAGGGCGTGGACTTCTCATCCAGTGCCTAATTTCTTAGTGATAGATGCAGTCCAGCGATGGGCCATGCAACAACAGCCCTGAAACACAACTCATGATAAGGACTGGGAAAAGACTTGATCAGTTTTGGCAATAAAGCTTACTCCTTGGCTACCCCTCACCTCCGCATAGCCAACTGTGCAACATTACTAACAAAATACAACTATACAAACTACACAAAAATGTCCAAATTGATTAATTTTATTGCCAAGGACAAGGGAGAACAATTCGCAGCACTTGATCCTGAGGACAGGGCTGCAACATCTGTGTCGATGGTGGTTGTAATGAGAAGGGCCTCATGGCTCTATCTCTCTGGCTTCCCCGACGAGATGCAATCCATGGTGGAAAACTTTTCAGCCCAAATTATTCACCAAAAAGACAGACGACTCACTCCACGCACTGACAGATGCACGAGCGACTCTCCAATCCTTGGGAACCTATAACCCCAAACTGAAGAGGAAACAGAGGAATTACTTTACATCCCAGTGATAGCACCAGCCAATGTATTCACAACAACAGCGGTGATTTGACTCACAGGATTGCAGGCACAAGCCCTGAGGGGACAACAATCTACTTCTCAAGTTGCTGCATGCCAACCATCAATTTCCCCTAACCAGAACTCCGGTGGATGGAGACCAATGCTCAACCTCCGATAATTCAACAAGTTAATCAGAAACACAACGATTCAAGATGGTCACACTACATGCTATAAGCAACTGCCTGCTAAAAGCATCAACCCAGCAGACATCGTTGCAGGCCACCAAAGAGGTGGTAACCCTCTTCATATGTCTGGGCTTCCTAATAAATACCGACCAGCACACTCTAACAACAGTGCAAGAGCTGGACTTCATTGGGGCCCACCTCAACTCGATCGAGGCTATAGCTTCACTACCGAGACAACGTTCTCTCATTCTCACCAGCCTCATACCCACTGCATGAAATAGCCCACAGGTATCTGCCAGGATTTACCCCCAACTCCTTGACCACATGGCAGCCGCAACATTTGCTGTCAGACACACCGGATTAAACTTCCATTGCCTACAAGGAAGGCTACGTATCAACTTTGTTCCTCACAGGCACAGCATTAACAAGCACCCCACGATATCAGGCAAAATAAAGGACCCCCTTCTCTGGTGGGCAAAACCGACCAATGTATGCAGGGGGGCACCCTTCATTCAGACAACAAATGCCTTACTCCTGGGATGTGGAGCACACCTGCACCCACATTCTATATAGGACCACTGGTCCCCTGCAGAATCCCTTCGACGTATAAACCTATTGGAACTTCAAGCTGTCCTCAACGTTTGCTCCCAATTCCTGCCACTCATCAAAGACAAGGCTATTTGAAGCCTTAGCTTGTGTGTATTATATATACAGACAAGGGGGAGCACACTCACAGTACCTCTGCCTGCAAGCCATAAAACCCTGATGATGGTGCATCAGACACAATATCCACACCACCACAGCAGGTAGCCTCATCAGACAAATTTCTCAGGACTGCGAAGGGAGCTCGACAACACAGTACTCCTGCATGTATTTCAACACTGGGGGTTCCCCACAGTAGACCTTTTATTAACTGTACAAAATACCAAACACCCTCATTTTTGTTCCAGGGCAGGTCTCGGTGTGCAGTCATTAGGCGATGCATTCCTCCTCTAGTGGAATGCTCCCTTTCTCTATGCCTTCCCTCCTATTCCTCTCTTGAACCGAGTGATCCACAAGATCAAGCTGGGTGGGCCACAGTAATTCTACTATCATGGTCTCGCCAAACCATGGTATCCTTACCCCCTCAGCATGACCATGCATCCATGAATCGTACTCCCACTTCTGTCTCACCTGCTGTCCCAGGACTCAGACCGTGTCCTGCATCCACAGAAACTCCATCTCAGAGCATGGTTCAGAGGAGGTACAAAATATACTGGCTATCCTCTGGGACCTTTGCATAGCCTATGAGATTCACCTCGAGGCGTCCTATCTCCCGGGGGTGCGGAACGAGCTGGCGGACTCCCGCAGCAGGTCGTACCGCATGCACGAGTGGACACTCAGGGCGGACGTTGTGCTTTCGCTCTTCCGCAGGTGGGGGTTTCCCCGGGTAGATTTGTTTGCCACCAGGGCCAACGCCCAGTGCCCGCGGTTCTGCTCATTCCAGGGCCGCAGCCTGGGCTCTGTCGCCGACGTGTTTGTGATCCCGTGGAGAGGGGGCTTGATGTATGCCTTCACCAAGCTTCCCTTGATGCACAAGGTCCTGCTCAAGGTGCGCAGGGACAGGGCGGTGGTGATCCTCATCGCCCTACCCTAAGCCCGCCAACACTGGTACACATCGCTCCTAGAGCTGTCGGTGGATGCCCCAGTAGTCCTGCCCCTACACCAGGACCTTGTTACACAAGACGGCGGGCGGCTTCTCCACCCCGACCTGCAGTCACTGCACCTGACAGCGTGGAGGCTCTGTGGCTAATCACCCTGGAGAGCCAGTGCTCCCTGCCTGTGCAGCAGATTCTGCTTGCCAGTAGAAAGCCCTCTACCAGGGCAGCCTATATGGCCAAGTGGAAAAGGTTCTCGTGTTGGTGTGAACCCTGACAGGTGCGGCCGGGCCAGACCCTGGTGCAGGCATTCTGGAGTACTTCCTGCACCTCCAGCAGCAAGGGCTAGCCCCGTCCTCACTCAGAGTGCACCTGGCAGCCATCTCCGCCTTCCGTCTGGGGTTCTCGGGGGTCTCGGTGTTTTCCCACCCAATGGTGGGGTGGTTCCTTAAAGGGTTGGAGAGGGTGTTCCCATACTCCCGCCCTCCAGTCCTTCCATGGAACCTTAACCTGGTCCTTTCTAAACTCATGGGACCCCCTTTCGAGCCCCTCGCTACCTGTTCTCTCCTCCACCTTTCCTGGAAGGTGGCGTTTCTGGTTGCCATTACCTCGGCCAGAAGGGTGTCCGAGCTGAGGGCCCTCACCTCTGAGCCACCATACACAGTATTTCACAAGGACAAGGTGCAGCTCCGGCCGCACCCCAAGTTCCTCCCTAAGGTGGTGTCCCAATTCCATCTGGGCCAGGACATTTGTCAGTCGGTGTTCTTCCCGAAACCCCATACGGACCCAAGTCACTGCAGCTTGCACACCCTGGATGCGCGTCGAGCGCTGTCATTCTATTTGGAGCGCACCAGGCCCTTTCACAAATCCGCACAGCTGTTTGTTGCTATGGCTGAGAGGTTAAAAGGCCTCCCAGTGTCGGCGCAGCAGATTTCGTCTTGGATTACAAGCTGCATCCGGGCGTGCTATGAGCTCGCAGGTGTTCTGGCCCCAGCGGTCACAGCCCACTCGACCAGGGCGCAGGCGACTTTCATGGCGTTCCTGGCACAGGTCCCGATCCAGGAGATCTGCAGAGCAGCTACCTGGTCCTCGGTGCACACCTTCACGACCCACTATGCGGTCAACCAGCAGGCCAGAGAGGACGCAGCAGTTGGCAGAGCGGTCCTCTGAGCAGTTGTTCCATGACTCCTACCCTCCTCCAGAAGTAAGCTTGTAATTCACCTAATGTGCAATGGACATGAACAAGCAGTCGAAGAAGAAAAAACGGTTACTTACTTTCTCATAACTGTTTTTCTTCGAGATGTGTTGTTCACATCCATTCCACCCCCCACTCCCACCCCTCTGTCGGAGTCGCCGGCAAGAAGGAACTGGAGGGGGTCGGGCCAGCGGGGGTATATATGCGGGGTGCAGTGGCACCACTCGGGGGGCCCCGCCAGCCCGCCAGGAGCCTCTAAGAGAAAAAGTTTCCAAAGCTCGTGCACGCAGCACGCTCACACCTAATGTGGAATGGACGTGAACAACACATCTCGAAAAACAACAGTTACAAGAAAGTAAGTAACCATTTTTTTCCTTATTAGTCTCTGCAGTAGAGAAGGAACTGAGTGGGGGTTGGTCGCACAGTGTCGGTTAACTGCCTGCACCAGTGCGAGGCAAGGACCACGCATGTGCTACCCAACCGGGCACTGCTACTAAAAGTCTCCGACTACGAGTGCAGGGGCACACAAACACCTAAAGTAGAGCACCCACATGGGGACACATCTCGAAGAACCTCAGTTACTGCACAAGGTGAGTAGTCTCTTTCCAACCAACAGGCCATTGTCAGCAGGTACACCTACCATACCTGCTCGGCAATGGCTAAGTTTACGGAGTTACTTCCCTCGGATTCCTAGGCTGAACTCTCGGCTTTGTTTGAGGAGGGGAGATTTATCTCCAGGGCATCTCTGCAAGCAGCGCTTGATGGGGCAGACGCTTCCACTAGAGTCATGGCCAGGGGTGTAGCCATGAGAAGGGGCTCGTGGCTCCAGGTCTCAGGTCTCCCCTTTGAGGTCCAACAGACCATACATGACTGCCTTACAAAGGTGAGACTGTTTTCGGAAAAGACAGATAAAAAGCTAAACAGCCTGAAGGACTCTAGAGCCACCCTCAGGTCCTTGGGACTCTACACACCTTCCACTCAGCGGAAACACTTCCGGCCGCAACCCACTCAGAGGTTCGGTCAGCAGAACTGCCAAGATGGCTCCAGAAGGTGGAAGAGAAGCGGCAGGAGAAAGCCGCGCCAACCTTCTGGCCAGAGCTCGGGACAACCGAAGCCATCTTTGGGACCTAAGCCAGCCTTTTGAAGGCATAGTTGAGGACGGTGTACCACACCTGGAAATGGGTCCACCCCACCTTACCTTCTCATCCCGACTATCCCCTTTCTACCGTGCATGGTTCCTTATTACCTCAGACTGATGGGTGCTCCGCAGGGTAGAGAGGGGATACTCCATCCAATTCTGTGTCCTCCCGCCCTTCCATCCCCCTCCCCCGTCCCTTCTCAGGGATTCTTCTCACTAGCAACTCCTTTTGCAGGAGGTGCAGTCGCTCCTCTCTCTAGAGGCAGTGGAGGAGGTTCCTCAGGAGCACAGGGGGGATGGTTTTTAATCCCAGTATTTCCTAATACCGAAAGCCAAAGGCGGCCTCTGGCCCATCCTGGACCTGCAGGAACTCAACAAGTTTTTTAAGAGACTCAAGTTCCACATGGTCTCTCTGGCCTCCATCATTCGCTCATTGGATCCAGCAGACTGGTATGCCGCCCGCAACTTGTAGGACACATACTTTCATATTGCGATCACTCAGCCCCTCAGGAAGTACCTCAGGTTCATGGTGAACAACAGCCACTACCAATTGACAGTCCTCCCGTTCGGCCTCTCAGCCACCTTCGTCAACCTGGGTCTCCTTTTAAACAAAGCAAAGTCCACTCTGTCCCCCGTGCAGAGGATAGAGTCTATAGGGGCAGTATTGGACTTGACCCAGGCCAGGGCATACCTGTTAAGTGAGGTTTCAGCCCCTGACCAATGTCATTCAAGGCCTCAGACAGTTTCCCACCACCACAGCAAGAAACTGCCTGAACTTCTGGGATACATGGCAGCTTGTGCCAACATGGTGCAGCATGCCACTCAGACTTCGACCTCTTCAGTCATGGCTGGCATCAGTGTACTGCAAAATGACTGGTGTGACATCAACTTCCTGAACATACAAAGTGACCTTAGCTGGCGACAGTTTTCACTGGGGATGTAAGAGCAGGTCTGACAATTTAGAAAACTGTTGAGGAATTAGTCAGCTCCTGAGGGGAGTTGATATCCATAGAGGGAGTCAAGAACCCCATTTGAGGACTGATTGGGAGAAAGTTATTCGAGACAGTGGGGCACGGGTGAGCCATGAAGGGGTGTCAGATAATTAGCAGAACCAAGATTTTGGCCTCAGTTGGTGGGAATTGAAAATAAAGCTTCATAAATTTGCATGACGTTAACTTCTAATAGCAATATCATCTTTGTCCTTCTGTTTTCCTGCATGTGAGAGGGTGGGACCTTTATCTATTTGGATATAAGATTACTGATTCAGAAAACAGAGGAGTACAGATAATATTGCCAAAAAATCTGGTACAGTTAGCTTGGAGGTAGACTCGTGTTTTATGGCTAATGAAACATAGCAATAAATTGGGCGGTAGAGAGAAAAGATACAAGAAATATATCTATTTTTCTTATGATGCTGGCCTTAGAGATTTAGAAAAGATCAGGAATGTCAATATTGCAGATGAAAAGAGGACAGAAAAAACTGAAGACACAAAAATATTTCACAAATACGAAGTGCCATGAAGACTGTGAAATGCAACAAGCCCTTTTAAGGATGTTGAGGGGAAATGTGTGACAAGTTGCATATTTCTGGGAAGTTTAAAAGATTTTTCATTATTGCCTAATTAAGAGAATGAAGACGACATTCCAGAAACAGATACATTTCCTTTCCTTCTTTTTTTTTTTCCCGACCCGCTTAGGGAAATTTAACAAAGAAATGGGTTGGGAAGGGAAGCAGGGGACAGTGTTTAAAGAGCAAATTAAGTCAGGTCCCAGGACCAGATTGCTCATTTCCAAAATTCTAATGATAGTAGAGAACAAACTAAAACACATCAGACCCTTCATTCACAACAGAAGAGATACTCACAGGCTGGACGCAAACTAATATAACAGCCATAATTTAAAAAGGGATCAATTGAGACCTAGGGTACCATAGACCCGTGTGGAAGAAGACAAGTCCTCACTCTGCATTTGTCAGCAACAAGTCAGAGACACTTTTATTACGAGCAATTGCAAGGGAAGACTGCTGTCGGAGAGGGGGTCCCCCATCCTTAGGCAGATCTTCGCCAGATAAATAATCAGGGCAAGCATTCATACCTTTTGTTGCATACAATAATGATCAACAGCCATGTCTTGAATATACATATTCCTTCCTGATATCTTACTTTCCTCAGCAGTTCCTGCTACAGTCTGTGTTCCTTTCTTATCTAACACAAGGTCAAAGCAGCATCTCTTACAGTTTTTCCCACTCGCCCAGGCCCTGCCTTAAAGTCTTGCGTTATTAGAGATAGAGTTAGCCTGACTCTTGCTCTTTTCCTAAGAAAACTAAGATGTCTGCGTCCAAATCCCTTTATCCCTTTTTCCACTTCCACACCTGTAACTCTGGCTTTCAGACTGGGAAAGATTTTAGAGTTACTGAACAGGGACAGGCATTAGGGCAACACTTGGAAAGGTTCAAACACATTAAATTAGACATACTTTTCCAAAGGGGTGATCATGCTTGACAAATGTAATTAATTTCTTCAAGGAATTGACAATGAACTGATGGGGTGAACCAGCTGACACAGTGTAGTTGGACATAAAGAAGTCTTAAAAGTTAACAAGTATTTCTTAGGCAATTAAATATTTAATTTGAAATGTGTCCATAAACAAATGTTCTCTTGTTATGTCTGTGACGCTTCCTAAGAGTACCCAGGGTTGTGAAGTACCTCACGACCACCTGCCCTTAGCATGAGGAGTCCTGGACTGCCTGGTGAGGGTCAGCTCCCTAGCGTCACTGGCCACAGACAACACAAGCCCACCCCTCTAGGCCTACACAGGCCCCACTATCTCTATACAGATTAGTACTAGGAACATTCCAACCCCTGAGCCCTCTGAGTGTCTAGACACCCCAGAGTGTTCAGCCCCTGTTGACACTCATGGCTTGTCTACACTACACTACACCAACAGGAGGGCTTCTCCTGTTGGCATAGATAATTCCACGTCCCCAAGAGGTGGTAGCTATGTCAATGGGAGAAGCCCTCCCATCAGCATAAAGCTGTCTACACCAGGAGTTAAGTTGGTATAACTGTGTCGCTCAGGGATGTGGATTTTCTACAGTTCTGAGCGACGTAGTTATACTGACATAAGTTGCTAGTGTAGACTAAGCCTTATAGTAGTTACAGATTTGCTGCTTCCAAGAAGCAATGCACCCCAGCATACCAGTTACACCTCACACCAAAGTCTAACTCACAACACTTAGATACGTTCATGGTGAAAACAAATAAAAGTTATAGGTATAGAGATTCAAGTGATAACACATAGATGTATTGGAAAAAATGATTACATGTAAAATAGAATCATAACACACATTCTAGAACCTAGAGTTACTTAACTAGATACTTCCTTGTCTTACAGAGCAATGCACACCCAAAGTCTTTCCAGCATTTTACAGCCAGGCTTGGCTGTGATCTTTTGTTCATGGGACAAGTCACGCTCTCAGTTTGCCTCCTTGGTGAAAGATCCAGGGTACGGCTGTCAAGCGATTAAAAAAATTAATTGTGATTAATCACACTGTTAATAATAGAATACCATTTATTTAAATATTTTTGGATGTTTTCTACATTTTCAAATATATTCATTTCAATTACAACACAGAATACAAAGTGTACAGTGCTCACTTTATTTTTTATTACAAGTACTTACACTGTAAAAAAACAAAATAAATAGTATTTTTCAATTCACCTAATACAAGTACTGTAGTGCAATCTCTTTATCATGAAAGTTGAACTTACAAATGTAGAATTATGTACAATAAATAACTACATTCAAAAATAAAACAGTGTGAAGCTTTAGAGCCTGCAAGTCCACTCAGTCCTACTTCTTGTTCAGCCAATCACTCAGACAAACAAGTTTGTTTACATTTGCAGGAGATAATGCTGCCCACTTCTTGTTTACAATGTCACCTGAAATTGAGAACAGGTGTTCTCATGGCACCATTGTAGCAGCATCGCAAGATATTTACGTTCCAGATCCACTAAAGATTCATATATCCCTTCATGCTTCAAACACCATTCTAGGGGACAGGCATCCATGCTGATGATGGGTTCTGCTCGATAATAGTCCAAAGCAGTGCAGATCGATGCGTGTTCATTTTCATCATCTCAGTTAGATGCTACCAGCAGAAGGTTGATTTTCTTTTTTGGTGGTTCGGGTTCTGTAGTTTCCTCATCGGAGTGTTGCTCTTTTAATATTTTTGAAAGCATGCATCACACCTCATCACTCTCAGATTTTGGAAGGCACTCCAGATTCTTAAACCTTGGGTCAAGTACTATAGCTATCTCAGATTAGTACCTTCTTTGCGTTTTGTCAAATCTGCAGTGAAAGTGTTCTTAAAATGAACAACATGTGCTGGGTCATCACCTGAGACTGCTATAACAGGAAATATATGACAGAATGTGGGTAAAACAGAGCAGGGGACATAGAATTCTCTCCCCAAGGAGTTCGGTCACAAATTTAATTAACACGTTATTTTTTTTAACAAGCATCATCAGAATGGAAGCATGTCCTCTGGAATGATGGCCGAAGCATGAAGGGGCATACAAATGTTTAGCATATCTGGCATGTAAATACCTTACAATGCTGGCTACAAAAGTGCCATGCAAATGCCTGTTCTCACTTTCTGGTGATATTTTAAATAAGAAGAGTGCAGTATTATCTCCTGTAAATGTAACAACAACAAAAATCTACATTTGTAAGTTGTACTTTCACCACACAGAGATTGCACAACAATACTTGTATGAGGTGAATTGAAAAATACTATTTGTTTTGTTTATCTTTTACAGTGCAAATATATGTAATCAAGAATAATATACGCTTTGATTTCAGTTACAACACAGAATACAAAATGTAGAAAAACATCCAAAATATTTAATAAATTTTAATTGGTATTCTATTGTTTAATAGTGCAATTAAAACTGTGAGTAATGGCAGTTAATTTTTTTTATCACGATTCATTTTTTTTTAGTTAATCGCATGAGTTAACTGACAGCCCTAATCCAGGGTTCCTGTTTGCACCGTATATATTTACAAACAATCCATTGTTGTTGTTCAGAAGCAGGACGCCCCCTGTAGGTTTCAGAGTAACAGCCGTGTTAGTCTGTATTCGCAAAAAGAAAAGGAGTACTTGTGGCACCTTAGAGACTAACCAATTTATTTGAGCATGAGCTTTCGTGAGCTACAGCTCACTTCATCGGATGCATACTGTGGAAACTGCAGAAGACATTATATACACAGAGAGGCATTGTTTCATGGTCTCTGTGTATATAATGTCTTCTGCAGTTTCCACAGTATGCATCCGATTAAGTGAGCTGTAGCTCACGAAAGCTCATGCTCAAATAAATTGGTTAGTCTCTAAGGTGCCACAAGTACTCCCCCTGTAGGTTGTTTTTTTCCCCGGTATATTCCTTTCTTGTAGATTTTGCAATCTCTTAATCAGCATTTGTCTCAGAGTGCAAGTAGGGCATGCACTGGGGGACACAATACAAAATGGCCAGACAGGGAGATAATCTGATTACCTGCCTTAAGAACATAATTTTCAATATAGACACAACTGCTTAAATATTATCTCTACGTACATTTTGCAATTATTATCATGACCAATAGGCTGCTGGCTCTCAGTAAAGACCTCACATGCCACCCTTTAGTGAATTATTATGCATATATCCAAACCAGGGGATGCCAGTAAAACTCTACGCATCCCTGTGCTCTCTGCCAGTTGGCAGCAAGAGGGTTCCTGGGTTACAGTGTCATAAGCCAGGATTTGAACCCAAGTTGACAGAAGTGAAAGGTAATGCATAAACCTGTGGTATTTTTTAGGCAAGTAGAGTAAGAAGGTTGTGGTTAAGTAACTGATAACATACCCTACATGATTGATTCTCTACTTGCCCAAGCCATACCTCCTTGTCTACACTGCTGTTTTTAGCAGTGTAGTGTCCTGTTGCCTGCCCCCACACCCTGCGGGAGCCCTCCCCTGCTGTCTGCTTTCTGCCAGAGCCTTTCACTGACTTATGTAGCTGCACTCTGCAATATGGATGTACCCTGCCTTTCACTGCAGCGTGTAGCTACAAGCACGCTTAGGGTGGCCATACGTCCCATTTCGGCCGGGACAATCCCATTTTTAAGCTCTGTCCTGGCCATCCTGACTCTTTTGACACAAATGGGCATCCCGTTTGCTCTTCCCAACCGATCAGTTGACAAGAACAAACAAACAAATGCCCAGTTTACCAAGAAAGTTGGGCACGCCACCCTGGAGGGGCGCAGAGGAATGTTGGGTGGGGGGGCGGTGATGCAAAGTGGCAGCAGGGCTCAGGAGTCAGCTCCAGCCCCAGGCAGGATAGGGCTCAGCCCCAGCCACAAGTAGCGTGGAGCTTGGGGGCGGGCAGCCCCAGCCGCGGGTAGCATGAGACATGGAGCCTGGGAGGGGGGAAGGAGATTACAATCCCTTTATACATTTGGGGCAGTTAAGTTCCAATAGAACCCCCTTATATTCTTTTAGCAAATTTGACTAAATTGTCCATAGTCCAAATGGACTAAATTGCCCATAGTCTAAATTGTCCAAATTCAATTAGATAATTTTTTTGTCTGGATTATTTACAGACATTCCTTTGGAAGAGGGCCCATTTTACCTTCAGAATGGCTGCAAAGAAATCAAGAATTTTCTTTCTATAACACTTTTCCTTTTTAACACTGTTACAACATTCAATTGCTTAATTCCCTCCAGCCTCTGCAGAGTTAACTTCTCACTTTCTTTCCTTAAATCACTTGCTTATCTCCCAAAATGACATGTCCATCAACTCAGATTTCACCATTCCAAGTACTATTTCAGGGATCTGAATTCCCCATGTTTGCACTTACTCCTTTCACTATGCCCTCAGGGCTTCCAACCTGTTTTCCAATTTTTTTATCTGTTGCCTGCCTGCTTGTCTGGGCCCGATCCTGTTTTCCTCACTGCGCCGTCCCTTTCCTTGGGCACCGGGTTTGTTCCACTACCAATTTAACAAGGAGGGTGGGCTCCTTAATTAGCTCCCACCCCTCCTGGTCCTTTTCCTTAAACATTTCTTTCAAAATTGTGAAATCACCACAATATCACTCACAAGAAATACTACACTGCCCAAACTCCTATATCCTTCCGAGTTTGGTTTAACAGAGCAAGATCTGTTTAAAAGGAGTAATCTTTTGAACAAAGTATCATCTTTGGTTTGCTTCCTTTTAAACATTTCGTACACAGGTGCTACCACTGTTTGCCCACACTCCTGTATCCTTCAGAACTGGGTCTCATATAGAAAACACTGCCAGAACATATTTCTTTATGAATCTCTTTTACCTTTGTAACTCTTTCGTTACAATCCATTAGTACAGCTCTTAAGGTTTTTCTAGTCACTTGAAATTTCACGTTGCCCACGCCAACACCGGGATTTACAATGTTCACCCCCCTGGGCTGGAGGGAGAGACCCTAAGCCTCCCTCCGTATTACTCGGTCCTCTACCACCGAGGGTCCATACACCAAATCCAAAACCCTTCTTGGGCAGAGCGAGAAACCCTAAATTCTCCTCTTATGCTCAGTCATGCTACAACTGAGGGTGTATGCACCGAGGATTTTTCCTTGCTCTTCGAGCGAGGGTCTCTAAGCCCTCCTCCTATTGCCCAGCACTTCTACGGACAGGGGTAGTAGACCCACCTGCACCCTTCCCCTGCTGACCGGGGTGGAGAGAGGAATGCTAAACTGCCCTCCATTTCTCAGTCATGCTATGACTGAGGGTGGGGCACACCTTTAACCCTAAAATCCTCAACATGAAATACCAACCATGCTGGGCAGAGCAAACATGAAATACCAAGGGCAAACCAGTTGGTGAGCTCCATAGCTCCTGCCCCCACCCCGCACCATTCTCCACCAAAAATGTGACAGATTTATGTTACCAATCTGCCTGGGGCGTCAGATGATCAGGCTGAGGCCGCAGGATCGTTAGGGGAAGAGATGAAGGAGCACACCAAGTGACTAAGTTCTAAAGTTTTATTAATAAAATAACAGTGGTGAGTGCTGGGGCTCCCCATGTCACTCAGGGGAAGAAAGAAAGCATTATTGCCTGCTCCCTAACCCACTTTCATACTCTCACATGCACAACCTGAAGCTGGCCAAGCCTGGGTGTAACATCAAAAGAATAGGGGGAAGGTGGACCAGAGTTCTGTCCTGTGCACAGGCCGTCCAGGGTCTGCTGTTGATCTCCAGTTTGCTTCAGCTCTCAGGAGGGTTTTAAGTCCTGGGGTCTTTTGGGGGCGTTTCATTTAGGGATCTCTGTTCCCTGTACTCTTTGTACCAGTCTAAACAGGCCTTCCGTGGCTTCCTCAGCTTTCCCAAAACACACCAGCTTCAGGGACGCAACACTGTGGTTTTCCTCCTTGCTGGCCTTCACTGTCTCACTAGTTTTCGCAGCTCCTGCAGTTCTGTTCAGTTGAATCCTCCTTTCTCACGGCTGGTCGGGGTTGGAATCCAGGCCCCCGTCTTTCTTGGCAGGCAGCCGAGAGTCGGTTGTGTGCTGTGGCCTTGGGCTGGAGTCAGCGCCTTATCTTGGGACCTAGCTGGAGCGTCAAGTTAACCCATTCCCTTCTCCTTTCCTCCCTCTACAGCCTCTTGTAACCTGCAAAGGAACCTTTCACTCCACACTCACACCTGCAACCCTTCCCACAATACATTTTACCACTTATACAAGCGCTAGCAACATGCAATGCTAAACTGCTTACCCATGGATCCCCATGGGGGGGGACAGTTATATTGTGACACTTGGGGGGGTGTCCCGTTTTTATTTTAGGAAATATGGTCACCTTACATATGCTGCATGCCGCTGTCAGTGATATGAAGTATAGACATAGCCAAAGATGACTGAATGGACCTATATGTGCTTAAAACAGATTTGGGAGAAAGTGAGTTTTAGGAACTGTGTTTAATTTTGGTATGTAACTTGTGAGTGTAAGAGGATTAATTTTATATTACAGTGAGATAACTGGAAAGAGCTTTTTCTTATGGTATTTGAAGAAAATGTTTTTTTTCTTCAACAGTCCAGATGCCAAAGGAAAATGCTGATCTACACGTTATGTACAGCAATTATTTATTATTTGTGTTACAGTAGCCCCAAAACATGCTAGGCACTGTCTAAACAAATAAGGTACCACACTTCTTACTCTGAAGATCTTATAATCTAGAAAGACAAAAATAATAAACATGCACGCAAGTACGTGTCTTGTTAATTACTCTTTTAAAATATGCCACCACATAATCATGCAATTGGGAAATGAAGTACAGTTATTGCTGTGCAATCTTGAAGTCTGATTATTGTTAAGTCAGTGTAGCTGAAAGAAGACAGCACATATATATCCAAAAATGTGTTTACATTTCTTTCCCATTGTGTGCCATAACCATCATATATTTTTACAGGGATCTTAATGAAAGACCATAAGAGGTATTTTATATACATTTGACTTGGATTCCTTATGTTAACATTCCTTCTGTTATTTTCTGTCCAGGATACATTTATTTTTCAGTTCTTATGAGCTCTGTAACTAGTTCCAGGAAGCTTCCCGTTCTAATAACATGTATGGGAACTTTTTTGTAAACAGTACAACATTCTGTAAAAATCCTAAACTAAAATGCCTTTTTATTGTACAGATACAGGGTCGTGGTCTCCTATCCCCCTCAGAGTGAAGCAGAACTTGAACTTAAGGAAGGGGACATTGTTTTTGTACACAAAAAACGTGAGGATGGCTGGTTCAAAGGCACACTGCAACGAAATGGAAAAACTGGCCTTTTCCCTGGCAGCTTTGTAGAAAACATCTGAGAAGATCCTTTTCAACAGATGCAAATCACACTACACTATAAAATAGCACAAATATATTAGCAGAAAGAGTGCAGTCATGGAAGTCTTTCAAATGCCAGTAATATAAACAAAATTATATATATTTCTCCAGTGTTCTATAGCACAATTGAAAGCAAACAAATATGATGAAGGCATCTGCTATTTTTATCACATTGGATTCTTAAGTGTAATGTGTGCCTTGTACTGTCTCATTTATTATACAGGGGAACTCTTTTTCCTTCAAATATGTTACACAAATGAACAATTGTTTACAAGGCTGTAACTAATTTATTCTTTCTTTAAAACTTGAATTTTGTGTAATAGCTAAATTCTTGTGATTTATGATTTTAACAAATTATTAATTTATGAAATGTTAGCTAAGGGGAAGCTGGATTCTCTCCTTTTGAGTGAGTGATTATCTCTGACATAGAGCCTCCCGTTTTTCCTCCTGACTTTTTCCCCCACTGTATATGACAGTGGAATTAGTCTTTGTTTTATAGGTTAATGTTGAGTTGTGGTGATGATGTGATGTCAAACTGAAATTGCAAACTGGGAAAAAATGGAATTGTGTGGTTTTTTTTCCTTAGGACAGAATATATCAGTTGTTCTTGAGTCTAATTCTGCTTCTTAATAACTGCCCAAGCAGTGTAACATTTCTGGAAGGCAAAGGCATAACAGTGCAACTGAATAAACCTCAACAGTCTGAAGGATGGGAAGGAAGAAATTGAGAGGATGCCAATAAGAAATTCCCTGTAGCTTCTGTTTATTCAATAATTTGGATAGCTGAACAAAGTTTAACTTTGCATATTTGGCTAGTTCTTTGGGCATTTAGTACTCTCAGGATATAACTGAGATAAAAAGAATGTTAAAGCACAACAGTAGAACAAATTGAAAGCTTATGCTCAAATAAATTTGTTAGTCTCTAAGGTGCCACAAGTACTCCTTTTCTTTTTGCGAATACAGACTAACACAGCTGCTACTCTGAAACTCCTAGTTTGATAACAGCAACTTATTTCCTAGGGTTGAAAATTTGAGTAAAATTCAAGTTGTATTCAATGTCTAAAAATGCCTAAGAAATTTAATTTGCTTTGTTTTCTTTTCAAAGTGATTTGCATGGCCAGGAGACATTTTAAAATGTTTGAGCAATAGTGATGGTAAGTGATGCACTTGTGTTAAAGTAAAAAGTTGTGAAGAGACACTGTGAAAACTTCGCTAAATTTTTAACCATTGCTATTTTGATACATTCTGACTTTTTCATTGTCTTGCATGTATTACTGAAATCTCACAGTAATGTAAACTGTGCATGGTTTGTATTTTTCATTCCAATTTCCTGTTGTGGGTTATTTTGCTCTGGAATTTGCCCATTGCAGGGGATATTAAGTAAACCAGAATTCTGTTGTAGTCCAAAACCACTGACCAAGACTAGTGAGTGACTCACTCTCAACACAGTAGGTATCCAGTGTTTGAGTCAGTAATAAAACATTTTTAAATCACTCCAGGTGATAGGTGTAAAGAAGACATCCTGCAAGAAGAACACTACTTTTACTCTTTGCGGGTTTTGTGAGAGGTTTGATGCTGGGGAACCCACAGCATCCAGCCGAGCTTGTCTTTTTTACGTTGCTTAATTATAATGGTTTCATTGCTCTCACTTGCAAGGTACTAAGCACCATCAATTTCCATAAAAGTCAATGAAAGTTGAGGATGTTCAGCATCTCACAAAGTGGGGCCAGTAGTGTGATTGTAATGTTGTGCAACACACAGAAAGAGGAATATACTAGCTGGTGATGAATTAAGTCATTGGCATAACTTCTGATTAAAATTCAACTGAAAATTTAATTTTAAGAATTACAAATGGAAGAATAATAAACATTAACGGTAAGGATTTCTTGCAATATCAGGTAGTGTCATGATGGTCTTAAAAATAAATATCTATAAATATATATAGCTGGAAATGACATCATTCCTAAGCTAACCATCTGTATGAAACACTGTACAATTCAGTTCTTCTGCTTTTAAAATATTTTAAATAATTTACTTGAATATTCATGTAATATATTAAGGTTTTGTGAAATGAACTTTAGTTAGAAAGAAGCTGTCATCAGCTTTCATCAGCATAAATTGACACTAATGTGTCAAAATATTCTTATTTTGGGAAATTAGTGCATTTTATATTTAAAATAAAAAGACTACTAAAGGTTTAAAAAAAACATTTTTTTTTCTAGCTCTCTACTCTCCATACTTTGTGACTAAAGTACCTCTATTCATAAGGTTTCAAGGTGTAAAGTCAGTTAAAATATCAGCTGTTAATAGTTCTGTTAGATTAAATACATTTTCCATTGACTTTTTAAAGACACTAAATTAATGTTTTGTAACGGGCTTGTTAAACAGCAGTGCAACAACGATTTAAAATGCAGTTTATCATGCCTTTCTTGTGATCTTTGTAGGGTTGGTTTTTGTTTTTTTGGCATTAAGTCAGTGTAAAAACAGACAAACCCTGTGCATTTGTTTTGTGTAATTCCATAAAGAATTTTTGTAAAATATTTTATGTCTATCTTTGTGGTCCAGGAAATGTTAAGTATTGATTTATTGTGTTAAGCTCCTATTCCTAATAAATATTTTCTTAGCAAACGTCTTAAGCAGAAAGCGTATGCAAAAATTAATAGAAATTACTTATAACAAGTTTACAAATAAAACTAACAAAACTTAATTTCAGAATTCACAGGAGGATGTGTGTGTTTATAAAGAAAAAAAAAATTCAAATACCATAAGATGCATTTCAAGGGGAAGGTCGGAAAAATATAATGTAGCAGCAGCAGGGAGGACTAGATGACCTGACTGATCTTTTCCATATCAATGATTCTGTGAGCAATCTCACCACAAAAAGATTTCCATGCCAAGCTGAACATGTATAATTACATCAGTTTAGGACTGGCAGAATATCATCAGGTACATATGAATAATAAAGTGTTTCCCTGGAAGGATAAGTGTCTGGTACATTTGGATAGTTATTTTCAGATTACAACAGCAGGAATTCTTTTGGACTTTATTGCAAAATTCAGTGTCTAAAACCACAAGAAAAGAGGAAGTTAACATTGTTTTGTGTATGTGTGAATGAGGGAGGTCAGACCAGCATATCTCTCCATTTTTAGAAGCATTTGAAGAAATTATGTACCCAAATCATACTGACAAAATAATGTAATTTATCTGCTTTGTTATGAATGTATCACCACAATGTTATTACAGAGAAGTGAATGTTGTTTACAGTCAGGGCAATATTAATCACTGGTGTAAATAGGTGCAACTCAGTGAAATCAATGCATGCTCTTCACCAGTAGTCTATTCAGCTCTGAGTGTCTTAATCTGACCTTATACACGCACTTTCTAATTTTGTCTGTAAATATCTCCCCACCCAACTTGACAAATGTTTACCTTGCTTGCTGTTCTGCCCTTTGGACATTGAAAATGTACAGATAATTACATGGGATGGAAACATGGGATGGAATTTCAACCCATATTTAATAGTTACTGCTAATTCTGCTTACATGACTCAATAGCCGTACAACTCTTAAAATGTAATATACACTTTAGGCCGATTGAGAGGGATTGTTTTATATTCAGGGTAGACAGGAAAGGAGAATGTTTAAATGTAAAATGGCAAGAGACTGGTTGAGAAAAGGGAGAGAAGGAATGAGTAGAGAAGAGGGAAGAGAGGCACGATGGGATGGTTTTGCCACAAATGGGAAGGGGCTAGAAGAGAACATGAGATGGGGACCCCAGTTTTAGGGATGGCTTGAAGGACGAGAAGGTAAAGGGAAGGAGAGATGCTATTTTATGGTATGCATTTCCTTGAACAAAGTGCAATACAAACCCACTGTCTGGCTGTGGTGTAGCACAAAGCTTTACACTGAGATGTCTTCTCTCGATGCCACAGAGTAACAATATGCCTGCCCTACCTTTGACTGCAGCAATAACTGTATCATAATCTACAATGGTCTGATGCTTTTGTATAAGCATTTTTTGTTTTCCTTCTCTTTTATGCAGAGTAGTCTCAGGGCGACCAAATTGCCTTGCCTAATGTCAAACAGTTCACTTTGACTTCACTCATGATGAGTGCTCCTTTTTACCTTTGAGGGTTTCAGAGTGCTGTTCTAAGATATTTGGATATTGCTTCCCATGTAAGTACCATGATCCATATGGGAGCTGTACTACATAGGGTACAGTCTTTCTGTTTGATTTCTTTGCATTGAAACCAAATTGAGATATTGTCTATTCTTTTTATTATAAATTGATTAGTCTTAGAAAAACAAGTTCCTTTCTCCCCGGTGCGTTTGATAAGTTACAGTGGATCCCCACCATATTTGCATAATTTGAACATGAGAGGCAAATTATACCACATTAGTTCAAACGATAAATAAACCAAACGAATTGGGGCATGCAATAAGTGGGCACAGACTAGGGTTTGTGTTTCGTTTGTGTGTTGTAATCAACTCCAGCCATGGCCTCTATTTTTTTAATAAAGAAAAAAAGCCCTCCTTAATTTATATCACCAAAAAGGGTATGTCTACATTATGAAATTAGGTCGAATTTATAGAAGTCGGTTTTGTAGAAAGCGTTTTTATACAGTCGATTTTGTGTCTCCCTACACAAATGCTCTAAGTGCATGTAGTCGGCGGAGTGTGTCCACAGTACCGAGGCAACAGTCGACTTCTGGAGCATTGCACTGTGGGTAGCTATCCCACAGTTCCCGCAGTCTCCACCTCCCATTTGAATTCTGGGTAGACATCCTAGTGCCTGATGGGGCTAAAACATTGTCGCAGGTGGTTCTATCCTCAGGCCCCCCTTCCTTCCCTCCTTCCATGAAAGCAAGGATAGACAATCGTTTTGCGCCTTTTTTCTTGAGTTACCTGTGCAGACGCAAGCATGGAGCCCACTTAGCTAACTGTCACCGTATGTCTCCTGGATGCTGGCAGACGCGGTACTGCATTGCTACACAGCAGCAGTTTATTGCCTTTTGGCAGCAGACAGTGCAGTATGACTGGTAGCCGTCGTCGACGTAGTCCTGGGTGCTCTTTTAACCAACCTCGATGAGGTCAGGGACGCCTGAGCAAACATGGGAGTGACTCAGCCAGGTCATTTCCCTTTTAAGTTTCGTATCATGGTGATTGAGTCCTACTGGCAGTGCACTGTCTTTTAATCAGCAGTCAGCAGAAGACGATGGCCAGTAATCATACTGCACCGTCTTCTGCCGAGCACCCAGGAGATGGTGATGGCTAGCGGTCGTACTGCACAGTCTGCTGCCAGCAAGATGTATAAAGATAGATGAAGTGGCTCAAAACAAGAAATAGACCAGATTTGTTTTGTATTCATTTTCTCCTCCCTCCCTCCATGAAATCAACAGCCTGCTAAACCCAGTTTAGAGTTCTATCCTTGAGGTTTTGAGTTCTACCCTTGAGGGGGCCATTCAGTTTCTCACAAAGCCACCCCCTTTGTTGATTTTAATTCCCTGTAAGCCAACACCGTAAGCCATGTCATCAGTCTCCCCTCCCTCCGTCAGGGTAATGGCAGACAGTCGTTCCGCGCCTTTTTTCTGTGCAGACGCCATACCACGGCAAGCATGGAGCCCACTCAGATCACTTTGGCAATTAGGAGCACATTAAACACCACGCGCATTATCCAGCAGTATATGCAGCACCAGAACCTGGCAAAGCGAAACCGGGCGAGTAGGCGACGTCAGCGCTGTGACAAGAGTGATGAGGACATGGACACAGACTTCTCTCAAAGCACGGGCCCTGGCAATGTGGACATCATGGTGCTAATGGGGAAGGTTCATGTGGTGGAACGCCGATTCTGGGCTCGGGAAACAAGCACAGACTGGTGGGACCGCATAGTGTTGCAGGTCTGGGACAATTCCCAGTGGCTGCGAAACTTTTGCATGCATAAGGGCACTTTCATGGAACTTTGTGACTTGCTTTCCCCTGCCCTGAGGCGCAATAATATCAAGATGAGAGTAGCCCTCACAGTTGAGAAGCGAGTGGCGATAGCCCTGTGGAAGCTTGCAACGCCAGACAGCTACTGGTCAGTCGGGAATCAATTTGGAGTGGGCAAATCTACTGTGGGGGCTGCTGTGATGCAAGTAGCCAACGCAATCAAAGATCTGCTGATATCAAGGGTAGTGACCGTGGGAAATGTGCAGGTCACAGTAGATGGCTTTGCTGCAATGGGATTCCCTAACTGTGGTGGGGCCATAGACGGAACCCATATCCCTATCTTGGCACCGGAGCACCAAGCCGGCGAGTACATAAACCGCAAGGGGTACTTTTCAATAGTGCTGCAAGCACTGGTGGATCACAAGGGACGTTTCACCAACATCAACGTGGGATGGCCGGAAAAAGTACATGACGCTGGCATCTTCAGGAACTCTGGTCTGTTTCAAAAGCTGCAGGAAGGGACTTTATTCCCAGACCAGAAAATAACTGTTGGGGATGTTGAAATGCCTATAGTTATCCTTGGGGAGCCAGCCTACGCCTTAATGCCATGGCTTATGAAGCCATACACAGGCAGCCTGGACAGTAGTCAGGAGCTGTTCAGCTACAGGCTGAGCAAGTGCAGAATGGTGGTAGAATATGCATTTGGATGTTTAAAAGCACGCTGGCGCAGTTTACTGATTCGGTTAGACCTCAGCGAAACCAATATTCCCACTGTTATTACTGCTTGCTGTGTGCTCCACAATATTTGTGAGAGTGAGGGGGTGACATTTATGGTGGGGTGGGAGGTTGAGGCAAATCGCCTGGCTGCTGGTTACGCACAGCCAGACACCAGGGCAGTTAGAAGAGCACAGGAGGGCGCGGTGCGCATCAGAGAAGCTTTGAAAACCAGTTTCATGACTGGCCAGGCTACGGTGTGAAAGTTCTGTTTGTTTCTCCTTGATGAAACCCCCCGCCCCTTGGTTCACTCTACTTCCCTCTAAGCTAACCACCCTCCCCTCCTCTCTTCATCACCGCTTGCAGAGGCAATAAAGTCATTGTTGCTTCACATTCATGCATTTTTTTATTAATTCATCACACAATTAGGGGGATAACTGCCAAGGTAGCCCAAGAGGGGTGGTGGAGGAGAGAAGCACCAGGAGAGGTGGTGGAGGAGGGAAGGACAAGGCCACATAGCACTTTAAAAGTTTAAAACTTTAAAACTTATTGAATGCCAGCCTTCTGTTGCTTGGGCAATCCTCTGGGGTGGAGTGGCTGAGTGGCTGGAGGCCCCTCCCACTGCGTTCTTGGGCATCTGGATGAGGAGGCTATGGAACTTGGGGAGGAGGGCGGTTGGTTACAAAGGGGCTGTAGCGGCAGTCTGTGCTCCTGCTGCCTTTCCTGCAGCTCAACCATAAGCTGCAGCATATTAGTTTGATCCTCCAGCAGCCTCAGCATTGAGTCCTGCCTCCCCTCATCACACTGCCGCCACCTTTCAGCTTCAGCCCTCTCTTCAGCCCGCCACCTCTCCTCCCGGTCATTTTGTGCTTTCCTGCACTCTGACATTGTCTGCCTCCATGCATTCATCTGTGCTCTGTCAGTGTGGGAGGACAGCATGAGCTCAGAGAACATTTCATCACGAGTGCTTTTTTTTTCGCCTTCTGATGTTCGCTAGCCTCTGGGAAGGAGAAGATCCTGTGGTCCTTGAAACACATGCAGCTGGTGGAGAAAAAAAAAGGGACGGTATTTAAAAAGACACATTTTATAGAACAATGGGTACACTCTTTCATGGTAAACCTTGCTGTTAACATTACATACATAGCGCATGTGCTTTCGTTCCACGTCGCATTTTGCCTCCCCCAGCACGTGGCTAGCCCCTCCACCCTCCGCGTGGCTAACAGCGGGGAACATTTCTGTTCAGCGACAGGCAAACAGCCCAGCAGGAATGGGCACCTCTGAATGTCCCCTTAAGAAAAGCACCCTGTTTCAACCAGGTGACCGTTAATGATATCACTCTCCTGAGGATAACACAGAGAGATAAAGAACGGATGTTGTTTGAACGCCAGCAAACATACACTTCAATGCTTTGTTCTACAATGATGCCCGAGTACATGCTACTGGCCTGGAGTGGTAAAGTGTCCTATCATGGTGGATGGAATAAGGCTGCCCTCCCGAGAAACCTTTTGCAAAGGCTTTGGGAGTACATCCAGGAGAGCCGCGAATGCCAGGGCAAATTAATCATTAAACATGCTTGCTTTTAAACCATGTATAGTATTTTAAAAGGTACACTCACCAGAGGTCCCTTCTCTGGGTCTGGGAGGCAGCCTTGGGTGGGTTCAGAGGATACTGGCTCCAGGTCCAGGATGAGAAACAGTTCCTGGCTGTCGGTAAAACCGGTTTCTCTGCTTGCTTGCTGTGAGCTATCTACAACCTCATCATCATCTTCCTCGTCCCCAAAACCTGCTTCCGTGTTGCCTCCATCTCCATTGAAGGAGTCAAACAACACGGCTAGGGTAGTCATGGCTGAACCCCCTAAAATGGCATGCAGCTCATCATAGAAGCGGCATGTTTAGGGCTCTGACCCGGAGCGGCCGTTTGCCCCTCTGGTTTTCTGGTAAGCTTGCCTCAGCTCCTTAAGTTTCACACGGCACTGTTTCAGGTCCCTGTTATGGCGTCTGTCCTTCATGCCCTGGGAGAGTTTGACAAACGTTTTGCCATTTCGAAAACTGGAACGTAGTTCTGATAGCCCTGATTCCTCTCCCCATACAGCGATCAGATCCCATACCTCCCGTTCAGTCCATGCTGGAGCTCTTTTGCGATTCTGGGACTCCATCATGGTCACCTCTGCTGATGAGCTCTGCATGGTCACCTGCAGCTTGCCCCGCTGGCCAAACAGGAAATTGAAATTCAAAAGTTCACGGACCTTTTCCTGTCTACCTGGCCAGTGCATCTGAGATGAGAGTGCTGTCCAGAGCGGTCACAATGGAGCACTCTGGGATAGCTCCCGGAGGCTAATACCGTCTAATTGTGTCCACAGTACCCCAAATTTGACCCAGCAAGGCCGATTTCAGCGCTAATCCCCTTGTCAGGGGTGGAGTAAGGAAATTGATTTTAAGAGCCCTTTAAGTCGAAAAAAAGGGCTTCGTCGTGTGGACGGTTGCAGGGTTAAATCGATTTAACGCTGCTAAATTCGACCAACTCCTAGTGTAGACAAGGGCAAAGAATATGGAATTAGGCTTTAGAGTGGATGTAAAATACATGTTAAGTTTTTCTTTTCTGTTGAAGCTGAAGCAAAAGCAAGCCCTTGCTGTGTAATATTGAATTAGGAACATATTTGGCTCACTAGTGCTTAATAAATCTCTAACTTCATTTTTTGTGCAAATAAAAACACAAGCCTTAAAATTATTTCCTTTGTAGATGGCATTTAAGGATGTCAGGAGAGGGTGAAACTTTACATAACTATCCTAGTATAACAGACCAAGTTTTACAGATGAATTTAGTTTTCTTATTTAATGTACATTCAATGATCTCCCTAAAGTCAGGAAAGTCAGAAATAAGGTAGCTGCTCTAGCTTTCTTTCATAGTCATGGCAATGCAGCACTTGATTAAGAGAAGATCACATGCTGTTTGGAGAACTTCCTGTACTACTTAAACACAACGTGTCAGATTGAAGATGGAATGAAAATCTCAGCACTGAGTTTTCCAGTTTTTGTGGTTAATTAAACCCTTAGCATTACTTGTGAATGTGATTTTGTTATGGTTAATTTCCTGTCAGGTATCATGAGGATTTTAAAATAAGTGACTGTAGCAACTATAGTGGTTATTTATGGCGTAGTCATGGACTGTGGATGATGGACTGTCTATCTTTGGGCTCAGCCTACAGTAAATAACACCCACCGCTGTTCCTCATACATAGAGGAAGCTTTTCTTCCCTATCTGCTGCAGGATTCCATAGCCACCTAGGAGCCACAGTTCCAAATTTTGCCCAACCCAATGTGTTCCAAGATCACATAAGAGCACTCTTTCCTCACCAGGTGACCTCATCTGTTCTTATAGTCCATTAGTACCTCTCTGTTCATGAGTCTCAAATCTACCTCTCCATCTGCTCTTCTTTATTACTTTTATTTTATTTATTGGATATGTCTCTAAAAACAACCTCTGAGAAGTAGAATCAAAGGTTCTTCCCAGCCTGTTCATTGCATATGGGAATTCACAGATGAGGGCATAGGAGTCTGGGAGTCCACTTACATAAGATCTTCCTTCAGCATCATTTCTCTTGCTACAGCATTAGCATCCATGGACTTCAGTAGCGTGAGAGGCTCAGAAGCCCACAAATGCTTTCTGAGACTGGAGCATAGTAAACATTTTAAAAATTCTCATTAGCCACCTTGAGTTGTATAAATACTTTCTAAAAATGTTTTGTCTTGGTCCAGCCTTCAGAATCATTAAGTCATCAAACTATGCTAACAAGTTGCAATAATGTTAACCCTGAGCCCTGACTGTTCACTGGGACTGAGAGTGAGATGACCAGCCTGCACCCCCTCCTTTACACGATCACTGTCAGTTTTAAGCCACTGTAAAAAAATGTCTAGGAAAAGTCTGTTGAACTATGATTCAGCATGGATGCACCTCAGATGGTTTAAACTGGGTTTGATTGGTCTGCATGAGCTGCTGTTCTAACTTAAGTAGAGCAATGGCAGCATACACAGGGACAATTCAGGCTTCCCTGCCCTATTCCACTACTGTGTGTCATCCTTAAACTAGAGGAATCGCTAAGGTAATAAGCATCCAAGCTTAACCATAATTCAACAAACATTTCCTAGACATCTGAAAAAAGACCTGATAACTTTTCATATAATTGGAAAAATAAAAGCATGGGTTAGGGCTGTGTTATTCTTTTCTTGAGGATCATATTTTTCCTACTAGCATAGGGAAGGCTGTAGATCAAAAGTAAGGGCATTTAGCAGTATCCAGTGACACATGGGAGACTTGGTCATGTTTCAATCAAAACCATGTATGTGCAAGTCCAAAATTGCAGAGTGGCATCTGGTTTGCTAGCTGCTGCTAACCCACAGCTGTCTTGTGGTTAGTTACTGCACGATTTTCTCATGGTATATCTGTGCACACATGGGAGAGGAGATGAGTCAGCAGCTGAATCACTTTAAAGTGGTGACCTTCTATGTATTCCCCAATGAGGGACATGCCCTAGGTCAGATTTCTTATTCCAGCTGGATGAGATTTTCATAAAAACTGAAGAACTCGAACTCTAAAATGTTTAAATATAAATAAAAGTTTAAAGGTTTTTGCCCTACTCCCCCATTTGGTACCAGGCAGTCTTGCTCTCTCTTAAATATAATGGGATCAGGAAAAGCTGGCAATTTATTACTCCTTATCAAAAGTGGTTCTTTGTGGCTATATCCAGTTTTTAATCTCTAGTACTGTGGAACATAGAGAACCTCTACTCCCTATAGGTCATTCAAAGCATCTGACTTCAATAATTCATGAATCACTAGAGTCCCATAGGCAACATGCAGTGTAACTTCCTTATAAGGATGGCATAAGTAAGTAATCTTCAGTGAGACAATATAAGTAAAGTCTTTCTTCTGGCTATTTGGAGACCAACCCTTTGTGAGAGCCTTTTTCCAATGCACAAAAAGATACATAATTTAAAAGCTTAACAAAAAGGAGAGGCATGAACATCCTAGCTAACCACCTGGTGCCCTAGAGACTGGGGGATGGTGTTTGTGCCTAAGGGTATGTCTACACTGCAAAAGTAAATCCACAGCAGCAAGTCTCAGAGCCAGGGTCTACAGACACAGGCTCGCACACAGCACGCGCCTCGCAAATAGGTGTGTAGACATTCCTACTCAGGCTGAAGCTTGGACTATGAAACCTTCCCCACCCCCAGGCTTCAGAGCCCAAGCTCTGGCCTTAATACCCCATCCGTAAAATGGGGATAATAGCTCTTCCCGTTCCGTACCTCACAGGAGTCATGTGAGGATAAATTCACTAGCGATAGTGAAGCACTCCAAATATTTTGGTGAGGGGGCCAAAGAAGAACCTACTAAGTAAGTGTTCATGAGTAAGGCTATGTTTTAGTGGCGGGTATTTTAGTAAAAGTCATGGATAGGACACAGGCCATCAAAAATTCATGGCCCATGACCTGTCCATGACTTATACAATATTCCCCCTACTAAACCGCGGGGGCTGGGGGCAGGGATGCCACGGGTGCTCAGGGGAGGTGGCCGGGGGTGTTGTGTTTGGTGCTGGAGGGGAGGGTTGGCGGGGCTGGCAGGCTCCCTACCTGGCTCTGCATCTCTCTGGAAGCAGTGAAATCACCCTCTCTCAGCACTTAGGACCTAGGCAGAGGTTTGGCCAGACAGATCTGTGGCTGCCTCCGCCAAGAGCTTTGGCTCCACAGCTCCCATTGGCCAGGGACTGCAGCCAATGGGAGATGTGGGAGTGGGTGCCTGCAGGCGGAGACAGTGCACAGAGTTGGCTGGCCACACCTCTGCCTAGGAGCTGAGGTAGGGGGATGTTGCTGCTTCTGGGGAGCCGCCCCACAATAAGCACCACCCAGAGCCATCACCCTGTCCTGTGCCCCAATGCCCTGCTCCCTCCCAAACTCATGTTGCTGCTGGGGAAGGGTGGTGTGGTGGCCCAAGACTGCCCCAGCAGTGGCCGTGCGACTGGCCCAGGGGCTGCTATGACCTCCATGACAAACTTCCAGGCTTATTCATGAGTCCTAGTGTATTACTGACTAGCATTGATGAAGTTGGAATTTTCCAGGCTACCTTTCCCTTCTTCCAGTAAAGACTGCATCAGATTCAGTTTTTGAATGCAGAATGGCATGCTCCTACAATTAACAGTTTGAGATATACTGGTATATCATTGATACAGCTTCAATTTTTCTTGAATAAGAGCCAAACCTACTTTTAAACGGTTCTGAGATCTTGATGTGCCAAACACAAGAGGCACTTGAAAGAGCACTTTGACCAATCCTGCACTCTTGATCTTACTCACCTACTGTATGTTATCATTAGTTAATGCTGGCAGAGGTTTGCAGATAGAAAATCTGCTTCTGTATGTGAGAGAGAGGAAATCGCTATTTGAGTGTGCTTTGACCTTATCAGAATGATCCACTGCATTTGTTTCAAAACAAAATGTTGTCAAAACTGATATGTTCCCATGAAACATTTCATTTTGATGAATCCACATTATCCAATGGAAAATTTCCAAGCACCTCTAATTGTTTTATTATTTATTCACCATTTGGTGCCACCAATATGCTATACAAGACTCAAATTTAAAAACAGCCCCTGCCCCAAAGACTCTCAGGCTAAAAGTGTTTTACATTATACCATTTACAAGACTTCCAACAGCTTGTAGCTTTAACTGCCACTGTACTAATTTTCTCATTTTATTTAATAATACTATAGAATATTTCTGGAAGAAAAGGTGAACTATATATGCTTTCATAGTGAGCCCATAAATAAAAGGAGTCTCTAACCAATGTATTTAATATTCAGTTGCTTTACTTTGAATGTTAGTGGAAGCATGTGTAAGACTGAGTCTGATAAAACATGTCATCAGTTCTCTCTGCCCACAAATGTGAATCTTTTAGGCCTTGATACTGCAAGAAACTCAATGTGCTTATGCTCCGATTCAGCAAAACCCTTGAACATGTTCTTAAGTGTTTTACTGAATAGGGATGAACTTAAACATGTTTAGAAAGCTAAGCATATGCTTAAGTGCTTTGCTAAGTCAGAGCCTTCATTCCTATTGAAGTCAATGGACCCGGTCCTTAGAACAAAGCCACATGAAGAAACATGCACTGAAAATGCAACTACTTATATGCATCAGCTAGTTCCAGCAATCAGTATATGTATATTAAATGCAAAAATTAATTCCACTTTTTCTCTAATTAAACAAAAACAATAAGTTTTACATTTCACATGCCATGTCCCTGGGTTGTGTTTACATGTTTTCACCAGCTTTTCAATCTGAACTCAAAAGCCAAACAAACCCTGAACTAAAATTTCTGTCCCTATTTATAAAACAGTACCCCTTTGCTATTCAGTGCTATTTCAATGTTGTGCTGCTGATTGATTACCACTCTCCATCCCAGAGATGGATACCAGATCAGTAGAGCTGTTATGTATGTACAGTGAAAACTGTCTTAAGTTACCACTTGAGTGCTCCTTAAAAATCAGTCATCCTGTAGAAGTGATTGTTAAATAGAGGCCAAGCAACATTGTACTAAAAACTCTGGAGATAACATGTAAATGATTGTCAGACAGTGGGTTGTTTAACAGATGCTGTCCCTAGCGCAGTTTGTGAAATGCCTTGCGATGAAAGGTGCTATACAAACAAAATATTATTAACAAATAGCAAGAGGTGTTTCAAATCTATTTAGCTGAGGCTGTGATCTGGCTATGGAAGTGAGAGGAGGTGACGTGCATTGGGGAGCTCAGCAAATATTTTCCATTTTCTAGCTTTAGTGTTAATGGTGGTGGCTCACTGAACTCACTTAAACAAAATTAAAATATGTATGTACATCCATTGAGGCCCTTTGTGAGGGGGTGTTCATCTCACAATAGTCTGGAAAGGTTAATGTGGCCCAGAAAGGGTAAACTAACCTGATAGGCCACAGCTGAGGGAGAATTAGACTTCATAAGCCAATCCCTAATGGAGGCTGCAGCACCAGCTGAGCAGGAGTAGGCTGGGCTGGTGTAGTTTAGTGTAAGGTTAAGAAGAAAGGGGGTTGTAGTGTGGAAACTTACAGTTACTCTCTAGGCTTAGCTGAGTGAAAGCAGGAAGCCTAGGAAGGTAGTAGAAGTTCTGGGATCCTGGCCCAGAAGAATGGTTTACCAAGAAGGGTGGTGGATGAGGAAGCCAGATAAAGGTGGATTAGGAAGCAGTCCAGGGAAATAACAGCAAGGTTTGGGATGGAGCAGAGCTTGGTTGTTGATTGTAAGGTCTTTGGGCTGGAACGCAGAGTAGTGGTTGGGCCTGAGTTCACCTACTAGCCCCAGAGGGAACTGGCATAGCTTTGCCTTAGAAGACTTCTAGGAATGCTACCTGGACAGTCAGTCTGGTGAGACTTTGAAACCCTGGAAGGGAGAAACCCTGGAGAGCCAAGCAATGAAAAAGGAGCCTCTCAACTCACAAAGACGAAGCATTGCAACTCCTGCAGCGTGTGAGGGGCTGCAGCACAAGGAAGAGACCAAAGTGGGTGTCAGTCTGGGCAGAGTTTTTCCCCAGATGTAGCTACAAGGAGGCACCCCAGTGGTGAGTAGAGAACCCCATGATTGCCTGGCTCCAGCAAGTGCTTTAATACATGTTTAAGTCCCACTGATGTACTAAGTGCTCTGACTGAGAGAGCGCAAAAATAGGGGCTTCTGTAGGACTTTTAAAACGCCGTTTGCTGATGCAAACAGTGAGAGCAGAACGTCTGACTCAGCCAAGCCCTTTTGTTTACTGTAGCATAGCTGGGTAGCTCAGCATAGGCAGTGAGATGAATGCTAAATGTGACTGGTTCCAGGAAATCTGGCAACACTTTGATCAGCATATGCCTGTCTGGCATTAATCATGTGGAGGCTCATGTCACTAGGGCTGGAAATCTGCTACAGACTGTGGTGAGAAATTTATAGACATGGATGGTGAAAACTGAAGGAAAAACCCAGCAGCTGTTAGCAGTGTGGGGAAAGGAACTATACTGCATTGGGTATAAGCTGGATGTTGCAACAGCAAATCTGACCTAATAATATGTGAGCACACTAGGCCTCTCAGAGAGAGGATGAAGGACCACTACATATAGTTTAACAGAAGAATAGAGTCCAGAGGTCTCATTTTGGCTGATTATCAGATATATGTAGGATAGGCATATAGGGTTGGTTTCTGGTGAGAACTCCTACGGGAACTGATAGAACTGTTGTCATCCAGTTGCCTAGCTTGAGAGACGGGCAAAGCTCTGTCTCAGATTCATAAGGTTCTCGTTCCAGGCTAAATGAAGTATAAATTTATATTGACTGGGATTTACCCATATCTTAGGACTTGCCATAGTGTGTTGAGAGGACTTTGTGCGGGAGGATTAGGATTTGGGTTCAGGTTCAGGGAATCCTTAAGGTGTTTTTCTGTGACTCTGATTTCCTTTCCTAAATTAAGCTTAAGGCTGTCAAACCCACATATGTCCATACCAGCAACACTGGGTAAATTGATCATTTTAGGGACCCTGGGCTGAAATAACAATTTGTTGCCATCCTCCAAAGTACATATCAAGAAAGCCATGTCTGCAGAAAAAACAGCTAGGTCCCCAAAAGGAATATGGTACAAATAAAATTTAGACCACAGCGCCAAAACCTGAAGGTTTTCATATACTTCTATTTGAAATAATGGATCTCCAGTGTAAATCATCCAAGCACTGGAGTAGAATAGCTGTTGTCAAGAAGGGTTTTAGGAAGGCCAGCCAAAGGAAGCAACTATGTGGGAACATAAGTTGGTAAACATCTTTCCTAAGGGGCTGGTGTGGGGGACCACAGATCCACATGTTCCTTTCTTCCTGCTTCCCCTCCTGGGGCTCCTGAATACATGTGGTGCTCTGGGATACGTGTGTGCACATGCATGTGGTTTCTCTGCCCTTACCAAAGTGATCAGAGTGGGTGCACTGAAGAGTGTATTCCTCTTCATCCTTTCCTGCTGGAGGACAAAGAAGGGTGGTTGGCCTTCAGGAGAGTTGCTCCTCTTCTCTTCCCTTCTCAGAAAGAAGTGGGGCAGAATTTGGGGCGGTCAGGGGTGTATGTTCCTCTCTCTGCTCACAGTGGTTTTGTGAGGGGATGGGACTGCAGAGGGAGGTTGCATGCATGAAAGAGCTAGGAGTACATCAGCACTCTTCTCACTCAGCCTAACCTAAGATTGGAATAGATACAAGGCTGATGAAGTTCTAGATCAGTGATACTCAGATTGAGGTTCGTGAGCCACAAGTGTCTCTTTAACGTGTCTGCTGTGGCTCCTTGCAGCACATATTAAAACACTGTGTGATTTTAAGTATTAACCAATCAGGATGCTTTTACTATGTTATTAACTAAGTTACCAACTCGCACTAAGTTAACTTTTTTGCTATAAGAATACAATAATTATATAATCAAATATAATATGAATTCACACCCTGTGGCTCTTTTGGGTAATGTTGATTGCTAATTTGGCTCCTTAACCACTGAGGTCCAAGTATCACTGTCCTAGATCATCATCAGCAGATTAGACAACTGGAAATAATTTGAGTGAATTTGCTTGGTCAGATATTTATTTACTTTATCTAGTACAAGTGCATCAGTGGGCTCTGTCTCCCCTGAAATTGCATGGACTCCAAAAATGTTAAACAAAACAGAGTTTCTTGGACAGTGCTAGAGATGTGATGACTAAGAAGGCCTAAATCTAAACTAGGTCCAAAACCTATGAAATAAGGCTATAAACAAAAATTGAGAACATACGGAATTTTAGGCGCTGATCCTGCAAAGAGAACTATATGGACAAACCCCTGCAGCCACTGACTTCAATAAGCAGAGGCAATGCATAAGAGGGGCACACAGGGTCAAGTGCCCCCCACCTTCAGATTCGCTTGCTGTGGGGGGAGGGAGAGGGTGTCTATCCTCCTGCTGCTCTTGGCCCCCATCCCTGGAAGCTGAGCCAGGCGGGGAGCGGAAGGGTCAGGACCAGATACTTCTCTCACTGGCTGCTGGGTCGCTGCTCCTTGCAGCTGCCTTAGAGAGCCTGGCTGGGGAGGTGGCAGGCCACCCCCTGCCCGGGACAGGGGCCAAGTGAGCCTGAAACCCTCTCTGCATGCTCAGCCCCTGTCATCAGCAGCCAAGCCCGGGCAGGAAGCAGGCCACCACCGCCTCTCCAGCCAGCCTTTCTCAGGCAGCTGCTGTGCCCAAAATGGCCACTTCAGCTGGGCTAAGCAGCTTTGTCCTGCTCCCTGCCAGGGCCCAGCTGCTGGGGAGAGCAGCTGTGTGTGCTGGGGGGACAGGTGCAGTGTGTAAAGGACAGAGCCCCTGGCCCTGCAGGTAACATGGGCATAGGAGAGTGCAGTGGCCCTGGGCTGGGGGTTGTTGCTGGGCAAAGGAGACACATGGGGTGGTCATGTGTCCTCCCGTTTAGATTGCGTCCACCCAGTATGGGAAGGCACGAGTCATCTGTTTCAACAAGGCTCTGTGAGAGCACGAGGGTCCACGTGCACAGTTCTCTTTCCAGGGATAGGCCCATCCATAGCCATCTCTGCCTCAATAAAACATATTGAATGTGTTTTCTTGTAATATACAGATAAAAGTGTTCCAGACAAGAGTTCCTATTGCTTTTGATTGTGCCAAAAATTATGAGGCAAAAGAATGTTTGCATTCCAATGAAATACCTGTAACCCTTCTGCCCGTCAGAGTTGGCAGCAACAAGGGCCGGGTTCGCTATCTAGGGGTTTCATTCCAATAACACAATGCAAAACCGGCTCAAGCCTTCACCTAGTGACCTGGGACAAATATATACCACCCCCGCTGGGCGCTTCCAAGAGGCAATATTTTTCCCTCTCGCAAGCACAGAGTCTGAGTGTTTCTCTCTGTTATTAAAAGGCTTTTGCTACAATGTGGCATTATGTTGGGGAAACACCACCAACAGGATTCATAACACAACTCATGAACAAAAAAATCCCACCCCAAGCAAATTGGGGCGTGACCTTTCCCTTTGGTTCTTGAGTCCAGCAACCCAAAGTCCCAAAAGTCCAACAACCCAAAGTCTTTGTCCCCGGTCAGTGCAGCACCAGAGTTTGAAAGTTTATCTGCAGAGTTTTACTTCCTAACCTGGGTGGATATGTGGGGGGCGGGGAGGGTTAAGGGGCTCCTTACGTGGTCCAAAGCCAATTGCCCCAACCTCTCCATGGGGCTCTGCTCCTCTCTGCCAGCCGCCCCACGAGCTGCTCCAGCCATCCCACGAACCTCTCCAAGAGCCACTGTGCTCTGCCAGTCGTCCCGCAAACTGCTCTGCAATAGATCTTCAGGCTCCCCCATTACTTAACACAACACTCAGTGATTTCAGCTCTTAGTAAGTTTAGCTCTTTTGTGATTTCAGCTTGTAGTAGGGGAGCCGCACCACTGGCCCAAAGCGAATTCAGCTCAGCAGCCTATAACTAAACTCCTAATGGAATCAAAATTAGCTCTGATATTCCACAGTGGAGGAAGTGCAATTAGCATGTAAGTAATTAGTATTAATACCTATCCTCAGCCTCTCTCAATTCACTGAGTTTTGGAACCCATGTCCCTTGCTTAGCGAGTGCTACTTAGTTGATGGCGAGCCCCTCCATCATAACCAAAGGCCAAGTACAGTTCCACTGTCCTTGATTCACATAATCAGGATACTAACAATTTATTCTTCCTGCCTCAATAACAGAGAAACTGTGGATCCCACAGCAGCCAAAGTGACCATTTGGGCAGCTATGGGCTCATGGTAGGTGGGGTGGGTGTGCCTATGCAAATGAGATCATCCCCTGAAGTTCTTTTCCACAACTTGTCACAACTCACCACCAGATGTCAGGGTGGAGCTCATCCTGACTCTGTTTACATACCAATATTTTTATCCTTCAGTTTACTTGCATTGGTATAGCTGAAATTGCCTTGTACTAGCAGCCTTATATTACAATAGATGACCTAATGGAACAATCTAACTTGTGGGCTGAATTGATTGATTACTGTAACAGGGCAGCTGCCTCCAACGTGACCTGCCTGTGTTTCCCCATCCTCGGGTCATCTTAAGAACTGCACAGTGCCGGTCCAAAGGTGATTTAAAACATTCTCCTCCTGGGGTCCGCTTTATTTAGTCCCTATGCAATCTGGCCCCCAAACTACTGTTCGGTGTTTTTCTTCTCTTAAGAGGGCTGGAGACTCCCTACATAACTTGGGAAAAGCCTCAGGTCTTGGGAGCTTTTCCTCAGCCTCTGCCACAACTACTCGATCTGTTGCTCTTGTAACCTTATTTCTCTCAGGTGTGTCTCCTTAGGTTATCGCTACATTGCAGTGTAAGCCAGGGGCTCAGACTCAGGCTGGATCCCAAGCCACCATTTGGTCTACGCACAACTCCATCTGATTCTGGTCTCAGCCCCAGGACTCCACAGGCTGAGTGAGTTTGAGCCCAGGCCTTCCAGCCCTTAGGTACAAGCCACCCTGTTATAGCGGCATTAAAGAAAATACAACTATATCTGAAATTCTGGTGTCTTTAGGGGAAAGGATGGAGTAGTGGCCCAGGTTTATAGGTATTAGTTCTATGAGTGTCTTGTCTTTGTTTTTTCATGATGCTTCCTTGTCATGCAGTTTGCTGTTCTATTTGTTTATTTTCTAAATCATCATGAAAGATTTGTAGAGAACATAATTATCTTTATTAAAGCTCCATAAAGGATAAAGACAAGCATAAGTGGGAATATTACTATGCATGTTTTTTATTCAATCTAATAGTGGAATTGGACTTTTATATCATAACATTCTTTAGTTACACACTTAAGCAGACTTGTGGACCAGTGTCAAAATGTTAAGACCAATAAAGAGAAAATTATCTTGGGTGTTTGCTTTTGACAGAACAGATGAATTATCAATTTACTTGCCAGTTTGGTACAATACATAGCAATAGTTTCTGTCCTTTACAGAAGAATGTTTAGATTTGATTCTTTTTGAATTACCAGTTGGTGAACTATGCACTACATCCTGCTCTTTATAACTTATTGATTTTTATCATCAAATGAATCTTTACATGTCTGCCTTTTAAATGCAACTGATGTTCATTTACCCAGCAATAACTTGTCTCTATGCTGGCATATTTATTTGAACCAGACAGTGCACAATGACTTCATGTCCACAGGTTCTCTTCCCCCAGGGAGTAGCCTCTTTTATCAGAAACGGAATGACCCTCTTGTCAGTGTAACAGATTTGTAAACTCATAAGGATCTTGTTTTGGAATGCCAAGTTCCAGATGTCAAAAGACGAGGGCACTGTCGCATTTATATTTGTTTCCAAACCCCCCTTATTGGCTGGTTTGTCTTTTTTAATCATTATATGTGCATGTTCCAGATACTGAAGGCTTAGAGTAGAAAGGCTTCCTTTGAATGCCTAAATAGCTGCATTTAGTGCCTTATTTATGTCAAAGGCAGGATCTTCTTCTTCTTCTTTTTTTTTTTTCCCTTCCCCTCCCTAACAAACATAAAGAACCTAACTAGCCGGACCTCTAGAGGATGCTGCTTCTGGATGTAAGCATTACAGTGCAAATGGGATATAAATAAGTTAGCTACACAGTCAGTTTGAGGGAAACAGATAGGAGCTGGACTCTTGTAAGGTCAGTTTAGTAAAAGAACTCTCCCTCCCCCACCCCAATCATTATCACAAAGGGGAATATTCACTCCTCCATGCCCAGAACCTTAGTAAGCATGGCAGTCCCGCTATTGACTTAATGGGAGCTGAACTTGGACTTGAATATGATTCTTCCCCAACCCGGTTCGTTCATCTGTTTATTTTAACTTATTTACTGTACTATGTTATTCTTGGGGCCTGGTTTCTGTATACTTGCAATTCATACCCTTAATATTTATACTAGGGTAGCACTACTGTACAGACACACAGTAAGTAGAGTTGGTTGATATGTTTTTTTGAGAATGTGGCTTTTTTTTTTTTTTACCTAAATGCAAATTATTTTAGAAAACATTCATTTTTGTCAAGCTTTTCTGTTTTTCTATGAAAAATGGAAACTGAAATTTTTTAGTAAAAACATTCATGTTTTGGTTAAAAAATTTGGTTTTGGTTTCTGAAAATTATTACAAACAAGCTAAAATTTTTACCAAAACCTGTTTGGACATGGAATGATCTTTGGTTTTAGTATTTGGGGGTTTTTTGTTTGTTTGTTTGGGTTTTTTTGGTTTGGTTTGGGGGCAGAGATGGGGAACTTTCCACAAGAAACTTAAATACAAACGGCAAAACCCCATTTTCCCTGAAGAGCCTATGAAAAATATTTTTGGTACTTTTTGACCAGTTCTAATAGTAAAAGACAGTTCATGCCCAAAAGTTCTTACAGTTTAGGGGCCTGATCTGCAATTTCCATTATGTGAGAGAACTCCTGCACCCTTACAGAGTCCCCATGACTGCAGTGGGGAGCTATGGGGTCATAGCAGTGAAACCACACACACAGTCAAGTGAGGGATCAGTGGATGGAAAACTGAGGTTCAGAGAGTTTGTGACTTGTCAAGTTACACAGGACATCTCTGGCAAAGATAGGGATTGACCTCAGACCTCCTTAGTCCCTGGTCTTAACCACAAGGCTATCCATCAATTAGTTCTCTTCATATTCTAGTGCTCTACCATTGACCTTCCTCCTCCTGTTTCCTGCCTACTGCTTTCTCATCCTCACTCATGTCACATAGAAAATGTAAACTCTTGGGAGTAGGGCCTGTGTCTTTCTCTGTCCTAATGCACTTTTGGCAGTAGAAATGAAATGCTATTAATAAAAAAATTCTAATTGTAAGCACTAAATATTTCCTCGTCTGTATCCTCACATTTTTAAAAATGAAATTTATTTATAGAGAAGTGCTGTTAGCCCATTAACCCTTTGTATGTTTCGATAGATCTAATGAGAGTTTGGGATCCAGATGGCATGCCATATTTTTTTTCAAAACATTTTAAAGTTTGTGGCAGACAACTGTCTCACGCTGCAGGAGCTCCTTGACCAAGGTAACTGTAAAGCAAACGCATTGCTTGTTTCCATTAGAGCAGAATAGTTCTTTATGAAAGAGTGCCTGTAACTCTGAATACCGATTTGATCAAGCAAACAAGAATGAGTTTTGTATACATAAACACTGCACATCCCATAGGCATAGTGGAAATGGTCAACAAGTCCTGTAGGAGTTGGCTGGAGCTGTTTGCATAGCGTATGTAATGCTGTAGTGCTCGCTGAAAGCAGTTGCAGGTGTTCAGGGATGCCCTTCAGTGTGTGAACAGAGTTACAGAAAAAGCTAGGGCAATGGCTGGCTCAAGAGACTAGAAGTAGATTTAGTTTGCCAGTACAACTATAGGCCTGGATGGTGGAGAGCAGGAATTTATTGCCATCTGATGTCAGTTCAGAGGCCTATCTGAAATGAATCTGGTGGCCTCATTCTGGTTCCTGGTGGACAGGCCTTCATGTATCTCCACAAATGGTAACTTGTAAATTTGCAATCTCAGGTACCAGTTCTAACACTGAAAGAGACCCTGAAGACTGAACTACCCTCTTATCCATATTGATGGCCCCTTTGGGTCAGGGTTGAGGCACAAAGGCAGAGCAGGGTGGGGAAATCTTGCACTGTTGCTCTTCATTCTATGCCTGTCCTGTGACTTGATAAAGAACGTCAGTCTCCAGTGCTCTCCATCTGGCATTTGCATATGTGCTAAAATTCACAAGAAAAGCAAAAACAGAAAAATCTAAAGTACGATGATGATTAGAAAATATTGTAGAATACAAATGATGTAAAGCCTTTAGCAACCAGTGTTCTACACGGACAGGTGAATAAAAAAGGAAACAGCATGTTACAGTACATATATTAACTCATATCTGTATCCTTGCGGAAGCAGCCTCAAAACAGGAAGCTGCAGTGTGCTGCCAGACATGCAACACCCTGGGCAACAGTCTATTTGTTCTACTTGATGTTCCATAGGACGCTGCTTCTCCTGGAGTGCATGTACACTGGATGAGTCATGTGACTTTAAATCTAACTTTCAGGAAAACTGTAAGGAAATTTTTTTTTTTTTTTTTTTTTTTACAAAACATGTTTTCGTTGGAAAATATTGATTTGTCAAAACTTTTTGCAGAAATATTAGTTTCAATGATTTGTTTGCAAAATGGAATTCTTGTTTTCCAGCTATCCCTTTACCACAATTGACTATGGAAGCACCAAAGAAACTGGTGGGATTTTAGTACTGTACATGGCATCACATATGTGCCAGTATGATGCTCTAAACTTGTCATTTTTGAGGGAGCACGTTTAAATATCTCACTTAAATAAAATGAATAAAGGGACTTATATGTGACTGTGACATTACCCAGGGTACAATCTGGATTTCTCAACTGCTGTGTCCCCTCAGTTCTCCATGTGGGGTGCCTATTACACTGCTTCGCTGTGAGAGCTACCACTCTTGGCCTTGCTCTCACACCGCCTCTTGCATGTAAATTACTCTCAGCTGAGTTATGCTTCTAGCCAACCGTTCCTAAGTTGTATTGCAGAGTACACCAGCAAATTCCCAGTCCCAGACTTGTCCCCGGAAATATGCGTCCATCTTTTTTCTTCTGGAAAATACAAACTCATTAATAGAAAATGATATGCAAAAATCCTATTATCTTAAATGGAGTTTTCCAAACTCTTAAATCATACTGGCTTAGATAAAACTATAAAACAAGTTTAACAACTACAGAAAGATAATTTTTTTAAGTGATTACAAGTAATGAGGCAAAAAAGTCAGAAAAAGAAATTAAGGTAAAATGGAAACTAATACCTAATGTAACAAGCTGAGTGAATTTAAAGCAAAAGGTTTCTCTCACTATATTCTTACAGCAGTCTGGCTGGATTCCTTCAGCCAGGACCACTCCCCCAGTTCAAGGATGGTTCCTTTGTCTTTCAAATCTTAGTGAGTAGAGATGACTTGAGATATCCATTCCTCATTTTTATATTTTTCCTCCTCTTTGAGAATCATCTCCAGCTGTTGAGACCCTTTGCCAAGATGTAAATTTCACACTCTCACCCTTCTTCCTGCCAAAGAATGGCCCTTTAGCCAGGTGGTAGTCCATTTTGATTTTGTTGACACCTGGCTGAGGCATCAGTTTGGCTTTTGTCTCTGAGGAACTGTTCTATGCCTGCTTTTCCAAACTTGGAGCATGTCTCACTCCTTTGGTGTCACTTAAATCAGTCAAGTTGTGTATCAGGGAAATTCAAAACCTTTTATGGGAACTAGAAAAACAGATCTGACTTCTTGGTAAAGTGATAGTTAGCATTTAAAAAGTAAAATACCCCCATTCTGCCAGAAATCAGATTAATTTAATATTTAGGATATTAATATTCAGGCATGATGCAATTCATTTGACCACAGTGGGTGTAGAACAGGAATTAATTTGGACTATTGTTGAAATTTCCACCAATGTAAGATGTTTGTATATAATCAATTATGTCTTAAACTATTGCACTGTCTAGATTATTTCAGATTAACATCTTTGAAAAGTGTTATCACTTTTGATAAGTCCCTGAAGGGAGAGTATTCACTGGTAGGTGCGTTAAAAACTAATCCAAGCAATCTTCTTCAAATGTCACTTCTCATTTTTAACAACCTACTTCTTACTTTGTTAAGCCAGTTGACTGGATATTTTTAGACCACTATCATCATTATTTACTGCACTATTGCTCAATCATTAGGAGAAAAACAACAATAAAGGCTTCTGTTTCTTACAGAGAGATGAAGACCTCAAGTTGCTCAGTTACATAAACAGCAGAGTGAAAATGACAGCCAAGTATTTCTGCTGCTGTTAGGAGACGAGATATAAAACTAGATATGTTGGAGACAATCTGATAGAGAAAACTGAATCTTGGAAATTGAGTTTCCTGAAAGTCTTCCAAGTGTTACTGTGTGCTACTCAGACTGCAAAATGGATAGCAGCTGCTTTAAAAAAAATTGCCTTTGACATTTCCTATAGCACTGGTAAAGATAAGGGAGGTGAGTGGCCTGTGAGATGTGTGAGTGTCACTATTACCCCTGCCACATGTACTCTTTACTGTAGACTCTGTTCAGCTCTTATTACTCAGGCAAAATGTCAGTGGGTGATTTGCCTGAGTAATAAGAGCTGAACAGAGTCTACAGAGTAAAAAAGTGCTCAACAGGTCCCTATACAAGTTAGGGCCCAATCTTGCAAATACTTAATTGAGTAGTCCTTACAAGAGCAGTTCTGCTGAAGTCAATGAGACAAGTAGGATGAGTTTGTGGGATCAGGGCCTTATAATTTCTCTTCCTCCCCTTAAGCTGTTTTAATAATTCCTTTGCTCTTTTCTTTGTTCATTTATTTGATATCCAACCATGTTTAGACTAAATAATAGAAGGAAACAAATATACAACACTACTTTTCCACATACTTTAATTTAAATCTACTGCATTTCCTGCGGGCTGACCACCACATTTATGAGACTCAGCCCTTACTCACATGAGTCCACAGGGCTGCTCACATGAGTAGGAGATGCAGGATCAGGCCCATGTATATTGTTAAACATAAATTCTCCTACTATGTTTCACTGGAGGGTTTGCATTGAAAAACGAATTAGACATAATACTGGATATTATCCTTCCTAGTTCAGGTCAAAGGCAAAATAAAAAGGTTAAAATTAGTATCCTTTTGTGCCACTACTGTAATATATTTTTCCTTTTTATTAAGAATATTAAGATTAAGAATATATTCATAGTTCATAAAACTATAAAACTAAGTTCTGCTAATCAGACCACTGCAGGAAAGAACATCAAATTAAGGGCAAGATTAATTCAGCACAATTAATCATGTCTATCATAAGGGAAATAAAAATAATGTGCTTTAAGCAGGCAATAGCCCATAGTTTAGTATGTATTTTTTTGTTTGTTTTTGTTTTTTTTTTAAAAAAGCATCTGTGTATAAAGTCACAACTAAAGTAAAAAGCGTTGCGGTGTTAACAGCTACACATCAAAGTGGTGAGTGAGTATGCTAAGTCATGCCAATTCTCGTCTCAATAATCTACTTTGCTGATTGATTAAAAATACAGTTTTGCACTAGAAGGTGTAAATCTCCAGTAGGCTGGGTCATAGGGCATAGAGAGAGCAACACTCTAGAGATGTCTATAGCATCTGTGAAGATCCGGTGTTTAAAACTGAGATTAGTGACATAATAAGCTAGTAGTCTGCTGACACTTGCTGTCAGTACTTTAGAACAGGAAGGAAGGAGATGGGAGTAATGTTAGGCTATGTCTAAATACTAAGAGAACTGTACTTTCTATACTAACACTTAGCACAAAGCAACAATATAATCTTGTAATGTTTTCTGCTGTATTGTGAAACTCTATTTGAAAAAAAAATCTTTATTAGATTTTATCTTAATAGTATCAAACATAAATACTATGGGCTAAATTATCCTTGGAGTCACTTTCTATAGGCCTGATCTTGCAACACTTGTTCACGTGTAATCAGTGGGACTGTGTGTGAGAGTGTAGATGGCAGGATTGGACCCCTCAGTTATAGTTTGGATTGCAATGATACATGAACTGAAGCTGTAGAAGCAAGGTGGACAGAATTATTTTATAAATATCTAGTAGTTCAAATATGCTGATGATCTCTGGGCTACATGAGTTCTTTCTAGGTATGTGATGAATAGGTAGCTGACTATTTTCTGAGTGTTGTTGAGGCTGGTAATCTTCTCTACTGTGAGCACATCCTAGATCTTAAAATGTATCTCTTCACATCCAGGAGAATAATATTAAGCTGTTCTTCCATGATTACTCAAACTGTCCTCTTAGTGATGGCAGTAAAGTACCTTCTGATAACTAAAGCCATGATTTATCTTTAATAACCTGAGCAAAAACAACCAAGTGTTTTTAAAAAAGTCCTCAGCCTTTGTAAAGCTGCCTTCTGATACCAGTCAGCTCTGTGTTCTTGGGAACCAAGGCAGAGTATCCAGCCTGTCTGACTCATGAAAAACACCCCGCCCCCCACCCCACCAGTCTCTGCTTGAACCAAAACCGATCAGAGAAAAGGCTTGCAGAGAGCAGTGAAGGGTGTTGGGAGACACACCTAGACCCCTCGTGACAAGATTAAGACATCTCCATTAGCATACAGAATGAAGAACAGAGACCACTCCCCTAGCCTCATCTGCATGAAAGATGGGACAGAGAGTCTGTTTGCATACAGAATGGAGAACAGAGAACCGCACTCAACTCTGGGACCGGAAAAGCAGGGAAGCACAGCATCATGGGGGATCTCTGCTCCAGATGTTAATGAACCTACGCCTGCACACACCCAGCTCAGCAGTTATCAGACGAATTCTAGTAATAAATCCTTGATTGATATCCAAAATACTGACTCAGCCTAGTTGCATTGTGAGCTCCCTGAAAGAAACCACCACCCATAGCGATCAGCTCCTATTGTCTAGCCTAAAGAAAACCCTTGAGTCATCAGTTTACCCATAAACAAATCTAGTGTTCTCCCTTGAACCATTGTATTTTCTCTACCTATGCCCAAGTAAGTGTTCTGATGCATGGACTCAAACTCTGCATGAGTCCCATTGGGAGTCCATCTCCTGACTGATTGTGCTGGAGGCTCTGCCTGTCTCTAGCACTCAGGACCCTGAGCTACCACCATCATCTGGGAACCCTGACCGGCTCAAGCTCCATGGAGTGGGTTAGATCTCTCTCTCGGTTTTCTTTTCTATCTCAGGTATTAACTTTTAATAATGTAACTGTTATGTTTGTTTAGCCGTCCTTGTGTAGTTATCGCTATTATTTAATAAATAACTTTTATGGTTAAGCTGGTTGCGCCTCTCTCTCTCTCTCTCTCTCTCCTGAACTTTACTCTTTTGTGTTTTTAACTTCCCCATTTACTCTGCAGCAACGCTTCTTTTCCCTAAGCTAAAGATCCCTTTAGCGCCCAAAAATACTGTGGGGTTTGCTCATCAAGTGGGTTACTACCAATATAATTGTAATGTGAAAGTGAGGATAGGGACATGCTGAACCTGTGGCATATAAGGGTGACAGCTGAAAGTGCTGCTTGGCCCAGCCTATTGAGACCAGGGGCACATAAGGGGTCAGCTTGAAAGTGCTGATTGACCTGGTCCACTCAGACTTGCTGTGTGAGTGTGAGTGCGCGCGTGTTCATCTGATTCTGGGGCTGGAGGAACCCAGCCCTGGGAAACCTGGGTCCTGCAGGATAGTTCCATTGGGAGGGACTTGCAGAAGGGAGAAGTAGAGCTCTATATGAACACACAATTGACACAAGCAGTACATTAATAGAATTACAGAACTCCCCTCTCCAGAAGAGTAACCCTAATAAATGAGCATACCCCAAAATAACAGGTACATCTGGTACCGCTTGAAGTCTCCAGTATTCCAGTCTGCCCCTTGCTTTCTAGTGGCTATAGCTGCCTTGAAAAGAGGAAGGTATTGGAAAGCCAATTTACAAACTACATAATTGGAAAGCAGAAGTCTCCCTAGTTGCAATATTCATATTTTTTAAAAAGGCATACCTGCAAAATGCTTCTATAGAGCTCTAGAATTTAGTGGTACCAAAACATTTATGGGATATGCTTATCTCTTACAAAATATTCTACACACCTAAGATGATAGCCTTGTGCATTAATAATAATAAGAAAAATCTATGGTGGGTCCCAGGAGAAAAGTGGGTCCTGTCCATTTTACCCTTCTTCAAAATCTCCCTGGTAGTTGACCTGGAGACAGATGACTGCATGTGGCTCCTTCTGGTGTTCATAGAGGCTGCTCATGTGTATATCAGGAGCTGTCCTCCTCAATAATACAAGGTGTTGCCTCCCTACACGCTGATAGTGCTGCATCCTCAGTGTTCTCAGTCCCTGCTGGCTCAGGCATGAACACACAAGCTGAACTCTCATATCTTTGTATAGCAGCATAGTGCTCAAATAGAGGGTTTGATAGATCAGTGGAAGCACAGAAATTCCAAGACTGAAAACACATTCTTAATTCACCTTTCTGTATGTCTGAATACTACAGGATAAAATATGTGAGATTGTTCGCTGCTTGTGTTCCACTCCCATAATTAGTAGGCAGAACAAAATACATATTAAAATTGGAGTTTCAGATAGAACCTGAACCTCCTGACTTGTGGGAGTTAGGGGAATTTATATAACTTTAAGCTTTTTTTGTGGCTAATTTGGTATTGTTTTAAAATGTCCGTGAAATTGCCAAGTGAAGCACTGGAAACTGAAATCCTCTTATTTGTCACAGATCAGGCAGCAACAGTGCAAGCTTCATTTCACCTTTACCAGTACACCTTACCTCCCACTGAGTGGACAAATTTGTGTGGTCTCCATACTCAGTCACGTCTAGGCCACTCTGCTGAGGTTGTGAGTTAATGCCAGTTGTAGTGTGGAAAGAAGTAGATGGAACCTATTATATTTGACACAGGCCCCCAACTTGCTTTGTTTCTTTGGTGTAAAAGGCCTCTCCTGGAAGCTGTTCTATAAAATCATGAATGTGTTGATTTACACACTTGTTAAAAATACATTTTATTGTAGAGTGACAAGTAGAAAAAAAAACTGGTGTACAGTTATATGGTTATAGTTGTGTTTATAATTGTGAATACCATATTCAATGGGAAGTAATACAGATTTGGACAGCCAAGGGAAACACAATAGACCAGTGAAGAACAATAGGATGGTAGTTTGGTCACCTAAGTAACTGAATCTGTGTGGGTGAGGAAAGTTAGCCACATTGCAAAATACTACTATTTTTTTAATGATTATTACATCCCATACTTCACAGCAACAGTTGCCCAAAGTGAGAAAAGAGGAATTAAGTCATTAGACTACCACAGGAGATCTGAAGTATCTGATCTGAGGGACTTTAGGTATTCCAATACTAGTGGCCCATAACTAATGATTAAAAGGTTATATTACTTTGTTCTGATTTGCATTTGATGCTTTTCAGTACATTAAATACCTTCAACTGCTTTGGTGAGTTGCAGTATGCTTAATCATTTTTTCTATAAACTTAAATAGCTTTTTCTCAAAAACAATGACTGTTTCACATAATGGGCTGAAATTGTTCAAAAAACTGCAGTTTCTAGCACAGACTGTTTGGAGTGCCTGTATGCAGTAGGTTTGAGTAGAGACAATTAGATAATTTTACTTTTATCTTGTAAATTGTCAACAAGTCCCAAATGTGTCTATACACCATTATATAGAGAACCATATGTGATTAATTTGCTCGTAATTCTGCAGTCATAGTAAACCAGACATAGAAACAGCCAATGTTGTAATAGTTGCTATAGTTTTATTCATTAGGGATAGAAAAGATCTATTAGATCGAGTTCATATATCAGTCAGAGTAGGACACAGTCCCACAGGGAGAAGTTGTATCAAATATTAAACTGATTCTTCACTTCAACACAGTCAGTTCATCCTTTACAAAATTAGGAAATAACTAGGGGTAAACTCACTCAGATTCATTGCTTGTGTATGCTTTTGGCCATGTGCTTAAAACATGTAAAAATAAATCATTGAAAGAAAGGTTAACATAACTTTTGCAAACATCTGGTGGTTCTGTGGCTAATAAGTGATCTCTGATTACACATCTAAGTTTTAAATAAGCATTTACTAGACAAGAGCTGAACACAATCTTGTCTGAACCATGGGAAAGAATGTTTTGCATTGTCACTTTGTTCACTACATGACGCAGTTTAAAATGTTTAAAAAATGCAGAGAATTTCCTACTTTTGTGTCAGAGTTCCAATGTGTACAGGGAAGACCAACTTTTTATTACTTTCTTAAAGCATTATGTTATGCTGCCTTTCTTGATGAGGGAGCGTCAGACTATTATTAAGCCCTAGTTTATTATGTCACATGAATTCTGGTCTGTTGCTCTACTCATACCATGTCATGGAACCTAGAATTATTGTGTCTTTAGTCCACCAGCTTTAGCTAATTAGCTATATCCCTTTTCATTGGAGAATGATTGATTCTCTTCCCCCCCCCCCCCCGACCCCCAGTGCCATTTTGCTGCTGTCTATTTAACCTGAACAAAATGTCCACATTTTCCCCTTTGTGAACTCTCACTTCTGTAATACAAAAGAGAGTCTGTGCTAAAGACTATTTTGAGACCAAATGTCAACTCTCTAGTTATAAGTTATAGCTGGTTAATGGTGTGTCTGGAACCCCAAATACATCTTTCCCTATCATATATAAAGATTGGCCCATTGAAAATTATTTATGTTAAAATTGATAACTTCACTCTCAACTCTAATCCTGGAGCTCTTAGAAACTGTCTGAAATCCTGATTACTGAGATTTACAGCAGAAGGTCAGAACCTCACATACCACATTTCCCCTGAGCTGATAACTCTTCTGAAATTACTATTGATATAATTGTTGTACTCCGAATAATTTTTATTAGCCCAAACAATTATGAAAAGTGTCCTGCACATAAACAGATACTAATCTCTAAACTTTAATTTAAGCCACATTTCGGATAGGGTTGCCAAACCTCCAGGATTGTCCTGGAGTCTCCAGGAATTAAAGATTAATCTTTAATTAAAGATTCTCATGCAATGGAAGCTCCAGGAAAAATCCAACTAAAATTGGCAACCTTAATTTGAGACTAAAACATAAAAGAAAACAAAACTATGTAGTAGAGCAAAGGTGGGCAAACTTTTTGGCCTGAGGGCCACATCTGGGTATGGAAATTGGGGAGACTCTGGTTTAATTCCTTGGCTATTATGTACACAAATTTCAATGTATCACTGCCAAATTAATCAGGTCTGGTCTACACTTATAAATTAGCTTGACGTAGCTATGTCACTCAGGGCTGTGAAAAATTTCATGCCCTGAGCATCATAAGAACATAAGAATAACCCTACTGGGTCAGACCAAAGGTCCATCTAGCCCAGTATCCTGTCTTCTGACAGGGGCTAGTGCCAGGTGCCCCAGACGGAATGAACAGAACAGGTAATAATCAAGCGATCCATCCCTGTTGCTCATTCCCAGCTTCTGGAAAACAGAGGCTAGGTACACCATGTCTGCCCATCTTGGCTAATAGTCATTGATGGACCTATCCTCCATGAATTTATCTAGTTCTTTTTTAAACCCTGTTATGGTCTTGGCCTTCACAACATCCTCTGGCAAGGAGTTCCACAGGTTGACTCTGCATTGTGTGAAGAAATGTTTCCTTTTGTTTTAAACCTGCTGCCTATTAATTTCATTTGGTGACCCCTAGTTCTTGTTTACTACTTCTCATAATACACTTCCTTATCTACTTTCTCTACACCAGTCATGATTTTATAGACCTCAATCATATCTCCTCTTAGCCATCTCTTTTTCAAGCTGAAAAGTCCCAGTCTTATTAATCTCTCCTCATATGGAAGCCATTCTTTACCCCTAATCATTTTTTGTTTCCCTTTTCTGAACCTTTTCCAATTCCAATATGTCTTTTTTGAGATGGGGAGACCACATCTGCACACATCATAGTTAGGTTGACCTAACCCTCGGTGTATATGTGGCTAGGCTGATGGAAGAATTCTTCCGTTGATCTAGCTATCACCTCTTGGAGAGGATTAACTACGTTGATTGGGGGTGCGGGGGGCGATCTCTTCTGTTGATGCAGGAATCATCTGTACTACAGTGGCACAGCTGCAGCACCATAGCTGTGCCTGTGTAGCAGCTGCAGTGTAGACATTCTCTCTGTAGAGGAAAGAAGACCTGGAATCACTCAAAAGATCCTCCAACTGACTACTGAATGGCTAATGAGCTGTGTTGTCCCACTCAGTATTATATCATATATGATAAAGGGCTGGTCTTCTACACTTATTGGCATAACATGTCAGAAGTATGTGGGGGGGTGGTTTTTTTAATATATATAATTATGCTAGTAAAAGCCCTCATCTAGATGCAGTTATACTGATATAAATACCTTATCTTTGTGTACACTGAGGTGGACAGAATACCATTTTAATTACGCCAGCATGGTTACAGTGTAAGTGTAGAGACAAGCTGATAGATCCATGGGGAAAGGGGAAATATACTATTAAGAAGAAAAAGGAGAAAAGGAAAAAAAAAAAAGATTCTTAGGTATCCACTAGGGGTATGCTAAAAAGAAAATAGAGTGCAGCCATTTTCAATGTAAAGGTGATGTGATGTAAGATAAGTTCTCAGTATACTTACATTCCAAATCATTTCTGACAACAAATTCTTCGGGACAGGAGCAGGGTTAGGTTAAAAAGTGCAGTGTTAAAATAGTTGATAGGTTCATTGTAAATTACTGCTTCAAAGTGTAAAACTGAGATTTCAGTTCAAAATCCTAAAACCTATGAACTAAGATAGAAAGCAAGATTGTCTGGTTGCGGAGGATGAGAGAAAGGTATATGCTGCATGGCACCTAAGTAATAGCTGCATGTCTGGGGACAGGGCATGCAGGGGTGACTGGAAGGTGTGCCTGCAGCATTGTCAAAGGAAAGCATTCAAAATTTATTAATTGGCTTAAAATAATGAGATTTTAAAAAATTGATTCATTTATTGCGTGTGTGTTTTTAGCAACTGTGAGGACTAGAATTTACTTAATGTTGGCAACTGTTGTGATTTCACCATTTCATGATATGTGGTGTTTTTCTTCGAGGCTTGGCTCCTGGAAGCAATGGACTAGGGGAGAAACTCAGCTTTTGTTTAAAAATGAATTTCTGGTCCTCACAGTTGTAGAGAAAAGCCTGAGAACATGACATGAGTGCACTCAAAAGGCTCAGTAACCAGAAGACAAATAAAAATCACCTAAAATGTAGTAGTAACAAAAATTCTTTTAAAAAATCACTCATGCCTTTGAGGGGCCTGACCGATACATTGCTTGAGGTTAGCATTACTACTTTTTGTTTAAAATCAAAAAGAGTCTCACACAATAATCGTAGAAATGTAGGGCTTGAGGGGCCATTGAGAGCCCAGAATAACTGCTGTTTTCACAGCTGCATCACAGTATTGACTCGTATTCAGTGTGTAATCCCCTAGAACCACCTGCTGTGACTCCAGGAACCGGGGCTTTATCGCCACCTGATAAAACTGACCAAGCCTGGTGTGTGGGATGGCACTGGGGGCAGTGGCTGGGGCAAGAGGCGTGTTGTCTGATGGGGAAGAGCGGCTGAGGTGAGGCAGCATCTACGTCGAAACCTTTGGGGGGTGGTTAATTGATGGACGATTATTCCTACTCCCACCCAAAGATTCTGTGAGCCCCGCGCAGCAGCAGCCGGAGCTTCACCTGGGCACCCCTTACTACAAGTCCCAGCATGCGCTGCTCCCTAATAATACCGGCAGCTACAGGCGCTCTATCTGCGGCCCGAGCAGTCCGGCCGCATTGCATGCCGGGAGTAGTAGTCTCTGGCAGGAGAGGCGGTCCAGTGCCCACCCGTGGACCACAAGGAAGGAAGGAAGGGGTGCGCGCGCGTTTTTCCAAGTAACAGCGCGAGCGAGGTAGGGGGAGGAACGCAGACGGGTGCCACAGAGCTCGGCGTGGTCCCCATGGTAACCGGCTACTGCTGAATCCCGAATGCCGCTGCGCCACTGTGACAAGCGCCTAAAATAGCGCGAGGCCAAGGGCGCCTGCAGCGGAACTGGGGGAGCGCGAGGCTCCAACGCTGCTTGCTCCGCCCCAGGGAGCCGGTTGCCGCTACTCCAGGCGGGTTCGCCAACTGCTGCTCCCCCCTAGGGGAGGCTGGCGGCAGGCGCAGGCAGAGCTGGAGCTGGGGGACAGCGGGAGCGGGGGCTCGGCCCCGCACGGAGGGGCTGGGTGGGTGAACGCCCGGGGGCGCTGCCTGCCAGATTGGCCGCTCTCTGCTGGGTGGGTCTGCGCCGCTCGCGTGAAGCTCCCGTGCGTGGCGGGAGGCTGCGCTACAGTCTCCTGGAGCCGAGGCTGAAAGCGACTCCTGGGAGCTGTCCGAGCTCCTCTGGGTGTTCGCCGTTCCGGGCCGGGCCCCCGTCGTGTTCTCCCCACGCTGCCCCTGCAGGGCGGCTCTGCGCATGGAGGCCTGCAAGCCTGGGGGCCTACTTGCCGGAGGAGTTAACAGTCCCGTTCATTCCCAGAGCTGTGAAACTCGGAAGAGCAAGTCACACCGCGCGGGCGTGGGAGAACAGTGATGTGGAAACATCATTGGAAGGAGAAAAGGCGTGGCTGGGACTTTGTTGTGTCCTGGGAGTGAAATGGTGTATAGCAGCTGCTGCATCCAGCGTCCGTGTCTGAGCAGATATTAGAGCTGTTCAAACTTTGACCAGAAGCCAAAATGGCCCCAGCAGCCCCAGTGGTAGAAAAGGTGCAAGACCCAGCCCCTTCACTAGACTCAGTACCAGTACAAGGATAGATTTTTCTCCCTAGGACCCAGTCCATCAGGCCTTTTTCATGTGAGTAGTTCCATAATGGCCAGAGTTGGTAAAGCATTTTGAAATCCTTTGATAAAAGGTGCTGTGGTATAAAACAAATGTCTGGAAAGATGAGGGTTCTGTAGTGTCTCAAAGGTGAGAATACTGACCTTGTCCTTGTGGTAAAAGACACAGTGCAGTGATTCAATAAGGGGGAATGACCCTATAAAATCTTATTGATTCACTTCTGGGCTACTCTCTGTTGAAACTGCCAGTTGTGATGGTCCTTTGTGGACCGATGATTTATTCTGACTTTTATTTTTCTTAAAGGGCATTATCAGATATTTAGAAATCTCCCAACAGATTGTATAAAACTGCTAAAAGGAGTCTGTGTAGTTCCAGAATATTTTCATGTTAAAAACCTATGTTCATAATTTCCCCTGACATAACATGGCAGTTAACTGAAAAGATACCTTTTGGCATTCTTTCCATAACCAGCAGAAAAGAAACGAGGCCTCTTTTCTACCCTCATCTCTCCCACAGGAAGCAACGTTATAATGGCAAAGTGACAAATTTCTAGAGCCCTTATTCTGCCTTTACTAAGGTGCAAGGTTTTGGCCTGAAGTTAGGTACATACCTGCTCAAGCATCATTTCAACTCATTAAACAAGCTTTTTATTATTTAAAAGCAGAAGCAATGAACAAAATACTATTCGGTTAGTGGCAATGTAAACACAGTAAGTGTTACTAATAAAAATAGTGTATGTTATGGTTCATAGAGATACTTGGGATGAGTTTTGTGGCCATGGTCAAAAGACTGAGTGGCTTTAATATCAGAAGTGTTAATACAGTAATCACATTTCGTTCTTGAGTTGGCTTTGAAAAGACTGAATTTTATAAGCACTGACTTGAGCAGGTATACAATGATCTTTACAATTATATTGCTTGCAAACTTTGTCACACTCTTAAAATAATAGTTAAATTATGGTTAGTGATTATCTTACTGCAAAATTGAAGATTATCTGTAATTCAAAAATTTTAGTACACTTGTTTCTCACCTGAAGATATTCCACCTTAACACATAGCTAATAATGTTTAGTTCAGCTGTTTTTGTTAAAGTTTAAATATAAACAATAAACTATGAATACAGTAAGACTGAAACAACCTGATACAACAGAGTGCTGTATTCTCATTGACTTCAGTGGGAATGGAAGATAATTGGCACCATAGAGGATCAGGTACTAAAATATTTGGTGCCAGTCACTGTTGATTGTAGACTTATTTGCTGTTTGTGAATTATTCTTTGGAGATGCCCAAAGTTTGTGCCATTTTTGGAGGATCCCGAGGAATTGGAAAAGCTGTTGCACAACTGCTGGCATGGAAAGGATACCGCTTGGCTATTATTGCTAGAAATCTGGAAGTAGCTCAAACTACTGTGAATCACCTTGGGGGTATGTATATTGCTTTGTTACTGTTTATTCATGACTGTCCACTGTTTAGGTAACTGGTAAGAGTAATACAGTAATATATCTAAACTGAGCATTTTCCCAAATGCAGGTGAAAGTAAAAGGCAGAGCATCTATTTGAGAATTAAGCCAAATATAGCAAAGCAGATGGAGGATGTACTATCTGACATAGTGTGAATAATGGCCTGGGCCAGTTCTCATGATTGTCCATAGAAAAATTCTCATTAACTTCACTGGGAGCAAGATGGCCTATTTTGTTTTTAAATTTGTGTAGTTTCAAAATGAATGTCCAGTGAATTTTGTGTATTAATTATAAAGTGCATTTAAACTATTTTTGAGTATAGTAGTGTGCACTGCTGTTTTGAAATTTAAGCCATGAAATCTCGGGCCTGACACTGGCAGGGTTTGTGGTAACTGAAAAAATGGTATTTGCAGATAGGAAAAGTGTGTAAATTCCAAACAGCATTTAAGAACCATCTATTCTTCTGGAATTTTACAGTTATAATATTTTATAACTATAATATTCTGCATTTAAGAGCAGTTCATACAGCACTTTACTTTTTTCCCAAATATATAATCTTCATAACACTCCTACCAGGAAGGTAAGTAAGTAATTGTTACAGACACCCTTTTACAGATGGGGTAACCCGAGATTAAGGCAGTTGTCCACGGTCATGTGAGTTGGTGACAGAAATGGCATTAAAACTTGGCAATTCTTGGCTTCCAGCCAACCGAGACCTCAAACTGCTCTAGACCACATTGATTCGAAACTTGAAAAGGGCCAAAAAATACAAAACACAATGAAGTGTCGTAACTAATCTGCAGACTTCCTGAAACTTGTCCTCATTTAACTCTCCTTTGAGGTGGAGCAGATTTCTTAAGTTAGAACTAGTTCAACATCTGTTTTTACTATTATTTTGCTATTTATATTTACTGTTAGCCTAATGCAACTTCATTTCAATACAGCAGGTCATATGGCACTTAGCTGTGATGTAGCCATGGAACAAGATGTCCAAAATACACTTGAGGAGGTGGAGAAGAATTTAGGTCATGTTAATTACTTGGTTAATGCTGCTGGAGTCAACAGGTTAGTTTTATGTTATAAGTAAGAGTAGGCCATGCATTCTTGTTGAAAGGTACTAAATATACTAACGCCTGTCTACACTGGGGGGGGCGGGGGTCAACCGAAGATATGCAGCTTCAGCTACGAGAATAGCGTCGCTGAAGTCAACATGTCTTAGGTCGACTTACCACGCATGCTCACGGCACAGGGTTGACTGCCGCTGCTCCCCCATCGACTCCGCTTCTGTGCTCCACCATGGAGAGAGACGGGAGTCAACGGCAGAGCAATTGGGGATTGATCGATCACTACCCACCAATCCAGCGGGTAGTGTAGACGTACCCTAAGAGAGTAACTGCAAAATTAAACACATCGGTAATGGCTCTAAAAATAAATTGAAATGTATCTGAAGACTCTGTATTGTGGTAGTGTTGTTGTAGCCAGAACAACAGATGCAAAACTTGTAGACATAATTACTGCTATGATGATCAACATCCTCCGCAACACATTTTTCAAGATCCATGGGTCTTGTACATGCACTAAATATCCCAGTAACAACTGTGGGTGTGAAATAAGACAATCACTATGCTCTCAAATGAACTGTCACAGAAAAATGAAAAGACAAAAACGCCTTATCACCTGTGAGTGAAAAATTTTCACCAGGCGATTACTCTAGGTATGACCACTCAGTTCTCATTCTCCAAGGAAACCTGCATAACACTTTCAAAAAATGAGCCTGGGAGCATAAATTCATAACTTTGCTAGACACCAAAAAACAGACTGAATAAAGACACTGGATCTATGGCTTATTACAAGAATCTGTAACCCTTCCCTCCCCCGCATGACTTGAGAGGTGCCAGCAGTGCAAGTAGGCCGGTATGCTGAACCAGCAAGCCATTTATAGCCGGTATGGCATACCGGAAAGACACTGCAGCAGCCTTGTCAGAGGAGAGGGCTGGGGGTTCCGCTCATATCCCTGCTGGGAGGGGCAGTGGGGAAAGGAGCAGAATGCTGGCAGTTCCTCCAGTGGCTGTACCGCCCCTAGCCTCGCCCACCCAGCCCTGTCTCTGGCAGGGCTGCTGCTGTAGTACAAGGAAGGATGGAGATACAGCTCCGGTGCTGGGAGTTCTGCTCCTTTCTCCACTGCTACCCCTGCTGGGAGGGGCAGCGGGGAACGGAGCAGAACTCTGGCAGCTCCCCGGCCGCTGTACCACCGGCCCCCACAGCCCTGTCTCCGGCACAGCAGGAGGAGTACAGAGCACACCCCCCCCCCCCCCCGGCCCCAGGTAATATGGGATGGATGTAGGGAGGGGACGGGGAGAGCGTGGGTGCCCTGGGCTGGGGGTGGGGCAGTGAGGAGTCACATGGAGGGTCGCATGGGGTGGTCATTTGCCCCCCTTAGTTGGTGCCCCCCCTGTACTGGTAAGACATGGATTTTACATGCACCACTTGGAGGTGCTAAGGGGCTATTTCTCCTTGAATAGTCCCTTGAAAAATGTGGTGTTTAGCATAAATAGTTAATATGTTCCACCTTGTGTTTTGGCTGTTACACTAAGGATATGTCTACACTGCAATTAAATACCTGCAGGTGTCCTGTGGGTTTGTTTGTTTTTGTTTTGTTTTGAATACACATTAGGGCTTGGTCTGGAGCCTGAGCTTTAGGACCCTCCCTAGGGTCCCAGCGCTCGGGCTCCAGCTATACCACGATTTTATGGCCTTGCGAGCCTGAGTCAGCTGACATGGGCCAGCTGTGGGTGTCTAATTGCAGTGAGGACATACCCTCCAAGTCCATTTTCCAGACCTGAAGAATAGCTCTGTGTAAGTTCGAAAGCTTGTCTCTCTTCAACAGAAGTTAGTCCAATAAAAGATATTACTTCACTCTCCTTGTCTTTCTGTTGTACTCACAGATATAAACTCCAGTACAAATATATATAAATATATTACAAGTGGTCAAATGTATTAGCTCAGAGGACTGTCAAACACTGTCAGTCCTCTGAGCTAATACATTTGACTGCTTGTAATATATTTATATATATTTGTACTGGAGTTTATATCTGTGAGTACAACAGAAAGACAAGGAGAGTGAAGTAATATCTTTTATTGGACTAACTTCTGTTGAATACATTTGACCGCTTGTAATATACTATCAGCAAAATGGCTGATGCGGGCCTTATGTCTTATTACTGTGCATAATTTTTCAGTGTTATCAAGAACAGCGCTAGTGCATGTAGGGTCAAATTCTTCCCTGGTGGAACTTTATTCTGGGCAATGAAATTTGACCAGTGATGACTTAAACCAGTTTTTCAGGGTTTTTGTTTTTTGGGGCTTTTTTGACAGGGATGGCTTGTTGCTGAGAACCACATCTGAAGATATGGTATCCCAAATTAACACTAACCTTCTGGGGACAATGTTGACATGCAAAGCTGCTGTAAGGCGTATGCTTCAACAGCAAGGAGGTGCTATTGTTAACATAGGTGAGTATCCACCTTAGGCAAGTTGAAGGTGGTTAATTATATTTAAATGACTTTCTTAGACACAGTCTTAGAAATTTCATGTTAAAAGGTTTACCTCTAAAAACATGTAGTAAGAATCCAAAATTGAAACAATTGTAGGAAATACATAATGTCCTGGAATTAATATTTTACCATTGGGTCCAGTTACTTGTAGAGGGGCATAATCAAATAATAAAAAAATTCTCCACACTTCATTTTGAAAATATTCTGCCTATTATTGTTATGCTCCAAACCTGGAATGAGCTTCAAATGATTAGACCTCTGTGCCCATTTGAAGCTAACTGCAAGATGAAAACCAAAGATTCCTACAACTGAAAAATAAGATATTTCCCCCCTCTATTTTCCCCAGTATATTTACCTGTCACTATTCATAGCATTTGGTGTAAAGTTAGTTTGCTTGTTGCCTCTGGAGAGTCTGATAGATTTCTCTGTTTGTGAAAGACAGTAATATGTTAAAGAATTAGGAAAATGTGGTGAGTTCTTTTTTTTTAATAACCATAACAATTGGGAAGAGGATTCAAAGGCAAGTGTGATATTTAATGTTAGTTTTAATTTTAAAAAAAGACAAGATTACAGATTTACAGTGCCCCTTTAAAGCAATCCAGAAGTAACACACACTATGAAAGGCTGAAGGAGTATTATGTTTTTTCATTTACGATGAATTTTGTGTGTGTGGTTAGTTTTTTTTTTATTCCTAGTTCTGCAGACCCTTACACATTCAAGTAACTTTTTATGCACGTGTGTTTTCTCATTAAACTCATTGAGTCACTATTTTCTTAGCCTTTCTTTTGTGAACACATTGTTCTTTTTCAAACTTTTTCAGCAACCTCTGAATGTAAACACAGCTCATGTCAGTGGTAAATAAAGTCCTTCTAAAACCTTTAGTCTGCATTTCATCATGCTTTTATAATCTTCCTGCAACTTCTGCCAATTATTGCAAGTGTTTCTCTATTTTGATTTTAATTAACAATAAGGCATGGCTTTTTTTTCTCTCTAGGAGGGTATTATTCAGGGAGCTTTGCCACACACTTACTATAATTTTCTCTTGCATATTTGTACGAACTGTACATAGATAGCTAAGAGGTTTGCTGTCAGTGATAAGTTAATATGCAGGAAGCAATTTTATTTTCATTACTTTATTTGTAATCTTAACTGTCTCTCCAATAGTTAGAACTCAAATTTTCCCTTGAATACATGCCTAACTTGCAAATGGGGACTCTACATGCATATCAAGCTCTAATAATTGCTGTTATTTAAAAGGATGGTGATTAAAAGTTCTGACTTTACAGAACTTTATCTTTTTACAATAGCCACAACATTGCTATTGTAAAAGATTAAATTTAGCCTGTCATTTGGCCTCTGTTTGCTCTTTTGTTTGTTTTAGGAAGTATTGTTGGACTCAAGGGCAATTCTGGTCAGAGTGTGTACAGTGCCAGCAAAGCAGGGTTAGTTGGATTTTCACGCTCTCTTGCTAAAGAAGTAGCAAGAAAGAAAATTCGAGTCAACATGGTTGCTCCAGGTTAGTTCATGATTAAGATACTAAATCTCTGTACGTTTTTTGTGATTACTTCAGTTATAGATCAGCAGGGTTGGAACAAAGAAGCGCTTACTATTTGCTTATTGTACTCTGAAAGTAAGAAACTTTCTATCAGTGTATTTTTATAGATAAACACTGCTAAGTAGCAGGTTTTAGGCTAGTTTCCAAACAGAATGGTAATCTTTTATTTAAAAGTTTTTTTTAGACAAAAAATTTTGTCTATCTTCTTACTCGGCCCATTTTTACATATGAATGTGCTTAAGGGAATAAATGTGTGTTCCTTCTTGAGTATTTATTTTAATTTTGTTTGCTTATCCTTTACTTCTGTGAACTAACCCAGTGTAGAAAAGGAAATTTAAGAAATGCTGCGTGAGGAGGAATTTCTCTTTTATAGGAGATTCCTTTCTATATCTGCATTGTCCTTAATGTTTCAGACTCTTAGTACACAAAAGAAAATGGATAAGAGAGGGCATGTTGTACTATTTCCTAATGGGACTGATCTTTCAGTTTCTTAAAGGGACATATAGTTGTATGGGGCAGAAAGGGGTAATTTTAAATTGTTGGATGCCAAGTAATTGTATTATTATAAATTACTAAAAATGTTTAGAGAAACTAGAAATAGTAAGCCAATTCTTACTAATTGTTTCTCTTATTGCCAATTCCAAGATGGGATTCTTTACATACTTTTGGGTACACCATAACTGAGATCAAGCAAAATAATCAAGTTATTGACCATGGCTATTTTGTTAAAGAAAGGAATAGAAAACCTTAAACAAAGCAAGACAAGTGACAGAACCCAACTAATAAACCTGTTACAGAACAGACTGTAATGGAAGTATGCCTCTCTCTGGAGAGCTTTTAGCAGAGATTACGTTTCTGAGAGTGGACTTGCCTTTGGTGTGGCACTTTTTTCTCTTTGTAAATTGAAACGAAGGCCATATTTCCCAAAATTAGTATGAAACCAGACTTAGTCTATCCTTAGAGAACAAAGAATGTTTGTATTCTTTGCAAAATAATTTCAAAAGCAGGTAGATCCTGTTTGGTATATATCATTGATAACCAAAACATACTATAATTGGGCAGAGTAAGCAATTTTTACAAAATTCCATGAAATCCAAGAAAATATTTAAATCACTTACTTAGAAGAAGCCATTTAAGGGGCTGTCTTGAGACTGGCCAGTTAAGAATCTTATATCCAATTCAATTCCACTGTTTCTCTATTTACTGATGTTTAGCCCCATTTCTTCTCCAAGAATATACAGTTTAACCTTTTGGTGAATAACAAGAGAAACTATTAATATTTGAAGTTATTGCATTTCACTATTCCAATAAAATAATTAGTTTTAAATCTAATCCTTTAACAGTGTCTTAGTTTATCTCACCATTGTTAAAATCTTGAGGCTGTTTTCTTAGGTTGGTTTCTTTTTGAGTCTTCTGTGTTTTATCGTTGCTGTGGCACCTTGCTTGTAGATGTGGACTGGGTGAATTGTGTAGTGCTTGCTGTTTTTAAGCAGCGTAGAGAGGATGTGTGTGAGGGGTTCTCATTTCAGAGGGTTTTTTTTTTTATACTTTTCCTGTTTCCATGAAATTATAGGACAGTAAGCCTCTTTCAGACATGTTTAGATTCAAAGTTTGTTGCTGTCTCTCTTTCATTGGCACCTTGCTTGCAGGGTTAGATTAGGTGACACCTTTTATCTCCTGAATATGCAGTCTGGTTAATGAATATGCAACGTTTCTCTAAGTGCCTTTGTTCTTCACATCAGCCACACTATCAGAGGCTTGTTCACCTGCACATCTACCAATGTGATATATGCCATCGTGTGCCAGCAGTGCCCCTCTGCCATGTACATTGGCCAAACCGGACAGTCTCTACGTAAAAGAATATATGGACACAAATCAGACGTCAAGAATTATAACATTCAAAAACCAGTCGGAGAACACTTCAATCTCCCTGGTCACTCAATTACAAACCTAAAAGTGGCAATACTACAACAAAAAACTTCAAAAACAGACTCCAGCGAGAAACTGTGAATTGGAATTAATTTGCAAACTGGACACCATTAAATTAGGCTTGAATAAAGACTGGGAGTGGATGGATCATTACACAAAGTAAAACTATTTCCCCATGCTTATTCCCCCCTCCCCCCCCACTGTTACTCACACCTCGTCAACTGTTGGAAATGGGCCATCCTGATTATCACTACAAAAGGTTTTTTTTTTCTCCTGCTGATAATATCTCACCTTAACTGATCACTCTCGTTATAGTGGGTATGGCAACACCCATTTTTTCAGTGTGTGTGTGTGTATCTTCCTACTGTATTTTCCACTGCATGCATCCGATGAAGTGGGTTTTAGCCCACGAAAGCTTATCCTCAAATAAATTTGTTAGTCTCTAAGGTGCCACAAATCATTCTTTTTTTGCTGATACAGACTAACACGGCTACCACTCTGAAACCTTTGTTGTTCTTGAATGGCAAAAGCCTCAGATAAATTTAAAAGTTAAAATTAACATTTTTTTTCTTTTTAGTCGGTCCATTTTCTGAAATTTCCAATTTTATTAGTTTGACAGGAAATGAAGTGGTTTTCAAAAAGCCCAAACATTCCTGTCAAGGTGGATTTGATTAAAATCATGATTTAAATTACTAGTCAGGAAGACTCGATTTAATCATGGATTTCTACATAAAAGTGCATTTTTTGTTATAACCTTAATACATATTCTTCACAACTCCGAGAGAGATGTAGGTTTCATTTTCACACTATATATTTTTAAAGTGATTTATTTTGAAAACTTTTCAGGTTAGTTTTACAGCTATATCAGAAAATGAATGATTGTTTGGTTATTTCATTAACCAAAGGTAATTGAAGCAGCAATTTATGAAGTCATTGGGAGGTGAACGATCTCCAGTTCAACAGGTTAATCATTAATATTTGGAGAATTTTCTTGCCATGCTGTATTAGGAGGAGAACATAGAATATCAGGGTTGGAAGGGACCTGAGGAGGTCATCTAGTCCAACCCCCTGCTCAAAGCAGGACCAATCCCCAATCAAATCATCCCAGCCAGGGCTTTGTCAAGCCTGACCTTAAAAACTTCCAAGGAAGGAGATTCTACCACCTCCCTAGATAATGCATTCCAGTGTTTCACCACCCTTCTAGTGAAAAAGTTTTTCCTAATATCCAACCTAAACCTCCCCCACTGCAACTTGAGACCATTACTCCTTGTCCTGTCCTCTTCTACCACTGAGAATAGTCTAGATCCATCCTCTCTGGAACCACCTCTCAGATAGTTGAAAGCAGCTATCAAATCCCCCCTCATTCTTCTCTTCTGCAGACTAAACAATCCCAGTTCCCTCAGCCTCTCCTCATAAGTCATGTGTTCCAGACCCCTAATCATTTTTGTTGCCCTTCGCTGGACTCTCTCCAATTTATCCGCGTCCTTCTTGTAGTGTGGGGCCCAAAACTGGACACAGTACTCCAGATGAGGCCTCACCAATGTCGAATAGAGGGGAACGATCACGTCCCTTGATCTGCTCGCTATGCCCCTACTTATACATCCCAAAATGCCATTGGCCTTCTTGGCAACAAGGGCACACTGCTGACTCATATCCAGCTTCTCGTCCACTGTAACCCCTAGGTCCTTTTCCGCGGAACTGCTGCCTAGCCATTCGGTCCCTAGTCTGTAGCTGTGCATTGGGTTCTTCCGTCCTAAGTGCAGGACCCTGCATTTATCCTTATTGAACCTCATCAGGTTTCTTTTGGTCCAATCCTCCAATTTGTCTAGGTCCCTCTGTATCCTATCCCTGCCCTCCAGCGTATCTACCACTCCTCATCACCAGACAGACACCTCATCACCAGACATCACTCCACATCACCAGACAGACATTTAAATTTTTTATTTAACTAAAACAACAACTTTGTGTATTCTGGATTTTTTTCTTCAACAGCAAACATATAATATTTTAATAAAACAAGCATGAATTTTTGAATTTAGTTAAACATTCAAGTTTTTTAAAATCAGGTTTGTTTTTGTTAAAATTGTTTTTAACTAAAGTAGTTAAATGAAATATTTAAAAATAAATAAATAAATCAACGATGTCAGCCAGGTCAACATGAGAAACTTAAAATTTTGGCTTCTGCCGCCTACTTAATTATTTTGACTTTCATTTTCCTGTTTGTTCGTAATCTGGAAAAGAAAAACAATCTTTCCTGCTTTTTCAGGTCCCAAACGATTTCTCTATTTGGAATGAATTAGTCCAAAGGAAGAAAATATTCTTTCTACGCCGGCAGAAGAAGCTACTGCTTTGAAATGAGAGATTATCACTTCAGCTGTCTCTGAATCCAAGTGTTTAAGTGACTTCCACCAGTTCACTGGTGTGACTTTCTTTAAAACATCATCAGCAAACATATATTTCTTGAATGGTTTACCCTTAGCTCTGAAGTGTATTATAGTTGGCATTATGGAGGGATGATTGCTGGATGTCCATGTCATAGCCAACTCCTCTTCCTCAGCAGTTAAGATTTGACTCTGGTACCGAGTATTGAGAATATTTGCAAGAAAATGAGCTGGAGATATGCTTGTCCCATTTGTTTTTTTAATGCTTGTAATTTAATTCTGTCATTGCATATTTCTCTTTTTAAGATGTCCCTCAGTTCCTTCCAAATTTCAGCGTCAGCAGTAAAACAGCTATTTCCCTGCATTTTGTTCAAGGCTACAGAAATAGGCTTCAGGGTACTCAGCATGTGTTCAGCATTTCTATTAAGCCCAACGTTGAGAACTCTGGCTGTGACAATGCGATCTATTTTTTCACGATTTTGTTCACAAACTGTCATCAGGTTAGGCCAGTTCTTGATATAGTGCTCAAAACAGTCCACTGCTGAGTTCCATCGCATGTCTTGTGGGAGAGTTAGCTTGGTTCCTTCCACTTCTTTCAGAGCAGCTGCTGCAAAGTGGTTGTTACGGAAGTGTTTTGCAATTTCAACAACATTAGCCTTTATTTCTGGAACACTGAAGTTTTTGGCTAAGAGGTGCATCAAATGAGCACTGCAATCGTATGTTAGCTTGAGACTCTCTTCTAAATAATTTCTTCTCATCTTGGATACATTTGCGGCATTGGTCTGTGAACAAGCTGCACACTAGACATTTTGATTTTTTTTCCCACAGTTTGTTATAGCTTTTACTGCTGCTACTTGTGAGTATTCTGCTGTGTGTGCATTTCCTGATGTATCAATTGTTTCTGTAAGGAAGACAGTCCCTTCTTCTGTTGTCACACAAGCACATACAAGAGGATTATTGTGGACATTGCTCCACCCATCAAAACTCAGGTTAACAATTTCACCCTCTAGACCTTATGCACACTGCTCAATTTCTTTTTCATACACTTTATCCAGCAATTTGCCTGCAACATCTGCTCTGTTGTGGAGGTGCAAAATTCATGCCCCTGCAAATTTCTTTGCTTCCCCACAGAAAAATGACTTTCTGACAGGGAAGCAAAGGGAAGCTGCAAGAGCAGTCACTCATTACTCCCTAGCAGTGCAGGTACATCGGAGCAGCCAGCAGAGAGGTAAATCACGGTGGGGCTGGAATTAGCTTCTAGTCCATCTTGGCTGGAGGCAGGAGAGGACGGGACTTATTCCCCTGCAAGGAGTGGCAGGGGCTGTGTCAGACCCACCCCCAGAAACCTCCTCTGCTTCCTGCCCCCATAGCTCCTCCGCTGATGGGGGAGGGGTCACTGTATGGGGAGCTGCTCCCCCATCCACCCAACCCCTGTGCATTCAGATCTCCCATACCCAGACACCCCCGCCAACCTTTACTCCGTACACCTAGAACCTCCCTAGCCCTCCATATCTGAACTCCACTGCAATGAACCTCAACCCCTTGCACCCAGACCCCCTGCCTCTGGACCCTCACTCCTACATCCAGACCACACCCCCCACCCACTGAGCTCCCTGCACTCAAACCCCAACGCTGATGTGCCTCACCTCTCTGCACCACCCTGAGTCCCCACATCCAGACCCTGATGCCACTGAACCTCAACTAGCTGCACCCAGACCCCTCCGCTGTGACCCAACCGCCTTCTCCTGGAAGCCCTCCAAGGAGCCTCTGTGAATCCAGATCCCCCAACATCTAGACCCCCCACTGAGATTGTCCCACACAGAACCCTCTCACCCCACACCTGGATCCCCCCCACACTGAGCCCCTTCGCACTTGGGTCCTGCCTGGTTGAGGCTGCCTGCCCCACATTTGGTGCACCTGGTGCAAAGGGGCAGAGCTCCAGGGATTTTCTGGGGCAGGTCCAGGCCTTGTGTCAGAGTCGGGTGCGGACTCACCGCAGAGTCCGTGTCCCAAGGGTGGGTGGTGATGGGAGAGCTGTGGGGTGATCTCTCACCTTCATGCAGCCAGTGGCATGTGCTCCCCGCAGCCAGTGGCATGTGCTCCCCACAGCCATGCTGGAGCCTCTGCATTTATTTATTGACAAATAAAACTTGCAAAACTTTAAAATATTGTGTGCAGAATTTTATATTTTTTGGTGCAGAATGCCCTCCGGAGTAATAGAGAGAGAGAGAGAGAGTGTGTGTGTGTGTGTGTGCGCGTGTGCACACAAAATGTATTTGCACTGAGATTGGATTGACTCTTAGTGAAATAACTATGATATGTTTTTTCATAAACTTACTTTACATTGGATAAGGATAGGACTCAAGGATCTTATAGAGCCACTATATCATACCAGGATTTCTTACAGACTTCTACAGCTACTCTCATCAAATTCTGCTTACATTTTATGTCACAAACATTTTTTCTCTCTTAGGCTTTGTTCACACAGAGATGACTGCACATTTGAAAGAAGATCAGTTGAAGAAAACTATTCCTCTTGGAAGATTTGGAGAGCCTGATGAAGTTGCACAAGCTGTTGTCTTTCTTCTGGAGTCTCCCTATATTACAGGGCATATTCTAGTTGTAGATGGAGGCTTGCAGCTTCTAATTTAAATGCTGCAACAGTACTTATAAAATGACCTGAATGGAGGAAAAAATAAACTTGGCTGATGAAGATTCTGAGGTGTGTAATCAAGATGATGCTTTCATGAGTGAACACTTTTTAATCAAAACAGTAAAATAATAATGTATAAGTTAAATAGTAAACTCTAGAATGTAAGGTTGTAATGTAATATGTACATTGGTCAGTTAACTAAAGCCTGCATATAGGATGCCAAATGAGGAAATGCATGGTGGATGCATCATAGAACTTTTTTTCATAACTTCTCTGAAGAGGTGGGGAAATGGTAATGATACTGAATCACACATTAAAATTAAATACATTTTTTCTGAATGCCGTTCACATTTTATGTTTTGGGATAGAATGGGAGCATCACTCTGAAGGGTCCTATAGCACAACAAGACTTATAATATTTGTAAGCCTGTTCACTGGTCAGTGGTTGTGGTTGCTTAGTTGACCAAATATTTCAAATGTTTCTTTTCAGAAGAAATGGCATCATGTGTAACGAAATGGTAAACACCTCTGTAGGAGGAAGGTCCTCACCTTTTTGTTTTTATTCTCCTACCAAATATTTCCTAATCAATCCATTTCTGTAGTGCTATCTAATACATGTAAATGGTTTCTTTTATTTCTTGTTTGTAGCTAAGGCAATGGAGCTGGAAGTTTCATAGCTCTCCAGCATAACTGAACTGCCTTCAGGGGATTGAAATAGTGTGCAGTGAAAAGTATTAATCTTGTGTAGAACACAGGTTTCTGAATCCTGTTCTCAAATATGTGTTCAACTCCCATTGAAATCGGTAGCAGTTGTGAGTGCATGTTGAGGTCATTGCTTGGTCACTGGAGTGTCAGATGCCACTTCAGTACAATGTTTCTATGCCAGTATTTTAAATCTGAACTGAAATTAGCAGTATAGCTGTCACCCTTTCCACATTTTCCACAGGGACTTCATTTGACCATGGTGACCTAAGCCCAGAGGTGAGTGGGATACCAGGAGGAAACGCAAGGAGGAGGGTACAGGACGGGAAGCCTCCTGATTCATACTGAGAAAGTAGGGCAATCTGCTAGTTTTCTTAGGTGCATGTGCATGAATGCAAGAAACCTGGGAAACAAGCAGGAAGAATTGGAAGTCCTGGCACAATCAAGGAACTATGGAATTGGAATAACAGAAACTTGGTGGGGCAGTTTATATGACTGGAGCACGGTCATGGATGGGTATAAACTGTTCAGGAAGGACGGGTACGGGAAGAAAGGTAGAGGAGTCGCATTGTATGTAAGAGCGGTATGATTGCTCAGAGCTCCAATTTGAAACTGGAGAAAAGCCTGTTGAGAGTCTTTCGAGGCGAGAGCAACAAGGGTGATGTGTTGGCCGTGTGCTATAGATCACCAGATCAGAAGGATGAGGTAGACGAGGCTTTCTTCGGACAACTAACTGAAGTCTCCAGATCACAGGCCCTGGTTCTAATGGGGGACTTCAGTCACCCTGACGTGCTGAGAGAGCAATACAGCAGTGCACAGAAAATCCAGGAAGTTTTTGAAGAGTGTTGGGGATAACTTCCTGGTGCAAGTGCTGGAGGAACCGACTAGGGGCCATGCTCCTCTTGACCTGCTGCTTACAAACAGGGAAGATTGGTAGGGGAAGTAGAAGGGGGTGGCAACCTAGGCAGCAGTGACCATAAGATGGTTGAGCTCAGGATCCTGACAAAAGGAAGAAAGAAGAGTAGCAAAATACAGACCCTGGACTTCAGAAAAGCAGACTTAGGGCTTGGCTACACTTGCGAGTTACAGCGCAATAAAGGAGCCCTGGGCGCACTAGCTCACTACCCGTCCACACTGTCAAGGCACGTAGAGCGCTCCGACTCCGCGGCTACAGCGCTGCTGGTACTCCACCTCGGCGAGTGGAATAACGTTTGCTGCGCCCTCGCTGGAGCGCTGCGGCGCCAGTGTGAATGAGGTGTTGCTTTACTGCGCTCTGATCAGCTTCCAGAAATGTCCCGTAATCCCCTTAAGTCAAGTGGCCACTCTTGTCATTGTTTGGAATCGGCTGTAGGAATGCGGAAATGCCCTTTGAAAGCTCCGTTTCTGACAGCCAGCTGCTTATCTGCTCCAAGACAAAGCAACCATTAGTGTGGAATGCTGTGTGTGTGTGTGAGAGAGAGAGAGAGAGGGGTGAGGGGGATCTGCTGCTGTCTGAACTGACAAGACAGCATGCTGACATGCTTTCAGCCCCCCCCCCCAAACCCAGTCTCTCTCTCTCTCTCTCTGTCCCCCACATACACACAACACATTCCCTGTCACACTCCACCCCTCCCCCCGATTTGAAAAGCACGTTGCAGCCACTTGCATGCTGGGATAGCTGCCCATAATGCACCACTGCCAATGCCGCCGCAAGTGCTGCAAATGCGGCCACGCCAGTGTGGTTGAAGCTGTCCGTGTGGACAGACTGCCGTGCTTTCCCTACTGCGCTCTACGAAGGCTGATTTAACTCAAAGCACTCTACATCTGCAAGTGTAGCCATGCCCTTAGACTCCCTTAAGGAAATGATGGGCAGGATCCCTGGGGAGGCTCATATGAGGGGGCAAGGAGTCCAGGAAAGCTGGCTGTATTTTAAAGAAATCATATTGACGGCGTAGGAACAAACCATCCCAAAGTGCAGAAAGAATAGTAAATATGGCAGGCAACCATATTAACAGGGAAGTCTTTGGTGGGCTTAAACTCAAAAAGGAAGCTTAAAAGAAGTGGAAATTTGGACAGCTGACTAGGAAGGTGTATAAGAATATTGCTAGAGCATGCAGGGGTGTAGTCAGGAAGGCCAAGGCACAATTGGAGTTGCAGTTAGTAAGGGATGTGAAGGGTAACAAGAAGGGTTTCTACAGTTATGTTAGCAACAAGGAGGAGGTCAGGGAAAGTGTGGGACCTTTACTGAATGGGGGAGGCAGCATAGTGACAGATGATGTGGAAAAGCTGAAATACCCAATGCTTTTTTTTGCCTCGGTCTTCACAGAGAAGGGCTGCTCCCAGACTGCTGCACTGCGCAACACAGCATGGGGAGCAGGTGAGCAGCCCTCAGTGGTGAAAGAACAGGTTAAGAAGTGTTTAGAAAAGCTGGACATGCACAAGTCCATGGGTCCAGATATAATGCATCCAAGGGTGCTTATGGAGTTGGCTGATGTGATTGCAGAGCCATGGGCCATTATCTTTGAAAATTCTTGGTGATCAGAGGAGGTCCTGGACGATTGGGAAAAGGCAGATATAGTGCCCATATTTAAAAAAGGGAAAAAAGAGAACCCGGGGAGGTACAGACAGGTTAGCCTCACTTCAGTCCCCGGCAAAATCATGGAGCAGGTCCTCAAGGAATCCATTTTGAAGCACTTGGAGGAGAGGAAGGTGATCAGGAACAGTCAACATGGATTCACTAAGGGCAAGTCATGCCTGACCAACCTGATTGCTTTCTATGATGAGATAACTGGCTCTGTGGATATGGGGAAAGTGGTGGATGTGATATATCTTGACTTTACCAAAGTTTTTGATACGGTCTCCCACAGTATTCGTGCCAGCAAGTTTCAAAAGGTACGTATTGGAAGAATGGACTATAAGGTGGATAGAAAGCTGGCTAGATCATCAGACTCAACAGGTAGTGATCAGCGGTTCGATGTCTAGTTGGCAGCCGGCGTGCGGTGGAGTGCCACAGGGGTTGGTCTTGGGGCCGGTTTTGTTCAACATCTTTAATGATCTGGATGATTGGATTAATTGCATGCTCAGCAAGTTTGCAGATGACAGTAAGCTGGGGGGAAAGGTAGATACGATGGAGGGTAGGGATAGGGCTCAGAGTAACCGAGACAAATTGGAGGATTGGGCCAAAAGACATTTGATGAGGTTCAACAAGGACAAGTGCAGAGTTCTGCACTTAGGAAGAAAGAATCCCATGCACTGCTACAGGCTGGGGACCGACTGGCTAAGCAGCAGTTCTGCAGAAAAGGACCTGGAGATTACAGTGGACAAGAAGGAGGATTCTCTGCTGCTTGAAGTCTTTAAACCATGATTTGAGGACTTCAATAGCTCAGACATAGGTGAGAGGTTTTTCGCAGGAGTGGGTGGGATTCTTAGGCCTGCGTTGTCCAGGAGGTCAGACTAGATGATCGTAATGGTCCCTTCTGACCTTAGTATCTATGAATCTAAGCTGGATATGAGTCAGCAGTGTGCCCTTGTTGCCAAGAAGTCCAATGGCATATTGGGCTGTATTAGTAGGAGCATTGCCAGCAGATCAAGGGAAGTGATTATTCCCCTCTATTCGGAACTGGTGAGGCTGCACCTGGACTATTGCATCCAGTTTTGGTCCCCCCACTTCAGAAGGGAAGTCGACAAATTGGAGAGAGTCCAGCGGAGGGCAACGAAAATGATAAGGAGGCTGGGGCACATGACTTACGAAGAGAGGCTGAGGGAACTGGGGTTATTTAGTCTGCAGAAGAGAAGAGTGAGGGGGGATTTGATAGCAGCCTTCAGTTACCTGAAAGGGGGTTCCAAAGAGGATGGAGCTTGGCTGTTCTCTGTGGTGGCAGATGACAGAACAAGGAGCAATGGTCTCAAGTTGCAGTGGGGGAGGTCTAGGTTGGATATTAGGAAACACTATTTCAATAGGAGGGTGGTGAAGCATTGGACTGTTACCTAGGGAGGTGGTGGAATCTCCATCCTTAGAGGTTTTTAAGGCCCAGCTTGACACAGCCTTGGCTGGGATGATTTAGTTGGTGTTGGTTCCGCTTTGAGCAGAGGATTGGACTAGATGACCTCCTGAGGTCTCTTCCAACCCTAATATTCTATGATTTACAAGCCACTTTTCTGTCAGAATTCCTGTGTATGTAAATGGTACCATGTCCTCTCAGTGACTGAAAAAAATAGTTTGGTATTTAAAAACCAAATATTTCCAAAATATGAAGCCAAAGCATGTTGGTCCATAGCTGCCTTTTTACCAGTCTGGCAGAAGAGTCAGTAAACTGGCTGCTATTTATACCTTGTCCTTTCTATTTTGCAAGAAAATTGGGTTACGTGACATGTGGTGACTGTCAGCCTAACTCCCATTTTCTTCCAGTGACTAAAAATAACTTGTTTTGAGTGAGCCCTACTGCCCTAATTATTATCATTGTTTCAGGAAAGTATAGGACCTTTTTCCAATTGTTTGGTTTATTAGCAATAGTGGTGTTTTGTGTTACTTTTGTGAACAAAGTTTCATGTTACATTTTTCCTGTTGGTGGATACAGTGGTGCTCTTACATATGTCAGAATGTCGTTATACGTCGTTTTAGGCAATGTGACTAATAATAGTTTTATTGCCTATTCCAGTCAGTTCTTAATTTCCCCTTCATTTTCCAAATTAACACTCTCTTGCATGTCTCAGTCCTCAAAGTTTGATTCCTTACTGCATGTCCTCCAGTGACAGAGGGCCTAGTGTGCTATTTATACTCTCTGGTTCTTTGGTAGGATAGGGTTGTCACTGGAGCCGTATGTTACCCATAGTTGGCTCTTTGGGGTGTGGGCTCAACATGAGACTCGGTGAGACAGGCTATGTTGTATAGATCCTTTTTTCTTAATTACAAGTTCACTGTGATTCCTGTAGTCAGAATTTATCCAGTCTTTACTCTTACCTGACTTATAAAAGCAGGTAGCTGCAGTGCTCTGGACTTTTAGTAGCTTTTGGAAGCATAGTGCAATTCATATTCTATCAACAAGGTCTTCAAGTAGGAATCATGCACTGTACTTTTCAAACTAGCGTGTACTCTTCTGCCAGGAACTTCAGCAGGAGAGCAGTGGACAGGCTTGCTTCCCTCTTGGGGGAAAAATATGCAGGAAATGTGTTAGGCAGCTGATAGATAAATTATACAATGCAATAAATTATATTCAATGAAGGGATTTCTTTTTTACCGCTTGAGGGCAGTATAACCAAAGGTATAATCATATGGGAAATTGAATGGTTCAGATTAAGACATTTGTATAATTCCAGGAAGGTAGAGATGACTGCTTTGATTATAAGGTTGATACCTATAATGTTGTCACCAGTATTCTCAACTCCATGTAGACTGTGTTCTCTTGGGATTTATGCTGGGATTTTGAAAGCAGTTGAAGGAAGCTAGGCATCCAGTTCTCATTCAAATTCAATGGGAATTCAATACTTAAGTCCCATAGGTTCTTGAAACTCCCAGCCTTCAAGCTCATCTCCATGGCATTATTATTGTCCATTGTTAACAGTGTTTGTATAACTCAAACTAAAATCGCTTTTGTTCTATCTTCATATATTTTCTAAATTACAGACTATGGTGAGTACCTATTCTCCTCACTTGCTCCCTTAACACAGGATGAGATCTGTTCCATGAAGTTGAGATGATTGTGTTTTACCTGTTACTTACATAGCACTTTTTTTATTTTTATTTTTTAAGTGCAGAATGCAGTTCAGTTAAGGGAAATTAATCACAGCTGACCTTCCGAAAGCCAAACACAAATACTTAATACTAGATACAAAATCACGATGAAATGAGCTAAACAAAAAAGCATGTGAAAAGGTGTGAGGCAGGAGGGAAGATACCTTTTAATATGCAGGGGCTGAGCGCTATGCTCAATGCTTGTATAAGAGCTCACAACTCTATTGAAGCATGGAAGTATTGAGTGCATTTGCTTTTAGCTTTAATAGCAGTATAGGGGTTAAGACTTTGAGGTCCTTTAACGCCATCTCCCCTCGTTCCATGAAAGGAGCTACCTGGACTGCAGTAATTTGATTCTGCCCACTCTGTTTTATCGTTTGTGTGTATACATCAGATCAGGTCAAATAAATTACCTTCTCTTGACTGCTTTTATTCTAACACTTTTCTAGGATTTTAAAGTTTTAATTAGCAATGCATAGGTTAGCCAATAAGAATATGAAACCTTTGATACCAATGGAATATTATTTTTTGAGAGACTTAATATACCCCTGTAGATTGCCAGTGGAGGGTATGATGGCAGCACCATGTGTGCTTGAACATTCCAAATGAGAGCCAGTGTTTTATTGGTATCAAATAGATGTGGCATTTATACTCACTTTGGGACTGAGTGGTGCTGAGCACATGTGACTCCCAATGTGGATGGTCAGCTGATGATCAGACCCATAGGAAGCAACTGGAGTTATTTGTGACTCAGTATCTATATTTATTAGGGCTGTCGATTAATGACAGTTAACTCACTTGATTAACTCAAAAAAAATTAATCACAGTTTTAATTGCACTGTTAAATAATAAAGCAGACTTTGACTCCCTCAGGGAACTGATGGGCAGGATCCCCTCAGAGAATAACATGAGGGGGAAAGGAGTCCAGGAGAGCTGGCTGTGTATTACAGAATCCTTATTGATGGCGCAGGAACAAACTATCCCGATGTGTAGAAAGAATAGTAAATATGGCAGGTGACCAGCTTGGCTTAATAGTGAAATCCTTGCTCATCTTAAACACAAAAAAGAAGCTTACAAGAAGTGGAAGCTTGGACAAATGATGAGGGAGGAGTATAAAGATATTGCTCAGGCATGAGGAGTGAAATCAGGAAGGCCAAATCACACTTAGAGTTGCAGCGAGCAAGAGATGTTAAGAGTAACAAGAAGGGTTTCTTCAGGTACGTTAGCAACAAGAAGGTGGTCATGGAAAGTGTGGGCCCCTTGCTGAATGGGGGAGGCAACCTAGTGACAGAGGATGTAGAAAAAGCTAATGTACTCAATGCTTTTTTTGCCTCTGTCTTCACGAACAAGGTCAGCTTCCAGACTACTGCACTTGGCAGAACAGTATGGGGAGGAGGTGACCAGCCCTCTGTGGAGAAAGAAGTGGTTCAGGACTATTTAGAAAAGCTGGACGAGCACAAGTCCACGGGTCTGGATGCGCTGCATCCGAGGGTACTAAATGAGTTGGCGGATGTGTTTGCAGAACCATTGGCCATTACCTTTAAAAACTCATGGCTACCGCGGGAGGTCCCAGATGACTGGAAAAAGGCTAATGTAGTGCTCATCTTTAAAAAAGGGAAGGAGGAGGATCCGGGGAACTACAGGCCAGTCAGCCTCACCTCAGTTCATGGAAAAATCATGGAGCAAGTCCTCAAGGAATCAATTTTGAAGCACTTCGAGGAGAGGAAAGTGATCAGGAACAGTCAGCATGGATTCACCTAGAGCAAGTTGTGCCTGACTAACTTATTGTCTTCTATGATGAGATGACTGGCTCTGTGGATGAGGGGAAAGCAGTGGACTTGTTATTCCTTGACTTTAGCAAAGCTTTTGATACGGTCTCCCATAGTATTCTTGACAGCAAGTTAAAGAAGTATGGGCTGGATGAATGGACTATAAGGTGGATAGAAAACTGGCTAGATCATCGGGCTCAACGGGTAGTGATCAATGGCTCCATGTCTAGTTGGCTGCCGGTATGAAGCAGTGCGCCCCAAGGGTCGGTCCTGGGGCCGGTTTTGTTCAATATCTTCATTAATGATCTGCAGGATGGTGTGGATTGCACCCTCTGCAAGTTTGCAGATAACACTAAACTGGGAGGAGTGGTAGATACGCTGGAGGGTAGGGATAGGATACAGAGGGCCTTAGACAAATTAGAGGATTGGGCCAAAAGAAATCTGATGAGGTTCAACAAGGAGAAGAGCAGAGTCCTGCACTTAGGATGGAAGAATCCTGCCACAGACTAGGGACCGAGTGGCAAGAGAGCAGTTCCGCAGATATGAGTCAACAGTGTGCCCTTGTTGCCAAGAAGACTAACGGCATTTTGGGTTGTATAAGTAGGAGCATTGCCAGCAGATCGAGGGATGTGATCATTCCCCTCTATTCGGCATTGGTGAGGCCTCATCTGGAGTACTGTGTCCAGTTTTGGGCCCCATGCTACAAGAAGGATGTGGAAAAATTGGGAAGAGTCCAGCGGAGGGCAACAAAAATGATAAGGAAGCTCGGGCACATGACTTACAAGGAGAGGCTGAGGGAACTTGGGTTGTTTAGTCTGCAGAAGGGAAGAATGGGGGGGGGGGGGGAGATTTGATAGCTGTTTTCAACTACCTGAAAGGGGGTTCCAAAGAGGATGGATCTAGACTGTTCTCAGTGGTATCAGATGACAGAACAAGGAGTAATGGTCTCAAGTTGCAGTGGGGGAGGTTTAGGTTGGATATTGGGGGGGAAAAAAAAATTCACTAGGAGGGTGGTAAAGCACTGGAAAGTGTTACCTAGGGAGGTGGTGGAATCTCCTTCCTTAGAGGTTTTTAAGGTCAGGCTTGACAAAGCCCTGGCTGGGATCATTTAGTTGGGGATTTGTCCTGCTTTGAGCACGGGGTTGGACTAGATGACCTCCTGAGGTCCCTTCCAACCCTGATATCTTGTGATTCTATAATAGAATACCAGTTGAAATTTATTAAATATTTTGGATGTTTTTCCACATTTTCATATATATTCTGTGTTGTACTTGAAATGAAAGTGTATATTTTTCTTTGCAAATATTTGCACTGTAAAAATGATAAAAGAAATAGTATTTTTCAATTCACCTCATACCAGCACTGTAGTGCAATCTCTTTATCATGAAAGTGCAACTTACAAATGTAGATTTTTTTTGTTACATGACTGCACTCAAAAACACACCAATGTAAAACTTCAGAGCCTACAAGTTTACTCAGTCCTATTCTTGTTGAGCCAATCGCTAGGACAAACAAGTTTGTTTACATTTATAGGAGATAATGCTGCCCTCTTCTTATTTACAGTGTCACCAGAAAGTGAGAACAGGCATATGCATGGCAGTTCTGTAGCCGGCATTGCAAGGTATTTACGTGCCAGATATGCTAAACATTTGTATGCCCCTTCATGCTTCGTCCAGCATTCCAGAGGACATGCTTCCATGCTGATGATGCTTGTTAAAAAAAAATAATGCATTAATTAAATTTCTGACTGAACACCTTGGGGGAGAATTGTATGTCCCCTGCTCTGTTTTACCCGTATCCTGCCATATATTTTCTGTTATAGCAGTCTCAGATGATGTCCCAGCACATGCTGTTCATTTTAAGAACACTTTCACTGCAGATTTCATAAAGAAGGTACTAATGTGAGATTTCTAAAGATAGCCACAGCACTCAACCCAAGATTTAAGAATCTGAAGTGCCTTCCAAAATCTGAGAGGGACGACGTGTGGAGCTTGCTTTCAGAAGTCTTAAAAGAGCAACACTCCGATGCGGAAACTACAGAACCCGAACCACCACAAAAGAAAATTAGCCTTCTGCTGGTGGCATCTGACTCAGATAATGAAGATGAATATGTGTCGGTCTGTGCTGCTGTGGACTGTTGTTGAGCAGAACCCGTCATCAGCATGGATGCATGTCTTTGGAATGGTGGTTGAAGCATGAAGGGACATGTGACTCTTTAGCGCATCTGGCATGTGAATATCGTGGGACACCAGCTACAACAGTGCCATGAGGATGCCCGTTCTCGCTTTCAGGTGACATTGTAAACAAGAAGCGGGTAGCATTATCTCCTGAAAATGTAAACAAACTTGTTTGCCTGAGCAATTGGCTGAACAAGAAGTAGGACTGAGTGGATTTGCAGGGTCTAAAATTTTACGTTTTTATTTTTGAATGCCAGTTTTTTTGTACACAGTTCTACATTTGTAAGTTGCATTTTCAAGATAAAGCGATTGCACTACAGTACTTGTATTAGGTGAATTGAAAAATTGTATTTCTTTTGTGTTTTTACAGTGCAAATACTTGTAATCAAAAATAAATATTAACTGAGCACTGTGCATTTTGTATTCTGTGTTGTAATTGAAATCAGTATATTTGAAAATGTAGAAAACATCCAAAAATATTTAAATAAATGATATTATATTGTTTAACAGTACAATTAATTTTTTAATTAACAGCCCTAATATTTATATTAGTATTCATTGCATTTTTGTAGTCACTTGTTCTTATTTGAACTCATGATGGTTTCCTTATATCTCTTGATTTTAAAAAATCACCTCTAACTAGCGTACAGTGATAGTTAGCAGGGAACAAAACCATACTGATTTTAGCATACACTAAATACAATGATACTGCAGTGTTATGAGGAGCAAAGTTACATAGAGAGATCGTCAGAGTAAATCTCTCCAGGGCAGTAGCGAAAGGCCTTTTGTGGTGTGTGTGTCTGCGCGCGCGCGCGAAATGACTTGGTTGTTGCTCTCGACTTCCTGTGGATTGGTGTCCATATTGTAAAAATCTGAATCACAGCTGCCTTGGAGACCAGGTCACAGCAGAAAAGCCACTTCATTGCTTTTACCACTCTATGGTATCTCTAAAGCACAATTGCAGCACATTGGTGGGTTAGCAGAGACTTCTACTTGCAGTGCAACACTGGTTCTGTGGACTTTGGTGCCCAAGCCTTTGAATGTGCTATCTGTGTGCCAAATTCACTAAAAATCTATATGTTCAATCTGGATGATGATGATGATGGTGAGGCCTGCCATCAAGTTACAGTTCCTTTCCACTTCATATTACTGGCAGTCAGCTTTTCCTTGTCATACTCTTTGGGTGTGGGCGTTTCCACTGAAAATAATTTCCTATAAGCCTGGGGAAAAGAAAGTTAGTTACATTTTCTTGGAATCTTTCTCTCTGTGGATCCCACTTGTAGTGTGCATATGTCCCATGCACTTGAGTTGGAAATGTCCATTAGGGCCATGTCTGCACCTTGCTAGTCTTCACCAACCACAGGCCTAGATGGCAGAGCAGCCCTGACTGCTTCTCTGTTTCCTATTGCCACCTGTGGCAGCAAGACAGAACTCTGCAATGTCTGTCTGCTACAATGGAGCACCCTTTCAATATGTAAATATTAGATTAGCGAGTTTAGTTTAATGACAAAATTCTAGCCTATTGGCAGCCCATTGTGTGTTTCTTTTCTTTAAAATCTCTTTTCTTCTACTTGGCATCAAAACACCTTCCTGTGTAATGGCTGAGACCAAATCATTCAGCTTCAAGCCATGCCCCTCATATGATGGATTTATTCTTTTACCTGATGATGCTGTTGGTGTGCCCTCTCTTTGGGTGGTAGCCATGTTCTGGACCATTGACCTATGTGCTGGTCTTTCTCCGGCAGAACTCATTGCTCCAGTGATATCGAGCTAAAGCTGTGCCTTGTGGAGTGGTCCATGAAGGTACAGCTGAGTTGGAAAGATAATCTGACTCCAAAAAGGAGGACACTTCCCAGAGATCCCATTCCTTCAGCATCCCTTTAAGAAGGGACTCTACCTTAAAGGTTCTCACTACCAGTATTGAGAGAGGGTCTGCTACCCCTTCGGTCCTCTGTCTTCCAAAGTGAGCTCAGCGTTGGTTGGGAGTCCATCACTAAAGCCTGATATTGCTTCCACCATGTTGATGCAGGGCAGATCTGAGATCTTCTTTAAGGATGACTCCCAGTGCTGATCTTCTTACCCAGAATGATAAAGAGCAAAGAAGTTAAGAGTCATGGGCTTTCTGCCTTTTTTAAACCATGAGTTTAGAGGCCTGACCACCTTGTGCAGCCTAGCAGTGTTGATTATTTGTCTTACCTGACTTTGAAGTCTATTCTGATTCTGAAGCCTAGCACTAGCAAAGATGCCTCATCAAAACCAACACCCGTCTGTACTGGTACTATGGTGGAATATCACCATTAATTGACAGACTCCCACAGGAAGTGAGGGCTGACCGGAGATCCATTATTTTGGAGGGAGAACTAATAACTAGTACTTCATTCCAGGCAGCCCTGGACACCTCTGATACAGCCTATTTCATGGCTAAAGCCATCACCAGGAAAAAGACAGCCTGGCTGCAATCCTTAGATTCCCAGAGAAATGCAAACCACTGTAAAAGTTCTCCTCTTTGAAGGACCAGATCTGTTTTAGCTTCTGCACAAATGAATTGTTGTGTACTCTGAAGGACTCTAGATCTACGCTGAGATCCCTGAATATTTACACACTATCAGGAGAAAACCTTTTAGATACCAAGGTCAGTTTAGCCAGAGATCTTTCTGCCCCCCCTCTCCCCCACCCTGCCCATCAGCAATAGAGACCTGCTGACTACATTTGTGAAAGTAAGTCTTGATTCACCCACTCGAGAGCTCCCTCCTTTTCTTCTACCACCCACCCTGCATCATCTTCCATGCAGTAGGTTTGATCAAGTTGAGAGCATTGTACCAATCTACCTGAGTTTCCTTCTCTTCCCCCCCTCCCCACTGTTTTTCCTTCCTGCCTTTACCATTTTTTTTCCAGCATGGGCCAGGATTACTTCCAATCAATGGGTATTGAAGACTATCAAAGAATATTCCTTGCCATTTCAGGCCTTGTCTTCCCCTGTCTCTCTTCGGAGACCCATCTCAAGAGGCAACTGAGGGAAGAAGTGGACTAGTTACTTCATCTAGAGCAATAGAAGTACCATATGAGTTCAGAGGGAGGGGTTTCCACTCTTTAGACTTTTTTCTCAAAAAGAAAAGAGGAATGTGTCCTGTTTTGGACTTGAGGCAACTAAATGAATTCATAACAGGACACAATTCAGAATGGTGATGCTAGCCTCCATTGTCACCTCTCTAGAATGTAAAGATTGGTTTGCAGCTCTTGATCTTAAGGATACTTATTTTCATATAGCAATTCATCCAACCCACAGAAGCTTTCTCTGCTTTACAGTGGGACAATGCAGGGTACCAACTTTGGCTTTGTCTTTGTCTTTATAGCCACAAGAGTATTCACAAAATATCTGGCAGTAGTGGCAGCCCATCTGAAATGGCAAGCACTTGGCTCACTGGCTTTTCGGAGAGAAATCCTCACAGGAACTGTCCAGCATCCTATTTCGTTTCACTCTTTAGGACTGAGTGAATTACAAGTCATCCTTCACTCCTTCTCAGTCCATAGACTTTATAGGGACCCTTCTAGATTCCAAATCAGCAAAGGCATACCTTTGAGCATCTCATTCCCTGATCTGTCTCTGGGAGACTGCTGCAAAAAAGCAAGAATCTGTCTCAGACTGTTGGGTCATATGGTGTCAGTACTTACATGATGCTTCTTGCCAGAATCGACTTCAGCCAGCCCGGGACAGGACAGAAGTCTGTTTACTGACCTACGAGATACCATATAGACTCTCATCTCATGGTCCTGATTCCTATACTATTTCTTTGAACTGGTGCCTAAGTTCCCAAATAGCCTACAAAGGAGGGGTACCTTTCTGCATCCCTCTTCACAGTGATGCTGATTATAGATGCTTCCACTGAGTGGCCCACCGGAACCACCTACAGATCCAAGGCACATGGTCACAAGGAACATGACAAACAAGGAAGGGAGGGAGGTCAACGGTTAAAAAACTAAGATCACACGATTCTGTAAGTTGCCTGTTGTACATCTGATGGTCACAGAGTCCTTGCTCCATATCAAGGTGCTGTAACTCTGGGTGATCTGAATAGCTTCCAGATCCTTTCTGCTGCTCAAGAGAAGATCTGAACTATGGTCCCTACTATACAACAGCTTTGCAATCAATCAGTAGGCAGGGCGGTGCCTGCAGGAGGCCTTTCTAGTCACCATTACTTCTGGTTTTGGAATTAGATCCTGTATTTATGCAAGAACCACACTGCTGTTTGTGTTGCACACTTGTGAAAGAAAAGGTTATTCTTACAGCTCCAGAAACCTCTCCGTTTAAGGAAAGTTCTTCTTTCCACAGTTTCTGGGAAATAGTTCTCCCATAATTTAGTTTGAACCATTGCAATCCTTTTGGAAGGTTGTGCTATAAATGGGCATTTCTAGTGATCTGAAGATGTTTTTCAAGCATATGGAGTACTATGCCAGTTGTATCCCATTCATTTCATACTCTCTCAATGCCAAAGCTTTGGGGCCTCAATGTAGCTGTAAGCAAGACATTAAAATCTTGTACTGGTTGGCATGCTGGGCATCTGGGAAAACATTCACAGAAGTTCCTAGGTGCATAGGCGGAAAAGCTTATGCATATCATCTGTGGAAGATTTGCAAAGTAGGCTTCCTCTCCTTTGCAGAAGCATCTATTGGTAGGAGGGAGCTGCTGGATTGCTTCCCATATAGTTCCTTAATTTGCTAAAATCATGCTTTTTATGAGGGGAACTTCCTTTCCTTTCTGTTGTTCTACTGTAATTAATTAGAAGTCTGCTTATCCTTTCCCTCCCTCCCTTTCTTTCTTCTGTGATTCACTGTTTGCTACTTCCCATTGGTGGTGATGAATGAGAAAAGCAGTGCAACAGAATGAGAAATTTCTTACCTGGTTTTTCTTTGTTAGGACCTGTCTCTCCTCATCCTGGTCGTTTGGTAAATGACCAGAATATAAATTGAAATTTTTCTCTAAAGGGACATGTAAACATAATTGTGTTAAGGTTTTTAATGCATTTAGATCAAGTTGCCTTAAGGCTAATAATTGGTTGCTAGAGCATTTCTTCTGGTAGCCTGAGCTGAAGGGCGGGGGTTAAATCTGGAGCCTCTAGCAACATTGGATTGCCTCTGCATTTCATAGGGGGGAGGAATTTAACCATTAGTCATGAATGAGGAAAGAAGACGCTAACAGGAAGAAAATTAAGAAAGAGAAAAAAATTAATCTTGGAGAGATCCTGTCTGTGTAGATCCCTTAACCCACCTCCCGTTCTTACTGGGACTATGAATTAACCATCTCTCAACTCCCTTGCTGGGGCCTCTGTCCTGTATGCTCTTGGGAGTGAAGGGGACATGTGATGTGTAGACATGATTGAAACAGATGCTGCTAGTGAAAAGATTCTGATGTTGGGTGCATGTGTACCATAAGTGAGATCCGCATAGACAAAGCATCTTAAAGAATCACAGTTACAGTAAGTATCAGAGGGGTAGCCGTGTTGGTCTGGATCTGTAAAAGAGGCAAAGAGTCCTGTGGCCCCTTATAGACTAACAGACGTATTGGAGCATAAGCTTTCGTGGGTGAATATCCACTTCGTTTGATGCATGTAGTTGAAATTTCCAGAGACAGGTATAAATATGCAAGCAAGAATCAGACTAGGGATAACGAAGTTAGTTCAATCAGGGAGGATGAGGCCCTCTTCTAGCAGTTGAAGTGTGAACACCAAGGGAGGAGAAACTGCTTTTGTAGTTGGCTAGTCGTTCACAGTCTTTGTTTAATCCTGAGCTGATGGTGTCAAATTTGCAAATGAACTGACTCTCAGCAGTTTCTCTTTGAAGTCTGGACCTGAAGTTTTTTGCTGCAGGATGACTACCTTTAAGCCCTGCTATTGTGTGTCCAGGGAGGTTGAAGTGTTCTGCAGGTTTTTGTATATTGCCATTTCTAATATCTGATCTGTGTCCATTTATCCTTTTACATAGAGACTGTCCAGTTTGGCCGATGTACATAGCAGAGGGGCATTGCTGGCACATGATGGTGTAGATTACATTGGTGGACGTGCAGGTGAATGAACCGGTGATGGTGTGGCTGATCTGGTTAGGTCCTGTGAGGGTGTCGCTGGTGTAGATAAGTGGTCAGAGTTGGCATCGAGGTTTGTTGCATAGATTGGTTCCTGAGTTAGAGTTACTATGGTGCGGTGTGTAGTTGCTGGTGAGAATATGCTTCGGCTTGGTGGGTTGTCTGTAGGCAAGGACTGGCCTGCCTCCCAAGGTCTATGAAAGTGAGGGAACGTTGTCCAGGATGGGTTGTAGATCACTGATGATGCGTTGGAGAGGTTTTAGCTGAGGACTGTATGTGATGGCCAGTGGAGTTCTGTTGGTTTCTTTCTTGGGCTTGTCCTGCAGCAGGAGGCTTCTGGGTACATATCTGGCTCTGTTGATGTTTCCTTATTTCCTCGTGTGGGTATCGTAGTTTTGAGAATGCTTGGTGAAGATCTTGTAGGTGTTGGTCTCTGTCTGAGGGGTTGGAGCATATGCTGTTGTACCTCAGCGCTTGGCTGTAGGCAGTGGATCGTGTAGTGCATCCAGGATGGAAGCTGGAGGCATGAAGGTAGGCATAGCGATCGGTGGGTTTTTGGTATAGGGTGGTGGTAACATGACCGTCATTTATTTGCACTGTGGTATCTAGGAAGTGGACCTCCCGTGTAGATTGGTCCAGGCTGAGGTTGATGGTGGGGTGGAAGCTATTGAAATCGTGGTGGAATTATTTCAGGGTTTCCTTCTCATGGGTCCAGATGATGAAGATGTCATCAATGTAGCATAGGTAGAGAGGGGGTGTGAGTGGTCGAGAGCTGAAGAAGCGTTGTTCCAGGTCAGCCGTAAAAATGTTGGCATATTGTGGGGCCATGTGGTATATATTGTACCAAATTTGAAATAATTGTGCTTGAGGATAAAGTCACAGAGGTCAGCAACCAGTTGTGCTGTGGCATCATCAGGGATACTGTTCCTGACAGCTTGTATTCCATCTGTGTGTGGGATGTTTGTGTAGAGAGCCTCTACATCCATGGTGGCTAGGATGGTGTGTTCTGGAAGATCACCAATGCATTGTAGTTTTCTCAGGAAATCAGTGGTGTCACGGAGAGAGCTGGGAGTGCTGGTGGTGTAGGGTCTGAGTAGCGAGTCCACATATCTGGACTTCAGTGAGAGTGCCGATGCCTGAGATGATGGGGCATCAAGGATTCCCAGGTGTGAGGATCTTGGGTAGTAGATAGAATAACCCCGGTCGGGGCTCTAAGGGTATGTTGATTTGTTCCTGTGTTAGTGTAGGGAGTGTCCTGAGTAGATGGTGCAGTTTTTTAGTGTATTCCTCAGTGGGATCTGAGGAGAGTGGTCTGTAGAATTTGGTATTGGACAGTTGTCTGGCAGCCTCCTTTTGGTAGTCAGACCTGTTCATGATGACAACAGCACCTCTTTTATCAGCCTCTTTGATTATAATGTCAGGGTTGTTTCTGAGGCTGTGGGTGGCATTGCGTTCTGCACGACTTAGGTTATGAGGCAAGTGATGTTGTTTTTCCACAATTTCTGCCTGTGCACGTCGGTGGAAGCATCCTATGTATAGGTCGAGACTGTCATTTCGACCCTCAGGAGGAGTCCATGTGGAGTTCTTCTTGTGCTGTTTGTGGGTATCTGTGTATCAGTGTGCTGTTCAGTGTTGAAAGTATTCTCTGAGTCAGAGACGGCAAAAGTAGGCTTCCAGATCACCTCAGAACTGTATCATGTTTGTGGGGATGGCGGGGCAGAAAGAGAGTCCCCAAGATAGGACAGACTCTTCTGCCGGGCTGAGTGTGTCGCTGGATAGATTGATGTAATACCATTCCCCCTTTTAGCTGTACTTTGAGAGAGTTGTTCTTTGCTAAGTTTAGGTCAAGAGTTGACCCAAACAATTTTAACAGCATATTTAGCTAAATGATTAAAAAATGGAGTCTAGTAAAATCTAGCCCATTCAGTGTGATGAGATTTTGTAGCTTCTGTTGTAAATGATCTAATCAGTCTGAGCAGTGGCCATCTACTATTCTTTTTCCCCATTGCTTTTGCTGTGGAGGTGTTTCTTGGTTGTACTATTACAGAAGTAGAAGGTGAGGTCAGTAGTAGAGTCTGACCCTTCACTGGTATTTTATATATGGCACTGCAGTCACTTGATTTCCTAGAGTCACTGCAGCCAAGTTAGTCTCACCTCTTTAGGCATTTATGAGGTCATTTCCATGCAGGTACTGATGCTTCTCAGTCTGATGCTTTCTCCCTAGGAATGTGCTTGAGAGCCTTATTTTAACCCCCAAATCTTTTAATAGGAACATGGTGCAGCATAGGATTTAATCAGTTTACTTAAAGGTTAGGTGCAAAGACAAAATAATGCTCGCCTTATCCAAATTCCACATTACAGACCCAAAGTAATGGGCATACTGTATGATATAGATTGTGAACTCCTTGAGGCAAGGAGCATATCCTCTTCTTTGTATTGAACAATGACTGTGTAAGTCACATGATAAGCAGCAGAAGGGTGCTGAGGGGAAAATGTTTGTTGCCATTTGAGAACTATATTAATATGGGCAAATCCTGCTTATCACAGGTGCAGAATGATCAATAAGCAGTGAGTCTGGGGAGTTGGTGCAGGTGTTCTCAAGCACAGCATGCACAACTCCATCTGCATCATAAAGGGTGAGATTGGATCAAGGGGAAAATGCTGGATGAGTGATCTAGTTGGTTTAGATGATTGCCTCACCTAGGGAGGGGAGGGATACATGTAGAAGCAGCATAGCCTACTATGAGTTGGAGGCTACATTGGTAGCAGTGGAGAAGAGGGATTGCGAGGTTATTACATGGAGGGTCGCGAGCTGTCAGCCTCCACCCCAAATCCTGCTTTGCCTCCAGCATTTATAATGGTGTTAAACATATTAAAATGTGGTTTTCATTTATAAGGGGGCGGGTCACACTCAGAGGCTTGCTATGTGAAAGGGGTGACCAGTACAAAAGTTTGAGAACCACTGCTCTATTGAGTCAGGGGAAAGTTTAAGCCCCCATGAAGTACTGGGCACAAAGGCTGTTTACCTAGGCTGGAGGCAGAGATAAGATGTGTTTTTGGACAATTGAGGTGTTCATTACCATATGAAGTGGAGAAAAATGTTTAAAAGGAGTGTATCTGGAAAAGTTAAATTTTTCAAAGCCAGGTGTTCCCAAACTGTGCAGTGTGGTTCATTTGCCTTTGATCCAAGTAGCTGTGAAACATCATGAAGTGCTGGATGTTTGTTTCCAGCTGTTAATCTATATAGGAGTTTTATCTACTTTTATGTAAGCAACAGCTGTAGATGCCACCAAGTTTTTGTAATCGATAAAGTGAAGGGAGCTGTATTAAGATGTGGTCCATAAGCTAAAAAAAACCCCAAAAAACTGAACACATTCTATATAAAATGGGTGGATTCAGCCACCTCATTCCTATTGCTATTAATGGGAGGCTTCCTCCTCCCCCAATAGCTCTTTGAAACTTTAGATGCAGCCACCTTATGTAGTAGTCTTGAATTGCTTTGTAAATATGCTTGAATGGAGAGGGTTTCCAACACACTTAAAAAATTTAATTGCAGAGGACTTTGAGACAGTGGAGAACTCTTTGGTCTAAAGTAACTAGTTACATTATCAGTTAGTCACATTTGGTAGCCTCAGTTAGGTGTAGTTGGTTTAGAAATTTAAATTTCCCTCCATAAAATGACCTTGATTCAGTGAACGTCACATAGGTGTATAGTTTTTTGGCAAGCACATGTGTCTCTCCCTGCTTATGCTACACTGATTTATTTTTCTGCATTGGTAAACCTACAACATCCTCAATGTTTACAGCACAGCCAAGTGTTTAATTAAACAGCCTTACTTTTTAGCTAAAGGCCTGATTTTACTATTTGTGCTAGGGATGTAAAAGGTTAACTGATTAACTGGTAAGCATTAAGCTTACCAGATAAACTCCATCTCCCTGGCTGGAGCAGCCCCAGCCATGCCAGCTGGAGGGGCCCCAGGGCTGCCCTGTGCTGGCCGGCTGGACGTGCCCCAGCCCTGGCTGCGACCTTGGTTAACCAGTTAAAAAATTAAAATTAAAACATTTAACTTTTTAAACAATATTTACATCCCTAATTTGTGCGTGGGTATGTATAAAGAAAGCCAAGGATAGACATTTTGTCTGAGAAGCAAAATGTTTACATAAACTATTTGATGGGAACTACTTTTAACACACCAATAGCAAACTAGAGGGACAAGCTGTTTTATAAAACAAGTATTCTGATTCTCAAAAGCCCTATCAGATTTAATATACTGTGCCAGATACTGATCTAGTGTAAGTAGGGGCAACACCATTGGTATCAATGGCATTACAACCACTTATGTCAGGACTCAGTTTGTTTTGCTGAGTGAGTTGCTGTGGGGTCAACTGTATGGAACTGTTCCTAAATATGTAAATATAAACCAAAACTGAAACGCATCCGATGAAGTGAGCTGTAGCTCACGAAAGCTTATGCTCAAATAAATTTGTTAGTCTCTAAGGTGCCACAAGTACTCCTTTTCTTTTTGCGAATACAGACTAACACAGCTGCTACTCTGAAACCTGTCATAAACCAAATAGTAAATTTGAGCTTTACTGAATAACTTGATTCTCTACATGGAGGGCAAAGTATTAACTTACAACATAGAAAGTGTGGCTGTTTGCCAAACAATTCTGTGTACCTACTAAATAATTTTTATTTGTTTTTTAAATAGAAACATAATCAAGAACTCATCTTAATCACAAGATGGCCTCTGTGACACAATTCCAGTCTCTCTTCAACTTGGTAAGTACCGTGGTTTGGGTATTAAAGACCGCTCAAAAGCAATGGTGTGCACAGGATGAATGGAGATACACATTGAATATGAAACATTTTTTAAACTAAACTATTACACGGTACTAAAACGGTCCTTCCACCTCACCCAGGTTTAAATCAGCAAAGGAGATTCCCTAAACCAACTCTGACCCTTCTTAGAAACTTCAAAGAATCTTTATTTCCAGCTCACAACCCTAATCTTGTCTGTCTTGTGTTAAATTTCCAAATTCTATATTTGGATCCCTTTACAGAAATAGCTATGACTACTTTTGCCCAGAAAATGACAATTTTCTATTTGTGTAATATTTATTGATGCTAAACCCACATTATGTCAGCACAACAATCCAAAGTAATGATAGTACTTTTTTATAAATACAAATAAAAGGTGTCAAAATAATGCTAGTTAAGCTAAACAAACAGTAAATTAGCATGTCACAGTCAAGAAAAACTTGGCAAATAAGACATACTTTTCTCTAAAATATAGGTAGGATATTTCCATATGACAGACTGTATGATATTAATTTAGATAAGCAGTGCCTGTAACTGTGGTCATAACCTGCACCAATCTGCATAGAATAGTACTATCTTCTGTGCTAAAGTTTAGTCACTAAAAAAAACTTTGTTTGTATACTTACAAAGAAGTATGAAGCAATATATGTATAGCAATAATGCAAAATATATGGTAGTACACAAACAATAAAACTAATAACTGGACTTGAATAACTGAGCTGAGATAGATTTCAACACTTTATTATAAATAATGAAAGATAACCATATGTGCTTCATATAAGGAATACAGCATGTTCCTTTTATATCAAAGTACTCTCGTACCATCAATCCTCATTTTTTTTCCCATTAGGCCCAATTAAAATTCTTCTGCCCCCTCAACTAAATTAATTGGTTCAGAGTCAAAACTGCCTAGTACAATAGACTAGGTAGAGTCCAGTATGATGTGGAATTATTTTGCATTCTGAAAGGAGCCTCTATTCTAAAGTCTTCACCTACTGCACGCAGTCCCTAGCCACAGCATGGTTAGTCTGTTGTTGTACACAAGGGAAGAGAACAAATATTTATCATCCACCACCTGCACATGTTGTCTTAAGAAAATAATATAATGGCACATCTGTTTTTCTCCATCTTCATTCTACAAGCCTACCCCCTATGATATGTGCTTATCATTTAAACTCTGGTTGCAGACTCAGTCCATTTTTTTCACTTGCTCTACATTCCTAAAATCCTCATACATATTCACAAGCTCTAAACGATCAAAAATGTCCACTACATAAACTCCATAGCTTTCTGCTGACCTGGGAATTTCAAATGTGTGAATGGCAGGGTTCTGTTAGTTTTCAGGAACTGTTTTTTTGTTTGTTTGTTTGTTTTAAATACTATAAAAACATCCATAGTTTTCCCCCCTCACCCCTTTTTGCTAACCTTATGTAGTAAAACTATACTACTGGCATTTTTCTCTCCCGCAAAAGTATCCCTTACTTGGGTGCTAGGATTTATAGTCTGTAGTAATGTATTATGCCTCAGCTCTCATTATTTTGTCTAGGTTCAATTATTTATGCTTAAATTAGCCTTGCAGTATGTTTGTAAATAAGCCTCCTAGATGGCAAAAAAAAATAAAATAAAGAAAACATAGAAATTATTTTTAAGAACTAAGGTGTTGGCCTTGCTATATAGTATTGGCAGTTCTAACATTTTAAGGCACGTATTTCCTTTCTCATTGTAGAGACAAGGTATTTGCTTCAGTTTTTTCTTTTCGCTTCCTGTTTCATTCTTACAATATTGCACTTGTTGACTGTATCTATCACGCTGCATTGCCATTTTTGAATTGTAAAAAGATAACTATACATGTTAATTTCCTTTATGGTCTAATAGCCTTAAATGAAACTTCTCACACTATTAATACAATGTAGCATCTACATCTTGCTTAGGAAGGCACTTGGTGATAAATACTTTACTGTTTACTGAAGTGAACCAGATTTTTCAGAAGTATTTTGGCCTTTATGAAAAAGGTTATTTATAAGAGTTCTAGCAATATAGGCATAAGGAACTGAACAGTGAATGTGATTTTCTGTGCAATGTGAACATTTCTATTAATCAGCTACCTATCCTAATTTGGTAGGAATAAGAAATATATGGTTAAGATGGGGATTTTTGTACTTAGAAAGGTGTCTGGCTTTACATAAAGTGACATAGAAGTATCATTGGTCAAGGCAATGGCTTTCAGTGTTTCTGCTCTTGAAAGAAAATGATGGATCTGGCAGCTCATGTCTACAGGTCATCGCTCTCTACCAAGCCAGACTGCAATGTCAGATGAACTGGGTTTGCTTCAGGCTGGAACGCTGCCTTGATGTCTAGTCCTTGGTCAGAAAGTGCTGCATATCGACTGGCTGAGGGACGCACCTTCTTTGGCTTGGTGGTTTGAGGCTGTTGTTGCCATTGAGCTACAGATTTAAAAAAAAACAAATTAGGTTCACCCTTCTTAACTCAGATAACAGAAGTACTATAAGGCACACTCCTGTACTGTTCAGTTCTTTATAAACTCCCGATAAATTATTTCACATGAATGGCAGGGAATTAACAATTCTAGATTTTTTTACTTTTATATACTGATTTACATAACACAGGTTAAGTAGCACTGACAAGGAGAGAGAGGGGTTGGCTGTTATGTAAATTGTGTGCTTCCACTATTTTGCTGTGCTAAGCCTTCTCAACCACCTCCCACTGTTACTCCTGAAAGACGTGCATTGTAACTACATTCCAACTGGCCAAGTACAAAATTTGCCATTGTTGCTCCCTAGATGTCCAGAAAAGTAACTGCAGAACACTGCAAGACATTCCTCCTCCTCCTCTTCCCCGCCTCCCCCCGTGAAAACACCAGGCCAGATTCTAATCTCCCACTAGTGTAATTGATCTTCAATGGAATTACTCCAGTGGGTGCCCAGTGGAACAAATCAGATTATCCTTGTCTCCCTCTGCGATGTGATGTGACAAAGCTAGGCAGAGTCCTGTTCCGATCTGCTGATTTGTAACAAGTTACACCATCACCCCATTATTGTGTGAAATTAACAAGAACAAACATTTTGCTCAAAGTGATAAACTGGTCAGATTACTGTCCAACATTATCTAATTTTGGTTTAAGATCAGCTCAGAACAGAGGAACTGTACTGGTCTAAGTAGTAAACTACAACAAAATCTGCATTCTTGGGCCATTAGCACCTGACTCAAGTGTGTTTAGGTAATACTAATAAAGGTTAAAAGCTGATGCTAGTGGAGCATTGTAACAAGGACCAACAGAAAATGTCATGCTGCTCTCTAGTGTTACTGATAAGGATGCATGTGTAAATAAGCTAGATGTAGTATTCTAAGCAACTAAAGAAACCAGCATGCTTGGTTTGCATAAGTATTTGAAAGGTGGTGAAGTATACTTTGACAGAGTATTTGCTGTCTTGATGAGGATCATTATTATTGTGAAGAAACTATAAACAAAAGAGAAAGAGATCAGTGTAAGCCTTTTGTGATATAAACTAAGGTTTTTAGAATGCTGGTTTTTGGGTAGATTGGTTTAATTTAACTGCATATCTGAGAATAGAAGGTACTTACTATAAACATCAAGCCTGGCAGTGCAGGACACAATCCCAGCCTCATTCTTAGCTGACACAGTATACCAACCAGCATCTTCTTTTGTAGCTCCCTGAATAAGCAGGCAAATGTAGCCATGGTTATCCTGGTGCATACTAAATAGGGGAGAAGAAAAGAAACTTAAATTATATAACAGCCAGTGTGGATGTGGTTTATTGTGTTTAAATATATCATTACAAGCACAATTTTAAAGCTGCAAATTTACAGGTAATAGGTTATATTTCCTCATGATGAACATGCAGCTCCCAGTAAAGGAATGAGAGAGAGATGTGTGCACAGCAAGTGGAAAATGAATCTGAGCTTAATTTTTAAGTCTTGCCATTTTTTAAAAATTTGTTTTTATGCTAATTTTTAAAACCAAGCCAAGATGCACAATTAACATCTGGCTAATATCTCAGTAGCCAATCTTTTTCTTGTCCACAATTCAAGACACTACTTTAGAGTTCAGGTTTCAATTGCATTTCCAAGTCAAAACTTCAAAAAAGAAACTTTGGGGAAGAATAACAGATTTGACCTTTAAGGAATGAGAGACAGATATTCATAGTTTTTGCAAAAGTCATGTGCCTCGTATTCCCCTTTTGTAGATGAAGACATTAATGCTTCACAGGCCTCCTGTGAGGACTACTTCACGTTAAGAGCATGTAATAAACACTCAGGGCTAGATTCACAAAGAAACTTAAGCCCCTAAAAAGTCTCTGGGATTCACAAAGCCTGAGTTCAGTGCCTAGGTTTCCTATTCACAGCCTTGTAGAATCCAAGGCCAGAAGGGACCAGTGTGCTCACTTAGTCTGACTTCCTGTATAGCACATAGGCTCTAAGGGTTATTTGGGAAAGATCTGTCTTGCTTTAAAAATAGTCAGGGATGGAGAATTTACCACAACCCTTGATAAACTGTTCCAATGACACAATGTACATCTTATTTCCAGTCTGAATTTGTCTAGCTTCAACTTCCAGCCATTGGATTGAACATTTCCTTTCTGTTAGATAGATGAGCCATTGTTAAATATTTGTTCCACAGCAGTACTTACAGACTGTATGCAAGTGAGCCCTTAGCCTTCCCCTTATTAAGCTAAATAGCTTGAGCTCCTTGAGTCTGTCACTATAAGGCATGTTTTCTAATCCTTGTAGCTTGTCTCCAAAACCTGCTCCGATTTATCAGTATCCTTTGTGAAACGTGGACAGCAGAACTGGGTAATCCAGCAGTAGACACACCAGTGTGAACTACAGAAGTAAAACAACATCTCTACTCTTATGTGAGATTCCCATTTATGCAGCCTAGGATTGTCTTTAGTTCTGTTGGCCACAGCATCACATGGGGAGCTCATGTTCAGCTGATTACCTGCCACAGTTCCCAAATCTTTTTCAGAAGCACTGCTTCCTAAGATACTTACAGAATGGGGGACTGTGTTCTTATATTCTTTGTTTCCAGATGTATATGTTTGCATTTACACAATGAATGTGGGAGATAGTCACCTTGGAATGGGATTCACAGAAGCCACTGACATAGGCACCTCCTGCTGCTTGAATCCTCAACTGCAAACCTTCTCTTAGCATTAGACACCCATGCTCGGTTTGAGGGAGGGAGGAGGAGCAACCTCAATCTCTAGCACAGCGGTTAGGACACTTGCCTGAAGGAGATCTCTGGTTCAAGTCCCCCCTCTACTTGAAGGGGAGAAGGGATTTGAACTGGGATCTGCTGCCTCCTTGGAGAGTGCTCTAACCATTGGGATATTCTGACATGGGGCTCCTTCAGCCTTTGCTGTTGAATCCTTTGCACTGTGAATAAATAATTAAATTCATTGGAGCAGGCACACTGGATACTGGCTCTCCTACCTCCCAGTTGAGAACCCTCACCCCTAAGTTACAATGGAGGTAATCCTCCTCCTACCCCCACTGAATTTGAGTAAGTCCCCCCTACAGATAGCTCATCTGCTAAGTGGGCTCAGAGCTTACTTACAGGCTTGTGAATCTTCCCCTCATGTGTGTGAACCACTGGGACTTACGTGTTTGTATGTGTGCCACAGGGCAGCAGTGCTCATGCTCAGAGGCAGAAACATAGGGAACTTTCACTGCAAAAATTTAAGCAGAGAGTGAGTTTATGTGCCTACAGGGTTTGGGGACAGCTGAGTGGGGATTTTGTGAATCCCAGTAGGGTCTGATTCTGGAATTTAGGTAGCTAAAGTGGCCGTTAGTCAGTGAGATCAGTTATATAATACTAAACTGCTCTAACCTCACTCTTTCAGTGTTGTAAGTAAGCGACTCATTCTCTTTCTTCCAAAATATCTGAGGATACGGCACCCCAGAGACTCGACACTCCAGTCGCACAGGATATCCATCAGCCACTCCTGTGTTCTGTAGCTTCTCTATAAACACAGGTGGCTTGTGTTCTTCCTTAGCTGTGAAAACACCAGTTAAACATTCAGTTAAATGGTAGAAGATTTTAAACCACTACTTAGTGGCAAGAAACTTTAAAAGTAATTTAAAAATAATATAAAAATCATTGCATTTAATTAAAATATATTTTTTTAAATTAAAATTATTAAAATAATTTTAAAATAATTGTATTCGGCCCGCAACTGTTTCAGGGAAGTAAAACTTGTCCTGTCTATGACTTAATAGGAGAAAGATGGGCTCTAATAGAGCAGGGTCAAATGCTTACATTTTCAGTTCAGCTGATCAAGATTGTCAAATGGAAGTGGCTTCATTTTTGGGATCCTGTGAGGTGTTCCCATTACCTGGCAAAACTGGTCCCATACAGATATTATTTGATCTCTCTCTTATTTTGGCAAACTAGTCTGGTATGTGATCTCCATTATTGCCTCAAGTATACTTCAGACAAATGTAGTAGCCTATCTTTTGGCTGATTGTGTGCATACACAAAAGAAATCTGGGATAAAAGTTGTTCTTTGCCCAGCTGACCATCAGCATATGCTCTGCACCGTGGCAATTGTTCACCATTAAAATCTTGTAACATAAATAGTGTCATTTCAACTGTTGTTCCTATTCCATATAATCCTTTGAATGTCTTGTGCCCATGAGCTCCAAGAGCTGATATGACCAGCACCCCCCCAAAATGCAAAACAAAAACACCCCACTAAAATAAGACAGTCCACTGCACCTCCCTCCCCCCTTCTATTCTATATAGCTGCTTAGGCTGTGCTCATCACCATCGTATCTGAATGCCTTCCATTAGTGCATTAAGTAATGTGATTAACATCTGTCACATGATTTGTTTTCTCATATCCTCTGGAGGAAGAAGGACTTCATTTTATCCTTTTTAAATGTTACCGTTTAGTTTCCTTGCTGTCCTATTGAGTTTCAAGCTTTCCTTCTCTCAATCAGCCTGATAGGCTGCTACATACCTATTAGATCCCCAAGCACTTGCTGTATCCCTGCAAAATACAGTTAATACTGGAGCTATTGCAAGGGGCTGGCTGACTTGTGTTTAGCACAGAACTCAAGAGAGGGGGGCAAACTTGGCTAAATGCTTTGGGCTCCATTGCTTTCCCAACGTCAACTGGTAATGACTATTCTGCTGGCTGCAGTGCATTCTGGCCCTCTCTCTCTCTTCCCAGCATGCCTCCTATTCTTGAGTGGCAAGTGGAACAGAGCCACAGTTTTCTTCCTACCAGGAGTATTTCATCTGTCAGTTTAAGGGCAGGCTTATAGCCCCTCTGTGTTTCTGGAGAAGCACAAAGGGGTCAGAGCATTGGCAAGGATCTGGTTCAAAGTAACAAATGCAGTTACACATCTCTTTGCATATTTGTAACCATGCACTATATGCATTTATTTGAAAATATCATAGTTCAAACACATACCTCCTGGAATTAATGAGATACTAATTTTAGTGGGTAATAATTCCATAGTCTTTCCTAGAGAACTTTAAATTACATTTTCAATATTTCATGTAGGCCTCAAACTATTTTCAACATGTAGTCTTAGAATGAAGAGGTTACCTGCAACAATGAGCTCCAGGCTGAATGTGTTTTGACCAGCTCGATTGGTGGCAATGCACGTGTAGATTCCAGAATCTCTAGCGGTGACTGGCTCTATGATCAGAGAGTGTACACCATTCTCACGCACCAACATTTTGTGAGAACTATCAGGACGAATTGGTCTTCCATTGAGTTGCCAGCTTAGATCTGGAGTTGGTAATCCACTGACCTTAAATATAAACAGAATGGGACAGAATCTTAGCAATACAGAACAGTAGGGAACGTCATACTGCAGAGAAAAAAGAGGAATGTTTATTTATGTGTATGACAAAATAAAATGGACCAAATGTTGCCCTCAGTTACGCACAGGAGCACAACTGGGCTAAATTACACCCTGTACAATGCCATAGGTTTCAATGGGTTCCAGGTATGACTGACTAGATATAAGCATTAAAATATATCTTGAATCTAAATAACAAAGTAATAGATTACAGAACAAAAGGTTGGATGTCGCCTGTCATCTTTTTGGAATGTTGGCCTTGATTCTGAATGAGAAAAGAAACTTTCAGAATTCTTTTCTTGTGGGAAATTTACAGACAAAGGACGACAACTGGTTTGTGACGCAATTCTTCCTTCAAAAAACAAACCCATTGGTAATCTGTTATTGAACTCCAAATTCCATTCCAGTTATGTATTGCTCATTATAGACAATGCCATCTACAGAATGTTGTATACAGATGGTTTGAACCAATGACAAACTGTTGAAAGATGTTTCTTCAACAATACATGCTACTTAGGAAAATAAAAGTAACATATTGTATTATGAGAACTAATTATGTTTAAAAGTAAACAGCTGAAGTATGAATTTTAATTAATTCTCTTACACAAAGTCACAAATCTCTCTACTAAGCTAAGTTTCGGTCCTACCTTTGTAAGATTTCAAACAGGCCAAAATGGGCTAAAAGGATTGGTGACTAACAAGCATTGTGTGTGTGTTAGATTCACATCTCTGTTCACATGGAAGTGCATGTTCAATTTACACAACTGAGTTGTAGAAGTCCTTCTCTCTGAGCTAAGAGAACGGCCCAAAGTGCTTCTTTCCACTCAGTGTTTAGGCCCTCATTCAATCTCTTCTAGAGAGTCCATTTTCCTTTTACTAGCAGAATCACTTCACATGAGTACAAATCAAGGTGAACTGGTTCACTGAAATGTGTGAAACTGGACAAGAAACTTTCTTAAAAAGGAAAAAGTGATTGAAACAATCTGTAATTTACAAAGGAATACTTCACAATGACACTAATTTATGTAAGTTTTTAAACCTCTGGGACCTTCAGGATGAAAGCCACTACAGAAGGGATGAATCAGAACAGGATAGATGCTATGTAGCAGCAGTTCTCTCCACTAGCCATTCTGTTCATTCATGTTTATTTTTCTTAACAGGGCAGGTGACCTGTGTAGGAAATTTGTCTCTCTTTTTCTATATACATAGGCACATACACATGCAGAGTAGTAGGTTGAAATTAAGTGTAATAAAGGGAAGATGTTGAAGGCTTTAGTCCTTGCTTGAAAAAAGTGCAAAAAACTTCAAATTACCTTGTGTACTTAAAGCAAATTATATCACTGAAACCTGCTGTCTCGCTCAGTTAAAAAGGGCCACTGAAGTTGGTTAGGGTAATATTTGTTGTATAAAATGTACTATGTGGTGAAGAATGTCCCTTGGAGCAATGTGTTGTTTCTAGTTTGTTAGTCTGTCAAATTCATTCAAAGTCACAGTCATTGCTTATGTAAGATCTACAACTTTTGAGTCTTAGTTACTGCAGAGGGAGCACACACTGATAGACAAATTATTTTCAGAGCTGTGCTTACTGACTTCTTGTGTAAAACTAAGGGGGGAAAAAAAAAGATTATTCCTACTAGTGAACTGCCCCTCCCTGTCACCACAGGGCTCAATGGCTGCTCATCATAGGAGTGGATTTTGTTGCAGGAAAGAGCTTGTGCCATGAGTACAGCAAGGTGGCATTATCCTGTAGTCACTAACTGACTTGCATTCCTTCCAATAAACTGAGGTACGTTTAGTCGTGGTTTTCATGGATCTCAAAGGCCAGCGATGGGCTGTAGGAAATGCTGTGATTCACCTTCACCTTTTGGATAAATCAATAATACAAACTCACATGTTTGAAATTTTGTTAAGGTATCACTTAAAAACTTTCAAGCTGGCTTTATTCTAAGAAAAGAAATACAGAGATTCTTCTTTACATCTTAGTCCCCTCCTCCCCCATCACAAGAGTGGGCCCCAGTTGGAGACTTTGCTAAAGGCCAAGTCTGCATCCTGGGTTTAATTCTGCCTCCTTTGTATACCTAGAATTCCCACTGAAATCTGAGGTGCATGAGTATTACAGGATACAGCTGAATTTGAACAGAGTTCCCTCTCTAGTTCAATACAAACACTAATTAAAACAAATTTAATACTCGCCTTGCAGTCCATTCTGCAGAGTTTTCCTTCTTGAACAATCAGGTCTCCAGGAGCCTGCAGGAAATGAGGTCGGAAGAATCGTTCCTGAATTGGTTCATTTTCATCGCCACTGTCCCTTGATCGAGATCGAGGTCTTAAAATAATATATGGAATAAATTTATTTATTAGGCATTTCCCCATGTTTTTTGATGAAGCTGAAGAGCCAAATGCAGATGTGAGACTGGTATAAATCTAGATTAATTCCACTTGATCCCATTGTAATAATTCCATATTTACACCAGCATAACAGAGCAGAATTTGTCTCAGAAATCAACTAAATATGACTCTCTCTCTCTATTTATTAATTTGATTCAGTCTACATTTTGTAGCAAAGACATGAAGTAGAAAATTATCTCATTCACAATGAATGACTTACCTAACATGGTAGTTTGTTTATATACATAGTAATATTTTTTAGTTTTCATTTATTCTGTAGTTTATGTCAGTGAAAGAAAATGTACAAGAATTTTGGCAATACTTTATATCTACAGCCACAACTCTGCTTTAGTCTTTCGTACATCTGAAGCCCTCTCTATTACAGATTAAGACAGAAAATTTGTACCGTCAATAATTACATTTACCTTTAAGAAAATAGTAGAAGCTAAAGACTATCACAATTCACAAATACATTAGGTTCCACATTAGATTTTCCATTACTATCTTCTCTTATTCGTTACTAGGTAAAGACATTTACATTAATGTGACTTAAATTTTGTTCATCTGCTCTGGAGGATTATTCTTCACTAAACAGTTATCTGTTTCTGATATTTATACTCATTTCCAAAGCAACTCAGTTGTGGTGTCAGAAGAATGAGAATTTAGCTCTTAAGCAACACATACCAAAGAACAAAAGATCTTATGACATTAAACTGTTCTTAGTAAAAATAAAAGAACATGGGAAGAAAAATGCAGAAAATATGACCAATCAGCAGATTTCCTCCACCCGAAATACAGTTTTCTGTCATTTCTGTGATGAGCAGTTCTTGCCAATTAATTTATTGTACCCTTGTCTGTGGCTAACCAGTTCCTTTTCAATTGAAAGTAACTATTTCCATTATATAAGTAACTTATTTAGCAAAATGTTATTTCTGCAATCTCTGTAAAGTCCTGTTTTACTTAAAATATTACATTAAATATGTAATTAAAATGAGATTTATGGCCAATTTCTGTCCTCTGCTAAACTCATGCAGCTCCAATGAATTCATTTCTTCTATGGCCAAACTCTGCCCACAGTGACACCCTAGTGCAACAAACTGGGACTGCTTACTGTAACTGAAGATTCATTTGGCCAATAATATTTGCATGGCTCTAAAAGTGAAATTCTGACTTCAGTTAGCATGTACTAGAAGTTTATTTTGCATATCAACCTTCATATCTGTGTCCATTTCTTTTTGTCTTGGAGAAGTACAAATATTTTTGGACAGGCTCAAAAACCAAAGAGCTCTTTTAAAGAACATAGCCAGACTGATCTCTGTTGCTTAGTGTTCTCTGTTTCTTCTTTTCCTCTTTTCTTTCCCTCTCACTCATCTTCGTTTTCCCTTCTGCCCCCGGCCCCTCCAAAAGGCTTTTACACTGTCTTCTCTAGAAGTTAGTGACCTGCAGGCTCCTTGCAGCTCTGACCCACAATTCCTCGTGGCAGCTCTTCCGGTCACAGATTAATAAGAGGCTTTGAATTGCAAAGGTGCTGATTCAGTGCAACAAGGGATATTGAATATCAACCTACTGATGAATAAGTGGCTGTGCAGTCCTGGAATAGCTTCTCCGCTACATTTACTATGAAAAATGAACATACAACTAGCTTTTGGGGGCTTAGTGGCCTAATGAATGTGCAACACACTGCTGTGGAAAGGGTTTGAATTTAGGCCTTGAGATCATCTCCTTGTTATCCCTGGGCCTGGTACTGTATGGAAGCAGTTTGCATAGCACTAGGTGAGGGTGGGTGAGAAGTGCTTTTCAACACTTGATTTACTGCCTTTTGGCCAGCTCAGGACTGAGGCTTACGAGATCCAGAGAGAAATGCACCCCAGGCCTCCTTGTCCAGAAATAAGGATTAGGTTAACATGAATTCTGAGAAAGGAGGAAATAAAGTGGAGAAATAGGGTGGTGGATCTGAGAATCATCCTCATAAACAACTGACCACAGTTTTACCAGGATTTTCTAGTATCTAATTTAATATTTAGCAGGGCTCTTTTTTCCATGCAGTATTTATACCATATATAATTCCTCAGTTGCTAACTGTTCTTGTGAGCAACAAAATTCATTAATTTCATCCTGAATGTAGTAATTAGTGCTGTCATATCTATACTCTGTGTTGTAATTGGCAGGTGATGGCAAGATACTGCAGTGGGTATAATCAATGAACAGAACAAATAGATGCACCACAGCAGACACTTGAATTGGGATCCTCTACTTGGTTAACCAAGAGGCAGTAGCTAGGTCAATGGAAGAATTCTCTCATCGACCTAGCTGCATGTACTGTGGTGGTTAGGGTGACCTAACTACATCGCATAGGGCATGAAATTTTTCATACCCCTTGAATGATGTAGCTAGGTTGACCTAAGTTTTAGGTGTAGACCAGACCTGGGACAAGATGCAGCAGGTGAACATGACTAACAAGGAAGGGAGGGAGGTCAAGGGTTAAAAAACTAAGATAAGTTGCCTGTTGTACATCTGATGGTGCCAAGAATTATTGGGATTTTTGGATACAAGAGAAGATTAGGTTAGCAGCTGCAGTGATGAATGTGTAAAGAAAACATCTATAGTACCTTCTGATATGAGGCTGGTTGGGGGGTGTTCGAGGACTCCGTCCTCTCTGATTGACAGCCTGAACCATCAGCCTTCCAGTACAGCTTATTCTGCCCTGTTACAAACATTGAGGTGAAAAAAACAAATTATTTTATTAAAAATAAACAATTTTAACAGAATAGATTTTCCCCAAAACACTAAACAAACATATTAATAAATGCGCAGAGCCTGAAGTTCACTTGTTGGTGCCAACTGTTACGAATGCCCTGATTTCAAAATCTTTTCTTCCACAAGAAGGGAATTCCCATCAGAATTAGTTAACATCCCAACTGCCATCAATACTCTCCCTATTTTTACAGCTAGCAATCCAACTGTGAACACACTGAAGCAATTCTGTGGTTACAAAAAATCATCAATAAAAAGTTATGAGGTCTACTTTATTGTATCCTACAAGGTTACCCTTTCAAAAGGGGGAAAATTCTGCACTATCTGGAACACAGCTAGTACAGATAGCAGTGAGATACCTATTGCCTTTAGAATAAAGTAGTTAGACATATTGCCATTTTCCTTTATGCTGTTAAATGGTCCAGCTGCTGACTCTGCTCTCGCTGATGAACCATTTAGTAATGCTGCTGACTGTTCTTAACATCAGCATAACATTCACATTGATTCTTAGTTATCCAGTAGTAAAATTATCCAGCTGCTCCTCCGCCGGCTAAAAGTCACACCCAAAATATACCTAAGAAACTTTATATGCAGAGCTTGTGGCAGCTCAGTCATTGTTTTGTTTGCACCACTGATGTCTTCACATTCAGAAAAGAAGTTGTATTGCATAAAATCAGAAAGCAGGGGGGGAAAAAGCAGTCACCTTGAAATACAGTTATTACTGATAGATAACAGGTATATGTGCTGCTTTACAAAATGTACCACACAAGGCATTTGATTTCCAGTACTCATGAAGCAACATCTCTGAGAGAAAGGTTGGTACCAGTAAAAAACATGTATTTCTGGACAGCTGTCTGCACATTTCACAGCACAGTGGGAAATCTGAGTTTTGGAGCGTCCATTCAGCTTCGCTAAACAGAGGTAAGTAGTCGTTTGGGCTCTCAGCCGTAGAGGGGATGAAAACAGCATTTCAAAGCTTCTAAGTTTTTGAAAGATTTTAGTTCACTAAAAAATAGAATACATATTTGTGCATTTCAAGTGCTTTTTTGTTGATTGTATTAAAAGCCGATTCTCCACCAGTGTCTATCATCTTCAACAAGACCCCTAAGCACTAAGTATCTGTTTATCCAAGTTAACAGAAATTGCTGAAATTCCTCATAGACCTCACATAAATATATTTGTTTGGTCCAGTGGATAAACATGAATGTTCCCAACTGCCAAACAAGAGACTGCTCATATTCCAGCAGATACCGGCATCCGGCCAGGATAAGGATTGGACTATCACTAAGGCAATAAATTAGGCGATAACGGTAAGATGTAACTTACTCCTTTCCCTCTGAAATGTCTGTAGAACTGCAGGTTACAAAGGAGTAGCGGAAAGGGGAGAAACCTCAAGTTCTTCCAGACAGAAGGGCAGGATTTAATATATTTTAGGAGGGATAGGTCCTGCTTTGGGGCTTCTAAGGCCTAGACCCCCTCCTTCCTGGACTTTTTCTCAGGACGCTGCTGTTGTGGACACCCACATGGAGTGGTAGAAATCAGGGCATTGGACATTTCGGGGCTATTCCAATATCTTTCCTGTGCAATAAACATGGTACATAGCATCCATTATGATGTAAAAAGTGTGTGATGTTCCTTTTACATTTCTAATAGCTGTATGAGCTGAGACAGATTTGGAGATGCCCTGTGATAATTTATGAATAGAGAATGTTGGTCTAGTTATTGGGGTGTTTTTGTAGGACTTTGGTTTAACTCAACAGGAGTCTATCTGGAAAAATGGCAGGAAAGAGAACACCACCTCAAGAGGAGCCACTGTACCAGGGCCTCCTTGGTCCTGCTTCTGTCTCTGTCTACAAACCATGTAGACAGGTGTTGCTGGTCCAACACCTTGTGCAGTTTGTTTATAATTGAGTCCCACTACCTTCAAAGCATACCTAATGCCTTTACAAGCAGGGAGAGAGCAATCTCCCTCTCACTGCCTGCTTTTTTCCCTTTTCACTTCCTTCTTGTGCCTATTTGTAGGCTCTGGCTAATGACTTCATTAGCCTTACTGCCCTGCCACACCCACAAATTAGGCACAGGTCTGCCTCATCAGCTCCAATCTGCTATGCCTGATTGAAGCTGCTGTGAACAGAGTGCTGACTCAGGGTTTCATACCTAGCACTCTGTCACAGCCAGCCTTTCAGCAAACACTTGAGAGTTGTTAAGGGACAATACCAGAATCACTGGCTCCGAGTACTCGTTTGATCTCCTGCTGAGCCTACAGGACTTGTTTTGACAAGATGGGTCAAAGCCCGGGGACACAGAAGAACAAAAGAACGATAGCTGTTTAAAAAGAACCCCATCTCCAGAGAGGGGCTGTAGTTGTTTGGGAGAAGCAGACTGAGACACAGGACCCCACTGGAGCTGTCTGAGCAAGTTAGACCTGTCGAGGCTTCCATCAGGGGATGGTAAATGTTTAGGTCACAGACATATGTGTAGACAATTTTAAAAAAATCCTTTTTCTGGTGCTTTATTCCTACTACCAAAATAAACAATGCTTTTGTTTTAAGAAAGCTGTCTGATCACTATATACAGTACTGGTCACAGACTCCAAAGGGAAGAACTGCAGGCACATGAGCCCTGTTGGACCTGCTGGATAAGAATGGTGGATACACTGGGCACTGTAGACCAGGAGCCAGTATAAGAGTGGGAGAATTGCAGAATTCAGTCCAGAAAAGGCAGCAGTCAGTCCAGCGACCAGAAAGGGGACAGAGGTGCAGCTAGCCCTGCAACCATGATAAGAAGTCACCAGGACCAGATGGTATTCACCCAAGAGTTCTGACAGAACTCAAATGTGAAATTGCAGAACTACTAACTATAGTCTGTAACATAGAATCATAGAATATCAGGGTTGGAAGGGACCTCAGGAGATCATCTAGTCCAACCCCCTGCTCAAAGCAGGACCAGTCCCCAATTAAATCATCCCAGCCAGGGCTTTGTCAAGCCTGACCTTAAAAACTTCTAAGGAAGGAGATTCTACCACCTCCCTAGGTAACGCATTCCAGTGTTTCACCATCCTCCTAGTGAAAAAGTTTTTCCTAATATCCAACCTAAACCTCCCCCACTGCAACTTGAGAGCATTACTCCTTGTTCTGTCATCTGCTACCACTGAGAACAGTCTAGATCCATCCTCTTTTGAACCCCCTCTCAGGTAGTTGAAAGCAGCTATCAAATCCCCCCCCCCATTCTTCTCTTCTGCAGACTAAACAATCCCAGTTCCCTCAGCCTCTCCTCATAAGTCATGTGTTCCAGACCCCTAATCATTTTTGTTGCCCTTCGCTGGACTCTCTCCAATTTATCCACATCCTTCTTGTAGTGTGGGGCCCAAAACTGGACACAGTACTCCAGATGAGGCCTCACCAATGTCGAATAGAGGGGAACGATCACGTCCCTCGATCTGCTGGCTATGCCCCTACTTACATATCCCAAAAATGCCATTGGCCTTCTTGGCAACAAGGGCACACTGTTGACGCATATCCAGCTTCACGTCCACTGTCACCCCTAGGTAACCTATCATTTAAATCAGCTTCTGTACCAAATGACTGGAGGATAGCTAATGTGATGCCAATTTTTAAAAAAGGCTGGAGAGGTGATCCCAGCAATTACAGGTCCAGAAGCCTGACTTCAGTACTAGGCAAACTGGTTGAAACTATAGTAAAGAACAAAATTGTCAGACACATAGATGAACATAATTTGTTGGGGAAGAGTCAACATGGTTTTTGTAAAGGGAAATCATGCTTCACCAAGCTACTAGAATTCTTTGAGTGGATCAACATGCATGTGGACGGGGGGATCCAGTGGATATAGTGTACTTAGATGATTTTCAGAAAGCCTTTGACAAGGTCACCCACCAAAAGCTCCTTAGCAAAGTAAGCTGTCATGGGATATGAGAGAAGGTCCTCTCATGGATCAGTAACTGGTTAAAAGATAGGACTTAATGGGTAGGAATAAATGGTCCGTTTTCATAATGGAAAGAGGTAAATAGTGAGTCCCCCAGGGGTCTGTACTGGGACCAGTCCTATTCAACATATTCATAAATGATCTGGAGAAAGGGGTAAACAGTGTGAGGTGGCCAAATTTGCAGATGATACAAAACGACTCAAGCTAGTTAAGTCCCAAGCTGACTGCAAAGAGCTACAAAAAGATCTCACAAAACTGGGTGACTGGGCAACAAGATGGCAGATGAAATTCCATGTTGATAAATGCAAAGTAATGCACGCTGGAAGACATAATCCCAACTATACATATAAAATGATGGGGTCTAAATTAGCTGTTACCACTCAAGAAAGAGATCTTGGAGTCATTGTGGATAGTTCTCTGAAAACATCCACTCAATGTACAGCAGCAGTCAAAAAAGTGAACAGAATGTTGCGAATCATTAAGAAAGGGATAGATAATAAAACAGAAAATATCATAATGCCTCTATATAAATCCATGGTATGCCCACATCTTGAATATTGCATGCAGATGTGGTAGCCCCATCTCAAAAAAGATATATTGGAATTGGAAAAGGTTCAGAAAAGGGCAACAAAAATGATCAGGGGTATGGAATGGCTGCCATATGAGGAGAGATTAATAAGACTGGGACTTTTCAGCTTGGAAAATAGACGACTAAGGGGGGATATGACAGAGGTCTATAAAATCATTAATGGTGTGGAGAAAGTAAATAAGGAAGTGTTATTTACTCCTCATAACACAAGAACTAGGAGTCACCAAATAAAATTAATAGGCAGGAAGTTTAAAACAAAAGGAAGTATTTCTTCACACAACACACAGTCAACCTGTGGAACTCCTTGCCAGAGGATTTTGTGAAGGCCAAGACTATAACAGGATTCCAGAAAGAACTAGAGAAGTTCATGGAGGATAGGTCCATCAATGGCTATTAGCCAGGATGGGCAGGGATGGTGTCCCTGGCCTCTGTTTGCCAGAAGCTGGGAATGGGGGACAGGAGGTGGATCTCTTGATGATTACCTGTTGTGTTCATTCCCTCTGGGGCACCTGGCATTGGCCACTGTTGTTCTCTGTGTGTGTGTGTTTGTGTGTGTGTGTATATATATATAATCTTCCTACTGTATTTTCCACTGCATGCATCTGATGAAGTGGGCTTTAGCCCATGAAAGCATATACCCAGATAAATCTGTTAGTCTCTAAGGTGCCACAAGTACTCCTCGTTCTTCTGATACAGACTAACACGGCTACTTCTCTGAAACCTGTCAGAAGACAGAATACTGGGCTAGATGGACCTTTGGTCTGACCCAGTATGGCCGTTCTTATGTTCTTATGATATAAGCATGTTTTTTTCCTGTCATAACCACAGACAAAAGATTCTGCCTTACACTATGCAGAGTAATAAAACACAAAGTGCAATGTTACTAATGCAAACCAGCTCCATTCTTGTGATTGCAATTTCGTTTGTGTTATATACACAGCAAGCTCACTGCTAATTTTTCTTGTTTTGACCTGTTGGTAAACATCTGGCTATGTAATAACTGTAGAACTTGTTTTGTCTTCTTGAGTGCCTGAAATACCTGGCAAAAAGCTTACATTTTATTAGAACGTTTGATTTAATCCAAACAAGCAGTGAATTCCTATGTTCAGAAGGCTCCATTACAAAGGCCACAATGAAGTCAGCATGCACAGCGTTATCTTTAGAAGCAAATTTGCAAAACAACGATTTTGCACTGTGTATTAATTTTAAATGAATGGCTTTCATTAGCATATGGGACTGAGCTACAGAGTCTAGATTTCAAATGCAGTCACATCAAATCAATATTATGCAGGTCAGACCAGATCATAATAGTTCCTTCTGGCCTTTGAGTCCATGAAAATTTGGCCATGTTTAGATATTGGATTTTGGTTCCTCCCATGGTTCAGGTGTGAGTTACATATGTGGTTGAGTGGTTGAGTTGTATCAGATCCTTCTCAGTTTTATTGCACAAGACGAATCTGTATTTTAAAAGTAATTTCTATTTTTCTAGTATTGCAGTGTTTGCACTTTTTGGCTGTATTCTAAATTAGCGCTCCTTGAAAAACTCTAAATATTTTCTATGAAACATTTTGAACAGAAAAAATTGTTTCATTCACAATTTGCCCATGGAAATTTTCAACAAAATAACTCAAACTAAGAATTTTTAGTTCTTTCAGTTTCCCCCCTCCTCTTTCTCTTCCCTACTATTTTTCAGTGGAAAACAGGACAAAGGGGGAAAACAAATAACAAACAAAAATTAGATTAAAATCAAAACTAAATGAAAATGTTCATTTAGACCTGATTTGTTGAAAAATCAAAATATTCTGAAAAAACCTATTTTTTGGGGTGAGGGGGAATAATTTCTTTTTAAAAGTCATCTTTTTGTTAAAGAAAAATTTTGATGTCAATTTTCTACCTGCTCTAAGGTAAGTGGAGCATGTACAATACATAATATACTGAGCAGCTGACAAAGACAATAAAAAAGAAAAGGAGTACTTGTGGCACCTTAGCGACTAACACATTTCATGAAGTTGATAGACAATCAAGTGATAGTTCAGGCTCACACTATATCCTTTGTGTATATTGTTTTGAGAAGATGACACCACAGAAGATGGTAAGGACAGAGAATTTGTTTTAACTGTTAGTTATCAGCTGTTAGTGTTTTGTGGTGTAATGATAACAACAAAACTGTTTTGTAGTTATTTTCAGTTTCATAGGTTGTATTTGCTCAAGAAATGAGAACAGAGTATTTGTAGAAGGTAATTGTTTTCTATTTGAGGCAGGGTTTTTTTAAAAGTGTGTTACATATCTGAAACTGATGTAAAAGCTTTTGAAATATGTTATTAACTTCATAAAACAAATGCTACGCACATCAGTGCTATTTTGGATCATATTTATGTCACAGAAAGCATTATTTTAAAAAATATATTAGCGCAACTTTAATGCTCCTGAAAAATCATGGATTAGGTGCCCTAAAGAGTGAAGTTATCTTTATCTATTGAATAACTACCACATGGGCAGCAGTAGTGCCAAGCATCCCTGCATCAGTTTGCAGATGTACCGGAACTTTGGACTCCATACTCATGTCTCTAGTAACATTGGTAATAAAAGGTGCCAACCACAATGTGGGCAGCCACTCACTAGGAACTGGATGGACTCCCCTAACAAAATTTCACATCAGTCACTAAATAGCTTTCAAAGGGTAATGAACTTTTGATTACTGCAGAGATTAGAACTGGAGAGCTAGAGGTGAAAGTCTCTGTATCCCCAGTCCTCTGACCCATTTAGTCCACCAGACAAATACCTGTGTTACAATAAGTTACTGCACATGGCCTGTGAAAACGAGTTATAAGACTATAAAAAACATCTGGAACCAGCAGGCCTCTATTTTAGGAGCCCCTATACATTAACTTTTTGCTTGTGAATTAACTCATTTCTAGCTAAATTTACTGGGATGTAGATGCAAGAGGGCATCCAGAAAAGGAAAGGACTGGAAAGCATCTAGAATGGAAAATGCTAACAGGAGGGTTAGGGAACTGGACAGTTTATGGAACTGGGAAGTGAAGAAACCATGGGTGAGGCATTATTTAGGAGAAGATGGCCTAGAAAGTGGAGGGAAGATGGTAGCAGCAGGGGAAGGGTTGGGGATGGCCAGTCAGATAGTGAGGGGGCACCAGATTGCTATTCCACATTACAAAAGAGTGAAGGAGACACAGTAAAAGGAGGAAGAAAAACAGGAAGGTGTGAGACAGTAAGGACCCACACCCACACTTACTGGCATTGGTAGGAGGCTAGCCATTGGGAGGTTACCAATATGTGTAAAGCAATGTTGAATGGGATAAAACACCCAAAACTGAGTTATTGGAGAATTTGCAAAACAAAGTTTGCACCTCGGTTAAGATGCTCTATTCCAGGCTTTACAGTGAACCCAGTTTGTTGCCAGATTATAAATCCCAGATTTCAGGTTTCTATAGTTGTCATAAACATACAGCTAAGGATAGCATAAAATCGCTCCTTTACCTGTAAAGGGTTAATCAGTTCCATTAACATAGTTGGCACCTGACTAGAAGGACTAATGGGGAAAGAAAATACTTTCAAATCTGGGGGGCGTGGGGGGAGATTTTTGGTTTGTGCTCTTTGTTGTTCTCTCCAAGACAAAGAGAGAGACCAAGCAAGTAATCCAGCTCCTACTGAATGATACATCTAAAATTACAGAAATAGTAAGTAATAGCAAGGAAATGTGTTAGAGTATATTTTGTTTTAGCTTGTGAATTTTCCCTATGCTAAGAGGAAGGTTTATTCCTATTTTTTGTAACTTTAAAGTTTTGCCTAGCGGGAAATCCTCTGTGTTTTAAATCTTATTACCCTGTAAAATTACCTTCTATCCTGATTTTACAGAGGTGCTTCTTTTACTTTTTTTTCTTTATTATAAAGTTCTGTTTTTAAGAATCTGATCGGGGTTTTAGTGTCCTAAAATCCCAAGGGTCTGGTCTGTGCTCACCTTTTTTACACTCAAGCCTCCCCAGGAAAGGGGTGAAGGGACTTGGGGGGATATTTTGGGGAAATAGGAACTCCAAGTGGTCCGTTTCCTAAATATTTGTCTAACTCACTTGGTGGTGGCAGCGATAGCGTCCAAGGACCAGGAAGAATTTGTGCCTTGGGGAAGTTTTTAACTGAAGCTGGTAGAAATAAGCTTGGGGGTCTTTCATGCGAGTCCCCCATCTGTACCCTAGAGTTTAAAGTGGGGAGGGAACCCTGACAATAATGTAGATGCTCATACAACATTAACTACCGTGTGTGTGTGTGTATATTATATTATATACATATACACACACACACACACACTCAAGAATTGAGTATTTACTTTTTCTTCTTCCAAGATAAGCTGGTAAATCCTACATGTGTAAATTTCACAGTATCAGTCCAGATCCTCAGCTGGCATAGCTCCTTTATATCAGTTAACTACATCTACATCGTTTGAGGATTAGCTTCATTGCCTTTTATTTTTAGATTAGTTTGGTGCACATAAAATGAGGGGCTAATAGTACTGGCCAGAGTCTAGCAAAGTGCAGCAGCACTGTGTAACCTGTACTAACACAATTCTGCCAATCCACTAGAATCCTGTTTTGAGACCCCACCCTCTGTACAGTGCATTAATACATATTCATGTACTATGCTTTTCCTGGAAAGAAGCTGCTAATTTTGCCTATGTTTGTGGTAGCTTTGAGATGCGGACAGATTTCCATTAGCATTAGAAGGACAAACCAAACTTATTTCCATGTATGATGACTTAACCAGCCTGGAATCTAAGTCGTCTGGTGTGAAAGGCTCGTGCATTAATCCACTGCTGCTCTTTGCCTCCACTGAACTGCTAAATGCATAGTAGAAATAAACTAATGCTGGGAGACATAATTATATTTACTTGGGAATTACATTATGAAGAAAGAACATAAAGGGCTGGGTGAACCATTCAAATGTTTTTTTCTATATTGCATAATAACATAAACTTCCAAGTTTTGATCCAGGGGATCCGGAGGAGGATGCTTCTGGTTCTTGTCCAAAGTCAAGCAAACATGAGCATAAGATTTTCTCATTAGTTCACATAGCTGTTTTCTCAGACTGCAAAACAGGGAATAAAGCAGAACTTTTTACTGTATTAAAAAAGTAGCACTGTTAAATGCCATCAGTTGTCAGTGATGATTGTCTGGGTCACATCTCTGTCATCAGATTGGTCAGTAGCCTCTTGGTGATATTCAGAGAAACAAAAGTAGGTACTAAATAAACTTGTAAATCTCATCTAGGGACTGATCCAAAAAAATCCTAAGTTAATGGGACTCTTTCAATTGACTTGCTTGGGTTTTGGATCAGGCCTCAATATTGAACCTAAGCGTTCTCAAGATGAAGTTTCTACCTTGGTGCAGTGGAGTGTGGTGGTTTATTTTTTTATTCCAAACAAATCTGCTATCAGTTTGCATTATTTATCACACAAATAGGTAGGTGTATTACTTAGTTGTTGTACAGTGCTTTCTGTATGAAGGAAGTGTCCAGCTTGTAAAGATTTCCAGGGACTTGTGGAACTATTTATATAATGTGGAAATAACATTTACATTTGAGAGTTTTATCCAATACAATTTGTGGTATCAAGGTCTATCTTAAAGCTACCATTTGTATATATGTAGCAACTTGAGGAGGTATTGACAGCTAAAAAGCTATGCAAAAATGGAAGTGTCATGCTAAGTAGCCTAGCAACGTGCATAACAGAGCACAACACTCCTGTTTAGATTAAGTTGTGTCTTAATGATAAAGTTTGTTATTTTACAGAGTAAGTATTTGTGAGTTTGATCTTGGCAAGGTTCTCAGTGCTGCAGAATACATTTATTCATTATTTCTCTAAACTGTGGTAATGCTTTGGTCTCTCATGACTTGAATTCAAGCAGTGTTGCCTTCAGCTTGCTAAACTAGGAAAAAGAGGGTTGAAAAAATGACTTCCAGTGTTCTTAGCCTGTGACTTCAGGCATTATGTCCACTGTGTTACTTTTTCAATGTGTGTGATAATAGGTTCTGTTATGCACCACAGCTCTAGTTCATTAGCTACTGCATATGTAAAGAATCACTCAGATTATAAAGCAAGATCATGTTGTGAGTTTCAGAAGAACATACAGGGAAGACCATAGGATGTTTCCTACACATCAGCCTGCCACATTACACATACTACATGCTATAATCCTTGGCTTTTGTTGGATTGCATTTCAGCCTTATTATTGTAATGTAGTTTTAGGCCCTGAATCTGAAAGCCTTACTCATAGTCCCACACATAATCCCACTCATAGAAGCACACATAGTCCCATTGGTTTCAGTGGGACTAACCGTGTCAGTAAGTGCCATCAGCGGAAGTGTAACCAACAGCTTAGCTGTGTTCAGTTACTTCTGCTGGGACCCTTGCCTATTTTACCTTGCATAATACTTACTTAAGGCATGCTCTGTCAAGACATTTAGACAGTGTCAGCTGAAGGCAAAGAAATGACAATGAAAAACAAACAAAATAACCATTCCATAGCATTTTTTCCTAAGCATAGAGGCACAGTGGTCCCACCCTGCTGATGAAGTCTAAGTATTACATACTTTAAGATGACTTCATCTCTAATTAAATTGCACAACTGTCAGAGGAGAGAGTTTACAGAAGCATGCTTATTCTGCAGCCAAACTTCCATTTACCTGAGGGTTGGCAGCCATGATAGTGTAATTCCCATCGTCATCCAGGGTGGAGGCTGCAGTGTGGAGAGAGCAGGTCCCATCCGGTTCTCTTTGAATTCTGTAGTGGTCACTCCTTTTAGAGATTTGCTTCCCATCTTTGAACCAATAAATCTGTAGCAGAACACAAAGGGTGGACGATCAGAAGTGGGTGGGTATTGTCATCATTTCTCATTTAACAGTGGTAGCAACTCTCAACTGTTGAAAACCTCACTAGTGTGGACAGAAAGAAAACCTCTTTCTAAAAGGAGTAAAGAACTGGGCTGGGTCCTGAATCCATGAACTGGATGTAATAAATGTTTCTGTTACAGAATTCTAATCTTCAGAAGGGAAAGCACAAACATCCACACAGGGAAGTTAGATTGGAGGGTAGTATTCGGCTTCCAAAAAGCAAGTGACAATTGAGCACTTACAGAAATGTTCCAGATCAAATAAGTTTTCTGTATTTTATTTAAATCTGAAGTTGGAAAAATAATTTAAGAATATTAATGCTTTTTTTCCTAGTGGAAAAAAAACATGATGGTTACAGGAATGATTATGCTGATGAGTCAGTATAAAAACAAGTGATAATTATACTTGATAAGTCACACTTTTACTAGATGCCCATTTGTGACTGTAAGCACTCCATAATCACATCCCACACACTTCTGTAATAATCTTTGTACAAAACATGCGTTGTGAGGTATCACTTGAAAGTTAATAACTCACTGATCATTAACGTTCTTGGATGATGTATGTACATGATGGGTTTTAAGAGTTATAGATACATGCTAGAATTATGACTAATATGTGATGAAACCAGGCTTGTCAGGGGGAGCTGGTGGACAGGTCTGCCTTAGACAAAGAAATATAAATTTGATTGTCTGACCAGCCCAATCTTCAGGAAAAGACAATGAAGGTCCGTATTTACATACAAGCAGTAAACAGGACCAACGAGACAGCAGGGGGACGAAAGAGCACGGAGCTTCCTTCATCACCAGACTCCATGTCATCTTCTTCACAGGTTGAATAAACTTTACTTTGAGGGGTAATCCTCAGAAGAATCCATTTCAAAGGTTTACTGGTCTATCAAGACAGGTGGGTCTGAACCTCAAGTGATAAGCAATTGAATCAACTGATAGTATAAAATATTACTGTATTATTTGCTTGTAACCCTTTCTAACGTTATTCCTTTAGTTGGCATCACATAACCTATGCCCTATTGTTAATAAATTTGTTTTATTTTTTACTATAAACCAACTCAGTGCTGTGTTTAAAGGGAACGGTGTGTATTTACCCCAGTTAAGTTAATAGGCTATGTAATGTGCTTGTGTCTCTTTAAAGGAACAAACGGACATTATTATTTCTCTGAACTGTCCAGAAGAGGGATGGACATTGCAGTGCACACAGTTTTAGGAAAGTCTGGGAATTAGCGTGTCTTGGGGTCACGCTGCAAGTAGTAACCAAGGCTGCTGGAAGCCAGAGTGCGGATGTAGACAGGCTGCTGCGTTCAGGGCTGCTGAACCACAGCTGTCTAGCACAGTTATTTCAGAGTGCAACCTGCATGTCTGTAGGCTCATTATGAATGTTCCAGGCTAGAAGATATAGCAGCAAAGCACTGTAAGACATCTAGGTTTCAGAGCAAGTGGTGAGACAACCTCTCACTGGCCTGGATTGCCTCCCGAGGCTCATCATACCCTTACACTGACTAATCTGAACTAAATAACCATGAAGAGGCATGGTACTCAAACTCTCACTCCCCAGTTCAATATGTAATGTAACAACTTTTCTCTTTAAATTTTAATTGTTGAATAACATGCTTAATCATTCCCTGAAGAGACAGATACATCCCACCTTACTATAAGTGTAGGACTGACAATAATATTTAAACAATAATAGGGTATTATCGACATTTAATAGGTTTATATACTCTAAATACTCTAAAAATTTCATAGGAAATACCAACATTTTAAATCAAAGTATAGAACTTTAGAGAACTACATCCCAACTATATAATGGGTTAAAGTTCTACAGAATGGTTAACTTCTCTATTAAATAAGAGAGGACCTTTCTGTAGGGTTTTAAGTAGTTATATATTTTATTCTCAGGCTAATATGCAAGACCTGGTTGTAGCGTAGCATAAGGAGGGCCCTACCAAAGTCGTGGCCATGAAAAACATGTCATGGACAGTGAAAACTGGTCTTGTGTGTGCTTTTACCCTATACGATACAGGTTTCACAGGGGAGACCAGCGTTTCTCAAATTGGGGGTCCTGACCCAAAAGGGCGTTGCAGGGGGGTTGCGGTATTGCCACCCTTACTTCTGTGTTGCCTTCAGAGCTGGGCAGCCAGAGAGCAGCAGCTGCTGACTGAGGGCACAGTTTTGCAGGCAGCAGTGTAGAAGTAAGACTGGCAATACCATACCCTGCCATCCTTACTTCTGCACTGCTGCTGGCAGTGGTGCTACCTGCAGAGCTGGGCAGCTGGAGAGCGGCGGCTGCTGGGCAGGAGCCCAGCACTGCAGGCACAGCTGCCACCAGCAGCAGCGCAGAAGTAAGGGTAGTGGTATTGCCACCCCCCCTCCCCCAACTCCTTTTTGGGTCAAGATCCCCATAATTACAACACTGAAATTTCAGATTTAAAAAGCTGAAATCATGAAATTTACCATTTTTAAAATCCCATGATTGTGAAATTGACCAAAATGGACTGTGAATTTGGTAGGGCCTTAAGTATAGGACAAGAGTTCAAGACAGATGTAACCAGAAAAAAACATTACTGTAATGTTCATTTTTGTATACATTCCATAAAGCCAGTTTTTAAAAGCCTCCAGCACAAGCAAAAAGGAGATTTCGAAATTGTGACCAAAGTATAAAATTTTCTAAAGTGCTTTAGTCACTTAGACCCAGATCTGCAAAGGTGTTTAGGCACCTAACTCCCATTGATTAATTGCCTAAAAACCTTTGAAGATCTGGGTCTAAGGATCTTTTGAGGATCTGGGCCTTTGGTGCTTTTGAACATTTTACCCAAGATGCATAAAGTTAGACTCCTAAGCCTGTATTTAGGCTTCTAAATATATGGCCTCTTTTTCAAAAATGCTGACTGCTCAGCAGCTTCTGCTGAAGTTAATGAATGCTGAACATTTCTGAAAAAGAGGTCACTTAACTTAGGTGCCTAAATATGGGTTTAGGAGCTTAACTTAAGGCATTTATTTCTGAAAATTGCTGGCCCCTGTATCTGGCCTAGTTTTATCACAAAATGCCACTCACCACTACATTTCAATTACCCATAACTAGGGCTCTGTGTCTCATGGCGGTTATGGAAGTCACGGATTCTGCCACTTTCCGTGACCTCCGTGACTTCTTCAGGGGCCAGTTTGGCTGACCCCAGGGCTGCCCAAGCAGCTGGCTCCAGGGTCAGCTGCTCAGGTGGTCCCCGGCACAGCCACACCAGCCATTTCTAGAGAGGCCCTGGGGACAGCCACACCAGCTGCTGCTCCAGCAGCCTGGGCAATGGTCCCTGGCCCCCGGCAACTGGTGCTGCTAGCCCCAGGCATCCCCCCATCAGTGCCCTCCCCTCCAAGATTTAATCACTGGTATTTTTAGTACAAGTCATGGAGAGGCCACGGGCTGTGAATTTTGTTTATTGCCCATAACCTGTCCATGACTTGTACTAAAAATACCCATGACTAAATCATAGCCTTACCCATAACAGACCAGGAGCAACTGGTAAAAACAGTAGATGCCAAAAGAGAGCAGGGGTATCCATTTGCATAAACATTACAATCAGATGCAATTAGCAGACTTACCATTAGGGGTCTGTGCAGTTGAATCCAAGGAAATAAGAAGCTCCATTATGTAAACCTCCATCATAAAAAGATGTACAAGTAAAGGAATTGTGGACTTACACAGAGGTGCAGTGGATAAAGTAGATCAAGATAGGAGGGGAAGCTCATTAATTTTGATGGCTGCCATTACATGTCTCCATATTATCAGGAATGAGGTGTTGCATCATTTTGTGGTGATAAAAGGCAGCAAAGAGAAGAGAATGGGGTCAAGAAAAGAAATGCATTTGACAGGGGTTCTTCTCCCCCCCGCCCAGCCAAAGGAGCCAGCAGCAAGCAAAGTAAAAAGACACTCTCCAGTGTCTGCTAGGATGGCGAATCTGTACTGATTCAAAAACAAAAGAGGAGAGGGCCTGGATCTCTACCCTGAAATATATAATGTAAAAAGAGATTTTATGTCAAACATACGATTTATTTGTTTCCTTCCTCTCCCTCCTCAGGGGAATAGGGAGCTGCTGGGGCAAGTTCCTTCCTCTGGAACTAGCCTGGAGAAATACCTTCCTTTGTAGAGGAGGCGAATAGAGAACTTGTGTCTGGGGCCATAATTCTGCCATTAGATGCTCCTCTGACTGGTGGGAAAAACTGGGAGCTCCAGGAAGAAGCTCCTCTCATGGCTGGGCAGTCCTCACTTCATCAGCCAGACAAGAAGGGAGGGGAAGTTCTCCCTCTGCTCTGCCTTACCTTAATGTCTGTAGAAAAGAGTTGAGGGCAAAGTAAGTCTAAAACCACCCATCTTATCTGCTTTGACTTTCTCCATTTTCTTTCTATGCCTGACAGGCTGCAACAGTGAGTACAAGGACTACAGTATATTTTGACATCCCCTGGAGGGAGCCTCAAAGTCTTGCCACACCCAGTCCCACTGATGTCCTGGGGAGGCAGCTCCACCAACCCAAACCAAGGACTTTGTGGGTTAATTCCCAGCTGAGGATCAGAAGGATCTGAGGGACGCACTAATGGCTGGAAGCAAATCAGGAGCAGATTAGCCTATGCACATACCATACACAGGGAAGTTAAGAAGGCTGTGCTGACCAAAAGCCAGGACAGGAAGCTCTAGGGAGAATAGAAGAGCTACCCCATATGGCTTCTTTTGAGTTTACTGCTTGTATAAGTGCATGGATGGAATGCAGCTACAGACTTACCAAACTGGTGCCAATCTGGGTTTAACCAGAACCCTGCAACAAAACCCTATCAGGAGAGGGTGATTTGTGTTCAAACCTGAACCTCTGGTGAACTCTCTTTCTCTCTCATTGTTTCTCTCTAGGTCCTGCCCTACAGCCTGTATTTCTATTCAAAGAACTTTCCCACTTAGAAGAAAATATATGTCTTCACAGTGTTATAATTGCCTATGAGATGAAGGGAAAAGGGCTATGTCGACTTACTATACATGGGCTGATGTGTTAGAACAATAAATGAATATGGATTTCTTTTTTTGCAGTACAGTACGTATAGAGTGAATTTTTTCTTCCCCTAGTCATGAAACCAATGGGATTATTAGCATAAGGCAAGCAAGGTTGTCCAGAGTGTTATTTCTGTAGTGAGAACTCAGTGATTTAGTGAGAAAAATGTGTTCGGAAGTTTTCCAGCAACAGTCAAGCGACAAAGCAGAGCAAGATTCCAGTTAGATTACAATCGTCCAGGTTCTTCATACTTGCCAACTCTTCAAAGCCAATAATTCATTCATGTGAGGGAGTAAATTAAGGACACTTTTAAATTTCACTGAAATACAATAGACTAGGAGAAATGAGTGGAAATTTCCTTTAAAAAATAGTTACCATGTCTGGTTCTTGTATTGACAGGCATTACATGTCACTATAAATGATTTCATTTCCTCAATAGCTGGTTATACTAGTTTCCCATTTTGTCTGTCAGCATGCTTGCAGAAAATCTATGGTGTTAACAGCTTTGGTAATGTTTTCTCATTTGCTGACAGAGCTTTTACTGGAGACAAAAGATATTTGATCATTTATAAACATATGCTAATGGTTCTGAACAACGACATAGCTGCAAAAATGAGTTTTAACTTGCATGCTTCACATGTTTCATAATGTTACTTGACATTAGTTGGGCTTGCATTAAGTGGTAATTATTTTGTAACACACTTCTCTCATCAGAGAATCAGGAAACATGCCAAGAATTATTAAGCAGAGACACATATTAACTGTACCTGTTGTCCGAACTTGATACACTGATTGCTTAATACTCACTTCCACCAGGTACTAAAAAAGTTCCCATTTATGGCTTTGTATTCTCAGTGAATTTTTAATGTAACCCTTGTCTGTTGTGGGTTGTTAAGTAATGGTACCATCACTATTTCTACTGGAAACAAAGGCCACCCATATGGTAAAATATTTTCCTTGTATGATACCTTGTAATAAAAGGTACTATTATCCCATGTAGTCATTGACCTTACATTTAGATACTGTATATTTTTAATAGATTTTTCAAAAACTGTAAGTGAATGTATTAAAAAAAAAAAGTAGTGATTTTCGACCCTGTACCACAGATTCAGCTATTTTTAAATCATTGTGAATGACATCCACCCCTGTGCAGAGAGGCCAGTACAAGGTCTGTGCACCACTCAAGTCTCACTTAACCCCTATTTTGAAGTGAATTTCTCTCTGTATGGAATTATCATAATCATAAAGACAAATATCCCTCAAAAAGCACATTTCCTCTCTCACACACATTGATTCCCACTTTAACCAGAAAACAACTATCATGAGAGTTATAACCAAAGGAAATTCATTTTTTAGAAACATATCTAAAGACAGGATTTGCACATCAGTATTCAACTTACATGGCATGTTCAGAAAAAAGAAAAATCAAACCAATAATCCTACTTACAAAGATCCCTTGTAATGAATGCCAGATTTTAGACACACCACAGTTCCTCCCAAATCTATTCTTTCACAGACTATTTGGGGAAAAGGTGATTCAAGTTGAGTAAATAATTTCCAGGCTTTCATTTGCCAGTGTCAACATTTCCAGCATCCGGACATGGCAGTATAGGAGCTGTCTCAACCATTTCAGAATTGCCACCTTGGCATACTTAAGCAGATAAGGGAAAGAACATGTTCTGGTAATTCCAGAGAAGACCAGTTGACAAGTTACCCAACAGCAGTGGAAATGATTCCACCCCTAGCAACTGAGCAAATCACACATGAAGCATCTCCAAGCAAACTGAATAAAGGTCATAGCCCCAGCAATGAGGATGACAGACCACTTTCAATTTATATATTTTTAATATAATGGAGAAATGGAGCATAATATCCCTATCACAACATACATCAAACAATGCACTAATTTCGAATCCAGTGTTTTTAGGGAACAGCCAATTGAATGCTCTCCAAATATAGGGATTGACCATAGTTCACTATGGTCCACCCAAACTGATTCATAAGCCTTGGGCAGAAAGCACACTTCTCCATCAGACCACACACCCAACTACAGTGACCTAATGTAGTTGGAAACTTTTCTGTCCTGATTTGTCTTCCCATCTTAATCAGCACCCATCAAAGTCAATAAGATTGGATCAGGCCTGAAGTTAGTCCTGGCTCCTTAATGGACTAGCCAATACCACATTGAGCTTTGTACATTTTAGTTTAGGAAACTGAATTTTTTAAATACTACCTGTGGTTAATTAAAAACTCCCTCTTTGATCTCTTCCGTGTGCAATACTGCCCACTTGTTTGCATCACTGTGTTTCTCATTCTGTACATACACAAGTATTGACCAGAAAAATTAGGCTGAGGAAGGCCAATTCTAAGATTGTTCTCAGCCTCCCAAGTCCAAATGTGGGACAAAGCTGAAACAAAGTACAAGAGAAAATAGTACACAGACTGAAAAGGCTATGGGATTATTTTCTTCAACATAAATAACCATAAAACTTTTTATGATTCAGCCATTCTAAAGTCAATCTATGTTAGTAAAAAGTGCAGCAGCATCAAGTACATGGGGTGGAATTAAATTTGAGTTTCAGAGAGAGAATACAAAAATAAAAATTAGAAAAAGAAGCTTGGGGTATGTAATCCACAGGCTGCTGAGTTGGTTCTCGAGATCCAGTAACATACCCTCAGTTTCCTAAGAATTTAAGCTTTTATTTTATTTTTTAATTAAGTGAGATTTCAGCAGTGCTCAATGTTGGCTTAATTGACTTCAATGGGAGCAAAGTGTTTTTGGAAATCACACCCTATTATTTAACTATGATGGTTGTGAAGAAAAATGTATGCTTATTCTCTATCTTCCTGAGTCCACAGTCTTACAGCCTGAATCAAGAGCTCAGAGATAAAACCTTCTACTAAATTTTTCAATAGGGTGTTGAATCCGACACTTAATTATATCCATTTAATTATGTCACTATGTTTATCTGGTTACTGCAAGGAGGCTGGGTCCTTTGGGATTTGCCATGATGATGACAATGACAACTACTGTTAACTATAACATGGAAATCCAGTGTGGACTGCACTTAAACACCACCAAGATACATTCTTTAGGATTACATTAACGATTAGAGATGGAAAGGTATTAGGTCTGTGATACACAATCTGTGGCTACTCATTTCAATCTCTTTCTAAAGAAGCAGACTACCAGTAAGAATAGGTGAAAAGCAGGAAACACAGGAGTGTTCTAGATAAAATGAACAGATCAGAGGGTTTCAGGAGCAGCAGGCCAGGAAAGCTTTCGTAGGTTATATAAAGAGGGCTGCTATTTGTAAAAGTCTCTTTGGAAGTACTTATGTTTGTCAACCGATATTTCTTCTATTTGGACTCTGAAGGGATCAAAGGGACCACAACATTGCGTAACAGACTCAAACTGTTGAAAAATAAAGCTCAGAAATAAAGCTGAACATCAAGAAGCTGAACTTTCAGCTGAACAATAAAGCTGAACTTCCAGGGAAGCTGCGCCAGTTTTCCCAACTAGTCCTTCCCTGGCAACACTCCAAACACATTTGGTCTTTCTATAATTTTGTGTAACACTATATGCTAATAGCACTCTATAAACACATTTTTAAAATGTATATTTTCCTCAAACTAAAATCCTAAATACATTTATTATGTAAATTATGTAGCGCCCTTGCATTTCTGGCAACTTACCAATGTGGCCTTCGCTGCTGTGAAGGCTGGGCTTCAGTGGAATAATCTAAATGAAAAACAGTATCTAGCCACAAGGGGACACTGTGACAACCTGCCACACATTACTGCTTTCCTCCCATCTTCCCCTGCCCAGCAGGACAATTATGAAGGTACTTGCTTTATGAATGAAGCCAAGAAGGAACCAGTGCTGCTTTTGTTTTCCAGCTACCTAAATAGGTCGGTAGATTACTGGTTAATCATTAAAATTACTAAGCACAGTCTACTAAACAGGACATTTTCTTCCACACTAATTACCTAGTATCAACAGAGATTTAACATTTTCTCAAAGGAAACCCATCCTGAGCGCTGTGCACCACACCCAGGAGATGCTATATTGTTATTTTTTGAACTTTAAAAATCTAAAAGAAAACAGTGATGCTTGGCATGTGGGCTGTGGAGTAAACTCCTCTAAGAAATCTTTGCCCAGTCAATGACAGTTTCCTTTGACAAGGCTTCACTGGAAGGTATGGTGACCTTTAAGAAGATTTTGAGATGAACAAACTTCTGTCATTAAAAAATAAAAATTACAGAAGCATGAGGAGCACCATTACAATGTATCAGAAACATATGGGACATTTTTTGTAAGTAACCTAGGAATCTAAGTACTATTTTCAAAAATGACCTAAGTCCCATTGACTTTCAATGACAATTAAGCTCCTAAGTCACTTTTGAAAATGGTACTTGGGTGATTTGGAAAATTTTACACCCATTATATATGGCTAAGGTGACTGGGAGATGGTTAGCTGTGCATCTTTAGAGAGAAACCCCAAGATGCAGATCCTCAGCTGGTGCAAATCACCATAACTTCACTGGCTTCAACAGAGCTATGACAATTTCTGCCACCTGATTGGGGGGCACGGATCAGCATTCACATTGCACTCCCCCTCAGTACCCAGCGGCCCAGGCCGTGGAAGCTAATTATCCAACCAGTGGACCAAATTCGGTGATGAAGGTCACGTGGCACCTGAAGCACATACACTAAGAAGATGTCACCTGAGGACCTGCCCCCAGACAGAAAACGTGTTGTTCTTATAATTAGGGTGACCAGATGTCCCGATTTTATAGGGACTCCCAATTTTTGGGTCTTTTTCTTATATAGGCTCCCATTACCCCTCACCCTCGTCCCAATTTTTCACACTTGCTGTCTGGTCACCCTACTTATAATACACAGAACACTTGTTATTACAGAGATAATCAATACAATAATTCAGAAGTTTCCACACTTCTGAAGAGATTTCCTTCTTTCTCTCACCTTTGGCTTTGGATTTCCAGCCACTCTGCATGTAAATGTGACTGGCATTCCTTCAAAGATTTTGTAATGTTTCAGCTTCATCTCAAAATATGGTGCCACACTGTTATCAGTGGGCTCGTCTCCATGCTGCACCTCATCATCCGATTCCTCCACAGGAGACCTCTCCAGGCGGTATTCAATCTCACTGATCAGTCTCTGCTCAAAGCTGGAGACTTTATACTCCTATCGGACAAGGAAGGTTCGTGTTACTGTCTGTCGTCATTTACTACATAATATGATGTGATTCGAATGAATTTCTTTCCCTAAGTCTTTGACAATTGATTAGGATCTTACATATAAAAGGAAATTGTATCATGTAGAAGAAAAATATAACAATTTGTGCCAAAATGAGATCCTTATAAAACAATGAAAACATCTGGTACTAGGCATACATTTCATATTGTCCTAGGATCTAATTCGTAAGAAAAAAAGCCATTGGTTGCTTTCCTTCCTCTCTCTTTTTTTTCCAAACACACAAAGCATATCATCATATATTCTTAAACAGTTCATAAAGAAAAAAAACACTGATTTTTCCTGGAGGGTGTAGGCAGATTTAGGGTGGGGTTTGTTTCCAGATGGCCATGAGACCATATGGTTCACAGCTGGAGTTTGTGAAGAACCTTACTGCAAGTAGTACAATAAAAATACCATTATTTTGTTTACATTTTCCCTGAGCAGTGACAAAGCTACATTACTGGCATATGACGACAACTGCCATATTTTTCTCACGTCTCCAGCCCCAACCCAATTGTTGCCACAGATTGCCCTTGCTTAAAAAACAGTGACATAAATAAATAAATAAATAAACAAACAAACAATAAGGAATGTTTAGTGTGAAATACACAATTTGTTTAAATTTACTACTGATTTGTACCCACAAGAAGATACTCTGCATCTAGACATGTCTGAGGTGGGCTTTATGGTAAGTGAACTGAAGACTAGAGAGCAGCAGAAATCTTTATTTATCATTGATTTTCTTAGGCTGCAGAAAATAGAACACCCTTTTGTAGGTTTTATATTATTTCTAACCATTCTTTTTCTTATTAATATTGGTATCTCATGTAAAGTCTCCTTTCACAGATTCTCCCTCTGCAAATTAATTTGATCTGGCTGATGACATTAAGCCCCTCATCGCAACCCTCTGACTTGGTTACAGAAAAGAATGATCACTTTGTGCAGGAAAAAAGTGAGAGAAAAGTTGAATTTTGGTTATAACAAACATTTTGCCTATTTCTTTACAAATTTCCCCATGAAATTTTATCCAATTATCTCATTATTCATGTTGTATATATTCTACATTACTTAGATGAGCCAATGCAGGATGCAAAGCATCTCGCGTCAATGGATCTCAGAATTACTGGGGAAAGATATTTGTACAGAGAGCTATCATGGTAGTGTTGTTAAAGTTAATCTGTCTGCAGTTGCTTACTAAATATTAAATTAAATTAAACACCACGTGTGTAAGTGCACCCCAGAAATAAGTTATTAATGTTTGGCCACTGCAGTGTTATTAAAGGAAAAGAGTGAAGGTGAAAGGTACAGGAGACAAAAAGTCAATAGACAAAAAAGCAAGAAAGAAGAAAGATGAAAACCTTTTGATTATCCACAGGATTCATTATAGAAGCATCAAGAGAGCAAGCTTCCTGTAAGGGCAGAAAGAAAATGAAGGCTAGCAGTAAGAAGATCAGGAGGAATCCACTACAATTTCTGGGAGTTCTTTCAGAAGAAAGTACTGCATGTGGTAACATAAGCAAATGAATGGCTGAACAGCAACACTGGCATCAGAGCAAAAATGGAAAATTGGTTTACTTGGCTTTTTAAACAGACTTTCTGATTTTGGTTTGCACACAACAGTACAGATTACAGGCATACAAGACAAGTTAGTCTCAGGATAACAGAGGATGTATTTTTGCCTTGAGAAACTGAAGGGTTAGGATAGGATAGAATAAAAAGAAATGAAGCTCAAAGTGGGAAGCAGACATTTGAGAACGCTTTCATCTTATTCAGTGTGGAAAAACTAAGCAAGAAGCATTGTATTCTCTGCTTGATTGCTTTTGTGTATAAATCACAACTTCTATAGTCAAATCCGTCCTGTCTTGTGTGTATCTATCCTACCATATGGACCTCTCCAATAGAATGTTGTCTGAAAAGAACAATGGAAAGGAAATGATTATTTTACTGTGCAAGTGCAGAGTTATGTAGCACCTGTGTAGTGGGCTCTTCATCTGGTTCCTGTATATTAAAGACAGTTGCAGCATTGTCAGCACCCAGTAGTCGACGTGCCATCTTCTCCTCATATGTTAACCTCTGAACCAAAATAAAACAAAAAAGGGGGGTGGGAGGAAAGGAAAGTGGAGAAGGGGAAGGGGAAGTAAAAGAAAGTTATTTTTTCTCTTTTAAAAACCACACGGCAGGTAACTTACAGAGCAACTAATGTTCCCATGGGAAAATCTGAGAATCATTCAGTTTAGAAATAAGTTAGCTTCTGTGTCATATTTTCTATATTGCTCAAATGTATTGCTGAAATGAAAACAGGATCTTTATTAAAAATCCATCTCCTCTGTTTGTGGCATCAACATAATTTCCACAGAAAACAATTACACTCCCAAACACAATTATTACCTCGGAGGAGAAACAAGCAGGAACAGCAGATACTATTATGAAGAAACAAAGAACCCATTTCACACAAACGTTCTTCATAATTGAGAACAATATAAAATATGAAAATGTAAGAAGTGCCACAAGCATCATGGTTTGTAAATAAATATCCTTAAAATTCTCACTTAAGCCTCAGTAGCTCTAATATTATTCCCCATAAACAAAAATATTTTTTACCTAAAGTAGTTGGGTAGTGCAGAGTGTGTATACTGCCAACAAAATAATAAAAAAGGTAGGAAATCATTAGTAAACACCTTTCAGACTCTTGCCTCCTAGAGCCATGATTTGACCTTTGCAACATTATCACAATCACATCCACCACCCACAAAATACCACCTTCATTCCCCCTTCATACAGAACACTAAGTGGTTAGAAATGGATGTTTGCTGGTTGTTTTGGATTCTAAGTAAGAAAAGCACCTATAAAACAGATATAGTATAAGGATTAAAAGTAGCTTTATCGTAGGCCATTTCTGAAAGTAGGTGAAGCCTCTTTAATTTAGGTTTACATACAGTTATCAAAGAGAATAGCAATGGGATTAAAATGAAACTTTTTTGCTACTGTTTATCAGTACACATTCCTATCTGCACAGTAGTTGAATGCTTCTACTTCCCTCTATTGCCCGTAAGTTTCTACATCAGAACCACATAAAGTTCAATTGAGAATACCAAGGAGAGTGTCTCTTTCTGTTTCTCCATTTGTCAGTGAAAGAGAGGACAACTTTATATAAAATATTATCTTCCTGAGAGATTGTGATTTCCTGTTTCTTTCTACCCTTCTGTAGAATAAGGGAACAGTTTATAAGAGACACTGTAATACAGGTTTCAGAGTAGCAGCTGTGTTAGTCTGTATTCACAAAAAAAAAGGAGTACTTGTGGCACCTTAGAGACTAACAAATTTATTTCAGCATAAGCTTTCGTGAGCTACAGCTTACTTCATCAGATACATTCAGTGGAAAATACAGTGGGGAGATTTATATACACAGAGAACATGAAACAATGGGTGTTATCATACTCACTGTAAGGAGAGTGATCACTTAAGATGAGCTAATACCAGCAGGAGAGCGGGGGGAGGGAGGGAGGGAGGAAACCTTTTGTAGTGATAATCAAGGTGGGCCATTTCCAGCAGTTGACAAGAAGGTCTGAGGAACAGTGGGGTGGCGGGGAGGGGGGAATAAACATAGGGAAATAGTTTTACTTTGTGTAATGACCCATCCACTCCCAGTCTCTATTCAAGCCTAAGTTAATTGTATCCAGTTTGCAAATTAATTCCAATTCAGCAGTCTCTCGTTGGAGTCTGTTTTTGAAGTCTTTTTGTTCTAATATTGCGACTTTTAGGTCTGTAATCGAGTGACCAGAGAGACTGAAGTGTTCTCCGACTGGTTTTTGAATGTTATAATTCTTGACATCTGATTTGTGTCCATTTATTCTTTTACGTAGAGACTGTCCAGTTTGACCAATGTACATGGCAGAGGGGCATTGCTGGCACATGATGGCATATATCACATTGGTAGATGTGCAGGTGAACGAGCCTCTGATAAGTGTGGCTGATGTGATTAGGCCCTATGATGGTGTCTCCTGAATAGATATGTGGACACAGTTGGCAACGGGCTTTGTTGCAAGGATAGGTTCCTGGGTTACTGGTTCTGTTGTATGGTGTGTGGTTGCTGGTGAGTATTTGCTTCAGGTTGGAATATAGAAAAGGAGTACTTGTGGCACCTTAGAGACTAACAAATTTATTTGAGCATAAGCTTTTGTGAGCTACAGCTCACTTCATCGGATGCATTCAGCTGTAGCTCACGAAAGCTTAGACTAACAAATTTATTTGAGCATAAAGTGCCACAAGTACTCCTTTTCTTTTTGTGAATACAGACTAACACGGCTGCTACTCTGAAACCTGTCACTATAATATAGATTAGACCTAAAATTTAGGTTTAGTAAAAAAAGGTTTCACATAGTTTAACATTAATAGAAATTGCCATTAAATTTTTTTCCTTCTAAATTGCAACAAAAATATTCCCATGTATTTAAACATTTTCTTGCAGATCAAGTATTGCAGCATTGTGACAGTCTATGAAAGTGAAACTGACTCGAAGGTGGAGCAGAAATGGTGAAAAATTAGATTTCTGTAATTCTTTCAGCTTTAAGAAGCTGAGTTTATTTTAAAATGGATGGTTCTGCAGCCAAAGCACAAGACTGGGATTCAAGAGTCCTGTGTTCTAATCCTGCTGCAGACTTCTAATGAGTCACTTAGCTTCTCTGCTTCTTATTTATCTATGGCAAATATTCAAAAACTCTTTAGTGATTTAGAAGCCTAAGTCCAATTTTCAAAAGTGACTTAGGCACTAAAGGTATTTCTACATAGCAAAAATAGACCCACAACAGTGAGTCTCAGAGTCTGGGTCAACTAATTTGGGCTCATAGGGCTTGCACAACCAGGCTAAAATAGCAGTGTAGGTGTTCAGGCTTGGGCTGGAGCATGGGCTCTGAAATCCAGTGTGTGTGTGTGTGTGTGTACGGGGGGAAGACGGGGGGAATGTCTCAGAGCCCAGGCTCCAGCCTAAGTGAGAACATCTACACTGCTGTTTTTAGCCCCATAACCTGAATTGACCCAGGCTCTGAGACTCGCTGCCATACGTCTTTTTTTTTTCCAATGTAGACATACCCCAAGAAACCTAAAATCCTTTGATTATCAATGAGATTTCAATTATTTCTATATCACTTAGACGCTTTTGAAAATTTTGCCCCTCATTTACAAAATGGGGAAGATAATCTACAGCATATAAATAACGTTCATCATTTAAAACAGATCACAAGAAAGATGTCAACACCTGATTCTTGGACTACTATGGTTTCAAAGACACTTAAAACAATCCCTTAACTGAAAAATTCACACAAGGTTTGAGAGAGTGGGTGTTTCTGAACAACTGGTGAACCTTCTCAAAGGTAAATTAGAAACTTTTTTATTTATGTCTGACAATGCATAGAAAAATATTTGGCTCAAAACCTTTTAGATGTGCACATGGCTAATCTGTAACCACATGCTTCATAACAGCATTTCTTCCAATTGTTTGTTACACCCACTTGTTTTGGCTCGTCTTAAGATTAGACTGTAAGCTTTTTGAGGCAGGGACTGTGCCTAGCGCAATGGCCCTAATCCCGCGGGAGCCTCTGGGCACTACTGTAATACAAATAATAAATTATCTAGGAAACTATGCCCAATCCCCCCATTACATGTTATGTTTAAATACCGGCTGGCCATTGTTCAAAAGTTCTTCCTTGAAACGAAGTTTTCTTTCCAGGTCTTGTATGACAGCATCTTTTGTCCCTTGAATCTCTTCATCAGATGCTATCCTAGCAGTTCTGCCTGTTTTCTTTGGAAATCCCCTGCAACACAATACAAGAAAGTAATGTTTTTTATTAAACCATTAACATTTAAAAATATCTGGGTAAAATCCTGCCCTTACTGAAGTCAATGAGTTTTTGACATTGACTTCAGTAGGGTCAGGATCTCACCTACCCTGTCCAAACTCATGAAATTCAAGCTGTGAACCTGATATTCTATTTTTTTTAAAACTATATTCTTTGTGTTGTTACCACAGTTGTTACCACAGTTATCAGTAATAATGCAGATGCTCAGCTGAAGTCATACAATTCTTCTTCTAACTCACTTTGTTGTGATCTGAGGGTCAGTTCTATGGCAAAAGTTTAAAATGTTTCTTTTTGATTTTTTTCTCAAGCGTTAGTTCAAATAGGAGTTGAAATGGTGCTGAAGTGGGTGCCAACATAATACACACAAAAAATAGCAAGCAAAGTTAGCAATGACACTACAAATATGATAACAGCGCCTATAAAGGAGGCATGACTAGTTCAGCAAGAATGAAAGGGAAAGTGGGGTGTGCATTGTACATACTGTTGCCCCTTTTCGATATGAATGGGTGGTCAAATTTCAGGGCCCTGGGAACATTCCAGTTGGAAGTAGAAATTGATAGAGACTGGTATTTTCTTTGATGCAATCTTGTTTATTTACAAAGAAGGTACCAAGTTCTGCTTCTCCAAATGCAGGAGAATCCAAAAGAAGGAGCAGTTTCTCAGCTTACACCCCCCAGCCTCATTTTGTCTTTGATCTCTAACTTTTCCCAGGTCACTCCTCTGGGTCAGAGAAAATGGGTGGTAAAACGAGATGAAGAGCTTGTACATTTCAGCACCTGTAGGGTTGGCAGAGTAAAGATATGTATTTAACAAGACTTTTTGGGGCACTGCTAAAAGAGGGCAGAGTTGAAGTTGCATGGTTTTCAGAAGTCTGAGTTTTGCTTAACTGAGCATTCTGCAAGGTGGTGACATACCACCAAGCAACTTTAACTCTGTGTTAATGTAGAGTTTTGCCACTGAATTGCTTAGGAAAAGATATGTTATTGGTAGAAGTTAGTAGTCATTTAGGCAGTTGTTCATATCATGTCCCACAATTTGCATACCGAAACAGCCAGCGCTGCCTCCCATAGTCTGGACACCATCAGCCTGGCTTAAGCGGTCCCCCCAAGCTATGCCTCTGACCCATTCACTGTGTTCCCCCCTACAATTTAGCCCCCCCCCCCCACACACACTGCAAGCAGAGGCTAGTAAAGTACAGATTTTCTCAAAAACAACCAATCCAAGGCTTGCCTACCACCGGTTTCCATTTCCCACCCCTTCCGCAGCTGCAACCCCTCTCCCTTTCCTGGTCCCTACCTCCCCTCAGAAATCATCTAGCTCCTCTCCATAACAAAAATTTTGGTTAGACTGCTGACTATTCTCCTGTCTTCACAGTAATCCTCCCCATAAATTAAAAACACGTTACAACGGAGAACTCATGTAGCAAGCAACATGAGTTATTACATCTTTATTATACAGGTGTACAAAATTTGAACTACATACGTCAATGGTGCGGTGTTCATGGAGACAATGGCATTAGCATGTTCCCTCAAACTACCCAGGCACTATAAAATAGCTGCATAGAAATGCTCTCATGTTTTTTTTCTTTACTGGTGCATGTGCACTGTAATCCTTCCAGACGCCACATCTGCGCAAGCAAAGAAGTGACCATGTCCTTAAAGACCATGCTCAGTTTAACTGCCCAAAGATTTAGTGGGTGCCATGCACTGCCTTGGGTAAAACTTGACAGATTGAGCCCATTTTGACTCACACTACATCAATAGTTTGACCCCTTGCCCTGCAAAAAAGAAGAAATTTAGAAACTGTTTGGAAAATGTTTTGGAGGATCTTATGTCTCTTTAACCCAGGCGTGGGCAAACTTTTTGGCCTGAGGGCCACATCAGGGAACAGAAATCGTATGGCGGGCAATGAATGCTCACAAAATTGGGGTTGGGGTGCGGGAAAGGGTGAGGGCTCTGGTTGGGGGAGCGGGCTCTGGGGCGTGGCTGGGGATGAGAGGTTTGGGGTGCAGGAGGATGCTCCCTGCTGGGATCGAGATGTTTGGAGAGCGGGAGGGGGATCAGGGCTGGGGCGTGTGGAGAGGCTCAGGGGTGCAGGCTCTGAGCAGCGCTTACCTCAAGTGGCTCCCGGAAGCAGTGGCATGTCCCTTCTCTGGCTCCTACATGAGGAGCAGCCCCCAACCCTCAGAGCAGGGGCCATGCCATGGCTTTCGGGAGCTGCATGGTGTGCCCCCCGACCGAGAACCCTGGCTGGAGTGCTGGAGCAGGAACTCATGGGTTGGCTTACAACAGCTCCGGCCCACGGGCCATGGTTTGCCCAACCCTCCTTTAACCCCTAACTCATATGATTCCAAATTAGGATCACTAACCATATCCCATACTCTCCTGAGGCACACCAAATATCAAAGGAATCTGACTAAGCATGTTGATTTTAGAGGACTTAGGGTATGTCTAGACTGCAATTAAAAGCCCATGGCTTGCCCATGCCAACTGACTCAAGCTTGCAGAGCTCAAGCTAAGGGTCTTTTTAGCTGCAGTATAAATGTTTGCGCTTTGGCTGGAGCCCAGGCTCTAGGACCCTGAAAGGTGGGAAAGTCCCAGAGCTCAGGTGGCAGCCTAAGCCTGAACGTCTACACCACAATTAAAGAGCCCCTCATTGTGAGCCCAAGTCAGCTGGCAGAGGCCAGCCCCGGATGTCTATTTGCAGTATAGACCCCTTAGAAAGGTCAACATTTAAGGAGAAGTTGTGATGCAATCTTAACTAGAGTGGTGTAGCCTCAGCACTATAATTAACCCATGTTACTGTTTGTGAATACATAGTGTGTAACAAAGTTTTCTCTTCCTAGCACAGCTGGGAAATGACATGGCAATACTGTTTCTGAAAGACTAGTCAGTCCCAGAGCCTGCTTTACACTGGGAAACTGAACCAGCACTGAAAGCACTTTTCAATAGTGTGGCCTCATGACAGGAAAACAACTGTTTAAATGCTGGTATACAAAGAAAAAAGCTGTTCTCCATACCGTTGCAGCAAGTACGATCACACTTTCAGAAAGTCTCAGTCCCACTATCTGGAGTGATTGAAAATGGGTTTGTCTCGTCTGCACTAGCATCAAAACCATTTTCAGTACTTGTACAAGGGATTCACTACTGAAAATAATGGTTAAATTTTCTAGTGTAGACAAGGATATACTTATTCAGTTCAAGCAGTGTGGAACTGAACACTTCTGTCAGGTCTCTGCATTTTTAAAAGAGTAGCACACCGGGGTTCCCATCTACAGCCTGATGAAGTTGCATAATGCCACTGTAACCTTCGATACTGGCTCAGTGCTGGATTTTCAACACCCCAGTGTTTGACTGTTGTCAGATCTCTGATTTTGGTGTAGCCCATTGTAAAGAGAGATGCTTTGCAATATACGTAACTGGATCCAGGTCAGATTCCAAACATCCACACACTTCGGGGTGTTTAGACCTGGGGTTTTGGTCCGGACCCATTTTTATTTAAAAGTGAAACTTTTCTCTTATTGTGAAAATGTTAATGGGATGATAGAAAAAATCATGCTCTCCTAGTTTGTGCTGTTGCTAGGACCATTTAAAATTATTTAGAATTTAAGATTCATAGATGATAAAGATGTAAAAAGATTCCAATTGGGTTAGAGCATCTCAGTCCATCTTCCTGTCAACACATAACTAACTAGTCAACTGCTGGTGCTGGATCTTTCAAAATTAGTAATAAAATGGAGAAACCACGTATTGGGTAGTTACCTGAAAATATTTCTATCAATCTCAGTCATGTTTCCAGGATAGGGACAGGAGGTAATTCCTTATATATAGCCTTGTACTATAATTTTAGTGTTTATTAAGCTGATATAGTAGAAATGAACTGTCAGAAACCAATAAGGAAACAAGTGAATTGATGCGGAAGACTATAATTGGACTCATTCTGCTTGAAACATTTTATATTCTGTTACTGAAAGTAAATTAATAGTGGGGAAATGGATAGGTTACTGTTAAAAAAAGATAACATTTTCCATATCAACTGGTGACATATAGGCTATTTTGAGAAGCGAATCACAAGTGACTAATATACAGCAATACATTAAGAAACCACGCTTTCATATCACATGCTACAATTTCATATTTTAATCATTAAATTCAAGAAGCAGCTTAGCAAAATACATCTAGGTCTCAATCATCCCACACGCTACCTGGCACACAGATGTCCAAAAAGGAATAACCTACAATAAGCCCAAGAAAGTTACACAAAAAGCGGGGTGTTATGCTGCCCCTGTGCCAGTACTATTTCAGTTTTGCACAGCACATGGGGAACTAGCATGGAAGAAGTGTGGTCACCCAAGGCTTAGGCTTGGTGAGGTCAAGGCAGGATAACATTGGTCCAGACAAATCTGCATACTGTTGTGGGCTGAGTGAAATGGCATTAAACCTGTTGGCTGTAACCGCCACTTTTCATTTAAGATAGTGGTAAGAAACACTACAGCACCTTTATAAAACAACAGCAGCCACACCCCAAAGACAGGCACACTTCCCAGAACAAACTCGTACATTTCACTGCCCAAAAACAAAGGCACATGTGAGATCGCTCAGGAATTCAAACTATACAGGAGAGAGGGTTGGCTGGGTATTGGTTTTAGTAGAGGTGTGCATGTCAGAGAGAGAGAGAGAGAGAGAGAGAGTGTGTGTGTGTGTGTGTGTGTGTGTGTGAGTGAGAGAGAGTGTGAGTGAGAGAGAGAAGCAGAAAGAAAAACACCACAGAAACAGACACAGGCCCTGCGTATACTACAGGCACAACAGCTATGGCACTGTAGTGCCATAGTGTGGATACTTCCTATAGGTTTCAGAGTAGCAGCCGTGTTAGTCTGTATCCGCAAAAAGAAAAGGAGTACTTGTGGCACCTTAGAGGCTAACAAATTTATCTGAGCATAAGCTTTCATGAAAGCTTATGCTCAAATAAATTTGTTAGTCTCTAAGGTGCCACAAGTCCTCCTTTTCTTTATACTTCCTATAGTGACAGAAAGGGTTTTTTCAAAGCTATAGGAACTCTACCTCCATGAGCAATGGTAGCTAGATTGAGTAGGTTGACATAGCTGTGGTGCTGAGGGATGTGGATTTTTCACACCCCTGAGCACCGGCGCTATGTCGATCTAACTGTTAAGATTGGACCAGGCTACAGAGAAGGAGCAGAAAGCCAGTGACAAGCACTCAGAGCACAGCCCTGAGAAAAATCTTACAGAGAGCTTTTGGGCCAAGGCTGATTGAAAGGAGGTTGGCGCTGTGAGCAAAGAAGCTATCTCCTATTTGATTCCTGCAGTGTTCATAGAAACAGGCCTCTGTACATTCTTTGTAAACAAACAGAATTGCATCACAGATACCTGTCTCACTCATCAATTTCTCCTCCTAACAGAAACAAACTCCAGGGCCCCGAGCTTTGGCCACTCGCTTGGGTCAAAGGGGGTAACAATATGTTTATCAACAAAATTTACGTAGATTTACAAAACATGACTCAAACAATGAGGTAGCTACTTCAGGCAACCTGCCTTTGATATATAACTATAAAAAATGTGTACAGCTAGCAGCCCTAAAAAACCTTAGCAAATAGATATGCCTTGTAACAACTCTGGACTGTTTTGGACTGTGGCTGGAGAGAGGAGATAGGAGAGCTGTGACCCCCCATGGAGATGATCTATTCCTATTCCAAAGAGGATGGAGCTCGGCTGTTCTCAGTGGTACCAGATGACAGAACAAGGAGTAATGGTCTCAAGTTGCAGTGGGGGAGGTCTAGTTTGGATATTAGGAAACACTATTTTACTAGGACAGTGGTGAAGCACTGGAATGGGTTACCTAGGAAGTGGTGGAATCTCCATCCTTGGAGGTTTTTAAGGCCTGGCTTGAAAAAGCCTTGGCTGGGATGATTTAGTTGGTGTTGGTCTTGCTTTGAGCAGGGGGTTGGACTAGATGACTCCTGAGGTCTCTTCCAACCCTAATCTTCTATGATTCTATCCCCCTCTCTTAAATCACACTTAGGTATACCAAAAAAAAGTTACATACATTTTTTGACATGAGCTTCAATATGGCTACAAGCAAATGGAGATAAATAGAAGGACATTGGGTGTGTATGGTCAGAAAGGTGGTCATGCTCTTATATAGCAAAGACAGAAGAGAAACAACACTGCAGGGACCTGGAAAGTGGGCCCTTAGGGAATGGGAGAGATTCAGGAGACAAAGCATTGGCCCCATCAGGGATTATGTATGCCATTGCCACAAATCACTGCCCCTTCCCCAGTGGAGCTCTGCCAGTGGCCACTGGTGCCCACTCATCTCATTCACCATTGGATTTACAATTTACCCTCCAGGGCATGGCCCCTGTAATGAGCAACATCAGCTCCCTCCATGGTTGTTGCAATCCGTTCAGACCACCACCTCAAGTGATTACCATTCTACTGTTTTGGTTGTCACCCAAACCATCTATTCACTGGCTTTTGCAGTGGTTTCGCCATCTCTATGCACTTATCTGGACACACTGTGTCCTGAGACTTTTCTTCTTGTTCCTGGCTGCTCACATGACTATGTTTAGCCTATTCTAGGGAACAATAGACAAAATGCTGCTAATTTATTTGTGCATTTGAATGTGAATTTTTTGTCTATATAATCTTCAGTGCACAGTGGGAGGATTAAGACTGTAGAACACAATAAGAAAAGGCAGAATTAAAATATAGGTGCAAATAACTGTCAGCACAAAACTGTGGCTGAAAATGTTATGCTGTCTTTCAAAATCAGGCCGAAATTTCCATGGACTTCAAAGGGAGCTTCAAAGAAGCTCAGCACCGCCAACCCCCCCGCCCTTCTTATGTAGGGGCCCAGATCTGGATTTAGATGCATAACTTCAAGCATATAGATTTGAATTATTTTGGCCAGAGAGGGCACAGGGAAACTGCCCATAGACACTCCACATATTTTACTTTTAATTATTTCACATGCAGAAACTTGACAGCAGAGAATTTTGGAACCTTGGCTCAATTCCAGCCTGTTTTGAATACTCACTGTAACATTTATTTAGAAAGCAGGCCAAACCAGCAACACTTTTCATTCTTTGATTACAGTGTGCACACTGGATGGGATTTTTTCCACTCCTCCGTCCCACTGTTCTGACAGAGTAAACAAGGGCAACAGGCTGGTGGTTGTTACAGTCCCAAGGATGTGTTCTCTTTTGCCATCAGCGTGGCTCAGTTTCACAGAAATCCAAATGAACATTAATTTGATTCTCCTTTTATAACCAAAGCCTTACAAAAGTCTGTTCTGGCTTCTGGCACATAGCAAATTCCCATCCATGTAAAGTATTTTCAATTACTTTAAAATGCAGAATTATGGTAAGCATGGATCCCAAGCTTTGAAGCTGCAGCTGCACATAAAGAACAAATGTTATTAGTTTGGTCTTGTCATGCATACTATAAGGTTTTAAAACCCCTGTCATAAATATAAAGGGAAGGGTAACCACCCTTCTGTATACAGTGCTATAAAATCCCTCCTGGCCCAAGGCAAAACCCTTTCACCTGTAAAGGGTTAAGAAGCTAAGGTAACCCCACTGGCACCTCACCCAAAATGGCCAATGAGGGGACAAGATTCTTTCAAATCTGGAGGGGCGGGGGGAACAAAGGGTTTGGTCTGTCTGTGTGATGCTTTTGCCAGGAACAGATCATGAATGCAGCCTTACAACTCCTGTAAAGTTAGTAAGTAATCTATAAGTAATCTAGCTAGAAAATGCGTTACATTTTCTTTTGTTTAATGGCTGGTAAAATAAGCTGTGCTGGATGGAATGTATATTCCTGTTTTTGTGTCTTTTGTAACTTAAGGTTTTGCCTAGAGGGATTCTCTATGTTTTGAATCTGATAACCCTCTAAGGTATTTACCATCCTGATTTTACAGAGGTGATTCTTTTACCTTTTCTTTAATTAAAATTATTCTTTTAAGAACCTGATTGATTTTTCATTGTTCTTAAGATCCAAGGGTTTGGGTCTGTGTTCACCTGTACAAATTGGTGAGGATTCTTATCAAGCCTTCACTAGGAAAGGGGGTATAGGGCTTGGGGGGATATTTTGGGGGAAGACATCCCCAAGTGGGCTCTTTCCCTGTTCTTTGCTTAAAACGCTTGGTGGTGGCAGCATACTGTTCAAGGACAAGGCAAAGTTTGTACCTTGGGGAAGTTTTTAACCTAAGCTGGTAAGAATAAGCTTAGGGGGTCTTTCATGTGGGTCCCCACATCTGTACCCTAGAGTTCAGAGTGGGGAAGGAACCTTGACAACCCCCAAATTCCTCCCAGTAGTGCTAATTAAATGCACTTGGATTAATGAAGGACTGCCTATGCAGAGTCTTGACTAAGGGATGATACCCTCAAAATGAAACAAAGGTAACAAAGTTCATCTACTTCCCACAGGAAAGTATCTTAAGAAAAGGGCAAGAGACTGATTAAAAATCAATCTTACCCATAGATCAGCCAGGATGAAAGTTGGTATGTATAATACATATTTCCCAGCATGTTTGATCCTTTTTTCAGAGATTCAACAACAAAGAGGGAGCCATTCACCTAAAAGCTGGGATCGTATCACCCAGGACAGTCATTTCTGCAAGGCATGCAATTAAAATGCATTTTCACCTAATAAAAACCAGAACCATTTTTTTGAGTTTCCAATCAAGCCCGCTCCACTTGTGCAAATTATCAGCTTATTTAGGTTTTCATATTGGCATTCATCACCGTAAGTATCTGAGGACCCAATCAGTAAAGATATTTAGGCACCTAACTTCCATTGTTTTCAATGGGAAGGAGACTAAATATCTTTGAAGATCTGGGCTTGAGTGCCTCCTGGCTGCTATAATTGAGATTATGTCATATCCATTGTGAAACATTTTTCCAAGGAATGGGCAGGCACATTTGATTTCAGTTTAAAAAAAATCCAGCCCTTTCTGAAATTCTGGTAATCTAGGCAATATAAATTGTAACCCCGCCCCGTACAATTATTGTAAAGGTTGTATTTTGAACTGATATTCATGAAAATGAAGAAATTAATATAGCATTGACTGGAGCCAAAGCTAGAGAAGAATGACACATGAATTTCCCTACTCAACACAGCCCATGGATCTTAGTCTGAAACACTCTAGTTATTGCAGTCCTGGGTCTCTCTTAAGCAGTGACTGACAAACATGCCAAATATATGTGATGTGAACAAACATCCACTAGGGACTGAGAGGAGGCTAATCTCAGTCGTATTTGTGATTTATCCAAAATCAACCTTGGTCTCCAGTTGTTGAAAGGCTAGTGCACTAAGCATCCCCTGCCACCAACAAACCATAACTTGTTTTTATATACAAAATCAATTAATATCTGAATAAAAAGAAAAGAAGCTCCTCTGACTGATTTACAGACATTTATGTGACATCCCTTCATAAATTATTTGTCTGAAGTACAGTTCTGTGCTTTGGCCAACGGGGACAACATGTATAGGATACTAGCCAGGTTGGTAGGCCAAAAAGCTACAAAACAAGGTAAATAAATCAGTACACACTCCCTCTCTCCAACAGAGTGCACGTGCATCACCAGTTTGTTTAGATTAGGCTGACAGTAAGTCTCTGGTCATTTTTAAATGTTTTGCATATGCATCTGCAGCAATCATTTGGAAAAAGAAATAGATAAAAAGCATCTGGAAAATAAAGACTTCCAGATGCAACCATGGTCAAGATGCAGGAGGTCATGGTTTTGGCTACTGCACCAATCCTACGTGTCTTTTTCCTTAATGTAAATTTCTTGGTCTATACTTTACTTAGCCTTGAGTAACTCACAAGTAAAGTAACTCTCACACTAAGAATAATGGATGTTTTAGTTCACCAGCAATTAAAAAAACAAAACAACAACAAACAAAAATAAAAAAACACAAACCAATGCCACATTTCATTTGGGTCAAACCAAAAATGAGATTTTTTGGAATTCTCAGAGTATCAAAAAGTAAAAAAGTTTAATTTTGGGTTGAATGAAACATTTTGTTCAACCCAAAACAAAACATTTTATTTCAACTTTGACCATTTTTTAAAGGTTTTTGTCTGGTTTTTTTTTGGGGGGGGGGGAGGGTTTCAATAAAATTGAAGGAAATTTCAAAAAATTATCGCAAACCAAAATCTCAAAATGGTTTGACATTTTTGGATTTTTTTTTATGTGAACAATTTGGCAAAACCAACACAAATTCACAAAACATTTCAGTGTAATTGAATTTGCATTTTTTGCCAAAAAAAGTTTGCCAAAAATTTTTTGCACAGCATTACTCACACAAATATTTGGTTTATAATTGTGACTCGGGCACAGCTTGGCATTCAAAGTTCAAATGCATGTTTAAGGATGGGTGGTTAGAACCTACGTCTACAGAGCCTGTGACAGCTGACGGTCCCACAGTGACACCAGGAAACCATGCAGAGGCACAGCCAGAGAGCACTGTGGAGAATAAGCGCCGCAGGAAGTATCGCCCAAAATGACCCATAATGACAGTACCCTGCAGCCCTCTGATTGGCCAACCACCCTATCTAACCCTGGAGAGTGCCCCAAGAGGTTGCCTGGACAACAAAACAGACTTTGGGCCTGCTGCAACTCCAGACTGGTCTCCAGCCTGATCCTGAGCCTGACTCTTGCCTCCTGATTCTAGCCTAGTATTATCTCTGATCTCCAGTCTCCAACCCTGGCTTGACTTTCACCCAACTTTTGCTTACTCAGCCTGGTTTACAGTGATTCCTCTGACCCCTGCTCAAATACTACTGTCCCTGATATGTGGACCCCAGCACAGCTGCGACCACTAGACCAGACCGCCCATGCCCCAGTCCCTTAGAGTATGGATATATGGTGGTTGTATTTAGTCATTTTATTTTAATAATGCAAAGATGATATTTTCTGTGGTAACTCATGTGCACATTTCATTAAATTTAAAATTTCCTTTTAAAAAAACAACCATATTTCACAGGACAACCAAGGAGAATCATAGAATATCAGGATTGGAAGGGACCTCAGGAGGTCATCTAGTCCAACCCCCTGCTCAAAGCAGGACCGATCCCCAAATAAATCATCCCAGCCAGGGTTTTGTCAAGCCTGACCTTAAAAACTTCTAAGGAAGGAGATTCCACCACCTCCTTAGGTAACACATTCCAGTGTTTCACCACCCTCCTAGTGAAAAAGTTTTTCCTAATATCCAACCTAAATCTCCGCCACTGCAACTTGAGACCATTACTCCTTGTTCTGTTATTTGCTACCACTGTGAACAGTCTAGAGCCATGCTCTTCAGAACCCCCTTTCAGGTAGTTTTAAGCAGCTATCAAATCCCCCCTTATTCTTCTCTTCCGTAGACTAAACATCCCCAGTTCCCTCAGCCTCTCCTCATAACTCATGTGTTCCCGTCCCCTAATCATTTTTGTTGCCCTCCGCTGGACTCTTTCCAATTTTTCCACATCCTTCTTGTAGTGTGGGGCCCAAAACTGGACACAGTACTCCAGATGAGGCCTCACCAGTGTCCAATAGAGGGGAATGATCACGTCCCTCGATCTCCTGGAAATGCCCCTACTTATACATCCCAAAATGCCATTGGCCTTCTTGGCAACAAGGGCACACTGTTGACTCATATCCAGCTTCTCGTTCACTGTAACCCCTAGGTCCTTTTCTGCAGAACTGCTGCGGAGCCATTCGGTCCCTAGTCTATAGCGGTGCATTGAATTCTTCCGTCCTAAGTGCAGGACTCTGCACTTGTCCTTGTTGAACCTCATCAGATTTCTTTTGGCCCAATCCTCTAATTTGTCTAGGGCCCTCTGTATCCTATCCCTACCCTCCAGCGTATCTACCTCTCCTCCCAGTTTAGTGTCATCTGCAAACTTGCTGAGGGTGCAATCCACACCATCCTCCAGATCATTTATGAAGATATTCAACAAAACCGGCCCCAGGACCGACCCTTGGGGCACTCCACTTGATACTGGCTGCCAACTAGACATGGAGCCATTGATCGCTACCCTTTGAGCCCGACAATCTAGCCAGCTTTCTATCCACCTTATAGTCCAGTATAGTATAGAATCTGCTCATATCCTTGACAGCCATATAGGACTTAGATTCCTAGAGAGCTACATGTGGCGCTCAAGATGAAGAACACAGGGAGGACAATAGGGCAGGAAGCTTTTAACAATAGGAAGCAGTATGGTCTACTGGGAAAGTCATTGGGTGAGGAGTCCTTGGTTCTAATCCTGGTTCTGCCACTGACTTGCTGTGTGACCGTGGGACAGTTACTTCACTTCTCCATGATTCTGTTTCCCCTCCCACCCTTTGTCTTGTCTATTCAGATTGTAAGATCTTTGGGAAAGGAGCTCTCTCTCTGTGTAGTGCAGTGCCTAGCCCAATGGGGTTTCAATCTCCGCTGAGGCCTCTAGGTGTTACTGTAATACAAAACAACAAAAACAACGGGGTTCATTAGTTTAGCAGAATGATGAATTGTCATTTTCACAAAGGGTTCCCATAGAAGTTCTCTCCCTTGGACCTGTGACAAATCCTATGACTACAAACTGGAAAACTAAAAAACAAAAACAGCCAAACCTGACATTTGCTGAAATTCAGTTCATTTCAACTGCAGAAAACTTTCACTTCAGATGTATTTTCATGAGCCCCAGAGATAAGTTTGGCAGGGATGAATGAACATTTCAGAGATGAGATGAGCTCCCTCAGAGGAAGAGAAACCACCTTAACCTTTACCCTCAATTTGGTGGTGGAATTTTTAAGCAAGGGGCTCTCAGAAGCTCCATCCAACACATGAATGTTTTGGCATAAACCACACTGACTGTAAACTCAGTTTGAGCAAACTGTGATAGACATAATTCACAAAACCAGGAAAATAAATGCCAGATTTATATAGGACAGCAATAAATTGTGTTCTAAAGTGGGGGATGTCCTTGGTAATGACGGACCGAGTGAGAGTTATATGTACATGGATGGCTGTCCCTTATGATGCTCACCATCATCACTGACAGATGCAGGGAACCTGGAGGTCAGTAAAACATTTGGCATATCAGTAGTTACTGAGGCAAAGTTCAATGTACAGAATAAGTCTGGAAGAGCAGACCAGCTGCTTTAGCTCAAGTAAAGGCAAAAACATTGCCCTGTTCTCCCTGCATTGTTCCTTATCCCAAGAACTCTTTGGTTTAACGTTTTGAAGAGCATAGAAACAGCAATTAAATTTAGCATCAGCAATGATGAAAAATACAGCTTATGTTACTTTTACAAAAGTGTTCCAAAGTGATGTTTTCTTTTCTCTTTACAAAGGTTTAGTTAACTTGGTACTTGCTGTTCCTATTTAAGTCTAGTCCTTTTAAAAACTCTGCATCATGATATTTTCCTCTGTCAGTGACCTAGGCAACACTACTGAAGAATGCAACTGCTTGAAGGAAAGAATTAGATATGTCCTACAGTCAAGATCCTTTTAAACGGATATATTCATATCTGAAAATGCATGTTTATTCTACTTTGAAAGGGATGCTGTCATTGTCTGATGACTAATTCCATGCTTTCTTTCTAGTGGTTTACACTTTGCATTTATAGAATCACTCTGTGGACCAAAATTTTGCTGTCAGTGACACCCATCCAAACTTAACTGACTTGCATGGGTGCAAATCAGAGAAAAATCTGGGTTTGTATCAAACTTTTGCTGTGATGGCTGATGAAACTTAGGTTCCAGCCTCCATATATTTCTGTCAGCAAACCAAATGGGCACAATTCTGGATTCTGTCACATGTGTAGTTCCCCTTGAAGTTAATAGGGGTTACCTTCCACATAGCTGAAGGCTGAGCTGGACCAATAAATCTACTAATATGTAGAGTTCTTTAGAATAGGAAAAACGGAGACCCCCAAGAACAAGTATTGAGCAATAGGGTATTGGCCAAATTCCAACTCAGAAATAAACAATATTCAGCTCCCATAATGCCTCTCTGAAATGTTAATTGACTACAGCATTCTTCACTTCCTCTCTAAATGTTACTATATGGTGGTAAAAACGACTGTGTTCCATCCCAAACGTGGCTGCATTTGATGGATGGGTAAAGTGATCCCTATGTCCCTTACTAACCTCACTAGGTGAAAGTGTTAAGTGACTGCAAGTGACTTGACCACCCTGGCAGTACTAAGTATTTTATTCAATTGACATTTTTTCCTCAGTAAAATTATGCAAATAAATATTTAATGATGAACTAGTACTAGGTGGTCCAACCAGTGGCCTGAGGGAACGGGAGCCAAGTTGGGAGGAGGGGAAGTGTGGAATGGGAGCCAGGCTGTGGGAGCGTAGAACAGGGAGAAGAGCTGGGACTGTGTGAAGTGGGGAGTCGAGCTGAGGGAGGGGAGAGTGTGGAAAGGACTGGGACTGCAATAGAGAATAGAGAGCAGAACTGGCGGAGTGCTAGGGGCTCCCTTGAGGGCTCTGGGATGGCCAGGCTGCTGGTGGGAGAAAAAATATGAAAACATTATTGTTCAACTGCTGTTGAAAACAATTTGATTTTTGTTACTTCAAGCATTGTTCTTGCTTAATACCTTTGTAAAAAAATAAAAAGTGAAATAATTTCTACCATACAGAATTCCAACACATGGTAGATCATAGAATTGTAGAAGATTAGGTTGAAAGAGACCTGAGGAGGTCATCTAGTCCAACCCCCTGCTCAAAGCAGGACAAACCCCAACTAAATCGCAGTGCTTCTCACTTAGATTTGTCCCAGGGGTCGACCAGGCCAAGCTTGCCTTCATCATATATTTCAGTTCTTCCAGTGCCACTGACTGTGCAGGGGAACCAGTACCACGTAGCCCCCTGCAACCCAACTCCTCATGGAAAGCCCCAGCATACAAGCTGCAGCCTCCATCCCTACAACTGCCTCACTTGGGGCTGAAGACTAGGGAAGTGCTGAGGCCTCCAGTCCCCTCCCCTCCCAGCCCACAGCACCAGGACTCCAGCAGGGCTCACCTTTTGGGCAGGGATATGGGCACCCCAACCCATCACCCTCCAGTGAGGGAGGCGGGTCCCTGGCCATGGGCTGCCTGCACTATTGTCCCAGGCATTGTCAGGAGGGGAGGCAGCAGCTGCTGGGTCTGTGCAGCCTGAGAGCCAGTTGGGTGTGGGGAGAGGTTGGATTCCCTGTCCTCTCACCTCATGGCTCCCTGTTCCTGCCTTCCTATGGTCAGTGCAGCTGGCACCCCATCCCTTCCCGTAGGCAGTGGGGAGGGGGAATTTTACTTCTGCACAGACAGTGCACTGACCACAGTGAAGCCCTGGCCAGAGTTTCCTCCCTAAGTCAGAAGGGGTAGGGACATGTGTACCATTTGAAATATTCCTGGGGGCACCCCTATCTTGATAAGGTGAGCTAGTCTCCTATTTAATTTTATTACTTCTTAACCCTACACAGAAATGCTAAATGCTAATAAATCCTAAAAAAAGGATCTTATTCTAGAATCTGGAATGATATTTCTGTATGTGGCCCACGAAGGTAGTATTTGTATGTGGCCCACAAAACTAACATCTGGCCCACAGCATTGAAAAGTTCAGACCATCCTGAACTACTATATCCAGAGCTGTTCTTCATTTTACCTGAACGTCAGACACTTGTGAAGTAGACCCAGAAATCTAGTCAATTGGTTTTTGTTGTTTCTCACAGTTCTGGACAGTCAGACTATTAACCTATATACTGGCAGCAAACTAGCTCATCAAAACCATCCAACTAGAAACCATATTGAACAAACCAGTTCAGATGCTGCTGCCAAACCCACAGCCTCTGGGGGCTCCCTAACTCATGGGAATCCCATCCCATTATCATTTCAACCCAGTGTGTTATTTATTGCTCATATTTCCATGCCACGTAATTCATTCCTAGATTCATAGTTAAAATGGCTAGAAGTGACCACTGTGATCATGTTGTCTGCCCTCCTGCATAACACAGGTCATAGGACTTCCATGAATTAATTCCCGTTTGAGCTAGAGCAAACAGGAATTGGGGAGTGGAATAAGAGTTGCTGTATGCTGACGTCAGAATCATGAGAGATCAGGATGTCTCCTTTGACACTTTGACCTTATTTGGGCTACTTCATTTCACATGTTTCTCTTGCCTTCTGTTTTACAGGAAACTTCCATCCTTTTGTCTGTAACCAATGTTTAATTTGTGCCAGGGCTTGACAGGGCTGAGCCCTGGCACCTCTAGGCTTGGCAGTTCATAGCCCCAGCACCTCTGGGCTTACTGCCCCAGTTATGAATGTAAAGAAAAATTTCTTGAGCCCCAGCACCTAATAACTTGAGCCCCAGCACCTCTCATTACAAATTAAGCACTGTCCGTAACCCTACCCAAAAACAAACAAACACACCCCGCCAAATCTAGACACATTACTTATTCTCTAGTCCATATTTGTACCCAGTTGGCACAGCAAATCCATTTAGGGGAAATGGAGAGAAGGCTGCATGCTCGACTGTGGCTGTGAAATGGGGGCCCCTACGCAAAAGAGTTGTGGGGGGCTACATGCTTTGCTTGAATCTTGGATAGAGCTGGTCCAAAACAAGTAATTATATTTCATGAACATTTTTTTTAAATAAATGCATTTTTTCCCTCATTTTATTCAATATTTTCCGTCATATTTTGGCTAGATAAAGTCCAAACATTTTTTGAACATTTTTCAAAAATTTTCAATTTTTTTGTTTCAGTGGGGGAAAAAAGTCACTTTCATTCTTTTATATTCCCTATTCAGAATCTTTTTTCCCTAGTGGAAAATAAGTTAAAAAGAAATGAGAGAAAGTAGGATTTTGCCCACCAAAATGAAACAAAAAATTCCCTTTTTTCCCATTTTCAGTTTTTAAAAATCGAACACTAAGACCTTCAACAACAATGGAAATAAATTTGTGAAAATTTCAATTTAATCAAAAAGTAATTTTTTGATGAAAAAATGCCAAAATATTCCAGCCAGTTCTGAATCTGAATTAATAATATTTTTTCATTACATTCAAATGGAGAGCATCAAAGAAATATTACAAATATACAATATATACCAATGTAATCAGAACACCAAGAAGTATCACTTTTAAAAGTACTCCACAAGAATTCCAGCTCATCTGGGTGGCAAGTTATTTAGGTTATATTACAGATTCTGACACAAGACTAAGCAGTTCAAAAATTCCCTTTTCTTTTTTTCAGGTCTTTGACTACCATTGTCACAGGAAGCCACAATAGAGGCAGAATAGGGTGAACTATCATGTGAAGACCATACACACAAACATGAGCTGTGAATATCTGATCCTCAAGTACACTAGGAAAGTGGCAAAGAAATACCAGCAATAAAAAAACAAGAGCGAGGGGAAGGCATTGAAAGTAACCGTAAAGTTTGCTGCAAGAATGCTCTCTCTCTTAATAAAAGCAGTTGGTAAGAAAGGTAGCTAATATAAAGTATTTAAAAAACAATCAAGGATCCAACCCTACTGCCACTGATGTATGTAGTAGTAAAAATCTATTTTAAAGCTAAAATCCCATTACTTTAGACCTTGTCTTATACTGGACTCTCCAATATTGATAAAGATATTGCTCATTTCCGTCTACAGAATGCATTCCACACTTTGACTAGTTCATTTTCAGCAACGCGTAACATATCATTTGTAATCCCATTTAATAGATTGGGAAATGGAGACAGAGAAATTAAATGACTTGCTCAAGATGCATGTCAGAGTTGAAAATACAAGTGCCCAATCTCGACTCCATGTTCAGCACCCAGATGACCACACTACAGTGTCTTACCAAGGAAACAGTGTCTTCCTTTCAGAATCAATGGACATCAATAGCAGGGCGATAGAAAGGAGTACAGGCCAGGATTGGACTGCTGATCATCCAGGCTTTTTCCCTTTTGCAGGCTGCAGAGCTGACCGGCTTCTGCTCCTCCTACATCCCTGGAGCTGACTGGCAGTCAATTAATTTTGCTCAGTCTAGTCTCATCTATACTACTCACCAGCTCTGTCTATGGAGACCAATGCAGGCAGGCAACAACCATGCACTGGAGTGAGTGGAGGGTGAGAGCTGAGAAAAAAGTGAATAAAGTGAATAAAAGGGATAGGAGAGAGGGTCTAATTGTTGTGGTGTTAGCCTGGAACTTGGGAGACCTGGGTTCAGTTCCTCCCTCCACCACCAACTTGCTGTTTGACCTTGGCCAAGTCATTCAGCCCCTTTAGTGCCTGAGTTCTCCATCTGTAAAATGGGAGATATCCTCACAGGGGTGTTGTGAGTATAAATACATTAGAGACCAGGAGGTGCTCATGTACTACAGTAATGGGCACCATAGAAAGATAGAGATGATAAAGGAGAAGTGAAGGAGAAACAGAGGTGGCAAGAAGGGATGGGACAATAAATTAGAAATTTTGGGAATACAGAAAAATGGAAATTGAGAGACTGAAAGAACTTGGGGGAAAGAAAGGAGAGAAAAAACACATGAAAGAGTGGCAGAGTAGATAAAGGATGACGGGACGAAGAATACTGTTAAACAAGACAAAGGGGAAACAGACACTGAAAAAGACTAAGGAAGGATATGATAACATACAGTAGTAGGAAAGAAGATATTTGGTAGGAAAAGAGAAAAATGAAACTAAAAGTTAGAGACAGAACAAGTTGATTTTTGAATTATGTAATAGATCTTTTAACATCACCAAATGTTAAAATTAAAATTACGTTTTGATTATATTGCAGACAAATTCATTAATATCTTTGAGTAACTGACAGAATTTTTCCAAAAGTGCCTTGGAGTAAAATAACAGAAGTTCCTACAGCACCAAATCTATAGCTGAGCAAGTTATCTTGATACTGTGGACATGTTTAGAAAGCCCTTAAACAAAGTTATAAATAAGCCTTGGATCCAGCTATTCTCATTTTTTGTTCTTTATCATTTCTCTTTGTTCTCCAACAATGGAATGAGAATCTTGTGCCAATGGAAAGACAAACTGAACTACTCTGGGCTTTTGGCATGCTCCAGAACAATATTTTAGCCTTGAGGGGAGACAAAAGGGAGGGAAAATATGTGGAGCTGATGTAGTCTGTGATGTTTTTCCTGTTTTTTTTAAACACAGTTCTTACAAATCCCCAGCACCACGTCCTCTCTCTCCCCTCTCCCCTGAAAAAAAAAGATAACCAAATATCAGTAGGCCATTGTGCCCCTTCATTTTCCATCTCTGCAGCTTTGTTCCATAAGCAGAATACAGCATATTTCTGATCAGTGTCTTCTTCCCTGACATTCCTCCATCTAGAGAAATCACTAGAGTCAGAGGCCAAGTATCACCTTATGAAAGTGACTGCAAGACCTTTGGCCAGAAGGGTGATTTCCTTGCAATTCCTTCCACTGATTCAAGAATCAGTCATCCCCCCACGCCCTCTCAGTTAGCCACAGTGCAGAGAGCCCAAAAAGCTATCAAAATGGAGAACCAATACAATTAATAAACAATAAAATTAAATGTAAGAAGTTCATTAGCTGTTTATACTCACGGAGGCATAACACCTTTTGGAAGTCCTAGTGCATTGACAGATATAGGCGGTGGCTGGGATGGTAACATGGAGCTGAGGAACGCTGCTGGAGACTGGCTGGAGTTAGAGAATCTAGCAGTTGGAGAAAGACTGCGGGAAGGTGAGGAAACTGAGGAAGGGAGAGGAGGAGGAGGGGGTGGGGGAAGTGGGAAGGAATCAGAAACTGAAAACGCTGCAGTTGGACTAAAGACTGGTGGAGGTGGGGGAGGGGGTGAAGAGGAAGATGGAGACCACAGGTACTCTCCTTCCGGAGCAAATGGCTGGGAGAAAGGGGGAACAGGTGCTCTGCCAAATTGTTTCTGAGAGGCAGTTGGAGACATAGGGGATGGAAGGCTGGATGTGGAAGACCCAGATGAAGGAGTTACATAACCTGAAGCAGGACTGATGTTCTGAGCAGCAATGAACTGTTTAGGCCGGGCATAGTTGAAGGTGCTGGATGACTGCATGGTGGGGGAAGTGTGGGAGTTGAGAACGCTCATTTGCACAGGAGAACTGACAGACTGGCTGGACACCAGCTCCTGGAAAGAAGGGGGAGGAGGAAAAGGAGGAGACGGAGGAGGGTTTTGATGTTGCTGGTGGTGATGGTACCGCTGACCACCTTCTTGTTCCAGACGAATTTGGTTCTGCAGTTGTTGTAGTTTTAGAGGGTCCCTGCATGAGAAGAAAACGTTAATCAGAGGGGTGGTGATGGGAGAGGAGAGGATTAAAATAAAGAGACAACTTCATTATCTAGACACTGAGCTCTATTTTGTCACCTGGAATTTTAGAAGCCAATGGAAGTCAGAGCTATTTGCGTATCTGATCCTTAAGTCTATCTCCTTGCCAGCAAAGTCCATGCAAGAACGCACATCAGATATTAAACTGATACAACACTTAACTGTAGCTAAAGGACCATTTGTAAGCTTTCTAATTAATAAAGCCATGAATCCCTGCTGGGATGGAAAACCTCGATGAAGTTGTGAGATTTGGTTTGAATACTTATTTAAGGCTTTCCCCAACAGATTGAAACCTTTTTTGGTCTGGAGATTGGGATGGGGTAGCTCCCTGTTTCATCAGACCTGGAAATACTGCAAGCAAAGTCCTTTTTGTGATCTTCTTAGTACTCTTATTTTCAGCTAATGCCACAATAGAAATTAAGACCCTTTTGAATTTTAAAAAAAGTTTGATTTTTATTTGGGTGCCGGTGGGTCATTTGTTAATTTTATTTGAACTTAATATATTAATTGCAATAGTCCTAGTATTAAGGGTCACTTTTTTTTTTTAAAAGGGCCTCAATTCTGTCTCTCTTATTATGGTGTTCAAATATCTAAGCAACTGCAGCCACAATCAGGTTGCTAGAAATCTAAATGCCCTAGCTTGTGCTTGCTGTTAATCATGTGTCATTCCCATGAGGTGACACACATTTGACAGCTCTGTCAAGCCTTCCCACACATTTGTGAGGGAGTGAATGAAACTTCCCCCATAATTTTCTGCAACCTAGGGAAAGGTGAACTAAGCTGCATACCAGGAAACCATGAGTTTTAGTCCCAGCTTTTCCACTGACAGCTGTTAATATATCTGTACTCTTTACAACTTTTATTCTTAACTAAGCCTCATAACTCTACCATATCAGGAGGCAGCTGAGGAACTAAAGCTCTAGGGCTCTGCTAACTGGACTCATGACACCATACCAATGGGAGATAGGCTTATTTACAGTAAAAATACAGAACTTCTTCACATTCACATAACTGTAAAGACTGTAGGTTTGACATTCAGAAGCGCTGAGCACCCAGAACTCCAAATGAAGTCAATAGGAACTATAGACACTCAATACGGATGACAATCAGATCCTGTACATATTTTTGCTTATTGTACAATTGCTTAAATGACCATTTACATTGCTGCTTTCCTGTTAATTGCTCCTTCAGTATGCACTTCTGTAAAAAAAATCTTGAGACTAAAGACCACTAAGGTAGTTTGTCAATCTCCTTTAATAGCCCTGCTTTAGCAGCACTACAACCTCAATAAGGCCCTTATCAAAGCAGAGATCAAACTTTGCTGTGTGTGGTCTTAATTCTAAAACTCATCTGTTTTACTAGCTTAACAATTGTCTTGTCCCAGCTGGGAATTGTAACTTTGTCTGAACGCTCCAGATGTCTTTGTGGTTTTATGTGCACATGCACCTTTTCAGGATATTTCACATATAAATACTTTACAATATTATATACAGTGTGTCATTTATGATATAATTTAGGTCATTATTTAACCAGAGATTTTAGTGCAGAGTCTATTGAATGCATGGAATATGTATGTATGACAAACATCATAATGGATGCATACTTCTGGTATTAGAAATGATCATGATGTCATAGTTACATTTGTAACCTACTTTCCATTATAAGATTCATTTTGATACTCCTGCTCCCCAGAGTACTCAAAATATTTTCGGCCTGAAATTTCACGTGTGGTGTCTAGAAAAGGAGACTGTTTGGCTGTAAAGAGGGGGACAGAAGTTTAAGATTAATCACACAAGGTATTTTGAGACAGTACTGAAAAAAAAAATCAAGGTTTTGAAGGGTCTGACTATTTTGTAAAACCATATCACAAAGATAGCTTGGTTTAGAAATGAGAGTTACCCCACATACAGTACATACTTTATTTGTTAGTAGCAGATTAGCTCTTTTTTACCAGACTGTTTTTGATATAGTTGTGTAAAACACTTCGGAGTTATTCACTACAGAGTTCTGAATCTTCTATTCATTTTTTTGAATGTTGAACATATAGTATCCAAATCCTGCTGAGTTCAGATTGTTTTGATGTTAGGTTTGGGTTAAGGCTGATCTTTAGGTTTTTTTTTTAATACTCTTTGAATGTCCCTTAACCTGAAAGAGCTACTGCTTGAGCTATTTTGCCTTGAGGCTTTCTTTTTAGCCCATACGGTCATCTGACCCTCCCAGTCAATGGCAGAGTTCCAGCAGCAATACCAAGCCATCTTGGATAGATGAGTAAAAAAACCTTTTTTTAAAATTTTTTTTGGGGTTTTCCTTTTCAAGTTTGTGTCTTCCAAATTGTGCATTTTAACTATTTTTGGGCACATTGTCTAATGGTCATAGAAGTGTTTTAACATTTTTTACTTTCATTTTCATACAAATTTTACTTCATTTTCCCCATCATTTTAATGTATTATAGTGCGACTAAGGCCAAAAAAGTAAATAGAAATGTACCTAACTATATATGTTGTGCCAGGTATGGAAGAAGTTTAACACTCTCAAACAGAGACTTTTCACCAAGCATGTGCCATAACAAAAGGTATCCTGTGCTGCATTGAAACTTTTCTATTTTAAATTACAAAGTCATGTGTTCATCTTTCGAACAGTGGCACAATATAGCAGTGACCATCTTGGGCCTTGTCAATGCTAATTACTACCTGTTTTACAGCAACTGCTGCTAAATGATGCAGCTATATCAGTGTTAGTAATGACGGAAGTGCTAGTGTAAACCAGGATCAGGCTTTAAATCCAGGGTGTTATGAAAATCTATATGTTGGGTAAAGGAAAGATCCTACTCTGAGCAGGTTTTCATGCCACAATGGTAAAAATGCATGATCCCTGTATTAGGCATCTTTGCAGCTATTCTGTTGCTGTAAGACTGGTACTAAGTTTTCTAGCGCTAGACGCATCCTAGAGTAATGTCATCCAGCATTTTTTTTAAAAAAAAATCCCATTGTTGCTATTGCACTGGTGCTAATAATTTTGGGAGCATCAGGGTGGAGAGGGGGCACTAGTGTTTAACACTGTTGCACCACATCATCTAACCTTACTCAGTGCAAATCTAGACACAGTAGTTAAAAATACGCCACCTGTGGCCAATCTGTACCAGTGCTTCTTCCATTATTAGCAGCAATAGTGAAGCAACTATGGAGATAAAGAAAAACTTCAGGGACTAGGAAGACACAAACAAAACTAATTTAGTTATAACAACATGATCCTATCTCAGCTAACTAAGGTGTGTTTAGTAATCCAGCGTAATAGATAGGCACACTTTCATAGAACCGGTCACATATATTTTACATCTACTTCTTTAAACACAGTGAAAAAACCCATAACATTTTCACATACTTATTTTTGATGACTTATTTGAGGTTTACCTACAGTTTTATCTAACGAGTTAATTACAGAAACTGAAAAATCAAAAGTAACTTCTGAATAAAATTCCCTCCGTGAAAAGGCGAAATCGACTATAAAATAATCACATTGGAGGTGGAGGGGAAATGGACATTCAGCAAGTCATTTGAACTCAGACATGACCATCTATAAAGGGATTTCAACAGCTTTATTCTGATATTTGTCAGTTATTTCCTGCCTAATGTTGGAAATTCTTGCTATAGATTTGTACGTGTATATATCTCTGCCTACGCTCCAACAGCTATGATAACAGAGTTAAAGACAACATGAAAAAAATAAGACCTATAAGCCACTGAAAAAAACATATTTACACACACACAGACACAATGTAACAGCGAGAAGTAGTAATATTTTAATATGAACGAGGGCACGGGCCTAAACAACAATAGGGGAAATCTAATACATTATGAAGGTTATTCAGTTCTTAATGTAAATGTGCATACTGTTACCCTGTCCACAATACTTAATTTTTGCCAATTTACTATTGACATAGTGCAGTAACATTACAACTTTTCTATATAACAAGTATAAACTACTGTTCTATTCTACACAAGCTAGTTTCTGCTGTATATATCTCAGAGCCATCTGGAGAAGAGGGCTCAGCTCTTAATAACTGTGTCTAAAATGACAGCAGAAGGCATGGTCTTTTTTCACCTCCATTACTAAGTCTTCCCTGGATGGTCTTTCACCTGCTCTGCAACTCTGCCTTGAAAGAGAGAGACCGGGGGAGGAAGAAACTCAGCTTGTATTGCTTCTAAGAATTAGGATTTATGTTCTTCACACCACTAGTAGTTTCTAATGATAGAGGGTGTGATAATCTTGAGGCTGGAAATACACTTGCTTCTGGGAGCAGTGTGTGTGCTGCAAGTTGTCACTCTTTTGTTTTATACCTCTGAGTGCTGAAGAGTTATAATTAACTGTGAGAATTCTTACACTCTCTGTAACTAAGCAATGCTTTATTTAATGTACATATACCAAGTTTCAAGAAGAGATTATTACGTCTCAGATATTTCTACAACTTTTTTTTCCTCTCTGCCCCTTCCAAGACAAATTACCGAAATGAAAGACAGCTCACTTATAAATAAGTATAATTATTTTATTGCTTTGCTTAATGAAAATATGTAGCTGCAAAGCTTATGGGAACTGGAAGCTGAGTACTCTAATTGCCTAGGAGGACTGTTTTCTCCATTATGAAGTTAGTGAATCCCTCATGCTACCATCAAAGCCTTCTTCAGACAACATATTGACAACCACAATATACATACTAATCTGCACCAACTATTACAAGTGGCTCAATACTGATCTCAGGTATTTGGGTGGACGTTCCTTGTAATTACGTATGGTGTACCTGTGTACATTCATGCATACTGGTAGTAGCCGGTTGAATAAAATATGACAAAGCATCAGACGTTGAAAATGAACTTTATGTATAGAATCTTTGGTCCAGGAGACATACCTTGACTAGAGGCCAAGCTTAAACTAGTGACTAACACTAACAGTGGGGAGGTAGTATAGCCTAGCAGATAGGGCACTGTGGTAGAACTCAGGACAGCTGAGTTTAATTCCCATTTCTGCCAGTGGCCTGCAGGGTGACCTTGGACAAGTCACTTCCCTCCACGTGCCTCAGTTTCCACATCTGGAAAAAAATGGGAACAATGATACTGACTTCTATTGTAAAGTGCTTTGAGATCTACTGATGAAAAGTGTAATATAAGAGGTAGGCATTATTATTACTATATGATGTAAATGAAAATGAACTGTGTACAAACGATAGGACAGTACTTTACCTGGGAAGGCAGCCAGCAATTCTGCTTTGCCTTCTCCCTTCTCAGAAAAAGAACAGTTACTGACCCTGCAGTAGCTGTGGTTCTTTGAGATGATGTAATTAGTTGGGGTGCACATGTGCCTCATGCATGCGAAATTAAACTCTTTTTCACAGCAGGTCTGTCAGGGCTGCACATGTGACCTGTGCCTCATCATACTCCTCTATGAGGGCTTTAAAGGCAGAATGGCCACGACCTTCCCTCAGCTCCTTCGCAATTCAAAGCCCACAGTAACTGAAATCTGCAAAAGCAGGGACAGAGAGGGGTCATGGGATCTACACTGAGTACAACATCTTGAAGAACCACAGTCACTGTAGGGTAAGTAACCATTCTCTCTTCGTCAACTATGTATTAGTGTGGATCACAGTTTAGTGAGTGGCAAGCAGTGTCCCCTCTGGATGGTGGGAGTGAAGTATCCGCTGCATCAGTCAGTGATTGTTGTACTGTCGCCATGAATTTGGTGGCTGTCAGGGCTGATGCCAAAGTCCAACTCATAACTCTTGACAAAAAGTCAGTGAATTAATGCCACATTGTGGCCTTGCAGATCTGAGAAACTGGCACATTCCTGAAGCAGGCAGAGGATGTTGCTTGCACTCGAAGCTGGCCAGGTGTTTGGGTGGACATCTGTGGCCTGTCTTTCAACCAGAATTGCTTTGGACAGTAAGGACTACAAGGATGACTGTGGCTTCATCTCATTTGATCCTGGATATTATCTTGGGGAATCAATGGAAAGGCACAGAGAAGGCCTTGAGACCAGGTAGAAGATAGGCATCTGGTACCTATTCAGGTTTGTGCCCCTCTGGAACAAAAGTTTTGGCACTTGGCATTGTTGATGATGGTAATCAGGTCTATCATGGGAGATCTCCAATGAATGAATATTGGGTCTATAATGGACCTCCATAGCAACCATTCAAGGGGAAGAGCTGTGAACAGAACCTCTTTATATACATTCTTGGGTTCCTGCAACCATCTCAGTGACAATCTGAGGCGGGGTCAGGTCTTTCTTGTTCATTTGGTGTTTTGCTGGGGAATAGATCGATCTGAGCCAGAGTTCCATCATAGAGCCAACAGAAGAAGTCTGACACAGGACATAATGTAAGTGCATGCACACACGTGGCCTAGCTGCCCCAGATGAGTCCATACCATCACAGTAGAGTTTGATTCCATTTAACATACTATCGACTGCATGAAAAAGAACCTGTCCTCGGGAAGATATGCTCTTGTGGACCTGGAGTTGATCAAAGCTTCTATGAACTCTATCTTCTGTGATGGGTCAAGAGATGATTTTTCATAGTTCACCAAGAGGTCTATCTGGGAGAACAAGGGAAGAGCATATTCTAGGCTTGATACCATCTGCTGCTGCTTTATGTAACAGAAAAAAGGTGACCCTCTTCCTGGTGAAAAAAATCATATATAGTAAACAGAGCCCTGTACTTTTCAGCTTGGAGATGCAGTGAGGCAAATTAATATACCTTGCATCCAAATAGACCCAACTTCTTAGGATTTCTGTCCTTAAGTAGGCCTTCTGTGGACTTGAACTTTTCCTATACTGCCAAAACAACCAGAAGCCCTCAAATTGGGTGGGCATAGAAGTATTCAAAGCCTTTTGGAGGCATCTGTACCTCTTCTTCACTTGTTTAGAAGAAGGAGAAAGAATGGCGAGGGTTTGGTCAGCTGCAGGACCCTCTGATGGAAAGGGAATGAGATCCTGGGCTGGAGTTGCAGTGCTTAAAATATAAAAAAAAAGTTTGTGGGATTTTTCCTGTATCAATGTCATTTCAATATCTGGGGTCTCTGCAAGGTGAGACAGAAGATCCTGGAATGCCTTGAAGCCATTGATTGCTGGCTCTGGGACAGGCACCACCATCTCATCTGGTGAGGATGACATCTTGTGTAGAGCTAGGGGTCAGTTGTTGATGTCCCTCCATTACGTCTTGCTCATGGGGGCCATTGTCCAGCTTGTGTGGGTGGCCTGACTAATGAGGCCATGAAGGAACAGGATCTCCTCCTCTTTCGGAGGGATATCTGCTCCTGGACCCAAATTATGATAGTTCTCAGTAGGGCCGACACAGTCTTAGTGGCATGCTATAGGGACACCAGCCAGCTAGAAGCTGGTTGGTTTGGTGCCACTCACCCCCCAGCTGAGATGGAACTCTAAATGAAAGCCACCTGGTATGCTCCTTAAGATTGCTTTCAAAAGGCAGGGGACAGGGATCCCTGCTCAACACTGGAGAAAAGGAGTAGGATGGTGAAGTGAAGAGCTCTTCTTTCAGTGGTGGTGCTGTATGCTGACATGATACTGGTATTGGCCCTGGTACTGGTTGTTGCTTTGGTGTGGAGGATGTCTCTGCAAGGCACATTGAGTCTTGCAGAATGCATCTCAGCTCATTGCCAGGCTTATTCATGGGTATCAGTACTGGGTCTCATTTCCACTGCATCTCTCCAGTTTTGGTGGAGGGCTTGGAGGCTCTGCCCTTGGATGATTCATCTCTTCAGGACTATGCTCCCTGTTTGGAGCTATGTTTGAGCTCCCTCCAGCTCAGTCTCTTGATGTCACCTTTTAGTGGCCACAGGTGCTGATTTCGTTGCCGAGGTTGTCTGCTGGCAGCCTGTGACAGGGCTTCCAGCATCAAGGCTGCTGATGCTGAGACTGTCAGTGCTGAGTTGGTCAGTGTGGAAGTTGCCAGTGCTGGCTTTGACAGTGGTTCCTCTTGCCCTCTTTTCTCTGCCTTATCCTGGGGTATGGTGTCTATTCAAGGCAGAATTGATGCTGGTTTGTCTGGCCACATTCCGGTAGTTACTACCCTCTCTGGGCCCAAACTGACTCACAAGGACTGCTCTAGCAGGTGTATCTTGAGCTGAATATCCCTGGATTTGTAGGTTCATGTGGAGATTGACTTGCACGCAGAGTACCTATCTGAGACGTGGGTCTTTCCAAGGTTGAAAAGGCATTGGCTGTGTCCAACATTGATGGGAATCAGTCTGTCATAGGACAGGAAGGGTTTGAACCCATGAGGTGTGACGGTTGATATGAAACACTGCATCCTGCTGGACGGATAGTGTAGTGGAACGTATAATTTTCTTTTTTTAAAATGTCCAAGTTGAGGAAAAGGGAGTCTCAAGATGAAGTTTCTTCCAAAAACCCCCAAACCAAACTGAACAAAAAAAAAAAAAAAAAAACCTAGTTCAAAAACTGAGTTGAAGTCTCTGATCACAGTAGTGGGTCGGATACTTGTTAGGTTCCATCTCGCTACCAAGAAGGACCTGAGGAAGAGTTGCGGCTGCCCACCCTTAAATGCCCTCTAATGAGAGCACAAGGAAGCACAGGGTGTATGTGTAGCCGTGATGGACACTACTGTTTAAAAGACCCTGACCTTGCACATGAGGCTCATGCACCCCAACAGTGGGATCCACACTTACACTGCATGAAGTTAAAGATTCAGTAAATAGAAATACACTGCAGAGATTGGAAAACGGTCTAGCCTTTGTATCTCAACACAACTAAATAAATGCATTGAAGTTTACTGAATGTTTTACAATCCTGTGTATTGTGTAATATGTGCATATAAGTGTAATATGAAGTCATCAAACCCCTTGCAAATCTTTTTGAACAAGATTATATAGATAGATAGATAGATAGATAGATAGATAGATAGATAGATAGATAGATAGATAATTTTAAAGAGAAAGGAGAGTAGTCTCTGTTTAGAGGAACAAGTCTAATTTACTTCAAGTACTGAAAAACAGTAACTCATTTCTGCCTCCCTACATACAGATACTGCATCTGGAGTTCTTCTGAGAGTCAAAGCAGATTGATCACTTCACAGTCTTCCTATGGACATGCTCTTTGAAATGCACCTAACAGAGATTCACCGAACTGTGTTAAACATAGTAATGGACTGAGGTGGAGGAGGGACTGACTGAAATTTTTTTCCCCTAGAAAAACAACGAGGAGTCCGGTGGCACCTTAAAGACTAACAGATTTATTAGGGCATAAGCTTTTGTGACTTCATGCATCTGAAGAAGTGGGTTTTTTACCCACGAAAGCTTATGCCCTAATAAAACTGTTAGTCTTTAAGGTGCCACCTGACTCCTCGCTGTTTTTGTGGATTCAGACTAACACAGCTACCCCTCTGATACTTTTTTCCTAGAATGAACCACTACTTAGTGAAAGATGCTCAGCCAGTTTTCTAGATTAACAGCTGAGATCAATGCCAGATAAATGGATTTGCATTTTGAGGTAACATTTGTTCATTCAAGGGGGCAGTGTGTTTCGTGAGTTTTATCAATAATGCAATACCTCCATTTTAAAAATGGAAAAACTACCCTTCTACTAAGGTTGCTGTAGTGAGCAGGACTGCATCCAATTACACTGTGGATGGTAAATTAATATTTTCACATTTTGAAAAAGATGTGTATAAATTTAAAATGGTTACATGACAAGGAAGATTGACAAAGAAAGGGGAAGATTTAAAACAAAGGTGCAACATTTCCAAAACTGGACTGTGCTCAATGCAGACAGAGCCCTCAGGTCATGTTAGCGTAAACATTTTATACTGAAGCACCAAGCCTCTTGATGCTGAATGATACCCTGCATTCCAAGAAACAATACCAGCCTGTTTAATTTCCCTAGAAAGGCTCCTATGCCGGTAGGCTTTGAATGATAAGTGAAAGATCAATGACAACGTACATGCTAAAATGAAAATATTCAGGGCAAAATTTTGTCCTTCCTTACACAGACTTCAATGAGGATGCATGTATATAACTGAGGGTCAAATTTGGTCCTCATTCTGGACAGCTAGGAACAATCCCCACAACTGAAAAACTTTCCAGATTTGTTTTGCCACACCAACCTCTGTTTCTTCAACACACAAAATTTGCTGGTAAAGATCTTCAAATGCAATTGAACAATACTTTCCATGGATACTGTATTACTGTTTATAAACAAACATCCAATTCAAGTCAAAAGAGAGAAAAAGAGCTTATGTAAACAATCTACTCAAAAGAAACCCAGAATGTTCTACTATTAATACAATGCACTGTAATAGAGGATACTTTGAAAATAAGCTTGATTCCTCATTAGGCAAAACCTCAGACAACAAGACAACAAATGTAAAACATCTACATAGTAGCAACATTGTTTGTGAACTCTCTTATAAGGAAATTTTGCCCTAGTTTGACTATTAAGGACTCTCCCAACTTGTCCTAAAAAGTGGCATTGTACTCGTGCCCATTTTCCATTTTTGTTTGGTTATCTGTCAAAAGGCATCAAGTTAATTTCTATCCGAAGGAAACCAGCAGTAGTGATATTGCCAGTACTTGTTGAGACACAAGACGTTGCCATTCAGTGCTTTCACAGACAGGAACCATTTTTCATATCTCTAACTCTGTAAGGACATTTTTCAAAACATGTACCAGTAAGATAACAAATTCAGCCTGGGTTCAGAAAGAGAGGAAATTGTGCTTTTGTGTGCATTCATTGTTTAACAAGTCAAAGACACAATATAGCTTTACAAGTAAAACTGAACTTAATGCCCCTGTTGGGGCTACTATCAGAAAACGAGTTTGGCATCTTACATTGCAGTCTGCACTTGTAATTCAAGAGTGTCACTTAAGCAATGCTATGAGTCCCTTACAACTGACATATAAGGTGAAAAACTGAGCAGGAGGCATTAAGTGATACTGTTGAGGGGAGAAAAGCATAACTTATAGATAGTGAGGCACGGTTATTGGTAAAAGAACCATTGCTTGAACTTACAACTAGATTAGCACAGCAATGGACCAACTGGTCTTCTACTCCCTTTAACATTGATTATAGTACAAGGACAGCTAAAGACTGTGTCTAATGGTATGTCCGTTGGATTTCATTTTCATGTACAGTAAGCAAGACCAGGAGGTAGGACTGCTTTCTTCAAAGACTTAGTGCCATCCAATTGATATAGATTTAGTGGGGCAAATTTTCACTTTGATGCACATAGAACTCATTAAAATTATATAGTGCTTGACTAAGTAACAGGACATCCAGAATTTACCAGATTCAATTTAGAGATGGGTGGGGGTTGCCAAATTTCTAATCACAGAAAATCGAACACCCTTGCCCTACCTCCCTCCTGAGGCTCTGCCCCTGTCCCGCCCTTTCTTCGAGGCCTTGCCCCCTACTTACTACATACCCTCTCCCTCTGTTGCTTGCTCTCCCCCACCCTCACTCACTTTCACAGGGCTGGGGCAGAGGGATGGGGTGAGGGCTCCAGCTGGGGGTGCAGGCTCCAGAATGGGGCCAGAAATGAGGGGTTCAGGGTGCAGGGGGCTCTGGGCTGGGGCCAAGGGATTTGGAGTGCGGGAGGGGTTCAGGAATGGGGCAGGGGTGTGGGAGGGGATGCAGGCTCTGGCCAGTGGTGTGGGCTCTGGGGTGCGGCCAAGGATTGGTGTGCAGGCTCCAGGAAGGAGTTTGGATGCAGAAGGGGGTGTGGGCTCTGGTAGGGGGCTCAGGGCTGGGGGTTGAGGTGCAGGAAGGGGTGAGGGCTCCGGCCAGGCAGCACATACCTCAGGAGGCTCCCAGTCAGCAGCGCAGTGGGGCTATGGAGGCTCCCTGCCTACCCTGACTCTGTGCGGCTCCTGGAAGCAACCAGCATGTCTGGCTCCTAGGCGGAAGGGTGAGGGGGCTCTGTGTGCTGCCCATGCCCACAGGCGCTGTCCCTGCAGCTCCCATTGGCCACGGTTCCCAACCAATGGGAGCTGCGGAGCCAGTGCTTGGGCTGGGGGCAGTGCATGGAACCACTGTGGCCACCCCTGCAAATAGGAACCGGACATGCTGGCTGCTTCCAGGAGCCATGCAGAGCCAGGCCAGGCAGGGAGCCTTAGCCCCACTGCACCACTGACCGGACTTTAAGCAAACCAGTCAGCAGCTGCCAGGGACCCTTTTTGACCAGGCATTCTGGTCAAAAACCAGATGCCTGGCAACTGTAACATGCGCTGATTAATGAAGTTAGTTGATTATCTCAATTCCAGTGTCTTTATCTTTAAAAAGAAGAAATGGAATGAATATCTCGGTAGAGTTGTAAGAAGCTTCTGATCAATGGAATATACACTGTAGCTGCAAGTTTGCATCTCAGCTAGTTGATAAGATAACTTAATGAAAACAAATATCTGAGATTAATCTAATGGCTAAGAATCTAATTCCAGGCCTTTGTGAGAAAGCACTATAACTCATTACCTCCTCATCAGCCTTCCAGGACCCAGAAATCAGAGATGTTCTGAAGCACCTTTATTTGCTGAGGATCATTACCTCATGTAAGGCCATGTCTACACTAGCGAGCTTATGGTGGCACAGCTGTACCAATGCAGCTGTGCCACAGTAAGATCGCTCATGTAGCCACTCTATACTAACAGGAGAGAGCTCTCCTATCGACATAATTAAACCACCTCCAACGAGGGGCCGTAGCTATGTCAGCAGGAGAGCATCTCCCACCAACATAGCGCCAGTGCGGACAGTGCTTCTGTCGGTGTAATTTATGTTGCTCAGTGGGGTGTTTTTTCACACCCCTGAGTGACAAAGTTATACCAACAAAAGTGTTAATGTAGAGATAGCCTTAGTCTCATATAGTTGGTAGAGAGAAGGTGGGTGACGCAATATCTTTTACCAGGCCATCTTCTTCTGGTGAAAGAGACAAGCTTTTAAGTTACACCTCTTCTTCAGGTGTGGGAAAGGTAATCAGAGTGTCACAGCTAAATACAAGGTGAAAGAGATTGTTAAACATACGGACTTAACTCATGGTGCAAGAAATCATTCACGATGAAGTGGGCAACTAACACCTCTGCAGTGATAAGACAAAGGAAGGTCAGTGTGGAAGTGATGATGTTGTAATGAGATAAAGCCAGTGTCTCCACTGAGTCCATGAATTTAAGTGTCTAGCAAAGTTATGAATTAAAGCTCTCAGGCTGATCTTATCTTTCCCAGACCTGAAGAAGAGCTCTGTGCAGCTCAAAAGCGTGTCTCTCTTACCAACAGAAGTTATACAGTCATTATATGTGGTTGAGGTTTTCTTTTTATGAGAATGTCAGCTTATTCATGCTGGATGCCAGAACCATTTTATCATCATGCCCTGCAGTTCCAATCAACCATATCACTCTTAAGAAACTCCTTTTATAAATATAAGAATAACCCCATCAAAAGCATGTACTTATTTCTAGGAGAGATGGAAAGGAGAGAGAAAACAAGAAACAATAATTAACTTTCAAGAACCTAACACGTTCTCCACCTCACTCCCCAGAACATTGGGATTCCTAGTACTGATGTTAACGCTATTGTCCTACTTAGTATTTTACTTTCTCACAATTTTTAAATGACATTTATTTAAACAACTTTTAATTTTAACTCAACCAAATCTTGGGTCTGTGTTACATCTCAGTGATGGGTCTTGTATTCCCTTCCCGCTGTAACATGGCTCTGCACTTGGCCCAGCTGATCCCAAGGATAGTTGGGTTTGGTGCAGAAAGAATCAGCTTGTGCTTTGAGTGTATACTTAGTGGAAAGAGAGATGGCAGGAGATAATGCAGTCCTTTGCAGATTCTAAACCTCTCCTCTGGGCCTCAGAGGTTACTGCAGCATTATGGACTGGAGCTTTCTTGCTGAGGCTTTTGAGGATTCACAGGGGGGCTTTTTTCTCCCAGATTTTGATGTCCTTTGAGAGTGCAGCCCATTGCCTCCTCCAGTTGTTAGTTATCTGAGGTGGATGTTGCCTCCTCCATGGAGCTGAGAAACACTGCACACCTCCCACTGCTTCCCTAGCATTCTTTTCCAATATCTGAAACAGGGGCTGGATTACAATGTGATTGCCCCTCTGGACAGAGTAGGCTTCTTTAGCCTTAAAGCCTGACTGAACCTGACATTCCAATGGGCTTTGTGTCCTGGATAACCACTAATTATAAAAAAAAAACAAAAAACAAAAACAAAAAAACCCACCAAAACTTGAATCAGCAAAAATTTCTGGGCACAGACAAATAGCAACACAAACGGACAATTAGCTGCACTGGAACCAAAAAGCTTCTTGTACCCAGAATAAACCCTTCTTCTGAACAGGACATTCTGCATAATCTACAGTCAGAAAGGTAAATGCTATATACTGAATGAATATATACTTGGAAAGGGGCACTCAAAATGATTCAATTTCCTTTTAACATCTGCAATAAATAGTTTAAAACAGGACTGTCATGGCAAATAAGTGAAGGCCATTTGCAGTGAGAATTTAAATCAATTTTTTCTTTAATTACTAATTATAAGACCATTCATTATCTTGTTAAAAAGCTCTCTTATTATTATGTGGGATAGCAAGACACAGAGTTTCTTTTGTACCAATTGTTAAGGATAAAACCCATTTCATTGCAGATGGTCCACCTAAAATATTACTTACCACTTAAGCCATTAAGTAAGCTTTCAACAGAGGGCTTATTTGCTGCAGAGGCCCTATTACAAAAACTGGAATAAATTGCACAATAGGGGAGCTGTAATACTGGAAACAGTATATTTAAGGTGTGGGGTTTTTGTTTTATTGGCACAAACAAGCTTATGATGAAAAACACAAACATTCATTGTGTTCCTATAATGCATAAGTGGAACTGATTGGCTTTTCACCTGTGGAAAACCGATCTGGAACCTATTTAGCTGTAAATTAAACAAATCCAGCTTGTGGCCTGGGGAGAGTAGTAGAAGCAAGTGAATTTCCCTTCCCCCCACATGCAGTGGCAGATATAACATGATGACTGGCCTAAAATGAAGAACCAGGCACAACGCAGACAGAAATTTCTCCTAAGGAACAGCCAGGGACAATAATTTGTATTGAACAGCATCAAAGCTTCATCGATTCCAAGGCCAGAAGGGACTACTGTGATCCTCTAATCTGACCTTCTGTATGACACAGGCCATAGAACTTCACTAAAATAATTCCCAGACCAGATCTTTTAGAAAACTAACCAACCTTGATTTAAAAATTTTCAGTGATGGAGAATCCACAAAAAGATGGACAGATTCTAGCAATAAGGAGTCCAGGAGAGCTGGCTGTATTTTAAAGAATCCTTATTGAGGTTACAGGGACAAACCATCCCGATGTGTAGAAAGAATAGTAAATATGGCAGGCGACCAGCTTGGCTTAACAGTGAAATCCTTGCTGATCTTAAACACAAAAAAGCAGCTTACCAGAAGTGGAAGATTGGACAAATGACCAGGGAAGAGCATAAAAATATTGCTCAGGCATGCAGGAGTGAAATCAGGAAGGCCAAATCACACCTGGAGGTGCAGCTAGCAAGAGATGTTAGGAGTAACAAGAAGGGTTTTGTCAGGTATGTTAGCAACAAGAAGAAAGTGTGGGCCCCTTACCTAATGAGGGAGGCAACCTAGTGACAGAGGATGTGGAAAAAGCTAATGTACTCAATGCTTTTTTTGCCTCTGTCTTCATGAACAAGGTCAGTTCCCAGACTGCTGCACTGGGCAGCACAGCATGGGGAGGAGGTGGTGACCAGCCCTCTGTGAAGAAAGAGGTGGTTCGGGACTATTTAGAAAAGCTGGACGAGCACAAGTCCATGGGGCCGGATACGCTGCATCCGAGAGTGCTAAAGGAGTTGGCAGATGTGATTGCAGAGCCATTGGCCATTATCTTTGAAAACTCATGGCGACTGGGGAAGGTCCCGGACGACTGGAAAAAGGCTAATGTAGTACCCATCTTTAAAAAAGGGAAGAAGAAGGATCCTGGGAACTACAGGCCAGTCAGCCTCCCCTCAGTCCCTGGAAAAATCATGGAGCAGGTTCTCAAGGAATCAATTCTGAAGCACTTAGAGGAGAGAAAAGTGAACAGGAACAGTCAGCATGGATTCACCAAGGGCAAGTCATGCCTGACTAATCTAATTGCCTTCTATGACTAGATAACTGGCTCTGTGGATGAGGGGAAAGCAGTGGACGTGTTGTTCCTTGACTTTAGCAAAGCTTTTGACACGGTCTCCCACAGCATTCTTGCCAGTAAGTTAAAGAAGTATGGGCTGGATGAATGGACTATAAGGTGGACAGAAAGCTGGCTAGATTGTTGGGCTCAACGGGTAGTGATCAATGGCTCCATGTCTAGTTGGCAGCCGGTATCAAGTGGAGTGCCCAAGGGTCGGACCTGGGGCCGGTTTTGTTCAATATCTTCATTAATGATCTGCAGGATGGTGTGGATTGCATCCTCAGCAAGTTTGCAGATGACACTAAACTGGGAGGAAAGGTAGATACGCTGGAGGGTAGGGATAGGATACAGAGGGCCCTAGACAAATCAGAGGATTGGGCCAAAAGAAATTTGATGAGGTTCAACAAGGACAAATGCAGAGTCCTGCACTTAGGACGGAAGAATCCCATGTACCGCTACAGACTAGGGACCGAATGGCTAGGCAGTAGTTCTGCAGAAAAGAACCTAGGGGTTACAGTGGACGAGAAGCTGGATATGAGTCAACAGTGTGCCCTTGTTGCCAAGAAGGCCAATGGCATTTTTGGGATGTGTAAGTAGGGGCACTGCCAGGAGATCGAGGGACGTGATCGTTCCCCTCTATTCGACATTGGTGAGGCCTCATCTGGAGTACTGTGTCCAGTTTTGGGCCCCATACTACAAGAAGGACGTGGAAAAATTGGAAAGCGTCCAGCGGAGGGCAACAAAAATGATTAGGGGACTGGAACACATGAGTTATGAGGAGAGGCTGAGGGAACTGGGATTGTTTAGTCTGCAGAAGAGAAGAATGAGGGGGGGGATTTGATAGCTGCTTTCAACTACCTGAGAGGGGGTTCCAAAGAGGATGGATCTAGACTGTTCTCAGTGGTAGCAGATGACAGAACAAGGAGTAATGGTCTCAAGTTGCAGTGGGGGAGATTTAGGTTGGATATTAGGAAAAACTTTTTCACTAGGAGGGTGGTGAAACACTGGAATGCGTTACCTAGGGAGGCGGTGGAATCTCCTTCCTTAGGAATTTTTAAGGTCAGGCTTGACAAAGCCCTGGCTGGGATGATTTAGTTGGGGACTGGTCGTGCTTTGAGCAGGGGGTTGGACTAGATGACCTCCTGAGGTCCCTTCCAACCCTGATATTCTATGATTCTATATGCCATCTAACCTTTTCTCAATTTTTGTCCAAGGTAGAACCTGAACATTGGCTGGGCTGGTCAGGTTCAAAGGACCAGTGCTTATCCCCTTGAGCTATCCAGCTGGTGTAAAGCTCTCAGGTAAGCCACATGACCTGGAAACATTTTAAAAATGGACTAGACAAAGTACAAACACACACACACCCCAGAAGTGTTTATTTTAGCACAAGAGGGACAGGTTATACATTTGTGTTAAATTATGTTTAAGGCTGCGAGTCTGTCATGGAGGTCACAGATTCCAGGACTTTCCAGGATCTCCATGACTTCTGCAGTGGTGGCTAGTGCGGCTGACCCCAAGGCCATCCGAGCAGCTCAGGAAGCCCCCGGGACAGCCACACCAGCCACTGCTGGGGCTTTCTTAAGCCAGTGCGCCCGCCCGCCCTCCAGAGCAGCAGCAGCAGTCTCGGCCTGCAGCCCTCTCCCCCCAGCACTAGCAGTGGTCTCAGGCTTTGCCTGCCCCCTCAAGCACCAGTGGCAGTCCTGGGATGTGTGCTCCCCAGGCTGCCCCAGAGCACCAGTGGTACCCCCAGAACCCCCACTCCAGAGCACCCGAGATTTAGTCAGGGGTGTATAGGACAACTCATGGACAGGTCACGGGCAGTGAATTTTTGCTTACTGCCTGACCTATCCATGACTTTTACTAAAAATACCTATGACTAAATCTTAGCCTTAATTATGTTCTTACTCCTTTTCAGTGATTTCTGGGCAATAATCCTGTTCATGGGATGCTTTTAAAGAAAGCTGCAAAACTATAAATATTGGAAAAAATAATGAACAGCATTCCCCCCATTACTCTAACATGCTGGATGGAACAATTTTGCATTACAAGGAGTGGACTTTATAATCTAGTATGAAAATAGCTGATTTCTATAATTCTATTAACACCCCCCCCCCCAAAACCCAAAACCCACAAGCCCAGTTTTATTAGCCTTGAGCTTGACAGTGTGAAAGGTGTTTTGTAAGAGGCTTTTTTTTTTTAATTATAAATTATTAAACTCATGCTTCAAGGCATATTCCAACCATGATCTGACAGGGATTATGAAGAAAGAACAATCCACATCTATGGAGCCTATTACTGAGTTTTTTGTACCTTCCTCTGAAGCATCTGATATTGCTCTCAGAGACAGTATATTGGACTTTATCTTTACTCCAAAAAGTATGATCATAACTCAAGAGGTCTCTCTTGATGTAAATCCTAGTGGAGACAAGGTACAGCTAGGTTTTACCATAGTGTAGCCAGGTGAGGTAAACCTCAGTTGATACAGGTTTGACTTAGACTACTTAAATCAAGGTAGAAACTAGCTGTGCCTTGTCTCCATCAGGATTTACAACAGGAAAGCTGATGATGTAAAAACACACCTTTTTCTAGTGAAGCCATGGTCTTCTATTCATAGATGCACATCCTCTCTTTAAATGCCATGACAATTACTCTCAGCAGTTGCCTACCACCTTATAAATAGCTGAGACAGAGAACAGAAGAACTTTACAAAACTGCACTTTGATTAGCAGCCCACACGTCTACACTGAAAATGGAATTTTAGGTTTGCAGGATACAGAAGACGAGACTAAAGAAGTTCTGGGGCTGTACCAGAGTGAGGGCTAGCATGGATGACAATGTCCTTCCTCCATGTGTGCAAATGGATAAGCACCAAATCACCTTCTGCCCTTTCCAGTGGTACTCTGGAAACTTTAAAAATTAGCTGAACTTTATTTTAACCTTAAAAGAAGTTTTAGAGTTGGGTTGGTTTGAGCTAAACTAAAATTCAGAGTAGTTCAAAACTGGTTTGTCCATCCCTCCATATAGTGGTATTCTGATAATTTTATGTGGAACAGGAAAAAAAAAATCAAGAGAAAGGCACCAGAAAAAATCACAGAGAAATGGGGGGAAGCGTACACCTTGAAGAGTAAGGGTGCTGTTGACAGCAGATCTAATGCTTTCAGCTGTGTACAAGAGATCATTAACTATTGTTCTTACAGTAGAGAGGATAATATAAGGAAAGGCAAAGAAGCAGTTGTCCTCCATAATGAGTTCAGTTGTACATCCTGAAGTGTGTTCGGACACCCAACTTTGATGACAAATTGCACTGATAGGTATTTTTGTTCGGTTGCAACTACATTTATTTCTCCGCACTTCTTCTATTTTGCATGCCAGGATTCTAATGAGTCCATACACTAAGACTTGTCACATTAATTGTATTCTCACGCCCTAAAGAAAGTGCTATTTGAGGCCATTTTTAGATCATTTTTGAAAACACCAGAGAGTAAATCAATCCAGAAATATTCAAAGAGTGATTCAAGAATATTAAAATGCCAAAAACCCTACTTTTGTCTAGTTAAATTAAGAAAAAAAATGTGCCAAATGAGAAGTGTTAGCACATCATCCTCACTGTCCATGCAATACTTCATATATTAGTTATGTCTGCTGTTTTATCCTGGGGGAGATATTTGGTCCTCTGGGGCCTGGTTCTAAGAAATACCATCTGAAGAACATGGGAACATTTTTACCCCCACTTTCTCTTACAATTGAATTTTGGTATTTAAAATCAACAAGAATTCTACAAAAAGGGAAAACACAGATTGATTACCGTACTTCTAATTAGAGGAAATGTTTTTGACCTCTAATTGACCTAAAATATTCTCTCGTCATTATTTAGCAGCACGATCCACTTCCCTAATGAATTACTTAGAATGACTGAGTGGGAAAAGATCTTCAACACACTTGGAAATGTGCTACAGTAACTTGCTATCACAGTTGGAACACGTTCTATGTATATTAAGCAGTTCCACAGTTCTAAAACACTTTCCAGATGTGAAGAGAAACACAAAACTTGATTTGCAATAGTCCTAACTGATCACTGTGTTTTTATTTTCCTTGTGCCACAAGGGTCTTGCTGCCATTTTGCCCTGCTTCTGACCAGAAGACTAACACAATGTAGCTTTCTCAGAAACCACCACCAAGGGTTCACTCTAAAATGATGAACAGGAAGATGTTCAGACAGCTGTTCACCCTTTCCTTGAAACCTAACTACACTGTCTCAGACATATCCAGACCTCATGAACCCAGATCTGAGAAATCATCTGGTAGCTCTTGAACCAATTCTTTGAACTATAGCAGTATATCACATTGCTTCACAATCACACTGGGGTGATTCTCAGCAAGTTATTCAAATAACGGGTTCATTTAGATGTATTAATAAAAAACTCTTTCCTATATGCCACGTAAGTAACTGATGTGAATTGTGTTATGCATCAGATAATTAATTGAGAGACCAGCTTTTGACCTTACACAGTGCTCTTCTTCAGGTCTTCAGCTCTGTGACCGCTTGAGAGCTTATCTTTCTCACTAACAGAAGTTGGTCTAGTAAAACATATTACCTCACCCACCGTGTCTCTCTAATATCCTAGGACCAACACAGCTACAAACACTGAATACATAATTAACTGACTTGAGAAAACAGTTTCCTCACTGTAGCAAACCAATGTACGCCCAGCTATTTTAGATGAGGAATGTTCCTTTGGGCAGAATGAGTGGCATGGAGGCTCAATGGTTTCATAGACCACCCACCCAGCTAAGGTCACCATCTGGGTGTGAAATTAATAGAAAATTGGTTAGCAGCAGCATGCAGCAACATTGTTAGAGTTGGGAAGAAATCTTGTGATTATCTATCAATGCCATCAACTAGAGTACATATAACAAACAAAAAGCCAGAAAAAAAAGAATCCCGTAGCTCATTAAATGGAGGACTTCAGTAGTTTAACAAAACCACAGAGAAGATAATCAGGACAATATATTTGAGGGACCCAGATTAATGATAGGTTAACTTTATACATCACCAAAAGATGCATCATATTAGGGACATATAAACACGTCAGATTAGATTACTGTATTTGGGTATATAGATGAAGTTTCTGTTTTAGCTACATAAGCTAAGTGGTAGGACATTTATATTCTATCTATAATATTTTAAATCTACTAAGATCGTATCTATTCATGTTGTTTCTATTACTGGCAGATAAAAATATGTACCCAGTAATACCTTTAAATTAAAATGTTAATCTTAAACATTGCTTTTCAGTACAGGAGTACAGGCAAAACTCCTGTCCAAAAAATAAACAATAGACGGTACCCCAGAGTTGTTCTGTGTCTCAGGAACTTGTCTTGTAATATAGGGTTTTCACTTTCACACTCGCTCAAACCTGTTTTATTGAAATAAGATGCCCTGAAAACCTTTTTTATAATTATTTCCATTGCATAGAAACAGAACCTCCTGGTATTTCTAAGATGGCCTGGCTAAATATAGCAAACAGCACTCATGTTTTGTGGGGCATTTTCCTTTGGTATGCAGCTAATATAAATAAAATGAGTGGAGAGAAGCTGGCAGTGTTCCACTGACATTACATCACTCTTCCTTAATAGGAAGCCTCCCTGCAAGTTAACATCTTGCTTTAAAAGCTCAAAGGTGCCCACTTAGTTCTCAGTAAGGTTCATCATATAAGGGTGATGTTTTAATTAGAAGAGCAATGGCAAGGGCCTGGTAATCTTACTCTCATTACTTTCTCAGTGCTGGAGCATTAGTACAGCATTGAAAAATCACTTTAGACTTTACACAAATTTCAGCAGAGCAAGAGTGTTTAATCGGAGTACAGAGAGTCATGATCTAGTGGTCTGAACACTAGACTAGGAGCCAAAAACATTATGCTCTTATCCTGGGTTTGATACTGACTCTCTGTGGTCTTGGGAGAGACAAACCTTTCTGCTTCAGATTCTCAATCAATAAACAACCACCACCTAATCTACAACACTAGGTTATTATGAAAATAAATTAGTTAATGCTCGTAAAGTGCTATGTTGTTGGTATTATTATTAATTATTTTTACTAAGGCCAGATGATGTACATTCATTGTACTGCAGATCAATTACGGCATTCAGTAATTTATTTTGTTTGCATAGCATTTCATCCAGAGTGAACATGTATCTACTCAGTGCCATGCAGAAAGCTTACCCACGGGAGCATGAAAAGCCAAAGTAGGCCATTATCTTTGCTAAAGGGCCTTGCAATGATTTAACTGAATGACTCCCAATGTCTTTAATGGGAATTGTGCTACATACTATGCTTTGAAAATTTACAGGAACTGAAATCACAGCAAAGAGAAGTGATTTTTAATTGTATTATTTACTGATCCCACCTGAAGGCATCTGATGAAGAATCTTTGTGGCTGGTTAACCACGTTAATTGAAAATGAGGATGTTTGACTTAATTTGTGGCTTAACTGTCAGAATAACAAACCTATAAGGAAAAATGTTCACAGGGCCAACTTCATCCTTGGTGTAATTCCACTGATGAATGAAATTAGCTCAGTATTGAAAAATTTGTTTTCTTCATCCCAAAACTATACACATAGAGCTAATAGCCACAGTCAGTGCTTATTTTTTAGAAGACTTTTTTTTTTAAATTGTTTCCAATCAGTACCTGGACCTCCTTTCCAGGGACTAGAAAGGAGAATAGTTTTAAACTCAAACCATAGATGTAAATAACAACAATGCAACTGTGTTTATAGCAAACACTAAATCAAATGAAAATTGCAATAAAACTTGACCTAAATAGTTGACGATCACTGGATGACGCAATTGCTGTTTAGTAAGTTGTTGTTTCAGTTCCCTGTTGAGTTTCAAGTATTGTCCCATGGTACGTTGTCATTGTGGAAACAGAGAAAACATCTGTTAAAATGAACTTTAATGGAAAAAATTCAACTGACATTCTCTCTCTCTCTCTCTCTCTCTCATCTATTTTAACAATGTATTACACAAGTTAGTTTACTATATATAGCAGCCAGAAAAGGAACAGTCATCTGACCTATACTCTAGCTGGACAGAGTTGTGTCACATTTATCATCATTTTATAGTGTCATATAAAAGGGAAATGCCAACATTTCTGAACTTGTGCAATGCAAAACCTAATGCAATGCAAAAACTAGTGCAATGCAAAACCTAAATCAGTAGTTTGATTTTCAGAGCACATGCATCTGCCACTGAAGTTATACAGTGGGAGCATTAGGTAATCTACATCTCTTAAAATCAGGCTGGTTATACAGGTGCCTAACTTTCCTCACACAAGTTTGAAAATTTGGACCTAAAAGTGCAATAATTTATTTTAAGAATACTTTCCACATTTCACCTGTTGCTTTTGGAGCAAGCTTGCAGTTGAATTCAAATATCTTGTTAACTTGTGATTACTCAAATGGTAAGGATGGCACCTGTTTTGGTAATGGGATGTGAATTGCTTCACTCTAGATCACCAGTTTAAATGCAGTAAGTAGTGACAGAAGTGGCAAACGTCTGCTGAATGTTTGGTACCCTATGTGAACTGAGTCACTCTCCGTTCAGTTCCCAGAAGAGTGGCCTCAACAGCTAAAAATACCATCACCCTGGCACCTGTCTTTGCAGACTCAGCAGAGAAGACAGAAACTGTCACCCCTAGAAGTGATCTCTCCATGTGCAAATTGAGGCATAACAGCAGGACAGTGTGGGAAATCTTTCACTGCCACTATCTGCTCTGTGGATAGGTTATTTTGATTTCAGAGGTGTTACTCTGGCATCTTTCACAAGCATTAACTTCATATACACAAATCTGAATGAGCGCTTGCTGTTGTGTACAGTAACAGATAAATAATGGAGATGAATGACAGATCTCTTGCTTCAGTCTCAAATCATATGAAAGAGAAAGAAATCAATTTAACCCCCGTTGAAAGAAATGGCAGAACTACTATTGCTTTTAGTAGGAGCAAGAGTGAGCTCTCAGTTATGTATATGCACAAAATACAGCACCAGCATTCTCAATCCCTAGCAAGGTACCTCTACATTAATAAAGTGATGTTCATGCTTTCAGAATTAATTGTGTAGTAGATGTAAACATGTTTTTTTCTAATTAGTGACAGCTATTTGCATTTATGCTATTGCAACAAATAAATGTAATTTTCCAAAAGCAAAATCAGCCATGCAAACCCTCTCAGCTGTTTGAAGGTATTGCTTCATTATCTGAGGAGCAAAGGGTTAACATTGGTACAATAGGTCCAAATGCAGGGTCTTTACTGTAGATATAGGATAATATATAGATTCTCTGAGTTTCAGTAGATGTAGCTCCTGGTGCTAACATCCTGTGAAAATGCTGGAATTCAGCTCCACTTGTTCATCATAACCTGATTTTGATATTCACTTATATTCCTCATTCCAGGACATTGTTCTCAAGTCTCCAGATTTCTTTTGACTTCTTGAGATGAGGAGGTTTTCAATCCCTTTGTTTTTTTTTTTTTTTAAAAAAAGGTAGTAGTTTATTCCCTTTGGATAATTTAAAAAAAAAATCACATGCTTTAGCTAAATGCCACAAAGGCCTTTCTGTAATCTGGAACGTTCTGGGACCAGTGTACGTTTACAAAAATAATACTTCAATTTCACTGTGACATTCAAACACCTTCTTTTCCTTTCATAGTTCACAGTGTTTGAAATTCTCATTTTACTACTGTTATTCAACAATTTGATTGCTTGCCTTTAAGGGGAAAATATTAAAGAGACAGTAAAAATTTCTGCCAAGTACTTAGGACCTAGAGAAAGCTAGTAAAGTGAGTGTATTCTGTTTTTCAACATTCACATAGGACAGACTGAGACCAAAATAAATGAAACTGTGACAGACATTTTGTCACCAAAGGCACAAATGAGAAATGGCTAGAAAAATGTCACCACATACAGCTGACATTATTAAACAGAAATACCAAAGATCTTGCGTGAAATCCTGGTCCTATTGTGGTCAATGGCAAAACTCCCAAAGACTTCAACTGGGCCAGGATTTCACCCATTTTCAGCCACTATAAAAGGATAAGGAATACACCTTAAATATAAAGGTCTATATGTGGAGTAGCTCAGGTTCAAGGCAGTTAAAAACCAATTTCTCTCAAATGAATACTACCAAATACAGTTTAGTTGGCTGTGGCTCAAGACTTATCAATGTTAATTTTCATCAGCATCTTCATCACTGCCTCAGTATTGCCAGTCTTGAAATTTCTTCGGCTATTTTGGATTGGGAAACTGAGGTTATTAGAACCCTTTAAACATTTTTAAATTGCTTCTGTCATCATTTCCAGCCACATAATCTGGTTTAAACAAACATCAGACATAGGTTAAACCAGCAGAACACCATGCACAACACACCCACACTTCAATTGATTCCATGGTCCTTAGTTTTTTTAGACCAATGTATCTGGCAAAGTAACACTGAAAGTAACCCTAATTTGATTAATGGAGGACAGGATATTCATTTATGATACTAGACAGGCCTTGCTTCAGCCATCTGAAATGCAGATAGTACCTTCAGGGCTGAGAAAGAATTTGATTAGCAAAAATCACAGATTTCTGAACTCTTCATAGATTCCAAGGCCAGACAGGACCATTGTGATAATCTAATTTGATCTTTAGTACAACACAGGCCAGAGAACTTCCCCTAAATAACTCTTGTGGCTTTTCTCCAAACCCTCCCCAGTTTATCAACCTCCTTCTTGAATTGTGGACCCCAGAACTGGATATAGTATTCCAGCAGCGGTCGCACCCGTGCCAAATAGCGACAAAATAATCTCTCTACACCTATTTGAGATTCCCTGGTTTATGCATCCAAGCCCTTTTGGCCAGGATGTTTGGAGCTCATATTCAGCTGATTATTCACATGACCCCCAAATCTTTTTCAAAGTCCCTGATTTCCAGGATAGAATCCCCGATTTTGTAAGTATGGCCTACATTCTTTGTTTCAATATGTATACATTTTCATTTAGCCATATTAAAACACATATTGTTTTCTTGCATGCAGTTTACCTAGTGATCCATATTGCTCTTTATCAGTGATCTATCCTCCTTTATTTAGAACTCCCCCAATTTTCTGAAAACTTTAACAGTGATGATTTTATATTTTCTTTCATATCATTAATAAAAATATTAAATAGGATAGGGCCAAGAACCAGTCCTGTGGGACCCCACTGGAAATACAGGTGCTCGATGATGATTCCCATTTAAAATTACATTTTTAGACTTATCTGTTAGCAGCCATCAGTTAGCACCCTCCTGGACTAACATTTTTCATAAAAAGCCCTACACGGTATTAAAACAGAATTTATTTTCTGAAGATACATTGACATGGTTTCACCAATTAAACCGTTAGACACCAATGTGCATCATCACCTAAATGACAGAAAAATGTACACTGCAACATCTGATATTGGATAAGGAAGGTGAAGCGTGGTCAGTAATCCATTTCACACCTGCTTCCTCCAGGCCAGGATTTAGACACTGCAGCACAAGCTCTGTTTCGCAGACTGAGAGAGGGAGCTGCTTGTATTTGTGTGTGCCCACCATCCCAAACACCCCAAATCAAATACAGCACTCTTCCATGTCCCTTGCATAGGATGCTGAAAAAAACACCTTTACCAACTACCAAAAGTAAAGCCTTAAAGTCTTTCCACAAGTTTTGCATTACCTAAGGCTCACCATTCTACAACACCACACCATTTATTGAGATATTGAAGATAACTTTTAACCCACATCCTTTTACAGAAACACATGTCAAAGGTACTTTAATTTCCATCCAAAAGCATGGACATTCTGCATCAAGAAGAGCATCACGTTTCATGGTCCCATGGAAAGTGTGTCTCAGTTGTAACCCTGCTCTATGGGAGGAGGGTCCCAGTATGGAAAAGGAAATCTGGTATCAAAAATGTTGAGTACCACTTCACTAGCACAATGCTGTTGTGTTTGGTTTCTAACATTACAAGCAACTTTTAAAAAATACCCAGTTTTCATTGATGAAAATTTTTATTCACATGTTTTACAAATCGATTTCAAACACTACCTATATTATGAACTTAATTAGCGGACTCTTATTATCAACATCACACCCTTACCACTGGAGAATTTAATAGAGGGATAGAAATGTTTTCAAGAGTGAGAGATGCCCTGTAAGAATATTTCATATAATTTTTTTTTTTAAAGAGCATAACTTTCATCTGACCTAGATCAGGCAACTTTCTGCATACTGGTATTACATTTCTATTCTTCTCTGCTGTTTATCAATGAATGTGTTACTTTAACTATTACTATGTGCAAATATGTAGTTTCCCCAGTTCAGTACATTCCAGAATCCACTCAGTAAACAGGATGTGTCTTTTCCCTTGGTTGGCATTAGCACTCAGAACATCATAAGCTATTTGATTCATCCTAATAAAAGTTTTACCGTAACCATAGAGAGTCTTATTTGCAAACTTGTCTTCTACCCAGCTGGCAGATGGAGCTCTTTGGTAATCCATTATAACTCTGCTGTCCCTAAGTGGCTCCTCACATTCTTAGATATAATCAATCACCAAAGAAAACTCCGAAGTTTGTACCCAGCAAGAATGTTAATTGCACAACACTGTAGCAGTACTACAAAATCCAGTTATGTTCAAATGCAAGAGGAAAGATGTTCATCTTCATTGGAAGTGTTAATAACTAGAGCTGTGCGAATAACTGTATTAAAAGCCACTTCTGAAAAATTTTAAAAAATTTGTTTTGGGTCAAACTGAAACCAAAATGTTTTGAACTTTTTGCGAAGTGAAAAAGTTGGAAAAATGTTATTCAGACTTTGTGCATTAACTATTTAAAAAAATAAAAGTAAAGGAAATGAAGAGCTAAATTCTCAAATCTGGAGGAGGACGACAATGAGATGGTGCAACAGCCACACCCCACCATTCTATCCAATATCACAGTGGTTAAAGCACTCCCCTGGGATGTGGGACACCCAGGTTCAAATTCCCACTCTGGAGCAGGGACTTAAATCCAGGTCTCCCCCCTCCCAGCTGATTGCCCTACCCCCCAAGTTAAGAGTCATGATCTCTCTCTGGCCCAGTGAATAGTCAAGCATTTCATACAAAATCAAATGGCTGCATGAGGAAAAATTGAGAGAGACCCATCTCAGAATAACCAGTAGCCACCAAAAATGATACTTAACTCCTGTGGTGAATCTAGCTCAATGGAGGGTGGGGGAGAGAAACTATCCAGTAAATTTGCAAATAGTTTAGGTTGACCCAAAACTGCATTTTTCGGTGCACAACTGTTATAAAAATTGTGGCCAGATCTATAAAAACCTTGATCAGCTTCAGGTACTGTGTGTGTAGACAAGGCCTCAAGGTACAGAGAATGTGAACAAACTACTTGCCCAGTAGCCAGAACCCCATGGTGAAAGGTATGCAAAGATGGCGATTTCGAGTAACAATTCAAGCATGTAGTCTTTCTAACTAACCAACTAACTAACTAAAGTAAACATGTCTGAAGTGGAGTTGAGGCAGTCATATGTGGCAGTTTCTTGAGAGAAGCAGCAAACATGAAGAAATGTGAGTGGGGACTGTGAAAGCAGAACTGTTTTGATACAGCTCTGAAAGTGATGTTAAATCTAAGTAAGCTTTGCTGCTGCTTTGCAGAGGTAACTATCCGTTTTCAAGGCAATGACAGGAGTTATGTACATAGTGTAAATAGAGAGAAACAGAAAAGAATATCTTGATCTGTGTACATTTATTTTCTCTTTCAGCGAGAAAGTTACTCCAACACTAGTTGCTTGAGCTTTTTCTCACTTGCACTTAAATTAGGCAATGTCCATATGCTTTGTCAGATACCGATTATGTATGTGTGTTATAAAGGTAAGATGCATCAGGGTAGAACAATAGCTCAGGTAACATTAACCCACCTCCCTGATCCCCCAAACCATCAACATTTTTTTCTGAACCAAAATATTTATCACAATAAAGATTTTCCTTCCTACAACCAACAAGCCATGCCCACAGATTATAACAAATCATCATGAAAAAGACAACACATGAGAGGAATCCAGTCCATCTCAGTTATGTTTCAGTCCTCATAAGGCAACACAAGACCATCTTCAAAAAGAACAGGGGTACTCGTGGCACCTTAGAGACTAACAAATTTATTAGAGCATAAGCTTTTGTGGGCTACAGCCCACGAAAGCTTATGGTCTAATAAATTTGTTAGTCTCTAAGGTGCCACGAGTACCCCTGTTTTTGCGGATACAGACTAACACAGCTGCTACTCTGAAACAAGACCATCTTACAATAGATTCACTAGCACAGTGGGTTACTGCTTCAATCTGTAACAAACAAAGATCCACAAGCTATGTGTTTCTTTTCTTAAGTCTTTAAGCCTTCTTGACACTTTTCCACCAACGTACTGAAATACCCAGCTAATTTCTCATTGATCACATTAACCCCCATGAAGCATCACACACTAATTGGGTACACCGAAAAACAGAGAAGGGGATCAGTAGAAAAACCTAGACCGTTTAAAATGACAGCTCAGATCCTAGAAAGAGTTAATTTCTTTTTTAAACAGACTTGCTCAAATTCTAGCTTAGACCCTTCATTTGGTGTTAACTATGATGCTATGTGGTCAGAGTTGAGTTTTTTTTGAGAATGTCTCCACACTGAGGCCAGGTTTCTTATATAATGATCTGATCGCTGTTAGGCAGGCCTTTATGACATCAAGACTGGGTTACTGCAATGTGCATACTGTGGGCTACTTTAAAGACTGCTCTGTTGCCTGCAACTGGTGCAAAAAGCCACCACACAATTGGGGGTGGCAGTGGGTGGGTGGAGAACAAAGGAGATCCTTCTTTCTGACTGTTGTGCTCATTTTTCTGGCTTTCTATTTGAAAGGGATTCAGTGCAAAATGTTGGTATTAACTTTTCAAAGCATTCATTGGACTAGGTTCCTGTTACATTGTGACTTCCTGCTCTCCCTCCACCCTTATATCATCATGACCCCTAATGTCTAAAGTCATGGGATTGAAGGAACCAAGAACCTTTAGAGGTAGGAGCAGTATTATTTGTATCTTTTTTTCCCTCTCGTGACCGATGGATAGCCACAGAATGAACCCAATAAATAGCAGATTTAAAGCCCTTTCTTTGTTTCAGAAAGCCTTTGACATGGCAGTTCGGTTTTATATTATACTTAACTGTTTTAATCTCATAGTTTTGGTCTTTCAATCTACATAGGTAAATGTGCATGCACATGCCTATAGAATTCAGTATTTGCACATATCTGAAAGCAGGATATAGCCGTATGTCTCTTCTTGTAAATCCCTTCTCCCCAAGGATATGCTTCAAGTTCAAGCATACTGTAAATACAACATATTAAAATGTATATTTTCTTTTGATTTTAGAAATAAAAATTTTATAAGTAGCAGAAAATGGAAGTGATCATTTTCCTGCAACTCCAGATGAATTACTAAGAGAAGGTTAAGCTAATAACCTCAAAAGCTCTAGCAGAAATTCCAAAAGCTATTAAAGATAAAAGAATGGGAACCGCATGCAACATACTGGGGACTCACAGTACAACAGAACTTTATTTCAATATATTTTGAACTTCCATGGTCTCATTTTATAGTTGGATTCAATAATTGTTTTTAAATGGATAGAAAAGGTACACCTTTATCTTTATATTACATGCTGATCTACAGTTTTAGTACAGATTTAAAAATTAAGGCTTTTTTCCCCTAAGGAAATAAAAACCTTTTACAGCATATCATTTGATCTCTCAACAGGGCCAGAGTATGGCTAAATTCTTTTGTATCTGAAAAATTCAGAGTACAAGTGTTATATTTGAGAGAGAAAGCATAGTATTTTGGTTAAGGCATTGGGCAGGGACTCAAGAAGTCTATGGAATGGCCAGAATCCAGATCTTCTATATGTGGTTGGATAGGTCACTTGAATATTTTGATCATGTCCATTAATTTTGGATACCTCTATCTTTGAATGCCCAACTCAAGGTACCTTGGACTGATTTTCAGAGGTATTGCATGCCCACAGTTCCACTGGAAATATTGATCCTGATCTCTGTGTCTCAAGTTTCCCCATCTGTAAAATGGAGATAGTAACACATGGCCACATCACAGGGTATTGCAAGGATGAGTATCTGAGATGCTATAATGATAAGCATACTAGACAAGACTATTTTAATATTTATATTGAATTGAGATTGCCACAATCTCAGCTAAACACAGGATAACTTTACTTTGTAAATAATATAAACAAATACATTAAATAAAGGAAAATTAAGGAAAATGATATTGTACTGCAGATAGCCCAAACAAGAAGTGTTGTTTAGCAATACATGGAATGTCAATGCCCCTGGAGGATTCTCTCGCTCAATAATATGACTACTGCTATAAACAAGTGTTTAACAGCATCACTTTTAAAGCATCACAGCTGACAGAATTGGCCTTCTGGTTGTCAGTCTACAAAAAAAGGCCAACGGATGGATGGCTTTGGAAATTAAACTAAACAAAGATTTCCCTCACCTCAATCTTCTTGTTGCTTAAAACAGTTTTACAAAAAAGTTCAAAACTGGTCCACGATCAAATTTAATTGTTCCTCCCCCCCCCAGAAAAACACACATCTTTGTAAAAAGAAAAGGAGGATTTGTGGCACCTTAGAGACTAACAAATTTATTTGAGCATAAGCTTTCGTGAGCTACACTGAATGCATCCGATGAAGTGAGCTGTAGCTCACAAAAGCTTATGCTCAAATAAATTTGTTAGTCTCTAAGGTGCCACAAGTCCTCCTTTTCTTTTTGTGGATACAGACTAACATGGCTGCTACTCTGAAACACATCTTTGTGAAAACTAAGACACAGAAGTGAATCCATAACTCCCTCCTGAAAATAAACTATGCAAGAAATGTTATATAAAGAAAAAACCTAGCATGTTTGCTTGATAGTTCACCAACTTCTTGATGGGGTAGTTGAGAGATCGGTGCTTTCCTTTCAGTTGGATGTCTCAGAGATTTGCAGTCTAATGCACTAAGACCCCTGGCAACCACTGCAGATACAGCCTTAATTAAACGTTGTTTAAACTACTGCTTTTAAACATGTCAGAGCTGCACTGAAGAAAAGCAGCGCCATGGCATCCTCTTGCAGCTAATAGATTTTTTGGGCCCTAGTAACTGAACTATCAAGAAACTGATGTTCTCATTTAACCCTCTGAAAACAAGTACAGGAAGCACATGTCACCAACACATATATAAAGAGTGCATGGAAAAATCTCATCCACAAAAAATGATGATCACCTCTGAGGTTTTCAAAGCTCCACTTTCACTGGAAAATTCACTAGATCTTTGGTAGTTGTGTACTACAGTCATAAATCAGGGTGCCCTTCTGATACTTTCAGACACTACAAACAAAGGCTTTATATTTTAGTGCCAAAATAAGTACAGTGAGGTGGGCTGGAAGAAATACAGCACCACTGAGTTTCTGTGTCAGGAAGCACTCCTTCAATTTGTTCAAAACTTTGTGTTGCCTTGGTGAATCAGCTCTGTTAGCCAAAGTTGGACTCATTAAAAGTTTTGTATGTAAATAACGAAAGATGAACTGCTTTAAACAAATCATCCCCATAAATTAGATACAGATTTTACTGATACTTTATATGTCCATGTTTAGATGAATGTACATTTATACATGCACATTTATTCTATCCTCTTTCTTTTCTCTAAAGAGAGAAAAAAATCACATGTACTTTCATTTTTCTCTGTGTTACATGGTATATATATGAATTTTAGTTCAGACTTCAAAGAGAAACAGCAGAACTGAAATTCATTTGGAAATTTAACACCATTAATTTGGGCTTGAATAGGGACTGGGAGTGGCTTGCTCATTACAAAAGCAGCTTTGCCTCTCCTGGAATTGACACCTCCTCATCTATTATTGGGAGTGGACTACATCCACCCTGATCGAACTGGCCCTGTCAACACTGTTTCTCCACTTGTGAGGTAACTCCCTTCTCTTCAGGTGTTAGTATATAATGCCGGCATCTGTAATTTTCACTCCATGCATCTGAAGAAATGGATTATTTACCCACGAAAGCTTATGCCCAAATAAATCTGTTAGTCTTTAAGGTGCCACCGGACTTCTTGTTGTTAAAGTAAATGTGGATGCTCTATCCTTAACTCCCCCATGCCATCTCATTATTCACAGGGATCTCAGATCCTGTCCTGTAATATGAGGCACAACAGGGTATAGACCTTATGGTGTCAGCTTTCACTTTGAATTTGATGGCTTTTGTTGGTCAGTATCAATGTTAACATTACTTAAACTTTTTTGAGAGTTAATCTATTTTTACACTTCATTTTGGAAAAAATGCAAGGATTTTGCCAAGGAAAACCAAAACCCTTTCCTGTACATTTCTGCTGGCTGACACATCATGTCTACAAAGGAGTGCCTCTCTAGAAATTATTTTCATCGAACAAAACCTCTAGGACTAATGAAACATATGCCACATTGTGAACATTTACTAGAACTAGTTTGCCATTGTGGCAGCACATAGGCAACATGGTACAGTAGCTCTTTATAGACAGACTCAGGTCTTGGATTAATTACCTCTTTCACATTCCCAAAACTGGAGTGTGTATTGGAAAGTTTATACTGCCTTGTCCTGATTAAGATCTCCTGAAAGGAACCAGTAAGAAAAGAAGTGTGGCTCCCCTGCTTGCTGTTAGAACATTGTGTAGAAAGGGTCCATTCTGAAAACAGGTATCAGGCACAATCCTGTGTCCCACTGCTGCTCCTTTGTGCTGTTCTGATGATACAAAGGAGCCATAGAACTGTTTTAAGTGCAGGAGGAATTCCCAGGAGGCATATAGCTAACACTATCTAACCCCCTCTGCCTCAGCATAAGAGGTGTGGAGGAAATGGAGTGGCCCCATTTAGGACACTGCTGCCAGGGGGTAGTTTAGAGCAGCCTTAAAGCTAATCTAAATTATGCCGAGGGTCAAACCTGCCCTCTCAGTGGGGAGGTGCATTGAGCTACTTTGTGGTCCCCTTAATTTTGCGGAACCAGGCAGAGACTGGGTGCAGCACTAGATTGAGACCATTGTACTTTTAGAAAAATGGAAGTGTTCTTCAACTCCCTTCCTTTTGTGGCGAAGGAAATCTCCAGGATTAACCATTCTCTAAATTCACACTATGATCCAATAAAGGAAATGCAGACTTCCTCTCTTGGCACAGGTTGGAGTGCCTCAAGCAGGTCGAGAAGTGACTGTATAAAGTGTCTAGACAATAAAGTGGTAGAAAATATTTTCCAGAAAATGCGATTTTTGTGGTAATCCAGAAATTACATTTTCAATGCTCAGCCATTTCTCTATTGCTTTGCTATTATACTGATGGCGAATGTGACAAAAAATGTAAATAATTTTTACATCTCATAAAATCCCAAAATATTGGATGAGATTCTGACACTTAGAGTCATGAAACAGCCCATCATGTTTTCTGCAGAATAAAGGCATTAGCCTGAGTATCCTGGCCACGTTCTAACTTGGGTAATATCATGTATACCCAAGTTCTTCCCATTTCTAAATGAATATTGTATTATTCCTTTCCCGGCCATAAAAATAATTGTTTAGTGTTGTCATTACGGAGTGGTAGCCCCACTCCACTCCAGAAGTGGATGCAATGAGAGTGTGTCTGTGTGTACTTCATCACTGAAATGCTATCTATAAAGTAGTTTGGAATGTTTCAAGGTGGAAGGTTATTTATGAATATAAAGTTACATGCACATATCATGAGCTGAGATTAGTCTTGTAATGAGACAAGTGTGTACGGCCATTTATTAGATTACCACAGACAACCAAGTCTACCAAATACTCAATGTGCTGCACATGTGACACCCTGAAGTGTTCGTTACTTTATAATAGAAATTAATGTCTTTGGGCCATCAACCCTTCTTTATTGCTCTACCCCCTTGATAATTCCTGCAACACAGTCAATTATTGCTTATTTAAAACAATTCAGCAGGAAACCCATCATTAGAAGGTTATTTCCCCATCAAAATAGGACAAAAAAGTGAAGAACCACCACAAGAGGCATTATGTTCATGATGAGCTAATCTTGGAGACTTAATAGTTTGCTAAAATTAAAAAAGTAAAGATTTAAAACAATGAACTACAGTATCAAATTCACCTTTTGGAGAAAGAACAGGAGTACTTGTGGCACCTTAGAGACTAACAAATTTATTTGAGCCTAAGCTTTTGTGGGGTACATCTTATGCTCAAATAAATTTGTTAGTCTCTAAGGTGCCACAAGTACTCCTGTTCTTTTTGCAGATACAGACTAACACGGCTGCTACTCTGAAACCTTTTGGAGAATAATCTTGAACACCTAACCTCTACCTACTTCTATACTCTTGATTCTTTCTCCCTTTGCCTCTCTGCTCTTCCCCAGCCGTACAGCTTATCTTTTCTTCAGGTCTCTCCCTCATTCATTTCTGGGCCTTCTTCTAAACCAATAAGCCTGGAACTCCTGTCCTTCCCCAGTCTCCCATGCCTCCATACTCTCCTTCAAGACCCTCTGAAAACAGATTTCAAAAGGCCAATAAATCTCAGATTACTCCTCTGAAGCATAAACAACAAACAGAAAAGTTTAAACCCCAAAGCATAAGATATTCCACTGAAAAAATATGGAACTAATCAGATGTGTACTTCAGCATTCAATTATATAGGTTTTCATTGCTCCCATTCCCATTTTGTACATTTTCATCTTAGATATTAATTTCAGGGGCCATGCCTTTGCCTCCATATCTTTCTACATAATGCCAATTCATGATCTACCAGTAATTCAGGGACACTGAGATTGACACAAGTAACCCCATGTAGACTGATGCTACACTATATTCCTTGATGTCTGAAAACTTTTGGTGTGGATAAAAGTCACAAGGAACGCACGGGATGTCATATTCAGAGCTACTGAAAAGCATAGCTGGTTGAATGCTATTTGGTGAATTCCTTATTTGAAGCATTTGGTTATTTTTCTTCAAATTATTTGACAAATCACTTTTCTAGTATTCTATCAGATCTTATATTTAATGAAGTGGGTATCTACTGGTGCATAAATAAACCACGTACACTTATGGAGTGCTGATTCAATCACCATCCTTGCAGTTACTATTTTGCTCAGCTGAAATAAAGGCCAAAAACTGCATACCACCCTAATGGACCACAGACTTGCATGTAAAGAATCTGTGATGGGAAGAAGCCAATGCTGGACCAAAACTTTTGGCTATGCTTTATCATGGAGCTTAAAAAGCAGCTCCACTTGTTTGCACTCTTTTATAATAAGATTTTTGAAATGCCACTTCTGCAAATTAGCACAAGAACAAAACAACTGGGGAGACTTGTATGAGTTCACATTTAGTGCTGAAATATGTAGTTGTATTGATGATTAGTTCTCATATTACTGATGCAACCAATATTTTGGTGGTCACTAGGAAAGTGACTACACAGTGTATCTTCATAACAAAACTTTTTATTATAAATTGGTCCCTAAGGCTGCCTAATACCCAGTTCTAGTGAAGTCTATTTTAAAACACTGTTGGTCCACTATCATGTTTAGGAACAGATTAAATGGTTGAACAAAACAAGACCCTAACCTTCCAACCAAACTTAAAATGAGCATTTCTGGGGAATACATACCCCAGCTACCCTGCTCTGGTCCCTTTTATCAGCCCACCCCTTGAGTTTTTGGTTCCAGGCAAGAGGACAAGTGTTGAAATACCATGTCAAAGGCAATTCTTACAGTATTCCTGGCCCAACCAAATGTAGGAAGTGACAAAACCTTACTTTGAAAAACTGGGCTAAAAACTTGTGAGAACAGAATACTGACTGAAGTGATTCACAGTAGGTTCAGGACATTGTGTGGATTGATCAACTTGACCAAAACCACTGAAATTGCTATGGTTTGCCCATTCTTCATGTTATCAGTTATAAATCTTAATCCTTCCATGTCTGCTATTTGTTTAGTGAATCATAGACTAAGTCTGGGTTCCTGGCAGTTATTGGGGCTTCAATTAGAGCAACACTATTATTTATATTATATTTGATAGACAGATCGACCAACCAAACAAGACCTTCAGTGAAATATGGTGTGTACAGACCATAAACACAATACTTTCCAGGTGGCAGCTGAAACTGCACACCACAGTTCAAATAGCACATCCCATGAAATCCATGCCAGAAAACACATTTGCTTCTCCAGACCAGTGGTTGCAGTTCAGTACAACTCACAAAATACTGAGAAGAATGGCTCCTTGACCTCAGTGCCCAATCAAATATGAGATGTGTTCATTCCTTTTTTTAAGATGTGAGATGTGCAGCACCATATTCCTTAACCTAACATTGATCCAAATGTTCCAACAGCAGACATTGGTTTCTCTTTGATAGCCAATGCATATCTCTGCTTTCCAAGTTCCTATAAACACATCATTATAAGGAAGGCAAGGCTTACATTTCCCAGCATCCTTTCTAATTACTTGCCTGCTGCCAGGAAACTTTCACATATTTTTGTCTTCACAATCAACATTTAAACAAATGTTATTAAAAAAAATTTAAAAATAAAATTCAAGCAGCACCAAAAGCAGTTGCTGTGTAAATGACAAAGTTATTAGGTAACACTGTGATATTCCTTTCAGCACTCAGTTATCAACATTTACAGAAATAAACTAACAAAAAGACAGTATATAAATGATGGGGACCCACATGCATTTTGCATACAAAACAGACTCCAAGCAGCATACAAAGATTATGATTTTGATAACAAACGATAACATTTTAAGTGATACGCTTTCTAAAATATCTGGAGTCTCCTGCCTGTGGCTAACTCTGTTTTAATCCACAAGTTCTTTCATCAAGTTGAGAGAAACCTCCTACAAAAGAAAACTGCAAGGGCCCTCACTATTTTACAGCTCTATCATATACAGTACTAACAATCAGTTCAGCCGATGTTGACTGACACACACACACACACAAACACACCCCGCAGCTGCCACACTAGCATCCCAAATGCACTTGGAAAAACGAATCTGACGCCAAAGATTGCAAATAAAGTGCATTTCTGAGCTTGGCTGCAGTTACAGAAAAAGTGGCTAACACTTTAAGAGACAGTAAATATTAATAAAAAAACTACTTGCAAGAGCTGCAAACACCAAGATCACATTAAAAGAAGTCTTCAGTTGCTCTGACCTTTCATTCTCCATCACTATGTTTTAGTCACGGGTTTACCTGATCAAAAAAAGCATGCAGAATACATAAACAGCGTCATCGCACCTTACCTTTTCAATGCCTACTTTATCTATTATCACAGTGCCAGAATACAACTTTTTCAGATAAAGAGACAGGGGGATACGTTGCAGCAGTAAAGCCAGCACTTTGGGACTGAAGTGGAGTCCAGCAGGTTCTCAATATTATATACAGATTAGTCAGAGAGAAGAGAACACCAACTTCATGACTCAGTGATTCTTCAGTAAAGTTTTCTAGCTCTAGCAACTTCATAATAAGAGTCCTCCAGAGTTACTGAGAATTCCTCAGTGTGCTTAATAAAAGAATTACCACATTTCTGAAAACTGCAGTGAAGTTGGTGTTTTTCCTATGGTTTGTCACCTTTGCTTTTCAGGATATTCTTCTGAATCAGTACTGTCTGCTAAGTTTTAAATTACTCTCTCCTTAAAGCGCCAAGGGTTTGGATTTTTTTTTAAACTTTTGCCCAAAAAAACTTTAGCTGCACGTTACCATGGTGCAGCAATACCCTCTTTTTCCAATACTTTTGTGTCCATTTCCATTACAAACTCTGCAAACATCTCTAATAAATGAAGAAAAGCTGCATGTGAGAGGAAAGGAAACAGTCTGGATTCACTGGAATTAACATAGTCCTGAAACAGCAGCAGTTAGAAATTTTTCCACTGGAGCTGGGGTTAACCTTCCTGCAAAACACACAGTTTATTTACGTTTCCTAGCCTGCCACATCACTTTCACCCATAGTGCACAACAGCAGAGTATAGTAGCACATCCACATATTTTAATGAAAATCTAGAATGGGGCAAGTTATGCTTCAGTTGATTCTTTTTTATTTATTTATTTTTTGCTTTAAATTATATTTATACTTATCCCTTGGAGTTGAGCAGCATTCCAACTTTCAGTGTTCCTGACTTTTCAGATTAGAAGTAAATTAGGGGCTCTCTTCAGAACATTTATACTGTTCTATTAGGTGCCTCCGCCACATGTTTTATAAACATTCTATTGTGTGCCTTGTTGACCTACTGGAAGATGGAGGCAGAGTTCAGGGAACGTCTACTGACGCTGTGTGTTGCCAGCAAGTTATTTTGTTATTTAATTATACTTTCAAAATGTTAAATATTCCCAGGATGACAAACAAGCGTTCTTAAAATGTTATCACTATTACATATTCCACTGAAAACACCAGTGGGATGCCGATGCTCGTTTTGGTGGAGAGAGGAAAAAGAGTGTGGAGAATGGGGAGCACCCACCAGATCCATCTGCCTCTCACCTTTCTATTACTGTATTTAATTTGACTCAATCAAAAGCTTTCCACGTGCTGATGTGGAAGGTTGCTTCAACTTTGCAAGTAAATTCAGAGCAAAGTTAAATTATCAGCAACACAGCAGTCCGGGGTGGCTCTACCAATTTTGCTGCCCCAAGCAGTCGCCGCCAAATTGCTGCGAACTGCGGCCAAATTGCCACTGTGCCCGGAAGAGCAGCGGAGCTGCCGCTGAATTGTCACTGTGGGACATGGACTGCCGCCCCATTCTGAATGCCGCCCCTAGCACCTGCTTGGAAAGCTTGTCCCTGGAGCCGGCCCTGACAGCAGCAGACAAACTCAAGATGAATGAGGACTCAGGGTATGTATACAATGCAATGGGAGGTGTGACTCCAGTGTGTACACATATCCAAACTAGCTTTGCTCTAACTAGCTCCAGACTCCAGTAACAACAGCAGGGAAGCCACAAAGCGTGGGTGGCAGCACAGGTTAGCTGCTGGAGTACATATCCAGGGTACAGCTACACTGCAGCTTATGTTTAGGTTTTAAACCCAGGCTCAAGCCTAACCCCATTCCGCATACACACAAATTGTTCTTAACCAAAACTTGGTCCCAGGACCCATGGAGGTGGAGCCTGAGTTAAGCTGGACCCAGGATTCAAGCTCTATTGCCTTTGCAGGGTAGACGCAGACTCACTGGATGCATGCTCTGAGACTCCACCAAAAGTATCCCACAACAACCAGGCCAATTTTCTTTGACCTCTGGACAGTCAAGTTTTCTTTCACCGCACAAAGGGCTAGAGTTTCCACATTTTGGAAGAGTGCTAGGATGTTGGGGATCTGGATGGTTGGACTTGGGCCTGCATCAAGCAGCGTATGGTATGTTTATGTAAGCGGGGGAATGGTCTCAATATTGTGGGGAACTTTCCTGGCTTATATACTACCCCGGAGAAGTGGGCTAGCGAAAGGATCTGAGTCCTCGCTCCCACTTCCTTTACCCAGAGGCCTGCCTGACCTCAAGGGCTCCCCTTCCACTCTCTCGTGTGGTAGAGTCCACGTAACCCAAACAAGGCTGGGCCCAGGATTCCTGGAGGGGCTCGACCCCCCAACCTTGTTGTGGTCACTTAAGGCAGGGGCTAAGGCACGGGAGGGCAAACTGCAGCCCGCAGGTTGGATCCAGCCCATCAGGGCTTTCAATCTGGCCTGTGGGACTGCCAGCCCCGTGGCGCAGTGGGGCTGAGGCAGGCTCCCTGCCTGCCCTGGCCCCGCGCCACTCCTTGAAGTGGCCGGCACCACGTCCTTGCGGCCCCTGGAGGCGGGGGCGCGCAGAGAGCTCCGTCCGCTGCCCTCGCCTGCAGGCACCGCCCTCCGCAGCTTCCTTGGGCTGGGAATGGGGAACCGCAGCCAATGGGAGCTTCAGGGGTGGTACCTGCAGGCAAGGGCAGCACTCAGCAGAGCCGCTTGCCCCACCCCACCCCACCCTTAGGAGCCACTGCCGGACATGCTGGCCACTTCCAGCAGCAGTGCAGGTCCAGGACAGGCAGGGAGCCAGCCTCAGCCCCATTGCGAGCTGCTGCTACCCTGGAGCCACTCGAGGTAAGCGGCGCCCAGCCGGAACCTACACCCCCAACCCTCCTGCACCCCAACTCCCTGCCCTGAGCCCCCTCCCGCACTTTGCACCCCCTCCTGCACCCTGTTCTCATCAACTCCCAAGCCTGGGACAGAACTATGTTTGGCTTTAGGTTTGTTATACTTACTGAACATAGGCATTTTCCCCACTCACATTAAAACAAGTAGTGTAACTGTCAGCCAGTAATGGCTGTAGATAGACAATCTGCATGACACTAAATCCCTACTTCTGGATAGTACCACTGAACTGCTTTTCCCTTAATTATACCGTCGGATTCTTATTTACTAATAATTAAACAAATTAACAGCAGAGAAGAGGAAATTGGTAGAAACCATGCCAGTGAGCTCAGTGAGACCAACTGTGTTGCACTAAGAATTTTAGAAGAGAGCTTTGGGGAAAAAAGGAGGAATACCATTTTATGAGTTTGGAAGGCAAAGGCAAAACAAAGGACACTTTCACACATCAAGTTATCATGAGGTACTCTCCCAACTGTGATTCAGCTAACATAACTGTGAATATGAGGTGCACATGAAGCTCACCATAGCAAGGGCCAAATAATAATAGTATCTTGCTCTTCATCATTGGATCACAAAGTGCTATACAAACAAGGTCAATATCATTATCCCCATTTTGCACATGGGAAAATTGAGGTACAGGAAGGTGAAGAGGCTTGCTTAAATTCGTCAATGACAGAGCCAGGAACAGATCCCAGGTCTCCTGATTCCCACTCCACTACTCTATTCCTGCCTCCCTATGTGACACACACTATGTGGCAAAGACCCCAAAAAGGAGGATACAGAATTATTTATGTAGGAAACTTGAAATGTTGTTGGATTCCTCCTCTTAGTGTAAATGACTCCTATAGCCCCAGTTACATCAGAAATAAAAATAATGTAAATCATTTTCAGTAATAAATGTGAGGAGATACCTAATTTGTGAGAACATAAGTCATTTTGGGACTTGAGAGATATGAAAGTGAATCAGGTAACTCCTACCCACATTAAGCCAATGAACAGAAACTGATCAATTTGCTGGCAACTATGATAAGACAAATCTTGGAAAGACATACAAAAGAGCAGGAAGGAATCAGTACGTAATTGTATCCATTGTTGGGATGTTGATGATAGGAGCCATTAATACAACAGAGAATTCTTGGAAGCTGATGAAAGTTAAAAAGCCATTCTTTTTAGTTGGTATGGCTTAGTACTTCGAATACCCTTGTGAAACTCTTTAGCAAATGAAGACTTGATTTGACACAATTTTGGGATAAACTGACCTCAGATTAACAAAAATTAACTGATGTGTCAATGCAGAACTCTAAATTGACACCTGAAGACTAGATTGAACTACTTACAATAATTATGTAATTGACAGTATCGATCAATTTTAAATGGTACTTTAAAATATAATCTCCTTTGAAAAACAATTATTTTAAAAAGCCAATTTTAGGGTGGATATTCCAAGGAAATTAGGAGCAGTTCGTCAAAGTGCACTGTGGAAGGGAGAGTCGGGTTCCACTTTTAGTGTCTACTACTATCTCCAGAAAAGTCATGTAAAATTAAATATCCATTAGCTATGAAGCCATTTACTCAGCTTGCTGATTTTTACATTTTTTGTAAGGGCTGGGAAAGGAAGTTAAAAGGCACACACCTTTGTATTTTTTCTTTGGGGGAGGGGAGAATGATAAAAACTAGCAACTAGTCAAAATTAAATTAATACTGTGTAAACTGGAGTATAACCACCAAGGGTCTGCAGCATGTAAGAAGAGATCATGAACTTGCAAACGCTGGAGGAAAGATCTGATATAGAACAGTAAGATCTATAGCAATCTGACTGAAAACAAATGACTGGAAAACAGTACAACGGAATTATTGAATCTGAAAAATTAGAAAATGCTCTTAAAGCACTGAAACTACTATAGAATTGATTTCAGGGTCTAAATATAGTTCTTTAAATATATATATATTTCATCTTTAGGGCAGAGACTGTATTTTAATGTGTCTGTACAATGCCCTGCACAATGGGGTTTTGACCCTGATTGTATTACAGTAGCACCTAGAAGCTCCAAATAAATGTGTATTTAAGTATTACTCCAGCAGGAACTTGAAATTCCTTCAAATACTGGAGATAGCTGGCTTTCCTGCATTGTGAAATACAACATTTTGAGATCCTTGGCAATTATTTAGTTGCTATACTAAATAGAAGGCATTATTACATGCTTTATTACAATGTGCAGTTTCTGATTAAGCTGATCAAGACTGAATTTTTTTTTAAGTCTTTTCATCAATGCTGGATGTCTGTCTAAACATAGGCTATAGCTCAAACAAAATGCTATGAACTTGCTGCAGAAATTACTGGGTGAGGTTCCATGATTTGTCTTATATGGGTGAAGGAGGTTTCCACACTAGAGAGGTACATGCAGATGATGATAATGGTACCTTCTGGCCTTAAAAATTTACGAATCTTCAATTCAAAACTGAACGTCAGTTCGGGATGATAAAATCTGTTTTAAATTGGTCCAGCCCAATGGAAACTGTGCATCATGCCATAGTTCCAATAGGATTAAGCTCAGTTGGGGTTGCCAGTAATGAAGCCACCATTGAACAATTTGCTAGTGTTCAAGCTGATTCATGCAACAATTGGATAGAGTCATAATGATATCAAGTGCTCAATTCAGTTATCTCCTAAAGGAAATAAACCTTATTTACACCATTACTGTAAGATGTTCAGAATGAGGCCTGCAATGCCAACAATTGCAGAACTTTAACCTTTTCCAAACTAATTGCAATTGGTAACATTGATTCCCCCTCCCATACTGCACCTGACAGGTTTGAGAGCTCTGAATAGTGACAACTGCGGAGAGGAACACAACACATTAAATATTGAAATGCATTGGAATTAGAGCTCTTTTTGGAAGGCCAGAGTGGAAAAGTAATGTTTTATGCCTCCTAAACAGGGGCAGCGGGCATGTACATCTTCCTCCTGGAATTCATAGCATGATCTCGGGAGAGCCCATTGGATCTTACAGTACAGGCATCCTGCTCTACTCAGCTTCTCCTGCTTTTGAGAGATGATGAGAGTGGACTATAGAATATGTTTTATTCTAAATTATTTCATATTGGAGAAGTCCACAACAACAGAATTAACCAGTTCTTTAAAAAAAAAAAAAGATTCTAGAGAATAAATCAGCAGCACCCTGAAAGACAAATAATTTAAGCACATAAGATTTCTCATTTCTATCACACCTTACCATCACCAAAGATCCCAAGATAGCATATTAAGGTTATGTACTTTACAATGAGGGAAAGCCAACTATCTCCAGCATTTGAAAGCCAATTATGATTTCCAGTCCCTGCTCTACTAGTGTGATAAAATAAAAAGCTATCAAAACAGAGCGAAGCAGCAAGAGATTTTTTTTCCAGGCTCCTTAAACTAGTTTAAATTGTGTCACACACACACACACACACACACAGAAAAATTGCTTTTCCTTAGGTAACAGGCACAGCTTTAGAAAAATAGACAGGTAGCCACCCTTAAAGTAAATTGCCTTGGATTAAACTACCACACTAAAGGAAGTATTTACAGCATATGAAGCATGGCTCAAATGACTGGACATTTAAGCTTTCTACACAGTAATGTTAATTGATTCACTTTTTTGACTACAGGAAAGCCTTTTGGTCATTGAGCTATTAAAATGATATAATTAGACTTGCTATTACATTGCCATTTTGATTATAAAGAGACTATGGAAGAGAAGGCAGCTAAAACACTGGTGCCTGAGGCATACTCACAGGTTTTTAGAACCTTTGGATTCAACTACACCCCTATTTGTGGGGGGAAGAGAGTGGAAGGAGCAGCTAACAGGAGAGGAAATGAAAGGAAGAAAATCTCTGACGTTTTTTCCTCATGAAGATTTCTTGCAAATTGTTTCAAGTGGGAGGAGAATGGGAGATGTTAGCACCTTCCCACCAAACCTGCTCACCTAACGAGTGGATCTCTCAGAATGACACAAGGGCCAGTGGAAGAGAGGACTCCTGGCAAGAACTGGAAACAGCAGTGGTGGAGCAACAGGGGTGAGGCTCAGTCAGGCTTCCCTGGAAACAGCAGTGGTGGAGCAACAGGGGTGAGGCTCAGTCAGGCTTCCCAACTAACAGCTACTCTCCCTCTTTCCCCACCCACCCCGTTAGAGCCCATGTATGCCAGCATTGTCAGTAGACAAACTGCACTGAACAGTTTGAACGCTGGATATTCCTCAGTCTGCTGGCTTCTGGCTTCCCCCAGTCACTTCCTTCTCCTCAGCTGCTAGTCTCAGTCTGCCTGTACTCCATGGGTAAAATGTGGATTAAGAATAGCATGTCCTCTATCAGTGGCTAGTTTAAATAGGGAAGAATCTGCTACAGTTACCAGGAAAAGGAATTTCTCCATTAACTCAGGGGGTACAAGCCTATATTTTGGTGCTAAAGATCTGAATTTCAAACCTCACTAATAACCATAGCAAATTATTATATATGTGTTCCTCTACATCAGGGATCGGCAACCTTTGCATATGACCCGTCAGGGTAAGCCCCCTGCGGGCCAGGCTGTTTACTTGCTGCATCCACAGATTCGGCCGATCGTGGCTCCCACTGGCTGCGGTTCGCCGCTCCAGGCCAACGGGGGCTGCCGCTCCAGGCCAATGGGGGCTGTGGGAAGCCGCGGCCAGCATATCCCTTGGCCCATGCCGCTTCCTGCAACCCCCCATTGGCCTGGAGTGGCGAACTGCAGCCAGTGGGAGCCGCAATCGGCCGAACCTGTGGACGCGGCAGGTAAACAAACCAGCCCAGCCCACAGGGGGCTTACCCTGGTGGGCCACGTCCCAAAGGTTGCCGATCCCTGCTCTACATTGCTCTTTTCTCCTCCAACTCTGCTTCTATGCCGTCTCAGTGTCCTTCTCCCTTTTGTCTTCTTATTCCATTTCCTGTTACTTTGCATTTATTTAACCTTTCCTGCCATTGCCCCTCACTCCATCATGGTTACCAATCCATCTATATTTATTTATTTTTTTGATTGTGTAAGATTATAGTTATAAAAGCAATTGTATTATATTCTTCTGCTCCAGTAAGCATGCCAGGACATTGGTGCTTGCCCTTAATTTGTTTAGCACTCTGCATTCCCTTATTAGTCAAAGAAAAAAAAGTCTCCTTGCACTTATCTCCTATCCTACTTCTTCATAAGCAGCATCTTGCCACAATTGTATTTGTCTTTTGCTGTAATTCACCTATCCAGAGGATATATTTTAATTCAAATGTATTCTTAATAGAACTTAAGGTCACCTGATGTAGCGTGTGGAGGGTCCTATAGGGCTTTAAGGGTCAAGAGAAGGGGACTTGAGAAAAGAGTAACATGGAATTGCAGATGTCTTGTTATGGCTTACTCTGATTGGTTTCAAGAGTATCCTTTATACCAGTGGTTCTCAACCAGGGATACGCAGAGGTCTTCCAGGGAGTACATCAGCTCATTAAGATATCTACATAGTTTTACACAGGCTACATAAAAAGCACTAGAAAGTCAGTAAAAAACTAGAATTTCATAAAGACGACTTGTTTATACTGCTCTATATACTGTAGACTGAAATGTAAGTACAATATTTATATTGCAATTGATTTATTTTATAATTATATGGTAAAAATGAGAAAGTAAGCAATTTTTCAGTAACAGTGTGGCCGTGACACTTTTGTATTTTTAGGTCTGATTTTGTGAGCAAGTAATTTTTAAGTGAGGTGAAACTTGGGTACACAAGACAAATCAGACTCCTGATGGGGTACAATAGGAAAGATTGAGAGCCACTGCTTTATACTGTCGCTTCTTTCATGTTGATTTGTAATAGTAAATTTTGAGTAGTGATCTTCAGCAGTGGAACTCAACGCATATTGGCAAACACTGATGCAGCTTTCCAACACCACTCTAAGCCAGACAAGTATACCTAATTTTTATATGGGTAAACTGTTCCATGACTTGGGTAAGATGGTGACAGCCAGAAGTGTAGCCCCTAAATCCTGATTCCCAGTTCCTGGCTCTAGTCCTTGCCCATATTCCCCTCACCCCCTTAGCATCATTGGTATTGTAATGCTCTGCATGTTAGTCACATTTTGGTAAATTACAGCTGCTGGAATGGTAAGGCGTGTCAGGAACTACACAGAAGCTTGCCTTCTGAGTCAGGCTTCATCCCCCCTTTGATCCCTCAGACTTGAAAATGCTTCCCAGTAACAGTCCATGAGCTGATCTATTCTCAATATTTAAATTTAAAAGATAAAGGAATAAGTTCTTACCTTTCCTCAGGATGACAAGCCCAGAGTGCCTTTAACTGTTTATCATAAAGGAGGATGAGATTTTAACATCCTCTTGCAAACATTTTGGAACTAGAACAAAACTGCAAGGTTGAGGTGTTAATTTAAATGTTATTGCGGACGTTTGTGTCCACAACCATTTAGGTTTTCTGTGTTCCAGCTTCCTCCAGGTCTCACTCTGTATTGCAGCTCCTCCTCCATTCGAATAAAGCTTTATGTTGCCTTAGCAGGCCTAGAGAAGTGGGGGAGGGTGTTCTGTATCTTTGTCACTGGTAGTGCCTATTTATCAAATCAGTTTACTTTTTTTTAGTTTTCTCACAGATATCAGAGTACGCCCAAATCAAAACCTTGGATCCAAATACCCTTGGGAACTGGGCTGGGATGTGTGTGAAATGTAGATCTGAGTCCAAATTCTGTAGCTGAAGCCAGTTTCTGATATCAAGGAACATTCTCCCATCAATTTGATTATAATAAAAAAAGTTTTCTACCAGGATTTTTCAGGGGCTTGGATATGATTAGTTGAAGGTATTGAGGCTTACAGTCCTATTCTCTCCCCTCCTCCCCCCCGCAATACTTCCCCTCCCCTTCCAAAAGCAGATTCAGTTTCTCAATAGTATCTGAATCCTTTCTACATTAATTCAGCTTGACTTTTTCTTTTCATGTGGACTTTCTAGAAGGGTGTGCCACAAATGTGCATAATGCTTGCAATTTAATTATGGCTTTTCTGACAGCAAAGGAAGAAATAATTTGTCTTCAGGCAGTTAGACAATGGTGTCTATGATCACTCTTTTTAAAACACAGATCCACAAAAAGTTTTCAGAAAAATGAGGAACAGGGACAAATCCATCTTGAACTTTGCTGACAGAGGATTAAAGAAGAATAAAAACATTCCTGAGTGCCCATGATTCTCCATATTTACCATCCCTGCCATTAAAAAAAGAAAGTGGATTGCTGCACAAGTACTCATTCCTTCCCCCAGCTTTCCTAAAATCCCTGAAATGCTTGTATTCTGAAATACTCCAACTCGGACTTCCTTATTTGGTTGCTGGAGCTGTTCTTTGTCTTGTTCAAACATTCTGGTAAAACTGCACGCCTCCCTCTATCCCAATGCCCTCCCCCAGTTCTATAGACATAGTCTGACTTCAGCAGGTCACCCTGACTCAGCCTCCTTTGTAGTTTCCTAACCAATCACACATTGGTTATGCCCATTTAAGGAGTACCTTTCCTTTTAGAAATCATCAAGGAAAGAGGGAGTTTTCAGCTGTTCGGAAACTGCTTTGTTGCAGACACTGAAGTCAGCATAAAACAGGGATTTCACAGTATTATTTTATCTGCTCAGGTTTCAGAGTAACAGCCGTGTTAGTCTGTATTCGCAAAAACAAAAGGAGTACTTGTGGCACCTTAGAGACTAACCAATTTATTTGAGCATAAGCTTTCGTGAGCATCCGATGAAGTGAGCTGTAGCTCACGAAAGCTTATGTTCAAATAAATTGGTTAGTCTCTAAGGTGCCACAAGTACTCCTTTTCTTTTTATCTGCTCAGAAACTAGAGATTGCTACAGAACATGTCCATTTAAAAACAAAAAAACAAAACAAAACAAAAAACCCAGCATTGCAACTCAATTTGAAATCACTTTTTATTCTTCAGTTATTTGCTGCTTAGCCTTGTACTTTTTAAATGTGCAAACACACAGTACTTAGAGGTTAGTCTAAACAGTAAGAATGTTTAATATTCTGTAGCACTGGGTGAGAATTACAGACAAGATGACAAAGAGAAATTATGCTCTGTATGTTTAAAACAACTCCTCAAAGTAAACATTTTTCTGAATTTTTTCACTATACTCTGGAAATGAAATGAATCAGGCATTTAAGTTGACAGTGAATCATTTTAGGATTTCACTTCTTGTCTGAGCAAAAACCCCATCTCCTAATAATGTTAGCTATCTCAGAAAGAAAATGCAATGGCCAAGCTGTTCTACTAGACCAGTGACACAGACTAGACAAAGCCCTAGAAAGTATACTGTAAGGAATAATCCTTCACTGTCAGGGGCTGGAGCAGATGATCTTTCAGAGCATTTTGCATGTATTATTGTTGCTTATTATTTACATACTGCTACCAGCAAGCCATATATTCAGAAGACTAATATGAAAACATTGTAAGAATTAACATGCGAACATAACATGAAAATATAAGACAGGGCAACAGTAAAATAGAGAGTGTAGACGTAGGAGTCTCGCTGGCTCCATAAATTCCATTCTGATCTTTTATGTTTAATTTTCTCTGAGTGTAGGATTATGGGCCTTTTTGAACAATCATTCTTCAAACACAGGCAGAGGGAATCTTTCAAAATCGTATTTTAAGAAGATATATATTGAATGTATGTGATTCTGCAATGAAAGTTGAAACAAACCAACCAAATTAACATAATCTTGGAAGGTATCTCTAACTGTCTGGGGAAATTCTTGAAGAGCTGTGACTCCTCACAAGGAAATACCTTCTATTATGTAATGTTTCACAAGTGGTAAAGATCTTATTAAACAGGGCTCTGAATGATAGTACTTTGTAGATACTATTTGGTAGATAACAATGCTTTGCAACAAAGTGAAAATATATTAACTGGATCATACTTTACATAGCCTACATATGTGCTGTTTTGCCTCCCCAGGAAGAAAACCATTTGAAGTCTTGTGGCAAAAAATAAAATAAAATAAGGTTATGACTGCCAACATATCAACATTTAACTAGTAACATTTGTGTTATGTTTACAAAAACAAATCTGCTCATTTAAGTTTTCCCTTTCTAAACCAATTAAAAAAAAACCTTAAGTGACAAAGATAGCGCAGACCAAGTTAAAAAAAATTGGTACAGTTTACCAAATGACTAGCCAAATTCACACAAAGAACACTTTGATAATTCTACATAATAACACCTCATTGCCAATTACTAATTTAAAAATGGGATGAGAGAGTGGGACAGCTCTGGATTATAATTTCTCATTCTCATCACCTGTAAAGGCTAGAGCAGAAGCAGCACTACTCTATTTTAGTACATTTCCATCATCTCAACCAGGTGTTCATATTGCTGGCAAATATCTCATTGCTGATTCTGTGGACATTTTGCTGTTCATTCCATGTCATTTGGCTGAATGGCATAACTGACCTCATAATGGATATCCATAGGGTAGAAGGGCACATCCTTTCAACTTTGAGGTGTTGTACTATATTTGCTTATTTGCTGTTATGTTGCAATATTGCAAACAACAAAGTAACCCAATAGCTCTCTGCTATTCCCCCCTCCCTCCAAGACATCAAGTAGTTGCTGCCAGCAGGAAGCTCTACTGGGGAGGCTTTAAAAGCAGTTCCTCCTCCCCACAATCACAGACTTCACTGGAGATCATTTCTCTTGCTGCTCCCCACATCAGGCTTTAAAACAGGGCCTGGTATAGAGGCAGAACTAGCTGCTTTGCTAAGTAATCTCCTGTCCAGAGAGAAAGGAAATATATACTGCTCTTACGGTGCATCTCTGGGGCATTTAATCACCAAGTACTGCTGTCCTGCCCCTGAGAGACTGCAGGGGAGTATAGAACTACCTGGCTCAACTACGTTTGATGGGTGGCCTGATTGCCATGAAGTCAAAGGGCCCAATTCATACCTGGTGTAAAGAGCTGCAATTCCATTCAAGCCCAAGAAACTTAGTCTGCCTTTATTGGAATGATCTCCCAATGGTAGTTCAACCCACATGGAACGATGGCAGGAATGAATGTTGTGTGTCTGTCTAAATGGCTGAATCAGGAGTTTGCTATGTTCCCCAAAAAGCTTTATACATTTTGGACTATCTCCCTCTATTACAGAGATTGAGGGATGATCTCCCAGAAGTCAGAAAATCACCACACAGCAGCTGGATTGGAAAAAATTCAAAACCCTCCCTCTAGCCATAGTGGATCTAGAATTGTTTCTAGATAGGCATTTCCCTTGAACACTCTCATTGTTCATCCCATGGTTGTGGCTAGATTTAAACAAGATACCCATTTTCAAGTGTGTTGGCAAATAAACAGCCTTACCTCTCAAGGTCAGCTTCTTACCTCATTGCATGGGTGTAACTTCCAATATGTACACATACAATTTAATCCATAACACCACCTCACTCAAATGCACCCATTATCACTCAGAGTACCCACCTCCTTACAGTTTGTAATTAACTCTACAGGTGTTATTACAGAAACCTAGCAATGTATTACTCCAAGGCTTGATGACTATAATACACCAATACAACACTTGAAATGCTGTCCTCAGGAAACTAAACTGAATACTGTGAAGTGTTCCTGACTACAGCCACATCAACGTGTGTTCATACTATGCTGCATGATACAGGTTTTATGGCATAGAGATACGTGGTTAATAAATAATAGGTTCTAAAGCAATAGTCCAATATATGGTGCCAATATGGATCATCTTATTAAACAGAAGGCCCAAAATTACTTCTATCCCTGAACAGGAAAATTGTACAGGACTGTATCTAATCCAAAGCACTGGCACCAACTGTTTTGGTCCAGTACTAGAGAAATCTATACAAACTAATAACCCCAAAAGTCTCCACTGTAATTAAAATAGAGAAGAAAACCAGGGCATCTCGTCAACAAAATAAAACTGTATTCTGAGGTCAGACTTGTGACGAAACACAAAGAAACATGAGCGCTGTTATGATTTGCCGACACTTAATCACATGGCTCTGAATGTAGTATGAACCTGTCATACCGTTAATGTTATCTGTCCTTACCGACAGCCAATATATTCGTGTTTGACAATAATAAAGTGGATCACAAGATGCTCCACTGACCCAATCCACAGATCAGGATGCTCCTCATTGACATGTGACTTCAACAGTGCTTAGTAATTTTATCTGTATGTCTTTTTAGTTTATGTTTCATCTTGAGTTGAACATTTCTAAGTGCCAATGGGAATTAAACAGGATAATTTCCTGTCAATTAAGGTAAGATATATGGGAACTAAATTCAGGACTGATCTTAGCATTTTGGGTATGCACAAGGAAATTTATAAGACTGTCCCCACTGCTATGCACAAAGGCAGTTTCACAATTTGGTGTGGTGGGGTGTGCTAGATGCTTTGTTGAAGCCCTTCTCAAATGAAAATTATTCTTTCTATATTAAAAAGGGGTGGAGGAATCTTCGTGTCATCACCAGCATCCTGTTGCAAAAGATGAGGAGTCCAAGGTTCTTGTGCCTCAAACTGTGCGTTGTGGCTGTCATTGATAGAATTTTTCCAAGAGACAATTCTCCGATAGGAATCATGGGCTGCGTATCCCTAGACACTGGAGGATTATGTGCATGCTCAGGTGCAGCAGTTCTCAACCAGGGGCCCGGGGCCCCCTAGGGGGCCACAAGCAGGTTTCAGGGGGTCTGCCAAAATAAACCAGAGAGCAGGGCCAGTGTTAGACTCACTGGGGCCCAGGGCAGAAAGATGAATCCAGAGCCCCGCTGTTCTGGGCTGAAGCTGAAGCCCGAGCAACTTAGCTTCGTGGGTGCCCCTTGTGGTGTGAGGCCCTGAGCAATTGCTCTGCTTGCTACCTGTGGGCCGTGGAATTTTTATCGTATGTTGTGGGGGTGTGGGGGAGCTCAGATGGAAAGAGGTTGAGAACCCGTGCTCTGGTTAATTGCCAGAGTTTAACAGCCATGCATTTATTATACAGGAATGTGTATATATGTTTACAACATATATACATATCGTGTTTGTACATATACACACCCCATATCCTAACTATGGCAATATATGACCCACAGGTGAATCACAAAATCTGATTAACTTCTGATTGTGTTTGGCACCTACCGGTCAAGAATGATTCATTCTGAGGAAAACTGTGATAGTCCATTATCCATGTGAATTGTTATAAAACATCCCTTACAACTTCACCGAACCCTAAATTTTTAACTCCATTATATATAGAACAGCAATATATCAACCATGATACCTTCATTTTACACCCATTTCCATACAGCAGCAGAACCTATATTAGCCAAAAATACTTTGTCCACCCAGATAGCACTCCATACATTGTATTAGCCCTGAGGTGCTCATCAGGAAGTGAAAATCTCTATTTGGAGTAAGAATGCATGTGGACATTTCCACATTGCAACCAAAACAAATTAGTTTATGCCTACCACAGATCTGTCCCAAGGATGTCATGGGAGGTTATGGGCCACAGATATCAAAATACCTTGCTATCCATGGAGTGGATATGCCAGATGAGCAATCAAGTGGGAGGTGACAGCTTGAGAATGCTATATTCATAGTTAAAGTTTAAGTGCAGTTAAGCCAAGCATTATCCGGGTGGCTCCTGGATATTTTACTTGTGAAGGTTAAATTATATCAGTTTTAATAGCTCCACATGTAACTTTATAAAGTAAAGCATATTTGTCTGGGCCCACAGGTTGGCACGAAGCATAGATTCTTTGACATAGGAAAAGGAAAAAGAGGCAAAACAGAGTTGGCCGTGGATGGGAAAAGGATACTATTGATTTTACATTGTTACATTCATATGTCTGCATCTTATAGTCAAGTATTGAACAATTAGGTATGATAGCTGGGGAAAGAATTTTAGTACCAAATAATTGTCATACCATTTTTTCAAAAGAAGATTCTTCCCTTCCCCTCTCCCCCATGCCCGAATTCATTTGAAGCCACTGGTGACACATAACTGGTGTATAAAGGAAACATCACATGCTGTTTAAACAAAAAGATACTTTCTTAGTATTCTCAGGTTACCAGAAAAATCTGTATTTATATGATGATACTTTTGAATTAATAAACACTCTGTTTGGTCAATAACATTGCAGTGCTATGGATCAATTTGTTATTTCAAAAAATTCTAGTTTAATCTTAAACTATGGCTTTCTGAGTACAAAACTGCATGAGCAACACTATTCTTATGTGCTTGAATGAAAACCATGTGCTTTTGTGGAATAATCTTCCAAAGGAAGTAGTGAGAGTGTTGGATCATATTAATGAAGTTCTGTATTAAAATCACAAATGAGTTTGATTCCCCATAGTTTAAATTCCAGGGTATTACTAATTAAGAGGTCTCTTGGTTTTTGGTACTGTTTCTCTCCATGTGTGAAACTTGCAAGCTGCTAATTGTGTTAGTAGATTCTAAGACAGAGTCTGCTCTCAAAGCAACTCTTTGTAACAACAACTACTCACACAGAGAGAGACTCAAAGCAATACTCTGTAACAACAGAAACAGCACCCAGAGACTCCCCGCCCTTTTGTTGTATTCATCTCGCTTTGTTAACAATTGTGATTAAAATAGAGATAGAGGATGTATGTGGACGGATGCTTGGTGTGGATAATAACTGAATGATCAGGGAGGTGCCAGCCTAAGAATCCAGTGTCCATCGGCTGAAGAAGGCGTCAAGTGGAAATAACCAGAGGACCCCTGGAGGGCAGACTGGAATCCACCCAACAGCCTCAAGAATGGGAGAACCAAAGAACAAGATAACATCTGGCAGCATGGAGCCGTCAGAAATGTGCCATCTGCTGATTGATTCAGCAACAGCATGATGAAGCAATTCCCATAGACTGGCATAGGAAGAAATTCCTATAAAAATGGACTCTAGAAAGTGAGAACTTTGGGGTCTGATTCTGCAAACCAACTTCCAGGAGTGTCAGATGAGCATCTGACAAGGCCCTGCTCCCTCCTCATGTCCAGGCCACCTGGCCAGTGGCTTGGCATGAGCAACTCTAAGGCTGGTAACTATGATAACAACCTTGCAGAACCTGTGTGTGTGTGTGTGTGTATGAATGAATGTGTGAATAAATATGAAATTGAATGGAATGTTTTAGCTATAACTAACTGCTTACTATGATTCTTTCTGTATTCACTATAAATGTGGCATTTTGCCTTTTCCCCTTTAATAAGATCCTGCTGGTTTTTATTTTATTGGTATAACAAGAGCTGCATGGATTGGGGCATTTAAAGTTAGAATGGAAAGAACATTAGAAAAAAACAGCATACAGAATAATCTGGCATTTGTAAGGAGACTGACTGAATGATCTAATGTACTTTTTCCAAAGCTGTCGTCTAGTTTCACCTATGCTACTGTGATTTTCTTCCTCTGTACAGGTTAGGATTTGTACCTTGGCTGCTGAGGGTCAGAGTACAGCATTTGGTTGCCACTTTGCTCTTGACAGATCAAAAACTGATATGATGGATGTCAGAAAGCTAAACTCCATCTCCTATGTAGAGTCCTAGGCTGTCAGAAGTCAGCAAGTCACAACAATTTGTAATGCCCTCTAGGAACTAGTGCCCATATCCTCAAAGGTATTTAGGCTCCTAACCTCCATTGAAATCAATGGATCCAGGCCCAGTTTCCTTATCTAAGACATAGTAATATGTTACCTTCAATGATTGGCAGCAGCTTCAAACAGTAATTTGCTGCAGCTAGTCCAATAGCTAGGGTACCACAGTGGGATTTTAGAACTGTCCTAGAGAGTTAGAACTGGCGGGCAGTGATTCTATGTTCTATTTACATTTTCAAGAGAGCTCACGAGAAACAGCGTGAAACAAGCTGTAATTAATATGCTAAACAGAAGTGAGGGAGGGTGCCAGACTTCTTGGGAAAGACCCAATATCAACACTAGTGTCAAAGTTTTGGCTTGGAAAAAAGAATTTAATTGTTCTGGTCCACATTATATCATAAAACACATCGGAGTACTGGCACTTTGAGTGACTGTCTCGTCAGTCACTTCATGTTTCATAATGCACAAGGTACATGAGCACTAAAGTGCTCTTTCAGAGCTGCTTCAGACCTTCTACCGGGGTTCTATAGAATGCCACTGTTTTCTGATGCTACATATAGGGAATAAACATTGTGACATGGTCGCATAACTCCTGTGAGGTTAATTATTTTCTGGCAAGCCTATTGGTCTCTTCCTGCTCAGGAATGGGGGAGGGCATTTAGATATAATGCCATTTGCAACAGTGACTCCAGCACCAAATCTGTCCCTAAACCTTCTGATACATGATCCAAGGAGCAACACAAGAAACACCGATCCTAGGGTCAGAATGTTAATTCATCCTTGTAACAAACTTTGTTACATTTAAAACTGGGAAATGTTACAGTACATTCACATAACCATCTTGAGGCTGATTTTCTGTGTTGGTGCAAACTGGCCAGGGCATTTTCAATTATGATTTTCTTCTTTATTGATGAAGTCTGATGCTCTGAATTGGCATAGGATGTTGTGAAAATCATCATGCCAATTAGACCTTACTGAAAGGTCAAAAATTTGTTGCACTGATCATTTATTCTTTGAGTTATTTTAGTAATGCACACATGGAAGAACCTAATGTTCAAATTGTACATCAATCAAACAAGAATACTACTAGCCCAAGGGGAGGAGCAGCTCATGCTGTGCTCAGGAGAGGAACTGTACTGGAGGCACAATGCCTTGCAGAGCTATCCTGACTCCGCACTACCTCCAATGGAGGCCAGTGGCTAAGTGCTGCAATCTGGCCCTTTGTGTGTTTGATATTGTATTGTTCAGCAGACATGCCCCTTTCAAGATCACAAGAACCATTGCTGCTTTATTAAAACTCAGACTTATCAAACCTATTTAATGAGCTCCAAAATTAAAATGCCTCCCTAAACTACATAAGCTACACAAGTTGCTTCTCAGGTCCCACCATTTAGGATACCCAGAGAAGGTTTCAATTACTTTGATACTTATATCCCTGCCTTTTAATTCAGTTTGAACTTTCATTTAAAAGTGGTACCTACTCCACAGCCACATTAATTATTGAAAGTCATTGCTATGAGCCCCAATACTGTGAGTTGCTTAACATATGTATGTTGGATGCCTTCACCATAGTATGGTACCTTGCCTATGGGCCAGAACCTCTTTAGGCAGCAATTCCTCTGTCTGTGGTTAACTCTAGAGAAGTTCAAAACCAGCCCAAATGCCAGAAGTGCCAGACATGCCACAAAATCAACTACAGACTTCATTATCACAATTTAATTATGTGGAAGGTGCTCAGATAGCATGCTAATGAGTGGTGGTATAAAACCCTCAGATATTGCATTGCCTATAGCTATGGTTCCATTATAAAGACCCTATTTTCAGTTGCTTATCACCTTGCCAAACAAGCTGTTTGTACTGTAATTCTGCACCTCAGGCTGGATTTTTTTTTTCTGGAAAGGTTCAGCAAAAATAGTTTAGCTGATTCTGGGAACAAGATTAGGGAAAAATGTGTTGTTTTTATTGTTCTTTTAAACAACTGTTCTGTTGAGAAATTCTAGTGCTGTCCTGCCTACTTGAAATTTGGCAGGGTGTTCAGCCTGGGGTTAGGGAAGTGCCTTTTGCTGTCTACATGAACACTTGCCCAAATTTGGCCAAGTCATAAAATGTCACATGCACAGCAGAGACTTAGAGTTTGGCAGCTAAATTTTCTGAAGATTTCATCTGAAGCGGGTATACTACAGCCCAAGGCTGCAAGAACTGAGCAGGATTTCCCTGCAATTGTTGCTCTAGGCTGTTGAGGTGATAGGCACTTGAACTGAGATCTGAGAGACTGTCTTTCCTTTGCAGTCATGCTCCCTCTGCTTTTACCCAGGCAACAAGGTGGTAGAAGAGGAGCAGCCTGACTGAAATGCAGAGGGAACAAGAATGAGATGGGGTGCAAGAGTGTGTGTGTGTGAGTGTGTGAGAGTGTGTGTGTGAGAGAGTGAGAGACAGACCTTAATTTTTGTCATTTCTTAACTACTGAGTGCTTGGCTTTGCAACCCTAATATGTATAATGTAATATAGAGAGTTGCAAACACTCTCCTCACAATCAAAATTATTACTGTATCTGTCAGTCTTCCGAATGCTTTTGCTTTTGACCAGCTGTTGTCTTTAATAGCAATGTAGACATTTGATGTACAGGAATACTTAAAGGGTTTGCCTCATACATCTCTCTGTGGGATAGTTATCAAGGTTCTGGAGAAGAATAAGGTTTGGCAAACAGCTATTCAAGTGGGACAAAAATAAAAGCAAAGGAATCGGATAGCGTAGAATTACATTGCACAGCAAGAATGCATTGTTTAAGACAGCTTTGATCATCCTTCAGGAAAGCAGCATATCAAAATGCTCTATTTGATACACCTTTGTGCATATGGAATTCTGAAATTATTTTACTAAAGGTCATGTTTAGAAACCACTGTATTCTATAAAGGAGGATGATTCTAATAAAAGATTACAAATTTTGATGCCTCCTTCAAAAGAGTACAATTTTATATTCACAAAACTGTTTAGGGTGCACATCATGTAACATTTTAACTACAGAGACTAGTTCCCAGACATATACAGTATTTCCCTCCCCACCCTCCTGTTAACTGGATAAGAATAGGAGAAGATTATTTTTAAGAACCACATTTTAGAAAACTGGAATTGTTCTGTCTTGGATTTTGCTGTGTTTTGTTTCTCTATGCAGTTCCATGAAACAATGTAACCTTCAGCACTTTGAAGCAGCTACAGCATGTATTGCATAAAACTTCAGTACAATTGTATACCAAATATACAAACATGGAAATCCAGAACAGTCTGAACAGATCCAGAACATAAACTGTAATGCTTTAAACCTTCCTCTTTTGGGTATTCATCTTCTGAGAAAAGGATATTTTGTCCATTAAAATGTAAAGCTTTAAAAATGGCGCTTTTGGGGACTTTTTTTTCAAGCCTATGCTGATATGGACTGTACAGTGGTTAGTTCTAAATGGAATCAAAGTGGTTTGAAACTGACAGAAGTATGAAAATATTTCTGGCTTTTTAAGAGTATAGACTGGTATTTATTTGTATAATTTTTCTTTAGGTGCAGCCACATTGAAGGTATGATAACAACCCTTCAATGTAAGCCTATTATGCCTTGTGCAATCCACCACAATGCAGTCATGATTTTGGATTTTGTGTGTGTCAGGTGAGAAATCCTGGCAGGTAGCATTTTACCTTTACAAATACTGCATTAGTTTTAAGAGGCTATTTGGATTCACAAATAGGCTTTAAGATGAAAATTAATGTTAAGGGAGAGATTGTTGGAAAAGTCACAAAGGGGAGCTCCCTTTTGTGTCTTTGAAAGTTTCCTGAGAGTTTCACATCTGACCATGAGAATTCAATCCTCTGAAGAAAAAAAAACAAAAAACAAAAAGCAACAGTGCTCAAGTTTTGGAAGCACTTGAGGAGACTCTTATGCTAGTTTAGATAGTAAATGCTTATTCATGTACAATTGGCACATTACTGCTAAAATGAATACTCAAAATATGACTGCAAAGGATTTGCTCCTTAGGAGAGAAGTCCTAGATGGCTATGTCCAATTAACATTGTGTGTGACACTGCAAATCTCCAATGGGATGCTAGGAGTTTGTCTATCAAGAGCAATATATCAGTAAATAATAGCTCTTAAAACAACAAGTTTCATATATACTAGCGCTGGATTTATTTAGCATTTTCAGTAATTTTACTGATAGTGACTTATTGTGGGAAGAAATTATTTTGATAGAAGTGTTATAGTTAGAAAGGATGATTGCTATATCTTAAGTTTCTTGATGATCATTTATGCTACAGTTCCTAAAAATGCCCTTATCTGGCAGAGGTACTTTAATCACTATTTAGGACATGCAGTCTGACAAAACTGAGTGTTTTCAAAGATCAGAACATGAGTCTGTTTCTGGCTTGAAAGGGATAGCATTGCAGACATATAGTTTGTGTTAGTATATTTCTTCATGCTCTATGACCAAAACTAGACTTTTAAGAAAAAGTTAGAAATTTTCCAGCAATGGGTTGGATGCCAGTAAAGAATGACTGACAACTGTATATTTTCCCTTAGAATTCTTTTACTTTGATTAAACTGAAAGCAAAATATGTGCACCAAGCCTTTTGTCACAGTACTAATACACATGGTTCATATTTGGAGGGACACAACACCCCTTATTAAAATATAGTCCCCAAAACTTAGCATAGTCATTCACATGTCTGCTAACTAATGCCATATTATTATTATTACATTAAAAAAGTACAGTACATAGCCACAGATACAATGTATCCTTTAACACACAGAGAGAGAGAGAGAGAGAGAGAGAGAGAGAGAGAGAGAGAGAGAGAGAGAGATCTGTGCAGAGCCAAAAACATTCCTCGATAAATTATTTGCCAAATCCAAAGGATGCCTCTTTCTGGCCTGGGCAAAAAGGGAAATCCCCACAGGTATCCCATCACCAAACATTATAATGAAACATTGTTTACTGCTCTGTGGGGTCCATTCAGCCCACGGAAAATCTATTCTGAAAGACTACTGTGTTCAACTTCACACATTGTCATGCTGTAAAACCCATACTTGTTCTTATTTACAGTGAGGGAGACAGCTCCAATCCTCTCCCCAACCCCACAGAATTTAAAATAGTTTGTACTGGTTGTGACAGGTTGGATCACAGAAACCCCCTTGGGACTACCACCTGATGTGCCAAGACTATTTCTGCCCCTGCTTTCCCTGCCAGCTTGAGACTCCAGCACCCTGTCTTGCTGAGCCAGACACGCCAGTCTGCTCCAACACAGACCCAGGGTCTGAACCACATGTCCCAAAGCTGCAGACTTAGCTGAAAGCAACTTATGAAGTGCTTCTGCCTTTAACACTCAGATGCTCAACTCCCAGTGGGGTCCAAATCCTAAATAAATCCATTTTACCCTGTATAAAACTTATACAGGGTAAACTCATAAATTGTTCGCCCTCTATAACACTGTCAGAGAGATATGCACAGCTGTTTGCCCCCCAGGTATTAATACGTACTCTGGGTTAATTAATAAGTAAAAAGTGATTTTATTAAATACAGAAAGTAGGATTTAAGCGGTTCCAACAGACAGAATAAAAAGTGAATTACCAAGCAAAATAAAATAAAACACACAAGTCTAAGTCTAGTACAGTAATAAAACTGAATACAGATAAAATCTTACCCTCAGAGATGTATCAATAAGTTTCTTTCACAGACTGGATGCCTTCCTAGTCTGGGCACAATCCTTTCCCCTGGTACAGCCCTTGTTCCAGCTCAGATGGTAGCTAGGGGATTCCTCATGATGGCTGCCCCCTTTGTTCTGTTCCACCCACTTGATATATCTTTTGCGTAAGGCGGGAATCCTTTGTCCCTCTGGTCTCCCACCCCTCCTTCTCAGTGGAAAAGCACCAGGTTAAAGATGGATTCCAGTTCAGATGACATGATCACATGTCACTGTAAGACTTCATTACTCACTTGCCAGCACACAGGTATACAGGAAGACTTACAAGTAAAACAGGTTTCAGAGTAACAGCCGTGTTAGTCTGTATTCGCAAAAAGAAAAGGAGTACTTGTGGCACCTTAGAGACTAACCAATTTATTTGAGCATGAGCTTTCGTGAGCTGCAGCTCACTTCATCGGATGCATCAGTTGTCCTGGTTAATAGGAGCCATTAAGATTCCAAACCACCATTAATGGCCCACACTTTGCATAACTACAATAGGACCTCAAAGTTATATTTCATATTTCTGGTTTCAGATACAAGAGTGATATATTTAGGATGACCACACTCAGTAGATTATAAGCTTTGTAATGATACCTTACAAGAGACCTTTTGCATGAAGCATATTCCAGTTACATTATATTCACACTCATTAGAATATTTTTATAAAATCATATAGAGTGCAACGTCATACTGGTAAAGACATTTTTGTTAACATACTGAAATCAGCAGTTACACCTTGAGAAAAGATATGGACATAACGTGAATGTATTGTCAAGACCAATACCTTAAAAGGTCTGTGCGCAGGAGAGTGTTATGTTGCCTTTAAATTAAATTAGTCTATATCATTCATAGATTTAGAGGTCAGAATGGACTGTTATGATACTCCATTCTGACTACCAGTCTAACAGGAGCTCCCACTTCAAAGTAATCAATATAACAATGTTAATATTATTTGTATTTGACAAAATTGCAGAGAAAAAGACATTCTAGCTGATACACATTTATAGCTGCAGTGTGAGGACTTTGTATATTTGTAATTGACCATTTATTTTCACATTAGATTTAATGAGAAGGCTTTAAATGTAAAATTATCATATATCCTCACTCAAATTTCTCACTGAAAACAAAACATGTTCTCATGCAAGTTCTTTTGCCATTGACAGCAGCCTTAAAGAGTTGTAGCGGAAGGAGTGTAGTAGCACTAGGAAGAGGTTTAGCCATATTCATTCATATAGGTAGACAGAGAAATACTTTGCAAAAAGGACTCAGTCCCTCCACTCCAGTCCCTAAATGCTGCTCCTGCCTCACAATGGGCCAGAAGGCAGCCAACTTCCTTAGCTATAGATTCTTCCAAGATGGAAGTGGATCCCAAGCCAACCTCCTGTTACCCCTAAGCACAGGGGCATGCCAGGTGATTTCTAGGGAGGGAAAGAATGACTGCAGCACACTTCACTCTAGCAATCCCTGCCTAGCCAGTATCCCCGGGGGCCATGTTCAGACAGTGTAGTTTAGGTCAACAGAATATGCTGTGGAGCTGAATGGTCCTCTAGGTGCCAGGAGCAGCAAACTGCTCCCCTTCTGCTTCACCCAGCTCATACTGTGTGCAGCTATGGATTGACGGCAGAATGTTATAGACTCTTAACATGGATATGCTCTGAAGTGTCCCTAGCCTCTGATTGCCAGAAGCTGGGAATGGGTGACAGGGGATGGATCACTTGAGGATTACCTCTTCTGTTCATTCCCTCTGAAGCACCTGGCACAGGCCACTGTCAGAAGACAGGATACTGAGCTAGATGGACCATTGGTCTGACCCAGTATGGACGTTCTTATGTTCTTACATTTAACATCATCAGCCTTCCCTGTTAAAGGTACAGCAGTTTTTTTTTTTATGGTGTAAGTCAGTGGAGTTAAACTAGGGGGGGAGTTTGGCCTATGAATGTAAAGATCAGTTGAGAGGCATGGGAAGAAGAGGTCCCAATTCAAGGATCACTCAGTATCTTCTGCAGGAAAGAAAGACTTGGTATGCAGAGCTGCATATAAGCCAGAACACAGAAGAGGATGCTTTGGCAAATAACACTAACAAAACCATATTGAGAATTCAAACTAGGCTTGAAGAGAAGGTGAAAGCACAAAAATCAAAAGGAAGGGATTAAACGTGAACACAGTGAAGGAGTAAAACATTAAATACTTTATGTTAGAAACATAAAAAATCTGTTTGGATTGGCAAGTTTTGGAAAATTGCAGAACAGCATTTGACAATCTAAAAGCACAGAATGTAGGGACTTAATTGGAATTGCAGGTCGGTGCTGGCTAAAAGCAGCCTGCTTTATTGGGGGAACATTTAGTTGTAAAGTAACCAAGACGAGCAAACCAGATACAATGTGACTAAGGGTTTGATCTCACAAGATGCTAAACATCCTCATTGTCCCGGCTGTCTAGAAATTCACTCAGGCCCAGATCCACAAAGGCACTTAGGCGCTGTGATGCTGAGACTTGCAATGCCTAACTTTTAGGTACATAGAAAATCATTGGGACACCACTGCAATCCACAAAGCTCAAGTTAGGTTCTTAGGGTCCCTATACAATTCAAGGGGAGAGATAGGTGCCTTACAATGTGACCCACAATAGGCAGCATACTAGTCAGGGAGTTGCATTAGCTAGCCAATGGGAGAGCCAAACAGGAGGGGTCTGTCTTAAGTCCCACACCTCTCCATTGAGTTAGGTGCCTAAATTCAGATATGGAGCTCCCTCCTCAGTCTTTGCTGTTGAAGCTGTTCCACTGCATATAGTCATTGGACCAGAGAGAGACAATGAAAGGGAGAATGACTCTGTTGCCTGATGGTTACAGCACTCACCTGGAAGACTGGAGTCCCAGGTTCTAGTCCCCCTACTCCAATGACTCATTACTTCTCTAAAGTGGAACAGCTTCAGCAGGAGAGACTGAGGAAGCCCCACATCAAAATATCCCATAGCTCGGTAGCTAGAGCATTCCATCTGAGAGATGGGAGATCCTTCTTCAAATCATCCCCTCCCCCTGCCAGCCAGAGGGCAGAATTGAGCCTGGATCTCCTACATCTGAGGTGAATGCTCTAACTACTGCGCTAAAAGTTATAAGGTGGACACCAGCTCCAGTGCTTCTCTGTTGGCTATGTTTTTAATGGGACCTAATCCAGTAGGTGGCCTCCATGTACTCCTGCCAGACTGGGGGGCTCTACACACAAGATATGTTGGTGAATGCCTGTTTTCCTCTGGTTCGTGGACCAGTCTGGCACTTAGGCAGATAGGTGCTTGGGCATCAAGAGTGATGCAGCACTGCACATATTCAAGGGCAGAAATTCAGGCACAGAATGAGTTTAGGTGCCTGCAGGGTTAGGTGTCAGTTTTGTGAATTGTTCTAGAGCCTAAAACTGGAACCGAAGAACTTAAGTACTTTAGTGGATTTGCCCTCAGTGTCTTGCAGGAAGGCAGTCAGCATCTTGTAAAATTGGGCCAATTGGCACCACTTTAGGCTAAAGTATGTACAAAGTTAAACTAAAAAACTGCTGTCCAATGGTGATCTTAGCCCTAACAAAACAAATGCACTTCTGAACAGCAAAGAAAGCATGCCACAAATAGCACAAACAGCAAAGCAGTATGACTGACAAAGTGACATCAAATTGGGATGTCTCTAGAAAGAATGGAGCAAGGCAAACAACGCTGATTATTACAAATACATCCTTCGTGTCCTATAGTATCAGACACACTACTTTTACCAAATACTGCCTGGATGCAGCCTTACATACTGAACCACAGGATATATAAATAAGATACAAATAAAGACTCCACGTCTTGAATCAAGTAACTCATTATATTTACTGGGCTGAGAAAGAGGAAGAAACCCAATAGTCACTAAATCAAAGATGAATGATTTCAGACAGCAAACTTCAAAACAAAACCTCACAAAGCCTGGAGGAACTAAATGGCCCCAGGCCACGCAATGTTAATGGAATGTATATTATCTGAGAAGAAATGGAACAAGTTTCCAACATGAAAATCCTTAAAGATAAATATATATTAGGCAGAAAGAGCAAACTCTACTGAATGGTTTTCCAGGGGCCTGATTTTACATTCTTTGCACCCCCCAAATTTGCCTTAAAGTCACTGGAAGTTTAGGGTGCATGCCAGGATTAGGCTTCGGTTTAAATGATCACCGATGGTGGCATTAAGAAAGAATACACACACATACACACACACAGATAAGAAAAACAAAATGCACATTGCAGTTAACACAGAAACAAAGCAAGATACTTAAAAAGAAAAGTCTGATAGAATGTGGCTAAAGATGAAGCATATTTCTAATCCCTTTTCCCAGAACTGGAAGGCATTAAGGAGGAGGAAATAAGATGCTAAGAGGGTGAAATTGGAAAAAGTTAAACAGCGTTGTCACATAGCTGAAATATTTAAGGAACATTTCCTAAACTACTTTGAAAGGGAGTATACTAACCAAATACTATCCGATCCTGGCTGGGTGCCCATAACTTTAGTTGGGTTGGGGCTCAATGAGGCAAAGGACAAAAATCAAGTGGAATAGATAGGGTTTATTCATAGGACAGTCAGAAATGCAAAGAATAGAAACCTGTGGACCTATACTACTGTTATAACTTTGGAAATTCTTCTTGAGCATGAAAGTGTTTTAGAAAACTAATGACAAAGAAAATAAAGTCAGATTGATTTATGCTAAAGGAAACACAACTGTGCTAAGCTGAGGATGGAGTACTGTTTCCCATAGGTTGAGGAGCATGTTAGCTTTTTCAGGCTAGAGCCCTATTTGGACTTATTTCCCACACAGATTGATAAACAGAAATACCCATTTCCTTATGTGGTAACCTCACTGAATTTTCATTGCTTCTTACACCCATGACCATATCCGTATAATGGATGGAAGAAGTCTGCCATTCTAAACTTACCAGGAAGATCTAAACTGTTTCTCTCCTCAAGGCATCCCTCCCTTTATATATTTTTGGATTAATTTTCAGATAATGTTGTTATTCATTCATGTGTGAAGTTTAAGAGAGTTCCTGAAAAGCTTTTGATAAACTCACCAATGCCAATGTTTTTATTCTAAAATAAGTCAGGGTCAGAAATAATACAATGAAGGTTACAGTAAAGTACTCAAAGCTAGCATCTTATCTTACAAATACTTTTCTTTGTGACACGTACTATTGGGGACTTAGCCAAATCTCCAGAATGTTTTATTCAGGGATTCTTATTTCTAACATAACCTACACTCTGGAAACATCTTAAGTTATTTTGTTAAAGTGGTGGTGACAGTACTACCCACACTGAGTAGAATGTGAAGGTACTTGACACTACTGCATATCTGATTAAGACACTAGTTTCCAGCACCATGCTTAGTCCAATAGTCAAACAGTCTCTCTCTCCCCTTCTCCCACTGCAAGCAATCTAGCAACAGGAGTTACTTAAAAAAAAAAAAAGTAGGGGATTACCAACAGAGTACACAAATTATAACAAAATGGTATATCTTTTTATTATGTGCACAAAAATGATACTAATGTTGGTGGAAACTAAGCAAGGATTGAGAGGAGAATACGGCACTTCAAAATGATAATATCCTAACATGTACAAGGCTTTGAAGATATGAACCTAAGGGTTCAATATTCTTTATAGACTTTCTTATAGTAATTCCTAAGGATGGATTGTAACTCTTCAATTCAGCCCTAGTAAGGGGTAGCATGCACAGCCCCATGAGCAGGGCAGGATCCAGACAGTGACGCCCCAACAACCTACCTCCCCACTACTCTAGGGGGAAGTAATCTACACCACCACTTTTACTGCACAGATTGTGTCCCCATTTGCTCTAGTACATGGGCCAGCATGCTGGGGGGATGGTGGAGACCAGGCTCTGCCCACTCCATACCTCTGTGTGCCCACTTACATAGGAAGGAAATAGTAGCCTGGCTGCATCTGTTCTTGACTTGCTGTGCTGGCAACGCTCCAGCAATGCAAGTAACTTGCCAGAGGCATAAGGGGTCTCCTTATGCCCTTTACAGCTCTGCATGGGCATGAAGTCCTAGGTATTTATATTTCTATCTTATTTGTTATCCATTACTGAGGTAATGTTTTCAGATCTTTTGGAAGTGCTCCTCAGGATTCAAAAATATCACTCACAACAAATAATTTTTCTCACTAGTGTGCAGCTGACTAAAATCTAAGCCACACTCACCTCAAACTTTGAGTCACTGGAGAAGGAGAGCTGGGAAGCAGCTTGTCTGGCAGAGTTTTACAGGTTTTCTGTCCTCATAAAAAGCTGACTTAACAGGCTTTCAAGAGCCTCTCAAATTTTCCCAGCCACTTGGCAAAGAAACATCTTCATGACAATTTTAGACTAAACTATCAAACTGGGTGACTTTAAAAAAAAAAAGAAAGAATAAAGCTGCCCACAAACAAATTTCAGGGATGGTGCTTTGTACTTAATCCAGAACCTAAATCTATGTAATGTCAACCTCAAATACTCCGAAGGATGCTGTTGAACATTTTAGACTGCTTGATTTTCTTCTTTTGCTTTCTTTAGAGTCCTCTCCTAAGTGCTTTGAACCATGTCTTTCAACACCCTTCCTGTGAGGCAGCTTGAACCTATATGCCTAAGGATGAACTATACTGGTACAGGTTCATTGGCTCATCTTAGAATGGAAAAGATTGAAGAAGATTTTAATCATCATCCACAAAGGGAAATGTGTCTGAATCAAAAGCACAGCTCTTTATAGTCCTGGACTTAGAGGGAGATAGATCAAAATTTTCCAGTTGGAGCCCATTTCTAGTCACAATGCAGAGAACAAATCACAGACAAAAACGTTTAAAAGAGGAGTACATGACGATATTAAAGAATCTTACAAAACATTGTTTCTCTTATTGAAAGCCACTGGGCCACCCCTTGAAAACCGTAAATGTGAGGGGACAGGTTGAAGAAGGAGAAAATGGTACATAGTTGTCAAGAACTGCTGTTTTACTGAAAAGTGACCACTCCTAGTAAACAATCTGAGGGTTTCAGTTTGAGAAATGCCTGCAAATGCAAAATGTGACCTGCAGGTTCCAGAGAACTATTTTTATTCTTTATCATCCCAGGCACCAGCCCATAATACCAAATGCCTCCTGGTTCTTATTTTTTTTAATCAACTTCTGTGGAGGTATTTAGTGTGGATGAAGATGAAGGACTATGGTGGGTAAAGCTGGGATCAGGGTCCTTTCAAGCTTCCTCACTCTCCTGTCAATGTCCTTCAGTCCTGCTATACCAGTTGTAAGTCTCAGTGCTTTTGGGATATAGACAAATGTTCACTATAGGCCGTGAACAAGAGCACCAGCCTCATTTTACTCTTTCAGGCTAAGCCAGATAATTAGAAAGTAAATTTTGAAGTACAGAAAAACAAGAGTTGTGAAACTAACAGTTTAACTATTTGTTCTGCTTCTTACAATCACAGGAAACAGGACTGATTGGTGCATGGACGGGATATATTCCTAGACCCTGAATCTACACTTGAAAGAATGTGCAGTACAGGATTTCCCTCATTAGCCATGAGCCAAGGAACAATAAATTAGTTAATTATAAGACATTTTTTGATTCTTGACAGGATTGTTTTTGGAAGAAGGACTCAGAACTGCTCTGGAAAGAGTAGTGCTGGAATTTTGATTTTCAGCATGAAGCTTTTGCATGTAGTTGGAGTTGTGAGTGGCCCAGCTAAGAACTTTCCAAAAAAATGTGAGCATCAACCTTCAGAAGTTAAAAAAAAAAGAAAAAAAAAGAAAAAAAAAAGAGTGAAGCAAGAAGAAAACCCGATTTAGTATTAATTTATCAGTTTCAGATACCACTGATCAAATTAATCTCTGGACTAAATCCACTTAAGTCAATGAGGCTACATAGAAACAAACTTGTTTCTACATAAATTGGAATCCAAGAATTCCTATATTTGTCTTATTTTTAAAATTATATATACACTATTGAACATAACTTTGAAAAGCCTTCAATGATAATGCTTCATTTTTAGATATTTGGGCACAACACTGTTATGATTTAAAAGTTTATCCAGATGTTTCTGATTTGTACTTGCTTTCTGTCTTTTGCAAATTGTCACATGTGTAGATACTTAAACAAGACCATAGAAATGATGAGGCCAATATCACTTAAACAATTTGGAAAGATCAAGATACTCCTGTAAATTACTAAATTCAGTTAACGTCACTTTGCCAATGTTAACAGATGCAGTTCTGTGTGTACGTAGACAGTCATTTTCTACTGACACTAAATATATACCTGTGCTATATGTATCTCAGTGCAATTTTTATTTAATGTAACGTTAAGGCTTTCGCTTACTGTACAATGCATCCTCCTACAGCAAAGGAATTTAGTATTAAGGCAGACACTGTTCATTGATGTTGTTACATTTTGCAGCTCGTATGACCTGCAAAGGACACTCAGAAAAGCGAGGGCTCTCACAAACTGACTCGCAATAAGATGGAAGATGAGGATGGAATAGAAACCATCATTCATAGTTTCCTCAAACATATGGATTTTAGTCAGACTGGAGAGGTTATTTCTACAATACTTATTTTATGGTTTAAAATTTTAAAAATTTCACATACAAAAGTTTGCTACTTTATTGTAACAGTGATTTGGGTTAAAACCTACAAGCCAAAAATTCAGGTATGGTTGAGATGCTATAAAACTTTCGAACACACACACCATTATAACAAAGCTCACACAACATACAATGTCACCCATATTCCTGAGAGAATCCCATGAGTTTAGAGTTGCAAAAAAACCAGAGTATTTAGTTAATACAGAATTTTCAGCTTTTATTCTAAAATTTTCTAATATTTGTATGATTATTTCAAGTCATTACTTATTACTTGGGCTAGATTTTTAATGGCTACAAGCCCAATCATGCAGTTGTTTGTAAATAATAAATGAGAAATTCAGCCTTGGCATAAGCAAGAGCAACTTCCATTGACTTGCATTCTAGTACATACATACCTATTTTACGGTGCTACTGTAAGCCACTGGTTATTGAATGTTACGGACCCCCCTCTGTCCTTCATCCATAAAAGATATGGGTCTATTGCAGTTCTTAGCTTCAGAATCTGTCTTATTAGCACAAGACAGAGATTCATGCTTTTAACTTTGGATGTCCCTTGTTCAATCCCTGCTGTCAGCCAAGATGACAGCCATACTACAAGCTGACTGCATCTTGTTTTATACAATATGATATTGTTGTAAGGAGTCTAAGTGCACTGGTAGAAAAGCATAGGTGCAAGACAAGAACTGCTATCTAAGACCGCCTAACTGTTTCTATTATTCTATGCAGCAGATTTTTGGGAGGGATTACAGAGGGACATGCAAACTGTTTATCTGGGCTATCCAAAAATCTTCCCTCACTTTGTCTTGCATGTCGAGAGATTATGGTATATAATTCGAAGGCAAAAGGTGCAGCCTTACCTTAGGATCAACGTAGCCTTTTTCAAGACAGTATTTTAACTGTTTAAAGTTAAAACCACTTTTGTTACTGAATATTTGGACAAGATTAAAAGAAACAAGCCAACAGTGTTTTTTGGAAGCTGGTGAGAAATTAAATTCTAACACTTCTGTAGAAAAAACACAGTTTCTAGATTTTTTCCATTATATCTGCATTTTTTCCCTGCAAATCCTTACGTTTCATGAAATGTATGATTTCACTGAATAATTAACTTAATTACCATGTCTATACGTGTGAATTTTAGACTTAAATGGTATTAAAATAGTTAGATATAATTTACTTTATTACAACAGTTGAATATTTCAGAAGCTCTTACAATCATGCATTCACACCAAGTCAGAAGAGCAAACCTCTAATCTTAAAATTGATTCTCAATGTCCAGTTTTGCCTACAGCATTGTACATCAAACTCTGGGGATCCCATGATCCCTCACAATATGCCATCTTCTCCTGGTGAAAGATGGGACACATCTTTCCAAACTGTATAATAAAAGCTATGTACATGTAGTGGACTAGTCATTATTTTACAAACTCTTCCACTCAGTGATTAGTGAGCAGAAAGGTATCTCTGGAATACTTGAGTAGTTGGTATTTGTCATCAGTCCCTGTTACAAGTCAGTAGAATTTCAAGTTTTCAAATAGCGATGGTGGTCATACCACACTTAGCTTCTTGCAATCCAATGAACAAATAGAAAAGTACAAACTGTGAAACTCCTGTTTGTAAAAACTAAACAGAATGGAGGAGACCCAACTTTGCTGTGCTGAATATAAGAATCTCTCTACAAACATTAGTTTTATTATGTAATACTCAGCATTCTTCCACTTGTGGAAGATCAAATTGTTTTTCTTTGGACCAATCAGCCATGTTATTTTCAGCAAACCTGGTGAGAATCTTCCTTAGTTGCATTCCTTAATTCAGTCAATTTATTTTCTGATACAGGGAAGCTGGATGAATACATGAACTTTTACTCTGTCACAAAGTATTTATTTGCACCCTGCACTCTGCATGCTATAAATCCAATAATCATTTTGGAGTGACATTCAAACCTGTTGTAACAGTCCCTCAGCTCTGTTTTCTATACAAGTGACTGATCTCTTTTTAACCCAGTTTAGTAGCTAACATTTTCTCTCCACATATGTGGATGTCAGGAGACCCTCAAAATTGAGCCCTGCACATTGCTTGAATTTCTTCCACGCCTCAAGAGGATACACACTTTTAGTTCATTTTGGGCAACGGGACTTTAGCAAGTTCTATAATCCAAAACATATAATTTTTTTCTTAGGTTACTTCTGACTCCATGTAATGTTTTATACCATGTTTTGTTGGCCTGGGTATAGCCAGTAGCAGTTTCGCATATTGAGTGTGCTTAGAGAGTCAGAATTGAACGAGCTTTGTTGGCAATATGCTCAGCACTTGAAAAAAAATCTTATAATACTTACCGTTGGTTGAGATTATGTACTGGTAAATATAACTTGCAACACTATCTGTAATTCTGCCCTCTGGTATCCACTAACAAAGTTACACTGTTGGCACTAATTTAAAGTATGTCTCCACTGCAAATGAAGGTGTGATAGTAGCACTGGCAGCCATAGCCATGCTAGCTTTTATCTAGCTAGCGCGGGCAATGCTAGTAGTGAAGCGTTGATGGCATAGACTTCAGCACAGTCCGGCAACCTGAGCACATACCCAGGGTCCTCGGCAGGCTTGTACTCCAGCACATAGCTTGAGTACAAGCCTGTGCTGCCACACCTTCACTACTATTGTTACCCATGCTAGCTCGATTAAAGCTAACGTGTATGCCAACCTGGTGCCAATCATACCTTAACTTGCAGTGAAGACATAGTCATGCATAGAATCACAATATTTGAAGTACTACACAACTAAACACAAACAACCTCCTGCCCCCCCCCCAAAACCCCTGTTTTCAGATAACAGTGCAAACCTCCCATGTACTTTTGAAAAAAGCATGATTTTTACATATCACCATCTGTGTGGGTAAGAAAGCATCATTCACAGAAAATTTCTGATGTGATGCATATTAGCTGAGAACAGTAGACCTGTACACATTGCCATTTAGATCAATGGCAAAACCAGTTTTATTTTGAAGAGATCAGGACGGGATCTTTTAAAAATAGTAGAGTTTTAATGTACCTTTGGGAGCTAAACTTCTTCTCTCCCTCCACTATTTGAACAGGTTTGGTGTTAATTTTGGAAGCACTTGTCCCTTCAGACCTATCACTAGCATTTTTACAATCTGATTAAACTTAAAATGCTCCATGGTTGGCAATGAACATAATATACATGATTATGTGGGAGTAGAATAGTCTGACAATCAAGATATTACAACAAAGCATGGGTTTCTGGATTAAATGGGAGGATTAAATTGGGAGACAAGGAATTATAACATTCTTTACCACTAAACAGGAGTCTGGAACTTTATCTAAGGAAAGCGGAACTAATGATTTACAGTGTCTGCAAATGAGTACGTAGAGAAAACCTTGAAGTCATCTTTTTAGTTTACTGTAAGTGGTTGCAAGCTTCTGTAGGTTATGCAATATATTTTCTTTGTATAAAAAAAATCATTCAGACTCTTCTCTGAAAGGCAATGCTTAAATGTTTCTCCTTCTGTTTCTAAGCAGACCTGTAAATAAATGAAAACAGATACACGCCCACAGGCAAATGATTCTAGTTCAGCATGTTTGTATGATTCATTCTGAACTGCTTAAGTGATCCAGACAGAATAGTGCACCTTCTACATATATCAGGGAATAATCCTATCATTTTTTAAAAGGCAGCTATTGTGAAAGAAGATTATTACAATAAGCATGCAGTCATATTTTTAATGCTTTAATTCTTCTGTGAACAACAATTACAGGGTAAAATCCTGAGAAATGTGCAAAACCATCATTGCACCTGGATGCATACTGTAACTACCCACAAAACACCCAACTGGTATGCCTCACTACCATTTATATGGATATTTAGGGCAACTGCATGTGTAAACAAGGCATAGAGTTGCCCACATGTGTCTCAAAAAGCTGGTCCTTACTGACCAGAGATTTGCTCTAATAGGAAATCTATGATAGATATTACATGTGGCAGGTGTCTAGTATTGGGCCTATATTCTTTTTGAGTCAAGATGGACATAGTAAGGCTATGAAAAACCTTGATATGCTACTAGAGGGAGCTGAGCCACACAAAATTAGTACTTCCTACAATATGACGTTCTAAGAACAGGGGTGGCCAACCTGAGCTGGAGAAGGAGTCAGAATTTACCAATGTACATTGCCAAAGAGCCACAGTAATACATCAGCAGCCCCACATCAGCTCCAAGCCCACCCCCTCCCACTCACTGGCAGCCCCGCTGATCAGTGCCTCCCCCTCCCTCCCCATCAGCTGTTTCGTGGTGTGCAGGAGGCTTGGGGGGAGGGAGGGGGAGGAGCGAGGGCATAGCAGGCTCAGGGGAGAGGGCGGGAAGGGGTGGAGGGGGGCAGGGCCTGTGGCAGAGCCAGGGGTTGAGCAGTGAGTACCCACCGGCACACTGGAAAGTTGGCGCCTGTAGCTCCAGCCCCAGCCCTGGAGTCGGTGCCTATACAAGGAGCCACATACTAACTTCTGAAGAGCCGCATGTGGCTCCAGAGCCACAGGTTGGCCACCCCTGTTCTAAGGTGTCCAATAGCACTCTGATTGGAGTGGCTTGTTGGGGGTGAAATCAAACCATGCAAGGCCCCCTGTGCTACTGAACCCCTGTGGTACTAGTCCAGCACAATGGGGGAAGGTAAAGTAGCCTTGAAGGAGTCCTGCCTTTCTGTATTTATTTTCATACTTAGGGCTCCAGGCTGACTCTGAATAAAGCGGCACAGAGTAGAGCACTAGGGAAGGGCCAAGGAAGTCTGTAACTTTATATAGATCTAGGGTCTGGTTACTCATACATATCGTAAGTGTGCATGTGGCAGGCAGGCAAGGGACTGAACTGGTAGACTCAAAAGCTAAGGGGCTATTTAATTGTGCTGCTGACATATGGGCTTGGGCTGCAGCCTGAGCTCTGAATCCCTCCCAACTCGCAGGTTCCTATAACCTGGGCTCCAGCCTGAGCTCGAATGTCTATACCACAATTAAACAGACCCTTAGTCCAAACCCCGTGAGCCTGAGTCAGCTGGCACAGGCCAGCCATGGGTTTTTAATTGCATATAGCCATACCCAAAGGGCTGTGCTGACCTGCATGTAGGTTTTGGAGATGAATTCCATCACTCAATCCCAGTGGAGTCTTCTACACCCCGCCCCCCAACACCCCCAAACAGCAAACTATCTACTTAAGTTTTGTTTGAGGGAAAAGGTGAAATTCGTTGTAAGAGCATAAGGTGGTCACAAGCTGTTGCTCCTTTGAACTTTTGTCTCAATTAGATTTGTTTCTTCAGTTCTCAGACACAAGAGAGTGTAACTTCTTGAGGAATAAGTAAACGAGGAGGAGGAGAAAACAAATTAATGGATAAAAATTCTGGGCCCAATTCTGTTACACCGAGGCTCTTTTATGCCACTCTGGCAGAGCGAAGAGGCCTTAAAGGGGCAGAAGCAGCTATCCCAGAGTAGTTCTTGAGCCATGGGCCTCCCTGACTGGCTAAATAGCTGTAAGGGTTCCATGCCAATCTTGCTCACAGCCTCTAATTTAGGGGACCTGTAGAGAGTGGACAAAGTCTGAGGAGGGAGATAACACTTGGAGCACATGCTGCTGAAGTTATTTGCTTCTGAGAGCCTATACAGAAATGGGAGCAGCACAGTACACGTTAGAAAAGCCCTGACTTTCCTTGATAGGTCCCCAGCTGCACCAGAATAAAGGAGAACTAAAGGTGATTTCAAACCACTTTTCCTCTTCTTCTTGTTCCTGTGCCAAGAGCAGGGTCCTCTGCTCTCAGAGTATTTTCAGTACTAAATATCCAAGGGACAAGCAAAACTATATATATATGAATGTTTTTCTAAACTTTCCATGAGTTATCAGTGGGTCATTAGGTTATTACAACCACCCACTAATAATGCTGGCTGCAAGTGCGTATGCAATGGGCCAAGAAAACTACTGTCTTCAACTTTTTCTCAGACTATGTTTACAGAGATTTTGCTTTGCTTTGGCAGGTTGTGTTCACTGACTGAACTGAACAAACCAATTTTAAAGAAACAGTTTTATCTGAAACATCTACAGGCATTTTGGTAAAATGAAAGCATATTGAATGTAGGTTGCATCTAAATGCACACAATTGTTTTGGTTAGGAATATTTCCATAAGAAAGTGACTGTCACAAAACTATCTGGGAGGCATCCAACTGGAAACTAAATATCAGCATAATTTAGTCCCTTTGGAAAACTACAAATGTGATCTTCTAGTTCTCGCTTTCTGCAGTGCTATAGCAACCTTACTTTGTTGTACTGATGTGAAAAGACAAAGATTGAATTCAGTTCAGAAAGCCTAGATTCACATGAATGTACAGGACTACTGTAGTATAGGAGACATTGTAAGAAAGTGATAAAAAACCATGGACTGAAAGTACCATTTCGCTCCAAATCAAGCTCAAACCACCGGTTCTGTTCAAAGGACCCCTGGCCACCTTCATAGATAGAATGGTAATCAAATTACTTTTGTTTGACAACTTCTGAAGTAGAAATAATTCAAAAAGTCATGCACACAAGAATGTTTTCTCCTTTTGAAACCTTTGTAGAAAATTAAAGTGGGTTGTAGCCTGAGATTTTAGGGGAGCGAGAAGGTATAGGGGATTAATAAGAGAATATGCAGCCTTTGCCTCTTGGGCACTTTTTCCAAACTCAGCTTGCAGGAGGGTCAAGAGTGACCAAGTCAATATACTTGGCACAGAGTGCTAGACATTCCTCTATGTGAAAGGAGTTGGTGGAATCAGTTTCCTAGGAGACATATGCCAATGACAAAACACACCATCAAAATCAGTAGTAATTAGAAACACCCCTTTTGGCGGGGCTTAATTTGTAATGAAAGAGGTGCCGGCATTCAAGCAATTTTTTTTACATCCATAACTGATGCAGCAAGCCCAGAGGTGCCAGGGCTATGAACTGGCCCATGCCTAGAAGGGCAGCCCTAGCACAAATTAAGCACTGCTTGTTGGCAGTCAGATACAAGAGGAGACAGACAAGGCTAAGGAGTTGGAACTATTCTCGCCCTGTGAGGAAATCCCTCCAGGTCAGAATGACTAGAGACACTCTGCAGGAGTAGTGCAAGGATATCTGTACTGAAGTTCCCCGTGCTGAATTCAGGACTGGATTAACCCATCACTGGGCCCTAGGCAAATATACACTTCTGGGCCCCTTACCTTCCAATAAGAACAAAAAAACATGGAAAACAGGAAAAATACATGTCAATGATGTTCCCTCCCATACATGCCACTGCAGTAAATTCCCATCACAGCCTGTTTACTTACTGCTTTTTGAAAAGCAGTTTCTGTACCCAGAGCCCTTCTGTCTCCTTAGCTCTTTTGGGAATGGCAAAACTGTTAGTGCCCACTCATTCACTGCTGCAGATTTGCATGTGAATTGACAGAACTATATTCAAGTGAATGGCATTATGACCCCCTGCCAGGTCACACCACCACTCACTCAAGTGAGTGAAGTTCTTCCACTTTGGGCACAAATTGGTGTCAGAAAAAAAACAACCCACCACAAATCCAAAACCATTTGGGGCCCTCCCCCCACAAGCCTGGGCCCTAGACATGTGCCTACTTTGCCTATGCATTAGTCCAGGCCTGGCAGTATCTATTTTATGAATAAATAAAGTTTTCAGGACTGTCCATTCAGCACTTCAGTCAAACACTAGGGTCATTCAGAACAATTCACCCTTTCCAAATAAATACTACAAAACAGCAAGCTTGACTTCAAAAACTGATTCTACAGTACTAGACACTCCAAGCACTTACAAGGAGGGAACAGTGAATCTTTTCATAGAATCATAGAAGATTAGGGTTGGAAGGGACCTCAGGAGGTCATCTAGTCCAACCCCCTGCTTAAAGCAGGACCAACCCGCAACTAAATCATCCCAGCCAGGGCTTTGTCAAGCTGGGCCTTAAAAACCTCTAAGGATGGAGATTCCACAACCTCCCTAGGTAACCCATTCCAGTGTTTCACCACCTTCCTAGTGAAAAAGTTTTTCCTAATATCCAACCTAAACCTCCCCCACTGCAACTTGAGACCATTACTCCTTGTTCTGTCATCTGGTACCACTGAGAACAGTCTAGATCCATCCTCTTTGGAACTCCCCTTCAGGTAGTTGAAGGCTGCTATCAAATCCCCCCTCGCTCTTTTCTTCTGCAGACTAAATAAGCCCAGTTCCCTCAGCCTCTCCTCGTAAGTCATGTGCCCCAGCCCCCTAATCATTTTCATTGCCCTCCATTGGACTCTGTCCAATTTGTCTACATCCTTTCGGGGGGGAGGGAGGGAAGAGGGGTGCCCAAAACTGGATGCAACTGGCCAGATGTGGCCTCACCAGTGTTGAATAGTGGGGAATAATCACTTTCCTCAATCTGCTGGCAATGCTCCTAGTAATGCAGCCCAATATGCCGTTATCCTTCTTGGCAACAAGGGCACACTGCTGACTCATATCCAGCTTCTCATCCACTGTAATCCCCAGGTCCTTTTCTGCAGAACTGCCGCTTAGCCAGTTGGTCTCCAGCCTGTAGCAGTGGATGGGATTCTTCCGTCCTAAGTGCAGGATTTTGCACTTGTCCTTGTTGAACCTCATCAGATGTCTTTTAGTCCAATCCTCCAATTTGACTAGGTGACCTTGGACCCTACCCCTACCCTCCAGCATATCTACCTCTCCCTCCCAGCTTAGTGTCATCTGCGAACTTGCTGAGTGTGCAATCCATCCCATCATCCAGATCATTAATGAAGATATTGAACAAAACTGGCCCCAGGACTGACCCCTCGGGCAATCTGCTTGATACCAGCTGCCAACTAGATATCGAGCCGTTGATCACTACCTGTTGAACCTGATGATCTGGCCAGCTTTCTATCCACCTTATAGTCCATTCTTCCAATCCATACTTTTTTAACTTGCTGGCAAGAATACTATGGGAGACAGTATCAAAAACTTTGCTAAAGTCAAGATATATCATGTCCACCACTTTCCCCATATCCACAGAGCCAGTTATCTAATCATAGAAGGCAATCAGATTAATCAGGCATGACTTGCCCTTGGTGAATCCACATTGACTGTTCCTGATCACCTTCCTCTCCTCCAAGTGCTTCAAAATGGATTCCTTGAGGACCTGCTCCATGATTTTTCCAGGGACTGAGGTATGACTTACTAAGGTGAGGCTTACTTTTCCAAGCTTACTAGACAATATTTTTAAAATGAGAAGAGATTTTTTTAAATGTTTGTCTTTTTTTTAAAAGCGGATTTGTTTTTTTATTCCGTATCCTACTCTAGACCTAAGCATTTTAGATTTAAGAGAATTTTTAAATGGATTTTTTTAAAAACATTTTTATCAAAACCACTCCTACTATTTCCTTTTGTTAAAAGGTCTGTGAAATATCACGATGTCCAGAACTGCAGAGGAATCACTGGGTTCTACTCCAACTAGCACAGGAGGAACACACTAAAGTAACTTTCCTGAACTTAAGCAAAGATAATTACTATGGTCTGCAAATGTTCAGAAGAGATTAGATCATTACTATGTTGAAAAAAACCACCCTCTTTTCTTCACTTTTTGGCTATAATTTGTAGCTCTTTTCAAAGGTACTTGTGGAATTGTATCACTTTCTAACACGAGAATGGAGGGGATTTAGTAGTTTCCAAGAAAGAACAAAACCTATCTGAACTTTTGGCTAATTAAACTAGGACACTGCATGTTCTTAGAATCTGCTTCCAAGACGCCACATATGTTGAGGGAATTAACTGGATATTTGAGTATAAAGCATACAAAGTAGGTGTTCAGGATATTGCAACTGAACACAGAGATTTGAAGGGCCTAGCCTCAGATACCTTTAAAATTCAAAAATTGACTATTAAAGTGGCACTTAATAGCAAAGTCTTACATAAAAAGAATCTTCATTTTCTCAGATTTGTTTCTGCATTTGCAGCAAAGCTACAATACTCTTGTTAATTTATGGTTAAAATATTTTTCTCTGAAGTAAGGCTTTGTCACACAGCACTCTGAAGTCATTAAATGTTGCTTTGGTTACTGCAAAAGAAAAATAATCTTGCTTCCAAACACAATTTAGGGCAGTTAGATACTTATGCTGTCAACAAACAGTTATTTTCATAGTTTAAGCTAATTCCTTTGACAATCACTAAAAATAGGTTCTGATTTATGCAGAGTATTAAGTGGTATGAAAGCAATAAACAAAAACTAGATACAAAATTTTAAAAGCATATGCATTTTGATGCCGTAAGAAAGAAAAAATGGGACCAGAGAACTATAAAAGGACTTGATAGATATTTTCTTCACAGTCAGTAACTAAAATCAAAGGTAAACACAAAAAGCAGACTTGTTTCACTAACTCTTTGAAGCTACGCACTTTAGGGGCAGCATAGCATTATTATTTTTTAAAATGCGACACTAAATTTTGCCTTGTCAAAAGAGCTGCAATAGTTGCCTGGTATTTTTTTCCTCAAACATTCCATGGTTGTATAAACATGGGCTTTAAAACTGGATACACAGAAACTGAAGCAGAAGCTTAGGGAATAGTTGTTCTATATTTCCATAAGGAGAGTTAGATTTAAGTTATGACCCAATGTGAAGTCATAGATTCGACAAGACATTGAAATTGGTACATGTACCAGAGTATCGAGCCCTTATTACACTTCAGACTTAGCACTACTGAAAGACTCTCACAATCCTTTGCAGAACTCTTTGGCAAAAAACACGGATTTTTAAATATCCTCTGACATAAAGGAAGTCACCTGTTTCTTATTAAGACAGAAAACATGGTAATTTAAGCCCTGTTAATGTACTATTTAATTCAATGGGAGCTTGGCTATTGACTTCAGAAGGAGAAGAGCAAGTTCTTAAATGCATACACATATAGCTCAGCCAGGAAGTAATGCCCTGAATCTTTCAAGTTGTGGGTTTATCTCCCTTGAAATTTAGTTAGCTTGCGAGAAAGGAGACCCTAGCACACTGGAAAAGTTTCTACACATGAAGCTATTTATAGCAGTGTGATAACATTTTCGAAACCTATGATTTTAGTATTTATTATTCTCACAAGTACGATTCATATTGGTAGAGCAAAAGGATTTAAAAAAAAACATTTGCATGTATGTCAAATTTTTACCAATACCTTAGTTTTTTCTAGCATATAATTTCAAGATCACAGAATTGTTTTTTCTTGGAGGTTAACTGAGGTTTTGACATGTAAAATACATCCTGATGACTAGAAAACCCATTCACAGCTTTGGGGTAATCTTATCTCAATTTGAGAACAATGGAGTCATTTACTAAAGGACTTGAGCCAATGTAGGCACGTTAGGAGCTTCATTTGTAGTCATTACAAGATTATACTGGTTGCATAAAGCTGTTTTTTAAAATAAGGGTTAACATTTTTTAAAATAAGGGTTAACATTCAGCAAGATTGGTTCTCTGGCAGAAAACAGAGAGACTTGTTTGGAAAAGGATTTTACATACATGCTCTCCCCTGATCAGAACTGGCAGAGCAAATCTAAAATTTAAAGCCTGCCACATCAAAGGCTATGAAGTCTTATCCCTTCAGTTTTATTTTTTTAAAACTTCCTCTGTGCCCTTTGGCTGTGCTTGATGAAGTCACGCAGTACACCACAGGTCCATACCAGTACTTACAGACCCTATGCCATATACAAGCAAGACCTCTACGAAGCATGATTTTTTTTTTTTTTAAACCTAGTCCCCATGCTAATTTTGGAAAATATGTCTCATTTAATTTCAAGTTTCAAACAGGCTGAATTTGTACATGCATGAATTCAGCTTGACAAGTTTGAAAAAAGCAGCAAGATGCCTAAGGGATGAAGGTTGTAGAATTTTGACCCATGTCAATAGGTCAACAACTCACTTCCTGCTTTTCACTCTGGCTGCAGAAAAATGGCTGTCAGTAACCTCCCCATCCAAATTCCGCTACCTAGTATCAGCAAGTGAGAATTAACAGTTCAATTTCCCCCCGTGTTGCTAATGAGAATTTCAGGGAAGACTGCTGGTGGCAGTTTCTCTAGACAACTGGAGCTGAATTCAAATAATTATTTTTCATGATGAAGATTGGGATTAGGCATCTCATGAAACCAGGCCTTGAGGTAGCATGGAACAGTCTGTGTCCTGATCATTTTTTAGAATGCATCTTGGAAGAACACAGACTCTCAAAGTTATCCTACAGTTTCATAATGACTGTCTTCCTTACAGAGTTTACAGCAGGAAGCCTTAAATTAAGTGTTACAGCTCTACTGTAAGAGGAGTCTGTGATGAGACATTAGCTAATTAGAACTAGAACAGTTGCCTTTAAATGCTTGGTTAGGATGTCTGATCAAAAAGGGTTCTCATATCTACATGCAATCATTTTACTGTGAGATAAATGTGTTATTGTAGTAGTATATTCATACCTTTCTCTGCTGCTCCAGTCCTCTAGTGCAGTGGCTCTCAATCTTTCCAGACTACTGTACCCCTTTCAGGAGTCTGATTTATCTTGCGTACCCCCAAGTTTCACCTCACTTAAAAAACTACTTGCTTTCAAATACAAATAAAATAAAATACAAATACAAATAAAATAAAATACAAATATAAATAAAAATACAAAAGTGTCACAGCACACTAATCCTGAAAAATTGCTTACTTTCTCATTTTTACTATATAATTATAAAATAAATTGACTGAATATAAATATTGTACTTATATTTCAGTGTATAATATATAAAGAAATATAAGCAAGTCATTGTCTGTATGAAATTTTAGTTTGTACTGACTTTGCTAGTGCTTTTTCTGTAGTCTGCTGTAAAACTAGGAAAATATTTAGAGGAGTTGATGTACCCGCAGGGGTACATGTACCCCTGGTTGAGAACCACTGGTCTAGTGTATCCACCCCTGCTTAAGTGATTCATTCTTACCTCTTCAGTTATTCTGGCCCTTCAGAAGATTTTTAAAACACTCCATTTTCTGTTAATAATATTCAACAGACTTTATTCCATAAAGGTCATTTAATATGCAAATACCTTGTATCTTGATAGGTGTTATGGTAAGGCTAGAATTGCATGAACAAAACCTTTGATCAGATACTTCCTGGGCAAGTGTTGGCAATAAAAATCTACAGAAGAGAAGCCTTCTCAGCCCTCCATCCCTATGCAATGTTCTTAGCTTCCTCTGTGTTGGGATCTGTTGCTACATATTGTCATGGAGATCTCCCACTATGAATGAGGTAATTAAACAGAATGGATTCCTCAACATTTTAACATTCTTGCTTATAAAAGCATGGATAAGAAGCATCACTACTTCCAGAGTTAAAGCAAAGTACTCTTCTAAAATAACAGTAACTGGATTATTTTTCTTATTAAAATACAGGAATCATTAGATTTAAGGATTTAAACATAGTGTGAAACGAAAAGGAGTACTTGTGGTACCTTAGAGACTAACCAATTTATTTGAGCATAAGCTTTCGTGAGCTACAGCTTACTTCATCGGATTCATACTGTGGAAAGTGTAGAAGATCTTTTTATATACACACAAAGCATGAAAAAATACCTCCTCCCACCCCACTCTCCTGCTGGTAATAGCTTATCTAAAGTGACCACTCTCCTTACAATGTGTATGATAATCAAGGTGGGCCATTTCCAGCACAAATCCAGGGTTTAACAAGAACGTCTGAGGAAGGGGGGGAGGGGGTAGGAAAAAACAAGGGGAAATAGGTTACCTTGCATAATGACTTAGCCACTCCCAGTCTCTATTCAAACCTAAGTTAATTGTATCAAATTTGCAAATGAATTCCAATTCAACAGTTTCTCGCTGGAGTCTGGATTTGAAGTTTTTTTGTTGTAATATCACAACTTTCATGTCTGTAATTGCGTGACCAGAGAGATTGAAGTGTTCTCCGACTGGTTTATGAATGTTAAAATTCTTGACATCTGATTTGTGTCCATTTATTCTTTTACATAGAGACTGTCCAGTTTGACCAATGTACATGGCAGAGGGGCATTGCTGGCACATGATGGCATATATCACATTGGTAGATGTGCAGGTGAACGAGCCTCTGATAGTGTGGCTGATGTGATTAGGCCCTATGATGGTGTCCCCTGAATAGATATGTGGGCACAGTTGGCCTTTGTTGCAAGGATAGGTTCCTGGGTTAGTGGTTCTGTTGTGTGGTATGTGGTTGCTGGTGAGTATTTGCTTCAGCTCTCCAACACCACTTTCTACAAGCCATTACCCTCTGATCCCACTGAGAGTTACCAAAAGAAACTACAGCATTTGCTCAAGAAACTCCCTGAAAAAGCACAAGATCAAGTCCATACAGACACACCCCTGGAACCCCGACCTGGGATATTCTATCTACTACCCAAGATCCATAAACCTGGAAATCCTGGGCGCCCCATCATCTCAGGCATTGGCACCCTGACAGCAGGATTGTCTGGCTATGTAGACTCCCTCCTCAGGCCCTATGCTACCAGCACTCCCAGCTACCTTCGAGACACCAATGACTTCCTGAGGAAACTACAATCCATCGGTGATCTTCCTGATAACACCATCCTGGCCACTGTGGATGTAGAAGCCCTCTACACCAACATTCCACACAAAGATGGACTACAAGCCGTCAAGAACACTATCCCCGATAATGTCACAGCTAACATGGTGGCTGAACTTTGTGACTTTGTCCTTACCCATAACTATTTTACATTTGGGGACAATGTATACCTTCAAATCAGCAGCACTGCTAATGGGTACCCGCATGGCCCCACAGTATGCCAACATTTTTATGGCTGACTTAGAACAACGCTTCCTCAGTTCTCGTCCCCTAACGCCCCTACTCTACTTGCGCTACGTTGATGACATCTTCATCATCTGGACCCATGGAAAAGAAGCCCTTGAGGAATTCCATCATGATTTCAACAATTTCCATCCCACCATCAACCTCAGCCTGGTCCAGTCCACACAAGAGATCCACTTCCTAGACACTACAGTGCTAATAAACGATGGTCACATAAACACCACCCTATACTGGAAACCTACTGATCGCTATTCCTACCTACATGCCTCCAGCTTTCACCCTGACCACACCACACGATCCATCGTCTACAGCCAAGCTCTGCGATACAACCGCATTTGCTCCAACCCCTCAGACAGAGACAAACACCTACAAGACCTCTATCAAGCATTCTTACAACTACAATACCCACCTGCGGAAGTGAAGAAACAGATTGATAGAGCCAGAAGAGTTCCCAGAAGTCTCCTACTACAGGACAGGCCCAACAAAGAAAATAACAGAACGCCACTAGCCGCCACCTTCAGCCCCCAACTAAAAGCCCTCCAACGCATTATTAAGGATCTACAACCTATCCTGAAGGATGACCCAACACTCTCACAAATCTTGGGAGACAGGCCAGTCCTTGCCTACAGACAGCCCCCCAACCTGAAGCAAATACTCACCAGCAACCACATACCACACAACAGAACCACTAACCCAGGAACCTATCCTTGCAACAAAGGCCAACTGTGCCCACATATCTATTCAGGGGACACCATCATAGGGCCTAATAACATCAGCCACGCTATCAGAGGCTCGTTCACCTGCACATCCACCAATGTGATATATGCCATCATGTGCCAGTAATGCCCCTCTGCCATGTACATTGGTCAAACTGGACAGTCTCTACGTAAAAGAATAAATGGACACAAATCAGATGTCAAGAATTATAACATTCATAAACCAGTCGGAGAACACTTCAATCTCTCTGGTCACGCATGAAAGTTGTGATATTACAACAAAAAAACTTCAAATCCAGACTCCAGCGAGAAACTGTTGAATTGGAATTCATTTGCAAATTTGATACAATTAACTTAGGCTTGAATAGAGACTGGGAGTGGCTAAGTCATTATGCAAGCTAACCTATTTCCCCTTGTTTTTTCCTACCCCCTTCCCCCTTCCTCAGACGTTCTTGTTAAACCCTGGATTTGTGCTGGAAATGGCCCACCTTGATTATCATACACATTGTAAGGAGAGTGGTCACTTTAGATAAGCTATTACCAGCAGGAGAGTGGGGTGGGAGGAGGTATTTTTTCATGCTTTGTGTGTATATAAAAAGATCTTCTACACTTTCCACAGTATGCATCCGATGAAGTGAGCTGTAGCTCATGAAAGCTTATGCTCAAATAAACTGGTTAGTCTGTAAGGTGCCACAAGTACTCCTTTTCTTTTTGTGAATACAGACTAACACGGCTGTTACTCTGAAACCTGTCATAGTGTGAAACAACACTCTGGGGCATCAGGTCACATTTTTATTTAATTAATCATTGACAATGTGTGTTTGTAACACAAATGGTTCACTGTTTGCCACTGTTACCAAGAACAGAAGTTGAAAAGAGAATGATTCAGGCTTGATTGAAGCACAAAATTGATTCAGCATGTCCTTCAATATGCTGTGCAAAACAATATATGCATCACTAGCCACTGACAGTCCAAACAAAAATAAAGCCCTTCACACCTGGCTACAATGAATTTTACCCTTCTGTGCATTTGTCTCAGAATACACACTATGGGAAACATTTTTATACCCAGTTTTTATACCAGTTACCTCGTGTCAATTTCAAGCCATTTTCGAAATACTGTGAGATAAAAGTGTCACTTTCAAAAATATTTCCAACTTTTTGGTAAATTTTCAAAACACTTTCAAAACACTAACTTAAACAGAACAAACAAACAAAAATATAAAAATCAAACAAACCAAAACAACCCAACACTACCTCCTCTTCTGATTTTTCCAACTTTCCAGAAAACCTGTATCTTTGTCATATAGTATTTCAGTAAGATTGGTTTAGCTGTGGTGTATATGAAATGCTGCTTGAAAATAGGGGGTATAATGGGAAACTAGTTTCAACCTTAAATGCTGCTTATACTGCTATTGTGGCTCCACATGATATATACATTACTGATAGATTATATTATACATATAATATATATATAAAATCTTGTGATTTAGTGATATAAAACCTTGTAGTCCTTCTTTGTTATTATTATTATTTGCTTCTATTGCCTTTATTCTGTCAGTACATGCATGCCAACTGAGAAATGATTTGGTGAGACCAAGAAACTGGTATTCAGAGTTAGGACTCCTGGGTTCTATTGCTATCTCTGACACTGAAGCAACTGTGTGATCTTTGATGAAGTCAGCCTCTTTGAATCCATGTTATTATCTATTGAAAGGATATATTACTACATTTACCTACTTCACAGGAATGTTGTGAGGTTTTATGTTTTGAAAGTGATCTGAGATCACTGTGTGATAAATGTGATATTGACCCAGTCCTGCTGTCAATGGAGTCAAAGCCTTCATTGATTTCAATGGGAGCAGGATTAGGCCTTTTAAGTACTATTTTATGGCATGCACAGCTAGGGAAACTGATGCCAAAGTGAAATATTTGAATTTATTAAATTGAGCATTTTATACTATAAATGACCTGGAAAGTTTGTTGTATTGACACCTATTTGTGGGCATACAATTATAATGGTATACTAAGGTTATTGTTCTATGTCTGCAACATTCACTTGTAATCACAGAGGTTGATCTGGCTAAGTGTTGCTCAAGACAAGTATTCACATTATAACAAGGTCTGCAAATGTCACTGAGGGTATGTCTACACCGCAAAATGACTCGGGCTCATGGGGCTTGGGCTAAGGGGCTGTTTAACTGTGGTGTAGATGTTTGGGCTCAAGCAGCAGCCTGAGCTCTAGGACCCTGCGAGGTGGGAAGGTCCCAGAGCTAGGGCTGCCTCACAAGCCTGATCATCTACACAGCAACTAAACAGCCCCTTAGAAGGAGCCCCTGGAGCCCAAGTCAGCTGGCACAGGCCAGTCAGGGGTATCTAATTGTTGTGCAGACATAACTCCCTACAGTGTCTGAAATGGGAAAGTAAAGATGATTGTGGAGAACGAAAACAGTCAACCATGCTACTGTGTATCTCCATTTATTATGGATAGCATTGTTTATCCTGAATCAGTTAAAAACTGAAGAGTTTAGTTCCCAAATGAGCACAATAAAAGTAAATATACTATACTTACTACCCTCAACTCAAATTCCTAAACAAAGTTACCTTTGGGGAGAGGCAGCCAGCACATCCCTGCTGCCCGCGCCCTTTCCTGCAGCTCCCATTGCCCGGGATGGTGAACCACAGCCACTGGAAGCTGAGGGTGGCCGTGTCTGGGGATGGGCCGTATAAACAAACTGCCTCGTGACCCGCCAGTGGATTACCCTGATGGGCCCCATGCGGGCCCGCGGGCTGCAGGTTGCCCACCACTGCAGTAGACCCTGAACAGGTGCAGCCATCTTCCCATGCAAATCCTATTGCAGAATCAGGATCTTATACAGTAACTGTCACTGATGAGCAGGTAGACTGTTACTGGCCATAAAAGAAAGTTGCACCAGCTTCATTTTGCTTTCTTGTCCATCCTCCTTCAGCTACAGGAAATGTGTTGGGCCTATAGCTGCCACCAGTCAGCAGGAAAAGAATGTTAATTATTTTTCTCATTGTTCCCCACTGTTCTAATACAAAAGGAAGAACAAAATGATTCTTAGATTAAGAAAATGGATACAGATTTGAATGCAATAAAAAGTTACAAAGGGAGCCACGTAACACATTTATTGAGAAGTTCACGTGACAGACACAAATGTGTTACCTCCTGAGTGCTGCCTGCTGTTAATCTTTGCCAAGCACAGCGCACACATCAGATTATAAACCAGTCTTTCCTTTCAGGCTCCTGGCCAGACAGAATAAACAAAAGATAATTAAGAGAAGCTAAAGAAAGTAATCTGTTGAGAACAGTGTCAGAATGCCAATGATTATTTGATAGCTCAGTGCAGGATCAGGATAATAATCAGCAAAGCTGGTTTTGCAATCCTTCCTAAATTCTTTACTTATATGGTGGCAAAGCACATCAGAACAAAGTTTTATGCAATATTGTAGCCATGTTGGTCCCAGTGTATTACAGAGACAAGTGGGTGAGGTAATATCTTTTACTGGTTCAATAAAAGATATTCCTTCACTCACCTTGTCTCAAAACAAAGTTTTAACATATTAATTAAAGCCAACGCGGTTTCATTGATGAGTTATCTTCAGCCCACTATTTGCATAATAGCTGCCCATTGGTTATACCAGTCATATGAAATAGCTGGTTTGTTCGCAATCAGAGTATGACTCCTGTTTTGCTTCCAATGACATCACAATTATTGGGGCATATTTGTGGTGGTGCATAAGGAATTAGCTCCAGTCCTGCACACAAAACTGCGTGGGTAAACACGTGCACTTATCCAAATTCTATTGACTTGAGTGGGGCTCTGTGAGGGACAATGGGACACGCATCTTGAAAGATCAGCAACTTCTGTTGCTGACAATAAAATGATCTCTTTTAAGATTAGGAATTGCAAAGCCTATAACACAAAGGAGGAGGCATTTGATGGACCAAGTCCTTAACCCTGGCAATGTTAGTTTAAAATCTTTTTTCCATTTTAATAGGGATGAACTTCATGGTCACTTAACAGTGACTGATTGTGTTTGAAAACATATTTCCATTAATTATAAGATTTTTAAAAGCATTTTCTTAGTGGTTTGTGCCAGAAATATGACACACTTTGAAATTAGTTCCAACCATATGTCATTTCCTTTTAGGGTCAATTGTTATTTTATTTATTTATTTATTTATTTAGAATTTCCATTAGTGCATCTGTTTGTTTTAATTTCTCTACATCAGTGTTTCCCAAACTTGGGATGCCGCTTGTTCAGGGAAAGCCCCTGGCGGGCCCGGCCGGTTTGTTTACCTGCCACGTCCGCAGGTTCGGCCGATTGCGGCTCCCACTGGGGCCGGTACGTTTACATCATGCTCTACATCATGACTTTTTAATGTATTAATGTCAAATCACAATATGATGGCGATAGTTCTTAAAATATCTCTGTTAGTGGTTTAGCAATTCCTAATATAAATCCCATGCCCTGGGAATTTAAAAATTTGTGTTCATTTTACACATCTTGAATAACACCCAAACATTTGATTTCCATAAAATGGAAAATTGAAAGCTGTGGCTGGACTGTAAGCCAGAAATTATGAGCAAGAGGAGGTGTTCCTTAAGGACCTACAACACTATTTCATTTAAAATGGAAAATAAACTGCCACTATTTCTTGGACTCTATTATGAAAGTTTCAGGGCCCCACAAGAAAGTGAATTCTTGCACCATTAACAGCACCATTAACACAAAACAGTCCTGATGCTATATGCAATTATTGTATTTAGACTTCCTGAGAGGAACATAACCAATGGCTTGTTGAAGGGCTTTTATACACAAATGAAAGTCTCAACTCTGGCTGGTTCTTCTGCTAAGATGCAACAATGAAATGAAATGAATTCCCTTCACTGCAATTTAATGCTATGTATATATGTGCCTCATTGATATGGAAAATAAGTAGAGCTAATTATCAACACAATTTCTCCAGACTTTCCTTTCCCCCAAATGGTTGTCCATTGCTCAAGAGATTCATCTGTTTGAAAAAATTCCAGTAAGGCAGAACAAAGAAGCAAAAGAGCTACCTCATAATCCACTTATTTTTAAATATTTTTCAAACTAAGTCTGTTAGAAGACAACTATTTTTAACAAACATCTTTTAAAAAGGCAGATAGGAAGGAACAAGTTCTAGTAATTTGACTTTCTGACTTGCTCATAAGCCAAAAGAGCTATTTTTCTCGCAGTAACATTAAAACAAAAGTATTTGTTTTTCCTAGATTCTCACTACTATAGTTGGTATTTCTTCCATTTTTGGTCTTCAAGAAATATGTCAACAGCTACAACGCATCAGAATAAACTGCCACCTGGAGCTTGATTTGGCTTTGTTGACGTGAACAATCATGGGAGTTGAGCACTGAAATTGACATGAAATCAAACAGTATAGGGTAAAGTTAATCAAACCCACATTACACTTTTTTTAAATTAAACAAAGGTCACTTCGTTCAAGATATCATTTTCTGCAAACTGATTTGTACAATTCTGTAAGACTGATGTTAATTAAAGCACACCACAAGATTGAAAACAGATGTAACTGAAAATGTTAAACAAATTTTAATGGCATTCAGCCCATTTTCTTAAGCTCATTTTCAATTGCTGCTATCATCCTTTGCACTTAAATTAATGAGTTGTTACAATGGGATGATTTACATCAGTTGTATGAAACTCACAAAGGGATAGCCACTCAATACAATTTACAAACCGGGACTCTCAATTGTAGAGTGCAACAAACCAAAGGGGATCTTGAATATACTGTCAGGCATTTGTAAACAGTCTTTTCCTTTTCTTCTTCTTGTTAACTTTCTTTTCCTTGCACTAAAGTTTTCAAGCTGTATTTTACTGGTAGCTTTGCACCACCAAAGCAATAGTAAATATAAAAAGTGCTAATCATGAGCAAGAAACCACGCAAGAAAACATTTAGAATTAAATAACTGTGTTATGTGATCTCATTCTGGACATCATCGTTTTTCAGTCGGTATGAGGCAGACCTGATAGCACACTTTTCCTCCCTTCCTTTCTCTCTCTCTGGTGCCTGAACCTCCAACAAGCAGTTTTAGTTATTGCTCCAAGGATTAGCCAATAAACATTGGGTCTGTGACCGCGTCCATTCAAATAATTATCATAAACAAAGCTTATGTGAGGTTCAGAGAAAATAGTTTAAAAAACAAAAACAAAAAAACACCTTACCGTAGAAGGGTTCTTTGTGGTGTGTCTATAGTTGTTTTTTTTTTGTCTCTCTCAGTTAACTCTCAGTTAACTAATGTATCCACTTCCAGTCTCATTTCCTGGGATTTTAGTGTTCATGAGGGAAGGTTCAAAGTAACTCCTTCAAAAAACAAAACAAAACCAAAAACAAAAACAAAAACCCCCCAAGGAGCTCCACTGCCTATTTTTTGCAGGTTTTACTCTCTCATGTATTGCAAAACTCCAAAACAAAATGTATTGAAAAAACTGTGTCTTCCAGAGATGTCTTTGGTTTTGCCAAGAATGTAGGCCAAAGATGTCATTTAATATAGCGGGAATTGTTACAATACTGTGGTACTGAAAGTACTTAATGTAAAGAGTAGAAATAGGATCCAGTAAGCTCAGAGTTATGTAGGGGAAAGAAAGTGAGGCTGTTTTTGTTCTCTTAATGTATCATTAAAAAAAATGCATTTAGAACTCAATATAAGAAATCTCCCATACTACTATTTCAGAGTGTATGATTTTTTTCAAGATTTACCCACATAAGTCCTCCTTGCATCAGTGTGTTGGAGAACACAGCTTGGGGTAAGTCAACAAGTAACTTCAAAACAAACCCCATTTAAATATTTGATTTATTTTGTTTTTTCTGAGCTCCGGAATGATGGACAGACACTTTTTTCTTTAAAAAGTAACATGGGAACCAGGCCCGCAGGTCTAGTGCATTTTTCTTTTTTTAAATAAACGTACTTACTACTGCCCTCATCCTGCTTGGTGCTGAATGTCTCTTGCAAGGTACTAAGTGCCCTCATATCTCAATGGAAGTTGGCCCTGCAGGATTAGCTTTATTAAGCAAGTTTTCCCAAATTCACTTTCTGCTAGCACAGGTGCAGCTTTTTTCCCATCCATTAATTGTCAAGCAGTGTGCTTGTGAAACCTCTGAACAGCTGAGAGCACTCTAATACTGTTAGCAGTTAATATGAATGTGTGTGTAGATTATTGTTGTCTGTGAAGAGATGGAAATCAGTTTAGAGAAGGAAAATCAGAGCTGTAACCAAATCCCAACTTCAACTCCATGATTTAAGTATTATTCCAAATCAGCTAAGAGGACATGAATGAGCATATGAGGCTTGCTCTTGACAAGAGGCTGGCTGCAGATTCAAGAATGAATGACAACAGAGGAAGAGAACGAACTGTATGAGTCTCAGAACGAAAGTTGGAAGCACAGGGGATGGAGGGTGGGATGGAAAAGGCAATAATGAGTGAATGCAGAGAGAGGTGGAATGGCGTGAGGAGGAAAGCATTAAGTAGATGAAGGAAGAGTGGTGCTCAGAGTTTTCACTGGGAATGAATCAAAGAGATTATAAATGTATTTAAAATAATTGAAAGAAAAAGAAAGGTAGGGCTGGGGGAAGGTAAAATGGCCACAGACATCTGTATTTATATTCTGTATTAGACATATTAATGTAATAATCACAATAATAATCATAATTACAAGTATAAGAACAAATTAGTTATAAGTATTACTAATCAATAATGTGTCTAATATTTTACTCCCCCCTCTGCCCCCCCAAACCCCCTCTCTAAAATAACAACCAGAAACACAAACAAGTTACCAGGCAGAGGGAACTGAGTGAATAGAATTTTACAAGCCTGCTCTATGTACATAGATGGATTGGATAAGAACTCAGTCACAGCACGAAATATAAAAGTTATCACTATCCCAGAGAATAACTAGAGAAAATTATATGGGTCACATGGAAAAACTAAAATATCTCCATACTTTAAAATTGCATAATTATAAAGAAGTTTGGCAAAAAGGAATATTATTTTCATTAAATTCAACTACTGCATTAGTTGCCTCTGTGTCCTCCTGGCACCTCCTCTCTCCCAGTAAGCTCTTATAAATAAATAATACAATGCTTTGAAAAGGTCTTTGATAAGTATAATGGGTAATTATAATACAAGACTCCAAAAATGCTTTTGTAACATGTTCCAGAACTCTCCTATAATACTGTGTATTCATTCTTTATAAGTATATTTATGAATTTAATTGCAAAAGAAAAGCTGAGGAAATGTAAAATAGACAGACAACTGTATTTCTGTACTGTATGAGAACTACAACAGAGATGTGTGAAATATTAAAAATCCATCAGTAGATGAAATTTAACTAATCCCAGCAAAATCTAAGCAAGGAAAACACAACATGGCCTACCCTGTGTTGCTTGAACAAGGATGTAAAGAGTAGTGTAAGCAATGAGAGAAGTTATTTTTTAAAGAAATGTAAGCAATGCGTAATAGCAGGGAGGGTGGCTAGGAAAATGTCTAAAAAAGCCAGAACAGAAACAAAGGAAAAATCTGAGGAAAAAAATTGTGAATGCTGGTTTTGGAGTCTACTTCTACTAAAAAGATAAAGTTTCCTTAAATAAATTCCTAGCAGACAAACAGGGAGCTCCAATGTCACATTGATGGGTAGGTATGAAAACCAAATTAGAGAAAGAGGCAAGAGAGATACTGGTAAAAGAATTTGCTCCAGGAAAAGTGATAGTGGACAACTGGAGAAGGAATAAAGGAACAAATTTCTTTAATGAATGCTGTATCAAGGTTTATTTATTGTGTTCTTGATCATAGAGAAGCTAATATACATAATGCTCAGCATTATGCTTGTCTGCTTTTTTTCGCTATGCAGGCAATAAAGTGTGACCTAATGGATACAGCGCTGGCCTGGGATGCAGGAAACCTGGGTCCTGTTCCTAGTCATTATGCAAGGCGTTGCATTTAGCCATATGGAGTGGAAATCTATCAACTTCAAGAAAAAACTCGTACAGATACAGACAGACATCATCTTCCTTTCCAAATGCAAATAGATGGACATCGTACCAAAAGGACTGAAGGTAAAAAAATCCATTACAATCTACATACCATACAGACGATGCTGAGAGCTTGTGCCACACGCACTCAAAGAAACTGCGGAACCACCTGATCAACATCCTCTACAGCAAACAGGGAAAGATTAAGAATGAGCTCTCAAAACTGGATACTCTCATAAAAAACCAATCTTCCACACAAACTTCCTTGTGGCTGGACTTTACAAAAACTAGACAAGCCATTTACAACACACACTTTGCTTCTCTACAAAAGAAAAAGGACACTAAACTATCTAAACTACTACATGCCACAAGAGGCCACAGCAATAGTTCCCTTAACCCACCCAGCAATATTGTCAATCTATCCAACTATACTCTTAGCCCAGCAGAAGAATCTGTCCTATCTCGGGGCCTCTTCTTCTGCCCCTCCACCCCCACGAACATGATACAGTTCTGTGGTGACCTAGAATCCTATTTTCGACGTCTCCAACTCAAGGAATATTTCCAACACACCTCTGAACAACATACTAATCCACAGAGACCTTCCTACGAACACTACAAAAAGAAGGATTCTAGGTGGACTCCTCCTGAAGGTCGAAAAAACAGACTGGACTTCTACATAGCGTGCTTCCGCCGACGTGCATGGGCTGAAATTGTGGAAAAGTAGCATCACTTGCCCCATAACCTCAGCCGTGCAGAACACAATGCCATCCACAGTCTCAGAAACAACTCTGACATTATAATCAAAAAGGCTGACAAAGGAGGTGCTGTCGTCATCATGAATAGGTCGGAATATGAACAAGAGGCTGCTAGGCAGCTCTCCAACACCACTTTCTACAAGCCATTACCCTCTGATCCCACTGAGGGTTACCAAAAGAAACTACAGCATTTGCTCAAGAAACTCCCTGAAAAAGCACAAGATCAAATCCGCACAGACACACCTCTGGAACCCCGACCTGGGGCATTCTATCTGCTACCCAAGATCCATAAACCTGGAAATCCTGGGCGCCCCATCATCTCAGGCATTGGCATCCTGACAGCAGGACTGTCTGGCTATGTAGACTCCCTCAGGCCCTACGCTACCAGCACTCCCAGCTATCTTCGAGACACCACTGACTTCCTGAGGAAACTACAATCCATCGGTGATCTTCCTGAAAACACCATCCTGGCCACTATGGATGTAGAAGCCCTCTACATCAACATTCCACACAAAGATGGACTACAAGCCGTCAGGAACAGCATCCCCGATAATGTCACGGCAAACCTGGTGGCTGAACTTTGTGACTTTGTCTTCACCCATAACTATTTCACCTTTGGGGACAATGTATACCTTCAAATCAGCAGCACTGCTAATGGGTACCCGCATGGCCCCACAGTATGCCAACATTTTTATGGCTGACTTAGAACAACGCTTCCTCAGCTCTCATCCCCTAATGCCCCTATTCTACTTGCGCTACGTTGATGACATCTTCATCATCTGGACCCATGGAAAAGAAGCCCTTGAGGAATTCCACCATGATTTCAACAATTTCCATCCCACCATCAACCTCAGCCTGGACCAGTCCACACAAGAGATCCACTTCCTGGACACTACAGTGCTAATAAGCGATGGTCACATAAACACCACCCTATACCGGAAACCTACTGACCACTATTCCTACCTACATGCCTCCAGCTTTCACCCAGACCACACCACACGATCCATCGTCTACAGCCAAGCTCTACGATACAAACGCATTTGCTCCAACCCCTCAGACAGAGACAAACACCTACAAGATCTCTATCAAGCATTCTTACAACTACAATACCCACCTGCTGAAGTGAAGAAACAAATTGACAGAGCCAGAAGAGTACCCAGAAGTCACCTACTACAGGACAGGCCCAGCAAAGAAAATAACAGAACGCCACTAGCCATCACCTTCAGCCCCCAACTAAAACCTCTCCAACGCATCATCAAGGATCTACAACCTATCCTGAAGGACGACCCATCACTCTCACAAATCTTGGGAGACAGGCCAGTCCTTGCCTACAGACAGCCCCCCAACCTGAAGCAAATACTCACCAGCAACCACACACCAAAACCACTCACCCAGGAACCTATCCTTGCAACAAAGCCCGTTGCCAATTGTGTCCACATATCTATTCAGGGGACACCATCATAGGGCCTAATCACATCAGCCACACTATCAGAGGCTCGTTCACCTGCACATCTACCAATGTGATATATGCCATCATGTGCCAGCAATGCCCCTCTGCCATGTACATTGGCCAAACTGGACAGTCTCTATGTAAAAGAATAAATGGACACAAATCAGATGTCAAGAATTATAACATTCATAAACCAGTTGGAGAACACTTCAATCTCTCTGGTCACTCGATTTCAGACCTAAAGGTCACAATATTAGAACAAAAAGACTTCAAAAACAGACTCCAACGACAGACTGTTGAATTGGAATTAATTTGCAAACTGGATACAATTAACTTAGGCTTGAATAGAGACTGGGAGTGGATGTGTCATTACACAAAGTAAAACTATTTCCCCATGTTTATTTCCCCCACTGCTCCCCGGACGTTCCTGTTAACTGCTGGAAATGGCCCACCTTGATTATCACTACAAAAGGTTTTCTCCCCTCACCCCCCGCTCTCCTGCTGGTAATAGCTCATCTTAAGTGATCACTTTCCTTACAGTGTGTATGGTAACACCCATTGTTTCATGTTCTGTGTGTATATAAATCTCCTCACTGTATTCTTCACTGAATGCATCCAATGAAGTGAGCTGTAGCTCACGAAAGCTTATGCTCAATTAAATTGGTTAGTCTCTAAGGTGCCACTAGTACTCCTTTTCTTTTTGTTCCTAGCTCTGCCACTTGTTTGCTGAGTGACTTAGTCACATCACTATTCCCCTCTGTTCCTCAGTTTCTCTAGCAGTAAAATGGGGATAATGATACTGACCTTCAGCTGGAGCCTGGGGTCTCAGGACCTCCAGACTCCTACCTCCCTGGCAAGCGGCCCAGAAGCCCCAACTCACCCTGGACCTTAGTTCCCAGCTCTGCAGCCGGAGGCTTAGAAGTCCTGGGGTTTCTTCAGGCTTCCAGGCTAACTGCCATGGAATTGGGAGCCTGGAAATCCTGGGAAGGAGTCCTAGGGCTTGTGGCTCCATGGCAGCCCTGCAATGCAGACTGTCCCAAGGCCAGAGACTCCAAGGCTTCCAGACTCCCAAGCAAGGCAGCTCCTCAAGGGTATGGAAGCCCTGAGATCCTAAGCCCCAGGGCCGTCCACAGGGGGAAGCTGCTCCAGAGCAGCTGCGGTGTGAAATTGACGAGAATGAAACAAAACCAAATTTTGAAAAGCCAAAATTTCTCATGAACCAGAAACCTCAAGTTTTGACAGCTCTACTGCTCCCTTAGAGTCTCTGATTCTCTCCTAGTCCTTTCTGATCTTGTGACGTTCTTTTTCCAGCACTCTAGAGATTATGGAGCCCTCTACTGGCTGAGCACTGAACTGTGTAATACAGCGCTCTACACCAGAGCATTTCCCTCCAGCTCAGCTGGGCTGGGGGGAAAGTATCTAGTAATGAGCCAGCAGGCAAAGGCTGCTCAAGCCAAGCTGCCATCCAAGGCAAAACTTCCACATGCTGCCCTATGCCCACTCTCAGAAATTTGCAACAGGGACCCACTTCCCACCCGCCCCCCACAACCCACCTCCAGTCTCCTCTGGGTCTAGGGACCCCTGCTCCCTCAACCCTTTGACTGGAGCTGCTCAGCTCAACCACAATGGGACTTAGGCACCCCTCGCCCCCTGCACTCTGCATCCCCAGCCCATACCTCCTACACTCCACGTGCCCCCAGCCCATAGGTAAGAGAGTTTCCCTAGCAGAGGAGTGCTTCCTGCTTCTTTGAGCCGTTGGGGAGGAGGTGGGACTGCTTCCCCAGCAGGCTAACTGAGGGCTGCTTTCTGCTCCTCTGAGCTCCAAACAACAGCCACGCCCTCCTGCAGAAAGTCCCGCATGCCTCATCCCCTGCTGCCCATGGAAGGAACCAGCTGGTGGTCCCAAAATCTGCCTCCCTAGGCAGCTGCCTAGCTTGTTTTTGCCTAGAGCGGCCTTGAACAGCAGGTTCTCTACAGTTCCTTATTCCATGAATAGTCCCATTGATATCAACAGGACTGGTGGATAGACTACTTAGCATGATTAAGGGCAGTAGAATCAGTCTCCATTCTTACTCAGTGACTAAAAAACTCACAATTATTTAAACCCTGGCACGTCTATCAAATAGCTATTGTACCCATTCTACAGTGAGAAAAATGAAGCACAGAGACATATGTTGCCCAGTGTTACATATCAAGTAAAGAGAGCCAGAAATAAAACTGAGCACACTCAACTCCCAAATCCTGGTTTTAAAAACTAGAAAAATTCCATAATATGGGACAGAAAATGGACAATACAGTTTAATGTAGAGAAATGTGAAAGATAATGAATGGTAAGTCTGTGGGCAATGAACCAAACTAGGGACTACATAAATGGAAACAAGTCTTGTAGTATAATGACTGTGGAAAAAGCCTGGAAGCTATCAGCCAATTATCTGGCTTCAATAAAAACAGGATACTGGGGTATCTCAAGAAAAAAAAATCCAGAAGTTTTATTATTATGCAAGGTTCTGATTAAAACTTCATAGACTACAGTGTCCTGCCTAGAAATTCTTCGTGACCAAATGTGACCCCTACATTTGCAGAGCTATGCTGGAAGACGCATGGGTGGGGGTGAACTTCAGGTTGGCTTATCTGATATTTTCTATTTTTGCAATAAACTGAACTTTCCCAATAAGTTTTGTAAGATGGAGACATGGGACTCTCAACAGGCATAGTTATTCTGAAGAGTGTACACATGCAAAAAATAAAATCAGTGGATTTCAGATTATCTATTTTTACCATATAGTATACATTATACAATAGAGCATACAAATAATTTTGCTACGTAAGTACACTCTTATTTCTATCAACTGTAGAGATGGATAGTGAAAGACAATGCAATTTATTTTAGTTATTTAAAGTTAGTTTTACAAGCTCTTATTATCAAAGACTGTAGGTGCTTGTACAAGCTTAAACTTATAAAATCTATAATAAAATAAATAAAACACAGTAATAATAACAACCAACACTGAGTAAAAATGGTGCTCTTCCTTTCTGAGAGATCCAGAGGATAGTACTGGCTCACTGGTCCCCAGGGTGTTCTCCTGTGGCATGCCACAGGTTCCAGCATGTAACCTCTACTGTTTGATATCCATCGGAGGCTTATAGGAAGGTTAGTGAAGAGAAGTGGGCTATGGTGACAATAGTATGCTTATGAAACACAGTTCTGTGATCTTAACTGACCTAGCTAAGAAAGGTTTCAGAGTAACAGCCGTGTTAGTCTGTATTTGCAAAAAGAAAAGGAGTACTTGTGGCACCTTATAGACTAACCAATTTATTTGAGCATAAGCTTTCGTGAGCTACATGAAGTGAGCTGTAGCTCACGGAAGCTTATGCTCAAATAAATTGGTTAGTCTCTAAGGTGCCACAAGTACTCCTTTTCTTCTAGCTAAGAAAGTTGCATAACTGCACCAATATCTCAATGGTCCAAGGGTTTGGGGGAATGCTAGCTTGACTGAACCTTAACCAGGAGAAGACTGAGATGATACGTCTAGGAAGAAATGACACACTTGATGAACCTCACTGATAGGAATTCAGTCACTACTCAAGAAACTGCTTGAAGACAAACTGTAAATAAGTTTATAAAAATATCGTGTTTGCAAACAATTCACAAGTAGCAAAAAGGTCTAAATTCTAATAAATGTACTCACAATGCTGAGTGGAGCAGAACAATTAACTCCATGTCTTCTATATGAAACTCCTGTTAATACATTCCAAAATTACATTCCCCCCGGCCCCGCCCCCCTTTTTTGCAACAGCAATTCACTATAACCTCCAGATCTTTTTCTGCAGTATTGCTGCCTACCCAGTTATTCCTCATTTGGTATTTGTGGATTTGATTTGTTAAAAACTGTCAGTTCATCTTAAATTATTTCCTTTTTCTTTCCCTGCCCCTTACACTGAAAGTCAGCACATTTTAATACACACGTATCATAACTAGCAAAATTAGGATGAAGGTGCCAAGTTTAGGAGCATACTTTTGCTGCTGTCAGATGTGGCTTTGCTGAAAAAAATTGGCATCTGTTTTGGCATGATAGTTCATCATGTGCTTGGAGGGTTAGTCAGTTTCAGTCTTGGCCTTTTAAATTGAAGTTTGGTTTGATTAGCCTTTCATCCTGAGGAATTTTTTGATCCATTTTTCATTTAAGAATAAGGTTCTGTCAGAAGTGGCCTACCTATCTGCTGTAGACTCTATACAAAAGACACAAGATGCAACACTGCGTGAATGTGATCCTTGGATACTGAAACAGGGAAATAGGGTGGTTATATTACGTCTGTATTTGGCACTGATGTGACTGCTACTGGAATACTGTCTCCAGTTCTGGGGTCCATGGTTCAGGAAGGATGTTGATAAACTGGAGAGGGTTCAGGGAAGAGGCACAAGAATGATTAAAGTATTAAAAAACATGTCTCAGAGAGAAAGTGAGAAAGTGAGAGAGACAGACAGACAGAGTGTTGCAAGGAGATCAATCTGTTCTGCTTCTACAAAGGGAAGGTAAAGAGGTGTCTTGATAACAGTTTATTAATTTCTACATGGGGAACAAATATTTGATAATGGATTCTTCAATCTAGCAGAAAAAGATATAAAAACAAGATCCTATGGCTGGAAGTTGAAGCTAGACAAATTCAGACTGAAAATAAGGCATATGTTTTTAACAGTAAGAGTAATTAACCATTGGAACAATTTACCAAGGCTCTCAGTGGAGTCTCCATCACTGATAATTTTAAAATCAAGATTGTAGGTTTGTCTAAGAGACAGGCTTTAGTTCAAACAGGAATTATTTTGGGGGAAGTTCTCTGGCCTGTGTTATCTGGGAGGTTGGATCAGATGATCACAATGGTCCTCTCTGGTCTTAAAATACATGAATCTATGAACTGCAGGGAGGCCCAGAATGGCAGCTCCTGCTCCGAAACTTCAGCAGCTGGGCTGTCTCATATATCCACACTCCCTGCTGCTGCCAAAACAAGCCCAAAAGGTTCATCTCTCATGCCGTAGCAGGGGATTTATTTCCCGCTTTGGGGCCAGAGACAGCTGGGAAACATAACTCCCGCATCTCTCCAAAAATAGTGATAAGCCTGTATAGTCTAAATGACACGCATGTTGGGTGATTATGGACGGTTGGGAGTGGAACGATACTATGACAAATGTGGTGGTATGAAATATATTGAAATCTATGTAAATACTTTGAAGTTTGTAAAGCTATTAAACCCTTTATGTAGAAGTATTTTTGTCCCTTACATATTAAGGAAATCTGTTATTAATGTCAAAAAGTCAATCCTGAGATGTGCTGAGAATCAGCAAAATCCTATGGATTTCAATAGGAATGCAGGAAACTCAGCAGCTCACAATGGCAGGATCCAAGTCAATGCTGCAGAAGGAAAGGCTGCTAAATAGTCATAGATGTAGAGGCATACACATGATCTTCTCTCAGAAAATGTTTTGTATTGAAGAGCTGTACTGTCTCTGTGCTTCAGTATAGTGTGTTACTAACTCCAACGAAAAAAAAAGGACTTTGACTCTCAGTGTATGTATATGGCCTAGTATATATTGTGGTTGGTGATCTTTGACCCTGATCCTGCAAGGTGCTGGGCGCCTTTGCCACTCATTGAAATTAATGAGTGTTTTCGGCACTTTACAGGCTCGGCCCCCCCAAAAATATTTGTTGGGGCACTGAGAGTTAAGGGAGAAATCACTACTCTGATGTACAGTAACGCATACTGTGCCTAACTATATTCAAGATAAGCAACTTTCTCCATTTTTCTTCTCTCACCCCTCCCCATCTTGTATTACACTAAAAGTTTTCAGTGTTTGATACAAGATAAATCAGAGGTCTTTTTCTGTGAATATTTTGATGGAAGTGAATCAGGAAGTTGGGTATCATGAACTAAAGGAACACTAAAAGTCTACTTCCATAAATTCGGAGTGTACACTCCACTGAAATTTCAGAATCATATGCTAAGTACACTTCACATGTATGTTTTATCACAGATAATGGATGTGGATGTTTGACGTTTCCTGTCAGATTACCAATTAGCTCTTATGTAAGCAGGATGTACAGTTACTTCTCTCTATTAAAGGTCAGAACATGGACAACTTTCATTGCCAAAAGAGAAACCAAAGCCTTAGATATACAGTTCTTGCCTATATTTAACCTTAGCCCTTTATATTTGTAGATAGCCATTGTTCTAAAAATTATATATACTTCTGCAATTGCAGATTTTAAAAGGTTTAAAGTTCAGTAACCTTACGAACAGTAACACTATTTACAAGGGGGAAGGTAAGAGGAAATTTCTCAGTACTATTACTACTACTTTGGGGGTTATGCTATTCTTCACTAATGAGTGGATAATTAAAGTCACTGCATAGCTGCACTATTCACAAAAGCCTGAGTAGTATTTCGGAGTAACAGCTGAAAGTTTAAGTTAGTAACATCTGCTCTTAGATTTCCTTTAAAGTCAGTTTTTGGAGAAATGGGATACAATCCATTAGTCTTTACATTTGACTGGTCCAGCCTGCAACAGCTCAATGTCTTAGAGAGATACTCACTTTAATATTAATTTAAATATTAGAGTTGTTTGAGAGAATGGGAAAGAAACCATTGAGAGATCTGTGAAAGTAATTATTGTTTTAGGTGTCTTGTTGAAAGGGATTAAAAACTAAGGATTGATTTTAAAAAGAATATGATTAAATAAGTTCTCAATATGCAGTATCAGATCCATCTGTCCACATCTGGCATTGCTAGAGAATGGAGAGATTAAACAAATCAGGATTAAGGCCATTTCTGAGATAAAATGGAATAGTTTCAGAAGACCTCTTATCTTTTCAATGTTAGTATAAATGAACTAAAACGACTGACTGACATAGGTTTCAGAGTAGCAGCCGTGTTAGTCTGTATCCACAAAAAGAAAAGGAGTACTTGTGGCACCTTAGAGACTAACAAGTGAGCGACGCCCGCCACAGCTGGGATGATCCACAGGAAGGGCCCGGCTAGCGTCCAGAGTCGCCGCCACCCCCCTGGGAGAGCCAGCCGCGGCTCGCGCCCAGCCCCGCTTCACGCCCCAGCCTGACCGACCCAGCCCTTAGAGCCAATCCTTATCCCGAAGTTAGGGATCCGGCTTGCCGACTTTCCTTACCTACATTGTTCTAACATGCCAGAGGCTGTTCACCTTGGAGACCTGCTGCAGACATGGGTACGGCCCAGCACGAGATTTACACCATCTCCCCCGGATTTTCAAGGGCCAGCGAGAGCTCACCAGATGCTGCTGGAACCGCAATGCTCTCCAAGGCTCGGGCCCCTCTCTCGGGGTGAACCCATTCCAGGACGCCCTGCCCTTCACAAAGAAAAGAGAACTCTCCGCGGGGCTCCCGCCGGCTTCTCTGGGATCGGTTGCGTTACTGCACTGGACGCCTCGCGGTGCCCATCTCCGCCACTCCGGATTCAGGGATCTGAACCCGACTCCCTTTCGATCGGCTGCGGGCAATGGAGGCCATCACCTGTCCCTTCGGAACGACGCTCGCCTACCTCTTAGGACCGACTGACCCATGTTCAACTGCTGTTCACATGGAACCCTTCTCCACTTCGGCCTTCAAAGCTCTCATTTGAATATTTGTACTTCTACAGTGCCCCATTGAGTGAGGACGGGTGCCCCTCTCATCACAGACCAACTTCTCTGGCTGTAGGCATTGCTATAGAGCCAATTTAGCAAGTGGACTGTGGTCATCTCTGGCCATAAGTCTTAGAGAGATGACAACCTCCCTTCTAGGCATAAAGCTCTCCAAAAATGGCATGGGAAAACCAAGTAACATTGTGGCCACAAAACAGTCTGGGTTTATCCAGCAGTTCCCCACAAGGTAAGAGGTCAGTAGTCTCTGTAGAAGGGGTCTGATCCCCTAATCTCCTGGAATCCGAAGGACACAGGCTGAGTGCCCACGGTTCTAAACAAAAAGGGGAAAACAAAGTAAAGAAAGTCTCTCTACTTCTTCATAGGATCCAAGTGACAGAGGCTCTTCAGCTGTTCTTCTGGTAAACAGCCCCTGCTTGGTGGAGCTTTGGAGCTGTGTCCTATAGCTCTGGTTATCTCTGAGTACCACTCTGAGCTGGGCTTGGATCCTCCTTTTTGATCCTGCCCCTCTCCAGGTTTGACAGGCCTCCCATGTATACTGGGATGGAGCTGATTGTGCCCAGAAGAGCTCTTTAATCTCTTCCTGACTGGAGTGGGAACCTGTCCCACAATACTACCATTATGTTGAAATAATATGGAACTTTCATTAAAACTATTTAACTTTTATATATCATCAAATTAAGTCATCAAATTATCCCAACAAAGTTATTGGAACCTACAAGAAAGAAGGAGCCTAAAGTTATCTGGTGATTCTCTAGATAAGAGATTTATTTGTACAGCTAACAGACTTTAGAACTTTTGAGACCCAATGACCTGAATGGATAACAGACATTCTTGAATCATTTTTTCCATATCATGATAAAGTATCCCAACATATTCAGCAACCTTGTTCCAATATCTATTTTTCTGTAAAAAATATTAACATACCTTCATAGCAAAATATGGACCCCAGTAAGTAGGTATGAATTTTCAGACATTTATGTGAACATGCATTACATATCACAAATTACCCCTTTTGACAGTGAGATGCTAACAAAGCTTTTCATGGTGATCCAATGTCACTGATAAAGTCAGCTAATATAAGTTAACTCTCACCAGTTGCATGCCTACTGCAAGTGTGCCATCCATCAAGGTTACATTCCCTGATACACAACTCTCAAGAATCACTATTTTAGTTCAAGAAACACTTTAAAATAACCTTTGACAATCAATCATTTTCTTGATAGTTCTGTTAGCTGAATGTAATCAGTTAAGTATTTCTTGTAAAATATAACCCAGTACATGTACAACTGCTATATGTTGATTAGTAACCCAAGTAACAGAAATTCTACATACTTAATCAAGTACGGCAGCATACTTTATGTCTCTAGTTTTGTTAAAAATTACCATTAAAGTGTAAGGGAGAGAATAGGAAAGGCAAAAACAAAACATTTGTGTTAATCAGTAAAGGGTATTTAAATGAAAGGAATTTGTATTGTAATCAGATCAAGTGATCAGGTTAGTATTCAAATTGTTTTCCATTTCATTTGAACCCCCCTCAAGTTCTGAATCATTACTCTTGTTATTGAACATTATATTGCAGTAGCACTAGAGGCCAATCGGGTCAGAGCCCCATTGCTCCAAAGAGGTTGCAGTCTAAAAAGGCAAGACATAACAGATGGATGAGACAAACAAGCAGACCATTATTATTAATAGAACATTATTTTTGTATGTAATGTTGTCTGTTTATCGTGGTCATTATTTCCAGGTAATAAAAAGGATTTAGTATTTTCCCCATAAAAATTTCGTGTCTTTTTCCCCATGGTCAACCTGCTACTGAACAAATATTCCATAAATATTTACAAAATTTGACTCCTATCCAGTGCAGTGGAATATATGACCTGGGTTACATACTGCGTTAGACCATATAACTTCGAAGTATTTCATGCTTTATCAAAACAGAACATACTAGACAGTATCATATTTGCTGTATGTACTTTGCTGTCTTTATTGGCTTTCAAACTATTAATGGTTTGAATCAAAACATTGTATAGCATACATTTTAAATTAAAAAAAATATGATTTTGGTATATTCTGCTCAAGACAAAGCCACCACTTCTCCCACTTTCTGCCTCACCAAATAAATCTTAAATGAGTAAACTATGTACAAAATACATAGATTGCCACATATAGAACTAGCTTCAAGGACATGGATTTGTTTCAAACAATATCATACAAAAGATCTGGGACTGACATCTTTGTAATAGTTAAGAATCATTCAGATATTTGTATCATAAAAATAAGGGTCCTAGTCCCATGTACTAGGTACTGTACAAACATATGACAAAATGGCTTATTAATATATGTTCTGAGGAAAACACTAATTTGAATGAAAATTTTTCACAAATCAATGCTGAAATACTGATGTAAACAAATTTCCCAAAGTCACAAAATCAGTCGGTGTGTCAGAGATTAGAATCACTAGGCCAGTGGTCACCAACCTGTGGGCATGATCCCCCTGGGGGTGGCACAGAGGAATGTTCCGGGTGGCACGGCATGGCTCAGGCCAGCCCCCACGAGGGGCAGGGAGGGAGTACCACCCAGCCTTGCTCTGCCCCCAAGCTGCGGCCCCAGCCTCAGCCCCTAGCTCCCAGCCCAGCAGCGCCTCTGGCCCTGCTCATAGCCACGGTCCCAGCCCCATGGCCCCACTTGTGGCCCCAGCACTGCTTTGGCCCTAACCCTTGGCCCCTGGCCCCAATCATGGTCCCGCTCCCCGCCCCGGCTCAGGAGGGGAGACGAGACAGACAGGGGTAAAAGGGGCCACGATCTAAAAACTTTGAGACCACTTAGTAGGCACTACCATCTCTCTTATCTGACTTCTTGCTCCCTACACGATAGAATATGACCTGTGTTTAGTAATAGCTTCTGCAATATCCCAGGTGTGATTTTTCCCACAACAACTAATAGGTGATGTATATTTTATCGCATTAAGCTCCATTCTAAATACACTTGACACCAGACTGATGCAACTGCTATCATCATCGCTCTTTAGGATTACATTTCTTAGACTCAATTACCACAAAAGCAAGCATGTTGTAGCAGCTTTTAAAACACTTTTCTATAGAGAAGACACCTACAGTGACTCTCTTTGGCATGACAACTCTTGCTTTGGACTCAGCTTGGATAAATTAGTATTATACATTTAAATGTCTGTTTTCATATGCAAATTATAGAGGAACTGGTCACACCTCCATAGTTAACAAGTTCTGTTTTGAACCTAAAGCAGGGATTCAACCTCATTGTTTTCTACGAAAAATGCAATGCATCTTTCCCAAACTTATAGTGCGTACTCTGAGTACAGGGTAATAATGGTTTGCCTGCAAATTTACAAGTAAATCCTTTATGAGTTAAGATTAATTAAAAACCTGGGTGCTTTAAGAAATTTAACATCTGTGTCATCTTTTCTTTGTCCCAAATGAGCCTAACCGAATAGCGCAGACACTTCAAACTTTCCATATAGTTAAAATTAATTGAAATCTTGTGCACAGGTTATATTTGAAAAAATTAGGTTATTAAAGTAAATCATTAACAATTGTATCCAATCGCTATGATTATATAGGTTAGCCAGACAGACTCAGGTCAAAAACTTAGGTAACTTTTAAATGGGGCTGTTGTGAGACCAGAGGTAACTACTAATCAACATCATGCAAATTAGCTGTAGAGGAAGGAATTGATTCTATGAAGGAGACTGGTCACAGGTAACAAGAGTTCTTATTGACAGAATACTGGGCCCAATTCTCATTGCTCTTCAGAGATTCTGTGAGTGCATACTAGCTTGGATATCAGTGCTTGAAAGACTTCCTGTAGCACTACCTCCTCGGCACCACTGCACACTGAGGCAGTATTGCTCGGGAAACTGAGAAAGGAGCAGAGGAGAGCCCTTATTATCTTGATACATTGGGACTGATCTCTCCTACCTCCCCTTTAACATAGCGCCAGTCTCACTAATACAGATCTTGAAACCCATAAGTCAATTGCAAATTAAGGGCCAGATTCACCAGTACGCTTCAGCTGCTTTGGGCTTCCCTGGTGACGCAAAGCAAGTGTAAACCTAAATCACCTGGCTTGGTTTACTCTGGCTAGTTTATTGTACTGATGAATCTGTTCTCAAAAGTGAAATAATAAAAAACAACAATTTAAGATCAATACTACATATCATCAAGATGTTAAAAATATTGCAGGGAAGCATACTCTTTGGATTTCTTATTTAGTGCTAATGTATGACATTTTTAATAAATTTAAACACATTAAGGAAATTCCCTGCCAAAAAACCCCCACAGAAACAAAAACCTGCATTAAGGTGGTGTTGATGTTGAGAGTGTCAGTAACATAAGCATAAAAAAACATTACAGGGATTCTGTAATTATCCCCAACCCAAGAGTTACAAACCCAGGGAATTCAGAGTAAAAGTTACACTTAAAAGAAATCCAAACATATTAAGGTAAGAAATGCATAATTAAGATACCTTAACTCTGCCCTGTAGTGATGTCATGAAGGAGGAAAAAAACAATGTGTCTTTTAATGTCAGTGCCTTAATAGTGTTGTTGTAGCCATGTTGGTCCCAGGATATTAGAGACACAAGGTGAATGAGGTAATAGGTTTTATTGGACCAACTTCCAACAAAGAGTTGCTTGTTTCTCCCACCCACAGAAGTTGGTCCAACAAAAATATTACCTCACCCACCTTGTCTCTCTTAAGAGTGCATTTTTTAAATCTTGTTTGGATTTCTTTTAAGCATAACCTTAACTCTGAATTTCCTGAGTTTGTAACATTTGGTTTTGGGATAATTACAACATCCTCGTAATGAGTTGGTTATTCTTGCGTTATTGATACATACTACCAACCTCAACTCCATCATAACATTTTTTTTCCCTGGGAATATACACTGGGCTTCAAAGAGCATGAGATTTTTGCTTGTGAATACTATAAATTCAACAGCACTGGAAAATGAAATAATCGTGTTAGCTGTTCATAGAATCATAGACTATCAGGGTTGGAAGGGACCTCAGGAGGTCATCTAGTCCAACCCCCTGCTTAAAGCAGGACCAACTAAATCATCCCAGCCAGGGCTTTGTCAAGCCTGACCTTGATAACTTCTAAGGAAGGAGATTCCACCACCTCCCTAGGTAACCCATTCCAGTGCTTCACCACCCTCCTAGTGAAAAAGTTTTTCCTAATATCCAACCTAAACCTCCCCCACTGCAACTTGAGACCTTTACTCCTTGTTCTGTCATCAGCTACCACTAAGAACAGTCTAGATCCATCCTCTTTGGAACTCCCCTTCAGGTAGTTGAAAGCAGCTATCAAATCCCCCCTCATCCTTCTCTTCTGCAGACTAAACAAGCCCAGTTCCCACAACCTCTCCTCATAACTCATGTGCTCCAGCCCCCTAATCATTTTTGTTGCCCTCCGTTGGACTCTTTCCAATTTTTCCACATCCTTCTTGTAGTGTGGGGCCCAAAACTAGACACAGTACTCCAGATGAGGCCTCACCAATGTCGAGTAACAGTACCCAACGAGTAAATGTTGGGTAACAGTTTTATAGAATGAATTTACTATAGTACCACAAGCCCAGGATATAAGACAGGGTGAGATCAGCTCATCTGGACTGGAGAAATGGGACATGAACGTAAGGGGGGGAACGTAAGGGGGGAAAAACTATAATTCTGGGAAATTATTTTTCCTTACTGCTCTCTACTAATCTCCTGTATTTCTTGTATTTCTGTGGTGGTTAGTTCCTCTCCAGTGGCACTGATGTTGAATGCTGTTAAGAAAAATGCACAGTCTGTCCAAAGCAGTCATTTGGATACAATTATTTCAGATCAGTACAATTAAACCATACTTTTCAGTGTGAGATTACTGATTAGACACAGGTTTTTGGTAGTCTGGATGTTATTTATGGTCTACCTCTATTTAATTGAGGTGAAGAGGGATGGGTGCATAAATGCACAGGAGAGCCTAGTATCTCAGAAAATATGAATCTTTAGTGAGCAGGGCAAGGGCCAAGAGGGTCAGCCAAATTCCTTTGGGCTGTGTCACAGCTCCTAGAAACCAGTTGTAGCCCTCTTTGTATGGGGGCTACAATTGATCAATCCCAGTATCTTTAATTAGAGCAGCAACTGTCCAGGAGGTGGCCAAGTACTACTTGTAAAAGGTGGTACCAGCTGGAAATAGGCCTCTTCCTGCAATGCTCCCCTTCCCCGGCCATGAAAATACCACCTCTCTCCCCTTTTCTTTTGGGTTATTGCATGCTGGTTTCTATTGCCTCATTCCTCTCTGTTTGTGTGTGGTTGCACGTTGTACATCACGTTACTGTAGCGTGTCATCTGTTTGTGTGGGTACATTCTCACTCCCACTCTGACCCTTGTATGCTGGGTAAAGGTGCTGGAAGGATGTAAAGCACTCTAAAAGCCCTGAATCTCACAGATGGAGAATTCTTCCTGTGCAGAAAGCAATGCAGCCAGCTGCAGGCTGTTTTTGGTGGACACTCTTGCAAACCCTGGTGTAGGAGCTCGGGTGGTAGGGACATGAAGACTGGAGCTGCAGAATACAGTGCTGCAGAGATTCTGGGGTGCACTGCCACCATTGGCAGCTCCCCAATAACCAGAGACCACTCTGGTCCCCAGAGCAGATCAGAATCAGTAGGGTGTAAAGGTGGCTTACAACCACTTTAGCCCCTTCTCTCCCCCTACGTTGCAAGATCTGTGCTCCTTTCTTTGTACAGACCAGCATCTCACCCCAGGATTTAAAAACAACTACACACATTCACATTGCACAGGCACATTTGGACTTTAAAGCAATTGTGCAGGTTTCCTCTTTCATGGGTACAGTCTATTTGCTCAGTATGCATGGGTGTCATGGTTCTCTGACTTGATGTTTGTTTCACAGGGTCACAACTTTAAGCACCTGGCAGTGGCAGAAGAAGTTAGTTCCCCTCAGCAGGGATAGAAGTATTGGGGGATGGCACAAATCCAAAATTAAGGGTAATACTTTTTCCTCCACAAATTAGACATTAACCTACCTCTTATGGAAAAGAGAGCTGGATTCAGAAGGAGACCTAACCCCTGATGGCTAGGCTTGGTGGTTTCTTCTTGCAGTAGCCTGCTCTGGACTGTAGGCATTGAAATAACAAGGGCCTGATAGGGTTTTGTATTTTAAACAGGATGTTTAAGCCTGGGACACTTTAGCATGCTCTGGGTTTGTACATGAGAAGGTGTGAGGGAGCAGCTCAAGTCTGCTCTTACTTTTTCACATTTCATTTCAGCTATGACAGATTGCCTCTAATGTTTGTCTCTGTCCTCAATGGACACTGCCACTCACAAAGGAAAGGAAACTAGAACAATGCAAACCATACTGTAAACATAAGAGGAGATGTATACTGAGAACGTATTTCACAAGATGAAGGCTTTATTTCACTTTACATTTATTTTTATTATTACAAAAATTTTAGATTTAACAAAAGTTTTCCTTATAATTACTTTAAATTCCTGGATTTTGTATTGATACCATAATTTGAATATTCAGTTAGAGTCTGCAGCTAGAACATGTCATCTCCTGAATTTCAGTATAGTCTTTCCCTCCTCTAAATACACACACACAAACACAACCACACTAATTAGTGTGTAACTGTAAAAACAAAAAAGCAAGTTCTTCTGCACCTGAACTCAGTGCTGAAATTCTGGCTCAAAAAAGAATCATGTCGTCAGTCTAAAAACTTGTGCCTAAGCCACTCATCCTTCCTTTAATGACACAAAACTGGTTTGTCTGCTTTTCACAGACACGCAGAAAATAATTAGGAAGATTATGTTTTTAATATACCAGCAATATTTCTGACCATGAACTACATACTGAAGGATTTTAAACTTCATTAAGGTAAGAACAGCTGTTGTAGCCTGCTAATCACTAGTGCTTAAGCTTCTCTTTCTGCAGTCACCTGACTACAGTTAACACACATTATTTTGGACAAGCCACTACAAATAATGTCATCAATATTTCATTGCAGCAGTAAGTCTCTTCTGCATTCATGAACGATTGAACCCCCCATCATTGCTACTTCTGTATCATCTTTATAGTTAAATATAAATGTATTGTTTTTATAGACTGTCAAGCACAAGCAGAAACCAAATATCACTCACTTGATTCTACTTATGGTTTTTAATGTGTTACTTCTCCTCACTAGTACCTTGTTACAGGCCATTGATCAGAATGGTTCTTTTGGTTTTGGCCAGCTGTAAATTCACAAGTCACCATACCCATTGTAGAAAAAAAAAAACTATGAAACACAGCACCTGGTAGACACAAGGCTTTGCATGGCTGATGAAAACAGTCACAAAATTGGAAAAAATTTGGACTTTAGAACAAGCCCTGCAGTAGTTACCCTGGAAAACTCTCACTGATTTCTATGGAAGTCAATACATTTTTTCCCTGAGTTAGGGGTGAAGGATTTGGTCCTTTGTCAGCTAAGGAATCTAACATTCAATTATAAAATCTGGAAATATGTTTAATATGAAAACAGTTAAAAAATAAAGTGACTAGCTTTTTGGATAATGAATCAATATGTACAGTCTTTTGGGAAATTAAGAAATGATCCTCCTCTCTTTTCCTTTCTTTAGCCACATTTAAAAAAAAAAAATAACTCAAGAAATAAAAGCCCCTCTCTCTTTTAGAAATGTACCACTCTGTACTGTTTCTAATATTTTCAATCAGACCTTTAGGGTACAGCAATTCCTGGCAGTACTGATCCAGGACACAAACAACATAAAAGTCCATCTTCCATGCTGGAAAAGTCTTTGAAGGAGATGGAAGGCAGAATTTTTGTGTAATCTTAGGCCTTATCTACACTAGAAAAATTCTGATAGCATAGCCATACCAGTATATATACTGACAAACCTCCGAGTGTAGAAGCAGCACATACCGGCATAAAAGTGCTTTTCCTTATGTCTCTCATAGAATCAGTGTTAACCATACTGTCAAAAGCTCTTTTATGCTTGTATACATATCTCTATACTAGGGCTTATATGGACATAGCAACATCAGTTAAGACACACAAAAAAAAATCACACCCCTAACTGATACAGCTATGCAATTATGATTCTGAAGTGTAGACAAGACTGTACATAGAACAAAAGCCAAACTAATGTTTGCCATGCAATATAAATTGTAATGTGATTGACATCAGGTCATAAATGCAAGGATTTTATCAATTGTAGTTTTTTTTACACTCATCTTTCCCATCTTGTGCAGTTTCTATCATATTATAATGGCTCTGCACCATTGATATAGGATGTCAATAGAAACAGCTTGTTCCTGTTTTATTATCATATGATAATAAGAGAAATAACAAACAAAAAACTGCATATATGGAGATCTAGCAATTGCACAAAATCAAGAACTTTCAGCATAAAAATGGTTAGTCAAATGACACTCAGTTTTTGGAGAAGTGGTGATATGCAAGATTCCCAGACCAGCACATTTATGTACAAGTGGTTAAAAAAAAGGCTAGAACACCACCCATTAACCTGAATTTCTTTTGTTTTGTGGCTTAACGGAATATACCAAGAATAGCAAAAGTTTTAATGTACTTTCATTTGGTGTGATTTTAAAATGAAGTACATGGATCTTCTTGTACTCAGCTGCTTGGGATTTAATACATACCAGTGAGAAAGATACATTAATCAAGGTATAGTCACAATTCTAGCCATTATTTGTCTAATACACAATGGTTCTAGGGCAGAAGGTTTGCTTTCAACAGCCAGCAATTAGAAAGGAAGAATAAAAACCATGCAGAAATACTCACAGCTTTGGTTTGGCAAGGACTGGTGGTGGTTCCTTTGTGGGTGAAAGCAGGACAGCTGGAGCTGGGGCAGATTTATCACTGCTAGCTTTGCTGTTAATCACTCCATTTGCTTCATGACTGGGATGGATGCCATTGGTTTTCTTCTCAGCAGAGTTGAGCTGTAACTGAACGGCTGCTATGTTGGGTCTATACTCAGTGTTGTTCACCTGTTGGCTCTCTGTATGCTTCTTTGGAGGAAGCTCAAGAGAACTAATCTCTAGAACTGGAGGGGGAGGTGGGAAATGTTGGAAATCATCACTGTTGGATTCTCTTGTTGACAGCTCATGGCTAGAGCTTTCAGAGTTGGCTAAAACAAAAAAGAAGATAATCCCTGTCCAACAAGTCATATTCAAACTACATAACAGATACTTCAACTCATATGCACAGTGTGCTTTTAGTTCATTAAAGGTGAGATCACTTCACTTTTGTTATATATAGTAGCTACATCAGCTGGATATTCTTTCCGAAGCTTTCACAAATATCATGCCAAATTAGATATGCTACTGACTATTCATTTCCTAATTACCCATGATGCAGGTGCAATAGTTGCTAGTTAAGAGTGAACAATTTACAGTTATTCAAGGACAGCTGCCTGAATGAATTGCCTGCTTTGGAATTTTGTTAGCATTCGCTGCACATATTCAACAACATACATGCCAGTGGTTAGTATACTCCAAAACTTAACTGCCTGCATTTCTGTTTTCAATTTTACATAAAACATAAGGATTTTATTTTCATTTTTTTCAGCATAATTTCATCTATTTTCTTTATGCTTCTGCTGCCCTCTAGCCTCAGAGTTCTGATGTTAAGGAATCTGTCTAGCTTGGTTACATTATTTTTCTAAATCTATCTTGCATAAATAAAAAATTATTATTAAGAAACTAAAACTATAATTTTGGCACACCCAGGGTGTGTTCCATCTGAGGATGGCAACACACTTTGTAACATAGCTTCATCCATCAACTAGATAGATATTGTCCCCACTTTATGGATGAGACACGTTAGCCTCAAAAATATTGTTGACTAGCCCAAGGTCACACTGGACACCAGTGACAGAGCTGGAAATAGAACTGAGGTTTCCTAGCATCTCAGTCATTTGACTTAGTTGAAAGAAAAAATTCCCTACATGACCCACTAAGAAGTGTACTTTAACACAGGGGTAATAAAGATGGTATGGATTGGATTTATTTCTGTGGGTTGCTGGTTTTAGTACTGAGAATTTGTCAATGGACTTAAGTTTAAGTTTCTTAAAAAAAATTATGTCTTGTATCAAGAGCCTGTGACAGGCACATTCTAATGAACAAAAATCATAGAAATGTTGGGAGGTCATCCAGTTGAGCCCCCCGTGCTGAGGCAGAACCAAGTAATCCCTGACAGGTATTTATCTAACCTTTTCTTAAAAACCTCCAGTGATGGGGATCCATCTCCTCCCTGGGAGCCCTATTCCAGAATTTAACTACCCTTATAGTGGGAAAGTTTTCCCTAATATCTAACCTAAACAAATAACAGCCTTTTGATGGGTTTGACTTCAGGCTTTCACACATTTCACTCCAGAGTGAAATGTTTATTTATTCTTCAGAGTTCCATTTATTCAATGATATTCCTACTGATATTTTCTTCATAATTCCCTGGTGATGTTACTTTTTCATGTTCGTATGTGGCCTTACTATCATCCCTTTCATTAACACTGTGGCTGCTTAAATAACTTCTTCTTGTTTTTTTGTTATTCCCCGGGTGCTTTTTTAGGCTCAGGGCAGCACATGAAAAGAGTCTTCACGCGCCTGCCTGCATTGATGTGGGAAGAGGCAGCTTTTTTCAGCTGCAGCCGCTTGATTGTACTTGACCCGCTCTATTAGCAGTTGGATTTCTGGAAAAGATTTATAGGCGTCCATATGTCTTCTTTTTAAATGTCTTTTGAGGATAAATGCAATAACCTGCCCTTATTCTCCATTAAGGACAGCTTTCAGACTCAGAGCATAATCAGCCAGTGCTGGAAGATGTGGGAAGACTCACACAAAGATTGAACAGTAGATGCAGCAAGAAGTTGCCTAAACAAAATCTCGGTTTTGCAGCAACTGTTTTCTACAAAGGCAGTAGCCAGATAACTGCACAGATGTCATATACGTTAGATCAGGGGTGGGCAAACTACAGCCCAAAGGCCACATCTGGCCCTCCAGGCATTTTAATCTGGCCCTCGAGCGCCCGCCAAGGAGCGGGGTCTTAGGCTTGTCCCGCTCCACTGCTTGCCCTGCTCTGGTGCTTCAGCTGGGGAGTGGGGTCGGGGGCTTGCCCCACTCCATGCAGCTCCCAGAAGCAGCGGCATGTTCCCCCTCCAGCTCCTATGTGTAGGGGTAGCCAGAGGGCTCCACAAGCTGCCCCTGCCCCAAGCACCGCCCCTGCAACTCCCATTGGCCAGGAAACTCAGCCAATGGGAGCTGCAGAGGCAGCACCTATGGACAGGGCAGCGCACAGAGCTGTCTGGCCACGCCTCCACGCAGGAACTGGAGGGGAGACATGACACTGTTTCTGGGAGCTGCATGAAGTATGCACCGCCCGGAGCCTGCCCCCCGACTCCCTCCTGTGCCCCAACCCCCTGCCCCAGCCCTGATATCCCTCCTGCCCTCCGAACCTCTCGGTCTCAGCCCTGAGCACCTCCCTGCATCCCCAACCCCTCATTCCCAGCCCCAACCCCACCCCAGAGCCCGTACCCACAGCCAGAGCCCTCCCGCACCTGAATCCCCAATTTCGTGAGCATTCATGGCCCGCCATACAATTTCCATACTCAGATTTGGCCCTCAGGCCAAAAAGTTTGCCCACCCTGTGTTAGACTATCTAAGAACTGCAATGTACAGTTCGTCTGTCCTTTTGACACATACCTGAGCAGACAGTAAGTTGTGCACTGCTTGTTACTGACCCATATTCATTTGTTGCTGTGCATGTGAAGGTTCCTGCATCTTCTGCAAAAGTCTCTGCAATTACTAATGTACATATCTCTTCTAGAAATGAATAGAGAGGAACAAACCAATGATCAGCTATGTAAGATGCTGTACATGGAGTTGTGCATTTAAATATCTCAGTGCATTATGAGACAGAAGGCTAAAGCTCACCTGCTAATCACTCAAAGTATATTGCTTTAAAAAATGGTTGCACATCCTAAACAGAGAGCTCAATAAATCTTTTTTCAAAGGGGCCTAAATCTCACCTTTTTTCATGACCATATTTGTGTACACAAAAGCTGACTTTTGTCTACAAATTGCCTTTGCATATGCAAATAATCTAACTATCCAGTTTCCATATGCAAACACAGCTTGCACACTTTAATCCAAGTCATATCTAAGCTTTTTTGCTTGCAGATTACAATATGGCCTCTCCCCCCCCCCCCCCAACACCACCACATCCAAAATCTTGCATTTATAAAAATGTAAGAAACAGCAAAATTCTTTGGCCTAGAACAAACCACTACTAAACAGATTCACTTTTAAAAAACCCAATAAGACATTAAACAAATATTGAAGTCTCTCTCATTTGAAAAAAAGTCACTTTGGATTGAATATTTAGCTCCTTCTATTGCTCCCTGCTTTTTTTCCATACACGTGTGCATCTCTGATTACCCTTAACAAGCATACCATAGTTATGATCTGGTTGTACTGAAGTCAACAGGAGTTTTGCCATCAACTTCAATGAGACCAAAATTTGGAGCTGTGCTGCCTAACCTTCAGCAGGGCCCAAGCTGGAAAGCTTGCATCAAAGTCCAAATTTACCTTAAGTTTGGGACTGTTCAAGTCTCATTTTGAGCTTAGCTGCAGGGGTTATTTTACTAAGGATAAAGTCTCCTTATTTTCACCACTTTCATTCACTATAATGGTAATGTTTTTGATTAATTGGGCTATATTTTCAGTTTCTCCCAGAAAGTCACCCTATTTTATCTCCTACTGTAACTGTACATGATACAGTGAGCTATAAATAAAAGGCTGATACACTATATTGATAATTCTTAGGGCTGTCAAGCGATTAAAAAAATTAATCGTGATTAATTACACTGTTAAACAATAATAGAATACCATTTAACTATTTTGGATGTTTTCTACATTTTCAAATATATTGATTTCAATTACAGCACAGAATACAAAGTGTACGGTGCTCACTTTATATTTATTTTTGATTACAAGTATTTGCACTGTAAAGCCTCCCCACAAAATAGTATTTTTCAATTCACCTAATACAATTACTACAGTGTAATCTCTTTATCATGAAAGTTGAACTTACAAATGTAGAATTATGTGCAAAAACCCAACTGCATTCAAAAATAAAACAATGTAAAATTTTAAGAGCCTGTAAATCCCCTCAGTCCTACTTTTTGTTCATCCAGTCGCTCAGACAAACAAGTTTGTTTACATTTGCATGAGCTAATGCTGCCCACTTCTTGTTTACAATGTCACCTGAAAGTGAAAACAGTTGTTCTCAGGGCATTGTTGTAGCCAGCATCACAAGATATTTATGTGCCAGATGCACTAAAGATTCATATGCCCCTTCATGCTTCAACCACCATTCCAGAAGACATGCGTCCATGCTGATGACGGGTTCTGCTTGATAACAGTCCACAACAGCACAGACCGACACATATTCATCTTCATTATCTGAGTCAGATGCCACCAGCAGAAGGTTGATTTTCTTTTTTGGTGGTTCGGGTTCTGTAGTTTCCTCATCGGAGTGTTGCTCTTTTAAGACTTCTGAAAGCATGCTCCACATCTTGTCCCGCAGATTTTGGAAGGCACTTCAGATGTTTAAACCATGGGTAGAGTGCTGTAGCTCTCTTTAGAAATCTCACATTGGTGCCTTCTTTGCGTTTTGTGAAATCTGCAGTGAAAGTGTTCTTAAAATGAACAACATGTGCTGAGTCATTATCTGAGACTGCTATAACATGAAATATATGGCAGAATGCACGTAAAACAGAACAGGAGACATACAATTGTCCCCCAAGGAGTTCAGTCACAAATGTAATTAACGCATCATTTTTTAACAAGCATAATTAGCATGGAAGCATGTCCTCTGGAATGGTGGCCGAAGCAGGAAGGGGCATACAAATGTTTATCGTATCTGGCACGTAAATGCCTTGTAATGCCAGCTACAAAAGAGCCATGCAAATGCCTGTTCTCACTTTCTGGTGACATTGTAAATAAGAAGAGGGCAGCATTATCTCCTGTAAATGTAAACAAACTTGTTTGTCTTAGCAATTGGCTGAACAAGAAGTAGGACTGAGTGGACTTGCAGGCTCTGAAGTTTTACACTGTTTTGTTTTTGAGTGCAGTTATGTAACAATAAAAAAATCGACATTGTAAATTGTACTTTCACAACAGAGAGTGCACTACAAGACTTGTATGAGGCAAATTTACAAATACTATTTCTTTTGTTTATCATTTTTACAGTACAAATATTTGTAATAAAAATAATATACACTTCGATTTCAGTTACAACACAGAATACATTATATATGAAAATGTAGAAAAACATCCAAAATAGTTATTAAATTTCTATTGGTATTCTATTGTTTAACAGTGCGATTAAAACTGTGATTAATCATGATTAATTTTTTTAATCGTGATTAATTTTTTGGAGTTAATCGCTTGAGTTAACTGCGATTAATCAACAGCCCTAATTCTACAATAGTTTATGGAAGCAGATTTAAATAATCCCAATCTTGCACAGTTCTAATGGATAGTTTCATTCTAAGGCTGCTCTGGACAATTGGAGCAGGTCTACACTTAAAATATTGTGGGGGTGCAGCCGCACAGCTGTAGCGCTTCAGTGAAAACACTCCTACGCCAATGGGAGAGCTTCTCCTGTCAGTGCGGTTAATCCACCTCCACAAGAGGCAGTAGCTATGGGAACGGGAAAAGCCCTCCTGCTCACACAGTGCTGTCTACAGTGGGGATTAGGTTGGTATAACTGCCTCACTCAGGGGTGTGGATTTTTCACACCCCTGAGTGACATAGTTATACCAACGTAAGTTTGTACTGTAGAGCCTGTCTTAACAGCTTCCTTTCATAACACGCATTTTATAACACCTCCCCATCCATCCACACTATAGGTCATTGACTATTAAACACATACCACATTTTGAAAAGACCCTGCTTCAAAGGAAACAATTTTGCACTCTAATGTAGAACTCTGCATATTCATCTGATTACCAAATACTACAACTGGCAACCCACAGAGTTGGAAAAAGCAGCAGACTATTGAATTTCATGTGGGAATTAGTGTATGGAAAAGAGCAGTAAGGCTGGGTCATTTACTAATGCCTTCTCTTAGGTTAAATAATGAAGCTTTGGGAGTCATTCTTAAAGTTTCATTGAGGGCAGCAAACCAATGTCTCAATCAAAATTAAATGATTTTTCCTTTTTAAAATTATCATGTATCCAAAGACTTCCTGTGTTGAGACTGGCTGAAAATGAATTATTAATTAAAAGTTTGGCATAGAATTTATATTTTTTTTCCAGACAGTAGAACACTTTTTTTTTTGGCAGCACAGAACAGTCAGTCTGTGTTATTGCAGTAAAGGTGTCTGGTAGTACTGTAGCATGCTGGATTTTATCTTACCCAGATGAAGATTAATGACTTATGAAAGGTCTTATCAGATAAGTAATGGGTAACACAAGCTTGGTTTTGAACTTCTGAGGTTAGACTTTTCCGAGTCTTGGTGTGTTTTAGGAAGTGGACAGTCTAAGTAACCTTATGCTATATTGTTAACTACACATGAATCCAGAAGGATGTAACAATCCCTTGGAATGGAATTTGATATGGAAACCATGCTACTTAGTTTCCTGTTAAAGAACAGAAGAATTCCAAGTACTGAGTATTTCGGTTTAACAAATGGAAATGGCAAACACCACATTTATCACTCATGTGTTTCTGGACACAAAGACACTAGCCATCTAGCAGAATTATCTTATTTTTCTAAGTGCTTATATAACAAGACAACAAGATGCCCTTTAAGATATTTTTTCAGTTTCTTAAAGTGATTAACAGTGGAAGCCCTGAGAATTTACTTTTCAATAATGGATTGATTTAGTTTACTATGTATTTTACCATGATACATTTTATCCATTTAAGTAAAATATTTGCAAATACTACATTTCATTAATAATAAATCTCATAAAAGGTAAAAGTAATTATTATATTTTACAAACTGGCTATTTCTGGGCTGGGTGATTGGACAGTCAAATAGAATTGTGTATTTTTGAGGTTCCATTATGACAAAACCATGAGAAAACTGACTAAAGCTAGGTCACAGTAGTTTCAAAAACCTCTAAGAGCATCTGTCTAATTAAAATATATTTGAGGGGTAAGCAAACTGCCATTGGTTCAGTGGATTTGTTCCCCAAAACCAAGACTGTTTTTGTCCCACCAGAATTCTTGCAAAAGGATTTATTAGCAAATATTTGTATAAAACACTTGAGTAAAATATAGGTTCATTGTATGTAGGAATTAGGCAAATAATTCCCATAATAGAAGCTGGATGGATAGTTCTCTGTGTATTTAGTTAAGTTTTAAATACTGATCTTGTGCAATTGTTTCTTTCCCTGTTGCTGTGTTAACTAAAATCTGGTTATTTGAAGTAAATAATGTCTGTTCTATTTCCAGCAATCATCAGCTGACAAATAATTTCATCACAGAAATGTGTTCCAGACAGCAGCTCTGAAATGCTGTTCTCAAGGCCTTGAACATATTTAGCACTTGACTAAATGAATACAAAAGCATTCTGTTCGCTGAAACATGTAAAATGCTGAGGCAAGCAAGCACTTGATTATTTTGTCAGTTGGATAACAAGAAGGGTTGTATTTCACACGTTGATCTTTTTCATTTATTGCTTGTGAGTCAGAATCATCATAAGTGAGACCTAAATGTAGCTAAGAAACCTCTCACCCCTGACCACTATGTCTACAAATAGTATATTTTCTATTAGATCTTTAGGGAACAAAGCTGTACCCATGTCCATGTTGGTATTTCTGTTTTTAGTGTTCTGGTTCTGGAGCATTTTTACTAATTTCTCCCTGGTGTAGTGTTTTTCAGAGATGACCATTTACTTCCCAGAATGTGTGTGCGCATCACATGAAAGGTGACGCTTTTCTTTGATCTGCAGCTTTGATTTTCAACTTTGATCTTCAGCTTCCTCCATTGTGATGCACATGTAATCCTGGGAAACAAAGAGTTTTTGGCCATGATGCAATGTATAGAGCAACAGCTCTATGCATTTCATAATTCCAAAGCCACAACAGAGTTTGCCATAAAAAAAAAAAAAAAGAAAGAAAGAGCGGGTAAGAACAGTGGTCATTTTCTGCACTGTGAAAAACCTGTCAGCTGTAAACCTGTTTCCTATTTCTATTCTTGGTCCTTTATGCCCTGAGCCACCACAGATTAAGAAAGCAATGTACTCAACGGGTCCCCTCTAATAAATTGGGAATCTGTCTGGAAGGCAGGGAGGAACAAGTAAGTGTAGAACAGAATTAAATGGACTGTGACGAGAAACCACAGAGTTCCAGCAAAGACAAAGAGGAGCCTCAAATAAAAAGAATAGATAATATCAGCTCAGTCTTGTGAAAACTCTGAACATTTGGTAACAAAAATAATGAAAACGTTAGTTGACGCCTTCTCTTTTATGTAGGGAATTCTGATCATCATTGCTGCACCTCCCTCCCACCTACACAGCAGTTCCAGACTGATTTCAGCTTGTATTCTCATGAGCTCTAAAATTAGAGATTAAAGCTTTACAGCATCTGAAAGATGCAGTGTCAAGATTTCAGAAGACATGCAGCACTGACTAACTCTGGAGATAGTTCATGAGATAGGAGCCACGAAATATTTGGTCAGAACTTAACTGAGGAGAGGTGTGATGGTTAGCAAAATGGTACAGTTTAGGGGCCTGATACCTTATGAGCACCAGAATGAGAAAATGGCTGTTTGTGAGAAAACTGAGAATACAGATTCTTAGTGGTGTTGGGCTCTTTACCAGATAGGTCAATATATTTTAACCATGCCAAGCACCCTCTGCCAGCCTATCCCTGGAAACAACTTAACTCATGAATATTTTAATCAAGAGAAAATAAGGGTTTTTTTGGTGGCAGCATAGAAAAAAAATCATCCCTCTAGGAATTAGCCACCAATGCTTTTGCGATGATCAGTTTTTGGGTGAGGAGAAGCTGGCTTGTTGTAAGATTTCTCTCTCCTACTTTGCCACTATCTCAATCTATGCAGAGAGTAACTCCACTATGCCTAATGTGCATGGGGATGGAAGAATCTTAAATTTTTGGATTTCACAAAGAGTTGAGAACATTCTGAAAATAGATAGCCGTACATTTGTTATACAACTAAATATATGTATGTGTGAGAGCCTATATTGCAACATAACTTGTAATTGAGGCTTGACTATTAAAACATGCTAATAGGTTATAAATACTTTACAATAATTGTTATAACACATATTTCCAGTTATAAAGTCCCTAAGAATATAAAGAACTAGTGAGCTGACCTTGGACTGGGAAGCACCAACATGCCAGCACAGCCTGAGCGGTATGACAAGAACAGAATACAAAATACTGCAGATACACTGGGGTAGCAGAGGACAGCTGCCAGAAGAAAACTGAGGTAGTGTTAGTAGGGAGGTGGATCAGAGTAGCAGGGAAAGCTGGGCTTCTATTCTCTCTAATCTATTTATAGTTTCTCTCTCTTTAATCTAGTGATAGCTTTAGTTTATTTTACATTTACTTTTCATTTCTGAATGTTGAGTTACCCCTCTGAATTTAGATGCTGTTGACCTCATGTTCTCTTTTCTTTTACATAGTGAAGAGCCAGAACCTTAGCTGGTATAAATTGAGATAGTCTTTCAACTTGGGTGGAACTACTCCAGCTGGGATCTGCCCTATAATGTGTATACTCATTGACTGAGAATTGGTTGTATTTTAACTATCAGGATGAAAAGGCTGAATTTTGGTGCAGGTCTGTTACATTTGCATTACTTTTTCAGTTTCAAACTTAATGCAGCCACATTTGGAAATTTTGTACAGGGATATTTCCTATCATGCATCCTTGGGTTACTGTAGCAAAACATGAAACCTAGAATGCATGATCCAAGGTAAGTGATGTCTATCTTCTCAGAGATTTTTGGTCAAATTATGCAGCACTGTGCTTTGAAAGAGTTTATGTGCAGCAATTTTCTGGAAATGTATGAAAAATGATTTTATATAGTTTTCTTCTTACATGCCTTTAGACAATTGTCTTCAAGTAATTCAATACAGTTTGTGGCTGCCTCCAGACGGCTGAGTAATGGCCAAAGCAACAACAGCTGGCAAATGACTCTATAGGCTTTTTTTTTTTATCCCCAAGCAGACTGTTCTTTGAAGGATTCAATCAGCATAAAGTCAAAATGTCAAAGAAAGAAGTACAGAGCAGGTAATTTGACAAACTGTGATGTTGGCCCTAAGTAATCTGACTAGTTATTAATTCACAAAACAGTCTGAAGAGATTTGTGATGTAGGCTGATTTCCGTCTAGACAGAGAAAGGAGTGTAAAACACATTTGGCAGATAGAACATAACAGTGACAAGAAAAACCTGTTTCACAGTCTCTCAGCTGTATGAATTTATGGAGGTCTCTGTTCCTATTTCATTAGTATCGACCGATAAACATCTAGGGCTCACGAATTTTGCATTGTAAGGTTTTTTGTGACAGTTGGACACTAGCTATATAATACAACATAAGACACGTATAGCATCAAAATATTTCAGTAAATTGCTGAAACTGCATCTACCTCAAACTTTCGAGTACCTCCCCACATACCACCACAGGTTTTCATAGTTTGTCAGCTTCCTCACACTTTACCCAGTTCTTGTGCATGTTCTCACTGTCTGCATTCAGCAGCAGTTGAAATTTGCTTGCTTATGAGCCATTTCTTTCACAGGTATTGGTTTATCTGGTTTCCTAGAATCTGCATTGCAACACAAAGCAACAAGAAGGATCCACTATATTTCTGGAATCAATTCAACTGCTCATTGTAAAAAATGCAGTAAGGTTCCTCAACTCTGAAATTCTGCTCCTCACACAACAGGCAAAGTTAAAGTTCTTCCGGTTTGGACAGATTCTGCTAAATTTGTGTCTTATTCCCTATACACATATTGTGTTTGATCCTAAACTCCTGAAACCAGTGGAAGCTTTATCATTAACTTCACTGGGTGCAGAATCAGGCCCACTGTGTGGACTATCACTGGGAATAGTAGAAACCACAAAAAGCTAGTTCAACAATGGTACATGCAGAGAATCTCACATGGACACCAATGAGAGTTCCATGAATATAGCTGGCCAGACACGGAAATGAGAGCATTCTGCACCTTCAAAGTGATGGTGTAGTACATTCCAGAGAGCTGGGGAAAAGACCCTCTCCTGGGTCAGAATCCCTCCTACTAGTTTCCCATCTTTGTACAGGTAGTAGTTATAAATACTGATTTACTGTCAGCGTCAGAATTATTTTAATTTTAATTATTACAGTATTAAGTTCATTTCACTGGTACTCTACTTATATTTTAGCTATTAATAATGCCTAGCTCTTGTAGAGCACTTTACAAAGGAAGTGAGTATCATTATCCCCATTTTACAGATAAGGATACTGAGGACCAGGGAAGGGTAGTAACTTTCCCAGGCTCACTCAGCAACTAAAGGCAGAGACAGGAGTTGACCCAGTTCTCGAGTCCCAGTCCAGTAGATCACACAGTCTCCAAAATAGAAGACAATTAGCTCATGTCGCACTATTAATCTTCAATGAGTGGTTAAAATTGCTAAAATATGCAGAGACTATCACATCAATGAGAGTTAATTCTGAAAATAATTTTAACTGGATGTGAAAAAAGCAAAAGGCAGATTTGTTGGTGAGCTGTAGACTTCCTAGAAAGCTTTGCTTTAAGTTTTACTTCCTTCAGAAACCTTGAGACATGCTGATGGGGTGAGGGAATATAAGCTACGTTTAGGAGATACAAAGCAGATGAGTTGGTAGTAGAGAAAAGGGAAGCTACGTATCCTGTACAATAACTGGAGTTCTTTGAGATGTGTTATAGTATGCACATTCCACTGATGGTGTGGCATGCACCTCATGTGCTAGAGATTGGAGTCTTTTTGGCCAGGAGTACCTGAAGGGGGCGTGTGCACTTTTCAGTTCTTGTGCTCTGCTGCGAGGGCATATAAAAGCAAAGGATGGTCACCCCCTTTCAATTCCTTCTCACTGCAGAATCTCTTACGGTAGGACTCTGAAGTAGAATGGATGCAAGGGTGGGATGTGCATACAGACAATACATCTTGAAAAACTCCAGTTTCTGTACATGGTAAGTAACTTCCCTTTCTACTTCGAGTGATTGCCCATGTGCACTTTCCACTGATGGTGACTCCCAAACAACTATTATATTATGGAGGTAGGAGCTTGAAGTAGTTAACAAAACAATTATGGAAGGCTTCTGTTAAAGGCACAGTGTCATGAATGTGTGCATTGACACCCAAGTTGCAGCCTTTCAAATGTCTGATATGGGTAAGTTTCACAGTGAGGTGCGCTGACATAGCTTGTGCTCAGATGGGTGGTGGTGAGTCTACCTTGACCACCTCATAGCATATTTAAAGCAAGCAGAAATCCAGTTAGATAGTTTGTGAGATGAAATTACTGACCCTTACATCCTTTCCATAATACAAACAGTCTTGGAGATGTTCTAAAAAGTTTCGTTCCATTTAGGTAGTAAGTAGGCCATGGCTCTCCTCACATCCAGCACATGCAGTGTTGCCTCTAATTTGGATGTGTGAGGTTTTGGAAAGAATACTGGTAGTGTATTGGCTGATTGAGATGGAAATCCGCCACTACTTTGGAAAGGAATTTATGATGTGTCCTCATTCCTACTCTATCCAGGTGGAATACTGTAAACAGTCATTAGCACTTGAATTTCTCCTCTTCCAGCTGAAGTTATCACTAGCAAAAATGCCATTTTCACTTATAGGTGCAGCAGGGAAGAGGAGGCCATTGGCTTGAAAGGTGGTCCCATGAGGGCTGCAAACTCTAGGCTCAAGTCCCTGGGGGAATTGGTTCTTTGATAGGTGGGGATTCTTTAACTAGGCCTTTCAGGAATCTCACCACTGTCATATGACAAAAAACTTTATTATCCTCTACTGGCAGATGGTGGGTTGACGTTGCCGCTGAATGTACCTTGACAGAGCTGAAGGACAGGTTCTTGCTTTTGAGTTCAAGTAAGTAGTCAAGAATCTGAAGGATTGAGGAGTGAAGTGGAATAAATTATTTTTGATTATCCCAATGAGAAAATGCTGTCCATTTTGAAAGATAAGTTTGTCTTGTTCATTCTTTTCTACTGCTTATCAGAACTTCTCTAACTGGAGAGGACCAAGCCTGCTCTACTGACAACATCCATCTGGCCTCCATCTGAGGTGCAGGAGTGGTATATTTGGGTGTGGGATCTGACCCTGGTTCTGAGATAACAGATCAGGTAGCAGGTGTAAGGTTCTGTGTTGAGCTACTGAGAATTTACTAGATCGGTTGACAAGAAGTGTCTGGGCCATGCTGGAGCTATGAGGATTAGCTTGGCCAAGCCCTGTTTGTGGAGCACTTTGAAAATTAATGAGGTTGAAGGGTAAGCCTACATTAGAACTCCTGACCAGGAACATGTCCACTTAGATCCCTGACTCTGTCCACCTTTTAAGAAGAATTGGATACCTGCGTATGCATTGATTGGCAAAAAGGTTTATTGTGGGATGTGAAGATATCTGCCAGTATCCTCTCTTTGATTTCCCCCTCATGATTTGGGAGAAAGCATCTGCTGACATTATCCATTCTGCAGTCCAACTAAGCATATTGCCTCTAGGTATATTCAATGGTTGATGTACCAATTCCAGAGTCTGACTGCTTCCTGGCAGAGTGAGGAACATCTGGTCACATCTTGCTTGTTGATGTAAAACATGATTGTTATGTTGTCAGTCATGATTTGGACCAACTGTCCTGATATTAGGGAGAGAAAAAACTCACAGGCCTTCTGTACCACTCTAGGAGATTGATGTACATTCTTTGCTTTCTCAGGGACCATAGGCCCTGTGTTGTTAGTTCATCTGTACAAGCACCACATCTCTGTGGGGATGCATCCATGACTACTGTTGTGGAAGATACATGTATTCTGAATGGGACCCACTGCATGCATTTTATGGGTCCTTCCACCATTTCAGTGAGAATAGGACCAATGGTGGGATGGAGATGGGCTTGTCCAAGTGATGTTTGGAGGTTGTGTAAACCAACTTCGGCCAACCCTGCAAGCATCAGAGGTGAAGTCTGGCAAGAGGAGTAGTGAATGTTCAGGAGCCTCCTTAGTCTAGGAGGGCCAGGCATGACCTTACATTGGTGTTTGGATTTCTTTCCAGCCGAAAAATAAAGGGAAGACAAATTCTCAAACCTGCCTTGAGGAACAGGAGGTGGAGGAGTCCAGGATTGTGCCAGTGAAGTCATTCCTTTGGACTGGATTAAGCTCAGTTTCTCTTTGTTGACTTTCAAGCCTCACCTCCTGAAAAGGTTGAGTGTAATGGAGATGGCTTTGGAGGTCTGAAGAGGCAATTTTCCCCATAATAGCCAATTGTTGAGGTAAAGATACATGTTGATGTTTTGTCTTAAGTAAACTGTTGCTAGTGATAGCACTTGGTGAATACCCTTGGTGCTGTGGAGAGTCAAAAGAGTAGCATCTGTTATTGGTAGTGGTAAATCTCAGGTACTTCCTGTGGGGCAGAATGATGGAAATGTGAAAGTATACGTCCTGAATTTGAGAGAAGCAAATAAGTCTCATGACTTCAGTGTCATGATTACTGATGCTAGGGTGACCATCTGGATTTTTAATTTGTGCATGAAGGTGATGATGTTCTGCAAGTCTAGGATGGGTTGCCAGCCTCTCTTTCTTCAGGGTTAGGAAAATGTTGCTAAGGAAACCTTCCCCTGTAAGGAACCCTTCTATCACTCTGAGAGAGGGGCATGAGGACATAGTAGATCCTTGTGAGAAGGGTCTCTGAAAAGAGACAACGAAGGAGGTTAGGGGTAGGTACCATAGAAAACTTGATGGAATAGTCATGTGTTATTGTATACATATTGGTAAGAGACCCAGTATGCCTGAAGTGAGCTAACAGTTTTCTGAAGGGGAGGTCAGAAATTTCTGGAGCTGATGGAGGAAGGACACATCTCTTGACCATCCCATCAAAATGAATGCTTCTGGGACTGAGAAGATCGGGAAATTTGTGGTGGAGCAGTGGGTTGTCTTCTCCTATGGAAATGCTGTGGTTTCCTGGGTTGTTCTGAAGACCTTTGGTGGTAAAAGAGTTACTGGATTGGTCCCCATGGGGGATACTTCTGTTTCATTTGTTTCCCATTAAAAGCCTGTATGTACTCTGAAGGAAAAGAAGGTGTCTCATGAGTCCTTCGGTGCATTGAGGGCCAAGTCAGTTTTAGAGCTGAACAATATGACTGCTTTTAAAGGCAAGTCCTCCACCACTGTTTGGACTTCTCCATGATGCCACACATATGACAACCGCCATTGCCATTGAGCCGGCAGCCATATCCACTGCATCCAGTGCTGCTTGAGACTCTTCTGGCTACAAGCTAGCCTGCATTATCTAACAACATAAAGTCTTTGTAACTGTCAATCAGAAGGTTGTCTGAGAAGGCAAGCAGTCTTTCTTGTATGCAGAACTTATATCTGGCTAATAGGACCTCATAATTGGCTACACAGAACTGTAGGATTGCTGAAGAGTAGGCTTTCTGGCCAAATAAATCTAGTTTCTTTGGCTCTTTTTCTTTGGTGTGGATCAGAATTGTTTTGCCTCTTTGTTTACAGCAATTACAAAGGAAGATGGAACATGATGCATGTAAAAGAATTCCAGACCCATAGTAGGCAACTGATACTTTTTATCTGTGCTGGGGGATGTAGTGGTACAGAAGCAGGTGTCTGCCACAAGATTCTGGCTGGATCCATGATCGTCTCATTTGCTGGGAAGGCTGACTTCCCTACTGCAGAGGCTTGATGTATGTGTATCAATTTATATGTCTGTTCTTGTCCCTTTGCAATATGGATTTGGATGGTCTCTGCCATCCTCTTTAATGTGTGTTGGAAACCCTTATAGTTGTCCGTTTGTGGGGTGTGGGTGGCACTAAGAGCTCATCAGGGGATGAGGAGGAAAGAATGATTGGTGCCGGCAGGTTGTCTTCCAGAGCTTGCTCTTCCATTACCTCCTCCTCTGCCTGTGGTTGTGTAGGAATCAGAAGGACTATTAAGGGCAACTGAATGTGCAGTGTCATGGAGGAAGCAGATTTCTGGTGGTGAGGTGGCTCCCTGGGGTCGAAGTTCCTGTGAGCCAACCAGGGTCCCTAGCAAGGCCACATGGGCATCAGTGTGTATGAACCTAGAAGCCAGGAGATTGGGAACCATAAGCCTGGATTCTGTGGGTCCCAATATCTTTTGCATGAGCAGTGTCTGGATCCTCTACAAGTTGTTGAGGGCTGTGGAGACAGGCTGGGTAAGTAAATCTGTTGCTGAAGTAGAATTTCTTTGTCCTTCAATTCCAAAGAGGAATCCCAGAAGAATGTATAACTTGGATCCATGAGATTTGCCCTCAGAGATTTAGGGATCAAACTACAACATAGATCATTGTGTGGAAGTCAACAGCAGGGGCGACTGTGGTTCTGGGTAAATCTGCAGGTCTACTGGTGCCAGTATCTAAATAGTGTCATGCAGGGTGGCAAGTACAGGTTCATGGGAACTGGTTTTGCAAGACATTATGGCAATTTCTGCCACAGTGATGGTGAATTGTCCTGACTGGCTTGATCCAGTGCCAAAAGAGTCAGTGCCTGGACCACGGAAGTAGACAGTGCCACGGTTGGTACCGTACTCTTTCCTGAGGTTCTGGATTTTGGTGCCAGATGCTTCAGTGCCATACGGTTCGAACAGTCTCAAGAGTGAGCTTCAGTGGGAACCCTTTTGGGTTGCAAAGTCTCAGACAACATTCAGTGCCATGGGGAGGTTTTCCTTATAGGAAATTCTGTTGGGTGACCTGCCCCAATATCTTCTAGCTCCCTGCAGTCTGTCTAAGGACAATGCTATTGTCATGTTTGCAATTTAAGTTGGAACTCAAGAGTTTGCATTTATACGCAGGCTTGGAAGATCCCTGTACATTGGAATCTAGTGAGCCTGATTCAGAAGTGGGTCTCATTGACTTGATCATTAGGAAGACCTAAAGGCAGCCCTCCTTGTCCTTTCTAGCTTGGGAGCTGAAGGACCTGCATATTATGTATGGGAATAAGTGATTCTCCGAGAAAACAGAGGGTCTTCAAGTGTTTGTTTGAAGCTGGGATAGTTCCCTCCCATGAAGGGCAGTGTTTTAATCCCAGCAAATCAGATGACACCATACAGCCCTGGTGAGCTCTAAGAACTAAAGATTGCAACAGGCAACCAAATATAATATACACCTATTAGCTAAAACTACAAGGAAGAGCTGGCGGTCTCTTGGACTGTTGGGATCCATCTCTAAACTGTGAGAGGAACTGAACAGCAGCAAGCACACCTCTCCTTTACATGCCCTTGCAGTGGAGCACAAGGACTGAATAGCACATGCATGCCTTATGGATATTGCTGGCCAAAAAGACTCCCACCTCTAGAATATGAAGCACATGCACACATCAGTGGAATTGAGTATATGGACAATCGCTTGAGGGAGCACTGCTGATACTATTGATATAGATATGCCAAGGGCTTCTCTCATAACACCAAGTGTATTAAATCTAGAAACAGAATTTGAAACAGTCCTTATTTTCAAAGAATTCTAATTTCCATTTTTTCAAAGGAACTTATCACACTGATCCACTTTGTTTTATAACATCTAAAAAACAAGAACTTGAGTAGAGTAATTTTGCTACAACAAGACATATTGTGGGGGAAGTTTTCAGTAGTTCCACAGAAATTTAGGAACACAGCTCCCATTGACTTTCAATGGAACCAGGCCTCCTAAACACAGTGGGGGCTAAATTTTTTATGCAAAATCTTTTTTCACCCCAAAATGCAGTCTTTGATTGGCTAAAACAATTATCAAATTCAAGTAGATTTTGGCAAATTATTTTGGTTACAAAATTTGGAAATGTCAAAACAGTTTCAGCATTTCTGAAACTAAACATTTCCACATTTTCTTTTGGAAAAAGATTTTATTTTGGAATTTCCCTCAATTTTATTTAAAAAACATTTTTAAATATTTTAGAAGAAACACAAAATCAAAATAAAGTGTTTTGTTTAGCACTGACAAACATTTTTGTTAACACAAAATGAAATTTTTCTCTACATATTGCTTTGCCAAAAATTACTAAACATTTTCATTTTGGGTTAACCTGAAACACTTTTCATTTTCGATTTTTTGGATCTGCACCCAAACCAAATAGTCAGTTATTTGTACAGCATTAGCATAAAATCCCTTAGTTACTTCTGAATATCTCCTCCTTTAGCTCAATTTATCTGACCACCATATAACCAAACTCCTAGTTAACCAACAGTCAGTCACAGCCCACAATAGCAATGCATACCATATGTTACTCCCCTGCATATCCAAAGGCTTCAGAGGTCTCTGAAACCCTTCAGAAAAATTGGATTGCACTGTAATTTGACATCCTTAACAAATATAGATGAGTGTATAATTATAACCCTAACCTCATAGTTAATACCTGTACTCACTCTTGAGCTGTGAGAGGCCAGTTTGAGCAAATATATTGTTTTCAACTTTCTTTTAAGGTTGTTACCTAGCACATCTCACATTTCAGGCCTCTGAAAACCATGTGGGGCAGTTGCAATATAAAAAAATAGGCACAGACGCAAGTTTTGTACTTATTGCCATGACAACTGATGCCCAAAATAAGTGATGGGATTGCATGCACACCCACCTCTCCACATCCTCTGCTAATCAATATTTTCAAGGTCCAAAACTGAGGCACTGTGTCTGGGGGCACAATAGGGAAGCGTTTTGCTGGGGGATAAGGGAGGTTGGTGGAGAAGCGAGGTGAAAAAAGGAGCACCCTCCTTCTCTCTTCCAGCCCAGTTTCATAAAAGACATGGTGGAAGACCATAAAGAAAAGGAGGACTTGTGGCACCTTAGAGACTAACCAATTTATTTGAGCATGAGCTTTCGTGAGCTACAGCTCACTTCATCGGATGCATGCTGTGGAAATCGCACAAGACATTTTATACACAGACACCATGAAACAATGCCTCCTCCCACCCCACTCTCCTGCTGGTAATAGCTTATCTAAAGTGATCATCAAGATCATCATCATTGTGAAGACAGTGGTCACTTTGGATGGGCTATTACCAGCAAGAGAGTGAGTTTGTTTGTGGGAGGGCGGAGGGTGAGAAAACCTGGATTTGTGCTGGAAATGGCCCAACTTGATGATCACTTTAGATAAGCTATTACCAGCAGGAGAGTGGGGTGGGAGGAGGCATTGTTTCATGGTGTCTGTGTATAAAATGTCTTGTGCGATTTCCACAGCATGCATCCGATGAAGTGAGCTGTAGCTCACGAAAGCTCATGCTCAAATAAATTGGTTAGTCTCTAAGGTGCCACAAGTCCTCCTTTTCTTTTTGCGAATACAGACTAACACGGCTGTTACTCTGAAACCTGGAAGACCATAGTTATCTATATTAGCCCTTCACTGTTTTTTCCTAGTCCCAAACCCTTCCTCTTCAACCTAGCTTTTACCCTAGATTCCTCACATGCACACCACCAATTCACCCATTCAAATCACCAGTTGATTCCGATCCCCCCTGTATTCAATCCTGCTAGTTCACCCCATGCCCACCAGTGCAGAATCTCAAAGTTCCTAGGCTCCTCTAACCAAGTCCTATCAGTTCAGAAATATCCTATACAACACCTATGTCTCAGGCAGAGAATTCTTCTCTTCTGCCCTAATTTCTCCACATCTGAACACTTATTTATTTATGAGTTCTGAGCCAGCTCCTGTCTGATATCCCAAGGCTCAGAACACCCCACATTCACTCACAAACCTTCAATTGCAAAAAACAAGCCCCGGCTCAGAGCCCTTCACCTTGCTACTTGTCACCCTCTACCACTGAGCTAAGAGGCATCCCCTCCCCGATTTGTTGTTTGATCTGGGAAAGTAGGAGCAGAGGCAGCATATGAAAACGGCCCTATACTCTGCTGATGCGATAATGAACTGAAATAACCCTGCTCTGTGCCTTCTCTCTGCTATCTGCCACTTATGTGCTGCAGGGCCAGGAGTTCCCTGCCAGGCAGCCAAGTGTACTACTTTACAGTGGCTGGAGCAACTCTAGTCATAGCAAGAGCTCTCACTGGCAGCAAGTAATGCTACATTCTGTAGTTTGAGCCAGGGACTACAAAATTGGGACAGTACTGGTAGTATTTAGCCCCATTAGCTCCTACTAATTAGTTTTTCCCTTGACTTAATCTCTGGAGAAAGGGAGGGCAGGAGGGTTGGCTGCAGTGCTCTTAAAGGACATTTGCCAAGCAATCTATGCAAAAGCCTAAACAATTGCTTTAGAAGAAACCATTTTCTTTCTCTCTCACAGAACAGGAGCTAGAAGTGCCATGTTGGTGATATTAGTGATTTCATGCACAAACACAAAAATGGTATGGTAAGGGAGAACATATGTTCTAATTCCTACAACTTCCACCTGATATCCCAGAAAAGTCCATAACACAATTGTGTGAACAGTGAAAAAAGGAGGTAGAGAGAAAAGTGCAAATGGAAGGACCATTTTTATGCCTGCTGAGTTCCAAGAGCCATACCTTGTGAATACACTGGAAAGGCTCACTGGAACTAAAGGTGCTTATTTTGAGCCAGCTCTGCTTACATTTGGGACAGCTTGCATCTGGGAAGCTAGACTGAGGAAACCAGCATTTAGTGGTCTGGTGTTACAAAACTATGCAAGTAGAATTTGGGTGATGGAATTTTGCGGGGATTGTTTTTCCTCATTAGCTTGCAAGTTGCTCATTTTCTGAGAATAAAGATTGTTTAAAGGTTTTGTTAGTGGGGCCCTCCATATTGGTCTGAATGGAATTTACTGTTTAACTAATACAGCAATTGATGTAAAGCACAGTGCAGAATATGAAGCCTGTGATAAAAGAATAGATTGTCTTTAAGGGGGTTTTCATATTACCAAAGTGCTCCAGAAACATTGTTCTATTTATGGCTTAAATGCAAACACAAAGAGCTAGTGAATCAAAAGATTATTTTTTCATATGATTCTTACCAGGTTCAGCTGCAGACCGTGGCTCTGGATATTACATTATCCAAGGAGAAAATAAACAAGAAAAATGTATTAGAAAGATCTTACATTAATAACAAGAATAAAAGTTCTGTATAGAAATACTACAGGCAAGTACAGTATCTATGCAGATGATACTGGCAGGAAAAATCAAGGATGACATTCATATCACCTGCCTATAATAGTTCTTCTGGAATTAATTTACTTGATCTGTATTACTATTACCCAAATAAGTGGATAAGAGGTTTTCCCTTTATCCAGAACTCAATCCTTATGGTGGAAAGTGACTGCTTTGACTGACCGAGGATAAATTCCATGGTGCTTTCTTGAGAATACATGAATATTATTCGGGCTAGCCAAAGGGCTATTTCTTACTTTTCTGGAGAATTCTGAAGTCTGGAGAATCTTGGATTTCAACACCCTGTCGAAACCACTTGACGTACAAGGGAGGAGCTCCCCTGACTCTGCACTCTAGTACAACAACCTGTCCTTCAGATGCTGTGGAGTTTTGCAGCTCCTGAAATGTGACAAACATGCTTTAAATTAACAAAAAACCATACATACTTTAAAACACTCAAATCAAGATTCCCTTTCTCACCCATCCTCAATTTATTTCATTGTGTCATAACATTCTGCTGATTTTCTTTTCCAAGAACAGTGTTTTCAGTTGGAATATGTTTAATACAGGGCCTATTTTCGAATACATTCTTGGCATGGTTACAGAAGAAGTAGTGCACTGCTGGTTCTCTAGGAGGCTGATCTTCTGAAAGCATTATCATCAAGGAGAAAGTGGAAAATGGTTAACTCCTCACAAGAGGTGGATGTCAACAGATAGTCTTCTATCTCATTTTTTACCCAATGGTGTGACATGAAGAATTTTCAGCTGGCACACATCTTTTAAGATGTGCATTTTATTAACTACATATTGGCTAATCTGGACATGAGAGAATAAATTGTTCTTGTTCGCCAATACATATATGTTAGGCATAGTATTAATGTAAGTATTAGGAAGTTATGTTACTGAATGTATTATACCCTCCTCACAATTCTGTCCAGCCATGTCAAGTATACCATAACACCTTGCATTAGCTGAAGTAAGCTTTGGCTTAAGTTAATTGAAAAACTGTCAGCATCAGGACATGAGTGTGTTACCATAGCAACAAGTGGGAGTTACTCTCACAGGTTAATAGTAGAACGTCCCAAAGGGAAAAGGACAAGATATATGAATGTTCTATCCCGGTACAAACCTAGAAGGTACCTTCATGGACCAGTACCTGAAAGGCTAGTACCCAAGACAAAGATAAGGAAAGGAACAGAACAAGTAGTTAAGGAAAACTGGACAAACTGGTGGTTTGAATTTCAGTGACATGTAAAGAGTTTTGTAACTTCTACAATCATCCTATAAATACTCCTCGCTAAAATTTGTTACTTTGTGAGCACATCCTGCTGTGTAAAGTAAATGTAACAATGATGCACAAGATGACTTCCAAGAGGCTAGTATCATATTGAACCTTTTTCCTGTATTACATTATTATTGCTTTAGAGTAATAAACCTGACTGGTATTGGTTATTTGATCTCCTGAATACATTTCATAACGAACCAAGGTATGGTCAAGCAACTGACTACATGATTTACCAACACTATTTTCAGACTGACATTTAGAACATGAAAGATGTTTTCAAGATGTTTTTTTCTGAAACATTTGAAGCCATCAAAGCAGAGTAAAATAATACAAATGAATTTGTTGAATGTTCACTTGTGTGTTGTTGCGTAGAGACAGAGTTTTGGCCTACAGGTTTGTAATGGAATGTTGCATGCACTTGAAGAAATACACAGAGCTTTGATAAAGACCCGCTATAGCAAAGGTGAAGCATCATACTTGAGTAAGGGGTGGGAAGGAAGATTATGACTATTTTGTGTAAGTTTGCTGTTATCCGTGTTAAGAGTATGATGCAAAGAAAGACTCATTTGTTGCCGTCTGGCATGAGCTATCTGCCTCATTCCTGTATTTTGATTGTAAAATCTGCACTTTCAGGCCCTAATCCAACAAAGCACTTAAGCATGTATTCAATTTTAAGCACAGTACTCCCACTGACTACTCATACGCTTACTGCTAAACACCTAGATGTGCTGTGCTGAAATATAGCCTAAATTTAAAATCTATGAGTTGGTGATTTTCCCCCTGTAGTTAGTATAAAAAGAGGTTTGTGCCAACTCATGCTATGTTAAGGAAGCATTGACACGTTGACACGTTGACTGTACGTGTTACTTATTGTTGAATACCATGTTTTGAGGGGGCTGTCTTCCCCAGTTGGTGATATGTTGGTCTGTTTATTCCAGTGGTTCTCAAACTTCTTGTTTTGGTGACCCCTTTCACACAGCACGTCTCTGAGTGCGACCCCCCACCCCTTAGAAATTAAAAAACACATTTTTTTATATTTAACACATTTTAAAATACATTTAAAATCCTATTGTTTAAAATGAATTTGCCTTTCCTCACAACTTTTAAATTACGACTAAAACACATTTTTATCAAATTATTGTTATAACCAGAAAAGTTTTTTTTAAATAGTTACTGTTTAATACTGGGGGCAGAGGCACAAAGAAACATTGTCAATATCACTCTTCATAGCAGACCTAGCACTCCATTGCCACCCTTACTTCTGCGCTGCTGCTGGTCACAGCTGGGCAGCCGGAGAGCCACCCTTACTTCTGTGTAATGTTTGACCTTTGCACTGGGAAGGGTGCCTATGGGGAAGCTAAGGCAAATGTTGGGGTGGCTATAGTCCCCATAAGTCTTCCTCTAGTGCCACTCCTGCCTGTGTGTCTCACTGTTAAATTATAAATTACCTTTTTGGGGGGGGGGGCGGGGGAGGCAATCTCAGTGTTCTGATTGGTCTACAGTTTAATCAAGTCTTCTAATGAAAAATCAAGTCCTCTAATGTTGTCTCAGTCCCAGGCCAGCCTTAGGGAAAATGGTGCCCTGGACGAACTTCTATTTTGGCACCCTTCTTTGGAGGCGGATGGGCTCAGGCTGTCAGCCCCACCATACATGGGTCTAGAGCTGACATGCAGATCCCGCCGTGTGTGGGACTGACAGCTTGGGGCCCCCATGTAATAACCTTGCAACCCCTTGAGTCTGAGAACCCCTGGTTTATTCCAACAGTGTATGTTCTGAACTTTCAGGAGTAATTTAAGGTGAATGTGAGCTTAAATATTTGATTTATCTGTAAATAATTGCAGAGTTTCAATAACCCTTAATAGACTTTCCACCAATACTTCCTCACTGACAAATAAGTGGTTTGTGCCTTTATTTTTTAAAAGATCCTCAGGATAAGGATGGATGATATATCTGAAATGTTGGAATAACTATATTATACATGAATGACTTTATTGTTAAAATAACTTCAAAACCATTAGATTTTATTATCCAGGATGAAATCATGGGAATGGGTTTTTCTTATTAGCATGTGTTGCCAAATCTTTTGTTTTTAATTTTTGTAGCCATGGCCAAGTACAAGTGATAGGTATGCTACAAACACATAAAAATGCACATATAATTCTTTAAAACTTTTCAATAGAGCAGAAGAACAGGAAATTCACTATTACAATGTAAAGCTGTTTTTCTTAAGTGGCCACTAGTACCTTCAAGGAAAAGGACTCACAAAAAACTATATGTTTTAATATGATTAAAGGATTCATGCATTATTAGAGACTGGAAAGTAAAATCTAGAATGTATATAATGATAGAGAAAACAGACCTTTGTAAAAATGGGTGTGGAGTAGATAGGCTTGGATCCATCTAGTCGGTACAGATATGAAGTAGGGCTTTGGACCTAGAAAACCAAAAATGACAGTCACTTGAAGTGCTAAATGTATTATTACTGTAAAGTTTGAATATGCTCTGATAATATGTTCAATATAGATCTAATGCAAATCCAACTACATAATCCTGCAAAGGAGTTTTTATTATAGGAGAATCGTGCGACTTTACTATTTCACATATGTATGCTTCTGCAATCAAAATGCAAGATTTAAAGGTTTCAGTGATCCACACGAGAATTGTGTTCCCAACTGTCATTACCTTAATGAGTTGTGTGTGTTTGGCATCTGATCATCTTTAAAATATTTTCTCAAAATGAAGTACTTCTGCATCTCCTATTATTACGTACCATATAACAATGTAGTATGTTATTAAAAAAATAATCTAAGTACTAGAAGGGCTTGAACCAATGTAACAAAAGGAGAGAGGAAGAAGAGTTAATTTCAATTAAGTTAATATTGAGAGAAAATATTGTGATTGTCTAGAGACCAACATAAATACTTTATAACTTACACTTACAATCGCTTTAGGCAAACTTATTTCCAACAGCTGATGTAAAAAACAGCAAAGTATAACTGAAACCACAACCATTTGATTTAAGTTAACCACAGAAAATAAAAATTAAAGAGTCATTTTGTGCTAAAAGTATGTAATTAAGTGTCATATGCATAGGGAGTTCTGAGCAGTATAAAAAGAATACACATAAGAATGATCAAAAATCATATTAATGTACCATACTGTGTAGTGTTCAGTATAGAATCATAGAATATCAGGGTTGGAAGGGACCTCAGGAGGTCATCTAGTCCAACCCCCTGCTCAAAGCACGACCAATCCCCAACTAAATCATCCCAGCCAGGGTTTTGTCAAGCCTGACCTTAAAAATATCTAAGGAAGGAGATTCCACCACCTCCCTAGGTAATGCATTCCAGTGTTTCACCACCCTCCTAGTGAAAAAGTTTTTCCTAATATACAACCTAAACCTCCCCCACTGCAACTTGAGACCATTACTCCTTGTTCTGTCATCAGCTACCACTGAGAACAGTCTAGATCCATCCTCTTTGGAACCCCCTCTCAGGTAGTTGAAAGCACCCCTCACTCTTCTCTTCCGCAGACTAAACAATCCCAGTTCCCTCAGCCTCTCCTCATAACTCATGTGTTCCAGTCCCCTAATCATTTTTGTTGCCCTCCGCTGGACTCTTTCCAATTTTTCCACATCCTTCTTGTAGTGTGGGGCCCAAAACTGGACACAGTACTCCAGATGAGGCCTCACCAATGTCAAATAGAGGGGAACGATCACATCCCTTGATCTGCCGGCAATGCCCCTACATATACATCCCAAAAATGCCATTGGCCTTCTTGGCAACAAGGGCACACTGTTGACTCATATCCAGCTTCTTGTTCACTGTAACCCCTAGGTCCTTTTCTGCAGAACTGCTGCCGAGCCATTTGGTCCCTAGTCTGTAGCGGTGCATTGAATTCTTCCGTCCTAAGAGCAGGACTCTGCACTTGTCCTTGTTGAACCTCATCAGATTTCTTTTGGCCCAATCCTCTAATTTGTCTCAGGCCCTCTGTATCCTATCCCTACCCTCCAGCGTATCTACCTCTCTTCCCAGTACATTATCAAGTGCTCAGATATTATGATTATGACTGTGGTGTAAAAACCTATATAGCACATATGTGCACATGCTCAAATACACTGAATGGGGCAAATAAAGTAAGTAACTTCAGCACATCTTTTTTTTTTACTAAGTTAATCTTCAGATTCCAAATGGCAGTTTAATGATTTCAAGTTAAATAATATGAAGTATGATCCCTCACCCCCCCAAATGGCAGTCCCCCCCAATATTTAATTTTGAGAGATATATTTAATATATTTGACTGACTTAACATGATGTCTGAGTACCTGCTGAATGGGCACAGAGATAGGCTGAATTACAGCTGTGGTGACTCCAGCCTTTGGAGTAGAAGATCCTATTGTTAAGGAAACAGAAGTGGTTTTCTTCTGGACCCTGGAAAAAAAGAGGGGGGGAATATTTTTTTTTTCAGATCATATAACACTTATCAAATGTGTTACTTTGGAACCAACGTAAACTCAAAATTCTTACAGGATTTGAGATAAACCAAAAGGGATGACACTATATTTTATTTGAAGTGTTGTTGTAGGTGCATTGGTCCCAGGATATTAGACTGACAAGGTGGGTGAGGCAATATCTTTTATTGGACCAACTTTTGTTGGTGAAAGAGACAAGTTTTCGAGCTTACACAGAGCTCTTCCGTCAGGGTGTCTGAGCACCTGCTGTAAGGTACGGAGTACCTTCAGGAAGAGCTCTGTGTAAACTGCAAAGCATGTCTCTTTCACCAGCAGAAACTGGTCCAATAAAATATGACCACTTTGTCTTTCTACTATATTTTATTGTCTGTCCTCTTCCTATCTGTCTGTGTCGCTATGCAATTTATAAACTCGTGCTGATCACACTGCCAGATTAAAATTACAAAATCATCTTCCATCTTAGTCCATGCTCATTACCTTCCAAAATATTAACTTTGGGCAAAGACAGAGAATATCAGCCCAAAGGGTGAATATGATGGAAGGGTTGAACCCAATCCCTTTATCAGCGGCTTTTCAGTTATGAAAGAGGAGGTTACTCACCTGTGCAGTAACTGACATTCTTCGAGATGAGTGTCCCTGTGGGTGCTCCACTGTAGGTGTTGCTGCGCCCCTGCGCCGTTGTTCGGAGATTTTTACAGCAGTACCCGTATCGGCCACGCATGCGCGGAGCCTGCCTCACATACTAGTCTTGTCTTAATAGTGCGCATGCGTGGCCAAACTCCTCAGTTCCTTTTCTACAACGGAGGCTGCCCCAGCTCCGAAGTAGAGGGGAGGAGGATGGAGAGTGGAGCACTCACAGGGACACTCATCTCAAAGAACGTCAGTTACTGCATAGGTGAGTAACCTCCTCTTCTTCTTCGAGAGGTGTCCCTGTGGGTGCTCCACTGTAGGTGACGGAAAAGCAGTATCTCTCAAGGAGGTAGGGACTTTGCATCTGGAAGGAATGCAGTAGATAGAACAGCTCTGCCCACACACATATCAGTGATGGGTCCCTGTGTAAGAGCATAATGTTTTGCAAACATATTTTCAAAAGCCCAAATGGCAGCTCTGGAAATGTTCTTAAAAGGGGGACATTACATAGAAAGGCCACTGAGGCTGCCGTGGTGTGAGTCCTGATAAAAGTAGGGGTAGTCACATTCTGTAATTGATAGCAGAGACAAATGCAACTCGAGATCCAGTTGGAAAGTCTGTGGTTAGAGATAAATGACCCCTTAGAGCATTCTGCAATTGGGACAAATAGCCTGTCGGAACGCCTAAAGGTTTTAGTCCTGTCCAAATAGAAGGACAAGCCCCTGCACACGTCTAAAGAGTGCATTGTAGATTCAAAGGAATTTGCATGTGGTTATGGAAAAAGGTAGGGAGATGGATAGGCTCACTGACATGGAAAGATGAGTTCACCTTCGGTAGAATTCTGGGGATTAAGTGTCGGGTGACTTTGTGCTTAAACAATATGGTGTATGGCGGATCTGCCATGAGTGCTGCAATTTCTCCTGTGTGTCTCGCAGAGGTAATTTGCTACTAGAAATGGAGTTTCCATAGAGAGATGTAGGAGGGAACATGTGACTAATGGTTCTAATGGTTTTTTGGTTAGGCATATTAAGGCTAAGAGAAGGTTCCAAGGTGGATTAGGTAGTTAGATGTCTGGGTATAGGGTTTGGGGTCCCTTAAGGAATCGCTTAGCAATGGGGTGAGCAAAGATAGGCCTATCGTTGGTGGCTTCATGGAACATTGTAATTGTGGCCAAGTGGACTTTGATGGAACTCAGGGAGAGTCCAGAGAGAGTTTAATCTCTAACAGATAGTTGAGGATTAGTGGGAGAGGCGTGGAAAAAAGGAGCGGTTTCTTTGGCAGCACACCAGTGTGTAAATCTTGTCCAGTTATGAAGGTAGGTGGTCCATGTAGAATTTGTTGTGCTATGAAGGAGTACATTTCGAACCTGCTCCGAGCAAGTTCGCTCGGCATGAGAGAACCATGAAGGAGCCAAACCTTGAGGTGTAACATGGTTAAATTGGGGTGGAGTAGTAGACCGCGTTGTTGGGACAAGAGATTCAGGAGGAGGGGTAGTGCGATAGGTGTGGAAAGCACCATCTTGAAAAGGAAAGGGTACCATGCTTGTCTGGGCTATGTGGCGGCGATCATTAGGACCCTGGCTTGGTCTGTTAGTATTTTTATCAGTACTTTGTGCATGAGTGGTATTGGGGAAATGGGAACATGAACACATCCCCCGAGGAGAGTTTTCCTAGTTCTGCTCTGGAACAAAATCTTGGGCATTTCTTGTTTGCTGCAGTTGCAAAAAGGTCGGTGGTTGGATATCCCCATGTGTGGAATATGTCTAGTACTATCTCCTCATTTAGTTCTCATTCGTGGTCTATGGGAAATCTTCTGCTGAGGTCATCTGTGGTGGTATTGAAAAAGACAGGTAAGTATGCAGCTGATATTCAGACATTGTGTCTGAGACACCAGTTCCATCGTTTCATCGCTTCTGTAGAAAGGGAGTGGGATCGCGCTGCCCCCGCCCTTGCCTGTTTACATAGAACATGCAGGCAATGTTGTCAGTCATTATCCTGACATGTTGGTTTTGTATGAAGGGGAGAAATTGGAGGCAGACATTGCATATCGTTCAGAGTTCTAGACGCTGATGTGAAGGGACTTCTCGGCAGGAGATGAAAGCCCTTGGGCAGCATATTGGGGCATGTGTGCTCCCTGTCCCATAAGGGATGCATCCGTAGTTCTGATAACCGGCAGGACGTCCTGTAGAAAGGGGACCCCGGAGCAAAGGTTGTGAGGCAATGTCCACCAGTGGAGGGAGTCCTTGACTCTGGGAGGTATGTATAAAAGGTTGTTCAGACCATGGATATTTGGTCTGTAGGCAATGGTCATCCAATTTTGGAAACACCTCATGAAGAGGCAAGCTTTCCTGACTACAAAAATGCAAGAGGCCCTGTGGCCTAGGAGCTGTAGGCAATCTCGTGCAGTCACCTGTGGACTGTTGTACAGCTTGGCAACCAAAAGGTTGATGGTGTTGAGAAGATGGAGTGGGAGTGGTGCTATTCTTTTGTGTGAATCAAAATGTGCTCCTATGAATTCCAGTTGTGGGGTGGGAGTGAGTGTAGATTTTCTTTGTTCATTTGCAGGCCAGGAGCATGGAAACATTGGACTGTCTGTTGTGTGGATTGAATGGCTTCTTGGAGGGTCCTGGCTTTGAAAAGGCAGTAGTCAACGTAAGTAAAAATTATGAGATGAGCCTTCTGAGATGAGCGGTTACAACTGCAAGGAGGTTGGCATAGACATAAGGCGCAGTCAAGAGGCCAGAAGGTAGGACCCTGTACTGTTGTGTTGTGACCCCAGAACGAAGCGAATAAAACATTTATGGGCAGGATGTATGGTCACATGAACATAAGCGCCCTGCAGGTTGAGGGCTGAAAACCAATCTCCCTGCTTCAGTGCTGAGATTATGGTTGCAAGAGTCACCATTTTGATTTTTTTTTTAAATAATAAATTTGTTGAGGCACCTGAGGTCGAGAATGGGTCACCATCCCCCAGTTTTCTTTTCTGTTAAAAGTAATGGGAGGAGAACCCTTTTCCTCTGAGTTGGTCGGGCACTGGTTCTACTGCTCCTAATTGGAGGAGGTGATGCACCTCTTGGTGGAGCACTTGTTCATGAGAGGGGTCCCTGAAAGGGACAGGGTGTCGGGTGTGGTGGGGGGCAAAGATAGGAAGGGAATGGGCACTGAAGTAGGGATGATGTTTTCTATACCCTCGACCACATCTTCAAATTTGCTTATTAGTGGGAGGGAGTTGACATGGAGCCGATGAATTGGTACAGCGAGTTGATATCTTGGTTGCTGATGTTGTTGTTCATATGGTCTATGACTTTGCTGAGCATACGTCGGGTAGCATGGACACTGATAAGGTTGGTATCTATATTGTCTCCTCCTATTTGCAGGGGTTGTATATAGAGAGACTGTAATGTTGCTCTCGAGTCTTTCATGGAATGAAGCACATCGTTGGTGTTACTGGTAAATAGTTTTCCACCATCAAAAGGGAGATCTTCATTGGTATTCTGAACCACGCGAAGGAAAGAAGACGATGAAAGCCAGGAAGCTCAACGCATCAAAACTGCTGTAGCAGTTGACCTTGCAGCTGTATTAGCAACATCAAGCACAGCTTGTAGTGCGGTACGGGAGATGACCTGTCCCTCAGAGACTATGGCTTTAAACTGATGGTTTTTTTGCTCTCTGGAATGTCATCAATAAAGTCCATGAGTTTCTCATAGTTTTTGTGGTCATGTTTTGCCAGAACTGCTGAATAATTAGATATCCGGAATCGTAATGTGGACGAAGCATACACTTTACGATCAAGCAGGTCCATCCTTTTACTATCTTTAACAGTTGGGGTAGACCTGGAAACTGGTGTTTGTTCTTTTGGTTAGCTACCTCTACTACCAATGAGTTTGGCACTGCGTGAGTAAAAAGGAACTCAGACCCTTTGGAAGGAATAAAATATTTCTGGTCAGCTCGTTTACAGATAGGTATGCTAGTAGCCAGTGTCTGCCATATGGTTTTGGCAGGATTCATAATGGCTGAATTTATAGGTAAGGCAATCTTGGATGTGGAGGTAGGTTGCAGGATGTCAGTCAACCCATGCTGGTTTTCAGAAACTTCTTCCAGATTAATATTCAATTCATTGGTGACTCTTTTGAAGAGGTCTTGAAATTTTAAGAAATTATCTGACAGTGTTGGTGGGGCAGCCAGTATAACCTCATCCTGTGTGGATACAGGCTCCAGAAGGGTTGAGGAAGCATGTGTAGTGTCTTCATCGAAGTGTGGAGTAACAGCTTGTTGTTGTGTCTCATTCGTACCCATATGCACTGGTGGTGGTGAGGTGGCATTGCTCCTATTTCTGGTATCTTGGCTATCATAGTGGAATCGCTTATATGGTGCCCATGGACCTCAGTATTGCCACTGACTGGGGAAGGGCATAGGTGGTGCCATCCACGGGTTTGTATACCAGGGAATGAGGTCTCTGATTAACAAAGACCCAGATTTTGTGTGACCAGTGCTGATTTGGCTCTGTGACTGGGAGAACTGGTATGGTGAAAAGTCTCCCTGCACTATGGCTTCCTCATCACTAGAAAAGGGAGATACAGCTGGAGACAGGTGTCCGGACTGCTTGTGAATGTCCAGAAGAAAAATAGGTGTCAAATAGAGGTAACTGTAGGTTAGGTGACACCTTGTAGGTCCGGTGAATGAATGAACTGCAGTGCCGGAGAGCCTGCGTGAGAGAAACCCTCCATTAGGAGCGCCTGTGGTGCTGAAGGGTCATTTGGCACCGACGTTCTCTGCACCGTAGCGCTCAATGCATGCGCTGAGGTCAGTGGTGCCGGGGAGGTAAGTGCAGCCCGTGTCTGTTCCGGCAAGGTCCTCTGTGCTGGCACCGTGTCCATTGCGGTGCTGAACGGTGCCATGACAGAGGCGGGCAACTGGAAGCCTGAAGCCTCGGCACTGGGAGCTTGCGCTGTTGCCGCAGCCAGAGGCGGGATTAGCGCGATGCCAGAGGAACCCAGCGCATCAAAGGGGCTGAGCCGAGAGAAGGTCTGTATAGAAGAAATAGACCTGCTCGGTGAACTTTTTGCTTGCAATGTTTCCCTTCTGGGTGAGGGAGGCAGGCGTTTTCTCTTTTGTCCTTTTTGGAGGCGGGAGGGCTGTGGTTCACTGAGGAGCCTGTACCTGGGTCAGAAGCAGGTCCAAGTGACTTCTGCCCAAGAATCATTTTCAGGTGGAGTTCTCTGCCTTTACATGCCCTGAATTTTAATTTGGAACAATGGGCACATTTTTGAGGAATAAAGGACTCCCCCAGGCATTTTATACACTGGGAGTGACCATCCGAGATAGAGATGGCATCCCTGCACATAGTGCACAGCTTAAATCCTGGGGAGCCAGGCATATTAGCATCGGCTGGAGGCTGAGAGGAACAAGTGGGAACGATTTTTTTTTTAAAGGGATGTAATTATCTAGTAACTAGAGTGCTAAACTAAGGGAAAAAAGGATGTAGAATGGGTAAGAGAAAAAGTTTTAATGAGTCTGCTGTAGGTCTGATTCCTGCCGGGGATGGTAGAAAAGGAACTGAGGAGTTCAGCCAAGCATGCGCACTATTAAGACAAGACTGGTATGTGAGGCAGGCTCTGCACATGTGCGGACAATAAGGATACTGCTGTAAAAATCTCCGAACAATGGCACAGGTTGCAGCAACACCTACAGTGGGGCACCCACAGCGACACCTCTTGAAGAAGAAGTATGTAAATTGTAAAACAAAACGTTTTATTTAAAAACACAAACTTGACATCCACTCAAGTCCTCTGAGGATAAGTGCTTTTGCTTTGGTTTGGGGGATAGATACTAGAAAATTATAAAAATCAATCAATCATGGTTTAAGTGATCACTTCTGAATGTGCACAGCTGACATCTTCTAAGATTTCATAAAGTTAGGTCCAGCCTTACTCACAATGAATAAATACCCGCTTTTCCATGAGTAGTCAATTTTCTTCAGAGTGACTACTCAGAATAAGCATGGGTAAGGATAGTAGATCTGATCTTTAATGATGCCCACACTGGTAACACTGCACATTTTCTATACCTAATCAAAGAAGGAGACTAGATAAGGACAGAAGATGCAGCACATACACTGTTGCTAGCACAATATGTTTGACAGAGATTATTTCCATGAAAGAAACCAATAAAATAAAATTCTGAACATCCAGGATAGGAGAAAATGTTGAATATAAGCAATTTAAGGCTTCTTGCATTCTAAAATACTTTGCAAATTCTAAGATTTAATCTGGAAAATAAGTTTCTCTCTTTTCACATTGCAAAGAAACAGTTATCACAATATAAACAGATATATTACTATTTGTTTAAGTTTCAGAGAAAACTCTCATCACTATGTCCACCCTTCTTCTCTCCTTCCGGGAACATCCAAAAACTTAGAAATTAAGGAAGATATTGGATACAGGTGAGCAAGCAACAACATTTGTTTTTGGGTAAAATTTCACAAAGTTTTAAAATTGTTCATTTTGCTTTTTAACTTTCAAAAATTTACCTTTCCAAATTTCAGATACATCAAAATTCAAACTATCTTTTTAGTGGGAACATTGGTATATATACCGTTACATGAATGCCTCCCCCTGCCCCCAAATGCTTTTTAAAATTCAGTATTGCCAAAGTATTTCCACATATAAATTTGGCTCAACTAAACTACTGGGAAATTTACCCCTTTGTCACAGAGATGTATGTATTATATATACTCGGCTGTCAAGCGATTAAAAAAATTAATCGCGATTAATTGCGCAATTAATCACACTGTTAAACAATTGAATACCATTTATTTAAATATTTTTGGATGTTTTCTAAATTTTAAATATATTGATTTCAATTACAACACAGAACACAGAGTACAGAGCTCACTTTATATTTGTTTTTATTAGACATATTCGCACTGTAAAAAACAAAAGAAATAGTATTTTTCAATTCACCTAATGCAAGGACTGTGATGCAATCTCTTTATCATGAAAGCTAAACTTACAAATGTAGAATTATGCACCAAAAAAACCTGCATTCAACAATAAAAGAATGTAAAACTTTAGAGTCTGCAAGTCCAATCAGTCCTACTTCTTGTTCAGCCAATCACTCAGACAAACAAGTTTGTTTATATTTGCAGGAGATAATGATGCCCACTTCTTGTTTACAATGTCACCTGAAAGTGAGAACAGGTGTTCTCATGGCACTGTTGTAGCCGGAATCACAAGTTATTTATGTGCCAGATGCACTAAAGATTCACATGTCCCCTCATGCTTCAACCACTATTCTAGGGGACATGCATCTATGCTGATGACAGGTTCTGCCCGATAACAATCCAAAGCAGTGCAGACTGATGCATGTTCATTTTCATCATCTGAGTCAGACGCCACCAGCAGAAGGTTGATTTTCTTTTTTGGTGGTTTGGGTTCTGTAGTTTCCACATCAGAGTGTTGCTCTTTTAGAGTTCTGAAAGCATGCTCCACACCTCATCCCTCTCAGATTTTGGAAGGCACTTCAGATGCTTATACCATGGGTCGAGTGCTGTAGCTATCTTTAGAAATCTCACATTGGTACCTTCTTTGCGTTTTGTCAAATCTGCAGTGAAAATGTTCTTAAAATGAACAACGTGCTGGGTCATCTGAGACTGCTATAATATGAAATATATGTCAGAATGCGGGTAAAACAGAGCAGGGGACATACAGTTCTCCCCCAAGGAGGTCTGTCACAAATTTAATTAACACATTTTTTTAATGAGAGTCATCAGCATGGAAGCATGTCCCCTGGAATTGTGGCTGAAGCATGAAGGGGCATACAAATATTTAGCATATCTGGCACGTAAATACCTTGCAATGCTGGCTAGAAAAGTGCCATGCAAATGCCCTTTCTCACTTTCTGACGACATTGTAAATAAGAAGTGGGCAGCATTATCTCCCATAAATGTAAACAAACTTGTTTGTCTTTGCGATTGGCTGAACAAGAATTAGGACTGAGTGCGCTTGTAGGCTCTGAAGTTTTATATTGTTTTGTTTTTGAGTGCAGTTATGTAACAAAAAAAGTCTACATTTGTAAGTTGCACTTTCACGATAGAGATTGCACTACAATACTTGTATGAAGTGAACTGAAAAATACTATTTCTTTTGTTTATAATTTTTACAGTGCAAATATTTATAATAAAAAACTATATTCACTTTGATTTCAATTACAACACAGAATACAATATATATGAAAATGTACAAAACATCCAAAATATTTAACAAATTTCAGTTGGTATTCTACTGTTTAACAGTGCAATTAAAACTGCGATTAATCACAATTAATTTTTTAAAGTTAATCATATGAGTTAACTGATTAATCGATTTCCCTAATATATACAGACAGAAATTTTCCAGCCTATATTAAACTTTTTTCCACAAGTAAGTTAAATTGACTTTGTTCTTTAAGAAATCCCCTTCACTAGATGTTCTGTGAGTAGAGCCAAGTTGATCTTGCTACAGCTATTTTCTGCATGCACTATAAATCAACATATTTTCTTTTAAACAGATGTCCATTAGTCTAAAGTTGTTTTCTGTTTTGATAGCTCTGAGCCTACAATAAAACCTGCATACAGCAAGTCCCAGGATCAAGGTCCGGTTTTGTACTTTAACATAACTTGATCATTGATTAACACCAGTTAGCCTCTTCTTTTGGAGTAACATCAGTAAGGACGGATGTAGCAGAACAGTTTTGCTACCATTCTTATACAGTTACATAGAAAATTTGTATATCATTGGTGTTACTGAGCACACTTACTGTGGCATAGCTCCAGATTTTGACTTGAAAACTAAACTTTCACTCTCAGAATCTGTTGAGCTGACACCTGGGGGGGAAAAAAAGGGTGTATTCAGTGTTGTTATACACTCCCCAATCTCCACTATGCTTAATTTCAAAAGTAAATACTATACTTCTTTAGTATTATTCTGAAAGCATTACACTGAATTGACTTATAGGATGTAGTATAAGTGAAATCATTTCAATGCAGAGCTGGAAATTCTTTTTTTGAAAAGTATTGTAGCTTTTCTTATTGCCTGACATGTCTTTATGATCTTTAAACAGTTTGGAAGTCATAACTGTGCTGATATAGATTATTAGAGGTTAATTGCTAATTTAATCACAAATTGTTTTTCCTTGGTTTTTCACTCCTTCACATTAAGGCAAATTAAGCAAAAAACCTCTGGTTACCTACATGCACGCTATTTTTCCTTAAAAGATGAGTTAATGGCCCATATTCATTCCACCTGGTTTAACATCATGGAAGTCTTTGGAGCAGTGGCAACAAGTGGGAGGAGGGGCATGTGGGTCACTTGTCTCCCCCCCCCCCCCCCCCCAATTTGCTGCTTGGCTAGTCCTAAACATGCTCATGTGGACTGAGCATGCTCAGTAACATTGCTGAAGCTGGCTGCCTTCACTTTGTTCCTCCTCCCCACCCCCCACCCACTATCGGCAGGTATGAGTCATCTCTGCTTTAGAGATATACCTACAATGAATTTGGTACAGTCAGATTAATTGTTTAAGGGGATGCATTTTTTAAATCCATTCCACGAAAGGGAATTTAAGGAATTTAAGAAATTTAAGGAAGCTGCTGCTGTATGCTACTAAAAAAAATAATACTATGCAAGCTAGACAAGATTCCTGAAAGAATCACTTACTGTGCTATTAACGTATGTAAAAAAAAAAAAGGGGGATGTGTGTGACTTTTCAATGTCTTTGTCGGTCAAACAAATGCAGAGTGAAATCTATAGGCCACTAACTAGAGCTTTTCCTAACAATTCATCTGGGATTTCCACTGTCCGCAGTTCATAGCAAGAATGATAGCAAATGATACACTGTAGCTATTGAAGTTATATTAAATAAAACTGCCAATAGAGAGAAGGAAATTTCATTCTACTTAATTTAACGAAGAGAAGGTTAAGGGGTGACTTGATCATAGTCTGTAAGCATTTACATGGAGAACAAACATTTGATACCAGGCTCTTCATTTATCTGACAAATGTGTAAAAAAAAAGATCCAATCATTGGAAGTTGAAGCAAGACAAATTCACACTGGAAATAAGGCACATATTTTTTAACAGTAAGGGTAATTACCTTATAGAACAATTTATGAAGTGTTGTGCTGAATTCTCCATCACTGACAATTTTTAAATCAAGATTGGATTTTTTTTAAATGTTGTAGTTCAAAAGGAATTATTTTGGAAAAGTTCTTTGGCCTGTGTTGCATGGGAGATCAGCCTCGATTATCAAAATGGTCCCTTTTGGCCTTGGACTCTGTTATTAGCTATGAATAATTAGTGTGGCTATACTTTTGATAGATTAGAGAAAGAGGTGATAATGGAGCAAGATCTGGATATATATAGACCTGGGTTTCACCAGAGGCTCCATTTGATCTCACAATGAAAGAAACTATATTACCTAACATATACTGTTTTTTAAAATTAAAATGTCAGCATTAATTCAAGATTTCCATTAAAGCATTGTGACAGTCTGTATCTTTATGTTCACCCTTTTTACAAGACTATGATAAATTTTGTACAAAGTATGCCTTGAGAGTTATCATTTGAAAGCTCATAATTTGCTAATCATTATTGTCCTAGTAAAATATGTGTGGCAACATTGTATGTAGAGTTATAAAATTCTAGTTTAAAACATGTTCCAAGTCTGGGGATACAGATTCAAACCAGTTCCCCAGAGACAACAAGCTAGCCAACACCTCAGCTAGGTGTCAACATAATCAAATGGACCACCACCTGGTTAAGCAGCTATTCTTTGGCAGGAAAAAGGGTGTAAGCAGGAAATTTACATGTTGGCAAAGAAACAGACTGGCTGTTGTTTGAACCCCAGCTGGAGTTGATTTTCAAAGAAGAGAAATGCTATCAGAAAGGGGAGTAAACTCCTCAGATTACCTCTCTCTCCTCATCTCTACTCACTGCATCAACACTTAAAAGACAAAGGAAACATCATTGAACTGGGGAGGGCTTCTGGCTGAAAGGAATCCAGCCAGACTGCTGTAAGCATGTGGTGACAGAAACCTTTTGCTTTAAATTCACTCAGCTTGTTAAGTTAGGTATTAGTTTGTGTTTTACCTTTTATTTCTTTGTAACCAATTCTGACTTTTATATCTCCACTTGTGATCACTTAAAATCTGTCTTTCTGTAGTTAATAAATTTGTTTTATCTAAACCAGTGTGTTTGGGAACTTTATGTGAGATAACAAGATTTGTGCACATAATTGTCTTTAAATGAAATGACGGACTTTCTATAAGGTTGTATTGTCCAGGAGGGTACTGGGCAATACGAGATGCACATTTCTGGGGACAAGTCTGGGGAAGAGAATTTGCTGCTGTCACTCTGTAATATGGCTGGCTATCTATAGCACTCATTCAGTGTATCTGGGGGTCATTTATATGCTGGAAGCTCTGTGTGGGCAGACCAGGAGTGGTTGCTCTCACAGTGAAGCAGCGTAAAAGGCATCCCAGATTGAAGAATTGAGGGACACAGCTGTTCAACAGTCCAGACAGTACCCTGGGTAATGTCACAAGCATGTTTAAAAAAACTGGTCATAATGCCCAATGCATTGCTATTGCATCAGGTTGATTTTTAAGCTTTCATCTGTCTGTCAAGTAAGGCTTTACACCAGTAAATATAAAAATATTTGTAGCAATGACACCATCCTTCTATATCCACATACTTATACTTGTTACAGAATGGCAAAGAGGCTTATCCTCCTGCTGGTATAAGTGAACAGGTGTGGCTCATACATTTATAGATAAACTTTAACCTTAACTATAACTCAGTATAGCATAACATTTGCATGCTAAACTGGCCACCCTCAGTTCAGTAACTCCTCAGTTCAGAGGCTATTTATATTCATCTACATGCATTATACTCATCGCCAAACTACTGCTGATGACCCTGCATACCCTTCTGAGAAATAAAATGCTGTATTTAACTCCCATTTACCCCCTTCATTAATGACTGCTTGAGATTCTGGTTATTATGTGCACAGATTTTAGTTCTTCCTTTAATGGGAAATTTGAAAGAAACTTAATACTTTGAAAAATATCAGAATAGGGGTTCAAATTTTGATGTATGCCATTTATCATACTCAGAATTTAAATTGGGGCATTCTGTGTAACTGGAAGTTTTAATATAATCTGTGTATCTCAAAACATCTTGAACATGGGAATAAAGCTTTTTCATGCTTTTTTTTTTTTTAACAGCAACTGATGTTTCATAGAAAGTCATTTTATTTAGATCCAAATCTTCGATATACATGGTGGGGGAAATGGCGGTGTATGGATTTCTTCCTTAGAGATGTGTGAAAATGAGAAATTGTTGTTGATTATTCTGCACCTGAATTCAAAAACTTGTGTTTGATATAATCATAAGCAACTAGTTATTAGTACATCACAAAGACTGACTTCTGGGGAAAGAAAGAATCATTCAGATACCTATATATTCAGTCTATATTCAATGTTGCTAGGCTATAAAAATTAGGAGGCAGGTGTGTTATAATAACTGGGCCTACAAATTTACCCTAATTGTGAGATCAGCTGTTAAAAGCAAATGAAAGTTTATAAAATGTCACAATAACCTAAAGCAATAAATTGATGGAGAAAGATGCAAGAAGGAAATGAAAGACTGAATTAATACAAATGAAAAGGTCCCTGATATAATTCAAGGCAGGACTGTGTTAAGATATTATGCTGAGTAAACAAGAAAAGTACGGGACCAGAAATTAATGAACCAAAAATCAGTCTGTCAGAAATTAGGGCTAATTGGTCAACAAAACAGCAAGGGGGATGAGCTATTCTCCCTGACTCCTTTTTGTGGTTCTTAAAAAGAAAAGACTTTGGGGAGAAGTTACCAAAGCAGCAACTGTCTGACAACTCCTGCAGTGAGCTTTATCATCATGGCTGCCACCCCCAAAATTGAATCTACATAAAAGTTTCTTACGGGTACCCATGAATGAAGGAGAAAGTGATCTTGGGTGGGTCGGGCTTTAGAGAGAAGAGTGTTTGAGGAATGGATGTTAACAGGACATTAATGTACAACTGCATGCTAATGTATCTCAGTGCAGAATAACAGCTCTAGATCTAGTAGAGACTATACGTTCATTGGGATGGGGATTTTCGTTTGTATTTAAGGACGGAATATTGAAAATACAACACTTATAGAACATTAAAAGAATAGTACTAATACTAAATTATGCATCACTGTTTAGTTGCTAATTACTAATGAAAAGTGGATTTTTTTGTTGGTCAAGAGCTGATCCTTCTAATATGTTGATATACGCACACATCTGTTATAAGTGTTTACTATATCCATCTATTTTTACATATTTAACTGTTAATAAAGAAAATTTAACAGGCTGCATTTATGAACTGAAACCCCCCAAAGAAATAAATTATTCCAAAAATGGTTGAAAGAACAATAGTTGCTCAAAAGAAAAAAATAGAATTAAGTCAACTTAGCCTTTAAATATGCCATAATTAAAAACGCCTTTGAGTGTCTTTCCACAATAGTTTAACTTCAGTTGGTTAATACAGTACTTGAAATATGAGCAGTCTTGAATTCAAAGAAAGATGAGAAGAATTATTGGCATTTGGTGCTGGGCATGCCTGTATTTTAAGCTCACTTAAAAGCTTTAGAGAAGCAAATATTTAAATCATACAGGCCAGATTCTAAGTACATTCATTAGGTGACTAACAGAATTTTATTTTGGTTGATTTAGTACATTCAATTAGAAATTAAGGCCTCAACTTTGCAAACAAGCGAGGCACTTTCCATCTGAGAGTAGTCCCTCCGAGTTTATTCTGTTTGTAGGATTGGAGTCTAAGTTTGGATCATGACACTACAAAAGTTACAGTGTCAAAATGGCTTTCATACCAAAATAATCCTAAGTAGAGGATCACACAATTTGTTGCTTCTGTAGGACGGGGCTCCTTTCATTCCTCCCCATTCCAAGCACCCTATGTGGCACCTTCCCATCCCTTTCTATTCCAGGGACTCCCAGGAAGCCCCATTGGGATCTGTGTATACCCCTCCATTGCTCATTTCCCCCATAACAGATTCCTCCATTCTTCCCCACACCCATTCCCTCCTTCCTCCCCACACCAGCATCTACCATCTGTGTGAGCCCCCATTCCACTCTTCCTCCCATTATTTTTATTTAATTTCTGTCTGGAAGATACTTCATTCAGGATGTCAATGTTTTAAAACTGTACTGGGAGGATGGGCAGAGTTGAGCTGCCACAATTGGCATGCCAGAAGGTGTTAATGGGTGCCATCAACTGGTTCGTTGATCTATAGACTATTGAACCCCTTAGCTCTGCTAAGCAGATGCCAGAGTGCCTGTGTCTCCCCCATTTCCTCTTTCAGTTTACCAATTTTTGCCAAAATCAATATGGTTCTCCCCATTGATGTCTAGAACAGTCTCTGAATTTTTGGAGACACAGAAATGTCACCAAGTTGAGTGTAAGGCCTTGCTTGACTCAGTTGAAAATCTCGAAGCTACAAAATCATAAACAAAACCTAATGTGCAGTATCTAAAGTCAGCTCCATTTTTAAAATGGGATTTTGGCTCCTAGATACCTACATCCCTTTTGAAAACGAGACTTAGGCCCAGATTTGTAAAAGTATTTAAGTATTGCTGAGCTCAGTGTTGGAATGCCTAACTGATTTAGGAGCCTAAGTATTTTCATTTTACCCTTTTTCTTACCTTCAATGAATACTTCTGCTGAAGTACTATCAGAGCCAACAGAATTTGATGCCAAGCAAGTGTAACGTCCAGTATCGTCCTCAAAGGCTTCTGCTATGATTAGTGAATGGAGGCCTCCACTTTCACAATGGATCTGAATATCAGGGGAATTCTGCAACTCTTTCCCTTCACAGAACCATCTGCAGTTCACATGTAAACAGGGATAGAACACAAAGAGAAAACAAAGTGTTGATTTGTATCTACCACTAACAAAATTATATGAAAAATTGTTGCAAACTCTGAACAGCTATATGCATTAAGGAAAACTTATTGCTTGTTTTTATATTTCATGGAACCTACAAAGAAATACAACTTTCTAATATAAGATGAATCTCAAGCTTACTTAATAAACGTACATACTTACAAATTACTATTAATAATTTTCTTAACTTCTCTTCAGGTAACATTAACACATTGTACAGTTTTAAAAAGTAACCTGCATTAAGCACCTGGAAATTAGGTTACAATTTAATCTCTTGTTTTGAGAGTCTAAGGCAGTATGTGTAGGCAAGCAAACTCCTTTGTGTTCATTACAAATCCTCCACCTAGAATATGTGATTTTTGTTCTCAAATTTGCAATCAAAATAGCAAAGCCATGTCTTATGCCTTCCATACCATTACTTTTTTTAAGGTTCCTACTAAAATATGACCTTAGTGATTCTAATTCTGATACAAATGGCATAATTCACTCTTGACAGAGTTATTCCTTTCCTAAACACCCAGAAATCTGGTGTGGCAGGCTCCAAAGTGATTTGTTTATCAATACCAGTACATGCACATTCTCCCTCCCAACCTTCATCCTTATGAATAGATTTTTTTCATTATACAACTATGCAAATGCATTGAAAGACTGATTTACTTCAGATAAAAAGAGAAAAATGTAGGGAATTTTCTCTTTCAGACCAACAAAAGATTCAAAATCCCTTTGACAAGATTGTTCCCTTAGTTCTTAACCACTTCTTAGTGTATGTCTGCAATTCTAATCTTCCATTAATTGCTTCCATCTGAAACTTTTTGCTTTGTGGGCATCTTGTCCTGAAAATAAAAACAATAGAAGCCATATCTGTTGCTTTTCCTAAACTTTAAAAAAAAAAGTGATCCAGTGTTAGGGTATCTTCCATTCCTATTTAAGAACAGTTTGAAATGCTACATGCAGTGCTAGAGATGTCAAATAAAGGTCAATTAGGAGCCTTTACAAATGGACTGAACCTGTTCCTATTTCATTCTCGCCAAATGGATAGAATAAAATTAATTTGGTTTCCTTTTCATCTATGATTAGCAAAACAGGAAGATACTTGGACAATCTGCCTCTAAAAATATTAAATCTGAATGACTACGTTTATTTTTATTTTATACTCTAGAGGAAAAATGGTGCCTTCTCCACTCAATATCTAATGGATTTACACATGAGGTAACTCCCATTAACACTAATGAGAACTGTGCACACAAGTCCCCTGTGCAGATGAAGAATAGACACAATATTCCTCAAGGCTAGGAAATGTTGATAATGGAACTAAAATCCTATACCATTCTGTTTTGTAGCTGAAGACTAACAAGCTCCTTTTGTGTGTCCTACTGTGCCCAGAGCGCCCCCCCACACACACACTGAACCGCTTAGGCAAGAAACAAATAAACTTCCTTTTGTTTACTCAGTAGCCCCATTTGGCCTAGTTTTACAATTATCTGGTTTGGGGACAAATTTATCCAGTCAGTTCACCTGCCAGTATTAACACTTCTGTTCTCCTCCTCCCCCATGCCATCCAACCCCCTCCCTATTCTGCATGAGGAACTTCAACTACTGCATCTGCCAGAGTCCTAGACTTTGGTCACCTTTTCTATAGGCAAAGAGTTTGGTAATATAGAGGAAGGAAAGGCTGACTCAGAATTTCTGGACTGATAACTATAGCCAAGACCCTATAAAATGGGGACTCGGAAACCTATCTAGCAATCCTATTCCTCTTTCTATTTCCTTTTCTTCTTTCTGGAAACATCTTTCAAAGCAAAGACGCCATTCATAGCCTAATTACTTTCTCAGATAGGGTCCAGTTTTAGTCTTGTGCATGTTTAGACTTCTAATAAGTCTCTATTGTCGCCGAAATTCCTTTTACCCCAAATATTTATGGTACTATGATTTATATGGTCATAAAATGTCTGCTAATATAGTTTGTACCAGGGAGATTTATCTGGTGAGGTTTAGACAAAGTTATTTTCTTAGGAGGGTCAGTTTTATTTTCTTCCCTTGATGCGTGAGAGATTTATGTGGCTAGCAACTAGCGACCTCAATGGGAGTTATTGCAAGTAAATCTTTACGTATTCTGTGACTTCTAGTTGAGGTTGGGAGTCACCATCAATGACCTATCAGTGGAAAAAAGAACATGAATCCCAACCTTCCACATCAGACACTGCTTCATTTCAGTAGCTGAAGATCAAAACGCAGTAGAAAGCAATTCAATACAAAATTACCTCAACCATCTTTAATGTGATGCTTGATGAACAGGAAACAGGCCTGATTTTTGACTGCACTCATCACTGTTATCAAGAATAATTCATTCCCCCATTTCTGATTGTAGTTGCAACCTAGTAAGTGCTGTTTCATGAAATGCAGAGACAATGTTGGAGATTTTGGTTACATTAGCTACGTATGTTTATTTGATAACATTTTCAACTCTCAGTTTGCTTACAGGAGATTCAGGGTATTTATTGTAAATTCCTCAGGGGAGAGGTGAAAATTAAGTCTACTGAATGAATGCCTCACTGAAGTTTTTATTTTTCTTGCAATGAATTTGGTAGGTGCCAGTTCAGCTCACAAGAAGTAGCACTAGTGTAATGGATCCATTAGCCACCCAGAAGTATGAGAAAGGTGTTTTTCAGCTTATAAAGCTGGATGAAGTGTTAAGACTTGCATGCACTTAAAGATGGAATTTATGTTTAAAGCAAACTAGCTTTTATACAGCATAGGATATTCCATGGAGCAGACTGACCATCAACAGATTACACCTTTACACTTTGGGCTTTGTCATCCCTATTGCTGTTTAGTGTGGAAAGGTTCAGAGGGGAGGAATTCACATTCAAATGGCCCTAGAGATTAAAAGAGGAAAGGCAAAGGAGGCCTTTTAGTATCATTTTCTCTTTCAGATGCTACAGGCATTTTGGAATCATGACTGGTCAGAGAAGAACAGTCACATGAAGCTTATGTGAAAATTTCTTTGCGAGTTTGCACTAGCTAGGTCAGCATTTCCTCCTTTACAGTCCATTTCATAGGCAACTGGTAACTGCTGATTGGGGAGGGTACAATGGTAGCCCCCACCAACCACCACATTCATGGTCAACTTCCTGGTGACTGCCAAGGCACCCTCCAGCAACACCCTCTTGAACATGCACCCCTCTAACCATGGCACACTGGTTGGTCGCCCACATCACCTACCCTTAAAGCTCACCCTGCCATGACTGGCCTTAGGGAAAATGGCACCCTAGGACCCTGCCCCACTGCCTTCCCAGATTCCCCAACCCCAATCACCCCTGGCGCCCATTGCCTCCCTGGGCTCCCCTCCTTCCCCCATTGCTCCTGGCCCCTGCTGCCTCTTCCAGCTCCCACCTATCGCCTCTGGCCCCTGCTGCCTCCCTGGGCTCACTACCCCACCCCAGCTCCTGCAGGCCCCACTACCTCCCCCCCAATGCCCCAACTGACTCCCTGAGCTCCAGGCAGGCTAGTCCAGACACATACTCAAGCAGGTAAAAAGCTGCCAGCTGGTGAGGAAGGGATGCGACTCAGCAAGCCTCCCTACACCCCTCTGGCAGAGAGTGGTCTCAATTCCCTGCTCTGGGCGCCAGCTAGTGGGGCTCAGCAGGGACACTCACTGCTGGTGTCTTTAGTAAGCATGACCCTTCAGCTGCGCTCAGCCCACCCTGGCAGAAATCGGGGGGGGCCGGGGGATGGCATGTGACCCCACGTGCCCCCCACACGTGTCGTCTATAGTCCATAGTCTATTTACTCCCTTAGGGGGAGGAGGATTATGACCCAGGTGTGGATGTGGAAGGCAATGGCAATTTTGCTCCTGAGGGAGGCATTCTACCAGAAAATTATGTCCTAAAGAGTAGCACGGAAGAATGGGCCCACAGTCCAGATGTTCTGAAAGAAGAAGGATTTCTCTGTGGATCTCAGGGTGAAACAAAATTTTTTACTTCATATGTTCAAAGCACTGTGTGCAAACATTAGTTAGTTCTCACCCCACCCCTCTATTATAGATATATATATATATTATGTCACGTGTATACATTGGGTGGGGGTGGGGGAAGAGGGGAAGTATACAGGCAGAGGGGTGAAATGACTTGCCTAAGATAACACAGTGAGTCTGTGGCAGTTCTGGGATCAAAACACAGATGTTCTAACTCCCACTTTATGCTCTTTTCTTTAGGTCAGTGGTTCTCAACCAGGGGTACACATAGAGAGGTCTTCCAGGGGGTACATCAACTCATCTAGATATTTGCCTAGTTTTACAACAGACTATAGAAAAAGCACTAGTGAAGTCAGTACAAACTAAAATTTCATAAAGACAACAACTTGTTTATACTGCTCTATATACTTTACACTGAAATGTAAGTACAATATTTATATTCCAGTCAATTTATTTTATAATTTTATGGTAAAATGAGAGAGTAAGCAATTTTTCAGTAATAGTGTGCTGGAAAGGTTGAGACCATGCTTTAGACCATACATCTTTGTAGAGAATTGGTATGGTCTAAAGTAGTGGTTCTCAATCATTCCGGACTACCGTATCCCTTTCAGGAGTCTGATTTTGACACCCCTGCGCCATAGTATCATTACTTCAGTCATTGTACCCACTGAATTTCAATGGCACTTTTGCCCCTAAATCACTTGGGCACCGTTGAAAGTTCCACCCTTAGGAGGCTAACTTCAGTCACTAGTTTAAGGATCTTGGTCAATACTCCTCACTTCTCCGAAACTGCTGTGTACAATTGTTGTGGGTTAGTGAACCATTTCTGTAGGTTATCCCAATGGTGCCACATTTCAGTAGTCCCTGTAATTGATCCCCGCATATAGATTCTATTTCAGTTTAATAAATCACTTTGGGATCCTTTGCAGTGAATGGTACTGTATTAATGCAAGACATTATATCCTAGTCAGGGGACATAACAGCTCAGATAACTTAAAAAAAAGGGTGAGAAAGACTAGCATTAAAAGGATTTTAACATATTTCAAGTGACAGAGAAGTGAATTTTGACTGCTGCGCACTCTTCTATGCTCTCGTATAAGTAGGTCTACTCCTGTTCTCCCCCCCACCCCCAGCAAAGTTTTTTTACTGGCTATACTTAGCATCCTAATTTTTACTGTGATATGCTTACGTAAAAGAAAAGAATGAGAGATACCAGCTGTGAAACAGTCTGTATATTATGCATATCATGACATGAGTTAGTCATTCATACCATTTGTCTATCTCCTTCACTCCTCTTTCCCTCCTGTCCTGACAATCCTCTGCATATGGAAATGCATGTGTGTCTGGGATTTTAATGACTCTGAACAAAATATTAACAGTTGAGCAGCACACTGACTGACCATATACCGGGGCCTTAAGAAAAACAGTTCAATCTTTCCTCTAATGCATAATCCTGCTGTAACCTATGTTTAGTAAAAGTAACTGAGGAATAAGGAGGGTTTCCTTTCCACACACTCTTAAAAGTTAATTTAAAATGGCAGCTGAAGTGAAATTTAAAGACAGCCTGAGGGAAAAATTATAATAGGGCACTCTGACCCCTACAAAATGTGGAGAGAGATAAGTTGTAAATTAAAAAAGTAATTTTATCCTTAGTGGTGTTAACTATGGCCAGCAAGAAATGCTAAAAGAAAACAATGTAGTATTGCTTTAGTGGTATATTCAGTGTTTTCATTATACTGTATAAACTCCTATTTTGTAATTTCCCTACAAAAATTAACCACTGTCTCACCCTTCCAGACGGCAAACACTTCCATCTGCAAATTTTTTAGTTTACAATTTTAGAAAGAAATCCATTTCACCACATCAAAATTAATTTATGCTTCTAGTGTATGCATAACTCAGTTTTACACAAAAAATAATTTGTGAAGCAATTAGGACATTTTGTCATATATAGTCCATATTCTTAGCTTTATATATTATAAAATGACTACAAATAATAACAGACTCTTCCTACCTGTATTTTGATATCTTTTAAAAATCCATCAAGATTTTAACCTCTGAAAACAATAGAAAAATGTGTATCTTCTTTCTGAATGCATAGCTTAGTGGGTCCAAAAATGAATTTACAGGGCTAGTGTGGTCAAGCTAGTAAAAAAGTACATAACATTGGATGATCTCTCTCATTTATTCCAGACTGATCTCTTTAGCAATGTAATTGTCATCTTAAAACTCTCACTCACCTCAACGGGAGTGCCATATTCAGTGGAGCAATTGCAGGATTAGTCTCTAAGGGTATGTCTATACTGCAGTTAAACACCTACAGCTGGCCCGCATCAGCTGACTCGGGCTTGGGCTATGGGGCTGTTTAATTGCAGTGTAGATGTTCAGGGTTGGGTTGGACCTTGCAACCCAAGGAAGGTTCCAGAGCCCAGGTTCCAGCCTGACCCCAAATGTCTATACTGTGATTAAACCAGCCTGAGCCCTGTGAGCTGAAGTCAGCAGACATGAGCCAGCATGGGTGTTTAATTGCAGTATAGACATACCCTAAGGAGGCAACAGTGTTTCCTCATGCAACATGTGAAGACCAAAAAACGGCTCTGGATTTGCTGCATTTTCACTCTGTTGTGGAAGGAGAGAGGTATAAAATTTGTTCAAGAGAATTCTGCTCCCTGGAAGCAACATAAAGCAGAGAGGGGGAAAGGAAAGGTAGAGATGGGGCCAGTTGATTTAGAAGGGATGCAGTGCACCATGGCCTTTACTGCTGAGAGTAGGCTGGAGGAACTCCACAGACTGTCTTCACTTGTCTACTCCGATTTAGAGAGAAAATTTTGTTCCCTCCAACTGTCACATAGTTCCTCACAATCTTTTTGTGAGAGCTGTGTTTATGATCAAGGATTTGGCTGTAAGTAACTATTAGGAATTTGCACTATAGACTAACTATTCCATTGAAGTTGATACACACACTGAAGAGATGTTATAACCCAAGGAAAAGAACTGCTAAGTTAGTTTTAGGCATTGACAAATCCAGACAAGGCATTTGAAGCCGTAGCAGACACTGTCCTTAGCTCATTTCATTGCGTCTCGGTATTGCAGAGGTTTCACAGCCTTGTATAGTACTATATGCTAAATGCACTATAATAGCTAGATATCACAGAAGACCGGTTTTACCAACTCTGAACATTCAAAAATCATGAGTCCACCCTAAAAGTTCATGGGATTGACTTAAAGCACCCAAGAATTAAGATATTAAAACTGGGGACTTTATTTGCCTCTAGTTTGAGTCTTTCAGGATTCGTATTTCTAGACTTTTCTCTGTTACCTTGACACATACAAGCTTCCTTTTAAAAAAAAAGAAACAACAGAGATTATCATAACATGACTGCAGGATTTGGGACTAGTAGAAAAACACCAAAACATGACAAGAGCTGTGATAAAAGCATAGACTGTCAAAATTTCACTTTCAGCTTACTAGTTTTTGTCAGTTTGTATTCAAACCTAGTATTAGACACATTGTATCATCAGGTTAAAATTGGCAACAAAAAAAAATGTTTTCTAAAAGCTGTTTTATTTATATCTTAGATTAGGAGAGCTTTTTAACCTTATTTACTGATCTTTGTTTACTCTTTGCACTTTGCTCATCTTGAATCATGAAATTCTGCTGGCTTCAACTGAGTTACCAATGATTTATACCTCTGTAATGATTCAGAATGCACATCACAAAATGGTAGCCCTGAATTTCAAATTCACTACTGCCCTCCAAACTCATTCATATGCCCACCTCATCTTACATGAAGATCTTCTAAACGGTTTCAACTTTTAATTATAATTATAAAATATTATTCTGAGAGACCTGGGCCTGAATCAAAGCACTTAAACATATGACTAATCCAAACCTTTTCAGCAAAAACATTTGGAACTATAGCTTACGCTCTGAAATTTACTCCATTAAGTTAAAGTTAGAGACACAGCAACAGATTTGACCCAGAATATCATCATTCTTAAAAAAAATTAATGAAACTTTAAAAATAATGCAATGGATAAACTTTTGTTTGGATTTAAGTGTTTCTCCATGTGGTTTACAAACTTAACCTTGCATCTTTGTGGTGGTGGCTAAGAACTGTGAGGTGGGTAAATCTGACTAAAAACAAAAGTGGAACTAACTAATATCTTTTTGCACTGGTTTTATAACACAGCAAAGTCTGACTTTGTATATGTATGGAAACCTACCATATAGATAAGAGCCAGTAATAAAAGAGTCTGATAAGATGAAACCATTCTATTTTAGTAAAATTTCATGTGTAAACAGGCATTCCAAGACACAATGAATCATATTCCAGATGGTTTCTGTATTTGTCCACATGCTTATAAAATAAAAATCTAGGAGAAATGTGTGATCTCACTGACTGATGGAGTATCTGTAAATTCAGTTTTCACCATGGCTCAAATTAATTGAAGGCAGAATGAGAAAATAGCTTTTGCTTTTCAAACTGTGACAAGTTAATTTATTTTCAGTATTAGCATATGGGAATGCAATTAACACTAAATCACAGAGATTATTTTCCATATGGAAAAATGGCCCTTAGTAAATACAAAATTACTGGGATGCATAGTCAAGGTTACCTAGAAATACTACTGTCATGCAGGTACTGATGTCTTCATTGCAAGGGTTCAAGGTAATGTTCCCTGCTGATCAGTCCCTCTTGGAGGATATTAATATTTTCAGGTGACCTTGACTGTATGTGTGTTTTTCTAGACCTTTATAGTTATTAAAATATGTATTATTTATTTTAAGAGTTTAACAGGAGGACAATTATGCTTTAAAAGTGAAAATCTGCCAATTTTCTCTTTGGTGAATCTGGTTCCAGATCTCATGGGTGCATTTATAACATGAGAAGATTAGAGATAACAAAGAAAGCACTCATTGTGAAAGCTGATTTTTCCACAGCACAGTGGCAAATGTTATATCATACTTTAAGGTATCATACTTTAAGTAATCCAGTTTTAACAGTCATCCTGCAGAACAGGAGGCAACTGTGCAGCTGTTATTCATTAAGAATAGGAGGCAGATCATCCTTTTCTTACTGGCAGAGAAAAGAGCCTGGTCTCCTTACGTTGAGAAAAAATAAGAGTGGAAGATTCTCTCCTTCAATCCAGTCCTCTGCTGAGAAGACTATTCTATTTTGAAAGACGAAAGATTGGCCTAAGAGTGGACTATGCAGCAGCTTTATCTCAGATCAGATCACTTACAGCATAAACCCCTTTCAAGCAAGGGAGAAGGGAGTGCTGGATGGCACAGTGGATAACAAGCCTTTCACTTCTCGAGACTGAAGTTTAAATCCTATCTTAGGTCACAAGATAACTGTCTGTTCTTGTCCTTATGTATCGACATCACAAAATCACTACACAGTTTACTAAAAATGACCCCAATTGGCATGGTCTGCTGAAAAGTTATAGGTGTGGATAAAACTAAACATACATTTGGAAGAGCTTCATGTGAAACCTTGTGCAGTGTTTTCTGCTCTATATTTGGCTCAAGTCAGTACTCTAAATCCTTCACTTTTATAAGCAGTAACGTAATTCACAAGTAGGGCTGAGTAAATATTTTAAATAAGTAATATTTGAAAATATTAATTCAAATTAAAAACAGAACTTGTGTTGTCTGCATTTGTGACCTCTTATTTACATAAAACAACTGTGTGTGAAGTTTTGTTCACAAGAATGTACTTGGAAAGAGAAAGTGTCAAATTCTCATGCAAATATGTATTCATACATTAATACGTATTTACAAGAGAAGTGTTTGTGTGGGTATCTTCAGAGCTCTTTGTGGGTTTGGGCAATGATCAGAGCAGGGAACAGAAACACTACCAGATGCTGTAGGGTATGTCTACACAGCAGCTGGAAGTGAAACTTGCACTAGGAGGGCTTGAACTATCATGCTAGCACGGACGTTGCAGTCCACAGAGACTTGGGCTAGCTACCTGAGCTCAGACCCAGGGTCTGAGTGGGCCTGACAGCCCAAGCTGCTGACTGAACCACAGCATCCACACAGCTATTTCTAGCATGCTATCTTTAGTCCTGCTAGCACGAGTCTGTCTACCCATGCTCAGAGACTCACTTGCAGCTGCAGTGTAGACAGACCCTTAGTTATCCTGTAAGGGGCACTCAACTGTTAAGCACCTCTGAGTGTCTGGGTGTGATAACAGAGTTAATTTCTCTCCTCTGTTGCCTCCTGCAGGCTGCCAGCTGATTTTGATGCATCTTCAGTGGCTTGGCCCTCCAGCCAAGTCACAAAGCCCTTTTTGAGTATTAGAGTCCAGGAAATAAAGTCACTATCCTCACTCGGGTCTTCAGCCCTGGCTCTGAGCCCCTTTTTAAACTGAGTCCTTTTTTCAGGCTCCCAATTAAGGTCTGTCCCCTTTTGATGTCCACACAACTTTACTGGTAGCTGGTGAGGGAGCCTGGGCCTGCCCACTACTCCTGGTTCCAACTCAGAGACTCTATAAACAGCAGCAACATACTGCTCAACTTCATTCTTCTGCTGCTGTTTCCCTGGGCCTTTTCCTACCAGGCCCTTTTATCTCTAGACCTGCCTCAGGGCTAACATCCTCAGGTCCTTCTATCTCTGCACTCCCAGTTATGTAAATTGAGTCAGCCATAGAATTTGTCTGATTGCTGGGCTCCTTTGACCAGAGAAGAGCACCTTGTCCACTCCTCTGGTTCCAGCCAGGAACTGCACTGTTAATCCCCTCTAGATCCTTTTATTGGGGCCAGCAGGGCCCTTATTGGCCATTGCTAACCCCTCTAGCCCTTGGGGGACTGTGCTTTCCAAAATGGCTGCTCCAGAGAGGCCTCTCTAGGCAGACCTGGAGGACCCACCTTCACTACTCCGTTCCTCCCACATTGCTGCTTTCTGGTATGGGCTGTAGTAGGAGCATGGGGCCTCCTGTAGAGAACTGCAAAGGCCAGGTATACCCTATCACAGACCCACAGTGAGGATTTAAAACTTTCAGAACTTCAAGCTGCAAAGCTGTTTAAAAAGTCAAGATTTTTTGGAACTATATTATATCTTTCCTCCTCTACAAAAACAGGTGAACTTATTTTTTTCAAACTTAAAAATAATTTTAAAAAACCCCAAAACAAATTACCACAGCCAAAAAGCTGAAAGTTTCAGAAAATTGCAAATGACTGAGGAAAGGGGATTAGGATGGAAACAAATAAGAAACCTTAACTGTAATGGGATGCAACTACCTCATAGCTATAAAACCTTTTTTGAAAATGTAGAAAAACATCCAAAAATATTTAATACATTTCATTTGGTATTCTATCATTTAACAGTGTGATTAATCACAATTAATTTTTTTAATTGATTGCATGAGTTAACTGTGATTAATTGACAGCCCTAATATGCAGAAAGCAATATTGTTTCTCCCATTTTGGTCTCAAGGAAACAATTATTGGAAACTGGACATATTCTTAAGTATCATTCACAGTCACAGGAAAAAGTTGCAGACATTTTTTGGACCTCATGCAGTTTTGAACCTTCTATAGACATGGTTCATGATGACCGGCTAGTAAAAAATAAGCTGGGAATACATAAGGGAAAAAACACTAAATAGTTACACACAAATATTTCTGGGTACAATATTTAGCAGACTGCAGAATATTTTATGTTGTAATCTAACTGCTATGGGCAGAAGATAAGGGGTTGAATGGAGGAAAATATAGTGTTTAACTTTTAAAAAAGCAAGAAGTATAGCTAATAAGATGACTATCTATCATTACCCTGATCACTTTACTTGTCCAGTCTGCTCTGTCCCTTTCACCACCTTACAACAATCTTTGTCTTTTTAGACTTCATGATCTTTGGGGCAGGATTCTCTTCTTCTGTTTAGAAAGCACCTTGCACAGTTTGGCCACGACTGCAATACCAATAAACACTGGTTTCATAGCTGCCCCTACTACTGTCAATAGTTGTGCTGGCCACTTCCAAGTTATCAAAGTATAAAATACAGAAGGGATTATAAATGTTGAGAATGAGAAACTGTAGTCATAAAAGCGGGTAGAGGTGCATACTCAGCTAATTTCAAGCTAAAAAGTTATTGTAGGTAGTTAAATTACTTATTGTTTAAACCTGAATTACATACAAGAATGAATATGGTGTACTTTATTGAACAATTCCTTCATTCTTCCACACTGAGTTTTTATGTTTCTATGTAATGATTATCACAGAAGTGTGAAACAGTAGCTATAGTAGCAACTTCTAGCATAGGGAAAACAGGGGCAGCTGCCACATACAGCATTTTCAGATAACTAAAAAGTTATTGCATGTGGAACCCCCTGTAGTTTTAAGTATGTGAACTCCCAGAAACTGAGCAGTAATTTTTTTTCCTTTTGACAGGTAATTAAATTGAATGTTTTTGTACAACTTCCTCCTGGGGGCTGGAACATCTTAGCCTGAAGTCAAAGTGTGGTAGACATTATCTACATCTGAAATTGTTTCACTAATTCATTTGTCAGTATGTCAAGCAGCCCCCTTCTGTCGGTCTGTGTTGTTCTGCCAGCAGCATATGATTTATTTGCTGTTTTGCCACGTAAAAGGATTAACATCTCTCTTTTAAAAGGTTGGATTATTAGATTTCTAAGTTAGAGATACTTCTCAATTCTTTATTCACTCTGTCTTATTCACACTATATGGAACTGGCTACACAGTCTCTCAGTTTGTTAGCCACAACATTACTTGTGCAACTACAAGAAACAAAATCAGCACATCACGCTTTTTATTTTCCTGGACGATAAAGACAATGCAGTATAGCTCACTTCACTGCCCAGGGGTCTTCCTTAAAAGCCTTCCTATAATTGGAGGCAAGATAAAGTTTCCATACATTTTAAAGAACAGCATTCAAATGCAGTCAGCCCTGTCTTTTGGAAAAGAACTGAGAGATTTCTCACTTGCATTTACTGCATATGACGTTTCAAATAACAAGAGTCTATCCAACACTCTTGAGCCTAGTGACATAATTATAGCTAGCATACCCTAAAATGAAACATTCTTGCAACTGACAGCACTGTAGTTGGTTTCATAAGAGGTAAGTTACGGTTTCCTGCACAATAGTTGTTCATAGATCTACACAACTAACATAATTTGGATGTATTCCTGATTTAATTATTTGTAAACACAAAACCACTAGACTTCCCACTTCAGGCTTACGTCTCCCTCTATTAATGCAGAAACTCAGTGCCACCAACCATCATGAATTTATCACAAGTAATACAGTTTTGGCCCCTACTTCAGGCAGCTTCATGATGATGTGGAACTTCACAGCATTCAAGCAATTTGAGGAAGTATAATATGACCTAGACCTACTACACCCTGCCCCTGGGTCTAGGGGAAGGTACATTGAACTATCAACCCTAAAACCATGAGTTCTAGTCACAGCTCTTGCACTCACTGCTGTTAGCATTTCTTTACAACCCTTATTATGAGTCAAGATCTTATACCAGTGGTGCCCAAACTTTTCCAGTTGCAGCCTCCTCCCACCAATAATAGAATCTGTCCCCACCCCTCCTCCATTACTGCAGAGTTGGCTTAGCAGAGGAACTTGATCTGAAGGCAGAGCTAGGGATGGGGGAGGAGCTGGGCTAGAGGTGGAGCTCGGCTGTGGTTATGGGCGGAGCAGGGCTGGGGAACACTCCCTCCTGCTTTCCCCCCAGGGGGGCTGGCCTGGGCTCTGCTGCAGCCCCTCCCCCCACATTCATCCATGCCCCCCAGGAGGCGCAACCCACACTTTGGGGACCACTATCTTATACTGAAACTTAAGGGAGGGGGGAAGAAGGGGTAATTATCACAAACCAATATCATAGGTATCACAGACTTATGTACTTCTTGTACATGTAGGTTGCAGGGCTGCTACAAGCAGGTCTGACTCTTGTACCAGATATGGACAGGCTAAATAACTTCTTTTATAGAGAGAGAGACACTAGAGATGTGTCTTCAGTTAGAAGCTTTAATGCACTACTAGTCTCAAAATAAGATAAGTTACACACAGTGTCACTTATGACTGTATAATATAATACAGTTTAGCATTACATTACATGTATCCTTTATATTTTACATTCCTATCATTTATAAAACACACACTATCCTTCTATCTTTAAAAGTTCAGTGTCTAACAGTCTATTAAGTGTCTCTAAGTTGTACTGCTTTTCTTGTTACACAGCCTGAACACATAACATCTTGGTCATCAGGTTGTCTATTAGTCCAATGGCTGACTATAGTTAGTTTGGAAATAATCTTCTTATTCAGCATCCATCAGCTGTAGAATTTGCTCTATTCATTGATCTTTCAGAGGAAAGAATTTTAAATGTCAGTGATTTCTGTTGAACTCTCCACTGTTGGTCTCAAATCACATCATGATCTGGGCAATGTATTTTTTTAGTATTGTTAATTAATAATTATGACAACTGGAGTTTTCCATCCTTTTTCTCCATTCAGTTTGACACAATACACAGTCGCCAGGTTCTAGATCTGGCTGTTCTGAGTGAGGACTGTTGTAAAACTGTCTGTAAGCTCTTTTTGCCATTTTATTCAGACTCTTCGTATCTGGCCACTTTGGAGATAGAACAGCTGTATTTAAATGGTTTCAGAGTAGCAGCCGTGTTAGTCTGTATTCGCAAAAAGAAAAGGAGTACTTGTGGCACCTTAGAGACTAACCAATTTATTTGAGCATAAGCTTTCATGAGCTTTCCGTCTTTGGAAAAGAATATGAGTTGTCTTCCCAACAGGAGCTGTGCTAGACTATATCCAAGAGCTGCTATCAGTGTTGATCTGTAGTTCAGAAGAGCAAGGATGGATCTTTCTGGTGCAGGATTTTCTTGGCTGTCTGTACAGCTCTCTCAACATCTCCATTCGCTTGTGGGCAATGTTGGCTGCTAGAAATATGATCAAAATCATATTTTATTTGGAATGACTTACATTTTGCTGCAGTGAAGTGTGGTCTGTTGTCTATCACTAGTTGTTCTGGAATACCAAAATGAGCAAAAGTGCACTTCGGTTTCTTGATAACACTGTGACATGTCTTTCAAGGACATTATTTATATATACCTGGAAAACAGTCCACTACAACAAGGTAATAATATCCCCTGAATTAACAAAAATCTGCAGCTAGTCTATTCCAAGTTCTGTCTGGTAGAGGTGGTGTTATTAAAAGTTCTTTGTGTCCTGTTGGACTGTTATTCTGCAAAGTTCACATGCAGATTCTTTATTATTTATATCCTTGCTGATGGCCAGCCACCACGCCGACTGGTTGGCCCATTCACAGCATGTAGTTAGACCTTGATGACCTTCATGGATGAAGGTAAAATTTCTCCCCTCATTTTGTTTGGAATTATGATGCAATCACCTTTAATCATGAGTCCATTTGACTCACTTAATTTTCCACATACTGCAAATCAGCATCTTGTCACCTCCTTAGTGTTTTTTTGGCCCTAATAGAACTTAGAACTTCTTGAAGTTGTGTGTCAGTTAAGGTTGCTTGATGTAGCCTTCTTTCTGATACTGGTCTGTATGTTTCCAGAGCATCTATTTACATCTTCAAGCTCAAGTTGAGTGCAATGCTGTGCTCTATGACAGTGTGTCTGCTACTACCAGATTTTTTCCAGGAACATAATTAGTAATTGGGTTAAAATCACAATAACTTTTTCAATAGACTTGATCCAGGTCTCTTCCATTGATGAGGGTTACAAGTGGTTTATGGTCTGTTAACAGTGTAAAAGCATCCAATCCTCACCGATAGCTGTAAAAGTTCTCACATGACCATATACATTCCTTTTCAATCTGTGCATATTATTGTTCTGCTTTGATGAGTGTGCAAAAGCAAAGTGCAATTGCCATCCACTCAGCTCTATCTTGATGGAACAATACACCACAGCTGCTTGCATTCTCACTGACCATTGGGACCATTGTTCACATCATTGTACATGAGAACTGGTGCTGTTAAGATGATTTCTTTTACCTTTTTGAAGGCAATTTCTTGATATGGCCCCTATACCCACAATGTGTTGAACATCAGTAGTACATTCAGTGGTTTTGTCACTGTAGAGAGATCTCATAGGTATTGATCAAAATAATTTACCATCCCCAGCATACTGCTCAGTTCTGGTACATTTGCTGGTTCACTGAATTGAATTGCCTTTATCCTCTCTGGGCTAGGATTGATTCCACCTTTGTTTATTGTTTGTCCCAAAACTCAATTTGGGGTAGGCAGAGAATGCATCTTTTCATTGTTTAGCTTTAGCCTAGCCTGAATCATGAGGATTAGATATTCATTGAGGATTTTATTGTGTTTTTCTAATTGAAGAACCATATATCAAATCATCATCCATGAAAACTAACTCCATTTGTGTTCGTTAACAGTTCTGCTAACTTTCTTTGGAAGCTTTCAGGTGCATTGGTAATCTCAAAAAGTAATCTTTAAAAGCAAAATCTCCCAAAGTGTGTGATAAATGAAGTCAGTTTACAATTCTCTTTGGCTAAGGCAATTTGCCAGAACCTGCTCAAGGTATCCAGCTTAGGGAATACTGTAACTTTTTTCACTTTGAGGAGGAAGTCATCCAGTGTTGGGAAGATATATTTTTTCTCTCACAACTTCTTCATTAAATCCTGAAATCCACAAAGATTTGTATTTTTCCATTTTTCTTTATAATTGGCGCCACTGAGGTGTTGGCTTAGAGATTTTCTCGATAATGCCAATCTGTTCCATTTTCTCTAATTCTATTTCCAATTTTAGAAATCCTGTGAGGTTTATGTATGCTATATGGTTCAGTATAGTCTCTTAAGGTCATCTGAACTGGATCTCCTTCCAAGAGTCCAATATCGAGTTCTTCCACCTTTCTCACTAGGACTATCATGGCTGCCACACAGCAGCTCAGAAAGTTTTTGGTCTTTGATCCTTTGATCACATACAAAAGACAAAATTTTGCATTCAGAGTGTCAGTTGTTTTTGTGGCGAAATGGCCCAGGGCAGTTTGGAATACCTCCAGGACTAGTCAGACCTCTCTCAGGTGACTTCAGCTCTTAGAGGGGTTAGGGTGATTGTAAGTCCCTCTGATAATCGCTGTCACATCTACTGGAGTCAATTTTTAAAGTCAATAATCTTTCCATGAATAATAAGTTTCATTCTCCAGGCAGACACTGCGATAGATCCCAGAAACAATCGCTCTTGACTGTCCATTATCATAATTAGCTCTCACTGCCTTAGTTTGGCAAACAGCTGTAAAATGTCTATACCTGTGCTCTTGTCTAGACATCAGTTGGGATATGAATTTTTCCACATCTTGTACATTTAGTCTAAAAGGTTTTGCAGTTAACCTAGAATTTGTCCCCCTTAGGCTCAGGGGTCTTATGATGACTTCTTGAAATCCCTTTCAGATCCTATGATAATTACTTTTAGCACTCGTGCTGTGTCTGTTTACAACTTCTAAGCTAGTTTTTGGTTTGGCAAATATGTTTTGCTGCTGCTTCACAAGTTCAGAGTGCTTTGGTATTTGGTAGCAGTGTGTAGATTTAAATTTGTCTTTAATTGTAGTTCCTGAGAAATATTTTTATCTCTAAGTCCAATGATTAGTTGGTCTCTGATACTTTCATGTTTTGCAGTGTGTGTCCCCCCAAATAGGTTTCCAGACAATGCATGTAGAGCTCTTATAAAAGATTCCTGGTTCCTATATTCTCGGGTATAAACATGCTCTTCCATAAACCACATTTCTCTTTGGTAGGAGGTATGTATCAAACATACCTAGATCCCTTTCTTAGTCTTCTTTGCAGCTGTCTTCAATAAAGGCAAAAGATTTAAAGAAATGCTCTGTTTGCTTCCCATAGCATAAATTCAAGAAGATACCTGAATATTTCCAGTTTCCTGGTGGAGTTTTGTAGCAATGAAAAATCTTGCTTCTATTCTGTCTATCCTGAAGGACTATCAAAGCTGAAGGTCTCTGGGGCATTGAAGAGTGGCATGTTGATGAGATTTGATCCTGCAACCTTTGTTAAACATGCAACCTTTTTTACTTTGCTCCTGTTTGCAACTTTTGTTGCTGTTTTCCTTCTGTTTCCACTCTCCTCTGGCACCAGTGAGGCTACCTTTACTTCTGACACCATTTCACATACTTCTGGTACAAGGTAGTTTGCAGGGCTGCTACTAGCAGGCCAGACTCTTGTACCAGATATAGACTGGCTAGAGAGTTCTTTTATATACAGATACTAGAGTTGCACTTAGGAAATTCTGGGAACAGAGAAATGAGGTCTCTAATATATCAAAGACAAATGTCATCGACGTTGCCCAGTGTTCAGAAGAAACCATGCCAAATTAGGTACTTCTGTAACCCACACTAACATTGTGGCTCTGTGTCACTCTCTAGCAACTAGACCACTTATAGATGGTTTATGATTCTATATTCGGTTCCTTAGCTCAAGTACTAGAGGTTCCAATTTCAGTCCCTACAGATTACCCAAATCGAGGTGTTGTCACATTTGGCTATGCTGTTTGTAATCAAGAATCCTGGTATTCAGTTGTGCTGTCTCACAAACACCTGTGCAAACCACTGACAATGTGTATGTTCTATATGGGCAGGCCTATAAAAAAGAGCAGCATGCTTCCCTTTCTCCACCAGTTACTCCTTTAGCTGAAATGGAAGATGTTTATACTATGGTTTTGAAGGTTGCATGTTCAAACACTGCAACTGACCTCATGTGAACATGACAACATATTATAGGTGGGCTTATATGCAGCATTCAGTTATTTTTTTAAGTCTCTCTCTCTCTCTGTAATTGTGACAGCTAATGTAGATGTTTGTTTTTATTAATTGAAATGTTCACAGTTGCAGGACATTATTGGGGGAGGGTCAGACAATTAAATAATGACAGATGTTGGCATTCAAAAAGTTAAAGGTTTAGAAAACAGCTAAAACACAAACTGTTGACATCACATCTCAAAATATACAATGTAACTACCCTTAAATCAAACTCTAATAAGTTCTTAAGCAGCATTTTTCTTACTTTGCCTATCAATACATTCCAGTTATCAATAGAAATATTTTTTTCATATTTGTGTGTGTACAGTAAAAATAAATATTTACCAACATTTTCTGATAAAAATCTGAGACTTCCAAGTCTAATTAGTGGCAGGGCTGGGAGTGCTGCCTATTAAGGTTGCCAGACACTGCCCAGTTTAAGATCCTGCTTTCAGTTGCTTGTAACTTCACCAAACTAAAACTGTTTGGCCTGATTTTTTTGATGCTGGGTGTTTGCCTCAGGCAGATTTGTTTGTTTGTTTTTGGGGGTGAGGGGTGGGGATAGATTTCAGCTAAACAGTTCAACCATTTCTAAGAACAAGGCTATGGAAAAATATGTCTTGTCTTACCCATGTTATATTTTGGCAACTTTTTGTCTGAACACCTCTATCACCCCTATGCTTTGGGGCTGGGACTTGAAATTTGACCGGACGTGGTCTTTGTCTCAGGGGCATGTCTTTCCATTCTCTGTGACTATCTGCCCAAATTTGGCCAAGTTAGAAGCCTTTGAAAAACTCCAATTCACATATCTCAAGAGACTCCTTCGATTTTAGCAGTGAAAATCTCTGAAGATTCCATTCTCACTGAGCATGTTTGAGGCTCTCACAACTCCTGCATGTGCCAGGACTGCACATGTTCATCCCCCACAAAGCAATGGAGGATGCCTCTCTCCAGCACAGGACTACCGGGGCAAAGCCAAACTTCCCTTTAATGGCTGCTCCCAAATGCTCTAGTGGCCAGGCATTAGCACTGAGAGCAGGAAGCCTGCCTCTCCCATGCTCTCAATGACCCCATTTGGCACCCAGGCCACATGAAGGAGGAAGCAGTCAGATTAGAATGCAGAGGGGACAGAAGTTGGATGGGTAGACTGGGACTGGAAGCCAACTGAGAGAGTGATGGGGTGGGATTGATGCCAGTTGGCTGAGAGGGTGGGGAGAGACAGAGTGAATGAGAAGCAGGGGGAGACATTGGATTGACAAAAAGAAGCAGGGGACAAGGAGCTAGGGAGTGGGGACAGATTGGAGAGCTGTTGAGAGAGAGACTGAGAATGAATGAGGAGCCCACTAACGGAGATTAGGATCTTTTCTCCCTCACTCTCTTTGTGCAGCTTCCTTTCCTGCTTTGAGCTTTCTCCTGCTGTCTCAGGGCCCCCAAGGAGCCTTCTTGCTCCCTGCAGTATGTCTATAGACCTAGCTGCAATTTTCTGATCTTCCCTCTTTAATGAAACCACCTTCTGCTCTTTATGGGGAGTTGTCTGATTCCTCTCAGGTGCAGATCATTCTATAATCAGGTTGTTTAACACCATGCTCTCCAGTCGTTATAGCTGGCAATACTGGAAACGGTAAAGTTAGATTACTGTCCAGCAAAACTAACAGCATTTGCTGGGAATGATATCTAGCTTACAGCAATTGTACTACAGCTTTTATTTCAATTTTACTTTCCACTTTGGTTTTTTTCCTTTTTCTATTAGGTCACTTAAACCCTGTTCCAGCAAAGATATTGTGTCCAGAAAGCTCAGTAAATAGCATTTGCCACATTGGATCTGACCATTGGTCCATCAGATGTGGTATCCTATCTCTGGTAATGACCTAATCAGGGACATAGGCAGGGCAGGGCAAGCGGGGCAGCAGCCAAGAGTGCAAAGCCACAGAGGTAGAAAAATGGGGCATGGCAAGGGTCAGCCAACCACAGCAGAGATTGCCTCCCCGCAACTGTATAGTGGTTCCAGCACTCCAGAGCCCACTAGTGTCATTCCCCTCGACAGCAATGCGCATAGGATCTGCCTACCTCAGCCAAGTCACCTCAGTGTGTGAGAGGCTTCCTCCCCCAGCTGGGTGCTCTTGCTCCCCTGCATCCCCAAGCACTGCTTGGAGTGCAGCTGGGCAAACTCCTGGGGGGCCAAAGGGGTGTCCAAGGTGAAAGAAAATGTCCCCATAAGGACTGGACGTGTGGAACCTTCCTGGGAACTCCGGGCAGGATACTGGTGGCTCAGAGGGGAGCAGCTGCTGCAGCCGGGAGCAGGAGCGAGGGGAAAGCTTGGTCCCAGGCTGGGTACAAGTGCCAGGAACCATGTGACGGCCCTGAGCAGGGAGACCATAGCCCAGAAGCTGGAGGGTAAGTCACTGGCTGATAAGCTGTGGGTGGGAACGTTGGAAGACTATGTGAAGCATGATCAGGTGCTGGGAGAACAGACCCTGCTGCCGTCCCTGCTCATAGAATCCCCTCCCTCACCCTCTGGGGCCCCTCTGTCTTTGTTTCTAAAATGCTCTGCTTAGAAATTTAGCTTGATTTAACAAAAAAGATAAAATATCACCCAAAATTGAAATAAAATGTTTCATGAAATATCAGGATTGGAAGGGACCTCAGGAGGTCATCTAGTCCAACCCCTTGCTCAAAGCAGGACCAATCCCCAACTTTTTCCCCAGATCCCTAAATGGCCCCTGCAAGGATTGAACTTACAAGCCTGGGTTTAGCAGGCCAATGCTCAGACCACTGAGCTATCCCTCCCCCCATGAAATGCAATGAACCTGAGATGAAATTATTTTGGCCACCAAAACAAAAAAAATCATTTGCCCAGCTCTACTGCTGTAGAACTTTGATGTTTGAAAATGATAGATTAACATTTTCTGTTTATTTCCCTCTATTTTCCATTTTTGTTTTCCTCTGAGTTCCAAGCTGTGACTGAAACTAGATACAGAAATGACAAAATGGGGAGAATGACTCTTCTTACAATATTGCTGGCCAGGTAGGAAGCACCACAAATCTTATGAAATTTCTGGTATGATTCTGCAGAACAAAGAGGTTTGGATTAATATCTGAACTGAACTATCTGAGGTTTGTCCTTCACAAGCTATTATTTAGAGCAGTTGTTTTCCAGCCCTTTCCTTAGGTAGGCAACTTCATACAAGACAGATCGCTTCAAGGACCCACTCATCTCTAAAATGCTCAATCCCCCAGCATGTGCTTCTTCAAATGCTTCGTTCTGAGGGCCGCTAAGAAAAAGTCAGTGAATCAAATTTGAGTTTGGTGGGTTGAGGGTAATGCTGGTGGACTATAACTAAGAGTTATGGGGTGAAACTGAACAAAGGAAAATTTAGGGTGGATGGAGAGATCTGTTACACTGCCTTATAGTGTCCAAAAGGCAATAGAAAGAGTCCTACCCCTCATGAAATGGGTCTAGAAAAAGAACACAAGAATGCAGTGGAATAAAGTGACTCTCCTGGTTCAGTAGATAAACATAACTCCGTAGATCTATTCCACTTCTGATTTTAAATAGAGTTAGTGAACAACTTATTTAGCAAGTGGAGTCACGTTTTTCTGTTTGTGGGATACACACAGGCAGATCATAATTTCCTCAAATTTATTCAACAAATACCTTGTCATAATGTTTGCATTCTGGATTGCCCAATATTCAAAAAATCAAGATGTTTAATAATGAATAGTTTGATAAATCATACCACATTGGGTGAATGTGCAACCACTTCATCATGTACACACACCTGTGTGTCTAACTTCCATATTCTCCATCCACAAACATTTTTATTAAGCCCTATGCCCCCAAATACAAAAGTCAAACTCTGCGTATGGGGCCAGTCCCATGTTTCTGGGCTCGGTGAAGGAGTGCCACCTCCACCCCGACTCACCTCAGCAAGCCACCCAACCTGTCTGGGTTGCGGGGAAAACAAAATATCTGTGGAGCATGTGACCGTGCATGCTTCCCCCCGCCACGTGGCACCTCTGGTAGGGGGCGCAAATATGGTTATAACCCTGGGCACCAAAATGCTTAGTTTCAGTTCTGGATCTAATGTTTCGGAGGAATGCATCCCTCCCATCCATTATGTACCTGGCCAGTCGTGCAATACAGTTTATGGGAGGGGAAAAAATCCACTTCCCAGTTCCTCAGGTAACCTGAGTAATAAAGTGCTCTTTTTGAATATTTTATACCTATAATTAAAAAAAAGTAATCTGTGCTTATATATTAAGTTCAGTCAGTGCATCCTGAAGTACTTTACAAATGTTAAGTTTCAACTCTCCTATGAAGTTGTTAACCCCATTAAACCAGTAGAGAAGCTGAGAGGTTAAGCAATTCATCTACAGTCACACAGGTAATCTGGGGGGAGAGCTAAAATAGAACCCAGACTCCTGGGCTTTAACCACAAGCTCACCCTCCTTCTGCTGATTATGCTGAACAGAATAAGATTGGATTCTGAACCTACCTAACATATATTATTGAGCGTAAAGTTATTCTGCCCTCTTAAAAAGCCAGCACATTTAGATGATTAGATATCTAAGCGTGTGGGGGGGGGGGGGGTGCAAATTATTGTACTGCACTGCATGGAATAAAGTATTGGAGTTTAAAGTTTAGGGGTCTATTCACCTATTGTTGCACAAAGTTTTTATGTAGGTGATTCCTGTTAACACTCAGTGGAGTTATACACCTAAGTCTCCTGTGCATTAACCAAATGAACCCTATGGTAACTATATTAATTTCACAAATTGCAGAGACTGTCACATTGGTTGACATGGACCTGGGCTTCTCTAATATACAGACTGCTACTAGTTGCTACTGTCTCCTAAATGGAAGTGGAGAAACTGGGAATAGACTGGAGGGGAAGAAAGAAAGGAAAAAAGCAATGAGGACAATTGCAGCAGACTTTAAAAAAATATAGAATATTTAGTAGTGAAATGTGAACCACAGAACATTTTTCAAACCTGAAACTCTGTTAAGACTTGTGGGATTAGCATTATTATGCTCTCAGTTGGCCTGGAAAGCATATTTAAGTACAACTCCAACTTAATATAGCTCTACATAACTTTATACTTTCTTTGGCCACAGAAGGTTTTTGAACCAGTTTTCTGCAATTATTTTGTCCACTTGAAAAAAAAAAATCATCTTGCAGAACTGCCAAATGTGATTTTCTTCTTGAAGAGTTTTTGACTTTGGGAGACCTTTGCAGGGGGTTAAAGTAGTTTAAAAAAAAAGTGGAAAAGTAGAGGGATAGAATTACATTCATATAGTTTTTTTAAAAAAATCCAGGCACAGGATACATGCAATACAATCAGCTTTGTTAGAGAGGAGTGGGTCATGGCTGGCTATACAGAGTTCAGATGAGGAAGGGGCAGGTGATAATTACTTGCAAAACTTTGGTACTATTCAATTTAATTTTAAATGGCCCAGTCCTGCAAAGTTTTCATTAGCATCTTCTACTCCCCATTTAAGTCAACTACAGAAGTGCAACCTAACACTGCATTTTGTTTCTTTAAATCACATTTAGGAAGCCAGGGAGAAAAAGACTGAAGAAAGTTCCAGAAAGAAACTCTACAATGAAGCATGGAGAATATCTTCAGAGATAATACCTGAATTATGCCACGAAAGAACTCAGGTTGTATAGACTGAAATACTCTAAGGATTATCATCAAGGCATAATATTGTTTTATTGTAACAGAGCCCCTTGTTTAGTGTCAGAAGAAAGCAATTCTTTCTGTTAATTACCGTGACCATGTTGCTAGCTCTCACAATTGTACTCTAAGAAAACTGCCAAATGTCTTAAGTATCAAAGTCCCAGCTCTGTGTCATTAATCATGTGACAAACTCAGATTTCATTTTTTGAAAAATAAAATTTTCTGGCTCTCATGGGTGCGGAGAAAGCCTTGAAAACCATGAACTTTAGAGGATCAAAAACCAGAGCCAAATAAAAAGATGACAATATTTATTATTTAAATAATTTCACAATTTTTAAGCCAATCCATTTTTGAGGCATAACTCATTTGTGAACACTCTGGGTTAGCAATACTGTGACAAGTACACTCTGAACCATCCAGGATTAGGACCAATACAGGCAGATATTTCTCTCGAGTTCAGAAAGTTACTAGTGAAATTTAAAAGCTCAGCCCTTTTGTGCAGGAGAATTAATGACACTTACAGGAAATGGTTAGCTACCTAATAGCACCTACACATCAAAGTGATTTTATTTGTACCTAAAAGATTATAGGTCTGAATATTGGAAACCAAGTTAAGAATGAGTGGAAAATGAGGCCTAGGTATCTAAAATAAAAAAAAAAAAAAAAAACCACAAAAAACAAAAACCTTCTGGGTAAAGCTTTTACTTGTGTACAGAGAAAAGTATTAGGTTATTGATACTGTTGCAGACACAAATGTCCTTATCCCTCTGTAGATTTCTTCTAAAGCCGACTCAGTAGGCATCCATATAACTTTAATGACTTGGAGATATTTTACCCACAAAGCTCTGCAAGTCAATAACTGAGCACAACAAAGTAAGGAGGTTTTCAGCTTTACATTAAGTAAGACTGAAATAGAAGATGCTCAGTTAAGTTCAGTCAAAGAAGTCACACCAGAAAGAGGAGCTTCCCCTCTGCAAAAAATACCAGGATCAAGCAAACAAGCAGATTTGAGATTGGAGCATGTACACACTATTGCACTCAAAGAATACCATTTTCCAAAGCAGAAATCAATCATCTGGCAATTCCTCACCAGTGTCCAAATGCACCCAAAACATTAATGATTAAGATTACTTGTGTACTTCACACCCAGCCACAGAGGTGGTGATGATGCAGTATTATGCAATAGCAAAGTCAGAATTACAGCAAAGTTAGATCACCTTATCTGGTCCCCAATCAGGATCCCAGCCTATTATTTTTAAAATATGCAGACAAAGCATTACGGAATCCCATACACTTCCAGACAATAAAAGTAGTAATTAATATACTTTTCAATTACTGCTGGGGTTGAGATAGTGGCATGTGCCTTTGATGTTCTGCATAACCATTTCAGTTAACGTTGACCACCATTTTCTTTTGTTGAGTTGTGAACTGCTTTCCATAAGCTTAAAGCTTTTTTTCTCATTACAGTAATTCTTGCACTGCCCCAGAACCATGAGGAAAAAAACAAAAAACAAGCAAACCCTAGTATAAACATTACCAAAATGTACAAAAGAACTTTTAGTAAGTCAGCTTCACTGTAGCAAATATGCAAAGAAAGTCAAACACTTAGTGTATATCAGCTGAGGATTGTCTACATTACAAGTAAGTGAGCAGCAAGCCAGGGTGTCAATCTACAGTGCACTAGCTTGTCTCATGCTAACTCATCATGTGGATCCTGCCACAATGCAGTAGTAGTTCCTTAGTTTGCTTTGATATTTGAAATGGGAGTATGTCAAAGCGCACTACAGAACTTTAGTACACTATAGCAGGGTCCACATGTCAAGTTAGGTCGTGGCAAGCTAGTGTGCTGTGGATTCACATCCTGGATTGTTGTGCACTATCTCATCATGTAGATAAGTCCTCAGATACTAAATAGAAGAAGAAAGCAATGCTGGGGGAAAAAAAAAAATCAACATTTGTTTAAAATTTAATTAATATTGGCAGGTGAAGCAAATAGCATTTGATGATTTTGAAAGAAGGAGAGAGAGAGGTATTATACACTTACAGCCTAGGGATGCTCTAGCTCAGTGGTTCCCAAACTTGAGTTTCCGCCGCTTGTGCAGGGAAAGCCCCTGCCGGGCTGGGTCGGTTTGTTTACCTGCCGCGTCCGCAGGTTCGGCCGATCGCGGCTGCCAGTGGCCGTGGTTTGCTGCTCCAGGCCAATGGGAGCTGCTGGAAGCGGCAGCCAGTACGTCCCTCGGCCCGTGCCGCTTCTAACAGCTCCCATTGGCCTGGAGCAGCGAACCACGGCCACTGAGCGCCGCGATCAGCCGAACCTGCGGACGCGGCAGGTAAACAAACCGGCCCGGCAGCGGCTTTCCCTGCACAAGCGGTGGAACAAGTTTGGGAACCACTGCTCTAGCTATTAGTGAACTAGAAAGCTTGCCTAGAATGGCGAATTTGGCCTGGCCACACGCTGTCATGAAAAAGGGATGGCCAGGCCAAATTTGCCACCTTAGGACACTTTGGAGGGGTCACTGAAGTGGTGTACTGAAGTTTTGCCTAGCCCAGCAGATGGTCTTTGTGAAAAGCAGCATGTTTTCTGGAAAAAAAAGATGGTTATTGTTGTTTTGGAAGAAGGGGACAAGTGTTTGCTCTTCTTAAATTAAGAGGCTAAAATCATTAGCTACGGGCAAGTCTAATGCATTCTGTTTATTTGCAAATTCCTTCTCTATACACAATGCAATTTTGACCCGAGATGGCCCTGCTCTACCAACACGGATTGGGACAAGACATCTGTGTGAAATTGGGTAGTACCAGAGCGATAATGATGGCGTATCCAATAGAGAATGCTGTAAATGGAACAATCTTACTTTACTTGAGAGATTTTAATCTCCAATAAGTGCAGCAAAATGCCTTTTTTTGCAGCTTATTGCAATTTTATTATAGAGAGGCTCAAGCCACAAAATATAAATTTTTATTTTTAATTGTCCCACCCCCAACCCAAAGTTTAGCAGTGCTTTGATCAGGGATTTGGTTTGGGTCCATTTCTAGTTCTTAATTAACAAAGACAGAGTATCTTTCTCCTCATTCTGCATGTAAGTTTCATACTCCTGAAAGTGAGGAAATATTGTTAATATTATGGTAGCACCTAGAGACTCCTATTAGGGCCTCATTGAGCTAGACACTATAACCACAATGAAAAAAAAAGGTCACTATCCAAAAGAGTTTACAAGCTAAGTAAATTTCTGGCAGTGGGTTGGAGTCTTGCATAATTTAAGTAGGTCTTCAAACTTCCCATACAGATAACAACTGGCACAGGAAACCTCGCTTACTGCACCTCTACTATCCCAGTTCTCGGCCTCTCTTGATGAAAGACTGCCATTCATAGTGAACATGTGGCAAATTGTTTGCCACAAACAAGTGTTCAAATAATTTTTTTCCACTTGTGACCTAATAAAAGATTTGAACACATCTCTAGAAGTGACGGGTTAGTTAAATACCTTTGAAAATCTGTCCCAAAGTCTTTCTTTGAAAACTGCCAGTTCCCTGATGTTATCTCATTCAATGAATGATGACATGAACTTTACCACTGAAATAGTGATTATCTTTACAGTGAATGTAAGTTCTAGCCACTTTGAATGATAGGTAAAGGTTTGCCATAGTAATGGTAGACTAACAGACTGACCTTCAAATGGTCCCATTAGGTCTAGAGCCAGTTTCTTTCATGGGCAGTTCAGTCAGTCAACCAATTGACAGGGATGCCGAAGTTTTTTCTGTGACTTGTCAAGTTATGTAATTCTTGAACAAGCTATGCAATTCTTGATTATTTCCTCAATCTTGCTTGTCCATCCCTGGCTACCACAAGTCTTGATGCAGTTGTCTTTTGGTTAGACTCATTCCCAGATTTCCTTCATGTGCCAGGTGAATCAATCATTCTCTTAGTAGTGTTGGCACAATAAGGTGGTCAATTCTCAAAATCCATGAGATGCATGTTGTGACAAAGTTCCAAGCCTGTATTGTTGGGCACCATGCTTTCATGCAGATTCGGTGGCCTCAGAAGCTCACTAAGGCTCTCACTGTGACCTCCCTTTTTCAGTGTAGTGGCAAGGGTCACAGCCTACTAAGCTACTTTCATCACAGGCCAGTATGGGAGGTGGGGAGGGGGAATATCCCCCAGTCTCTGTTGCTCCTTTGAGCTTAGTAGGCACAGTTCGGCCTCCTCTCTGGACTGAAGCCTGCTTCCCGTCTCAAGGGGGGTCTCTGTAGGGCAGGGGATAGGAGGGAGAGGAACCTGGCCCACCCTCTACTCTGGGTTCCAGCCCAGGGACCCGAATGGTAGCAGCTGTTGGCAGCTTCCCCTTCACCACTGGAGCTGCTTTGATTCCCTGAGCCACTTCCCCGTGATCCCCTTTTCTAGCTTCACCCTTACCTCAGGCTTCAGCAATGTTCCCTTTCCTCCAGCTCCTTTCACCTGAGCTTATCTGAGGGAACTGGAAGGAGAGCTTTTAAACAGTATGAGTGGGACCTTGATTGGTTCCAGCTGTCTCCATTAGCCTAATGGCCTTAACTGTTTAATTGGCATCAGGTGTCTTAATTGGCCTGCAGTAGTCTTTGTTTGGCTATCCAGGGAACAGCGACCTACTCATCCTGAGGCTGAGATACCTACCTTCCATAACTCTCTTATATCCTTCTAGTCTGAGTCCGTCACAATGTCTATATGGTTGCAAGTCTTCTAGTATCATCGTCCTGCAATGCCATGCATTGACTATCTACGTCCTTAGGTCCTGAAGTACTTTGTCTTCTCTCATGGCTGTTGCCCACTCTGAGACTGTGATAACTCCTTGGGTTGTAGCAGTGATTTGTGCAGTTACACTCATCATCTTTCTTTATTGCACCCTCATAAGGTCAGAGACCATCTGCAGCGGTGTTCTTGGCACTTAGAAGATACGCAGTCTGGAAATCAGTCCATTAGTTTGGTGGCCCATTGGCAATTCTTGGTGTTGCTGATCCAGAACCTTGTGTGGTGAATAAAACTGATCAGATCTTGTGATCAGATCTGAAGATAAATCTCCTACCCCACAGGTAGGTTCTGAAGTGCCAGAGCTTCTTTCTCCAATGACAGAATAGGATTTTTCTGGTTCAGTCAATGCTCTTGAGGCCAGTGCAAGAGTGACTTCTCACCATTTTTTTTAAGCTGAGTCAAGACAGCACCAAGACCGTACTCACTACTTTCATAGCAAATTTCTCTACAAACTTTGAATAGTATTCACACAATCTCAAGAAGGACGGAAGTTTGACCTTGTTGTCAGGCTCTGGTACAACAGAATTGGTTTTCACTAAGTGGTTTTGGCTGTATGTCATTATGAGAGATTGTATATCCTAGATATGTCACTGAGTCAGTATGGAATTGACATTTCTTTTTGCTGATGGCAAAATCACGTTGTCAAAGTTTTTCTAGAAGCTTTTATAGGAGGACATGTTTGGATTCATCTTTGCCATACACTAGAATGTGATCTTAAAAGTAAAACTCCTTGTCTCTCTAAAGATCCCATGTATCATTCCCTGGAATACAGAAGCTACAGAGGCTTACAATTCAAATTGATGTTGTTTGGGTATCAAACCTTCTGGAGTGAAGAAAGTTGCATATTTGTGGGATTCTTCCATTAAGGTGATCTGGTGGAAAGCTGAGGATAAGTCAAGAGTTTTAAAGACTCTTGCCTCCTTCAAGGTGAGCAACATTTCATGGATACTGGGTAGAGGAAGATAATCTATAACAGTGTTGGAGTTTAGATCTCTCACACACATGCAGATAGCACTATTAGGCTTCCTGCTGAGACCAATGGGAGAAATCCATTCTGATGATTCAGCAGGTTCAGTGATATTTGTTTTGCATCATTTTAGAATCTCCTCCTTGGCCAGTTGTCTCAGTACAATTGGTGCGTTTCATACTTTATGCTGTATGGCACCACATTGTTTTTAGCCGGATCTTCTGCTTGAAGATTTTTGCAACACCTGTGAAAACTGCTGGAAAGTCAAGGAAGATTCCTGTTTATAGCCTATCTTCAGTTTGCAGGACAGGCTGTGTACTATTCAGATCCCTCTGATGATTCCATACTAAAATAGAAACGCTCACTTAGGCTACATAGATTTTCCCTTGGGTATTATGGATCTTGTACTTGAGAATAGCTGTAAAATAGCCATTGATGGGGATTGGAGATCCTCTATACCCTTTGGGGTATATGTCTGGAAGATGCAACTCAAGTAGGGAGCTGACAAATAGCACAGTGTAGAGATGGTTGGGAATTACAGTTAGGGCCCTACCAAATTCACGGTCATGAAAAATGCAACACGGACTGTGAAATCTGGTCTCCCCTGGTCTTTTGTGAGCTTTTACCCTATACTATACAGATTTCACAGGAGACACCAGTGTTTCTTAAATTGGAAGTCCTGACCCAAAAGGGAGTTGCGGGGGGGGGGGGTCGCAAGGTTATTTGGGGGGGGTCACAGTATTGCCACCCTTACTTCTGCACTGTCTTCAGAGCTGGGTGGCCAGAGAGTGGCAGCTGTTGGCTGGGTGCCCAGCTCTGAAGGCAGCGTCCCACCAGCAGCAGCACAGAAGTAAGGCTGGCAATACCATACCAGGCCATCCTTATTTCTGTGCTGCTGCTGGCAGTGGCTCTGCCTTCAGAGCTCGGCACCCGGGCAACAGCTGCCGCTCTCCGGCCACCCAGCTCTGAAGACAGCGCAGAAGTAAGGGTGGCAATCCCAGCCAGCAGCTGCTGCTCTCTAGCTGCCCATCTCTGAAGGCAGAACTGACACCAGCAGCAGTGCAGAAGTAAGGGAGTGGTTGCAGTACTGCTACCCTACAATAACCTTGCTACCACTGCACAACTCTTTTTTGGGTCAGGATCCCTACAATTACAACACTGTGAAATTTCAGATTTAAATAGCTGAAATCATGAAATTTATTATTTTTAAAATCCTATGACCAGGAAACTGACCAAAATGGCAGGGCCCTAGTTATAGTATAAGATGAACCAGAATCCACTAACATCCTCATCTCATGGCCACTGACTTGCACTTAGCGGTGTGCAGTGGTGTGGTGATCTCCTGTCATATTCAGAACACCACTGGGATTCAGTTCCCATCATCATTATCTGTGAGAACTAAGGATACTACATTGACAGCAGACTCACAGACTACCAAAATGTCTTTTTTTTTTTTTTTGCACTTCTTGTATACAGATTTCTTGGCAGGACACCCTGAAAGTCTGCCCTGTGACCTGCCTTCTGCTGCAATGTGGTATGTGGGAGGGTAAAGCCACTGTGGATGTAAACTTAGGAGCTTTGCTGATTGCAGTCTTGTATTGAAGTGCATTAACCTCTGCAAGTTTGGAGACATCTGATGTTATGGAAAGTGATTTAGTAAGTGGATGGTGCTTTCCACTCATTGGGCAGGTTCTACGTTTCATCCAAGGTAAAGCCTTTTATCATGAGGAGTCATTCATGAATCTCGGAACTGGCTATCTTCATGAAAATTTGATCTCTGATCATTTTCATCTGTGAAACTGGGAAATCCACAGGTTGCACTCAACTCATGTAATGCAGCTACATAGTGGTCAATGGGCTTGTGAGGCACCTGTACATGGGAACCAAATTTGAAGCATTCGGCAACAATATTTAGTAGAGGATTAAAATGATCATCCAGGGCTTGGAGAACAGCATCATATGCAGTTGTATATTGCAGTCGGTCAGTAATAGGAGGCAGATGCTGGGCCTACCAGGCTTGACAGTAACCTTAAGGTTTCTGAGTCCGTTTGTAAGGCTGATTAGAGAAAAACAGTACATCAACAACACTGATACCTTCCTGCTCAAGATGTATTTTTTTTTAAACCAGATATGCATATTTCACAGATTAAGTTCAAATAGAGCAATAGAAAAATAAAAATCAGTAATAAGGATAGGAACTTTCACAAAATTGGTCTGAACTGATGAAGGGTTATAAGAATGATACTTTGCCCTTTCTCTGTGCAACAGCTTTCACCTGTGTATTTCAAGTGCTTTTTAAATAATTAAGCCTCCTGAAGAAATACTTTACTCAGCTGCAAAATGGAGTTCACCGAGAGGCAGAGCAAACTGACTTTTACTGATAAAGCAAATCAGTAGCAGAGCTGGGATTAGACTCCCAGGCCCAGATCCACCAAAGAATTTATGCATTTAAGTTCAAACTCTAGGCTCCTGAGATCCTCAGAACCTCTGCTAAGCTACTACTAAACCTGGTGGTGCCTAAAATACCCCAGCATCTAAGAGTCCAACTGTTAAAGTCCCCTAGTTGCCTCAGCTTCTGAGCATGCGTCATTCACACAATGTCTTATTCTAGGCTCTCAGGTGCCTAAAGTCCAGAAGGATTCTCAAACCAGGTGAAGATGAAGAGAGGCATTGCCCCGCCTATCTTGCCTGTGCGGCCCACCCAGTAGCATGCTTTCAGCAAGCCTAACTCTACATAAAACTGCTGATGGGACTAGCAGAGGGAGGTCTCCCTTATAACCTTTAGCCCAGTACTTAGGGCACTCATCGGGGATGTGGGAGACCCCAGTTCAATTCCTTTCTCCACCTGATGAAGAGAAGGGATTTGAACTTTACTATAGAGTTGCTCTCTCTCTTTCTGGCCAATGAATATTTAAATTATTCATTCACAATGGAACAGCTTCAACAGGAGAGACAGAGAGAGCCACATCAGAATATCCCATAGCCCAGAGGTTCAGGCACTCACATGAAAAGTAGGAAACCCTGCTGAAATCCCATCTCCTCAGCCAGCAGAGGGGGAAAATTGAACTGGGGTCTCCCACATCCCTGGTGAGTGAACTAAACTAACCACAGGGCTAGCGATTATAAGGGAGACCTCCTCCCGCCCCTACTCTCCCAACTCTTTTGTGAAGAGTTAGGTATCTGCAGCTGCTGTTTTTGCAAGAAGCTTATTAGGTGTAGGACAGAGGTTCCCAGCTGTTGATCCCAAATGAAGATAGGCACCTAATTCCCTCAGAGGGACAGAGATAAGGAGAGAGGTGTGTCCTCAGCATCTGCTATTGCTAGCTTAGGCATCTCCCAGCCCAGCATACTGTTTTTTGTTTTAATCCCATGTTTAGGCGCCAAGCTCTCCCCATGCATTGAACAGGGAGCCTAGACACCTAATTCTGGGTTTGTGGATTCCACTGGGTGGCTAGACTCCTAAGTCCCTTTGTGGATTTGGGCCCCATGCCCTATTTATATCACTAAATCACACTTCCTCCTAGAGTTAATATTTGTGTTTACTAAAAGCAATATTTTCTCCATGAGACCAGATAAATTATACTTATTTCACGTTGAAGACAGACAAGAACTGTAAATAAAAAAAGTCCTAAGGAACAAGAATGATTCAATAGTCTGTGCAGGGATCAGGACTGTTTATTTCTGTTCTTGTCTCTGCCACTGATTTATTGTTTATCCTTGTTCAAGTCACTTAACTGCTCTGCCACCATTTATCTATCTGCAAGATGGTTAGAATACTTATCTAATAGAAATGCTCTGATAATTAATACTTGCAAAGTGTTTAATGATCTTCAGGTGGAAGGTGATGTCTTACAGAATTGCAGAGTGGTAGTGCCACATGGTACTAGGCATGTAAATACCTGTACTTCCTTGTTCTTGAAAATAAGCATTATATTGCTACACCTACTGTGTAGTTATCATCTTATAATTATATTTTCATATGGAAAGCTACAACCTGAGCTGACTTGTTTGTAGCTTATTAATACGTGCTTTAATATAGTGGAATTGTGTGATTGTTCAGATCCTAGAGTTTAAGTGCTCTGAGACGTATCTAGTGTTTTGGTTAATGTTTAGTGGATATTCAGAGGTACTAATAACTTCCACATATGTATTGTGCACTTCATATTTACAACAAACTGCAATTAAGTTTTAAACAATGTAGTTTATGTGTGGCAGATGTTAATTTCATATATTCTGATTCAAGGAGTAAGGTTAAAGTTTCTTTATGTCTTTTATAAGTTAAGAACAAAGTTTGCCTGTGTCCTGGAGAATATACACAAACAAGGGGGTGGGGGGCGGAGAGAGACAAAAACACAAAAAAGTTTGGTCTCAGTATGTGTCAGAATGTATTATTGAAAATTTATGCACAGATTTGTGATCAATGCTCCCCAACCCCCTTTCAGCATTGTTGACCTAAATATTTTATTATTAACATAATCACCTCAAAATAATATCCAAGAACATCCAAAAAAAGTCTTCAGTATAACTGCTGTTTATTGGTTTTGGTATTGGATAGTATATTGTTTTGGTCTCAGCAAAATTCAAGTTCCATACAGTGATTTCTCTTAGGTTTGTTCTCTAAGCTGGTGTTCTATCATCTTCCATAAAGACCAATGAAATTTGAAATAGCAGTACTGTATGCTGCAAAATTTAAAGCCTAGAAAACAAAGGTTTTTTAAAAAATAAATCTAGTATTTGTTTACAAGAGCACAATTAATATGCTTGGTGCTTTCTAAACATTCACGAAGGGACAGTGACTGCTTGATGAAGTCCACAATCTAAGGAGAGACAGACAGGTCATTATGGGCTGCAATTTCTCTCCGTTTTAAAAAGTATAGTTAAATCTGAATTGGGGATGAAATTTCCAGAGAAGCAATGGCTTCATCAGTGGATGACAGTCAGAAGGGGGTCAGAATTAGGAATGGCCTCAACAGGAGTAACAAATCACAGGGATGTCTCAAGGGAAGGGTTGGCCAAAGACAGCTGGGGAATCTGAGAGCCAAATGAGATCTTTTCTTCTAAGCAAAGAACTCTACCAGATGGTGTACAAAATGGGAGACTGAAATGGATTGAGATTGGGGGAAAGAAAAAAAGAAGAAATCTTGAAAGAGTAAGAAAAATATGTTAGCGTACTACTTCCACTCTGTAACTTCATTGATTATATACATAATATGTTTAAGGGGACAAATATGTGAATTATGATGTGGTTATTTAAAAAACTATCCTTTATTTTAATTAATTATCCAGTTATTTTGCTCCCCCATAATAGCCAAAAAATGCTGAATTTTGTGCATAGTCAAGGTAGACAACCACCTCGCAGGTCTGCATTCTTTGTTGGGAAGAGGATGATAACCTCTGGTGTTATATGGAGACCATCTCCAGTCTATTGATTGGTTTTTTTGTTGTAACTATGCCTCCAGTTCTCCTATTAAGTCAAAAGATATCCCATTACATTTTTCTCCCTTGCATGTTGGGGGCAAGGTAGGTTTACATGCTCTATGAAGTCCTCCAAAAGAAAACCCCTGTCCTTATATGTATAGAGCCTTAGAAACTATTTCATTTTAGCTTGACCTGACCATTAATGCCACAATTCCAACTCTCAGCCTCCAGGCAATTAAAAAGAAAGAAAATTATTTGAATAAATCCAGCCAGCAATTTCCATGTAAAAAAAAAAAAAAGCAAGCTGGAACCATGTGGTCTCAATAAGGCTGTAAAAACACCCCCCCACCCCCTTTATTTTCCTAAATGTACATTGCAGTGTACCCATAACCTCTCTTTTAAATCATCTTTAACCAGATCTGAATCATTCTGACCACAAATGAATGGGTGACACTGGAATGTGCTTGAGTAGACAGTCGCTCAGAAGTGGACTTTAGGGCATTTTCTACTTCCAATGTTAAAGGGCCTCATCCACAGCAAAAAAACCTTTAAAGGTTAAACCTTGAAGATAGAAAATGACATCATAGTTTAATCATTCAGAAAAAAAATGCAACTTCTGCAGAATAAGTCAAAGTAATGTACCACAAACCACAGTGGGCAGATAAAGCCAAAGAACAGGTTTTCTTACTGAGGCATACAGATACCACAAGCAGCTGGCAGATACATGTTTAATTGTATTCACAGAAACCTATTGTATCTGTCAGTACAGCCATATTCAGAGCGGCCAGTCAGTACACAATGTCAGAATAACCACACTTAGAACAACAAATTGAATTCTGCTTTCACATTTATACTGTATTGCAGTCCAGGCTGTGAGCTACCATCATTTTTGACACAGATGTAAAATGTATCTGGCAATATCCTTTAAAGAGTTTTAGACAGATCATTTAAGGCCCAATCCTGTGAGATGCCTAGCACTACCTGGATGGTGCTGAGCTTCCACAAGTCCTACGGAAGTCAGCAGGACTTGAAGGCACTCAACGCCTCACAGGAGTTAGAACAGAAATGTCAGACATATATGAACACGATTTGCTGGGGAAGAGTCAACATGTTTTTTTTAAAAGGGAAATCATGCCTCACCAATCTAATACAATTCTTTGAGGGAGTCAACAATCATGTGGACAAAGGGGACCCCCCGTGGATTTAGTGTACATAGATTTTCAGAAAGTCTTTGACAATATCCCTCACCAAAGGCTCTTAAGCACAGTAAGCTGTCATGCGGTAAGAGGGAAGGTTCTCTCATGGATCAGTAACTGGTTAAAAGATAGGAAAGAAAGGGTAGGAATAAATGGTCAGTTTTCAGAATGGAGAGAGAGGTAAATAGTCGTGTCCCCCCCACGGATCTGTACTGGGATCAGTACTATTCAACTTATTCATAAATGATCGGGAAAAAGGGGTAAACAATAAGGTGGCAAAATTTGTGGATGATACAAACCTACTCAAGATAGTTAAGTCCAAAGCAGACGGCGAAGAGCTACAAAGGGATCTCACAAAACTGGTGAGTGGGCAACAAGATGGCAGATGAAATTCAATGTGGATAAATGCAAAGTAATGCACATTATGTTTTCCAATCCCAACTGTATATATAAAATGATGGGGTTTAAATTAGCTGTTACCATTCAAGAAAGATCTTGGAGTCATTGTGGATCATTCTCTGAAAACATCCACTCAATGTGAAGTGGCAGTCAAAAAAGCGAACAGAACATAAGCGCTGACTCTGTGGGTGCTATGGGGCTGGAGCACCCATGGGGAAAAATTAGCAGGTGCTCCGCATCCACTGGCAGCCAAGCTCCCCCCTCCTTGTCTCCTTCTCCTCCCCACAATGCGCTGCGTCCCTGCTCCTCCCCCTCCCTCCTAGCACAAACAGCTTGTTTGGTGGCGCTTAGGACTTTCCAGGAGGAAGGGAGAGGAGCGGGGACGTGGTGCACTCGGGGGAGGAGGCGGAGAAAAGGCAGGGGAAGGGCAGGGATCTGGGGGAAGGGGGTGGAATGGGGGCAGGAAGGGGGTGGGAAAAGGCGGGGTGGGGCAGGAACTTTGGGGAAGGAGTGGAATGGGGGTGGGGCGAGGGCGGTACAGGGGCGGGAAGGGGTGGTGCAGGGCCACGGGCGGAGGGGGTGTCGAGCACCCACCGGGCAGAGGGGAAGTTGGCACCTATGGAACAGAATGTTGGGAATCATTAAGAAAGGGATAGATAAGACAGAACATATCATATTGCCTCTATAGAAATCCATGGTACGCCCACACCTTGAATACTGCATGCAGATGTGGTCACCTCATCTCAAAAAAGATATATTGGAATTGGAAAAGGTACAGAAAAGGACAACAAACATGAATATGGGTATGGAACGGCTTCCATATGAGGAGAGTTTAACAAGACTTGGACTTTTCAACTTGGAAAAGAGACGACTAAGGGGGGATATGATAGAGGTCTATAAAATCATGACTGGTGTGGAGAAAGTAAATAAGGAAGTGTTATTTACTCCTTTTCGTAACACAAGAACTAGGGGTCACCAAATGAAATTAATAAGCAACAGGTTTAAAACAAACAAAAGAAAGTATTTCTTTACACAATGCACAGTCAACCTGTGGAACTCCTTGCCAGAGGATGTTGTGAAGATCAAGACTGTAACAAGGTTCAGAAAGGAACTAGATCCATCAATAGACTATTAGCCAGGATGGTGTCCCTAGTCTCTGTTTGCCAGAAGCTGGGAATGGGCGACAGGGGATGGATCACTCGATAATTACTTGTTCTGTTCATTCCCTATAAAGCATCTGATATTGGCCACTGTCGGAAGACAGGATACTGGGCTTAGATGGACCTTTGGTCTGACCCAGTATGGCCATTCTTCTGTTCTGTGAGTATTCACCATGTCTCAAAGGAGTCCCCAAATGCAAGTTACCTTTAAAATTATAATAGGAGATAGGAACTAATTCACTGTAGGTTTGTGAAAGTCAAGTTTAGGCAATGAATAATAAAAGAACCTACCTAACAGACAAGCTCTCAGCATAGGTATCACATCAGCTATAAGAGCAGAGAGGCCCAGGTTTAATATATATGTATCAGCAGCACTAAGGAGCATGTTATTTTTAAAAATATAGCCATAGTTTGAATAAGCTTCCTTCCCCCGTTCAAATGACAAATTATACATGTAGCCAAAGTGATGTGCCTTTAATATGGATAGGCCAGAGCCAGAACTCTGGATCCAGATATTAACTTTCTCATCGTTCAAGAATACCTGGATCCACGGTTTTTGGTTCAGGCCAACCTATAGTGTCTAACTGCTGAGCTTAACACTCATTGCCAGAATTCACCGACAGTACCAAGTGATATGTTAAAAAACAGATTAAAGCAGGAAAAGTAACAAAAGACCTCAGGTTCTTCCTTGCATCAATGAGAAATTATAGCACCTCTGGAAATTGTGAAACTGAAAGCATTGCTGATGAAATCTGACATGATGCCATCAGAGGGGGAGCACAACTCTAGAAAGCACCATTCCAATTTTAGCTCCCAAAAGGAATTTTTGCTAGTTCTAGTGTCCCATTCCAAACAAGTGAATAATACTCTTTTTATAGACTAAACAACAGCATACACAAAATATGTGAATCCCAGTGTAACAAGGACAAAACTCTTTTTGAACACTTCATGAAAAAATGAATGAGGCACTGAACACCATCTGTAGTCATTTGGGAATTCAGATCCCCACTCAGACAGCTGACCAGGTAACAGAACATTTATTCACCAATCTTCCCACAAAGTACAGGTGCCCAACTAGACTATTCTTTCCAACAAAAAGGGGAAAGTTAGAACTGGACAGTGTTGGTAAAAGTTTGAGAAACTGAACAAACAAAAAGCTGCAGCCATTGGAGCAAACAGGTAAATGACTGCACCTGCCATATTTTGCACAATCAATCAACCATTTGCACCTGCACACAACTGCATATTTTGTATGTGACTAGATTCACTCCCACATCACCTGTGACAAAACAAAAGTAAACAATTGCCTTTTTGCAAATTACTACAGGGTTTTGGAATCACTATTTCAAGCATAGGTACAACCACAGGCAAGGCTAGAGAATCTGTTCCCTTCCTCAAGTTTGTTTACTATCCTGTTTATAACTCTGTGATAGTTACATGGCAAATGCATTCACACTACAGGTCTTCTCCCCTTCCCCAACTTTTTAACATAGTTGAATTACTGGTTTTCAAACCTTTATCACCATTTTGTCAAGTCAGTTCAACTAAATCTTGGCAACATCTAGTAGCATGCTGACTGCATTGTTTATCAGTAGCTTTATGAAAAATGGTCCCTAAGGTGGGTCCCTTTTTGACAGCTAGATAGTATCTCTGGATCAATATCCTGGACACTGTTCATTTTAAGTATTTCTAGAGACCAGTCAAAGAGAAAGGGGAAAAAATCCCTGTAAACACCATCATGAGTGGTTCTTTGGTAGCAAGTTTAAGAAACAGTATGGGATATGTACAAAAACAAGGATAGCAGCAACTGTTTGTTTACTAGAAGAAAACCTGGCTTCATTTTGCCCAGTTCTTGTCCTCTCAATGACAGACGCCTCTCCAAGAACACATTCCTTTCTACTGTATGTTGGCTTCCACTTGTTTCCCCGAGAACAATATTTGCTAACTGACTGCTCTTCACTTCAAGACCTGAAAAAGTGGTTTTTTTTAAAAATGAAATTCGTTTCCTAAAATGAGCAAAGGTGGTTTGACTGAATTAAAGCAGTTTAAATCAAACCTATTTTTTGCTCCTATGAACCTAAATAAATCTTTCCCCTCTCCCCCATCCCTTACATTAGTGACCGACATACAAACAACTTCACTGTGTGCTGCCTCTGTCGGACAGTGCTAATTTCCACTTCACAGGTTCAAACAACAAACTAAGCAGTTCCTATTCTGTAGTTACTCTATTCTACTTACGAATGGCGATTGAACAGATTTTCAGATAACCTAGTCATGAAGCCCTATGGAAATCTTTCCAAGATCAGAATTTGGCTAAAACCTGTAGATTTTTGTTCGGGCTTTCTGGACGGGAGAAAGATCAGGAAAACTTGACGGCAAAGCACTGTTCGAGGCCACTATGACTGAGCATATACACTGCGATTCACTCGAATGCGCTGCCATTGCAATGAAATTACTAAAGCACCTCATTTCCTCTACTTTATACGTATTTAATGCTGGCACTTACCGTCGTGGAACAAATGGACCCCCACCCCCCAAAGAGATTAACGGTCTCCGTGTCCCTTTACTCCTTGACTATCTCCAGCTCCCAGCTTTGCTCTTCTAAAAATCAGCCTAGTTTGCAGAACAGAACAGAGGAAATAAATAGACCGCCGAGTTGCCAAAATTCCGACCACTCACGAGCAGCAGCGAAGACGTCCTCCCGGGTTCCGACTGATTCCAAAGAACAAAGCCTGCTGCTGGCAGTGAGGAAGCTGAGTGTAAGTCCCCTGGCTTCAGTCCAACTGTTGCTCTTGCTTTTGCTTCAGAATACGTGAGTGTGTGCTTGTGTGCTCCCGCAATGTATGTGAGAGAGGAGGGCTGGGGGGAAAATAGGGTGAGTGTTGGGGGAGGAATGCTGGTGATGTCCAAAAATAAGACGAAAGAAATGACTAGAGGGATCCGTCCCGTCCCCCCCCTTACTTTCTCCTCTTATCACATGTGCTGAGGCTTTATCCTTTCCGGGGATTTTGATCTCAAGAGAGAAGGTAGAGAGCAAATTCCACAGGGGCTTCCCAAAACCGATCGCTGGTTGGACTGAGCTTTAAACCACAACGGAGGGGCTTTCTTCACCCCCTGAGCACGGAAGCTGCCAAGATACCTTGGGAATCGCGGGCTTAGTAGCACTCTAACGTTAGGTAGTTGTGAAGCACAATAGGTCTCTCTCTCTGCCCCTCCTCCCGCAATTAAAAGTTTACTCGATTTCCAAGATGTGATACCGCCATTGCTTCCCTAAACTATTTCAGATTCCACTCCCTGGTATCTCTGGATGTTGTATAATATAGAGTTTTTAAAATTTCGACTATGTATTTGCTTATAGCACAATGCACAAACTATGGCTACTTACACCACACCACACTCTCATTACCTCTAATGAATTCTGTTACTCCAGGCTTGGAAAGGAGCTTGCTCTGTACCGAAAAACAAATAAGAACTTTCCCTGGAGAACTACAGAGCTCCAAGTTAACTACTGTGGTTACAAATGGACCAGGGATGCCAGTGCCAAAAAATAAATTGTTTTTTTATTCTTCACCACTGTGATGGGTTTGGTCACAGGGATCCCCTTGGGACTGTCACCTGACATGCTGAGATTACCTCTGAGCCCATATTCCCTGCCAAAAGCCTGCTTTGTTGAGCCCAGACACGCTAGCCTGGTGCAACACAGACCCAGGTCTTGTCCACACCCCCAAAGCTGCAGGCTTAACTGAAAACAGCTTTGCAGTTACCTAGCTCCAGCACCCAGACACACAGCTCCCAAGGGGATCCAAACCCCAAATAAATCGGTTTTACTCTGTATAAAGCTTATTCACGGTAAACTCATACATTGTCCACCCTCTATAATACTGATAGAGAGATATACATAGCTGTTTGCTCCCCCAGGTATTAATCACTTACTCCGGGTTTATTAATAAACAAAAGTGATTTTATTAAGTATAAAAAGTAGGATTTAAGTGGTTTCAAGTAATAACAGACAGAACAAGTAAGTCACCAAGCAAAATAAAGCAAACACACGTACATCTAAGCCTAATACATTAAGAAATTAATTACAAGTAAAATCTCACCCTCAGAGATGTTCCAATAAGCTTCTTTCACAAACTAGACTCCTTCCTAGTCTGGGCCCAATCCTTTTCCCTGGTACAGTCCTTGTTAGTTTCAGCAGGCATCTTAGGTGGAGACTAGGGGTTTTCTTATGTCTCGCTGCCCCCTTTGTTCTGTTCCACCCCCTTTTATAGCTTTGGCACAAGGTGGGAATCTTTTGTCTCTCTGGGTCCCCACCCCCTCTTCTAAATGGAAAAGTACCAGATTTAAGATGGATTCCAGTATCAGGTGACATGTTAACATGTCCTGTGAGACCCCAGCCTCCATTCTTCCAGGGCTGGCCTACACATACACAGGGAGGTTTGAAGTAAACAGAGCCATTTACAACCAATTGTCCTAGTCAATGGGAGCCATCAAGATTCTAAACTACTATTAATAGCCCACACTTTGCATAATTACAATAGGACCTCAGAGTTATACTTCATATTTGTAGCTTCAGATACAAGAATGATACATACATACAAATAGGAGCAATATATTCAGTAGGCTATAGCCTTTGTTATGATACCTTACAAGAGACCTTTTGCATAAAGCATACTCCAGTTACATCATATTTATACTTATAAGCATATTTCCATAAAACATATGGAGTGCGACATCAGATGGCAAATGCATTCATCATTCCATCATTAATTGAACAAAATCTTAATAAGAACGTCAGGAAGAAACTAGTATGTGTGTTTCACCCATAGCTTAACATGGACATTAATGCCACTTTCTAGTAGTCTCTTCTTAACATTGTGCCACAGTTACATCAGAGAACATTTTCTTGTAAGGAACAGTGTTTTAGGTAATGTAATGAACAGGAGCAATTGCACTTGGCAACATAAGGAAGAATGTCAGAAAGGACTTTTGGAATTAGTTTTTGTGTCACACAGAAGAATCTGGCAAAAGTATTTCAGGTATTTGAGAAAACTGAGCACCCAATATTATACCATAGCAAAACATAGTCATAGAATTTAAGTCCAGAAGGGACCATCAGATCATTTAGTCTGACCTCCTCTATATCACAGGCTACCAGCACCAATCAGCGCCCATGAAGTAAACCGAACAACCATAATTAGACAAAGGTATTACAACAACAGTCCTCAGGAGACTTAACTGTTATGTGCCACAAGTTGATAATAGGAGGGACTGAGGTGCAACATCCAAGACCCCTGCACTGGCAGGGAATTAATTTAGTGAAATATATCTACATGATCCTGGTAAGCAACCCACATCCCATGCTGCAAAGATTGGCAGTGAACTTGGGGGTTTGGGCCTACCTAACCTGGTAGAAAATTCCTTCCTGATCCTACAGATAGTAATCAGTTAGGGTATGTCTACACTAAAAACAAAACAAAAAACCCCCCAAATCACACCCTGCCACAGAGAGTCTCAGAGCCTGAATCAACTAGCTGCTTTTGGGGCTCACACTACAGGGCTAAAAATAGTACTGTAGATATTTCTACTCTGAGCCCCCCCCCCAGTTGGGTTTCAGAGCCCCAGCTCCAGTCTGAGCAGGCATGTCTACACTACTATTGCTAGCTATGTAGCAGTACTCTGAGTCAGTTGCCACATTCTCTGGACTTGCTGCCATGTGTGGATTCTTTTTTGTTTTTGTTTTTTGGCTATGTAGACATACCCTTAAATCAGGGGTGGGCAAACTTTTTAGCCCAAGGGCCACATCTGGGTGGGGAAACTGCATGCAGTGCCATGAATGTAGGGCTGGGGCAGGGGGTTGAGGTGCGGAAGGAAGTGCGGGGTGTAGGAAGGGGCTCAGGGCAAGGGGTTGGGGTGCAGGAAGGGTGCAGTGTTTATGAGGGGGCTCAGGACAGGGGGTTGGGGTGCAGGAGGGGTGCAGGATGCGGCAGGGGGCTCAGGGCAGGGGGTTGAGGTGCAGGAGGGGTGCGATAGGGGGCTCAGGGCAGGGGGTTGGGGTGTGGGGTGCAGGAGGGGTTCGGGGTGCAGGCTCCAGCCTGGTGCCACTTACCTTGAGCAGCTCTGGGGTGCCAGGACTAAGGCAGGCTCCCTGCCTGCCCTGGCCTCGCACCGCTCCCGGCAGTGGCCGGCACCATGTCCCTGTGGCCCCTGTGGGGGGAGGCGGCAGAGGGCTCCATGCACTGCCCTCACCTCTGGATACCTCCCCCAAAGTTCCCATTGGCCGCGGTTCCCCATAGGGCCGCAGGGATGTGGTGCTGGCCGCTTTCAGGAGCAACGTGGGGCCAGGGCAGGCAGGGAGCCTGCCTTAGACCCATAGCGCCACGGGGTGGCAGTCCCGTGGACCGGATCCAAAGCCCTGACTGGCCGGATCTGGCCCGTGGGCCGTAGTTTGCCCACCCCTGCCTTAGATCCTGAGCATGTGAACAAGAACCAGCCAGCCAAGCATCTAAGTACCACTATTTCAGTACCACTTCTGGTCATCTTAAACAAAGAACAGGCCTGAACCAACACTTTCTCCCCCCATGATTTCTGTGGATGCTATGGAAAAGACTAAAATAGTACTCTTATCCACTTTCTACAATTCAGTTGTGAACCAACCATCTGCCTTCATTGGACTTTTCCCTAAGATAGGTGAAAAGTGGACATAAGGGATCAAATCCCAAATACCCTATCCTATGTAGGTCACTCCTGCCTTGGACAGATACCTGAGGGGCATGTCTTTTTCTTGTATTTTCATCACACTCATACAGCTTGTCATGCAATAAAGTCTCATTGAACTTAATTTGAATGTGTTTTTTATTCCCTCCCGACTCCACTACAGGAATCACATAGCTCTCCCAGAGCTGCTAGTGAAAAAATTTGTCTCACCTATAATCTAAAAGCTACAAGTACAGTGTATGTTGAATTCAAGTCTTACAATCCCATACAAACCGTTGAATATTGCAGAGGGGATGGGGGTCAGATAGGGGAGGCACGCCATTATTTAACTTTGTTTTGCCTGTATAATCACTTGTTAATACATTGTGTGGCTGTACAATGTTATAAATCCAAGAAGGTTCACCAGAAAAGTTATCAGAAAAGGTTCACGCAGCCCCCTATGACACTCCCTTCTAAGGGGCAACTCTGCTGGCCTTTAACCTCTACTTGGTAGCATTATGAATCCTGGTGCTTTCACTCACAATATCAAGGAGTCCCATCCCCACCCCAAACTTAAGCTGGTAAATTTAGTACTTATGAAAGTCAAGAGCAGACAAGACTGGTTACGGCCAAAGACAGTGCAGGCAGACTTTGCCATGTACTCAGTCAATGCCAGTGCTTTGACATTTCAGACTAAGGCCCTTAATGAGCAGTATGCACTATTTGTACTCAACTTGCCAAAACTGACTGATTAACTTGAATAAAATGTCCACTGGGGACAAGGATAAATCCAGACTTATTTTCACTTCTGGCTGGGTTTTAGGGCTTGTGTACATGGTGCATTAGCTCTCACTACATTAATGTGGACTAGGAAACCTTTAGCATATGCCAACAGGGTCCACATGGGCCAGCTAGTCTGCAACATGCTTGTGCACACTAGTATTTATATACCTCTCATGAAGATTAATGCATAGTGTTGACAAGCCCTAACTTAGCACCAGCTAGGTCCTGACAGAGGTTTTTAAATCAGTTGTAGTGGAAATTACTCAAGAATGTCGGGGGGGGGGGGGGGGGGAGCGGGAGGGAGGAGAAGGAATACTAATGTTGAGATAGGGTCTGAATGAGGAGGAGGTCATGGACAACTGCCACCCACCTGGCCTGGTCTCACCTCCAGTCCTCACAACAACTGAGCAATAAACATGTCAAAGAGTCTTCTACAGAGTTTGAAAGTGGGGAAGTCTCCTCGTCTCAACTCCTCTCTCATCAAATATTTGACCTTGTTAGTGGAAATATGGCAATTCTTATGTTCCCCTGGATTGGATATGACAGAGTCCGGTATCCTGTCACAGACAATTGCCAGTATCAGCTGCTTCAGAGGAAAAAAAATCTTGCAGAAGGCAAACAATGATGCACTTCTCCCATCAACTACAGATTCCCCCCCCACCCTCCCAGTATATGATTTTCCCCTGAACTTCCTGACAGTAAAAAACTGCTATTTGATAACTGAAATTATGACCCCTTCTTAAACTTAACAGGAAGAATATCTGCCACTAGATATCAGAAGTAACTGTCTTCTGTCTTCAATCTACTGAGGCATATCCCGGTTTTGGCAACTATGTCTTTTTTATGCTGGATAGCGATTGCTTTAAACTAATGTCATGGAGCTTGAACAATTTCTAAAGATAAAAATAGCTATGTCAGTAAACAAAGGTTAGAATTAAACGATGTAAAGGAATATTATTTTCATCAGGAAATTTACAAGCAAGTCTGTACTGATTTACATGTGATGTTGCTGATATTTTAAATAGTGTATTTAAAAATGTAAACTTTGTATTAAACAAAATGAGGTAGAGGAAGGATAAGATTAGTCATTGATTTTTAAGGCCACCGCCCCCCCAAAACCGCAATATGCATAACTGGCCTTTGAAACTCAGTGCTGCAAGGTATCACTGAAGTCAAGAGCTTAGTGGAGTTAAAAAGGATTATACATGGGAAAGGATAGTGAAAACATCAATAATATTATAAAGGATAAAAAATAAGTGTGTGAAGGATATAAACTCTCATGCTCAGGGCATAATCAGTCTCAGAGAAATTATAAAGAAACTTCCTCTGTGAGCAGGTTCTTCCATAGATATGTGTTATGGGGTTTCTTGAACCTTCCTCAATCATTTTTACTGGTCATTGTAAGAGACATAATACAGATCACTGGTCTGATCTGTTATGCTAATTCATATGAAAGAAAGTAGTTTGAATTAATGAGACTTGCAATAGAGAGGCCATGTATGGCACATGAGATGACTAAAAAAAAATTACTTTCAAAAGGAAGGCTATGAACTAGCTTCTAATTGAAAAAGCTCAGTGGAACACATAGCTAGATTTCTGGGGGTTTACACAACAGGGAAGAAGTGCAAGAGAGTAACAAACTAAACAAACTGAGGCCTTGTCTACACAACAGGGGAAATTTGATCTAAGCTTGTCAATTTGAGTTACGTAAATAGAGTAACTCACATCGACGTAGCTTAGATCTACTTAGGGTTCACACTATGCAATGTCGATGGGAGACGCTCTCCTGTTGACTACCCCTATTATTCTCGATCCAGTGGAGTACAGGAGTCAACGAGAGAGCGATTGGTGGTCGATTTAGCGGGTCTTCACTAGACCCTCTAAATTTACCGCCGATGCATTGATCGCCATTAATCCTTCGGTAAGTGTAGACAAGCTCTCAGATACTGGTCAAAAAAGGAGACTATCACAAAATTTCATTAGAGTTGATAATTGATCTGATAGTGAGAACAAAAGATTACATCTACTGCTGTCTTCAAAAGTGTGTGCAAACAAAAACAGATGAATTTTCAAAACAATCATCTTCTCAGTTTATGGGCTAAGCTCCATACAACTGGAAAGTCTGAGGCACAGCATTATCGTCACTCATGAAGGAAGACTGTATATTCGGTTGAAAGGAGCTGCTTGGAAAGAGGGGACACTGCTCCTGCTAGGGCAGAGAAGAGCACAGTAGGCTTTGTTAAATATTTGTTAAAGGAAAACTGAAGTAGCACTTATCTATCCAGCAGGACTATGTTCCAGCAGGACTGCTGAGTTGGTTCATTCTGATAGTTTGGGACACAAATTAGCCCAGTCCTCTTAAAGAAAAAAAAATTAAATGGTTGGGAAAGAGGACAACAAGAATTTGAGTTGGAAGCAGAAGATGAGAATGGCTGATCATAGGTCAACTAGTGTAAATTCCATTTTTGAAAAAGTCAGTTTGATAGATAATTTCTTAGTATTAAATGCTCCTTGTTTAATCAGATAAACCACATGGAAACGAGAATTAAAACAAGTATACATTATCTTCATTATATCCTGATATGTTTTGGCCAACTTGTATTTACATAGGGAAAAACATTTTTAGTGTGCATTGGAATTTTCCACTGCCCTCCTTTGCAAACAATAGTTTCAGTAGGTCTAAACTCAAATATAAAGATGTCTATAGAGACAATTGACAAGTATTATGCAACATTAATTACAGTGGCACAATAGTGCCACTATAGATAGAGTTGTGTCATAACATCTACTTAAAGTCATTGCAAAATGGTTCTCTCACCACTAGGGTGCCTCCTCCTGGCTGTTCAGGGGATTAGCTTTGTCCAGGTCTGACACTCTCTTCCATCATTTGCATTTGCTGTGCCCTCTCTTGCTCTCTGGGACTCAGCGTGCCCTCTCTTCATGCCTTGGCCCTCTGACCAGGACACTATGTGCTTCCCCTTCTGGGTGTATCAAAGTCTCTCTGGATTGACTGTCCGGTTGCCTTTCTGGGCCATCCTCTAATTCACAACTATGCTACCTTCCCCAGCAGCATGCAGGGGAACCCAGGCTCTAGTACAAGGATACCACAGTCTGCTTACTCCCAGACCCCATTGCTGTTTTCCTATGCTCCTTCCTACTTCCTCCTCTAGCTCGCCCCTTCTGGTTACTGGTAGGGCTCCCTTTATTTGCAGCTATTTCACTCCTTTCAGGTTCTTGACAGAGTCTATACTGCAAACACACCTCCCCTCTCTCAGGGAGTGACTGCACAGTACTTTCTCTTCAGTCCCCTTCTGTTCTCAACTTGCTGGCTTTGTACCAGCCCAGCCTACACCTGCTCAGCTGAGCTTCATCTTTTATTAGGTCTTGCCTCTCCAACCTAACTGTCCCCCAGGTGCAGCCTATTAGGTTAATTAGCCCGTTCCCACTTACCTTAAGAAAACCTTTCATATGAGGTGTGGAGTGAACACCCCATCACAGTCCCTCTAAAATCAATATGCATATCAGATTTCTTTGAAATTTGGTGTGCTTCAGAAGGATGCAGGGTAGGGATAGTGACCCCAGGTTCCAGAGATATAGGCCTTGAAAAAAGTAGCCATTTTAAAAAAGTTTCTAGATGTTTTTATTTTTTTGCCCAGAGCTAGAGAGTAAACTATTGAGGCATATAATGGTTCCCACTCAGCATGGCCTAGTGGTCAGGATGCAACCCGTGGCAGCAAAGGATTGTTGGTAGGGGAGCCTGGGCCCTCCCATTCCATTGGGTTCTGAGCCAGGGCCCTTTGGGCTACCAGTGGTTTGGTGTGTGGTAGAGTTGGGATTATGTTTGCCAATGTGCATTACTGTGCATTTACCAACAGTGAATGTCATCTGCCATTTTTTGCCCAGTCACCCAGTTTTGTGAGATCCCCGTGTAACTCTTCACAGACTGCTTTGGAGTCAACTATCTTGAGTAATTTTGTATCATCTGCAAATTCTGCCACCTCACTGTTTCACCCCTTTTACCAGATCATTTATGAACGGCACTGGTCCCAGTACAGATCCCTGGGGGACACCACTATTTACCTCTCTCTATTCTGGAAACTGACCATTTATTCCTACCCTTTGTTTTCTGTCTTTTAACCAGTTTACTGATCCATGAGAGGACCTTCCCTCTTATCCGATGACTGCTTAGTTTGCTTAAGAGCCTTTGGTAAGGGACCTTGTCAAAGCTTTCTGAAAGTCCAGGTACACTACATCCACTGGATCATCCTTGTCCACTTGTTTGTTAACCCCCTCAAAGAATTCTAATAGGGTATTCTAATGAACACCCACCAGTATCACCTGTTGTTGAAAAGGCTGCAGAAAGAATATAATTCACAGTAATAGGAGAAGACCATCTGCAAATTAGCAAGTGCACAGTTGGAGTTTATGACAAGCCCATTCATAACTAAGGACATTTATAATGTATTTGAAGTGAACAAGAAAAATTATAATGGTTGGTGTTAGTGTAACTGAGGTTCCTGCAAAATCAAAGTGTTTTTGTCTAATTATTCAGTAAATTATACTTCAGTGAAGACTGCACATAGTAAATAGAACATAACATCAGCATAATTAATGATGTACTCAATGGCAAACCCACCCATTAATACAGAATTAAGGTTGCTTTGTAGTATGTTATCCCCTTGCAGAATGTTATGTTGAGCAAAACTCAAACTTTTGAAAAAAATCAGGAAAAGCACGGTTAAGATTGCACGAGAAGGTACCCTCCTTCAGTAATGCCCAAAACACCCCATCCAGGGAGGCTGTGCTGGGCTCTTTTGTGCTGCTTGCATAAAGAAACTACTGGCTTTGCTTCCTGCTCCCCCTTTGATATTTTTGATGCAATGATTAAATAGTCTCAAGTGGTGAAGGGGAAAAAAACCCTTAGATCTCACCTGTTCCTTTAGATCAACTACAAGGTGTGTGCTCATAAGTCCTAGCCCACCTAACACCAATGTCATGTACTTGATACATACAAAATCCTACATGTACCTTCCATGTTTCATATATGATGTTTCAGAGTAACAGCCGTGTTAGTCTGTATTCGCAAAAAGAAAAGGAGTACTTGTGGCACCTTAGAGACTAACCAATTTATTTGAGCATAAGCTTTCGTGAGCTACAGCTCACTTCATCGGATGCATAATTGGTTAGTCTCTAAGGTGCCACAAGTACTCCTTTTCTATATATGATGTTGACATTCACCAATGCAGGTCATTTACAATACAGTGCTTGAACCTAGGGAGAGGAGGGCTCCAAACTGAAAAGGGAAGGGATTGGGGAAGAAAGATAAAAAACAAACCAGAGCAGAGGAGAAATGTGATTTCACTTTAAATAAAAAAAGGTGTTTTATGACTGCTACTAAACTCAGTATGAGACTGATGACCTTGGATGGTAACAGGGAAATATCTAAGAAGAAAAAGGAGACTAAAAAACACAACACATTGGCAGGAACATTAAAATCAAGCATGAGTCTAGAGCATGTCAACAGGACTTTTCACGACAAAGATCATTCCTTATCCTCTGTCTATTACACTATTGATCCAAGTAATCCTGTCAAGTCACTAGAGATTTCCTAGTCAGAAATGATTTCCACAAGGAAATTAGCTATTTCTGAAAATGATTACGGAAGATTCCTTTGGAGGGGAATAAAATGGTTGGGTGGGTTGCTAGGGGCAGCTTTAAAGGGGTGTGGGGGAAGGGAGTTTCCTTGCCTATGCTTAGGAGAAAAGGGAGTTCAGTTTCACTGTCAGGATATTTTGGATGTTCTCCCTGAACTGGGATTTACTACCCAAAGCCAGGAGGAGCTCCAGAAGAGATGTTGCCTGGACACAAGCATGTACATTTTGTGGCTACACATCATATTACAAGAACAGCAACAACAACAGGTAAGCACAGCTATACAAGGAAGGCTGTTGTTTAGAAGCTAGGAGTATTGACCAACCTCCATTTGCCACCACTCCCCACCAGCTCTCTGGAGAAGTTGGGGTCCTCCACTTTGACTGCTCCAGACAGGGTTTCCAGAACAGCCATTGCACCTTCCTGGACTGAAACAGAGATCCCTAGGTATGTCCACAGATATCACTGGTCCTTCCTGTCTGCCATTATTATTTTTACGCTATTATAAATTTCACACATCTTCATGGTTATTCACTTTTGTGTAAATAAGCAGAGAAGAAAATGTAATCAAATGGCAACGTGACAAGAAGTTTGTAACCTACACAGCTCAGCTCTGGGTTTGTCTCTGGATTAGGCTAGAGGTGATTTTAAGAAAACTACTTGGTCAAGTTAGAAAATATTTCTATAGTAGTGATTATTTTGCACTGCTTGTTCTTCACACTTATTTTATCTGCCATTCCGAGAATCTGTAGGGAGGGACAGACAACGGAGGAGTAAACACCAGATTATACTAATTCTCAGGTCACTCATCTTAAGAAAAATTGTAAAACGAGCTAAGGGTTCCAGTGCTTTGGTCAAATAGCCAGTAAGCAGCTTACGACAAGATTGAGATGTCTATGCTTACAAGCTTACGGTGCCAGAATTATACTGATACAGCTGAGCCACTGGAAGATCGCTCGTATCGCTGCATTATGACAATGGGAGAGAGCTCTCCCGTCAATATAATAAAACCAGCTCAATGAGTGGCGGTAGCTATGTTGGCGGGAGAGCATCTTCCGCCGACATAGCGCTGTGCACACAAGTGCTTATGTCAGCAAAATTTATGTCACTCGGGTGTGGTTTTTTCACACCCCTGAGTGACAAAAGTTTTGAGGAAATAAGTGTTAGTGTAGACATGACCAGCAGTACAACAAGAGACTGATGGGGCTCGCCTTTGTAACCTGGGTCTAATGTTAATGTTACATTAACAAAACTGTCCTCACCCACTGCCATATTACTAACATTAACTGATTGTTGTAAAGTTGAGAAAATATTGTTTAAATATAACCACCACCCAATTGACCACCTCAGCTTGAGCTTGAAAAATAACCTTGAAAGTTAGGGTGCGTTTTTTTTTTTGTTCTGCACTATTGAAAGAAATATTAACTGGATGAATGAAGCAATCCAGATTTTGTTAAATGTCATGCAATCTGCAAAGATTTTTTAAGGAGATTTGAGCAGAGAAAAATACATTGCAAAAAATAAAATGCAGCCCAATGATGAGGAAAGTCCAAATTTTCTGTCATGTAATAAATGTATACTCCTTGAACTAAGACCAAATTCTAAACTGGCAGCAAGGTGAAGAAGACAAATTATTGGAATTTATTGAAAGATGTTATGACAATGATAAAATATTAAGTAGGATTGCTTCAAATAAAACCCCATTATAATGCAATCATCCTGCTCTTTCCACCACATAAATATTTCTATTCCCAGCTAACAGCAGGTTGAAAAAATGCTTTTCATCTATAGCTTGCTGCTATAAAGCCTATAAAACTGGGCAGAATACACTTTTCTTTTTAATGTAAGACAGTAGTTAGTTTAAGCCAAAAGACCATGCTGCATTTTTTGCATGATGTATTTACTGAGGCACTGGAAACATTCAGAAAAGCTGACAACCATTTATAACCCTTTTCAAAGAGTTATAATAGTTACAACTGAATGAAAAAACCTTGTCTGAGACTAAAAATAGAACTATTTTGAACATTATAAAAGTTCTTGCACTTTGATCCTAGGATTTTTAATTTTTTTTAAAATGTATCTCTCCATTGAAACTGGTAACTCGTGGGCACATATGTTTTATGTTAGTCAAGCAACGTGAGTATCTAAAGAAGCCAAAAATTCATGTCCATTTGAAATGCAATATTCACTACTATTTAGTAGCTTCCCTTGCCAGTAAATGGACAGTAAAGATATCTATAGTATGTAAGAAGAGATCCTATTTGTCTATCCTTGTCAATGCTCCCTTGTGTATCTGTAAAGATGAGAATGCATTCATGATCAGCAAATCCATGTGTGAATAAGAGGAATCATAAACCAAACTAAAATTATCTCCTGGAAGAGGCCACAAATTCTCCTTTTCATAAAAAAAAGCTTATATCCTATGTTCTGAGAGGCATAGAAGAGAAATCATTAGTTATAACTTTGTTTTCAAAAAGCATTTGTTACAGTAATTTTGGATGGCTAAAAACAATTTGTCACCCTGTGACCCAGAAAATCAGACTGCTAGTTTGGAGGGCATAAAATATGAATTTAGGAGCTTTGCCACCATTTAAAAAAAGCTTGGTCACAATGTTAGTTATTTAGAACAGCTTAACGGTATAAGCCACATTATGAACAAAGAAGTATATGGTCCCTACTCCAATGTAGGGAAATACAATATGATAAATATTAAGCCTAAAAAAGATGAGCAGATGTTTGGAAGTAGGGATTAACAGTGACAATGAAGTGGATTTTAAGAAAGGATCTGAAGGAAAATAAAAGCTAGAAATAAAAAATAAAACACTTGTAAAAGGCATGCACAATTCTTGGTATGTTTTAAATAAAAAATCCCATTTGTTTATATGTGCTTTATAGCATTCCACATCGGAGAAAGCAATTTCAAACAAAATATGCAAGGTCTGTAAAAATGATTTCCAGATAAGATATTCTTGGCACAAACACCATGGACTAGGTCGGCCAACGGGAAATCTTCCCTATAGATCACCTGGTAGAGACTGCTAACTTGACCATGGGGGTCTCAGTTCACGCACCAACTGCAGTGGGCCTCCCATATACATCAATCCGTTTTTTATAAAGAACTAAGTTCACTTTGGCTATTTGCATAGCTGTGGAGTGAAGGGTGAGTTTCACCAGGCCGCCTGCCTCATCTACTTGTGGGACAATCTCCTTTCATCATTTGAAAGAAAAAAAGAAAAAAAAATCTTAAAAATGCCATTCAAGAGGATTAACTGTGCTGCAGTAATTCTTCAGAAGTAATTGAGGTAAAAACCACATTTCTCGTGCTGCTGAAGGAAAAAAATCAGTTCAGGAAATTAGCTAGTAGATGTAGAGAATCACTCTACACAGAGAACGATGATCTATTTGTCACACACTCACGATTGTACCCTGGGAAGGGTATGCATATGCACAGGCACCATGTAAAAACAGATTGCATGGAGCCCACACCAACTGAAGTTATTCACAGACAAGATTATTTTTTTCAAATTGAAGTTGAAAGTTAGGCTTCTTAAATAGAGGCTCTGATTTTTAATAGGCCTGAGCACCCACCAGTTTCCATTGATTTGGGTGGGAGTTTCTGGATGCTCAGTGTTTTTGAAAATCAGGCACCTAACTATGGATTTTAGAGCCTGACTTTAGGCTCCCATTTAAAAAAAATCTTGTTCCAAGCTCCAATATTATAACCATGTACAGGCTAGAAGAGTGTTTTACGATAGCTGCTGTGGTGTTGCTTAGACTTCTTTCTACAATGCCAGGACAGACTTAAACCCATGGTTGCTGTTTTTTTTTGTTTTTGTTTTTGTTTTTTTTTAAATTACAGGTCCTCCCATCTTTGGGCCAGGAGTCCCAGCCACCTCTTGGGATTCAACATCTTCCACAGCAATTGAGTTTGCCACAGCAACTTCCTATTTCCACTTGCTTGGAATACAGACAAATAACCCTGATGTATCTCACTGAATCATTTAGCACAGAGGTGGGCAAACTACGGCCCGCAGGCTACATCCGGCCCGCGGCACCATCCTGTCTGGCCTCTGAGCTCTGGCCGGGGAGGCTAGCCAGCAGCCCCTTCTCTTCTGTCCCCCCCCGTCCCTTGCAGCCATGCCACCGTGCGGGCAGCGCTCTGGGCGGTGGGGCTGTGCGCTCCTGCAGGGCAGAGCGGTGACGTGTCTAGCTCTGGCTGGGTGGTGTGGCTGCCAGACATGCTGCTCTGAGTGGCATGGTAAGGGGGCCAGGGCCAGGGGTTGGATAAGGGGCAGGAGGTCACTGGGGGCAGTCAGGGGACAAGGAGCAGGGGTCAGTTGGATGGGGGGGCAGTCAGGGACAGGGAACAGGGGGCGGTTGGATAGGGCAGAGGTTCTGGGGGGGGGCAGGGGATGGGGGGGTTAGATAGGGGGTGGGATCCCAGGGGGCGGTTAGGGGCGGGGGTCCCGGGAGGGGGCAGTCAGGGAACAAGGAGCAGGGGGGTTGGATGGGGTGGGTGGGAAGTGGGAGAGGGCAGATGGGGGCAGGGGCCAGGCTGTTTGGGGACATGTTCACAGCCTTTCCTACCTGGCCCTCCATACAGTTTCGCACACTGATGTGGCCCTCAGGCCAAGAAGTTTGCCCACCCCTGATTTAGCAATTCCATTTATCATGAGCTTGGTCTTCCACAGTGCCCTCTTCAGGTGTGACAAGGTCTTGTATTCCTCCATCCTCCAGTTTTCAGTGTCTGGGCAGTTGGCAGAACAGCTCCACTTGTGGAAGACCACTCCTTCTAGGGTCACCAAAGGTCAAAAAAGGCAGGAGGTGAGAAAACCAACTGATGCCAAGCCCACAGCATCACTCCCTTCTTTCAAGGGGCCTTTGGCAGGCCATAATTCAGTCCAGCTCCTGCAGGCAAGTCTTAGTAGGCATTCTAAAGTAATTGTTTGCAGTCCAGACTACTGTCCCCTGCAGGGAGCTCTGACCAGCAATGGTTATGCAAGAAGTGCCAGTTCTCAGCCACACTCTCCTCTGGGAACAGAGAACTGAAGGTCTGGTTCTCCTCCCAGGGCTTCCTTTTCTTGTTGTATTATTTTCTGCTCCACTGTGAGGGACATAAGAACAGCTATACTGGGTCAGACCAATGGTCCATATAGCCAGATATCCAGTGTCCTGTCTTCTGACAGTAGCCAGTGCCAGAAGTTTCAGAGGGAATGAACAGCACAGGGCAATTTCGAGTGAGCCATCCCATTGTGAAGTCCCAGCTTTTTGCAGTCAGAAGTTTAGGGAGACCCAGAGCATGAGATTGCATCCCTGACCATCTTGACTAATAGCCATTGATGGATATCTCCTCCAGGCACTTAGCGAATTCCTTTTTGAACCCAGTTACACTTTTTGCCTTTATCATCCCATGGCAATGAGTTCCACAGGTTGTTTGTGCATTGTGTGAAAAAATACTTCTTTATGTTTGTTATTAAACCTGCTGCCTATTAATGTTATCAGGAGACCCTTGTGATGGTCAGCGCTCATGGGGAGCATCACCTAGTGGTTAAGGGGTTAAGACCCTTCAAAATGCAGAAGGCAGTTTGGTAGGGGGGAGCCGAGGGCCTCCTACTCTACTGAGCTGTGTCCCAGAGCCCTCTGAGGGCTACCAAAGGATCTGACACCTAAGAGTGCCTTAAGGCTGCTCTCCCCGGGCCACTTCCTACTGGGCCTCTATTGTCTAAAGTTCACAGTCTCTAGCAAGAAAGTGTGAAGGGGTCAGCTCACCACTTGGCATCTCCTTGTAACTAGCTGTGGCATGGTAGCTCTCTCCCTCTCTTGGAGGTGGTGACTGCCTCCTCCAGTGACTTGACCCTCCGGCTCAGTCAGTTCCAAGTCTCTTCCCTTCTGTGGTAGTCCATAAACAAAATAAGGGGAATTAACACAAATAAACTGGGTTAGTACATGAGGGGGGAAATGCCTCCCTTTCAGGGTGTATCAGAAACAAGTCCTTTGTTCCCTCAGGGAGGGACTTTCAGGTAGTTGGTGATGGGAAAGTTCCTGCGTTCCCTCAGTCCTTCCCTCAAGAGCTGAAAGTTAAAGGTCCACAAGTAAGCTGGTCTGCTTTCCTTTTAACTCCTCCTCCAGTCTGTACATCTCATACAGGTGTGGTGGGGCAGGGCTGACTGCGCCAAGAACAGCTACTTAACCCCTTGTTGCCTTGTGTGGGGTTTGTATACCCCATCAAACCTCTGGTTCTTGTGTTATGTTAAGGGATAAACAATGCTCCCTTATTCCTTTCCTCTAACCGTTCATGATTTTCTAGACCTGTATCATATTTACCCTCCTTCCCCCCCGCCATCCTATCCTATCTCAATCTCTTGGTGTTTCATCAAATCCTGGAGTCAACTATATTGCATTCATCCAAACCTGTCTTATTCAAGTAGAAAAAATCCAACCAGATGATGGCCATGACCAGATTGTAACTAACCAGGGTCCAAGGAGCAGGTGTCATGGTCAACTTGCCAGCCAAAGCATTGTGGTTGTCACTAACCAGCAGTCACTTGTCACTAACCAGCGGTCCAAAAGGCATCAATAAATGCCATATTTCATCGTGTTTTCTATCCTGTCTCTTTTCCATCTGGTGTGTGTGTGTTTGTTAATAAAAGGTTAAATGAATGCCCTTCACATCAGGTGTGAATAAAATTAACTTTATCCTTTTAATCAAAGAAAGGTTGCTCTGAACATAAGAGACTAATATTTTGACTCCAAAAGGAGACGGACTTCAAAAAGGTCTGTCTAAGTCTGTTTTGCGTATTCACTCAACCACATTTGCAATATAAATGCTTGTTTTAATTTCTAGTTTTTTGTTTTTCATCAATAAACTTTCAATTTGAATGAATGCTTTTCAATGTTTGCCAAGTAACTGAGTAAAACCAAGAGATCTGTTTAAAAATAACTCTGAATCTGTCTATTACTGTTTCATGTTGGACAGTGAAAGCATTTATAAATGTCTTTAACTCTTTAGACCTTTAAGATCAATACAACACTCTCCCATTCCCATTTTTCCAGGACATGAAAAAGAGCTGACACAATGGTACAGTCCTTTGGTTATGACATTATATAAATAAAATTCAGTTATATAAGAAATATAAATTTCCTAAGTGTACTCCCAGGGCAAAACCACATTTCCCACTTTATACCTTTCTGCAAGTTTTATGGATACTTGAAGAGTTAGATTAGATAAGTTTCTCACAGCTTTAGATGGCTAATGCAGTCTGATACTTGAACTTGAAAAAGTTGAAACCTTCCAAAGGAAAAGGATTCCCCCCCCCCCCCAATGGTAATTCCTTTGGGGATACTTTAAATTATGACACAGCCCTGTTAAGAATGTGTAACCAGTATGTGAAAACACAAACTAGACAAATCAGTATGTAAGTTCCAAGACAGGGCTGGATCACACTATTTCACATCATTCTGAAATGCAGGAGTCAAACACGCCTGAGCTAATTGCATGGTTGACCTGAATAGGATTTATGACGAGAAATGGATAATCCATGCACACAATATTTCCAGATGTCTTAAGTAGATATCCTGCTGCTCACAAGTGAAAACCTTCTTACATTCTGTGCACATCTTCAGCTATGGTTTCATGGACTGAAAAGACCAGCTGTCCAAGCAGATCTGGAAATGTTTTCTGGAGGTCTCTCTCCTGCAGCATTTCCAGTTGCTTTATAGATGACAGTTTCTGAAAAATGTAGAAAATGCCCACACAGCATTCAAAGGCGCATTTTGCTGCCTCGCTGTTGCATTGTGCAAAGAGGGTTAAACAGCAAATAATTCAGACAGAGGAGTAATGAGCAACACAGCTGGGAACAAGTTTTCTTTTCAGAAGGTTTTTCGTTTTGTATTTGACTCTCTGAAAAATTGGCTTATTTCTGCATTCAGCTGAGTGAACTTATGCAGCAATAACTTTTCGGCAACCCCAGCTTTGTTGAAGCTGTGCGCACTAGTACTGCTGAGACATGAAGGTAATGCGATCAAGTTTTTGCTTTCTTCACATATTTATGTCATTTAGAGTGGTACTATAGTGCCTGCGAGAGGTTTTTGCATATCCTGGAGCCCTTACAGCTCTAGGCTTTTCAAAAGTCACATTCTAGTGCCATATACCATTTAGGGCTTGCAGCTCAACAGAACATAAAGTACATGCCAGAGGTCAGCTGTGGCCTTCTGGGCAAAGCTGAAGATAATGGTTCACCTTTTAAAATTAAAACATGTTTTGTTTATTGCAATTTTGGAGTGAGTTGCTAATAGGTTTTTCTTCAGATTGATCTTTTTCTCTCTCTATTATTGCCCTTTTTATTTACAGGTTTTGGAAGGAGAAGCGTGCAAAGATCTGTGCATGTGGGGATCCTTATTGTGAACTCTATGGAGGTAAAGGCTGTTATTTACATTATATATATACACACACACAATCTAGTGCAAAGGGGCCCGAATCTAGTTGAGGCCTCTCGATATTATTGCAGTATAAATTGTTGTGGTGTGCTGTATACAAACAGCAAAAAAAATTTCAGACTAGATGACTTATTTTTATTAATGAAAAGCAAAAATAGAACAGGGCAAAAAGCAGACCTAGCGACAGAGTCAGCACTGACTCACTAATACACCGCCTCTGAATTGCAACATAAAATGGCAGCTGTCTCATCAGCAGAGAGTCATCTGCATTTAAAGGTACAGGATACTCAGAACATGACAACGTCTACTTTCAGTTACATGGCAAAAAATGCCATACTTTTTGTTCACAATTGGTCAAATCTCTAAACCTTGGATGACACCCTAATTTTAAGAAAGTCCAGTGATATTTGGACTTTGACTCATTTTTATTATTTATATTATTTATAAATATCTGCTTTTAGGGTCTTTTTAAAAAGCAGGAATAAAACTTAAGTTGTCAATTCTAAAAAAAAATCTGATGACATGCTTATTAGTTAAAATGTAATGGCTAAAATAGTCTGTTTCAGACATTCAAATACTTCAGTTTAGGAGAAAAGGCAGTTTTAATTTATCTTCTTTAAAGCACTCATATGCTACTATAGTATCAAACAAAATTAAAACTTAAAGAAAATCTAAATAGGGAAAAAAAGGCGAAAGTAGTGAGTTGTGCTAACCCAAATGAAAAAGGATTGCATCAAGCCCTGATGGTGGATGAAATGTGATTCTGTTGGCCATTTTCAGAGAGGGAGTTTCACTGAAGGAAACAATAGCCTCCATTTCATTTCACTCTGAAGTTGAATGGCAATTTACAAGACACTGTTAACTATTTCACTGCCAAACAAAGCACACAAGAAACAAGAAGGATCATCATATGATGAACATCTTCTATAAATATAGTTTTGTTTTGGCATGTCATTTATGCATCTCAAGTGGGTGCAGCTTTGGGATAAGACCACGAGCGCTGACTTCCAGTTTTGACGCTTTAATAGTGAAAGATGAACAAAACAACACCTCAGCATAAGTTTTGTTTAAATGATCTGCATATAGGCGTCTTTCTTACACTTCTGTGAATACATGGGGAAAAAGTGGGTTTTTTGCCTGGCAGGTAACCACATATTTCCTTATACATTTTTGTTGTTGTGCATCAATGCAGTGTGTTGATGAGTGATAAGAACAGTCAACTGAACTTCCTTCAAATGCAAGTTACCAGTGACATGAGATACCTTTCTAGTTTAAGAGCAAGTAGACCAGTAGGTATAATACTTATATAACATACACAAAGCTCTTTTATGAAAATTGTCCACATCTAAAGAATGGCATTTTGGCACCAACATACATGTTTGCTGGTGCAATAAAAATTATCAGATTACCTACCTGTGTAATTCTGTGCAGTAAATGTATTAGGTAAAAGCTATGAAGCCTTTGAACTTTTTATAGTTAATGATGAGATCTGCTTAAGCATCTAGGATCCCAGGGGTCTTGGCCAGTTTTGAAAGCGTCATCCCATATGTTTACTATACATTAGAGGCCTTCCCTATAAATACACTTTCAAAAGCAAAGCGAAGTTTCCGGTTTGTTTTTCATGTTCATCAAAATAGATGAGAGCAGAGAAGAGCAAAAACAGACTGATGTCAACAAATGGATGAGCTAATTCACATACTTCAAATTTATTATTAGAGAATGAATACCTTGAATTCAAAAAATAGTTAGCAAGCTAGTTTTATGGGACATCATATGCCAAACGTTCAGTAAAGAACAAAGACAACATATTAAAACAGATTTACAAAAAACGGGTGTTCTGAGATTATATATTACATTATGTAACTTCATGGTAGCAACACCATAGTTAAGGTTATATTCCAAAATTGGCAAAAATTCCCATTTTTCTGTAAAGGTAGGATTAGAAGATTCAAAGGGGATAAAAACTAGGAAATTGGTTTGGTTTCTCCTCCTAAATTGTTAGTAGAATGTCTTTGAAATAGGTCTCTGACTTTTTTTTTCCCCATGTAAATCCTACTTTTTATTATTAGTAGTAATTTTACTGGATCAGGACTCCATTGTGGTAGATGCTGTACAATGAGAACAAAAAAGATGGTCCCTGCCCCCAAGGAGCTGACAATCTAAATGTAAGACAACAGACAAGGGAGTATAAGGAAATGCTGAAACAACACTGGTCAGCATGATAGCTGGTGATCTCTGCACACCAGCAGCCTCACCCGTGGCGAGTTTATTGAGCGATCTCTTAAAAAATTGTCTGTCTATCCAAAACTTGGTAGAGTGGTAGATTCTGAGAAGATCTGATATAAATATAAAAAAATTGGATTTAGGGTCATTTTTAGAAGCTATTCACAACGATAATTGAGAGTTTATGTGCAACACACATAAGCCTGATTGATTGGGGGCTGGAAACAGGCAAGACTGAGCAACAGGTATGGGTATACGTAAAACTGTCTCCATCAGGAGCTACACTTTTCTATCAGATCATACCTATGATAGGGCATTCATGCACAACTACTGACAGACAAAACATTCTCTGTCAGTAGCTGCATTTCTATCACCTCCAAGCCTGCAGGCCTTCCTCCCTTGTTAAATTCCCACCCTCAATTAAGCATTATAATGCTTGGATAACACTCACACACACACACACACACACACACAAACTTAATTGTGAAGCAGTTATGTTGTGTACACAGCAATCCTATCTGACACAGCCATAAAAGCAAAGAAATGAAAAGTTAATGCACCCAACAGTCACCCTCTATTCTTCCATCCTTCATACGTTACCATTCCCACAACCATCATATAGCACAGACCACACAGTGCAACCTTAACACTGTACCTTTAGGGAGCCATTCTTCAAACCACCCCCTTTAGCGACTCTTCTGAACACAAACCAACTAACTACTATCTTCCAGCAGAAACTAACTAACCAGTAGTGCTGGGGGAAAAACTGGTTGAGTTCAGAAGGGTGAAAGATGGGACAGAATTATGGCTGTGTTACATGGCCTATAGCATATGGTAGTTGTGATAATGTCCAGGGGAGGATACAGGAGAAGGGATGTATTGTAAGGTAAAGGCCCTCTCAGAGGTCCAGAGAGGCCCAGGCCACTTTCAGCTTTTGAGGCCCCTAGTCATAATAAAAATAATAATAATAAAAAAAAAGACATGAAAACAAAATAAGGCACCAAAAAAAAAGAAAGAGACATAATTTGATTTTTTTTTATTTAACAAATGCTTTTCTAGCCTTTTTATGCGCAAATGCACTAATTATTGAGGAAAAAATCTAACTTTTGTGCAATATCACAGTTAATATTACGCATGGCAAGCTCATTCAAATGCTCTTGTCCCATAGTTGAACAGTGATAGTGCTTTACCTGCTTCAACACATTGAAGGTGCGTTCACCTGAAGCCTCTGATGCAGGCAAACTGACTAAAATACGCAATGCAACTGTGATATTTGGAAACACCTCAGAGAGTCCAAGTTCAAGTATTTCTTGAAGTAATTCCTTTGGCTTGCAATCCAATTTAAAGTTCGTGGAATATATTTGTTTGAGGAAGATGACCTCGTCACTGAGCTCTTTTGAGATTTCTTTGTTCTACTGTTGCTGAAATTGTTCAGCTGCAGAAAGCAGATCTTCATTACTCAGCCTGTTGAACTGCCAAAGAAACCCCAAAAGGGTACAAATTAGTCGCAGTGACTCAAATCAACATGTAAGACCTGATTGAATAGAGTCAATGATGACAAGGAAGACATTGACCCTATAATGCTGCTTGGCATTGGATTCAGTAAGTAAATTGCGAGTAATGGAGAACTCAGATGAAATGCCAATATTCTGTGCTACTAATATGGACTCAGTCAGGATTGCATCCCACTGTTCACGAATCTGTTGATAAGACTTTCCCTCGCAACATCAAGTGTAGCATTGTGTGCTTCAATTACCAGATTAGTTTGGTGAATCATTGTAAGTAGCTTCATCTACAAAGATGACATCAAAATGCATTCAAATTTGGACATGTGCTTCTGAATAGACTGAAGTTCAGTTTAAGCCTGTGCAGTGAGATTGAGAGATTTAAACTCATGTAAAGCCTTTCTCACTGAATTAAAATGCTGCACAACTGGTTGAACACCATCAATTGGTGCAGACCATCTACTTTTGGACATCCCATGCAATGAAACAGGAAGATATTGCTTCAGAATTTCTCACCTTTGTGGACTGCTACTGAAGAGATTGGAACTGTTCAGCAAATGTACAAAGTAAGTAATTGCCTCCTTGCATGATTCAGCACAGTCAACACCTACAAGGTTAGCGTGTGGTTTCTACCACTGGAGAAAATACAGTATGAATTATGCTCAAGCAGAACTGCTTGTACACCTTTGTACTTCCCCGCCATATTAGATCCATTGTCATAGACTTGACCAATGCAGACTTGAAAATCTAACTTAAAACCTTCTAGAATTGCTAGTACTCGAGCAGCAATTTCTTTTCCAGTTTTTCTCATGAAATTATCAATCAAAATAAACCTTTCTTCGACTGAAAATTTTGAGCTGTCTACAATCTTAACATATCGAATAACCATAGTAGTCTGTTCCTTGTGAGAACAATCTGGAATGGCATCAACAATGATTGAAAAATACTTGGCATTTCAAATCTCATCCAGAATTGTTGTTTCTACAAATGACCCACATAGCTCAATAAACTCGTTTTGTATGTGTGTGGAGAGATAATGGACTTGCATGCGCTTTTGACTCTCTTGCGATTCTTGAACATGTTTAGCATGCTCTAATATTTGATGACGAGCTCAACTATGCCTAGAAAGTTTCCATCTGCATAATCACCAATACATTGACTGGAACCACAGAAAGCCAATCCCCGCTCAGAAAGAAAAAGGAGGACATTGAGGATGCGCTCAACAAGTTTTTTCCAGTTATTTGGTTTCTGTAGAAAGTTCAGTCAAGAGTAAATTCTCAACTGAACTTTCAGCTGATGCTGCCCTACTGGCTGATTTCCATGCAACACAGTTTCCTTTGTGTGAGGTTGAACTCTCATGTTATGGTATTCGGTGTTTCAACTTCCTCCAACCTCTGTTGATGCTCCATCCTGATTGAACAAAGAGAACAGATGCATTTGTAGCACTTTTGTTCAAAATGAAGCAGGGTGCACAGTACAGAGATTGTTTTTCCATACTCCAGCATAACCAGTCTCTTGTGCAGCTCTCACCTTAGTCAACTGACGTAAAACTATAAAGACACTAAAATGTAACAATTCTCTACCTTTCAACACGCACTTGATTCAGCACCAGCCACTAATAGTGGTCTGTTTATATAATCAGCTGATCTGAGAGGACACGTTCATCACGGTATAATCTTGTGCCATCGGAACCGACATATTTTTAACTCTTTAATATGACAAAATCTATATCAGTGAACAAAAAAAATATGGCTTTTACCAAATTACATCTCTTTGCTTAAATTTGCAGCTCTAAGCTAAGAAAGAGTGTCACATTTTGGTCCGATAGGGATGTGCAGGAAAACAAGTTGCAAAACTTATCAAATGCCAAAAAATTAACAAGTGTCTAAATTTGAGTCCCCCTTTGAGCTTGAGGCCAAGGCCAAATGGTCTTCCTGGCTCCCCCTCTGATGGGCCTTGGTTAGGTAGCTTAACTTTTCGTTTCTTTGCTTTTGCGGGTTTGTGTGAAGTGTGTGTGTTCATTATACAAAATAAACTCAGTTTGGTGCTAGTTGCTTCCCAACAAAGCTTTTGGTGCATTAATTCTTGTATGTGGTTAAAACCAGTTGATGTATAGAGCACCAAGTTGAGTTATATAGGAAGTTAGACTATTTAAGAAAACTCACTGAGAAGATTTAGGCTCTGCTCCTGTATACACTGACATGCTTAAAGATAAGCATATAAGTAGGTCCATTAAAATCAAATGCTCCTAAATCAGGAGTGGGCAAACTTTTTGGCCCGAGGGCCACATCTGGGTGGGGAAATTGCATGCAGGGCCATAAATGTAGGGCTGGGGCAGGGGGTTGAGGTGCAGGAGGGAGTGCAGGGTGTGGGAGGGGGTGTGGTGTGCAGAAGGGGCTCAGGGGAACGGATTGGGGTGGAGGACGGGTGCAGAGTGCAGGAGAGGGCTCAGGGCAGGGGTGCAGGAGAGGTGTGAGGTGCAGCAGGGGGCTCAGGGCAGGGGGTTGGGGTGTGGGGTGCAGGAGGGGTTTAGGGTGCGGGCTCTGGCCCGGTGTCGCTTACCTGGAGCTACTCCGGAGTGGAAGTGGCCTGCACCATGTCCCTGCAGCCCCTGGGGGCAGGGGGCAGAAGGCTCTGCATGCTGCGCTCGCCTGTGGGTACCTCCCCCGAAGCTCCCATTGGCCACGATTCCCCGTTCCTGGCGAATGGGAGCTGCAGGGGGCGGTGCCTTTCAGGTAGTTGAAAGCAGCTATCAAATCCCCCCTCATTCTTCTCTTCTGCAGACTAAACAATCCCAGTTCCCTCAGCCTCTCCTCATAAGTCATGTGTTTCAGTCCCCTAATCATTTTTGTTGCCCTCCGCTGGACGTTTTCCAATTTTTCCACATCCTTCTTGTAGTGTGGGGCCCAAAACTGGACACAGTACTCCAGATGAGGCCTCACCAATGTCAAATAGAGGGGAACGATCACGTCCCTCGATCTGCTGGCAATGCAGACAGACCCCTTTCATTTTCCTGAAGTTTTCAATATAGTTTATCAATTTTTGTTTACTTTTTATTTCCTTTGGTTGTTTTTATTTTCTAGTTAAATAATTTTGGAAAATGAGAATTCTGGATTTCAAAAAATGAAAAGATTTTCAAAAATGTTTCCCATTTGGTAAACTTAGACACTTTTTTAGTCACAATTGCCAATGATATCTATTAAAATTTACATGAAGCAGTAACGCAGGGATGGCAGTATTGTTTAGTGGATAGGGCACTGAACTAGGTATCAGGAGACCTGAACTGCCTTTATTCCTTTCTCTGCCACTGACCTTCCATATGACCCTGAGCAAATCACTTATTTTTTGCTTTTGTTTCCCCTCCCAGCCTTTGTCTTGTCTACCTAATTGTAAGTACTTCAGGACAAAGACTTTCTACAGCTTGGTTCCGTGATCGTGCAGTGGGTGGGTGAACTGCTGAGCCTGCATGTCTACTCAGTACAAGAGCTGAGCCTATATGTACAGTGCCTTGCACTATGTGGTCCCATCTCATGTAAATAATATCATCCCCCTAAATTCCACTCCCTCTAAATAAAAAGAGATGGTGACAAAATGCACACAAAGAAATGCATGAACACAGAAGAAGAAATGTATTGTGATTGACAACTGAATAAGAAAATAAGAGTTTGACAAACAAAACCAAGAAAACAGAAGGGGTCTAGCCATAGGACAAGAAAAGGATGACCATTACCACAAACAAAAATAAAAAAAATAGCAGGCTCATTTTTTGCTTTAAAGTTTGTCAATCCCTCTACATTTTCACAACTTTGATTTTGAAAAAGGCCATTTTTCGATTAAAGATATTTTGTTCAAAGCATCTGACCAACTCTATAAGTAAGGGCCAACTTATTTCCCCGCTCCCTCCAACCAGGATACATTATTCATAGATTCATAGATATTTAGGTCAGAAGGGACCATTATGATCATCTAGTCTGACCTCCTGCACAATGCAGGCCACAGAATTTCACCCACCACTCCTATAAAAAAAACCCTCACACCTATATCTGTGCTATTGAAGTCCTCAAATCGTAGTTTAAAGACTTCAAGGAGCAGAGAATCCTCCAGCAAGTGACCCGTGCCCCATGCTACAGAGGAAGGCGAAAAACCTCCAGGGCCTCTTCCAATCTGCCCTGGAGGAAAATTCCTTCCCGACCCCAAATATGGCGATCACCTAAACCCTGAGCATATGGGCAAGATTCATCAGCCAGATACTACAGAAAATTCTTTCCTGGGTAACTCGGATCTCATCCCATCTAATAGCCCATCACAGGCCATTGGGCCTATTTACCATGAATATTTAATTACCAAAACCATGTTATCCCATCATACCATCTCCTCCATAAACTTATCAAGTTTAATCTTAAAGCCAGATAGATCTTTTGCCCCCACTGCTTCCCTTGGAAGGCTATTCCAAAACTTCACTCCTCTGATGGTTAAAAACCTTCGTCTAATTTCTAGTCTAAATTTCCTAGTGGCCAGTTTATATCCATTTGTTCTTGTGTCCACATTGGTACTGAGCTTAAATAATTCCTCTCCCTCTCTGGTATTTATCCCTCTGATATATTTATAGAGAGCAATCATATCTCCCCTCAACCTTCTTTTGGTTAGGCTAAACAAGCCAAGCTCCCTGAGTCTCCTTTCATAAGACAAGTTTTCCATTCCTCGGATCATCCTAGTAGCCCTTCTCTGTACCTGTTCCAGTTTGAATTCATCCTTCTTAAACATGGGAGACCAGAACTGCACACAGTATTAACTGCGTACGTGGAATGTCTGAATTGGCTAGTGGACCAAGGTTGATACTAGCATTAAATAAGCCACTAGACAGAATAAGGCCCAGATTGTAATAGAAAAAGTTACAAGGAAAGATAAAATGTTATGCTATTATATAGAGAATGAAGATTTTCATCGTATCCTATACCTTAGATTTTTGCCTAGGGAACTAACTAGCGGTAAAGGGATGGACTATTCCCCACAAATCAAAGTTAGTTGATCCAGTGGCTGCTCTTCTAGCCTAACTCTCCACTCCAGGCAGGCATGTTAAGCACAAGCAGAGAGCTCACTATTATTCAGGAAATTTCCCTTCCTGTACAGAACTCAACTTCATTCCCCCCCCCCTCCCCACCTCAGGATACCTCCAGGGGTTCCGTGGCATAGAGAACTTTCTTCAAGCCCTCTCCAGCAGTCTATTTGAATCTCAAAAGAACAGATTTTCAGTGCTTGGAACTGTCAAAGTCATATAACCAATTCTTCCCCAAAAAACCCTCAGGAAAACACACTCCAGTTAGGATTATAGCTATTCCAGTTTTAAACTTTAAACATTTTTGTTTCAGACCTAACAGTACGGTTCCAGATTTTTATGATAGTAAAAGTATTCCTCCTCCTTCCTCAAATGCACACTTTCCCATAGTTCAAGGATGGCTGAAGAGGTTTTGATTAGGGCTGTTGCTTAATCACAATTAACTCATGTGATTAACTCAAAAAATTAATTCTGATTAATCACAGTTTTAATTACACTGTTAAATAGTAGAATACCAATTGAAATGTATTAAATATTTTGGATGTTTTTCTACATTTTCATATATATTGTATTCTGTGTTGTAACTGAAATCAAAGTGTATATTATTTTTGATTACAAATATTTGCACTGTAAAAATTATGAATAAATAGTATTTTTCAATTCACCTCATACAAGTCCTGTAGTGCAATCTCTGTCGTGAAAGTGCAACTTACAAATGTAAATTTTTTTTGTTAGGTAACTGCACTCAACAACACAATATAAAAATGTAGAGCCTACAAGTCCAGTCAGTCCTACTTCTTGTTCAGCCAATTGCTAAGACAAACAAGTTTGTTTACATTTACGGGAGATAATGCTGCCAGCTTCTTATTTACAATGTCACTGGACAGTCAGAACAGGCGTTCACATGACAGTTTTGTAGCAGGTGTTGCAAGATACTTACGTGCCAGATGCACACACGCACACAGACAGAGAACTGAACTGCATAGCTATAAATACAGCAGTGTTAGAAAAGCTGTTTAAATGGTCATGTTTAACAGGACACAATTAAATCAAACCTGATGCCTCTGTGTTTGAGTTTGTGAATCCTAGCAGGGGACCAAGTCACTAATATGGCCTTAACAATTAAAGCAGTCCAGCTTTATATGTGACTGTTTTTATAAATCTTACCTCTAAAATGTATATACAATATACACACACATATACACACTAACAAATTTTAAATATATTCTATAAATTATATATATTTTTCCATATACACACACACACACACACACACACACACAATGTTTAAACAGCTATTTTTACATACTGCAAACTACAAAGGCATTACTGGAAACAATGTTGCGAGAGAATAATAGTATCAAAAACTTGTCACAAAACATCATAGAAATGATCATGCGGATTCAGACCCGAGGTATCCTGTCACTGACAGAAGTCAGTACCAGCTACTGAAAGGAAGAAACTGTGCAGCAGACAGTTATGGGATAATTGTAAACGCTTCTTAACATCACATAGAGGTGACAAAGCATGAGGGTTTATATCCCTTCCAAAAGCTTTTGTTTATATTATTGACTATTACAACTGTGGATTCCAACTCTTGCAAGCCTTACTTATGTCTAGTCTTTTTTAATCCTGCTAGGTTCTTGGCATTAGTGTTAACTTGTAATGAGTTTCATAGGCTAATTGCACATTATATGAAAAAATATTTTCAATTTGCTACCTTTCGATTTCATTGACTGCCCCCTTCGTTCTTGTATTGCGAGAAAGATCATGAATATGAATTCATTCTATCTGTAAGCCAGCTGTAGCTCTGAACTGGGCACACCCAGCAGATCCTTTAAATCAGCTTCACCCATCTCCATCCTAGGCTGGTGGTACAGTCTAACAAGTAAATGAAACCTGAAAAAAAAGCTGACAAAATCAAAAGCTGGGATCCCTTCCTCTCCTGTAAGGTGTTTACCTCCCTGACTCTCCTCTGTCATCTGGGAGAGGTCAAACAGTCTCATCTCATCTTCCCTATCCCTAGTGCTAGCCCTCTTCCTAAGAATATCCCTCTCCCCCGCCCCCCCGGTCTGGAGATGGAGAAAGGCAGGTTATATGCTGCTTTCTCCTTCCCTGAACCTGCTCTGGTTGGCTGAGAGAACAGGAAGGCCTCTCTTTTCTACAAGGTTTCTGTTCTCAAACCCTAAACAGAATAGTAGCTTGAAGTTTTTTTAGACTACTGTTACCCTGCAGCCACTTCCTCAGCAACTGCCTTTTTTATTTGATGACTCCATCTGCAGAACACCACCTGGAATGGGGTAGTTATTTTGTCTCTCGGTCATTCTAGTTTTCCTTAATATATAAGATAGTGTCATTTTAAACAAAATACTGGTCTTGCTCTTCATTGGGCAGCTTTTAAAAAAAAGCTAAATATCCAGCTGCTCCATGGGAGGACAATGCCAGCTGTTGAGTGCTGAGCATTTTTGAAAATTTGGCCCTTGCATATTGAAATATTTTGTTGTGTGCAAAATTTAAGGATTTTTCTCTAGGAAAGCAAAAGTTGTGCTTAATGAGAGCAATTCCTAAATTTTGAAAAATATGTTCAGTACTTTTCGCAAAAAAGGTAGAGGCAGAATCCACCAGAACCTAACAAAGTGGTAGTGTATATATGCAAATTGGCCTTTTATGTTTGTTTATTGTTTGTAAACAGTTATTTGGAACCCAACTAGATCTGTGTTGTTTCCTCGTGGTCTTAATGTTGTATAAAAAGCAAAGACAGCATTTCTATAATGATTTTTGTTTGAATGTTTCTTTAAAGGAGGTCCTTTTGCAAAGCAAAAAGAAGATTTACATTGTAATTGTAGAAGTATTCTTGATGTAAGGAAAAGACTTGATGTGTCTCTTGTTGGACAGAGTTTACTAGCTTTCAGGACATCATGCAAAGCCCATCTCTGCTTTCAGGCTTTTGGCTACATGTTTGGGTGACGTTTCATAACTCTGTTTTATGATGGCAAGTAGAGTTTATTTAAGGTTTGCAATATTAAACTTTGCTTTTTTAAATGTACAAGAACTTAGACATGATGATATCAATGTTTTAACACTGAGAAATATCTACAGTCCATGATAGTGCTGATTGTGATGTTTAAAATTTAAGTCTTCGATTCTGTGACTAAAACAGGAAGTACATTATTTGAGGGAAGCAATAGATCACAATGAAAAGGGAAGGTTGTATTTTCTATCATCACTTTTGTTCACTTGAGGAAGGATGTCATTCTGCCTCCCCCCTCTCCCCCCCGTCATACTTTTCAACACAGTAAAAGTAAGTGGTATGCTGAACTCAGGGCTTAAATTCAGCTGGAGCTGTCCAGAGTGGAGCTCCAGTAAATATTTTCAACCCCCCTGGAGTTTTCATGGCATGTTGAGGAGGCGGGGCACGAGGGACTCTGGGAAACACCAAGAGAATTTAAGCCTTGCCTGAACTGCTTTAACCTTTTAAATATTTGGACTGGCTGCCCATTCCACTTTTGAGACTGCTGAGATGAGAGACTACAAGTGACTTGAAAGACTACTGAAAAGATATTAATAACAACAGTACACAACTGTCAATAGAATGAAAAGTTTTAAAACCTTGTGTGAGACAGATTGAGAAAGTTATGGAGCGCACCCCACCCATATAATGATCAGATTTCATCTAGATAACCAACTGGTAATTAGGATATCTGATTTGATTTTATGTTTTCAATTAAATAGCCCTCCCCTCATAACTGAGAATTCCACATCCCTCCCTAATCCGATCAGTTTTTCCCATTTTACATCCTTAAGGTTTTATACTGCAAACACCATCCTTCTTGCTTAGTAGGACTGTGTGACAAGTGTCGGTCGGTCCTCCGAGCCCCTAGGGGCGATGGAGAGCTATGGTCTCCGTGGCAGGCCTCAGACACACCTTCCGGGCGTTGGGGAATTAGCGGGGAAGGTGTGCCAGCCGGAGTCAGTAGCGCGCCCCTCAGGCAGGGGAGCGCTGGCAAGAGTCAATAGCGCGCCCCTCAGGCAGGGGAGCGCCGGCAAGAGTCAGTAGCGCGCCCCTCAGGCAGGGGAGCGCCGGCAGGAGTCAATAGCGCGACCCTCGGGCAGGGGAGCGCCGGCAGGAGTCAATAGCGCGACCCTCGGGCAGGGGAGCGCCGGCAGGAGTCAATAGCGCGACCCTCGGGCAGGGGAGCGCCGGCAGGAGTCAATAGCGCGACCCTCGGGCAGGGGAGCGCCGGCAGGAGTCAATAGCGCGACCCTCGGGCAGGGGAGCGCCGGCAGGAGTCAATAGCGCGACCCTCGGGCAGGGGGAGCGCCGGCAGGAGTCAATAGCGCGACCCTCGGGCAGGGGAGCGCCGGCAGGAGTCAATAGCGCGCCCCTCGGGCAGGGGAGCGCCGGCAGGAGTCAATAGCGCGACCCTCGGGCAGGGGAGCGCCGGCAGGAGTCAATAGCGCGACCCTCGGGCAGGGGAGCGCCGGCAGGAGTCAATAGCGCGACCCTCGGGCAGGGGAGCGCCGGCAGGAGTCAGTAGCGTGCCCCTCGGGCAGGGGAGCGCCGGCAAGAGTCAACAGCGCGCCCCTCGGGCAGGGGAGGGCCGGCAGGAGTCAATAGCGCGCCCCTCAGGCAGGGGAGCGCCGGCAGGAGTCAATAGCGCGCCCCTCAGGCAGGGGAGCGCCGGCAGGAGTCAATAGCGCGCCCCTCAGGCAGGGGAGCGCCGGCAGGAGTCAATAGCGCGCCCCTCAGGCAGGGGAGCGCCGGCAGGAGTCAGTAGCGTGCCCCTCAGGCAGGGGAGCGCCGGCAAGAGTCAACAGCGCGCCCCTCGGGCAGGGGAGCGCCGGCAAGAGTCAACAGCGCGCCCCTCGGGCAGGGGAGCGCCGGCAAGAGTCAACAGCGCGCCCCTCGGGCAGGGGAGGGCCGGCAAGAGTCAACAGCGCGCCCCTCGGGCAGGGGAGGGCCGGCAAGAGTCAACAGCGCGCCCCTCGGGCAGGGGAGGGCCGGCAAGAGTCAACAGCGCGCCCCTCGGGCAGGGGAGGGCCGGCAAGAGTCAACAGCGCGCCCCTCGGGCAGGGGAGGGCCGGCAAGAGTCAACAGCGCGCCCCTCGGGCAGGGGAGGGCCGGCAAGAGTCAATAGCGCGCCCCTCAGGCAGGGGAGCGCTGGCAGGAGTCAATAGCGCGCCCCTCAGGCAGGGGAGCGCCGGCAGGAGTCAATAGCGCGCCCCTTGGGCAGGGGAGCGCTGGGGTAGGGGAACGCAGGCCCACCCAACTCCACTGCGTTCCAGCCCAGGGCCCTGGCAGTGGCGGGAGGCGAAAGTCCCGCCGCTGGGTCAGCGGGGCCGTCCACGCCCGCTGACCAAACACACCCACCCCACGGTGTAGTTGGGCCCCTGGGCTACTTCCTACCCGGTCTCTCAGGCGGGTCGCTCCGGTCCCTCCATCTTGTCCGGGTATTCTGCTGCGGGCAGCTCCGGTCCCTCCATCTCGTCCGGGTATTCCGCTGCGGACCACTCCCGCTCCCCCTCGGTATCAGACTCATGCTGGCCCGGGCTGCCGTCAGGCCCCTCCAGGTCCTCTGGGTATTCAGCGGCTGGCAGCCCTGGTTGCCACAGGCCTTCCTCCCGGTCAGGCTCCTCCTTGCCCAGGGCTTCGCCTGGGTCAGCAGTAGGATCGCGAGGGAGCAGCCAGCAGCCTGTGTCTGTCTCCCTCCCTGGTGCTCTCCTCACTGGGCAGAGGGCCCCGCCCTTTGTACTTCCTGTCCCACCCTTCCCCTTCCAGGAATTGGCGGAAGCTTGGCCTGGCCCCGCCCACTCAGGCTGCAAGGGTGGCTCTCTACCCTCTGGTTCAGAGGGGAGCCACCCTGGCTCCCTATAGACTGGTAAAGTCTTCCTTCAAAGGCCTATCAGAAGTTTTCCTTAATAACCCAGCAGGATTGCTGTGGAACAATACAATGTACTCCCCTTCCCTTCAGGGACTAAGTGGGCTGCCTCTAACATTGCCAGCCTAGGGAGCAAGACTTGGACTAGAAGTTGAACCCTCATCCTATCACCCCACTAGTTAGCAGATGGGCCTAGAAATATTTCCATCATGCTGCATTGCTTAGAAGGAACCTGAATCACATCTTACCAAATAGCCTATAAGAAATCAAAGCTCGCCTGGGTCCTTACCCTGTCAGTACTACTACTTATTTATTGATACCTATGGTGGACTCCAATACATCCCGGTGTTGCCCTTCTCCCCCACAGATCCTTGGAGACAAACTTTGTGGGTCCATGGGTGCCTTCTCACGCCAGGGCCTGAATGCATTGATTGATGGGAGTCTGACTCAACCAACCTCTGACTGTTCTTCCACTCAGCAGGCCCAAGTTTGGGTCCTGATCTCAATTCTGAACACTCCATGCCAACAATGACTAGGCATTCTACAGGGGCATCATGCTGGACTCCAGAAACTGCCACATTCAGTTTTTCAGCTGAAGGAAGAGATACTACAACATGGGGCCCAGCTAAAGTTATGTGATAGTTTCTGGCACCCACACTGTCATAAGAGAGAGGGACAGGATTTTCCTGTGCAACATACTTAGCTATTCTGAAATTCTGAATAACTGGGACCAGATAATTTATAAAGAACACGAGATAATGTAGGTCTTAAGTTAAGCAGTACCACTGAAACTGAGGATTATGTTGCTCTTTAAATGTCACAGCAAGGGCTTTGATTGTGAATTGTTTGTTAAAGTGCTCAGTAGTTTCTTCTGAATTGAAACTGTTCATCCATGACACTTCTATAGCAAGCCTGAGTTCAGGCTAATTCCCATTGTCAGAGCCAGAGTAATGCAGAAAAACCCAGAACCATTATAACATTGCCCTTAGTTTTTCTATCATGTATTTAACTAGTAAAATTATATGAAATTCAGCTGGTTTGCACAACTCCACACAGAAAGAGTTAGTTTTCAATCTAATGCAAAAAGTGTTTGAAGGTGTTGCTTTAAAAGCAGCAAATTGGTCTCTGCTTGTCAATGCTTGGCAGAGGGAGTATACTAATCCACCCAGGACTTTTTAAAATATTTCCTGCCATATGAAAGTTGGTCTTTCTAGGAATAAGATCACAAGGACCAATTAGCACCTGCTGTCACAGCTTCTCTGAGATTTTTATCCAGAAATACTCACTGATATCTCCCAGTTCTCTCTTCAGATCAAACAGGTATGGTAGAACAATATCAGGTCAAAATATTTAACCTGCCCAGGGGCCTCCAAAAACAAGTGTGTTTGGTGAACACATATAGTACACTTTGTGAAACTGGTCTAGTTCATCTCTGAACATTAACAGAAATCTGTAATACACCTATGGTCAATGAAAGTACTGAAAGGCTTGCACAGATGATATACATGTGCTGCATTGCTTTTGTTCTGATTTATACAAATATTTTGATAGTGGAAATTAAGACATCATGGGAGGAGAATGTAGTCCTTTACTTACTGGGCAAATTCTGCTCCAATTTATAACAGAGTAAATCTGGGTTAGCTTCTATCAACCAGTGTAATACAAGGCAGAATTTATCCTGAAGTGTTACTGTGAAGTTACCAGAAAAGGTTCTCATGTTTGCTATGTGGTATATTATGCAAGAAAGCATGCATATACTGTGTAATATACCACATATTCAATCAATTTTCCATTGATGTTATACAGTTTAACAGGATTGAGGCAACAGAGTTTTATAGAAATTACTCTGAAGAGTAATAGAATGTAATGGCAAATGATAACCTTTTAATATGATTTTTGAACCACCATAAAGAAACCTATATCAGCGAATAGAATTTCTAGTAAATCCCATAAAATGGTTACCAAAACCTATAGAAAGGTTCTCATTTGCTAATACGCCTATAGGATCTTTCTATAAGGGTTTTATTCCAGGTGAGGAAGGCTAGAGTATACAGGTGCAAGCTAGGTAATTCTGTAACAAAAAGCAAGAAAAAGTATTCCTTTAGTTTTTTTTTTAAAAGAAAAAAAATAAGACTACAAAGAATTAGTTAAGATGCTGTTGCTAATGGCAGACAGTTTTGTATCAACAGTTAAAAATGTAATAGATAAAGTCCCAGCAGCTTCTAAAACTGTCCTTTTAAAAAACCTGTTTTAAGAACTGCTTCCTCAGTGATGCATACTATTGTATCTGAAGGAAGATGTTAATTAACAATTGATAATTTCCTTATCAGCAGAATAGACTCGATTATAATCATTTAATTCCTTCAAGCCATAGCTGTGACTTTCTTGCCCATGTGCCACATTTATTTTAAAAAGTCATGCTGTGTGCGCAACAGGGTGCCTGTGCGCAGACAGGACAACCTCTGGTTGTTCGTTTTCACGATGGAAAAAAAAATGTTACAACTTTACAACTTTAAGTAGAAAGTAGTGCTACAAAGTATATCTAATATACAGCAACAGTAGGGTGAAATGCAATTGAAGGCAGTAAGGAACACCCATTTGTCTAGCTCCACACTTTCAATCTCATATAAACTTCACAGAGACCTTACTCTTTAACAAAAGCCAAGAGAATGTTTTCATTTAAAAAAAAAATTGGATTGAAATGGGAATATATGAATGGCTGTTTTCTTTATCTGACTTCAGTGGCATTGGAGCCTGCTATAGCTGTAAAGCTACTGCCAGATCATAATGGAAGTCAGAATATAGACATATGGTAAATCAAAATAGAAGACAACTTCTGAGACCTGGAGGTAGATAATGGATGACGTGCAGATAAGAAAGATTGAGTCTTCCTGTCTTTGTAACAATCAAGGGAATAGTAGCATCTGAAATTCTTTCCTCCTCCCTGCTCATGAAATTGCATAAAGACAATCAAAAACTTGACTACCTTTTAAAATCTCCTTTTGTCACTCTGATGGTATGCTAATCTGTCAGCATGGTGTGGGAATCAGAGGCTATAAAATTGTTAATTAAAAAGATGCAACTGAATTTGAATTCAAAAGAAGCCATTAAATTGAGGGCCTGAATTCTAGTAAGTGTTATATGGAAAGGTCAAGATCAAACACGTATAGCTGCAGTATACAGTGATTTCATCTTTGCACAGTCAGTGTAGTGCTTGAGACTTACCACTGTAATGACACATTGTATATAGAGGGAAGCAGTTTACATTTTATTTCATAGCCTGTTGATTTATTGACTTGCTCTTGAAGTTGTATATGCACTCGCTTAAAATTTGATACATTTGAAAACTCTTTTGAAGCCTGTATTTACACAAATTCTTGTGGAGGTACAGCAGCATCCTTACTTGTGGTATACCAAAAGGAGAGGGAGGAGAGTGTTTTTCAATGAGCATGAACCTGAAATACTGAACTACTCTAACCATTCAATGGTGTCAAGAAATTTTGCCTCCTTTCTCTGCTCTGCCACATGATTTGTGTGGGAGCCTCAGAAAGCCACCCTTGCTGAGCCTCAATTTTCCCATCTGAGAAGTGAGGATAATACTATGTGTTGAGGTGTACATTTAGTTAAACCTATCAGTCACTTATTTCTATTCTGAACTCAGATTTTATTCCAAAAATTAAGTGCTAAACATGTCAGCATAGTGAAAATTAAGAGAAGACTCAGTTATTCTTGAAGATACATCTGGACGAGAATACGCACCGTAGAGCCTATGACTTAGAACCTGAGGTTTGGATCCACCAGACAAAACCAATTAAGTCATAGGGGTTACAGAGGGGATAATAGAGGCCAGAATTTGGTCCTTAGAATTCAGTTCTCCAAAATAGCAGTCTAGTCAAACTCCCACTCAAAATGGTGTTCAGCGAGTTTCCCTGCGTCGCTTCTCCCTTAGTGAAGGGCTCTTGCAATAACCAGAATTTTTTTTTCAAATCATCGTGATGTAAGGCATAAGGAAGGAAACACAGTAGAAAGTGAAGGCAAAACAAAACAAAACCAAACCCATCAGAGGCTGTATTACTTGAAAAGGGACTTCATCTAGGGGCAGAATACTAGATAACTGAATAAATGGTAAAGTATTACAGATTGTATTAGTTTCAGAGGAGGGAACATTCACCCTCATGATCAGATGGTAAGAAAGCTACACCCATTATTCAAATGAAAAAAGAACCTCTAATCTAGCAAATTTTCCTGGCAGAGTAGCTGTCAATGAGCATACACTACTAGTCAATCAGGCAAAACACTGCATGATGGATGCATTCCTGTACAAGTTCTGCCCACCAAGACTTCCTATTTGTTTTTTGGTAGTTCATAAAATGGTGGGAAGTGAAGTGGGAGAGTGTGAGGGGGGAAGAGAAGAGGAAGAGGATTGTTCAAGGTCTATCCACCGCTGTGGTAAGTACTAAGTAAATGAATTTTAACTTATTTTAAAAAATAGAAAATTCCCTTCTGAAATCCTCTGCCACTTCTGTGCTCTCCAAAAAATATCCTAGATCCATCACTCTGAAAAACTACTAGAATTTATTATATGATGATTTTGTTAAGTTTGGCAGATCAGAAGTGAAAGCATTTCATAGAGGGGAAAAAACAGAGACTTTAAAATGTTTTAAACATCAGAGAAAATTAATATTCAAACAACAACATGGAAGCTAATCACCACCTCTGGTAAGAAAAGAGTAAATGTAATGCTATATATATTTCATGCCTCTCTCTCTCTCTCTCTCTCTCTCTCTCTCTCTCTATTAGATATTAAGAGTATGATAATGTTTCTTGTAGCCCAGGATAATATGGACATTAGAATATATGTTTTTGGACTTAATCCAATTTTAAATTTAACTTTCTAATTCACCTTTAATGTTACTAGTAGAACATGTACAGAAGCCAATATATCACTGACCTTTTGGGAACTGTTATGCTGGTAATGAATGCAAATTACTTTGAGAGGCCTATAAAATGGACTATCAGCTTCTAATGAGCAGGAGTCACAATCAAAACTTATCCCATAAACTATACTAGAGAGATTGTGGGAGCATCAATATTTTTGAACAAACAAGATATACCTGATCTGAATTAAAACACCACAAGGACCATGAATTTGTTGCTTCTTTCAAGGGCAGTGGCTTTTAACTTTTGAAGTTATTGTTTTTTACATGCATTCATTTAAACTTAACAGTATACTGAAACAAAAGTGAAAGTGACAATTCTATGGCAAAGGAAATCAAAGTTGTGGGAAGTGCATGTGAACGGCTGTTCCTTCAGATTTTGGATCTTTTAAGAGGTTTTCAAAATATGGTTATAAAAATGGGTCCCACAAGTATTATTTGCTTTCTTAATGGACAGTGCTTCTGGCTTGGATCTTTGTATGGAGAAAGGCATCCTTTTTCTCATCAAGAAAAGGAGTACTTGTGGCACCTTAGAGACTAACCAATTTATTTGAGCATAAGCTTTCGTGAGCTACAGTTCACTTCATCCGATGAAGTGAGCTGTAGCTCATGAAAGCTTATGCTCAAATAAATTGGTTAGTCTCTAAGGTGCCACAAGTACTCCTTTTCTTTTTGAGAATACAGACTAACACGGCTGTTACTCTGAAATTTGTCTCATCAAAAGCTAAGAAGTTACAGACACTGCTGTGCTGAAACACTTATTTTATGCCAATCTCAAAATTAAAAAAATCAGTTTTCATTCTAATGTTTAGCATCTGTTTAGTCTCAACATAGACCTGCAACACATTCCAAATTCAAAACCTAAAAACACTCCAGAATTGTTGAACACTTGTTAGTTTTTAAAGACATGTATGAGCCAGTAAATTAAGACAGATTTCTAAACTCTGTCTAGGAAGTGTGGCCATACCAGCTTTAATACATGAGGTGGCCTTATTCCAAAAACTGGAAGCAAATAGAAAGAACGCTGTTGGTATGGTAACATTTCCCCTGGCTGTCATCCTTTTTTGTTTTGATAGCAGTATCTTCATATAATATTCATGAATAATGCATCATTTCAATTAGAAACCAGGTTCTCTAATACACCACAAGCAGAGCAAGCACTAAGACAACACACTTCCATATTAAATACTGGAAAACAGACCCATGATACTGTAGTAAGAAGTTGCTCTAAATGTGTAGCAAGTACTGTAGTGCTGCTCCCCTAGAATCTCCTTTTCATAAGAGTCTCATTGAGAGAAAGTCAAACTTTGTTTGCATAGACTGAGAATCCATGTGCATTCTAGGTAATTTAGTAAGAGTTATACCAGATTAAAATAGAAATGGAGGGAGAGGCAGAGGCAGAGAAACCTACTTACAATATGCTAAATTTTAGTATGAACTATTACTTAGAATAGCAGAGGAATAAAATCAAATTTTACAGTCTAAAACGTGGCTAACTGAGCTATGCCTTGTCCCTGCAGATGCACATTGTTTACATTTCTGATCTGAAAATTTAGAAGGGGAAACATGCATCCTTCAGTTTTGTTCTTCTATTTAGAAGGAGTTTAAAGCTAGTGCAGCCAAAGGTTGAACAGCTAAGGAAGGGTATTGCTAGATGACAAAGGTTCATTTTATTAACGGATAGGGTGAAAAATATTTTTCACCCTCACCATGCGTTAGGAACAAAAAAGTGCAACTGACTCAGTTCCATCAAGAGGCTCCAGTGATAATCTGAATGTCAAATACACATGTTAAAGGGTTTATCAAAAACCCTAGACCGTGAGAATATTCATTAGAGGACTAGAAAAATATACATCCCTGGTAATTGTCATTACTCGGGATATTTTTAGGCTGCTTCTGAGAGCTTCTCAGGCATAATGCACATTACAAGCTCTTACTGAAGATAAGGTAACATATCATTACTGTTAATTAAAGATTGTACCTTTTTGACAGTGCATGCACAAATATTTACAAGTTGCTAACAGTAATTAAAATGTATCTCCCACCTAAATTCTTCTTGAAGCAAACTGCAGCAGTTTGTAATATTTTCCCTTCATAAAAGCCCCAAGTATTTACTGTCTGCAGATGAGATCATACTCTAGAAATAGTAATACTGATAGAGAGGAAACAGAAAGAGAGAAAGGCATTGACGAAGGTTATTCACACTACTACTATTTAATTGAAAAAGATCTGATCTGCAGCACTTTGATTCTCATTCGTTACTCAGCAGGGCTGGAACAATATTTGCCCGGTTGCTATGTAGATAGGGGTGCTTGCCAGCTCAGTCCATTAACACCGTTGATTCTGGTTCTTGTTGATAAGAATAGTTATTGTTTGAATAACATGTGCTGATAAGATGCTCTCCAAGGCAGGTAAAACAGATATTTCTTGTGTGAGTGTGAACAATGTTGAAAGGTCAAAGGCATGCCTTGTAACCACTCCTCATTAACAGAAGTTTTCATTTGAATAGGCTAGAATACCTTTTCTGGCATTTGTTAGGCTTCCTGAGGTGGGATTTTGGCAGCTGTGGAGGAGAGGGGGAGACAGGGGGTGACCCATGCTGACATCCTATATTTCAAAGAGCACAAGGAGTTGGTTGAGTGTTTTAATAATTTCTACCAAATGACTAAAACCAATCATTAGTCATTTGGTCAAATGACTAAAACCAATCATTCTAGAAGTTTATAAAAACGTTAAATACTACCCAGGATATTTATATGCATAATCCCACTGCCTTTATTTAGCTGACTGATTCAGAGTAACTATTGACTGAGGATTCAGAGCTTGTGTATCCATTTCAATATGGAGTTTTTAAGTCAAATATACACACACACACACACACACACATATCTTATTAGGTTAAAAGAACATTAAGACCGCAAAGTTACATACTCAAAAGTCAGAGTGCCAGAATTAAGGTTGCCTGGGCAACCTAGTGACCTCCTGTGAAAAGTTTGGTTTAAGAGACTTGCCCAGCATCACACAGGAACTCTGTGGTACATGCTCCAAATTCTCCAGTGCAGCATTCAATTGCCCTAATTATGAGGCCATCCTTCCTCTACATCACTGACTATCCACCTTCCAATTTCTGCAACAAATGAAGCAAGGGTCCTACAGACAACAGTCTCCTTCACTACACAACCCTGGTTTATCCCCAGAGCAGGTCTCTCCTGCACGAGTTAAAAATAGTATGCAATCATGTAATTAAAGACTGAATCATAATGCATATTCATAAGGATGGTGGTGGCAAATTAATATTGCCCAGTCTCTCCCTGCATCCTAATATATTCTTCCCTACCCCAGTCCCCTCTACATTCAAATCAGGCATCTTCCTCCTCCATGCTGAATGAGATCAGCAGGGGTGGGGAGCGGTGTCACTGAGAACATAGCAGACAAGCTTTCCCGCTTTCATTTTCAGTGCGCTGGCAGAGCCACAGGCCAGCCCACAGCAGCCCAGATATCCAAACTGCAGGGGAGGTCCTCTTCAGGCAGCCCCCTGCAGCCACAGCCTGGACCAGGCTTACTGCAAACAATCTTCAAAGAATTTGGCTCTGAGGCTCTAGCAAGTTTGAGTATGTGCAAATTGCAATTTTCTCATGGGCTTATTGTAACCCACACACAGGGCCATCCCTAGCAATTCTGTGGCCCTATGCAGCGCCCCTGCAGGGGGGACAGGGGGGTCCAGGCCTCTGTGGGGCGGGAGGGCTGGCTTGGGGGGCGGGGGGAACCACCCCCACAGCACTCGCCAGCGGTGCGGCTGGAGCCAGGTCTGCCCTTCCCAGCGTCGATGAGTGCAGGTCCAGCCCTGCTGCACTCCTCAGGGGAGTGGGGGCGGGGCTGGGGCACAGCAGGGGCAGGAAGAGGCGGGGCTGGGGCGGGAAGAGCCGGAGCAGGGGCTGAAGCAGCGTGCAGCTGCACAGGGCACCAGGAAATGTGGTGCCCCAAATTTCCTGATGCCCTACGCAGCTGCATGCTTTGCGTACGGGTAAGGACGGCCCTGCCCACACACCTCCTGGGTGTGGTGTTCTGTCCCATCTAGTGGCACTGAGATCACTTAGAGAGAGAGTTAAATGAGTCTGCTCAACAGCCTTAGCTAAAAGCCAGTTGGCTTTTAGCTCATGCTGTAGAGGCTTATGCACTAAGCTTCACCGGTCCCCAGTTTTATCCCACCTGCCGATGACTAGGGTCTGTCAGTGTTACATTATCATAACTTGACCAAGTTTGGGTGGATTTTGTGGAATGTATCAGGCATGTGACTTTGGCATAAAGGCACATCCTGCCAAATTTCAAGTCACTGCTCCAAAGTGGGGCTGAGGGGGAAAACTAGAGCTTCTCTAAGAAAAGGTCACCAGAATTTTTAACATGAGCAATAAACTGTATTTTTCTCAACTCATTTTCTGCAGTGGCTGAACCAGGTTGGCTGGAATGAGGGGTAGGAAGAAGTGAGTTTGAAGCAGACTCCCAGATGTATATTTTCAGCCCAAATGGTTAAAATATGGCAAAGTTACAAGCATCTGAAAACAGCATCTTATAATGGAAAATGCCAGGCAACCTTAGGCAGATTTATTACAAATAGACTTAATTACTTCTAGGTTCCTTACAATAGGTTGGCATAAGCACTATGGAATGAGCTGTATAGATCCCATGCACAATAAATGTAGAGAAGGGGTTTATCCAGGATCTGTAGAAGCTGTAAGTAGACCAGGTGGGCCCAACTGTAGCGCCCCTGGCCCCAAAAGGGGCTTAGTGAGATCTTTTAATTTGCACTTTTGAGACTGACTAGGATTTAGCTGGGTTTCAGAGTAGCAGCCGTATTAGTCTGTATTCGCAAAAAGAAAAGGAGTACTTGTGGCACCTTAGAGACTAACCAATTTATTTGAGCATAAGTTTCGTGAGCTATAGCTCACTTCATCGGATGCACTTAGATGATAATCAAGTGTAGGTGAAGGGAACCACCCAAGGAACTAGGAGAGAAATCCGCTCCATGAATCACAACTAGCGGCCCAACAGATCTATTTAAAGGAACAGGTTCAAATAAGAGAAGGAATCACTGACTGATTGTCCACAGACCAATTATACATTGAAGGCAGTATGTTATTTTCCCTATGCACATCCATGACATCAGTTAAAATATTTAATATTAAAATAGTTGAAACATAATTTGTAGCAGTTACCTATTCTGTATGTAAAACTATTCTAAATTTGAGGATAGAATAATGCCTAAGTTTGAAAAATAAGCAATCAATCCATGGCTGGTATAAACAAGAACATATTCCACTATTGCAGTTTCAGTCTATTTTGCAGCATATACCCTTTCAGATAAGATATGTCACACATGCATACAAAGTTATTTGAACAACTTGATGCAAATCTAGCCACTTATTTGTATGGTGGTAGCAGTTAGAGACCCAAATCATACATCAGGACAAGGTGCTGTATAAACATATAAGACAGTGGCCCTTCCCCCAAAGATCTTACTATTTAAGTGTAAGACAAGAGACAACAAGCGGATACAATAGATGGAGGAAGTGCAAGGTAACAATGAGCCCCTCCATTCTATTTTGCATTTGTCTTTGCCACTTTCCTTGACCACTGGCAGGTCACGTATACTGGGATTGCTATTGACGCTTGTAATGACCATTCTAGGAATCAACTCTTGTCCTGTGAACAAGTTGCTCTAAAATTTCCTTTCACACCCACAGATTTGGATCACGAATCAAGTGTCATCAACAACTGACCAGGAACACTAGTAAAACAAATTAATGGGCCTTGTTTAAAAAAAAAAATCTGCTGTAGTAAGTACCCTCTATTAGAAAGTGGGTTGCTGTTTTTAAACACCCCCTCGGAATGTAAAGACTGCTTTACAAACAGGAATTTTGTTCTCTGAAATGACAGACTAATTTAGAAAGCAGTGTGAAATGAAGCTAGTGTCTGAAAATATATTACTTTTTACGTTACTGGATACCATAGCTCTCCCAGAGAAAATTTCCTGCTCTGGATAATGGCCAACAAGATTAAACAGTAAGAGGCCATATCCTTTGCCTTACATTATCGAGGATATATTTTACACTATTACAATGTAATCAAAATACTTCCTTTGTAGCCAATATGTGGTCCCAGAACAGGACAACATTTTTTCCGTAGGTATTTTTAGGTAACATTCCAAAGAACAAAAACTGAAGGACTTTGAAACTTCGACATTTTCCTTCACACTGTGATAAAAATCAAACTTATTCTGTTAGATGTATGATGACCACCCTCAAAGGGTTCTCAGGTTATTAGGCTTCACAAGGCATAAAATTAGAAAAGCAAAAGGATCACTTAATTTTTCTCAGCCCAAAACAGACATCATTTAAGGACTGTTTAATAAAGAGGCAGAATTCACTTGTGACCAGAAGATTCTTAAGATTTTAATTAACATTTTTACAACAATTATTTTCTTTATAATTTGTCTCCATATTACTGTTTTAGTAAAGGAGAATTGTGTCCAGAACACAGTAGCAAGTAGGCTGCACTCCTACATTCAAAACAAGAAAGGAAAATGTCTAGTGAACTTGCTGTCCCCTTTAGAATGACCTGAAGGGAAAGAATTAGGCCTCAAGTTATCCTGGAAGGGACAGGACCTCAAATCATCATCTAACCAGTAGAGAGCAATGTGAGTGATACAGTTGTTATGGAACAAGAAGCAATAAGACTATTGTCCTCCAATGGCAAACCACTAGAGGGGCATGTGACACACTTTGTTAGTGGTACACTAATATTTTCTAGACAGCAGTAGAAAGAGACACATAGGATTCCTGGGCTCTAATACAGGATTCGCAAAAAGAAAAGGAGTACTTGTGACACCTTAGAGACTAACCAATTTATTTGAGCATAAGCTTTCGTGAGCTACAGCTCACTTCACAGTCTCCTTTTCTTTTTGCATAAAAACTGTGAGAGGCTAATTAGTTAAGATGAGCTATTATCAGCAGGAGAAAAAAACTTTTGTAGTGATAATCAAGATGTCCCATTTAGACAGTTGACAAGAAGGTGTGAGGATACTTAAGGAAATAGATTCATTATGTGTAATGACCCAGCCACTCCCAGTCTCTGTTCAAACTGAAGTTAATGGTATCTAGTTTGCATATTAATTCAAGCTCAGCAGTTTCTCCTTGGAGTCTGTTTTTGAAGCTTTTCTGTTGCGAAATTGCCACCCTTAAATCTTTTACTGAGTGGCCAGAGAGCTTGAAGTGTTCTCCTACTGGTTTTTGAATATTATGATTCCTGATGTCAGATTTGTGTCCATTTATTCTTTTGTGTAGAGACTGTCTGGTTTGGCCAATGTACATGGCAGAGGGGCATTGCTGGCACATGATGGCATATATCACATTGGTAGATGTGCAGGTGAACGAGCCCCTGATGGTGTGGCTAATGTGATTAGTTTCTATGATGGTGTCACTTGAATAAATATGTGGGCAGAGTTGTCATTGGGCTTTGTTGCAAGGATAGGTTCCTGGGTTAGTGTTTTTGTTGTGTGGTGTGTGGTTGCTGGTGAGTATTTGCTTCAGGTTCGGGGGCCGTCTGTAAGTGAGGACTGGTCTGTCTCCCAAGATCTGTGAGAGTGAGGGATCATTTTTCAGGATAGGTTGTAAATCTTTGATGATGCGCTGGAGAGGTTTTAGTTGGGGGCTGAAGGTGACAGCTAGTGGCGTTCTGTTATTTTCTTTGTTGGGCCTGTCCTTTAGTAGGTGACTTCTGGGTACTCTTCTGGCTCTGTCAATCTGTTTTTTTCACTTCAGCAGGTGGGTACTGTAGTTTTAAGAATGCTTGATAGAGATCTTGTAGGCGTTTGTTTCTGTCTGAGGGATTGGAGCAAATGCGGCTGTATCTTAGAGCTTGGCTGTAGACAATAGATCTTGTGGTGTGTCCTGGATGGAAGCTGGAGGCGTGTAGGTAAGTATAGCGGTCAGTAGGTTCCCGGTATAGGGTGGTGTTTATGTGACCATTGCTTATTAGCACAGTAGTGTCCAGGAAATGGACCGCTTGTGTGGATTGGTCTAGGCTGAGGTTGATGGGGGGATGGAAGGATAGTGTGGTTTAGTAGTTAAAGTGGGGGTTACCAACAGAATAACCAAAACCAGATTTGTCAGTTAGTATGGCTAAGACTTGGTTCTTCCATATTAAAAAACAGAATTCTATTCAGAGCTCTACCAGAAGTGAGCTTGTGAAACCTCTCAGTTACTTTGCCTGTAAAAGGAAGGGAGTGATATTTGCTTCCCTCTGACAAGAAGACCTTGCTCAGTAGTAAGGGCTGTGAAATGTATAGATTACTTCAGTCAGTGGAAAAGGTGAAACTGAATTCATGGTCTCCTGGCTCCCATTTTATTGCACCTTCTCCTGTGAGAAAAGGTGTTTTGAAATATGAGGATAAATAAGCATCCAAGTTGCTCATCAAGGCTTAGGAGAATAGACAGTGCAGTTCCAGAATGTGGAGATACTTAGGGAACTACTCTGTCCTTGGACTGCTCTTTTGGCCCAATCACACGAAAAGGCATCACCTCTGCTGACAGTTCTGAAATGCAGCGGCAACCTACCTCCTCTGGCTGAAAGGTGGCACCGCAGTGTCAGATCCATTCTTCCAGGTCCCAGTGGCCTAAATTTGTCCTTTGCAGTCACAGATGCCTGACAGGAACTAAAATCCAAAAAGGCCAATATAGATTGGAACTTTTAACTCCCCTAGCACTTAAGGTAGGACTGTTTAATTTAGGAACCATTCCATGAATTTCAGTGTGGTAGCAACCCTAGCTGCGGGGGTGGAGAAAGGGGTAGAGAGGAGGGGTCTGGATAAACATCTTGTCTTGGGTCTTGTAGACACTGGTTACAGCCTGTCAATCCTCTTCATCTCTCTCCACTGACTCACCCTTCCCCTGTATGTCAATTTCAAGCTTCCTGTTGTTGCATTGGAAGCCCTTTTCACTCAAATTATCTCCTCTCAATATTCCTCTTCCCTGTCATTTTATGCCCCCTTTGGTTCCCTTCTCCTACTTTAATTTCTGAGCCTTCTTCCATGCTGCTTCTATTGAACATTAAACCCCCCTAAAACAGTTCACCAATTCACCTTCCTTGCCCTATTCAAATTCCAACAAAGAACTGTAGGACATTTGCAAAAACAAGATCAATTTTTAAAAAGTAAGTAAAAGCAGATTCACAGGATGTGTACATGCCCTGCTGACCAATAATGTGATTTTATTGCTACCCTGGACTTTTCTCTACCCTTTCCTCTTCATCTTGTCTCTCTGTTTAGGACTCTCAATTGAATGTGGATTGTGAACTCTTTAGTTCAGGAACTGTTTTGTGTTTGGGAGACACCTAGCACAATTTGGGGCACTCAACAAAAGTAATGAATAGTAACAATAGTATAAAAATATCAGTTGCCACATTGTGTGGAACCATCATATGTAAAGATCAGTTCAGCAAATAATGCCTGGTTTTGGTTGTGTTTCAGATTAGTGTGAACTTCTCTGTTAAGCATTCTATTCCTTTTTGAGCCAAGAAATGATCCGCTTTATTTCCAGGGGACTCGCTGCCGAGCCCTAACAGTGCAATTGGCTTACTGATCTTGAAGTCATTGAACCTCTCTGAATCAACCTATCCCAGAAGATTTGTATTTAGAATGGTACCAGATTCCAGAACCTTCCAGTGGCCTCAACTTTTCCATTGTAACACCAGTTCTTTTCCTCTTTTTGCCCATCCTATAATCTCTTCTGAACCTCTGAAAAGAGACTAACTGTGCCACATTCAGTACTTTGCTGTTGTATGTTCAGCTGGTTTTGTACATTTCTGAAATACAGTAATCCTTTGAGCTTCCTCACAGGACTTACAGTGGTTATCACTCAATACTCATCCCCAGTTGTTTATGCATTTTGTTTACTGCAATAAGTAATATTGGCATACACCAACTATAGTTAATTTCTGAATCTACCTGGTGGTAGACAATGTAAATTACTAATTCAAGAACTTGTTAGTCACCTCACCGAGTCTTGCAACTGTTAGGAAGCAGAGATAGCTCAAAATACTGATTAGGCATGAAGACAAGTCCAAATGTATTGTGGTATAATAGTTTAAACTAAGTGCAGTATAAAGTAAAAGACCAATAAAAGCATGGAGCTTGAGACAGGTACTTGGTTAGAAATCAAAATAAATGAGCTGCCATGCCAATTTGAAATTTAGTTCTCTTTAGAGCTGCAGTTTTTGGCTTAACCTCATTGCTGGAAGAAAGGAATGCTAATGCCCATCCATGTGTTATTTATTCATTCAATAAAGGAGGATAGTCCTATTATTAGCCCAAAGCCAAGTAAATTTTACCAGCTATTACCAAAATTCCACATTTTGTTTGACTTTCAATCCATGTAATCAGTAGATGGAAGAGATGCAGTTAAGGTTTTTCTTTAAAAATCTTAGGCTATACCTTTACTGAAAAAGAAGGGGGGGGGGGGAGATGGGTTAGTGTTAGTGTCATCTGCGAATCTGCTGAGGGTGCAATTAATCCCATCATCCTGATCATTGATAAAGATGTTGAACAAAACCGGCCCCAGGACAGATCCCTGGGGCACTCCACTTGATACCGGCTGCCAACTAGACATCGAGCCATTGATCACTACCCATTGAGCCTGACAATCTAGCCAGCTTTCTATCCACCTTATAGTCCATTCATCCAATCCATACTTTAATTTGCTGGCAAGAATACTGTGGGAGCCCATATCAAAAGGTTTTAATATAAGTCAAGATATATCATGTCCACTGCTTTCCCCATATCCACAGAGCCAGTTATCTCATCTAGAAGGCAATCAGGTTGGTCAGGCATGACTTGCCCTTGGTGAATCCATGTTGACTGTTCCTGATCACCTTTCTCTCCTCCAAGTGCTTCAAAATGGTTTCCTTGAGGATCTGCTCCATGATTTTCCAGGGACTGAAGTGAGGCTGACCGGTCTGTAGTTCCCATATGTCACCACTGTTTTAAAATTAAGGTAGGATTTTTAATAGCATAATATTTCTCTCTACTTCTAGTACTTTGCCTACTGAGGAAGAATGCAGTGTGACTGTCATTTTAAGGGAATTTCATGTGTGGTACAGTAGTGGTGTGTTCTACTTTTCTTCACCTCCAGTGCTGTCTTTAAATTGAAGAGTTGTAACAAGATAATCATGTTTAATATTATACACAACTTTGGTGCTCAAATAACAAACATTTGATTAAGGAGAAATCCTGCGATGTTTATAGGGCAATTTTCCACTCTCTCTTTTTTGATTCAGTTATACATAGCCACATGGAGTTTCAAAGAAATGTGTTTGAAGTAAGCCTTACTTCCATTGCGAGTGAAGTTATCAAGAATGAGAAAACTCTTGATGAATGAGACATGCACTTAAGTTTTGTTTTTTTCTGAAGTATATATATTGTAAGTTTGATGAATAGAAGAAAGTGACAGTGTCCAACTATTCTGGAACTTAAGATCACAAAAGTTAGACTCATTGTTAGAATTTCCTGTTACCACCTAGGCTTAGATTACCCTTATGTTGAAGGGGACATTTTGTAAGGGAATCTCAGGGCTTGTCTTCACTATGGGGGTAATTCAACCTAAGTTACGCTCCTCCAGCTATCTGAAAAACATAGCTAGAGTTGACATAGGTTAGGTCGACTTACCCCGGTGTCTTCACTGCACTGCATTGATGGGAGATGCTCTCCGGTAGACTTACCTTACTCTTCTCAGAGAGCTGGAGTACCGGGGTCGACTGGAGGGCGCTCTGCTGTTAATTTAGCTAAACCAGGGGTGGGCAAACTTTTTGGCCTGAGGGCCACATCTGGGTATGGAAATTGTATGGCGGGCCATGAATGCTCACGAAATTGGGGGCTTGGGGGCGGGAGGGCTCTGGCTGGGGGTGCAGGCTCTGGGTGGGGGTGGGGCTGGGGATGAGGGTTTGGGGGTGCAGGAGGGTGCTCAGGACTGGGACCAAGAGGTTCTGAGGGCAGGAGGGATATCAGGGCTGGGGCAGGGGTTTGGGGCACAGGAGTGACTCAGGGGGGCAGGCTCTGGGGGGCGCTTATCTCAAGCAGTTCCAAGAAACAGCGGCATGTCTCCCCTCCAGCTCCTACGTGGAGACGTGGCCGGACAGCTCTGCGTGCTGTCCTATCCACAGGTGCTGCTCCTGCAGCTCCCATTGGCTGCAGTTCTTCGCCAATGGGAGCTGCAGGGGCGGCACTTGGGGCAGGAGCATAGGCAGTGTGTGGAGCCGCCGGCTGCTCCTACACATAGGAGCTGGGGGGGCATGCTGCTGCTTCCGGAAGCTGCGTGGGGTGGGGCAAGCCCCCGACCCCACTCCCTAACTGGAGCGCCAGAGTGGGGCAAGCACTGGAGTGGGGCAAGCCTCAGACCCCGCTCCCTGGCAGGCGCTCGATGACCTGATTAAAATTCCTGGAGGGCCAGATGCAGTCCCCGGGCCATAGTTTGCCCACCCCTAAACTAAACCAATCCCTGCTGCATTGATTGCAGCAGCGTCAATCTCCCCATAGTGAAGACCAGCCCTCAGGGATGATTTTCACTGAGACAAAGCTCTACATTCTCTCATGCAGGAAATAACCTCACACCAAACCTGGATGTTGCCCTTGGATCCATCTGGTTTTCTGGGATCTGCAGAATGCCAGGGTAATATGTACAGAGTCCCTATACCCCAACTACAGCTCTAACTCCAGCAGTTCTCACTCTGGTGGCACTACTACTTGGAATGTTAACTTTTGAAGCCTTTCAAATAGGACATATATCTTGACTTTAGTAAAGCTTTTGATGTGGTCTCCCACAGTATTCTTGCCAGCAAGTTAAAAAAGTATGGATTGGATGAATGGATTATAAGGTGGATAGAAAGCTGGCTACATTGTCGGGCTCAACGGGTAGTGATCAACGGCTCAATGTCTAGTTGGCAGCTGGTATCAAGTGGAGTGCCCCAGGGGTTGGTCCTGGGGCCAGTTTTGTTCAACATCTTTATCAGTGATCTGGATGATGGGATTAATTGCACCCTCAGCAAGTTCACAGATGAAATTTAAATGGGGGGAGAGGTAGATACGCTGGAGGGTAGGGATAGGGTCCAGAGTGACCTAGACAAATTGGAGGATTGGGCCAAAAGAAATCTGATGAAGTTCAATAAGGACAAGTGCAGAGTCCTGCACTTAGGAAGGAAGAATCCCATGTACTGCTACAGGTTAGGGACTGACTGGCTAAGGAGCAGTTCTGCTGAAAATGTTGGAACATATTAAAGAAGTTCTGTATTAAAATCACAAATGAGTTTGGTTCCCCATAGTTTAAATTCCAGGGTATTACTAATTAAGAGGTCTCTTGGTTTTTGGAACTGTTTCTCTCCCTCTATGTGTGAAACTTGCAAGCTGCTAATTGTGTTAGTAGATTCTAAGAAAGAGTCTGTTCTCAAAGCACTTCTTTGTAACAACAACGACTCACACAGTGAGAGATTCAAAGCAATACTCTATTACAACAGAAACAGCACCCAGAGACTCCCCACCCTTTTGTTGTATTCATCTCGCTTTGTTAGCAATTGTGATTAAAATAGAGATAGAGGATGTACGTGGATGAATGCTTGGTGTGGATAATAACTGAATGATCAGGGAGGTGCCAGCCTAAGAATCCAGTGTCCATCGGCTGAAGAAGGCGTCAAGTGGAAATAACCAGAGGACCCCCAGAGGGCAGACTGGAATCCACCCAACAGCCTCAAGAATGGGAGAACCAAAGAACAAGATAACATCTGGAAGCATGGAGCAGGAATGTGCCATCTGCTGATTGATTCAGCAACAGCATGATGAAGCAATTCCCATAGACTGGCATAGGAAGAAATTCCTATAAAAATGGACTCTAGAAAGTGAGAACTTTGGGATCTGATTCTGCAAATCAACTTCCAGGAGCATCAGATGAGCATCTGACAAGGCCCCCACCTGGCCAGTGGCTTGGCATGAGCAACTCTAAGGCTGGTAACTATGATAACAACCTTGCAGAACCTGTGTGTGTGTGTATGAATGAATGTGTGAATAAATATGAAATTGAATGGAATGTTATAGCTATAACTAACTGCTTACTATGATTCTTTCTGTATTCACAATAAATGTGGCATTTTGCCTTTTCCCCTTTAATAAGATCCTGCTGGTTTTTATTTTATTGGTATAACAGAAAGGACCTGGAGATTACAGTGGATGAGAAGCTGGATGTGAGTCAGCAGTGTGCCCTTGTTGTCAAGAAGGCCAATGGCATATTGGGCTGTATTAGTAGGAGCATTGCCAGCGAATCGAGGGAAGTGATTATTCCCCTCTATTTGGGACTGGTGAGGCCACACCTGGAGTATTACATCCAGTTTTGGTCCTCCCCCCTACAGAAGGGATATGGACAAATTGGAGAGAGTCCAGCAGAGGGCAACAAAAATGATTAGGGGGCTGGGGCACATGACTTATGAGGAGAGGCTAAGGGAACTGGAGTTATTTAGTCTGCAGAAGAGAAGAATGAGGGGGGATTTGATAGCAGCCTTCAACTACCTGAAGTGTGGTTCCAAAGAGGATGGAGGTAGGCTGTTCTCAGTGGTGGCAGATGACAGAACAAGACGCAATGGTCTCAAGTTACAGTGAGGGAGGTCTAGGTTGGATATTAGGAAAAACTATTTCACTAGGAGGTTGGTGAAGCATTGAAATGGGTTACCTAGGGAGGTGGTGGAATCTCCATCCTTAATGGTTTTTAAGGCCCAGCTTAAAAAGACAAAGCTTAAGACAAAGCCTTGGCTGGGATGATTTAGTTGGTGTTGGTCCTGCTTTGAGCAGGGGATTGGACTAACCTGAGGTCTCTTCCAACCCTAATATTCTATGATTCTATGACATTCACAGGCTCTGGATTATGATCCCTGATTTTAGTGGGCCGAATCAGCAATGCCCAGCGAAAAACAAACTCTTATTGAATGACTGCTTCTGTACAGTTTCCACTTCTGCTTTGATTAGGATCTGAGTTACTACAGAGAATTCTTTCCTGGGTATCTGACTAGTGAATCTTGCCCACATGCTCAGGGTTCAGCTGATAGCCATATTTGGGGTCAGGAAGGAATTTTCCTCCAGGGCAGATTGGAAGAGGCCCTGGAGGTTTTTCACCTTCCTCTGTAGCATGGGGCACGGGTCACTTGCTGGAGGATTCTCTGCTCCTTGAAGTCTTTAAACCACGATTTGAGGACTTCAATAGCTCAGACATAGGTGAGGGGTTTACTGCAGGAATGGGTGGGTGAGATTCTGTGGCCTGCATTGTGAAGGAGGTCAGACTAGATGATCATAATGGTCCCTTCTAAGCTTAATATCTATGAGTCTATGATTGCTATGCTCTCTCCCTTCCCTATACACTTACCAGACACTATTGGCTTCAGCCTTCAGTTACAGAATATACTATAACTACACCCCTTAAGAATCTTTTATATTAGTTCATATTTAACATTTGTGTAGCCCTTGATCTTAACCACTTTTACAATTAATAGTTATTATGCAGTTTTAAGATAACTGAAGAGATGCTAACCTATATTCTCCTCAAGAAAGAAAGGTAGCCAGTTGTTCAGAATTCCCCTCAAATATGATTTTTCCTGGTCCAGGTAAACTCACTCCAATTATACAAATTCAGTGAAAGGGCTATTGACACCAATAGCTTTGAACAGATTGCTTTCCTCATCCTTAAGTGACTTTTGCCATTTTGCCTTTTCATCCAGCTCACTCACTCAGCTCCAGAAGAATAAAGTACAGCAAGATACCAGAGAGAAAGAAAATGAAGTAAAGGAGAAAACTAAGGAAAAAAGGGAAAGTCAAGAAGGGGACAATGCAATTATTACCTCAGCTCCATCCACCCAACTGAATTTTTTTCAGCCGACAAAAGGATTTCTCAAAAGCTGAAACACAAGTAACATAAACGGAGAAAAATACTTAGGATATTTGTGAAAATGAAGCTCTTTTTTATACACACATTTTCATGTTTTAAAAACTTGAATTCAATTTGATTGTGATAGGCTGGTTCCATTTGTGGGCAGACAATACAATCAATTTTGTCCTCAGAGATATGAGAAATGGAAGTTTCAAGATAAGTCATCAAGCTAAATACAAAGCATATATTTATTTTTACAAAAAAATGCACTTGATCTACAAAAAGGGTATTCAACAACTTCCTGTGCAAGTAAATAGTAAGCCAGTAAAGGAGGAGGTTATATTAGATTCCTGAGCAAAAAGGATTCTTTTCCGACCCAAGTTCTGATGGAAAGTAATTTGGTCTTGACCTGAAAATACGGAAAGCTCTTTCTGGAGAGTTGAGGGAATAGACATATACTCATGGGAAGGCAGATTTGAAGGTTTACAAGATTCAAAGTCAGGTGATTGGCCAGTGATGAGTCACTTGTGGAGACAGAGTGCTTTTTCTTGGAAATCTGGATTGTCTACAAAAGAAGAAAGCCACGGAGTAGAGAGTTAAATGCTCCCAGCCAAAAAGGACATACAAATTAGGGTTTGAGAAGGTTTGCTAAAATTAGGGTGACCAGATGTTCCGACTTTTGGGTCTTTTTCTTATATAGGCTCCTATTACCCCCCACCCTGTCCCGATTTTTCACATTTGCTGTCTGGTCACCCTAGTTAAAATTGCTTGTTGAAGCAGAGATCACCCTTTTATAGATTATGGCAATGGCTTTTTCCTACATTAGATAGAATACTTTGGACTTAGATGGTATGGGACATCCAGTTTGTTATATAGGCTATCATGTAGTAAAAACCATTGTTCTAGGAGTGGTTTCAGATGTATGGATAAGGAAGGATCATGGAAGAGGGAATACAATCTACCAACTAGAGCACAAGACTGGGAGTCAGAAGTAGTATTCTCTTCCCAGTTTTGCCACTGAGTCACTGATGTTAGAAAACTCACTTTACCTCTGTGTCTCGGTTTCTCCATTTGTAAGCTGGAGATGGGAATAAGGTTGTGTCTACATTGGGAGTTTTTGCACTGGTGTAACAGTGTAGATAGGGTGCACTAATGTAGAAAGCAGCTTGCACCAATGCAAATTACTCTAGTCTGAAACTATGAACTGCTATAAAAAAATCCAATACAGACAACACCTAAGATGTCTCTGGCATCCTAAAGCTATTTTATTCTTCTTGTTCTCATCCATAATTAGGTAGGTTTGTAATTTTATTGTAGTTCCTCTTCATTAGAGTGTGGGGTACACATATATGGCAAAATCTACAAAAGGGTCATTGGTTGCTCAAGCCTCCCACATTGCATTCCTAAAAGCTTTACTAGGTGCATCAGATTAGAGTTTTTTAGGCTAATGTAGAAGTTGCACTAAGCTTCGGTGTAATTCAAAAGGAAACTCAGTCATGCTATTGCTGCAAATAACCAGACAGCTACCAATGGTCAGCATTTGTTGAAATACTTCAAGAGAAAGAACATTTCACTTTCAGTTGTTATTGCACAATCCATATTTGTGCTTTACTTGAAAAATATCCTATTTTGAGGAACCAAAGGCAGCCACACTAGCTGCAGAACAATGGTAACTATTACCAAGCTCCCTCTTAAAAAACATAGGCTATATAATCAGCAAAAGAACTCCCATTAATGCAGTGTGATATACATCCTTATGTAACTTCCAAGGCAAAAAATTTACTATAGTCCTTATTACCTTAACAAAAACTACATACCAAAATATAACTATAAACAAAAGGTTTATGCACAAATATGCTATTAACACTATGAAGTATGGATATGATCAGTTAAGGTAATGTAGATAAAGACTCTAATATGATCACTGTTCATACATTTCGAAAAGCTACATGTGAAAATTTATTGGGCATTCCAACAACCACCTGAACTCTAACTTCCAGGTATACATAGACAGTATAACATTTGTTTCAATACCTACATCACAACTATATTAAAGGTAACTATAACAGTTTCTTTAACTGTATAAACCAAGGGTGGGCAAACTATGGCCCACGGGCCGTATCTGGCCCGTGAGCCATTTTAAGCCAGCCCACGAGTTCCCGCTCTGGCACTCCAGCTGGGGCGCTGAGTTGGGGGCTGTACCACGCGGCTCGGCCCTGCTCTGGCACTCCAGCTGGGTCGGGGGGCCACACCACACAGTTCCTGGAAGCCGTGGCATGGCCCTGCTCTGAAGGTCCAGGGCTGGTCCACATGTAGGAGACATTCCACTGCTTCCGGAAGCCTCTTGAGGTAAGCGCCGCTCGGAGCCTGCACCCCTGAGCCTCTCCCCCTGCCCCAACCACCTTCACCAGCCCTGACCCCCTGCTGCTCTCCAAAGCTCTCAATCCCAGCACGGAACACCCTCCTGCACCCCAAACCTCTCATCCCCAGCCCCACCCCAGAGCCCACACCCCCAACCAGAGCCCTCACCCTCTCCTGCACCCCAACCCCAATTTTGAGAGCGTTCATTGCCCACCATACGATTTCTGTTCCCTGATGTGGCCCTCAGGCCAAAAAGTTTGCCTACGCCTGGTATAAATCATACACATTGATGTCTACCTAGCATTCTGTCGTTAGATTAGTTAACATTTTAGGCTGGTATTTTGAAAGGCACAGTAGGAAGTTAGGCATCCAATTCCACTGAAATTCAATTTGATTTAGGGATCTAACTCATTTTTTTGAAAAATCCCTGAATAATAGAATTTCTGAATTACTAAGAATATCACATATTTTCCTTTACTCATCACTCTCATAATAGAGTTTCTACTCTAGATTGAAGTTAAACATTACCAGCTTTATTAAATTGCAAGCAAAATGGGATTACAGTTCAGGTTATATCATCTACTGTGAATTTTCATGTGTGATGCAAACAGGTGTGGAAGGATTAGGTGGTTTTTTTGGGGGGGGGTTCAGTAAATGTTAGCAGACGCTGACTTCACTCTACACATACCAGTTGACGAAAAAATATTTCCATCTATAATAATATAAATTTACAGATAGCAAAGAAAAATGCTGCTTGAGAAAATAGAGTTTGAGATATTTCCTTTTTGTATTTTGACATGTGACATTTAAAGATTTGTAACCATTAAAACAAATTGTCACTTTCTGAATGTCAATGTGTACGATCATAAAACAAATATTTTTGACTCTCCCCCATAATTTCTCACAAAATGTGAACATTTCAATGATAAAAATAAAATCACATAAAAAAATGAACAAAAAAATCAAAATCTGTCAAACTTAGCAATAAGTTTTATTTTAAGGAAGTGGTTGACTCATAAGGGTTTTTATTCCTTTGCTTATATTATAAGCAGATTACTTTCACTGTCAGGGGGCCTTCCACACACTCAGTGTTTGCCTGTAAACATTTACTGATGGAAGTATTTATGTTCAGAACTTCATGTCTGAAAAATAGAATTCAGCTCAGAGTGTTACATGGGTTGGTCTTTACATACTAATAGGAACTCATACAGAGTTTTGTAGCCTACAGTACCAGGCTCCTATGACTTTGCAAAGAGATGAGCTCCCTTACCTGAGAATGAATATAAAAGTTCAATTTCCTAACACTTCAAAAAGAGTATCATGGATTGTAGATTATCATCCCTTCTCTTCAAAATCAAGGAGTGCCTACAGCTGGGCTGGATTTTAAGACTGAAGACACACTGTTCCAGGAATCACATCATACTCAGATACTACAGCTCTCATCACCTATGCAGTTAGAGACTCTATTCAAGCCAAAAGAGGCTTAAATAAGAAAGCTTTTAAACATTTCTTTAAAATTCTTTCCTATTTGTTAAGGTTTGGATGCCATCTATGCCTATAAGTGAAAAATACACACAAGACCAATACAGTATTACACACTGCTGATCCAACCCAGACAGAACTAGTCACCAGAAAATAAACGAAAAATTCAATTCCTTCAACCCTCAGACCACTCTGTTCCCAAAAGCCTGGAGGGAAGAGATGAGCTTTGCCTCTCTGTGCTTGAAGTGATCCTAGAGGAGCAAAGAAAATTCCAAAGTAGGGGACACTTGACAGAATATCCTGCCACCTCCATTCTATAGTGAGATAGATTTGATTGCAGAGACACTTAAACTGTGAAGTGTGATACAAGGAGAGAACTAGATTTATGTAACCAAGAGAAATAAACAGAGACAAGTTTTTAAAGTACTTGTACACAAATGCTAGAAGTCTAAATAATAAGATGGGTGAACTAGAGTACCTCATGTTAAAGGAGGATATTGATATAATAGGCATCTCAGAAACCTGGTGGAGTGAGGACAATCAATGGGACACAATCATTCTGGGGTACAAAATATATCGGAAGGACAGAACAGCTTTTATGGTGGTGGTAGGGGGGGGACGGGACGGGACGTGGTGGGGGGGAGTGGCACTATATGTGAAAGAAAATGTAGAATCAAATGAATCAAAAATCTTAAATGAATCCACATGTTCCATAGAAACTCTATGGATAGTAATTCCATGGTCTAATAAGAATATAACAGTAGGGATCTATTATCGACCACCTGACCAGGACAGTGATAGTGACAATGAAATGCTAAGGGCGCATATCAGGATTCCCTCCCCACTCTGAATGCTAGGGTACAGATGTGGGGACCCACATGAAAAACCCCCTAAGCTTATTTCTGCCAGCTTAGGTTAAAACTTGCCCAAGGCACAAATTCTTTGCCCTTGGAGGTTACGCTGCCACCACCAAGTAATTTAACAAAGAATCAGGGAAAGGACCACTTGGAGTTCCTATTCCCCCAAAATATCCCCCCAAGCCCTTACACTCCCTTTGCTGGGGAGGCTTGAAAATAATATCCTAACCATTTGGTTACAAAGTGAGCACAGACCCAAACCCCTGTGTCTTAGGACAATAGAGAAATCAGTCAGGTTCTTACAAGAAGAATTTTATTTAAAGAAAAGGTAAAAGAATCACCTCTGTAAAATCAGGATGGTAAAAACTTTACAGGGTAATGAGATTCAAAACACAGAGGATTCCCCTCTAGGCAAAACCTTAAAGTTACAAAAATATGGGATAAACCTCCCTCTAGCAAAGGGAAAATTCACAAGTTGAAAACAAAAGGTAATCTAACATGCTTTGCCTTATTTACTTACTCTTTTGTAATATCAGAGACTTGTACAGGATAGTTTATAGGAGAAGGAGTTTTTTGACCTGATGCTTCTCTGCTTTCCGCAGAGAACACACCAACAAAGCCCCCCCCACCCCAAGATTTGAAAGTATCTTCTTTCCCCATTGGTCCTTTTGGTCAGGTGCCAACCAGGTTATTTGAGCTTCTTAACCCCTTACAGGTAAGATGTAACCTTTTAGTACAGCTGTCATAAATATAAAGGGAAGGGTAAACACCTTTAAAATCCCTCCTGGCCAGAGGAAAAACCCTTTCACCTGTAAAGGGTTAAGAAGCTAGGATAACCTCGCTGGCGCCTGACCAAAATGACCAATGAGGAGACAAGATACTTTCAAAGCTGGAGGGGGGGAGAAACAAAGGTTCTCTCTGTCTGTGTGATGCTTTTGCCGGGAACAGAAAAGGAATGGAGTCTTAGAACTTAGTAAGTAATCTAGCTAGATATGCGTTAGATTCTGTTTTGTTTAAATGGCTGATAAAATAAGCTCAGCTGAATGGAATGTAGATTCCTGTTTTTGTGTCTTTTTGTAACTTAAGGTTTTGCCTAGAGGGATTCTCTATGTTTTGAATCTGATTACCCTGTAAGGTATTTACCATCCTGATTTTACAGAGGTGATTCTTTTTACTTTTTCTTCAATTAAAATTCTTCTTTTAAGAACCTGATTGCTTCTTCATTGTTCTTAAGATCCAAGGGTTTGGGTCTGTGTTCACCTATGCAAATTGGTGAGGATTTTTATCAAGCCTTCCCCAGGAAAGGGGGTGTAGGGTTTGGGGAGGATTTTGGGGGGAAAGATGTTTCCAAGCAGGCTCTTTCTCTGTTATATATTTGTTAGACGCTTGGTGGTGGCAGCAATAAAGTCCAAGGGCAAAAGGTAAAATAGTTTGTACCTTGGGGAAGTTTTAACTTAAGCTGGTAAAAATAAGCTTAGGGGGTTTTCATGCAGGTCCTCACATCTGTACCCTGGAGTTCAGAGTGGGGAAGGAACCTTGACAACAGCTCATTGACAATATGTTGCTATTTTGTTTTAGTTCAAATTATCGCAGTATTTTCCTTACTGGCTAACAGCCTCACTTCACATAATACATCAGTTCTAGCATAAATATAATTAAAAGAAAATGAGCAACACTTAAGATAGTGTAAATACACATTTAATCTACAGCATCTTTTAATGCAAGTATTCAAGCTGTACTGTGCTACCATCTGCAGCTATGAAGTAGAGCTAAATGTACAGTTTAATGGGGTACTAATTTATGCAGTCAAGCTTTTTATTTAAACACAGTATACAGTTTATTAAAGAGCAGCATGATCTGTGCTGAAGACCAGTACATAAGATGCATATTACAGATAGAGGAGAGGCAGGAGGGAGAATCTACCTTGAATATCTGGCTTTATTCTTATCATTGTAAGTATAAACTTTTCTATTTAGCCCAGCAGAAAACTTGAATGTGATGCCTTTCTGCTCATTTGAAAATATGTGATTTGCTATCTTCATATCATATACCTGTGGAATAGCCCTTTTGAGGAGGAAAGACTTGGAGGAACAGATACAGTTGGCCTGCTACAGCCATTAAACTGTGGAAAGCCTTCATGAAAGCCAACTGCTGCATCACTTTACATAGGAATTTGTCAGGTGCCCTATTCCAGACCTGCGCTCCTGAGTGACTTTGGTTGTAAAACCATATTATATAAGGTTTCAGAGTAACAGCCGTGTTAATCTGTATTCGTAAAAAGAAAAGGAGTACTTGTGGCACCTTAGAGACTAACCAGTTTATTTGAGCATGAGCTTTCGTGAGCTGTCTCACGAAAGCTCATGCTCAAATAAACTGGTTAGTCTCTAAGGTGCCACAAGTACTCCTTTTCTTTTTACATATTATATAACTTAACATGCATTCAGCTTCCAAGTTGTCATTTAGCTCGATAACAGCAATGGTGTTGCTTCCTCCAGCCAGAAAGAAGAATACATTAATCTTATTTTGCTAAGAAGTCTTTTAAAAGAGACCAAACCAATTTTGCTGGTTTACAAATAATCTGGAATCTCTTCCCCCAGCCTCAGATGCAAACCAACCTGAATTTTTAAAGTTGGTATTGATAAGCGTTTCTACTTCATCAAGTGGGGCTTTGCATCTGACAGTTGCTCTCTGAACCCAGTGCATCTATACAAAAGCTGGTGATGTAGATGATGACATAAGTTTAATGTCAGTGTAAATTACATGCAAAGGGAGTGAAGAGTGAGGGTTGTAGCAGGAAACACAGCCAACAGGACAGTGTTAGAAAGAGTAAGTTAAAAGTGGAGGGTTAGCTGTTCTCTCTTATGTACTTTGCATGAGGCTGAGTAGGCCTTGTAAACAAACTCCAGCATTGCTCCTCTTCAGCTATGTGGTTTATGTCTTTCATGGCTGGGAACCACTTTCTCTGCCTAGTTCCTGCACAGGTAAAGTCCCCAAAGTTACTTTTCACAGATCTTACAGAAAAACTTTTATAGATAGCTTCTGGCTATAGGGCAGGTCTGAGGAAGCTCATAGATGGAATCAACCCACTCACCCTGCCCCACCCCTCATTAAACTTGAAAGCCATTACCTGAAGCAATACCTCTCTGAGCAAGCCAGAGAACATACAGTAGCATTCCCATTCTGAAAGGCTACATCTCCTGTCCTCTACTCCTCCCCACAGAACGGAGCCCATAGAATCCAGCAACAGCCTCCCCTAGTTATTCAGGCTGAGCTGTCCTTAAAAGGGGCTGCTCTGACACACACTTAGCCAATAGCCGTCACTTCTAATGAAGTACAGGACAGGATTCCTTTTGGGAGATTTAACACCCCTACCTCTTGGACCAGAGGTCTCACTATCAAGTCTCACACACTGTCTCCAGTTTAGGGATATGCATAATTCTAGTTAGGATTATATTGTACTGCTTTTCATTTATGCCTTCTGAATGTTGTCTTTAGGATAGTTTTTGAAGATTTCCTGCTAACAAAAGGAAAAGCTGCTTGAGAAACTAGCAAGGGTTAATGTAAGTAAAAAGTATTTGTCTCCATTAACTGTATAATTTTCATTTCCACATCTTGTCCTCTGTTCTTTGGTTAAGTAATCTGCAGTATTCAAGAACCATGTAAATCCACTTTAATCCAAATTGCTGCTAAAAGCAGAGATAAGCAGACAGTTTTCATCTATTTAATTATCAGTTTGGAATAAGAAATAGATGTACAACTCTTTCAAATTATTATACACAATACTCAATTTAGAAATCCCACAATAGATTACAAGAGCATTCCTAAATCAGTTAGTAACACAAGTTCCATGCCTAATACATGATGGGGAGCACTAGCACTTACAACAACTAACAAAGGCCTATGAGCCTACTTAACCAATTTTGAACATAGAAGTGAGTATTTTCAGTAGTGGGACAGGGAAGTGACGAACATTAAGAAGTTATTAATTGAGACAACGAGGGCAAAAACCCAACCCAAACCAACACTGAATAGTGTCAAACACCACTCCCATTGTTTTCAAAAACACTTTTGAAGAGTTTTACATAGATACCTCCAATAACTTTTGTGGATCCAATACAGAAAGGGCCCAATTAGTTATTGCCTTATGGTCAAATGTAGAAGTGATGTAATGTGGTGTAAATGAGACCCTTTACACAGAGTACTTTGTATTTATTTTCCCTATTACTATCCCATTATTGTACTTTAATTTTCATCTTTGTTCTGCTCTGCAGTGTGTAAAGCAGGGAATGAAGGGGTTATTTTAAATTAAAGCTTTCTTCCAGCTATTTGGCATGTAAATTACATCAGTTTAGATTATTTTACACATTAAGAGACCAAGGACGTTTAACACTGCCTAACTGGCACTACCTTATACATCAACTCTGCGATTGGCTTAAGCAATTGGATATTATGCCGGTGTCCATAAAAAGTATCTGATATACGGAAAAACGCTCCACTGATATTATATTCTCAAAGAAGATGAGGGAAATGCAAAAAAACTAACCATTATAAGAATAATTCAGTTTTAAACATTACATTCTAGTGTACAAGCTACGTGTTTTATATTAACTATTACTGTTATTTTGGCTTGATCACACTGAGCTAACTGTATCTAATTTGGCAAGTGTTCACATTTCAGATCCACACAAAATAAAAGCAAAGCAAGTAAAAACAAGCTCTCTGGTAATTTTGCCTCATTCATGTTAAAACTGGGATGGGAATAATCCAAGAATATGTCTTTTGTTCAAAGAGTTAGTAGGGCTTTTATAATTTTATCCTGAATAAAGGAAAGTTCTCATAGTTGCTGCTTTCGTATTTTGTGTACATTTGTGTGTTGTGTCAATTATATATTTTCAGAACACCTTAAACTGGCAAATAAAGTGTGATAGTACATACTGTACAAACGTTATCTAGCTTGATTTCTGCTCCCAAATTTTTCGACAGCTCTCAGACACAAAATTTATGTGAACATACTGAACCTACTACAAAATTTAAGGCAGGACTTTTCAATTAATTGCACTGGAGTTTGGACACCTAACTTTGAGGTGCTTTTAAATACCTTTGTTTAAGAGAAGACCTGTATAATCAAACAGCTATATACATCTGTGTAATATCAATGTGTATAAATGGATTAAAATAATGATTCTCAAATGGACTCTGATAAGGTCAGTAAGAGCAGCAATATGTCAACTCTGTCCTTTTTGGTAATCCTCCTTTTAAATCTTATAGCAGCACCGAAGCTATACAGTTCTATCAAAATGTAGGAATTTATTTTGGCCAGAAGTAGCACTCAATGTCTAATGGAAAATTATCTGGTTTGATTTCTAGTGCCTTATTCTATCTGGGACAAGAGCAGTAGATTTGCTATGCAGGCAGACCATAGGGGATAAAGCAGTGGTTCTAACCCTTTTTCATTTGCTGACTCCAAAAAAATTTCAAATGGAGGTGCAGACCCTTTGGAAATCTTAGGCATAATCTGCAGACCCCCCGGAGTACACAGACCACAGGTTGAAAGCCGCTATAGTAATGACAACCTTTTGCAGACCTCTTACAGATAGTCTGTGGACCTCAAAAGGTCCATGGACCACAGGTTGAGAACCACTGGGATAAGGTATGTGCATTCCCCCAGAATTAAACACCAGTCTCTAGCTGGTTAAAGAGCAGGGTCAGTCAAGCCTCACAGGCATTCACTCTCCATTTCTGATCATCCAGAGGAATGATGGACATATGACATATGACTGAGCCAGTGACATATGTGCCAGAAGTTGGCTCAAAAAGTTAGGAAAAGAAAGAAGGATCCAAAGAGCTATCACCTCCCCCCATGCCCACCCCTTCAGCAGGGGAAAAAAAAAGATATAGGAATGCTATAACTATTTTTCAAACTGTTCTTATATTGCAGGGTGCACTTAACTGTTGCAAAAATCTCATGTATACAGGTTTTTCTCACCATTTTATTATTACTTTACCTTTCTGAGGTAAACCGTAATAAAGTACAACCCCGTGGTTACAGGAGATTTAGGTTCAAAATTTGAGACTGATTTTAAAGTATTACTATAAGATATTATTTAGAATTTCAGTAGTCAAAAAACCTCAGCATTTGCCAAATGTTACCTTCAAGTGATATGATACAATCCATTTAACCCTATTCATAATGGAAGAAAACATAAAACAGTATTAGATACCATATTTAACTGTTGGCATTTTATTGTCCGACATCTTCTAGACAGGGAGATTTATTTTTAATATGTGGTCTATTGTCACTGGAAAATCCTAGTTTCAGTTAGATTGTCAGGCTTAGAGATCAGAGATCTGATATAGTTTGACTTTAAAGGGCTATACATGGTCTTTACTATTCAGTGTAAGACATCCTGAATTTACAAAGGGTCTTCTCCACAAAAGGAATTATTGGAAGTGCTTCTATTGGAAGAAAAATACTGAATATTGGGATCTCTCTTCTCCACTATTTACACAACACTCCGACTCCTGGTCTCAGCACACTATTGGCATTATCCACCCAACAGTGAAACCTTTTATTTGGCAACATTTTCCAACTTAATAACTATGATCTGCAACACAGTAGAGACACTTTTGGCCTTTGTACACAAAAGAGACAATTTTATTAATTTTGCAGATGCTTGACTAGCCATATTTTGACCATATATGAATTCTACATTATTTTAACAGGTATTTTTTGACATGAGTTTACTTTATTACCTTGCCTCCCTTACAGATATCTGTGTTTTTAGGTATTCTTAGCACTCTTGTTTTTTTTTTTCCTTGGGAAAGCTGGTTCAAGTCCAGTTTGTTATTCTGAGAGGAGACGTATGCCTTGACATTTAGATTAGTTCCCAGGAGGCAGCAAAGCCTATCATAAAACAGCATCACTTCTGACTGAAGAGGCCCTCTTCCCCTTCAAGTCAGCCTTCTGGAAAGTGTACACTGAGATATAAGTGTGTGTGGCAGCATCTAGCATTACACCTGGCCTCTTGATATTAGAATTCTCCACTGCACCAGAGTATTATACATTATAGAGAAAGAAAAGCTACATACTGGACTAATTATCTCATACTTCTCTTATACAATGCTAGTGGACTAGTCTGAGGCTGTATGTTAAATAGTCTTTTACACAGTAGGTCCACAAATTGTGAGCATCATGACCAGTTAACATAGGTTATCAGGCCCTGAAGTTCAGTTCGGCACAATTAAAATGCAAATACATGCACAGCTTTCCAAAATGGCAAATATTTTCAAAAAGCCTCCCTGTGAAGATGTCTCAGGTTTCGCCTACAAGGCAGTTATTTCCCCTAGGCCCCCTTGCTCCTGCTCTGTAACTTTATTTTCTATGCTGTACAAACGTTATTACTCAGCTGCTTGCCAGGTAGTAAGCAAGGTGTTCAACTGGTATTTAACTGTTCCTGGGACAAAAATGGAAAAATGAGTACTGCCCTCTCTCAACTTATCTTCCCCTCCCCTTCTGACAAACATAGCCATATAAAACAGAAGGAAACAAACCAAAGCTGCCAATGTATGACCCAAGCTCTCTATAAAGCACTCAGATCATCAGATGAAAGGTACTGCAAAGTATTAATTATTTTTATGGCATCAGCACATACATACACTGCAGGAATGCACGATTACTGTTCCCTGATGTTAAAAGTTAATTTGATTTGAAGCAGTACATTAGGGTTAGCAACTAATACAAATATCTCAGTAATGGCCTTGCTGCACAAGGATCTTTAAAACCATCTACTTGCTTTGGCCTGCAGCTAGCTGAAAAAACAACTTTTATGGGTGATTCTACTTGGTAATTACCAGCAAAACTTTAAATGTTCAACACACTGCCTTTTCCCACAGGAAACCAGACTGATGTCAGTTTTAAAGCAACACAGGGTCAGATTGTGCCACTCTTACTCATGTGGAATAGTACCTTACTTAAATGCAGAGTAAGGTGCTATTTAGGGCACATAAGGTTCTCAGTATCTGATCCATAATTAGCATTTGTTGGATATCCAGCTCTTAAGGCAACAGATAAGATACCTTCTTCAGTGATATATAGGTATGTAATCTTTCCTATCTGAAAAGCCCCACATTTATACAATTTTAAGTGTTCACTAGAGCTGGGTGAATTATTCCTCATTAATTAAAAAAAATGGTTAAAAGTCTGTATACAGAAAAGTGCTCATCTGCTAATTACTCAATTTGTCTATATATGTCAGCTTATGGATTGCTTGTAAACTATTCACCATGACTTCAATCAATTATTCCCTGTTCTTAATTAGCTAGTCATATTTTGTGATTGGTCACCGGATGATGTGGTAATATTTCAGCTGCTTAACTAGATGACTTCCATACCCACAAAGCTTCTAAGATGGCTGCATACAAATCTAATTCAGAGCAGCATGAGTTATGTTCAACACTGTCTCCCCACAAAAATGTCTGTAAAAATGCGCTTGTATAAAAATTCACAAGAAGTCAAATACAAGAGTCCACACATGCTGCAAAAACCAGTTCAGGGTTTTTATCTAAGAATGTTTGTAATATTAGAACAATATTTGGCCACTGGCACAGTCTGCTTGTATTATTGGTGCCTGTTCACAGTTTTGTGAGAGGTCTGCTATCAATTCAGGATCTGTGCTCCTTAAAAAGTAAGTTTCTACATGTATGAATGGATATTACAATGCAGTGCTTATGGCACATATGAGATTTTATTTTATTTTAAATACCAACCCTCAGAATAGACAGCAATTATTTGCTTTGACAATTTTGGCACTGTAAGTTAGAAGGAATGTTCTTGTTGATCAAGATTCTGGTTCATGAGTGTGAACACCCTAAACAACACAGTAATAAGTAATAACACAGTGGGTTCAAAAATGCAAGGCTACAGTTTGTTACTGTGTTGCATCCAATTTGGAATTACTGCTGTGCTAGTGTCTGAAATCCTAAAGCAATTATTAGCAACCATTATATTTAAAGTCACAAAAGAGTTTCTATACAACCCACTTTTCACTGTTCATAACTTTTCTGAAGTGTATTTGTGGATTAAAGTTTCCATGCCTAAATGTGTGTATTTTTTAAAAGAATTCCAGGCAGTTGTGCTCAGCCACTTGAGTTATCTGAAGGTTAAAGAAAACAACCCCCCTCCCACACACACACTTATTCATCTTTTGAGGGCAAGCCTTTTGTGCAGAAAAATGAATAAGTGAATGAACTTTGGAAGTTTTAATTTCACATATAAATAGTTTTCACAGAGGTGTTGTACCTTTAGTAGCTTTTGATTTTTAGTGTTTGCCTTCCAGAAGGCTCTTTCGTGGATTAATGGAATCAACAGGTCTACTTGCTGCCTTCTGACTTTGTCTCACACCTCTGTAAAGGCTAACAGAATATCACATCATATAGGCATTACGAGATATATGGATGGGTGTCATTCAAGAAGTTGTATAGATTTACTACAAATGTTTAAACTGTGTTTATCAACCCTGCCTAGCTACAAAGTTCTCCCAGGCAAAGGAATACTGATTTACCTTTCTGCCTGGATCTCTTATGTAAATTAGTCAGGATAAGCCAAATACAGTGGAAGCACAGGCAAAACAAGTTAATAGGAGGACGAGTCACCAAACCAGACACAAACAGCACAGCGTCACCAAACCAAAGCACAAAGCAGTGGAGAACGAGGATCTTTTCTGGAGGTACACTTTGAAATGTATCCTTTTGAAGGTTTGTTGGCCTGCAGGAAGGATAAGAAGGGGTTTCTTTTCCCATCACTAAGGGAACAAAAAGGACAGCATTTCTTGCATCCATGAAAGTTGGATCCCGGCCCTGAGGGCTGATGACACAGAGGTTGCTTTAGATGAGAAACTTACCTTAGATAAAGGTCTAAGCATAACTTTTAATAGGCCTTAGTCTTTTAGAAGTGTGTTATACTTATGTTGTATTTGTAACCAATACTGTATCCATTATTCTTAACAGATTCAAGTGAGTATTGAGTGTTTATTAAACTTATTCTCCTTTTACTATAAAGTCATCTCAGGGTATGTCTACGCAGCAAAGAAAAACCTGCGGCTGGCCAACTCAGGCTCATGGGGCTTGGGCTGTGGGGCTGTTTTACTGCTGAGTAGACTTCTGGGCTCAGGCACGACCCTGAGCTCCAGGACCCTTCCATCCCACAGAATCTTAGAGCTCGGTCTCCTGCCTGAGCCCAGAAGTCGACACAGCAATGAAACAGCCCCACAGCCTGAGCCTCTGTGAGCCCAAGTTGGCTGGTACAGGCCAGCTGCAGGTTTCCTTCACTGCACAGCACTCTGATATTAAGAAGAGTGCGCCTTCTCGGTTGAATCAAGTAAGCTTGTGAGTACACTGTCACTTTGGAGGCAATGGACTTGGCGCTTACTGTGAGTGTCCAGTGATAGGAGGCTTGACACTACAGGGGGACACTTCTGGGAATTTCAGGAACCGAAGTATACCAAGTGTTAATCTGTGAGACAAAGTAAAGGCTGGCAGAACCCTGAGAAGTTTGCCTGAGGTGGCTAAAAGACTGGGGGACATCTGTCTCCGAGTTTAGCACCAGGAAGTCTCTCTCTCTCACTGAGGTGGGGGTAACACAGTGACCTATGCTTCTGGATGCTTTAAGAAATATCACAAGACCCATGGAGATGATATTTCTTTTACACCACTATCCGTGGTACATGTACTAGATGAAAGGGACTAAAGGGGAATCTTTCATCTCTTTAATCCCCCCTGCACTGGCTTGCAGGACTGGCCTCAATCTGGCCCAAAGCTACCAAGCTACTTAGTTTTGGTCTAGTTAACACTGCCCTATCAAACTAAATTCTTATAAGAAAGAAAAACAGATTTTCCAGATGGCCTCTAAAACTAATAAAATAAACCCAATTTTCACTGCTATTTAACAGTATTTCTTCTATGTTTGGTCTACTATAAGTCATTAGAGTATGGGCTGCTCTGCCTCCCCCAAGGTCTTGTCAGCTTTAATTGAATAAACTGAAGTTAATGTTTTCAGTCATCAGCTATGTACATTTGCAAAGAATCCCATTTACTTAGTTTTGTAGTCCAGTTCATTAAAATTAACTTCCATGCTGTCATGAAAACATTTACAGAGTGCATTTCAGACATAGCAAACAGCTTTGTGTCTGTCAGCAAAGAATGTTTCAAGCGTCAAGTTTCAAAGTGATAATTGTATTTACTGCATTCGTATTTATAAAGCAATGCATTGTATCCCGCAAAAGTATGTGCTGTCTAAATAAGGTTATTAAATTGCTATAATTACCCCTAATACTCTTAAACAATCCAAGATGTGGTATTACCTTCAGGCAAGTAAGCAAACATATCAAAAAACACTATAACTTAACTATTTAGAAATGATTTGGAATTTCATTACATACTTGTTGAACACTGATAAGCAATGACTGCAATGAAGCCAAATATATTGATTCCAAATGCTATTCTTTATCGAAAGCATCAGTCCCCCACCTTTCCCCATATTTTCAGCACTGATAAGATCCTCCACTTCCAATACACTTTTCCCTTACACCTCTGCAAGCTACACAATATTCTATTTTGCATAGGGCTTCTGATTGACAGTACTGATCTGACAAAAAAAAAAAGACCTCCAACAAATTAGCATATGATGGTCAGATTACTAGTATACTTCCTTTTTGCCAAAATCTTTGGCAAGAGGTGGCTAAGGTCAGAAGCTTGTAGGGGGCTAGAAAGAACAAGAGACCATGTTTTGAATTTATATGCAAGTGAGCTGTAGCTCACGAAAGCTCATGCTCAAATAAATTGGTTAGTCTCTAAGGTGCCACAAGTACTCCTTTTCTTTTTGCGAATACAGACTAACACTGCTGTTACTCTGAAACCTATGCAAGTAGGCACTCAGATAAATACTAAGTGACACAGAGAGCTGAGTCTTAGTCCTATTTTTACAGTGTAGCTTGTTATTAATAATAATGATTTTAAAACTGCAGCCTTGTAGTAGATAATCACTATTCCAGCTAATGTGCAACATGGATGCAATTAGTTCAGTGAAAATCTGCTGAAGACTTGAGTGGATCCATTCTCATCTGAGAAAGTTTGCCTATGCTCTCAGCCAAGTGCAATATTTACATAGCCACTTTTAAAAAAGTGTCCTTATAAACTTACTGTACAAAGAAAGAGACCCATTTTCTTCACATTCCCTTCAGGAATAGTTTTTAAGAATTAGAGTGGCGATGCATACACTTCGCATCAAGCCCAGAATATTCAAAATACAACTGTACTTGACAATATTATTGTCTATTCTTTGGATTTCTTTTGTAAATAGGAATTAGGATGCTATTTATTTGGGAGTGTTAGCAAGTTTAGGTCTGCATTTTGTAACAGAAGCAGACAAAAAGGGATAACTGTTAAAGAAGTGGATCAAGTAATCTTTAGAATATTCATGATGTAATTAGAAATACATCAGGACAAAGAAACTCGTATTCACAAATAGCTGCTGAACAATAAACTGACTGAGCTGGGATTCCCTGCTAAATCCAATTTAAGACAGCAGTCCTAGGTTTTTTTTTTTAAACAATTGCCCCATTATCTTTGATATTGCCTCTCATAACTTCCATCTTTATGCACCTAACTTGTTTTATTTATGCTGTGATATTTCATAGTAGAACACAAGTTTCTGTATTTTTTTAAAAGGTCGATCAGTGAAAGGTATTAGACAAACAGTCTGCCTGAGGACAGAACTCCTCTTAGCGTGCAGAAAGAATAATGGACCGCAGAAATGCATCATCTGTCGAACAACCCTCAAACATATACCAGAGGAACAAGAAATGGGTGAAATTAGTAGTTCAAGGACAGAAGAGGCAGGGATGCTGAGGGACTTTTAGAGTTTTTGCACATACAAGCTTGTTTCTAGGTCCCTGAACAGACTAAACCACATTTGAACCAGTGACTGGTGTCCAAAGTTATATAGGATACAGTATCCTATTATCAACACCCAGTCCCTGTCAAGGGTCCTTTCCCAATGACACTGAAGGGGCCTGACTCTCCTCACACCAGTTTATCACTAGTGTAACTATTTGTAAAATTTGACCATAAAGTGGGGGGGGGGGGTGTGGAATCAGACATTTTCCTCCAATGACAATGGGTATTCATACACTGCATCGGTTCCCAGGCACTTATGCACAAATAATATCAACAGACAGTCATGATGCCCATTCAACACCATCTTGGCTCTTAAAAGCAAAGGCGTCTTCCTAACAAGTGAAAGAAGACCACTGCTCTACCCTTCAGCCAAGCAGAAGGGAGCCTGATCTGAACCATCCTGGACACAAGGGAGTGCTGCCTCCCAGCATATTCTTCCCAATCCCACAGAATCCCTAATGTGGGTGTTCAGCACGCATGCTGGGTGGGAAGAGATCTCGTCCAGATCTCTCATCCACCCTAAAATCCACAGGGCATATCAGCACAAATTACTGCAGGCAGAATTTGCATCGCTTGCTCGTTGGCATCATGGCAAACCCTCCCCTCCAAAAGAAGCTCCCCAGGCAAGTTGGCTAGGAAAACCCATTTGCCCAAGCACTGTTTGGAGAAGTGACAATCACAGCATGCTTTCCAATAAAAAAAGCAGGAGAAGTGATGAAATAATCACATCAGCCATTGAGAATGCTTTTTCAATACATATTAACTTTCTTGTTGCAGCCCAAAGATGCTCAGAATTTCTATAAGAGTGGTGCTCCCTGGGCGTTCAGACACAGAAATACATTATCCCAAATGAGGGGTGAAGTAGGATTTCAGAAGGGAAAAAGAGAACTGCAATACAGGGCACAGAACAGGAAAAAGAGGACAATAGATAACTGGGGGAGACATCGAAATAGGAAAGGGATACTACTCTGATTTCTAAAATTTAACAAAAAGAATTTAACAAGGAGAAAGCAACAGAGGAAAGGAGAATATAAATCAAAGGCAAAACAACAGAAACAAAATAACGCCAAATGATTGAGAAAGGTAAGAAAGCAAATTAGGAAAAAATGAAAAGAAGTGATGTAACATCCAGAGAAATCTCTCTTTGGACAGGGATATTATTTCATTACATTTATACATAAGCTACCCCATATCTTAATTAGGGATAGGTAAAACAGCCATAACAGTCTACTGTTAATAAACAGATTTTAAACAAATTTTTCGCTTCCTGTAGTGGGCATACTGGTAGGTTAAAAATGGCTACTATAGTTTCTTCCTCTATAATCAGGGTCATAGCAATACACATAAAAGTTCCTGTATTATTATTTATATTTTAATAGCACTATTCATAGTGTAGGTGCAGTACCCACCTATAAGATGACAATGCCTCTGCCCCCAAAACACTTACATACGAGGAGTACTTTGCTACCGCAACAATTTAACAAAAGATAGAACTTGTGGGAGATAATGAAGGAATACAAGTTAGATAACTAGTCCTCTATTTAAACACCCTCCCTTTCCTTAGGGCTTTAGCTTTGGCATAACCCTGACTAAAGGAATGCCTATTCAGATAAAAAAAAATTACAAAGAGGATTGTGTAGAAGTATAGACACATGTAACAACAATACAAGTGCAGAAGTCTGGAGTAATAGTGCTAATGGCTAAATCCTTGAACACAGCAAAACCAAAACATCAATACAGGGTATTTTAAGAATATTTCTCTGTATATAAAAGAAAAGTTACATAATTCAAGAGAATTGTTACCTACCTCATAGCTCTAACAACAGACAGGTATTTATAATCATATGGTGAAGTAGATTGTATTTTAAGTAATTTCTCTTAAGTTGGCATGCTTAGTTTTTATGGGTATGAACATTTTCACTGGTTCTACCATTATTCCCCCTAATGTTCAAGATTTTGGAAATAAGGGTGTCCAAAGTGAGGCTTCACCAATCCATATATTTAGGTTGCAAATAAGTGACCTGGTTTTCAAAGGTAAAACATACCCAGAAATTCCCATTGAATGTGATCAGCAGGATGTGTAGCACTTTAGAAAATCAGGCCACTTATTTAGGTACTTAAATATGGATTAGGAAGACTAACTTCATTTATCATCCATTTATAAAAATCTGGGCCTATATACATTATATTTTCTCTCACACACAGGTGCAGAAATATCTCTGAAAATGGTACAAACATTTTAAGTGCAGTGATTGCATGTTTTGCCTACTCCAATTTACTTCTGCAATTTCATCTGGATACATTATTTTTTCCTTCCTGTGTTGAACTACTGTGTGATGTTGTTATGGGCTGTTACACAGTTCCATCCTGAAGATGGCTGATTTTCAGTGTTGGAGGGAGGAAGAATGGTGATGAAGTGATTCTTATGTGCACAATGTACAGTTCTTTGGAAGCCTTCTTAATGAACCAGGCTCTGCTAATGTTAGATAGTCTTACAGTATAATAGTTGTGATTTCTCTTAAAATAGAGACTTAAAATACAACTTGTGATTTGTTTTAATAAATAAAAACCTGGACAAGATTTGGAGATGGACTCTGGGTCTAGGTCCAAACTTCCACATAGTCTGAGAGGGTTCAAATCTTTGCTGTCACCTGTATCTAACAACAAATTCTTAATAACTGACTGGATAATAGTACCACTTTCATGGTTCATCCTGAAATGTATTTGTTAACTAAATAAATATATTGAAACTGCTTTATACTGCCCCCTGGTGTTATTCACTAAAGAGAAATTTTGTCAAAATTCTCATTGCCTGACTTGTGATAGAGTGACCTCTTCAGTAAAGTGGATAAGATTACAATAAGCCCCAGTGAAGAATTTTATTGGCATCGAAAATAAACTGTTATTGCAAGGTGGGGCACATTTTCTGAATCTTCCCCCCATCTCAAATCACCATTCCATTCACATTAAAGGAAAAAGCCACTGTTTCTATGAGATTCCCACAAAGGAGCATGATTTAGTTTCTCATAAGCACCTCATACACCCTAGTCCAGGAACTGTGCTGACAAACATTTTTTTGGCATCTCTTCTATTGTTGCTGAATGAAAAGTAACAAAGAAATATCACCAATCAAGGATATAACCACATAAAAAAACAATTGGGGGTAGACCAGATTGTAAGTTAATGAGTACTGCGATATTAAAGGAATTAAAAAAAGAAAGTCACTTCAGTTAAAGTGAAGAACTTGTAGTTTCTTTGCACACACCACTGACTGGATGAATTTAATAGTAATGCAAAAATACTATGAAAGCATCTTAGGTTTTTGCACACATCTTTCCATTGCTGTGGGTTTTTCAAGGATGACTCCACAGCTGTGGGTCAGAGTAACTATAAGACTGACACCTCTTTGTTCTGCTAGACAAAATAACAGCAATGAGATACTGTAATGCTGATATAATGATGTACTTCACTTTCATAATATTGCATCCTCATTGAGGATTTATAATATCATATACAGCATTTCACTTTTAGGTCACTGGTTTGATTCCAATTCTGCTCAGCAGTTATCTAAAGTTATTACCAATTGATGATTATATGCTATATGCATTAAGTGCACTTAGAATATTTCTAGCGTTTTCAGATATTTTACTGGTATGAGAAAGATTCCATATATATATTATAGGTTATAATCTTTGGATAGGTACCCATAGCATAGGGTAGGTGCCTATACTTACATTTTATAATTCTGAAGTGTTCGGCTAGAACTGGTAAAAATAGTCAACTCAGTAGAAACGTTCAGTGTATCTGTATGACCTATTTCACTCTTGTACATTAATGTAGTATAGAACTTAACTATCAGTTCTTTCTAAACAAGCCAAAATAAATCAATTAAAGACTAAGCTTGTTTTCTGGTGTCAAACGTTTTCACATTCCCTTCCATATTAAGGTCTGCTATTTTTAGTCTATTCATTCTCACTTGCTTTTCAATTTAAGGAAGTACAGCTGCTTTGAAATACTTTAATGAATAATTGTGTTAAAATCATGTCGAAAACATGTTGCTTTGCAAAATAATTGCTTTGATCTGTCAGTTTTTTTTCTTGTTAAAGATGCTTAAGAAAATATCTGATTTAAGTTCTGACTCAAAGACAAAATATTGGCAGACACCTTTCCAGGAAATGCCCAGATCAGCAAGTTGCAATTGCCCTCAACTTGCATTGGCTTCAAAAGGATTTGAAAGCTCTCAGTACCTTTCAGATGTTGCTTAGTTCCCTTAATAATTGTGTTTATAGCTTTTAGAAATGTAAAATTTAGAACTCTCATAATAATAGCTAACAACTATGATTTAACAATTAAGAACATTGTGAAAATTGTTATTACAGTAGATATTTCAGTATGCCCACCAAGCAAAATAATATAGGCTCAAAATTCCAATGACATACTGGAGGAAATGTTTTGATACAGGGACCATCTTGATATCTTTTGAGAATGTCTCAACCTGAAAGACTTCTGGCTGGAGGTGAGAAAATTATGAGAAAGTTTTTTCAGGTTATTTATCCAATGTTCTGACTGATTGAGAGAAATGCAATATATACACTTATTACAGTCTTTGTGACTAAAGCATTTAAGGACCAGATTGTGAACCCCTTTACTCACTAGTCTCATAGGTAATCCTATTGAAGCCAGTTTTGGGCCTGGTTCTGTCACCCTTACTTGGACTGAGTAGAACATTATTCTGCAAGTAGAAGTCAATGGAAATATTTGTGGAGTAAGGAACCACCAAGGTAATGGTGGTAGAATCTGTCACTTCATGTATTTATTAGTAAAACCACTTGGCTATCAGCACGCACTGTTAGAATTTTCTTGTTCATTACCCATGAGCAGGTCCTTGGTGATACCCTTCCACAAAAGTAAAATTAGAATATATCAGCCATTGCCTGTGACCATTTTAAACTGCCATGCACCTACCTGACATGAGGTGTTGGGTTTCCAGCCACTCTGCACTCCAGCAGCACCTTGCTTCCTTCAGCCACTTCCTGGCTCCTGAGTTTCTGGGTAAATCGAGGAGCTGAAGACGGATAGCTACTCGGATTGGTGAGCTCATGGTGGAAGGCAGTTCCACTTTCTTGAATGACATTCTGCCTGTCAGGGAAGGGCTCTCCATTGTGGTGAGTCTCAGGTAACTTTGCTTCAGGTTTGGTCTCTGGATATGCTTTGACAGGGCTCTGATTCACTGAAGCATTTATCATGGCTGACTGTTTCTTTTTAGGAGACAGGTATCCACTGTCTGGAGAAGAGGAGTCCCCACTGGGACTCCTGCCTCTTGCCTTTGCTGCTTCTCTAAATATGGAAGAAAGTTCTTCAATGAACATGGCAGCCTTGTCACACAGCTTGTTCCTGAAAGGAGCATCTCCCTGGGACATTGATTTGGATTTTGGGCTTGTCTTTTGCGTATTTGGACTACATCTCTCTGCATTTCTTAGACTCCGAATAAAGCTGGGGCTAGCTGTTAGTGAGGGCGAGATGCTGCCTTGCCTCCCAGGGACAGTGCAAATGCTGCTTGCTGCCTGAGGGGACATGGGTGGTTGCTGTTTCTGTTGCTCTGGGAGAGTTTGAGCTGTGCTGAATAGTGAATTTGGGCTGCTCACCTGAAGCCTCCCCAAAACATCTTGTTCATGGTCTTTGGCCTTCCTAGAAGAAGCATATTCTGATGAGTTTGGAGAAGTGTTGAAATGATGAGTGAACTCCTGTTCTACATTCTGATTCTCCTTCACTGAATTAGCAATAGCTTCTCTGGCAAGGTCAAGGCTTTTACTTATCTCCTCCTTGCTGAGAAATGCAGATAGCTCATTTGAAACCTCTCCATCCTGTATGCCTGATAGGGAATCATAAAAAAAATCATGAAAGGAGGAAGCCTCTGACATGTTTTCAGAGTAACCCTCGTGGGCTCTTTTCTCTGCTGAGTAAGCCTCCTTCAGCATTAAGGGTAGAGACACCACCTGCTCACGCCTTCTGTCTTGCATGCTGGAAGAAAATGCACATAAGGAGTGTGACAATAAAACAAACACTTTTGTCATATAACTGTAGATTCATTATTTACAAATGACAGGATACAAAAGCAGGCATGAAAAAGTCAAATCCTAATGATGTAAGAATTATTTGTAGCACGATCATTCACTTTGAGTTAGAATAGGCCCGACTGACACTGAGCAAGAGCAGGCTAGTTATAAAGTAAGTGTTTCAGGAGTGGGTCCTCTACATGCAGTCCTGTTATGAATTTGTAAGGGTTTTGTTTTGTTTTTCCCCTGCATGTTGGCTAGCACAATCTCATGTCCTCCAAATGATTTTCAGTGATTTATTGGTTCCTATTAATCTTACCCATTCTATTATTATATGTTTAGGTTCATGATCATTTCCATGATGTACCTGCATTTCTCTCCCCACAAAATTGCCTTCAAAATCATAACATATTGGAACATTAAATCACAATAAGAGATCATTGAAATGATTTAAGCAAATTATTAGTATTAGTATTATTAGAATCTGAATGAATGGGGTCCCTAGAATTCCATTGATTAGAATTGCCATGCTTTCTCCTGGTCAATAATATAAAATTATTATTAATTATGTTATTTATGATCTTCTAGTTGTTAATATTTCATTTCCTTCACTGCTGTTGGAACATGCATGTTCCTTGGTAGCATTATTATATACAGTGATAATTTAAATTAATAGAATATCAGACTACCATAAACTATAAATACTGTAAAGCAACATTGAAGGGAGTGTGATGCATACATCTTGCAAGTCATTTTGTATCAAGCAGCTTCTGCACAAAGATAAAATTGTCTATAACCCCCCTCAGTTTTTCTACAGCATTTTTAAGCATCTCATTCCTTGCTTGTTCTGTGGTGGCAGAATAAACCCCGTTCCCCAAATGGAATGATATGCAAGAAGTTCCATGAGTTGAAGCTTGTTTGGTTTCCTGGATGCTACATCGGTGACCACTTGGCTCCAGAAATGATAACTGCTTCTTCTGAATAGTAATTCAGCTGAACAACAGTGATTTAAATATCCTTGATTGTCATGACCATATATTTCTCATTTCCATGGGAATTTAATTTCTTGTAACTAGATTGCTTAAAAGTTTCCATCTTCACAGTATGCCCTATTCCATTTCCTCAGTGCTAGCTGGCTTGATAGTCATGAGTTGCACTCTGATGTATTTTACACTGGCTCATGAACACTCCAATTACTTCTAGTTACTTCACTGAGGCTTACTCAGCAGATAATCATTAGCTGATTGACTGAATTCTTGGACTAGTATATGCCTTTCTTGATATCTCTTTTTTCTGTGTGCTCTGCCAGTGGATTACAACCAAGCACATACAAGTACAGGGAAGCTAAAGAGTTTGTTTTATGGTTCAACATTTGAAGCATAGTTTTATAGAGTAGGTTGATAGGGGTAGTCCTTGCTTTAATTAGGTTGTCTCTTTCCCTTTATTCCCATTTACAGGGGAACAAATCTAGGAATCATGCCAATATATTGTCAACAAAATCTAAAAAAGTATGTACAACGTAACTGGCTACAATTTAGCAATTTTAGAAAATGAACCCAACCTGATCTAGACGCTCAGCTGTTACAGCAGCTGGATGAATGCCAGGGAATCAAGAGTCAAATCTGGAGAATTTGTGTCTCTGGAATACTTAGTAATTTTTTTAAACTTCATATTCAAATGAATAAATATGCTACTGTGTATGGATAATGTATTGCTTTAAGTCATATTGTGCATCACAAGCATATCTTTACACGAATCTGATTCACACTGTTTCTTCTTCATACGGTAGCTTATATCTCAATGTGAAATGTTACAAAATAAGTTAAACTGTCCTGACTTTCACCCTATGCTATTCTGTTGTCTCACTGGGATATGGTTCAGGGCAGAATTTGGCTCTTTGCCGCTCAGCATAACAGAATGGTTAGTTTCTAGTAAAATGAATATATTGTGAACACATGCTACAATTATTTGAGCTTATATCATTATGTATCTTATTAGATAAAAACAGTGGTTTACAGATGACTGAAAGTCATAATTTTCAAAGTATGATGCCTAAAGTTAGGCATCTAAATCCATATTGAGGTATCTAAATAATTGGCTAGATTTTCAGAGGTGCTGAGTACCTCAGTAAGAACTACAGGTTCTTAGCACTTCTGAAAAATCTGGCTACTTATTTTGGTGCCTAAATATGGATTTGTATGTCTCTCTTTAGGCATCTAAGTTTGAACATTTTGGTCTAAAAGACACTTTTAAAACTTATATTGTAATGTATAAATCCACTGTAATCCAGGGAATCTAAAATTTCCTTTAGAACAACTTGCTTGTTTAAGTCACAGCTAAATGAAGTTAAAATAACACTAACCCTATCAAATAGCACATAAGATCATAATTAGAAATATCTAATTCTATTTCTAGCATCTATTGGTTATACAACAGAATATTTATAATGGTGCTTTGCACTTCTATCTAATGAGTGTATTCACCATTATTAATGCACTGTATTGTTTTAAAGACAACATGGAAAATAAAAATTTTGCATATATATTATTTGGAATGTTTAACTTTACGGAAAATATATTATGCACAAATTATTTCCATGGTACAATTTGATATTTATCTTGTCATATAAAATCACAGATACTATACCCATTAACATGGTAAAATAATTAATTAAAAATCTATTATATTAAAGTGGCAATAATTTTTACACTTTTAGAAAATACATGAATAATTCATCAGTTTTAAAGCATTAAATGAATAAATAGTAAGGTACAGAGTACCATGGAAAATAATTTTACAGATCTCATTTTCTCATTGTAATGAAAAGAGAAATACTAAGGAAAAATACAAACATCTTTAAAATTTGTGAAAATTGTGTTAAGAAAAATCACAGATTAAAAAAATCAAAATAAAATCAAGCCCACTCAAATGAGTAACAGAGTTTAAGGGAAATTTCTAATGGTGTTTCAAAAACCAATAAATACTTATTTTGCTATGGGTTTTGAAGCCCTGGGCTATTATTCCCTGAGAATAATTAATTGAATTCACGAAACAAACAAAAAATTACAGACCTTATATTTGTTAGGCCAGTTTGAAGAGTCTCACATATAATTAATTTCAGGAAAGGCTGCTTTTTTCTTCTTTGTTTAAGAAAGCTGAAAGTTGCTTTAACTATTCAAAAATGATTGCTTGGTCCTGAGTAAGCATCGAGGCGACTGTGGCCTATGAATTACATCTGTCCTCTGTGACTATGTATTCTTACCGCACTCATCTATATTTGGTAACTGAACTCATATTTCAGCAGACTGCCACTATCTGGAATTCCAGCAGAAGGGACGTTAGCCCTGGAAGCCACAACAAGTTCTGTGTACTTGGTGCTTAGAAACTCAAGGAAATTAATGTTGAAATGTTCCATTTTTGTTGTATTCTAGAAAGGATTTCAGTCTGTTTTACATTATTCAGGAATTATAAAATCCAACACTTGTTCACAATCAAAGTGCCTCCATTCACCAGAAATAGAAAGTACAGTCTGTGATTTGATTTACAGGGTTGTTTTTTTTTTTTTTTTTTTTTAAAGTTCCTTATAAGGAGTTTCATCTTAACATTTGTTTTTTATTTTTACCACATTAAATTAAAAAAAAGGTTTTGTATTAAAATAGTTGTAAATTAGTCAATATATGTTATAGAGATACATATGAAAACAAAATATTCTAACAAGAAAAATATTATACTGAATTTAGATATGTGATTAGAAATAAGTTGTTGGTGGAAGATAAATGTCCATTTCAAGACTGGCAATATATCTTACTACTAATAATGTGGCCCTATCATCAGAAGACAAACCAATTTACTATTGTAATAGTTATCACTCAGAAACAATACTGATGAAAATCTCATACATTTACCAACAAACGAAACAAGTTGCACAATGAAAATATAGTTGATATATATAGCATTATATTGCTCTGTAGTGTGCTAAATGATCACAGTTCCACGTTCTCATACTGACCTTGCCCAGGAAGACGTTTTGTCCGATTACAGACTTTAGTGAAAATTTTATCTGAGTTTTCTGTCAAAAAATGCACCTGTAACTTTCTAACATTCATATACTTCATTTTTATTTTGGTTAATTTGGTATGTTTCTTTTTATCTTCATATCTACAACCCATTTCTTTTAACTAGAGATGCAGTATATGAAGTAATATCTATCAGTGGATTCACTGAGATTTTCCCCAGTAGTTTGCAGTGTTGTGGTAGCTGTATTGGTCCCAGAATATTGGAGAGACAAGGTAGATGAGGTAATCTTTTATTGGGCCAACCTCTGCTGGTGAAAGACACAAGCTTTTGAGCTTACGCTGCTCTGTGTAAACTTGAAAACTTGTCTCTTTCACCAACAAAAATGGATCGAAGGAAAGAAATTACCTCACCCACCTTGTCTCTCTCATCTTGTTGAAGCCAATGGCACTGCTCATGTGCATAAAGGTAAGCACATGTATAGGTGATTGCAGGATTGGAGCCAAGACTTGCAAACTGTAGGTCCAATACAAAGGTCCAATCCTGCAACCACTTATCACCACGTGCAATGCTTACCCATCACATTACTTAAAAACTGGGTTCTGTATTTAACATGAACAAGTGCTATAGCAGAGCTATTTCATTTTGAAAAAGCATACTGGACTATCAATTCCTTTTTAAAAAGTAGGGGCAGTCTTTCCCTCACTTTATCTCTCTCCCCCGTTTCAAATTTACATTGATCAGACCATAAATGCAACAGTGCTTGAATCCATTTACAGCTCTGTTAAGATGTAAGATTTCACCTCATCTACACTGTAACTTTTAATTGAGTTTTTAACTAGTTAGTGGCATGGCTGGCTCTAAACATGGTCTGCGTCCATATATAATAATTAATTCGAAACCAAAAAACTTCAAGTTCCATTAGTTAAGGTGCAGCGGTTCTCAAACTGTGGGTTGGGACCCCAAATGGGGTCACCAGGGCTGGAGCTAGACTTGCTGGGGCCCGGGGCCAAAGCCTCAGCCCCACCACCCAAAGCCAAAGCCAAAGCCTGAGCCCCATTGCCCGGGGCTGAGGACGTCAGCTCTGGGAGGCAGGGCTTAGGTTACAGGCCACCCCTTCCTGGGGCTAAAGCCCTTGGGCTTTGGCCCCCCTGCCCGGGGTGATGAGGCTTGGGCTTTGGCCCCCTGCCTGGGGCAGCAGGGCTCAGGTGGACTCGGGCTTTGGTCCCCCCTCCTAGGGTCATGTAGTAATTTTTGTTGTCAGGTGGGGGTCACAGTGCAATGAAGTTTGAGAACCCTTAATCAATAAACAAAAGCATAGAAAATAAAGCTAAGGAATAAAAAGAATTAAATGTTGAAAGTTGAGTACTCTCAAATTAGGAAATGACAGAATGAACACTGCTCATTCAGTCTTAATTTTCTCCCCTTCTGTGGTATGCATTATGGGACAATCTCTAATTACATGATCCATTATTTATTATTAATCATTATTATTATCACACAGGATACCTAGCTCATTCAAAGCAGAGGACAAATGTGCTCTGAGGATGAATTGGGACTCTGTAGTGAAGGACTCTGTTGTCTGCTTCATTTGTTGCAGAAGCTGGAAGGTTTGTAGTGAAGGAGGCAGGAGTCTGCAGGAAGAGAAAGGATGGTCTTGTCATTAGGGCAGTTGAATACCACCATTAAGTCTAGGATTCGGCCACTGCCACTGAGTTCTTATGTGAGGCTGGGCAAGTCATTTACACCAAACTTTTCACAGATAGACACTTCTGCATGTAATTAAAGACTGTTTGAAAAAGCATTCATACGAGGAGGCTGAATTAAGCTTGTCTGGGCAACTTGAGAATGCATGACTTTGCAACCTTTCAATCCTTAACTTTGTATTTCCTAGTTTTTACAGTTTCATTCATTGATGAGAGCAAGCTTGACTAAGGTTAAACCAGGTTTCCTGTTTATGGATTTCCTTAGTTTTTTTAATAGAAAGAAAATATTTTCTATATCTATGCCCATTTAAAGAATAAAGGACTTACACAATTCTGGTCTTCAGTGTATTTTTTGCCATTGTTTATCTTTGTGATGCTCCATATTTCACCACTCACTGCCGTGTTGACCAATATGTTGAAAGTTAATAAATTAAAGTGCCATCAAATGAAACACATTTGGTTTTTTTAATGCAACTTTGTTTCCCCGCAACTTATAAATGACACTGTTTTTAACTGTGTAACAACACTAAGTAGGGACTTATAGCTAAAATTCCCTGCCTATTTGAAAGGTAAATTCAGAAAGTCATTCCCCTCCCATTTGTAAGCAGAAGTTACAAAATGCCACCTCCTTGTCATGTAAATTGTTTCTTATTTCCATGTAACCCTTTTTGAGGACAGTAATAATTATCCTTTGAAAAGAAACAGTGTCATTTACCCCAGTACAAACCTAAAGGCGCATCGCAGGATCTTATCCAAACCCAGTCCGCTTTCTATCTACCCTTCTCTGTGAGAATGTTCCAGTACCTGAAGGAAATCAATAATCAAAGGCAGCTGTTGCCATGACAACCAGGGCACTCTCCTCAAGTATGAAATGGAACTGGAGGGGGAGGGAGTGATAAGTGGCTGACTATTTCTGATGTCACAATGTCACTGCTCAGGCAGCAGCAGTAGCCAGTGAATGGCAGGGGAAGGGGGGAGTGGGAGAGAGAATCAAGCTTTTCCAGTGTTCCAGTTTTCTCAAATTTCCTAAAAACCCAACATACAAACACAAACTACGTATGGGGGATCATTCCACACATGTTAATCAGTGGCTGAAATCTGGTTCAAATTTCCCATGGCATGTTTACAAAAGAGGGTTCCTAACACAGGTGACGCACTGAGGTACAGACTCTGTGAAACAGAAAATTATTTTGCAACCTTAACTATGGTCTCTTTAGTGCAAGACCATAATACTGTTGTTGCCTCTATGCTCAGTGGCAGCAGAGGATGGGACCTTACAGGTCAGCTTTTCATTGGAGGAGAAATCACTGACATGGAATCTGAGTATATTCTTAGTGCAACTGGTTTATTTTACACATACAGTCCAGTCCTTGAACTGAGGAGGTCACAAGCAGCACAAAGGCCAGCCCCTCTTTCAAGTATCTCAGCCCAAATACCAGTGCTTGAACTCTAAAAACAACCCCACCTCAAGAATTTATTCTAGTTAGTGAGATTAAGGCAGAGAGTAAACTCCTTTGCTGCTCACTATAGATCTCCCTAAAGAATCTGCATCACAAAACTTATAGCATGGCCTTTTCTTCCAAGACTAAAAACTTGCTCTCATGCTAAGAAAAAAGAGCTTCTAACCTAAATTTATCAGTACCATCTGGTGACCTCTGCCATAACAATACCTATATGTTGGTAACTGGCACCTGACAGTGTGACAATGCTGCCAGGGACTTAAATTAAGAGAGTTTATTCTCAGAAAACAGTTCAGCACACCTTTTTTCCCCCAGTGCAAATGGATCCCTTACCATATCTGTGTAATCAAGTTGGCTGGTCCTCTTTCCTCTCATCTCTCTGTAATGCAGGCTATCCCTGAGTACAGTTCCTAACAAACTGATAATGCTGTTCTCTGGTTAAATTCTTCAGGAACTCTTTACTCTGCTAAAGCACTATGTGATGGCTGCATGGAATTTTTTTTCCTAAATGCAATGATACAAACATGCTTAGACAGCATGATAAAAAATAGAGGCACAGACATGGCTGACAATATATTTATGACTAAATCTGGTGTTTGCAGGGTGGATAAAGATCAATGATTTAAAAAAATGGATTTTTTTATTTAAATCAATTTTTTTGATAAAATGCTTTTGTAGGAAAAAACTATCTAAAGATAGTTTTAATTAAGATACATTATAGCTCAAAGATATCTCATCATGGAATAGGGATTATTAATTCTAATTCTATAGTATGAGACAATATATTCATGTAATGTTTAAGAAAAGTTTTGTAAATGAGTTCCAATAGTTCATGGATTAGGGACCTATTCTTATGGGGTTCCAGGGGCTTCCGTATAGATAATTAAGGTTAATCTTTCTATCTACCCAATGGAACTCAGTGCTCAGTCTAGAAGATACCATCAGAGATATTTAGTTTTTCAGTTCTCAAACTGTGGATTTGTCTCTCAAGAGATAACATGCTTGTTAACAGCAAAAAAAAAAAAAATTAAATAAATAAATAATATATAGAGGTGAGAAATAACAGACCTCAACCCTATTTTCCCTCTGCAAATTTGTGAACACAGAGTCAATCCCTTATCTCTCTCTAAAAGTGCAAAGTTTCAAAAAATTCAAAGAATCAAAAGATTGTTGGGGGTGGAATAGATCTGGATAAGGAGAAGAAGCCTGGAGATAAATGTGAGACAGGAGGGACAGGCAGTAGAAACAAAAGTGGAACTGTTTGAACAGCATATTCCAGAAGTTTTGAGGTCTTTCTGAATGTAGCCTTTATTGATTTGAGATCTACCATACCATTCTCTCACTAGAAGGGAAAACCTATAATGGCAGCAGGCCATAAGAGAGACCCAGTTTGGGAATAAGAATCATTCAAGAAACATAAATTTGCTGGTGATGTTTTAAAGAAAGTCACACCAGTGAACCGGTGGAAGGCACTAAAGCACTTGGATTCAGAGACTTTTGAAGTGATAATCTCACTTTTAATAGCAGTAGCTTCTTCTGCCTGTGTAGAAAGAATATTTTCTTCCTTTGGACTAATTCATTCCAAATTGAGAAATTGTTTGGGACCTGAAAAAGCAGGAAAGCTTGTTTTTCTTTTCCAGATTATGAAACAACAGGAAAATGAAGGTGAAGACCACTGAGTTAGCTGCAGAAGCCAGTATTTTAGGTTTCTCACGTTGATCTGGCTGACACAGTCAATTAATTTTTATTATTTTTTAAATATTTCATTTAATTTTTTTAGTTAAAACAATTTTAACAAAAACAAACCTGATTTTTAAAAAACTTGAATGTTTAACTAAATTCAAAAATTCATAAGCTTGTTTTGTTAAAATATTATATGTTTGCTGTTGAAGAAAAATATCCAGAATACATAATGTTGCTGTTTTAGTTAAATAAAACAATTTAAATGTCTGTCTGGTGATGTTCTCCTCCTAATACAGCATGGCAAGAAAATCCTCCAAATATTAATGATTAACTCGTTTAATTGGAGATAGTTCACCTTCCAATGACTTCATAAATATCTGCTTCAATTACCTTTGGTAAATGAAATAACCAACCAACCAACCAATCACTCATTTTCTGATATAGCTGTAAAACTAATCTGAAAAGTTTTCAAAATAAATCACTTTAAAAATGTATAGTGTGTACCTTCTAAAAATCTCCAAGTTGTGAAGAATATGTATTAAGGTTATAACAACCAACAAGAATGCACTTTTATATAGAAATCCATAATTAAATTGAGTCTTCCTGACTAGTGATTTAAATCATGATTTAAATCAATTTGATTTAAATCAGATCCACCCTGGCTGTTTGGACACATCTAACCTGTGTTTGTTATAAATGGATCAGAAGAGAGTATCACAAAATAGTAACAAAAACATGGTTGCTGTATGAAGACTAAATAGCACCTGTGGTAGTAAAACAATTTCCCTAAAAGTCTCCAGACTTCCTGTGGCAATGCAAATAACATACTGTTCTAATTTCATCAGTTTTATTGCAAGTCTATAATGTGTGATGATGCCATCTGAGTAAGGGTACGCCTAGACTGTGATTGCAGCATGAGTCAACGTACCCAAGATAGCTTTAATCTAGTTAGCTCAGGTCCTGGACAGGGCCAGCTCCAGGCACCAGCTTTCCAAGCAGGTGCTTGGGGCAGCATTTAGAATGGGATGGCAGTCCATGTCCCGCGGCGGCAATTCGGCTATAAGTAACAAAGCAAAAATTGCAACAAAAGTAATAATGACAATTTTATTTACAGAGCACAATCACTGACAAAGTTCTTAAGTGGCTGCATATAATAAAACAATTTAAAATAAACTGAAAACAAATACTGACAATTCTCAGTCATAACAAATAGGTCAAAGGGTTCTGAAAAAGAGAGGGGCAATAAGCTGAATATGGGAAAAGAAAGCTAATAAATATATTGTAAAGGACTTAAATTCTCTCTTAAAAATGGGGAGAGCTGGAATTCACGGGGAAGAAGGCTTCTCAGTCCTAGAAAGGGCCTTGCAGAAGACATGATGGAGCTATAGACCCCTGGCCCAGCCCTTTTTATCCCTACTACCAACACTGGAGCATATGTTGCTTTTATCCTCCCTCAGGAAGCCTCATTGTTTAATCTATTATTAAACAGAAACACTGCACACAATTGATAGACAAATTATTACAGTATACTATAGTAGCTTGGCTTTACAATTACTGGCAACCCCTGAAGCACCAGAGCATTATTTTGTAAGGAATTAGAAATTTGCTTCTCGAATGATTTAATATCCCTTGACAGATAAAAAGCAAAATGAGGTCCACAGATTTACACTTAAGGTGAAGAAGTGCAAACTAAAGCTGACCTACTAGCTTTCTTGCTGATGAAATGCAAGGAACTTCCTGAACTGAGGAGTGAAAGTGATACTAAGGAAGGCTCTGCACATGTACATCCTAGCTAGATACAGCATTAAGATCAAAGGGTGACCTGGAACTCCTCTGGGCTTTCCATCAATCAAATCTTTGTGTGTGTAAACACATTATGTTCTTAAGTTTTACTGAAATTCTCCAGAGAAGTTTAAAGCAAGGGAGCCAGAAATTTAGTACAATGAAATCTAATCTTATTTTATATCAGTTTCAAACAAGTAACATCTTCAAATATTTAGTTTAAAATGAATTATTGTTAATTATTTTGTAAAGAAAAAACAATGTGCTTCGTGTTGTATAAGATACAGAATATAGACAATTCCTCTCTTGAAAAGTTCACAGTCCAAACAAGACATAGACTGGGCTAGACTCTCCTAGTTCCATTAAAGTCAATAGGACTATACTAATTTACAACAACTGAGGCTCTGGCTCAGGACAGAGAGGATGCACTGAGAAGCCCAGAGAAGGGAATGGCTAGGATTGTTTTAAAATAATTAATATTTTTATAATGAAAGTGCTGAGTTAATTTTGAAGGAAGAAATTCACTTCTGTGCAGAGGGCCCAGACAAAACCTATACACCACTTAATTCCATTTAAATGTCCAGAGGACATTATAGATTTAAAAAAAAAAAGTGCCAAAAAGCTCAGTGGAAATTAGTAGACCTTTCCTAAAGAAAGATGCAAGGCTGTTAATGGACTTAACTGCTATATCAGCTGTTCTAGACCATCTTTGGGGTTGGAGTGCAATTCCAAGTTTCAGAATTTGGGGATAAAAATATATGAATGTATGCAAATATATAAACATTTATGCAAATGTGTTATCTGCTATGTTTTTGTTAGCGGATATTGGCAGCTAATAGGGGGAAGAAGAAAAAAATCAAGAGGCCAATTTTCTCCTGGGTTCAGAGATACTTGGAAGTCAATAAAGGTGACAGAAGACAGGAGTGATAGGATGTGACAGAGGCAGAGAAAGCAAGGACAAATTCTGGCAATGTAGCAACCTGGGGACAAACACAGAAGAGAGGTGTACTGTAGGAAGAAAAGGAAAATCTTAGTATAAAAAAATGCAAAAAATCCATATGAAACCTTGGCTGCTAAATTAAGATTTGTATATATCTTACATTTCTTTTTTTTTAAAAAAGTTACATCAATGTAAATTTAGATTAACTACTTTTCTAAAAAAAGAAATGAAATTATATCTATTCCAAAATCTTGCACATGTGAAAAAAGCCAAGTGAGAAAAAGAACAACTCAGACATATAAAGGTATGAGACACACATAGAGTGGGGTGGGGGCAGAGCAACATTAGGAAATGCTGAGTAGTTTAAATGGTCAAATTACAGAAGACACAATTAGAACTAATGTGGTTTCCTCTCCTCAGTCCAGAGCTCCCTTCTGTGGATGCACACCACCTAGAAAAAAGGCAAAGTTAGCCTTAACTTGACCACTTAAATAGCTAATGCTTTTCTATTTTGGCATTATTCAAATTACATACAATTATCACATTTTCATCTGGATTAACTGTTTCTTTTCATTTCTTTTCTTTTTTTGTAAATTTAATTTAATTTGTTTCACTTGTCTGTACCATATATGAACTGCTAAGGATCTTGATTCAGCAGTCTATCCCTATTCAGCATAGTATTTAAGTATGTGTTTAACTTTAAGGATGTGCTTAAATTCATTAACTTCAGTTGACTCCCATTTGCTTCAACAGGGGCACAATTAAGCCAAAACTGAGTGCTTTTGAAAATCCCACTCTTTGTTCCTTAAACATGTCCTAGGATTCTGACTGCTGGGACTTGAGACAAATTCACCTCTTACTGCATCATACTGTGCCTTTTGTTGTTCCATATTTCTAGCATCTGCCAGTATCATTTATTCAGATTTCCCCCCTTTTATTGGGTGGATAGTATATTAAGGAAAGAATTTCTGTTAGATTAATTTTAGCCTTAAGTCTATGGTGGATATTTATGTTTTTATATTGACAGCCAGCCATGCTTTCAGATCATGGTCCCTGTAGATATTGTGGCTTTAAAATATTGACCTGTTCTTTTTCGAACATATGAAGAGTGTTAGAGCAGAACTGTTAAAAATAAAAAGGATAAGATATGTTACATGGACACTTTCCTGAAGCTCAACAGCTGTTCCAAAACTCCTGCTTTATATAGAGGTTTAACTCTGAAAAGTGAACGTGCTTTTTAGTGCTTTGTTGCACTAGCATTGACATGCTGATCTCTGGATAAAATATATTACTTTCGGTTCCCTTTTTTAAATTATAGCTGTTAGTAATTTTGTTTTTCTAACCAACTATTTCAAACCACTATGTCTTTTGATAGTGCACATTGAGTTAATGTGGCGTGTATGAGGAAATCCACCTTGCAAGTAAAAGACAGTTGATGCAAGATAAGCATAGACAGCTGTATAATGATACCAGGAGCCAGAGTGCTAAACAAAGACAAATGTGAAAGGATGTCACATTCCCTGGGAAAGCAAGGGAGTGAATACTGTCAAGGGACTATGCCAAGGGAAGAAATCAGCTGTTCAACTGAAATAGGATGAAATTGTTTTGAAAGAATCAGTTAGTAGAACACAGTTGGCCAATTAGTGTGAAATACAGAGGGATGTGTCAGTCACTGACTCCTAGCAGGCAGGCACTTAGCTCAGGACTATTTTTGGAAAGAGTTTCCATGGTTGTGAAGAGTGCTCAGGCCCTTTGCTTTTTTCTGATTGGCTAATAGAAAGGTGCTGAAAAAGGTGGTGGCAGAAATATCCCAGACCTCATAGATATCACATATACAGGCACTAGAGGCTGTTACTTTTTGTTTTATGATTGGCTGTTATGTCAAAACAATATAAATGTCCTTTCTATCTTACACATATAGGAGGAAAAAGAAGGGTAACTAAATAGAAAACTAACATATGTCAACTGAAAATATGAGAAATTTCTTTATAACTTGGGAGCAGGAACTCATTCTAAGGCGATCATATAATCTATTAGCAGGAACACAAAACCTTTTTTTCCCCACAGTGGGAAATACTGTTAGATACCATAATTCTTAGTAAAATTTGCAAATGTATCAGCTTGATGTTCAAAGGTTATGTATCCTGCAAATGGAGAAATGTGGTGTTCCCATAGAAAAGTAATCTGTAAAACACATATAGAATAAATGATTTCTAAAAATAGCTGGCATTAGGAGGTATTGGGATTGGGCCCTGCATGGCATTGAGCTAAGCACCAAAGGCTCAGTTAAAAATTGCTTTCCTATTACCTCATTAATGAATATCATGTGAGAATGAGGTAAAAAAAATGGAAGAAGTTGTGTATTGTGTGTACTATAGTGCTGTGCTTCGCCATAGACCATTCTGTGTTATCTACTGTGTATCTGTATCATGCCCGTCACTGGGATCTCCAGACGTCTGCCCTTTACAATACATTCTGTGCTGAACATGGTGGCCATACCACTCCATTCATACACATTAGCAAAACTGTAAATCGTGCGACTGATATTATTTTAGTGTTTCAGATCAGAACAAAGTAAGGGAAGATCACAATACTGAAACATAGCAAAGTATTAAAAACACTATGTACGTAAAAACAAACCTTGAATGTTGAAGCATCTATACATGAAAGACTGTAAAGGGGCCGACTGCACCAAATTAAATTTAGATTGCTTTACTCAGACAATGACCAACTCAGCCAAACACAGGGTTCTATTCACTCTGATTGTATACTCTGTCTCTCTTTCCCACAATGTATCTATCTTGTCTTTTAGACTGTACGTTCTTTGGGGCACTGTAATAAATGAAAGGGAGGGAGGTAAGCTTCCTTTTATGGACACCCAGCCAGCTATAAAATCCCTCTTAGTAGCTGTTCTCTAATTGTTCTACCTATAAAGGGTTAAAAAGTCTCACTGCTATGCATAGGTAAAAGGACATGAGTTGGCACCTGGCCAAAAGAGCCAATGGGAAGGCTAGAACTTTTTAAAATTGGAAAAAGACTCCCCTTTTGTGTGTCTGTTGTTGTTCTCCTGGAGAGAGACAGTGCAGCAGCTATGCTGTAAGAAGCTTGGGCCAGGTATGAAAAAATCATCAGTATCATACCTAAAAACTACTCATTTAAAATCTCAGATATGTAAGTAGATCAGGAAATGTCTAGGAAGACGCAATTAGGTTTATTCCTTTTATTTCGTTATTGCTTGTGGATTCCTCTGTGATAATCCCAGGTGCTTTTGTTTTGCTTGTAACCTTTAAGTTGGACCTCAAGAAAGCTATTCTTGGTGCTTAATCCTTGTAGTTGCTCTTTTAAAATCTAGCAATAGCCTGAGTTCCCAGATGTATTTTCTTTTTTTTATTAATAAAATTTACCTATTTTAAGAACAGAACTGGATTTTTGCGTCTTAAGAGGTTTGTGCACGTTGTTTAATTAGCTGGTGGCAACAGCTGATTTCCTTTTTTCCCCCCCTTTCTCAGCTCTTCCCCAGAGAGGGCGGGAGTGAAAGGGCTTGCGGGTACCCCACAGGAAGGAATTCCCAAGTGTGCCTTCCTGGGCTCTCTTGGGTTCTGCACTTGGGTGGCGGCAGCATCTACCAATTCAAGGTCAGAGAAAAGCTGTAACCTTGGGAGTTTAATACAAGGCTAGAGTGGCCAGTATTAATTTTTAGAATCCTTGCGGACCCCCACCTTCTGCACTCAAAGTGCCAGAGTGGGGAATTAGCCTTGACAGGCACGGATCATTTTTACTCTATATTTGTATAGTGCTGAGCATCATGGGGCCCTGATCTTGGCTTGGGCCTTCAGACACTACAGGAATTAATAAATACTACTAGTACTATGAAAAGACAGATCTTGCCTTCTAGTAGTACATGCCAATTTTACCAATGTCAACAAAGAGAGATTCTCTATGCTCACATGACAGAATTACTGCTGCTTTTGTTCCAAAGGCCCTTTTTTCATGTCTCAGAAGAGACAAATTGAAGTCAGTGGAACTTCAATGTGAGCAAAGTCATGCACATGCATATGCATTTAGAGGATTAGGGCCTTAGATTGTAAGCTCCTTGGGCAGTGACTTGCTTCCTTATTTGTTTGAAAAGTGCCAGTGCTTTTAAATTACTGTGTTTAAAAAACACTGTTTCTGATTCTTAGACATCGTCTCACTTTTTTTTGTTACCCTGTTGTTTAAAAACCATGGCATGTAGACTCCTCAAGATTTACATGCCATTGATTGATAAAACAGACTTTTGACTAGGGCAACAATGTATAAATTTTAAAAAACTGAAAAAAAAATGTTAACATTGAGCTACTGAAATGATGTTTTCTGCACTGGGTCTACTATGGCAAAATGTTTTCGATCTATGAATTAACACCACAAATGTTCCAGGCATAGGAGTTCAGAAACAGAGTCTTTAAAAAAGATAAAGGGTTTAGCAAACAAGAGTTCCTATAGCAGAGGCTTTTGTCTGCCAGAATGCTTATGACAGAAGGTTTTGAGTATGGAAGTGTCCACAAAAGAAGGTTTCAAAGCACACAGGTCAATGGGATTAAAAGTTTTCCCCAGTCTGCTGACTCCTCACAGTTCACTGAGTATAAGATAACATCATCTTCCAACCACACCAGTAACCCAAGAGATTTTAAACACTGGAGCTCTTACAGGGAGCCGAGAGCTTGGAAGAAAGGGAAATTAGGAAAATGGAAAGACAAGATGAGCTACCTGAAGCTCTTTGACAGAAGGTGGAGCAGGCTCAGTTTGCAGCTCCACTCTGATTCTTACAGGTACAGCTCTTTCACCATGTCCCAGTGCAGCAACTAAGAGGAAGAGTTGCTGAGTAGAGTCTTCCAAAGAGCAAACCCAGATCACATCTCCACTTCAGTACCTCCTTCAGGTACAACTCTGTCCCTGTGTCAGTGAAAAGCACATTTGATGTAGAAATACAGCTGTTACTATATATGGCATCAGAGTGAAATTGTGAGCTCGGGCTATGTTTATACTATACACTTTGGTTAATGCAAGTTATGTCAGCATAAGCCTGCTGCAGTTAGTATGTTGCTTGTGCACATGCATATCTTGCATCAGCATAGCATTTATTCACAAGGAGTACTTGTGTTAAAGCTCAGTGTGGTGCACCATGGGTAGATATCCCAGTGTCCAACTTGCCATTGTCCAGTGCACCATCTTTTGGGAAAGTTGTGCAATGCAAGGTGGGGTAGAAATGAGTCACGCAGGAGTGACTGGAACTAAGAGTCAAGTTCTCATCATGCAACTTTCTCCATCTCATAATCCATCCATATCCCATAATTTGCACACTTTTTGAAAAAATCCCACAGACCTGCATGGCACATTTTGCTGTCTGCCATCTCCAACAGAAGCATTGAGCCCACAAGCGCTGCACTACTGTCATAAATGTGCAAACACAGGGAGGCATGATGATTTTGTGGAGGACAAATTGCTGTGGGACATAGTGAAAACCGACTCAAAGTTGTTGGTGGCAATCATGGAGCAGATGCACATGGTGAAGCACCACTTCTAGCCCAACAAACAAGCACTGACTGGTGGGATCGCATTATAATCAGGGCTGGCTCTAGGTTTTTTGCTGCCCCAAGCAAAAAAATTTTTGGCTGCCCCCCCCCTTTTTTTGGCTTTTACACGTTTGCACTTTGCAATGTTTTTTTGTTTGTTTGTTTGTTTTTGACTGTTTAAAATGAAAAAAATGAAAACAGAGAATTTTTAGTTAGGGAAATAAAACTATTTCCTTCTAGTGTACTCATTTAATTTTAACAAAGTCACAATTACAAACAATTTGGGTTCATCTATACACTGTAATGAAAAACGTTAGCGTCTTCTGGTGCACCCAGTTCCTCATAAATTAAAAGAATTTATATGAACTGATTTTTTCTGGTTTTTATACTTGCGTAGTCTTTTAATAATTCAGTGAAATCTAAATTTTTTGCAATAGTACTTTCAATTGAAATTAATGAAAGTCCTGACAAATGATTCTGAGACATGGTGGACCTCAAATAGTTTTTTAGTAATTTCAGTTTTGAGAAACTGCTCTCACCAGAAGCCACTGACACTGGTAATGTTAAAAGAATGTGTAATGCTATAGCAGTGTTTGGAGTGAGGTGCTCGGGGCTGTACATCCCGCCTGTAGGCCCCCAGCCCAATCTCAGACCCGGCCCCACCCCCGCAGAGGGGACAGTAACCGACAGAGTGGCTAGGGGGTAGGTCAGCTGCGAGGAGGGGCACCAGGGGTGCCCACCCAGGGCTGAGCCGCCCGGGGCAGCAGGTCCCTTACTGACCGCGGGTCCTGCCCCGATCCTGGGCTCTGCTCTGCTCGGCTCCGGCTCCTCCGCCGCTTGTGACATGTGCAGCAGGGGCGGGCAGTGGGGGGGGAGGAGCCGCATCGCCCTGCTCCCCTGGCAGCGGTGGGCCAGGGCAGGGACCGCCCCCAGGCCGGGACCCCCGCGCTGAGCCCGCCACCCCACCCCACGCCAGGGCTCATTGGTTGACTGAACGGGGCCGGGAAAAAAAAAAAGAGCGGCCGGAATGATGCCGCCCCTGGAAATGTGCTGCCCCAAGCACGTGCTTGCTTTGCTGGAGCCTAGAGCTGGTCCTGGTCGTAATGCAGGTTTGAGATGATGAGCACTGACTGCAGAACTTTCAGATGTGAAAGGCCATATGCCTGCATATGTATGCCAAGCTTTCCTCAGCCCTCTAGAGCAGGGCCCCAGAATAAGACTTGTACTGACAGTTGAGAAGCAAGTGGCTATCAAACTGGGGAAGTGTGCAATACCAGATTGCGACTGGTCAGTGGGAAATCATTTTGGAGTTGGAAAATCCACAGCTGGGGTTTTTGTCATGCAAGTGTGGAGGGTCATTAAAGGTCTCCTGCTGTGCAGGACTGACTCTTGCTTCTGTGGAGAACTTAGTGGATGGATTTGCAGCAATGGGTTCCTGAATGGTGATGGGGCAATAGACAGCATGCACATCCCTATTTTGGCACCAGCCCACCTTACCACAGAGTACATCAACAAGAGGGCTGCTTTTCAATGGTTATGCAAGCATTTGTGGATCAAAACCTGTGGAAAAGTATCTGTGCAATTTAAAAACAAATACAATAAAAACATATGCAAATAAACTAACAGAACAGGGGAAAGAACGTTCATGTCCATTTTGACTACACATACAGCCAGCCATGGCTCTCACTGGTCAGTGTTTGTGAAGCTGTGAGTGATTGTCCTTACTGTGGTAGGGGAAGGGTTGCCACAAAGAACAGGGGTGGTGGTGGTGGGGAAATAGGAAGGTACTACTATAAAGATCTCCTGAGACTGCAAAGGGATGCAAGCTCATATTTGCTAAACTTGCAGGTCAACAAGAGTCTCCAGCATGTGTGTTTGCAGGCCAGAGAAGCCCTATTATGGCCTGGTGCATCTCCCTCTCCTTTTCCTGCTGGGACTTTCTCCTATCTGCTCTTTGCTTCTCCATACTGTCTGAATTATTCACCTTCTGTGCTCTCTGTTCAAGGTCCAATGCAGCACTGACTTACAGGATCTCTGAGAATATGTACTCCAGAGTCGCCTTCTTTCTCCTCTTTCTCAGGGTCAGGCATTCCACACAATAAAATTTTGGACCCTATTTCCCAGAGTAATGGCACAGGGCAATGGTGCTGAGTGCTGGCACTATTTTCCAGAGGTGGAGGTGTTTTTAGCTGTTATCTCACTCCTGAAGGTAATGAAGGCACAGAGAGCACAGCTGCTGCTGATGTCCAAAAGCCACCTGGGCTCATATCCTGCTAGCCACAGTTCACACAAATGGTGCTAGACAAACTCATTGTGGAATAGCATGGGAAAATGTCCTACCATGGAGGCTGAAATAAGGCAGCCTTCCCTAGGAACCTTCAGGAGAGGATTGGAAAGTACTGCCATGAAAGTTTCGAGATATCTCAGAAGAATTCAAGGGACTTCCTTATATACATAAACAAACTGCTCCACGTGTGTTGCCTCCCTGCCTAACCTTACAAGAGAATGAAAAGCAAATAATAACTCTGCTTCTGTTTGTTGTATTGCTGCCTCTTCTTGTATGAGGAAATGCATGGGAAGTTCGTACCTGAGTCCTGATTAGTTTGGGGTTGGGCGCCATCTGTACATTTAGACATTTCAATGCAAAAGGCATTCACACACTTACCTGAGGTTCCTCCCCGTTCAACAGACTTGCCTGTGCTCAGCTGACGGGACTGGCTAAACCGCGGTGGAATCTCAAACAGGTCCTGACTCACAGCATAGCTGCATCCCCCAGACACATGTCCACCATCCTCCTCCTCCTCCTGGCTGTTCATGGCAGGGGTCTCTGTCTTGGGCTCCATCAAGGTATCTGCAGTGGTCTGTGGACTGCTTGTGGGGTCTCCACCAAGTATGGCATGCAGCTTATTATAAAAGCAGCAGGTCTGCAGCTTGGCACCAGATCAACTGTTGGACTCCCTGCCGGCTGCCACAATTCCTTCACTTTCACATGGCACGGCTGCTGCTCCCTGTCATTACCCTTTTCCTGAATCTCCCATGCAATCTGCTCAGAGATGTCCATGTTCCAATACCTTCTGTCTACTCCGGGTCAGAGCATATCTAAAGCATGTAACTGGCATGGCTGACTGGGTGGTGGCACACAACAATGGAGAGATGCCAGGGGTACTCACCAAGCTGGTGAATCACGAAAAGGCATTTCAAAATTATGGGGTTTTTAAAGTGGGGCCTGGCTTCTGGTCTCTGTGACCCTGGGCAGTGGAGTTCACAATTGTGACTGGACCTGTCAGTATCAGGCATTGTGGGACAGCTGCTGGAGGACTGTTAGGGTAGACTTAGGTCACACAGTATCCACACACACACTGTGTCAACCACAGTATGTTGACCATGGCTTCATGCCGTTCGGGGAGGTGATGTTACTGCATTGCCATAATGGACCACTTACATCAGTGAAAGACAATTTCAGTGAAGACATATGCACAATTAGGTTGGTGCAAGGCAACTCACATGAACGTAGCTTTCTAGCATAGACCAGCCCTCAGTTCCTGAGCCTGCTTCTCCCTCTGTCAAAGATCCTCATCTTTGATGCAAGGAAGTGAGCCATGGAGCTTAGGTTTTGTTCTTTTTTGGAGAAAAATGGAAATGATAAATCTGAGAATGTTGACATTTTCCATAGTGCTTTGGGGTTCCTGACCCAGCGCTGGAACCGAGAGGGGAGGCTTTAGCTGTGCTACATGGATCAGATGCTAGGGGATGGATCAGCTCTGTGTATTAATTTAGATAGAATATAAGGGAAGAGGAAAAGAACACACAAGATGGAGAATGGGGATGGGAGGGAGGTGAGGGCGACAAAGTTTCACATCCCAGGTGGTATTTGGGATTTAGACTGAGTAGTGGATGTGGCAATGTGATCTCTCTCTTTCTTTCTTTCTCTCTCTCTCTCTCTGGCCAAGTCTGGTAGGGGCCTCTCTCAGGATTAGGATAAAGAATCCAGGGTCCCAGTAGATGATGGGGGGTGAAGCCATGATAGTGAATCTCACTCCTTCCCTTCTCTTGTCTTTCAGTTAGCCAGTGTCATGGTACCAGCTCCCCCGACCCCCAAATCTTTTTTGAGGACCGCAAAAGGAAATGATGGGCAGAATAGCTCATCCCCTTATTATTTTGCAGGACTGACTTGGCCATCCCTTCTTCTGTCCAGAACACTCCGGTGCCAGGGGATTGTGTGGCGATAGCACAGAGCTGGCTCTGCAACAATGGTGGGAGCCTGCTGTGCCAGGCCAATTCACCAAGGAGAGACGGGAACCTTGTGGCCAATTTTGCACTAGCACAGCCTTTACACCACTTTGCAAAGCACAGCTGGTGCAAAGGGACCACAAAATGCTAGGGTGAAGTCACCTCTACAAGAAGGAATGTCTCCCAGAGGTAAACCAGGTAGTTTCAGTGTCAGCATCTTCTCTATTAAAAACATTTTTAAATTCCAGGGAAATTCAAAACCATAAAAAAACACCAGAAAAGCAGGATCATTCTAGTGGGCTAGGAGAAATTTGGAGCCATAAATTGGTTGGTTCGAAAAAGATTTGGGTGCCAGATCTGGGGCTTTCCAGCACTGTCATTTTGCGATATGGTCTGTGTTGGACAGCAGGAGCATTCCGCAGTAATGGTTCGGAGCAGATCAGCACAGCACACAAGGGCTGTCAGAAATGGTGGTTTGAAAGGGGAAGGGCCAGGGTGAAAGTGGGCCGGTAGGGGCTGGTACGGTGTACAGGTAAAAGGTGGCCGCGGGTACCAGCCCCTATGCAGCCGACGTTAAAGTGCTGCCCCGGCAAAGGACCCTCCTTAAAGCAGCGCTGTAACATCGTTGCCCCTTCCCACCCCCACCTCAGGCCCACTGAGGAGTTTTTTGTGCAGCGCTGCAACTGGCGAGGTCCTGCGCGCAAAGTGGCTTGGCAGCTGACACACGACTGCAGTTTGAGCGCAAAAAGCTGCTTTACTGCACAGAAACTTGCCAGTGTAGACAAGCCCTAAACCAACATCACTATAGCAATGTAAACCTGTGTGCATTAGCCCTCAGCGGGCAGACTTATCTCCAGGAGCTCAGAGTATCAGCAGTAGAGGGGTGCAGTTCTGGTCCTAAGTTTCACATGCCCGCTCCTCTCCTGCAGTGAATCAAAAGAAATTCCTGTTTCGTGTTTTCTGAGAATCGAAACTTACCCATGACAGCGCGGAGGCGCCTCCCACTCCATCCTGTCCGATCATAAACTCAGGAACAGGAGCAGCAGCTGCTCCCAGGTGCCTTCCCCGCTGGTTTCGCCCCCCGCACAGGTACGGTCTGCAGAGCGGAGCATCTCCTGCCTTCTCCGGTGCCGCTGCTGCTCTAGGGGGCGCGGAGCTGGAGGCTCGGACCAGGAAAGCCCCTGGCTGCGGGGGACTGGGATGCTCTTCGCTTCTTTGGGGCGCTAGCCGGGACTGCACACGGCTGGGAGGGGGAGTGAGCTGCTCCGGCAGGGGTTTCCTGAGGGGCGCAGGGCTTACAGGGCTGTCAGTGAGAAAGTCAGGGTGTGGGGAGCAGGGGATCTGAGGGTAGCAGCGGGGGGGCGGGGGGCCGGGGGGGTGTTTGCAAGTCCCTCCAAAGCCCTTGGATTCTTACTTTCTAAACGCCTCCGCCAATTTCCTACTGAGCAGAACAAGTTTTATTCTGAGTCCTATCTTTAATTGTCCCACCCTTTAGGTCCCTTAATTCTACCTGGTGCAAGCCCAGTTATGTCAGTACAGATGAAAGTGAAAGGAGAATTTGGTCCGTAGCTTGTACTAGGTTTGGGGAGAGAGAGGGTTGTCTGAACAGTGGGATGCACACTTGTGGCATCAGAAGTGATATATTAGTTATTATTTATATTAATTATTAGAGCCACTCTCAGAGATATAGTCCATACTGGTTCAGGGACCGATGCCTCCACAATTCAGCACATTTATAAGAGTGTCATTCTAAATCAGCATCTGATTTTGTTTTGAGCCACCTAGAATATTTCAAATATCTATGATTAATGACTTAAGGGTCTGGTTATGGCATAAATTCTTGTTAGATTCAATGAAACGTAGTAATGTGGTATGTAGTATGTTTGCTTCTAGGTGCCAGGAACTGTTCTTTATGAAGCGGGTGTACCAGCTTACCTTAAAGGAGATCCTGATACATTTTAGGTTATATTTAGCAGCTGTTTATAATCCTGTAAAATCAGGATAGTAACAAAAGGGTAACTTTTTCTGGTTTTCATCTGAAGGTTGTAACCAAATGTAGAAAATGTGGTCCAAGTGTTAGCACTCATCAGGGATAAAAATCATCAGTAACCCAATTTTCTTGCTTCTATCCTGTATTCTGTTCTTGCAGGATGCAAAGAATCCTGACTTTTAGTTTATTGGAAGCAGAAAAAAAGTAAATTCTTCATTTGATATTCTGAGCTGCCTGCACACATGAAACCAATATTATAATATGGCACTGTAGTTTATTATATTCCAGCCTTAAAAATGGTGGCATTGCTATCTCTCTGGGTTATGGTGGTTCAGGTGAAGTCACAAGCAGGAGAGATTTTGGCAAATATCTTCATAAAAAACACAAAAACCTGAGGATTTCAGTGACACTGAAAGAGAAACTCAAAGTCTAAGGTCCCCAGCGCAAATTAATTTGAATTTCTTCTCTTTGTGGTTAGTGGATATCTGAGTCCACATCATAAAACTACTGCATAACTGGCAGATGAAGGGAATGAATTTCAGGATTGGAATAACTGGGGTAGAGTTATGAAGTAGGACGAGTAAAATGAAAACCAGGGATTCTAGGAGCTCTTGGAACTTGGAGGAATCATGTGAATTAAAAAAAAGTAATGTTTCTAAAATCAAAATATCTTTTAAAATCACTTCCAATAAGTGACATTTGGGGCCTCTGTCTTGGAATCTGTTACACAGGAATTTAAAGGATCTTGCAGCATTCTCTGCTGACTAGTTTTCTTTATTTTGAAGTGGTGGCTTGATTAGTTACCCCTGTGCCAAAAAATTAAAAATTCTGCACACAATATTTTAAAATTCTGCAAAATTCTGAAAATTTTCTTTGTCAAATAAATGTGGAGGCTCCAGCATGGCACTGGGGAGCACAGGCCACTGGCTGCACAGAGGTGGGAGATCACTGTGCTGCTCCCAGGGCTGGCTCCAGGCACCAGCTTTCCAAGCAGGTGCTTTTCCAGGCATGGCGGCAATTTGGCGGCAGCTCCACCACTGTTGTGGCAGCAGCAATTCAGCGGTGACTGCTTGGGGCGGCAAAATTGGTAGAGCAGTCCCTGGCTGCTCCCCCTTGGAACATGGACTCAGCGGTGAGGCTGCACCCAACCGTGACACAGCGCAAGAACTGGGCCTGCCCCAGAAACACCCCAAGGCCCTGCCCCTCCATGCCAGGTGCACCAGGTGTGGGCAGGCAGGCTCAACAAAGCAGGATCCACGTGTGGAGGGGCTTAATGTGGGGGGATCCAGGTGTGGCTTGAGAGGGTTCTCAGTGGGGCAGTCTGGGTGCGGGTGGCTCAGTGGGGGATCCGGGTGCGGGGGGAGATCTGGCTGCACAGAGGCTTGTTGGGGGTTTTGGGGTACAACAGTAATTGGACTCTGCAGGGGGGGTCCTGGTGAAGGTGGTTGGGGCTCAGTGTGGGGGGCTCGGTGGGGGATCCAGATGCTGGAGGAGTGGGGTTCAATGGGGTGGAGATCCGGATGTGGGTAGCTCGTCTGGGAGGTCCCGGTGCAGGGGGAGTGGGGCTTATCGTGGGGAAAGGTTCTGAATGCGGGGGGAGGGGTGAGGCTTGGCAGGAGGGTCTGGGTATGAGGGAATCTGGATGCATGGCGGTTGGGGGAGCAACTCCCTGTACAAGAATTCCTTCCCCTGCAGCTGAGGAGTGATGGGTGCAGGAAGCAGGTGTGTGTGTGTGTGTGTGGGAGTTTGCAGAGCTTCCTGCAGCTGGGGGAGAAATCTGGGGATGGGTCTGACCCGGCCCTGGATACTGTGCAGGGGAAGAGGAAGTCCTGTCCTCCTCAGCCCACCTGGGACTAGCATCTGATCCCAGTGCAAGGGTAGGAGCCACCAGCTGGGTCTTCCCCAGTCTCATCCCCTACCCCACAGTGATTTACCTCTCTCCCAGTTGCCCTGTGAACTGCAAACATACTGCTGGGGAGGGTCTCATGACTGCTCTTGTGGCTACCCATTGCTTCCCCATCAGAAAGTCATTTTTCTGTGGGGAAGCAAAGAAATCTGCAGGGGGATATAAATTCTCTGCATGTGCAGTGGCGCAGAATTCCTGCAGGAGTAATTCGAAAACAAAAAACATAGTAGAGAAGCAGTTATATCTGGCAGACAGCTATCCTGAACACACATGTATTCATGCTAGAGCATAACATGTAGCCAACAGCACTATAGGTAAGTAGTATGAGGATTTGATAGGAATTATATGTTGTCTTTTTTTTTAATGGATCTGTATAGTTATTGAGCACAAGTGTGCAATAACAGACTCGATATCTATAAACTAATTCTTTCTGTTTAATCATCTAGGTTTTTATAATGTATACATTCCTTCCTTTGTCATAAGTCTAATATATTATTTTCTTTTGTTTAATATATGAAGTAAATTAGTAAATATTGTTGGCTTGGGCTCATGGCATTTTACTAGTGTCTTCTTCCAAAATTTTCAATGATTCTGCGGACATTGATTTAGTTAATAAGGTCCATAATCTTTGCCTTTACAGAAAAATATACGTTTCTTAAAAGGCATTTTGAAGACTAATAGTACATCTAATAAGCATCTGTAAGTTGAAGACTGACAGTGTCAAGAGTCGTAATAAAGCCATCATGGCTTCTGGAGGAACTGTTCAAGATGGCAGTGATGATGATGGTGGAGATCTCACAGCCCAAAACCTTGAACAAAAATCTGTGTCTTTTGAAGATCCAGTAGAAAATAAAAGTGGCTGCAGTGACTTTTCAAATGTGTTTTGCTGGGAACAGGAGATACAGCAGGTTTCAAGGGCCAGTGATTATAGCAGACAAGACAAGTACGATTTCAGAAATCCAGGTGAGAAGATACTTTCATTTTTGTTCATAATCATATCGCTAGCTTACGTGATTTTGAAAGGAGGCTTCATTCAAGATTTTATAGTTTTCACAGATTAACACTCATCTTCCAGTTCTGTGGTTATTTCTCAGACTTAGACTAGACTGAATGTCCCTGAGCTGTTTCTCAACATTAGACCAAAGTTCAGAAGTATGTTTATTTTACAAACTTCTGTATTTGTTTTTAGTAGAGACAAAAAAGAGAATATTTAAATGTGATGGGGTACAGTTTGAAGCAGTGGAGTGCTAAATCCTCTTCCATTTCTTTGGAAATTTACCACAAAGTTTTCTTCTAATAATTATGCCATTATTGAAGCAGAATGGAAACCAACTTACGTTCTCTGACACTCAACTCGATGGTATAAATTATGATGGGATAAATAAATTATGTCTCTCATCTGGCACTAATATGATGTGTAAAACACAAAGCTAAGATTCAGTCATGATTATTTTAATCAAATTCTTCAACTTCTGGTTAGGGAGTAATAAAGAGCTTAAGGGATCTTTCAGATGACTGGCGCTAACTGAAATATAAAATCTTTACAAACAGACCATGATTCTTGAGTCTGGCCAACCTGTATGCCACCATTGTACTTCCCCAATCCCTAAATCTGGTTATCATGATGCAAATTAGATTAGCCTCATGTCTGACGAAGGATCATTCATCACAGTGCTCTCTGGTCATGCCTGATCTTGCTGTTGGCACACACCCAACGTGCCCCCTATGCTGGCTTTATGTCATACCACATCCACAATAGGTGGATCTCCAGATGCCATATTAATACAGCTTTATGGCCCCTTCTTGCCACTGGAGGATCTGGCTTCAACTGTTGAGACTGAAATTTTCTATGCTGGGTGCCTACTTCAAACTGAACTCTTTCTTTGAAAGTTTCACTAAAAACAGTTCAATCATTCAGAGAATGAAATTAGGAAAAATATGTTGTTTTTTACTAAGTAATTTTTAGAATACCTTGTTTTATAAGCTGGTGTGTGTGTGTGTGTGTGTGTGTGAAGACAAGCTGCAAGGAGAGGGGAAGAGGCAAAAACTAGCTGTGGGGAAATAGGGCAGAGACAGACTGTGGGGGGTATATATTAGGGTCATACGTGCAGGGACAGGCAGGACAAATAGGGAAAGCATTAGATGCAATAATGTGCCCATTAGAGCAATCTGCCTTCCAGAATCTGTATGGAACCCAAGATTACTGAGTTGCTACATTCCTCTGCTCTCAGCAAATAGCTGTGAAATCCACTAGCAAAGAGTGTGGCCTTTGTGAAATCCACTAGCCTCATTCCCATTTAGTGGCTGGTCTGGTCTACATAGAAGATAATAGCCTAATACTGCTCAGTTACTGGATTAACTCAAGTGGTAGAGGTTTGTGTTGTGTACCTAAAGGTCCCAGCTCGTGACATATAACCCATCAATTTGTTTCCATGTGATGGACTTTCTGTTTTTTTTCAGTTTTTTTTAAACTTAGGAAATTATATTTAAAAAAACATTAAGGTTGCAAAATTGAGCACACAAGACAGGAAATGCCAGAATTAAGGTTGCCTCTCCTGTTGCATATGCATTATGATACAGTCTTTACTTACATGATTACATGCTATTTTTTCCCGTGAAAAACCTTAATTTTTGCATTTCCTAACTTCTGAGTGCTTGAGTTGCAATCATAATGCTCTTTTAACAGCTTTTTCACATGTAATACAATAGAATGAGAGAGTGATTAGATATAGGCTGACTCTTTGATCATATAACTCTTGTGACTGATTGCTAAGAAAAATGTTTTATTAATTTTTTAGAACTAGACAAACATATAGGACTTCTGGAGAAAATATCTGACTTAATTTTGAACGACATACCAAAAGCTGAGTAAGTATGGTTGCAATTACTTGAGCTGAAAAAAATGCAAAGAGAAATTGTCAATCAAGAGAAGAATTTCAGTAAGACTCAGAAGATGGCGGTGCTACTGCACACACTATCTACAGTCCACACAGCTACATTTAGAGAGTGGCACCCAAAATTTGCATACCTGAGGACCATATTCAAAAGTGTTCAAGGGCTGTGTTCAAGGGTTGCACCTAGCTTTTCCATCTCTGATCTACAAACATCCTAGATACCACTTTCCCTCAGATTATATAACAAATCACTATACTATGATTCAAAGTAGAGCTGGATGGCAATTTTCAAACTGAATGTTTTTCCATCAGAAAATGTGGAGTCATTGAAATTGAAACATTCTGTGGGAACATGTCAATTTCAACAATATTTTGTTTAGAAAAAAATCTTAAATTATATTATAAATTATGAAATACAAATATAATATATTATACAAATAATAAATATTAAATAAAATATACAAATTCAAAGTAACAAAAATAAAATGACAAAATACATATAGAAAATGAAAATATATGAAAATAAAATGAAAGTCAAATTCAAAATGAAATGTTTTGATTGACCCAAAATGATTTTTTAAAAATTTGTATTTAAAAGGACATCTGAAAAAAATCATTATGATTTGGAATGAAAACAAATTTTGAAATCACAGAATTTCACACAAAACAGAACTTCTGGTCCTCAGTCAGCTTTTGTTCCCTGCTTGCTGAGTAAAAAATAGAAAAAATCAAAATCAGCCAGAGACAAACCAACCTGGCAAGTTCCTTGAATATGGAATCAGGACAGGGCTTTATTAATATACTCCCTTCCCAGCTGACAGCAGTGGCATATAATGCCTTTTATCCAAGTCTGGCTCAAAGCCTGCAACCATTCTTCTGATGTAGACTTTGCCAACATTATCCATTCATTTGTAATCTCAAACCTGCTTTGCTGCAATGCATTCTACTAAGGGTAGCGCCTGTAAAGCAACTAGGGACTAGTCCACTGAATGCATCCAATGAAGTGAGCTGTAGCTCACTAAAGCTTATGCGCAAATAAATTTGTTAGTCTCTAAGGTGCCACAAGTACTCCTTTTCTTTTTGCAACTAGAGTCTATAGCTCTTGAGTAGAATGGACCGCTGTAAGCAAACAATACCAGTGACCTGTGGTCCCAGAATACAATATGATCCGAATAGCTTAAATAGGTAGATTCATTAGTTAGCAGAGATGAAACCAACTGTTTTGGCATTGTACAAGAAAAGATATCAATTATTTTGTTAGACACTTCAAAAAGGGTCCCTATGAAGATTAAATTTATCTTGTTGACATGGTTTGTAACCATACTTTGGGAGCCTGGTTTTCAGAAGCAGACATTTAAACTGTATATTCTGATCCTATATTTGCATATGAAAATAGGCAGTTTTGCTTTCACGTATATGTTTGGAATGGCACAGTACTTTTTTTTTTTAGCAAATATTGGCTATGTGTAAATAGCTCATGTTGTTCAGTTTTACAAGTTACACCCTACACTCTTTATCTATTTAGTTTTATGTGAGTCACTCCGCTGATCACTGCCTGGAACATTTCTAGGGCTGACGATGCCCTTGTCTGCTTTTTACAATGGTATAAGGTGTGTAGAAAATTCATATCATACAAACATTCCTTATAGCAGACGATAGGAATGTTGTAAATATAATCGGAGACAACATGGTGACACTGTTTTTGACTGAGTTACTGATCTTATTTTTCTCATAGAGAACTGGATCATTGTGTTTGTTTAAGATTTATTTTTTAAACTGCTACTTTTTACATTTCCTCAAGTACAGTGTATTGTTTCCACATTGATGTTAAATTGTACTATTTGTTGCCATATGCATTCTTTGTTCCAGGTATGTAAGTTTACTCAATGATTACGTTGAATCTGAGTTTTTTCTGATTGATGGAGATTCATTATTCATCACCTGCATAAGTGAACAAACATTACTGCCAGGACAGAACCTGCACTTCTTTTACCTGGTAGAACGCTTTCTACTGGATTTAACAAACAAAGGAGCAAAATACATCATTGTTTTCTTCAAGGTAACAAATACATGATTTTTGCAATGAATGATTGAATTCTTGCACTATATTTCTTCACTAGAGAAAAGTGTTCATTCATAATACATTAGGTAGTCTTTAAGCAATAAGACAATAAAGGTCAAATTCAGACCTTTAGCTAACGTCTCCCCCAAAAGGTTCACAATTAGCCATGCAAAAGTAGTTTTTAGAGTGTGTTGCAAAGTTTTCAGTGAAACAGTTTTTCATCAGAAAATGGCAGTTCATCAAAACTGAAACTTTTTGCCTGAATGTACCAGATTCAATGAAAATTTTGTCAGGCAAGATTTCCCAGGTCCAGGATGAAGTGCCTTTGTGTGCTTAATCCAGAATAGCCAAATGGCTGGGGTACTCACCTAGGATGTGGGAGGCCTAGATTCAACTCCCTGCTCTGCCTGATTTAGATGAGAGACTTGAACCTGGATCTCCCACATCCAGGCGTGGCATCCTAACCACCAGGGTACTAGCTATTTTGGAAGTTTGGTTTCTCACTTTGATGAAAAGACTTGGTTCCGTCCTGATGCAGGATGGTAAAACCATTTCCTGCCCAGCTCTAGTAGTTTTATTGTGAGCCTGAGAATGTATTCATGCAAATTACTCATAACAAATGCATCTGTATTCCCAGCAGGGAATTCCTAGATGTTCACAGGAGTATGTGATAAAATACATAGACTATTACCCAAGCCCTGCTACTAAATGTTCATATTATATATCCAGCCTAGGAGGATCTTTAGTTGCATCTCATGGTCCTCAGTCAGTTGCATCTTTATGAGCAAGCATCTGTGGACAGTTTGAATTCTCAATTTGGGCCTACAAGTATTCTCTCTGGTGTTTGATTAATCTATGTGGCTGATTTTTTTTTTTTTTTTTTTGCCACTAGGTAACACAATATTGTTTTTTCTTTCCTACTTCTTTCAGAAGGGAGTTGGTTTTGGTTAATTTTAGTTTTCTGTATTATCCATGGGTTGAAATGGAACATACCTATGGAATGTAGTACTGAACAAGGATTACTGTTCATTTTTATTCCTTGTGTTGATTTTGTTTTTACTTCAAGCATTTTTTGAGAGATACACACTATTTCCAGCCCATGGCAACAAAAAATAACACTGTGAGATTAAGGCAAATTGGAAACTAATTGGAAACTTGAGGGAGTCAACAAGCATGTGGACAAGGGAGATCAAGTGGATACAGTGTACTTAGATTTTCAGAAAGCCTTTGACAAGGTCCCTCACCAAAGACTCTTAAGCAGAGTAAGCTGTCATGGAATAAAAGAGAAGGTCCCCTCATGGACTGGTAACTGCTTAAAAGACAGAAAACACATGGTAGGAATAAATGGTCAGTTTTCACTATGGAGAGAGGTAAATAGTGATGTCCCTCAGGGGTCTGTACTGGGACCAATCATATTCAACATATTCATAAATGATCTGGAAAAAGAGGTAAACAAAAGGATCTCACAAAAGTAGGTGACGGGGCAACAAAATGGCAGATGAAAATAAAGTTGATAAATGCAAAGTAAAGGACATTATGTTTTCCAATCCCAATTCTACATATAAAATGATGGGGTCTAGATTAGCTGTTACCACTCAAGAAAGAGATCTTGGAGTCATTGTGGATAGTTCTCTGAAAACTCCATGTGCAGTGGCAGTCAAAAAAGCGAACAGAATGTTGGGAATCCTTAAGAAAGGGATAAATAATAAGACAGAAAATATTATATTGCCTCTACATAAATTCATGGGATGCCCACATCTTGAATACTGTGTCCAGATGTGGTCACCCCATTCAAAAAAGATATATTGGAATTGGAAAAGATACAGAAAAGGGCAACAAAAATAATTAGGGGTATGGGGTGGCTTCTGTATGAGAGATTAATAAGACTGGGACTTTTCAGCTTGGAAAAGAGATGACTAATGGGGGATATGATAGAGGTCTATAAAATCATGACTGGTGTAGAGAAAGTTGATAAGGAAGTGTTGTTTACTACTTCTCATAACACAAGAACTAGGGGTCACCAAATGAAATGAAAAGGCAGCAGGTTTAAAACAAACAAAAGGAAGTATTTTTTTCGCACAACCCACAGTCAACCTGTGGAACTCCTTGCCAGAGGATGTTGGGAACGCCAAGAGTATAACAAAAAAGAACTATATAAGTTCATGGAGGATAGGTACATCAATGGCTGTTAGCCAGGATGGGCAGGGATGGTGTCCCGAGCCTCTGTTTGCCAAAAGTTGGGAATGGGCGACAGGGGATGGATCACTTTATGATTACCTGTTCTGTTCATTCCCTCTGGAGCACCTGGCATTGGCCACTGTCGGAAGACAAGATACTGGGCTAGATGGATCTTTGGTCTGATCCAGTATGGCCGTTCTTATGTTATTCTTGGTGATATTTGGGCATCTCAGTAGTTTGAGGGTGTCAGTAATGCTTTCACTGAATAGATTTGCTAACAAAAGATTTTTCTTTCTCTATCAAGACATTTAAGTGGTAAATTAATGACATTTTAAATTTACTTCATTCTTTTACACAGCCTAATATCTTTCAGATTTAATTATGAAGTTAGGAAAAATTACTGTAAAATTAAAGCTTATATATATGTTGACTTGTTCACATAGGCCCTAGCAATTCCCCCCACCCCCAACTCTGATAAAATCATGTGTGCATAATAGTATGAAATTAGATTAAGGTAAAAAGAAACTGTAGAGTGTAGCTCGGGTACCCTTCCAACTGTGAATCTGTAATTAATTTCTTTAGTCAATATCAATATGGAAATATATAAAAGTTGAAATTCATATCCTCTTTTTCTTGCATCTGTACAGAGAAAGTAAAAGCTTTGAATATTCTAATTTTACTTAAATATTTTAAGTCAGGTTATATTATAGAGCAAGCACAATTTTAAAGTAAATTAAAAAGGGGATAAGGACCATGGTAAGAGACCCATCAAGTGAGGAATAAAGTAGTGAAGCATCTACCACTGGACATCATCCAAGATAAGATACTGAACTAGAATGGCCATTGGTCTGATCCAGCTTCGCAATTTCTAGGTTTTTAACTACAGTGTGTCTAACTCTAATTTATGTACATTTTGGGGATACTTTGAGTATCTACCTATATATTGGTATTCTGGTAATGTGAATAAGATGTAGAGGATCCAAATCTTGAATCTGAGAAGTCTGGTTTCCACCACTTTCCCTGGAGCAAAGCAGATTTAAGCTCTATAATTCAGGTTGGTGGAGGATCTCCTAGGCATGGGGTTGATCTACTGCAGAGACTCTCAACCTTTCAAGACTACTGTATCCCTTTCAGGAGTCTGATTTGTCTTGTGTACCCCCAAGTTTCACCTCACTTAAAAACTACTTGCTTGCAAAATCAGACAAAAATACAAAAGTGTCACAGCACACGAGTACTGAAAAATTGCTTACTTTCTCTTTTCTACCATATAATTATAAAATAAATTAATTGGAATATAAATATTGTACTTACATTTCAGTGTACAGTATAGAGAGCAGTATAAACTAGTCACTGTCTGTATGAAATTTTAGTTTGTAATGACTTTGTTAGTTCTTTTTATGTAGCCTGTTGTAAAACTAGGCAGATATCTAGGTGAGTTGATGTACCCCCTGGAAGACCTCTGCGTGCCCCTGGTAGAAGACCACTGTTCTAGTGGCTCCTGTTTTGGCATCTACACCTGATCCATGGTGCAGGGCAAGTTCCCAGTGGAAAGGGTGTGTGACCAAGCAGTCCTTGCACTCCGGTGATCCTCAGAACAACCTTGGCATGTGTAGTCCCAGCCTGAGGAACTGGCCCAAACCACTGACACATAAATCCCCAGCTGTACCAGTTGCTCACTAGGCACAGCCAAGAATCTGGCCCACAAGCTTTTGCTTCCACTCTTTATGTCAGCAGAATCGTTTAATGTCTCCTTATGTTTTCTGTCTAGAAACTGATGCTGCCAATGCTTCTGCACACAAGTAACCTTGAACATATACAGCTCTCAATGGCACTGGTGTAAATCCACAGTAACTCCATAGCTGTGCTGAAGTCAATAGAGATTCTATGGATTTACACTAATGTAAGTGAGAGCATGATCGATCCAATAAGACTATTCGTGTGGCTAAAGGTTAGCAGGACTGGGCCCCCAATTTAAATTATTGTCTTATTTGGAAGTTATTAAAATTACATAACGTAAAGTGTTATTTTCATGTCCTGTTAATTCAAAGTAATAGCTCCAAAGCAGATAATATGAAGATGTACATACAAAATATGTCATTACTAAGAATTAACATGTTTATACTCTAGTTGCAGCTAATTGAAATTGTTAATCTGTATAAAAATATAATTTTACTTCATTTTTTTACAGGATGCAGAGCATGCATATTACAGGCATCCGACTCTCCTGTCCTTACGTACTACACTGATTCTCCATCTTCAGCACAGTACTGATGCTGTCATTCACACTGAATTTTCCAACTTTTTAGAAGGGAAGTGGCAATCTTTCCTGCAAGAAAGTTACCCATATTTTATAATAATCTCTGATGATGGACTGACTAAACTACAGACAAGCTTTCTCAATTTATTTATCATTCATGCCTTGTCAAAAAGAATCAATGTTGTCCTTACTTCTGGACAAGAATCAGATTTTATCAGAGTTTATGGATATCATATCCATGGCATGTATAGGCACAAGGAATTTTTCTCTCAGGTAAACAATATATGAAATCTTTACTGATATTTAATAGAGAAATTTAATATTTAAGCAGTGTAGTAGATCTTGCCTGAAAATGACTTTGAGAGCTAAGGCCTTGTCTATATTTGAAAACTTACAGTAGTGTAATGAAAAATTGACTTAGAGATAGGCTGTAAACTCTCTGGGACAGGGACTAAGTTGAGTATGCACACAGAATGTGATGTTAAATAAATATCAGACAAGGAGAAATGAGTGCATGAGTAGATTATGGCATAGCTAAAATGGTATGGGGTGTGTCATGTGACTTCCAAGTTATTCTTTTTTTCTGTTTTTGCATTAATATTTATTATTTATTATTATTAATATTATTTTATTATTTATTTTATACTTTGTAGTTTGTGGGATTGTGTGGGAAGGCAAGGTTTGAGGAGGTACTGAAGGTTTATTGCATATAGGTTCAATGAGGATTTTCTTGGAGTAGGGGGCACTGTAGGGGAAGTCATGGAAAAGGAGACAAAGTGTGTGAGTGGAAAGTGGTAGGCAGTAGAAAGAATCTAGAGAAATGGAAAAGGCAAAGCACAGAAGCTGACTGGTAGAGTGGCAGTTGGCAAATGAGGAGCTGTAGGCTGGGGCAGAGCCTCTACATTCAGTACAGAAAGCGACCTTTATTTAGTTTAATGGCCCATATGTATGCAAAGCCCTTTTTGAGCTCATCCACAAGGCCTCTACCCTCTCCACATTTAAGCCCCTCTGAGAGATCAATTTGTTGTAATGCCTGTACAAAACTTGCTGATAGACAATACCATACTTGAGGAGTAGATTGGGAATTTGTGTATATTTGTTAGCTAAATTTGTGGTGCCTTTTCCCCCTGCCTGCTCTTTGTGTTTAGATTGTGAGCCAGTTGGGGCAAGGATTGTGCTTTCTTCACAATAAACTACTCACTCATGAGCTACAGGCCAAAAAATATTAGCATAAATTAATCCTCACATAATTTTGAACAGATATACTCAAAAAAATCACAATCTCTTCACAGAAAATACATGAACAGAAAAGAGTGAAATTCATCACCACCTTCTCTACTCTGAATATTGAGTTCTACAATATGTACCCATTATAACATTTTTTTGGGAGGAACTGTATCAGTACTCCAAATTGGTATTAACATGTGTATTTTCCAGTTCAGCCTTTTTGAATGACCTAAAAAAGTCATAATATTCTAATAGCATGTACATTTAAAAATAAAATGGTTGAATTTAGAAGATAAAAAGCTTGATTTAAAAAATAAACTATATATTTTTTAAGCACCGAGAAGAGATTCCGTTTGTTTTCCAAACACTGGTTAAAGACTTGCAGGAATCCAGTACAGCAGCATTACTTTCTCTCTCTGGACATTCAAGTGTGAAGGACATGGAAAAAGAGGTACTTCATTTTGTTACTTCAGTCAAAAACTTGAAAGGGTTTCTACCCAAATCCTCCATATATACTTTTGGAAAATGTCTTAGGAATGTTGTAATATGAAAAAAAAAGTGAAAAATGGAAAGCTGAAAATCCATTGTGAGGGTTCCACTTTAAAAATGTAAACTGGAAAGTATAAAAATGCACACAGTTATGTTCAGCAAAAGATCTAAGTAGCTCCTCTTATCAGCTTCAAAATTAAATGTATTTTATACCTTCAAATCTGCCTTACTCTAAAACTGTAATATATAGTATTGTTGTATTACTTTTTTACTAAAAATTCCTTTTTTATGGTGATTGGCATATCATTTATTTATTTTTAAATACTACATGTATCTTATTTAGCATACGTGTACACTTTGTGAGTGATATATTATTGCTAATGAGTATGTTTGATTCTCTTTTTATCTGGAGGATAGACTACAATATAGGTCCCCAGGGCTGGCTCTAGTGTTTTTGCTGCCCCAAGCGGCCAAACACCAAACTTGCCGCTGAACACAGTGGCGGAGTGATGGTGCGGCCGCTGAATTGCCGCCGAGCGTGAAATGCACTATGACAGAGCGGCTGCCGAGGGCGGATTGCCGCCCTAGAGCCCGACGTCCTGCTGCTCCTTTACATTTGCTGCCCCATAACTTAAGTATATTAATAACTTTGCTCAAGATTAAGCACATGGATAAGTGTCTGCAGGATTAGTTCCTGATCTAAAGATTATTTAAATCAGTGGAATGACTGCCATTGACTTCAATACTTCAATACTGCAAGGTGTTGGCAAATCATCCTTCACCTCTATAGGGAGGCATCATTCTTATTTCTCTAGGCCTGTGACTAAATATTTCACTCATGTGATTTTGGTCCCTGTTGGCTTCTTTGCCTATCATGTTTTTAAAAAGAGAAAACTCTTCCTTTAAAATTCTCCTCATATATTTAATTATATATTTAATGATACCAGGTTTGTGAGACATTATCCCAGCTCAAGCATGTTTGGCCAGAAATATCTGATATTCGACACATTGTCTGCATTGTCACATGTGCACTGGGGCTGAGAACGTACAGTAGGTTACAAAAGAAACACCAGGCTACCATTCGAAAACAGGTAGGATTTTCAGTTAGCACAAACTCTTGCTTTTTTCTTTTCTTTCCCTCACCTTGAGGGGTGTGATATTTTAGAGGTATGCATTTTCCCTATGGCATATGTTCAGTGTGTTATCCATCTACTCCTATAAACTATTATTACAAAATATTTCTACATAAAAGCCTGTTAGTGGAACACAAATAATTTCCAGAAAAGCAGCAATTAACATACACAGAAATAAATATCTCTGGAGCTATTTCAAATACAGACTAGAATGCTTTGTTCCATACAGGATGTGGAGCTCTATGCCATCATATATGCCTTTTAAAAGATTAAATGGAATGAGTCAGGGTATTTAATAACCCCAGTGTTGCTAAATCTCACAATTTTATCATGACTCTTCCTATATCTAATGTTTCACTTAAAGTCCCAGCTTTTTAAAGACAAGTGCTTACGAGACTATCTCAGCTTTCTTTCAATGCAAAGTGAGTTTCTAGCTCTCATGGTTGCGTAGAAAGATTTAAAAATGAGACCAAAGTGCAGCCTGAAGGCTCCAAAACTAGAAAGCAAATTAGAAGAACCTAATATTTACTCGTATCAAAAATTTTGAAGATTTTTCTGCCAATCTCATGATTTTTGAGGGTCTTGATTTTTGAACATTTGGGGTTAGAAGTACTGTTACCCTGAGCACTATACATCACAGACCAGTCATGGCAACCTTAACTGCTCCCCAATGTATACATCTGGGGTAAGACGTGCTTGAAGTCTGGCATTCTCATAGGAGCAGACTTAAGGTAGCAATGTGTGATTTATGGTGTATGCTGGTGAAGTCAGTATCTCCTGATAGAGGAGTAGAGAGTTAGATTTCTTAATTTTTCATGTCCTTGCTTGTGTTGGGTATGTTATGTGTAGACAAACTTTTACTTACATATAATATGGTCTTTTATACCTCCGGGTTTAACAAGTATTGACCAGAGCTACAGAGTTGGCCTTGCATTTTGCACTCAGTCTTTGAGGCACAAATAATTTGAGACAATGTTGTAGGTGCAAAATAATTGTGGATGGAACTGATCTCATTAATAAGTGTAGCTACTTGATCATGCCAATAGATGAAGTCAGATTGAGTGGGGTGGGGAACCTATTGCCCATGGGCCAGATCCATCCCACTGCTTCATTTCATCTGGCCAGTAGCAAGTCTCTGCACCATGAGCCAGAAGTCCTGAGCCTCAGCACCCCTACCCTCCCACCCCCACACAGGGCTGGAGCTGCGACTGCTGGCTTGCTGGGTTGCCAGAAGTCTGGCTGGCTGCGCTCAGCTCCCGGTAGCGACGAGCATGTGCCTGCGGCCCTTAGCAACAGGGGAGATCAGGGAAGCTCTGCCCACCCCCAGCGCTGGCTCCACAGTTCCCATTGGCCAGGAATTGTGGTAAATGGGCACGACGCATAGCCTCCTGGCCCCTCCACGTAGGGGCTGGACATGGCAGACACTTCTGGGAGCAGTGCAGAGCCCTGGCAGGCAGGGAGCCTGCCCTAGCCCCACTGCACCACCGACCAGGAGCCACCTGAGCTAAGTGCCACGCGGCCAGAGTTCACACCCCAAACCCCCTGCCCCAGGTTGGAACCCCCTCCCACACTCTAACTCCCTCCCAGACTCCAAATCCCCACCCACACCCCAACCCCCTGCCCCATCCTGGAGCCCCCTCCCACACCCTGAACCCCTCATTTCTGGCCCTACCCAAGCCTTTGCGCTCCCTGAACCCCATGGGGCTGGAGCCACGCTGCTGTGGGGAGAAGCGCCAAGCCTCCACACCCCCCTGTGGGGCTGTATGTGGCCCGTGACTGATTTTTTGTGTGAGTCAGTGGCCCCTGATAGAAAAATGGTTCCCCACCTCTGGTCTAAAAGAACAATTCTATATGTCTGTAGTTATGTCTGCAAAATAGCAGATGCAAAATGGAAGGTCAGATTGAAGCTCCTTTCAAAATATGAATTGCAAAATAGGTTGCATGTAGGCATGATACTTTTTGTTTGTGTTTATACAGGAGAAGAGTAGGGAAATAACACCAGAAGAAGCTGAAGACCTAATCAGGATGTATTGCCTGAGTGTGGTTTTTCTTTTCCATTTACCTCTTTCACAACGAGCTCGGGTTAGATTAATCAGTTACCATTGGAGTAAACAAGCTTTCACATTTATACAAATGGTAGGCATTGCATTTTCATTGTTTGTACTTTTAGTTCTTATTTATTAACAATAGACACAACGGATGGGATCCACGAAGGGACTTAGGTGTTGTAACACTTGAGGACAGGTCTACAGTATGGGTCTAAGTCGACCTAAGTTACGCAACTCCAGCTATGTGAATAATGTAGCTTGAGTCGACGTACCTTAGATCGACTTATTGCAGTATCTACACTGCGCTGGATCAATGGGAGGAACGCTCCCGTTGACTTACCTTATGCTTCTCATTCCGGTGAAGTACCGGAGTCGATGAGAGAGCGATCAGCGGTTGACAAGACCCACTACATCGACCCCCAGTGGATCTATCGCTGCGCGTCAATTCCCTGGTAAGTGGAGACAAGCCCTTAGTGTCATAGAGTCTCCCACCTCCCAAGTGAATGCCTAAGCCCCTGTACTACAAGTCATTCTTTTGTTCTCTGGCCCAAGGACTGTTGAAATATTTATCCACAGTGCACATGCCCAGAGGCAGGAACATAGGCACCTAGGGACCTTGTACTCCGAAAGCTTAGACACCAAGAGAGTTTAGGCACCTACAGGGTTCAGTGGGAGTTCTGTGGATCACACTGGAGGCAAAACTGGGATTTAGGCATTTAAACCTCAGATTTAGACACTAAATCTGGGATTCAGGTTCTTGAAGACCTTCAGAGATCCTGCCCAAATATGGCTTTTAAAATGAAGGATTGGCTACCTTTTAAAGTGGTTTTATCATGCTATCCATTACAGTAATCACTATCATGAGTGCAAACTTGTGTGTCCTAAGACATAGGATGAGCATATTTAATTTTTAAATCACTCTCTTTGCAAGCCTACATTTTCTAATAGAAGATGTGGTCAGATCATTTAACTGTTTGTAGTTTTTAAAAATTATTATTACCAAAATTTTCCAAGTAAGTATTTTTAAAATGTCTAATATTTCAAATAAAGAACCTAGGGGAAAATAATAAAATGAATGATACATCTTAACTATCTTGTGTGTTTAGTTCTTTGTGAAGCTGCATGGCTCTTTGTAGCAAAAATAAATTATAATATTTTGCGCACTGATAGCACCTTTCAGCCAAATATCTCAAAGTGCTTTACAAGTACCAATAACTAAATCCTGCAAACACCAAAACCTGTGTATAACTTTAATCTTGTGAGTAATCCCATTGATTGCAATGGAACCACTTACCTGAGTAAATTATACACAAGTTTAAGCATTTGCATGATCAGGCACTAGACTCACAAGTCCCTTGAGATCAGACATGCACTTAAGATTCCCTCATTTACTGCCAAAATACAGACACCTCTTGAGTGGAGCCCAGCAATTACATAATAACACAGTGAAACTATGCAAAAGTTCAGGAACAAATGAAAAAGAATGCTGTAGCAAGTGAAGATATGAACACTGTCCTCACTGACCTAAAAAGTTCCTTATTCAATCAAATTTGTTGACTTCTGCATTATATTTCTTAAATTTCAGTCTATTGTGTTTTTACTGTACAAGCACCTTTTGCAAATTTAAGGCCCAACTTCACCACCTTTAGCTATGTTGAGTAATGCAATTACTACCTGAATAGTTCCATTGAAACCAATGAGACTCTGTGAGTAAAGTGCTACTCAACATGAATAAAGGGACAGAATCATGCCCTTAAATATGTTATGGCCAGTGTTTCACTACTGTCTTATCAATGCCTTATCTTCTCAAAATGGCACTGGAGTTTTCATAATAATATTACCATTTAGAGCTTACAATGCACTCTCCTGTCAGGTGTAATGGTGACCTATCACTAGTCCCTTTAACTTTTCTAAATCTGTGCTTCTTTCCTACTACTCTGCTTTACACTTTTTCTCCAAATGGTCTAAGTGCATGGATTTGTTTAGCAGACATTCAGACCTTTATGGTCACCAAAAAATCAAGTTGGGTAATTAAAAAAAAACCTTCAAGGTGCATTCAGTATCTGATACTGGAGCCAGAATCTTAAGGGGAAAAAAAAGGTTTTCTTTGCATTGAGTATTGATACCTTGAGCAGACGTTAATCTAGTGTATTCATCCTATTTACCTTTTTTCCTTTTAGCATAAAGGTTGTGAATTTTTTCTTCTGAAACACCTGACAACTGAAAAGCTGTGGAAAGTGGATTTCACTCACTTGCCTGATTTAAGTGATGATCTTTTGTGGAAGAATGTTGCATATTACTATGAAGTAGAAAATGAGCAAGGTACTACATTCATATTTGTTTCTTCACTTGTTAGTTTTTAAACCTAATCTAGATTTTAATCTAACAATAAAACACTCAGCAGTTCATGTCAAATTAATTAATATTAGATTATAACATTGGGCATATACTTGAGCAAGTTGGACCTATGTAGGAGCATCTCTGGGATGCACTATGACATACAGAGACACCATTGTCACAATTCCTCCCCTGCTTCTTCCTCATTCCTCAGGTAGATTAGTGGGTGTGGTAGAAGATTACAATTGCCTATACCAGCAGTAAACTACTGTCCTTTCCCCTATTCCCAGCCTCCTACACTGCTTTAGCTGCTTCAGCAAGTGAGTGATGGGTGTAGTCATGATTCCACCCATTCCCCTCTCTTTCTTGTCCACTCCCTGCCTGCCTGGTTCAGGGAAGGAATAAGAGGGCAAGTAGCTCTGCTTACTTCTAAATGCTTAAACATAAGGCTTGGTGCAAGGCTTGTGTGAATGTGTATTTCAAGTCGGCATTCCACCCACTGTTATTATTCTGTAACAGACATAACTGTGTTCTTTTTTGTCACTTTGATGTTGTGTCTTGTTCTGTATTTACAAAGGTCCTCAATTCTGCCACTCTTATACTGAAGTGTGCAAAAAATTCAAGAAAGCTAGTTATAAAATAAATATTTTCTATCAAAATATTAGTTTCCACTTTACATTTCATTTTAGGATTAAACTTGGATATGGGGGAAAAAATTAAGAGAGAGTATGAATATCTGTGGAGTATCATATCAAAACTAGCTGGAAAGGATGATGATGGAAAGTCTTTGCCTCTGAGGAGAACTTCTACATCTTTTCTTAAAAAGAGAGCTTCACCAATTAAAGGTACCATAGTAACAATCTTCAAAGTTACACTATGTTATTATTTTAACTCATGATTTTAAAATTTGTATTTATTAAGGCTCTATTCTGCAGAGAATATGTGATTCCTCCATTAACAGAACAGTCTGCTTAATCTTTTGACATATTTCAAAGAAATCTTACTGCTTAGTGAAAACAACAATCTTTTAAAATATTCCTCCTTTAATAGGAGCTATTGAGTTGACCAAACTCTTGCCTACATTTCATCAGAGGCAACTAGTATGGAGGGTTTCATACATAGCTGGGCAAATACTTAAAAAAATTGATTGGGATTTTTAAATGAATTTGTTCTGACTCTTCAGACCCTTTTTGAATTCACCTCTCACAAATGTTCTCACAAATTGGTTAACTGGCAGTCATGTTAACAGTCATGTCTGTGAAAATGATGATTTCAAAGAAACTGAATTCTGAATTAGGAAAGAAATAGTCACATAAGAAACATTATTTTAAGAACTAGGCCCATTCAGTTAGGGGGACAAAAAGCATCATATGACCCACATATCCAAACAAAACCAGCTAACAAATCTAATCATTCTCGATATTCACAATGACCTGCCCCTAATTAATGAACTTGCAAAGTGTTATTCAGTCCTATGCAATCAAGAAAATTGCAGGATGACTGCAAACCGCTCATGAAAAGAAGTAGTAAAATGTGTCAAATTATCTGCAACTAGTTATTTACCTATCTCTAGTTTCATCAGTTAGGAAACAGAAGCTGGAGAGATAGTTCTGGGTATTCTGCAATTAGCAGATACACTAAGGATCACTGTAGCTAAGCCTTGTCTTCACTGCTTAAAAAAAAGTGTGTTTCTTACCCCAGGGTAACTAATGCATGTGAGCCATGCCAAGGTAAAAACACAGTGAAGATAAGGTTCTTTAGCTTTACTGTTTGGTAAACTAGGTGAGGGAAGAGGAAGGTGAGTGCTGACCTGACCTGATCTCTTGAGATTCTTCCCAGCCCATTTCTATGATTTTATTATTATAGTTTACCTTGCTATAAAACTAATGTGCTTTATCTTCACTGTTTTTTTCTTGGGATAGCTCGCTCACATTCAGGCTTGCTGACAGTAATTCTGGCCCCCAGGCAGAACAGTGAATGGGCCCCCTGCAAAGGGATGGCTGAAGTTTTCGCGCGGTGCTGCGCCTGCACTGGCTGGTGCCCAGCGAACTGTTGCCAGCTGCACTGATGGGTGCGTTCTTCTGGCATGTCCAGGGCTTCCACATGCCCACTTGTCTGCCTTCGCCGGCACCAACCCGGATCCGTACGAGCCCTGCGACCTACCCGGGCTATTTAAAAGGGCCTGGGGGCTCCCAGCTGTCACCGCCCCTACTGGTGTGATGGCTGTATTCCTTTTGTTTATAACGGAGGTCTGTGTGACAATGTCTGCCATGCTCTACCCAGAATAATAGCGAAAGGATATAGTCCTGTTCATAGTATTTATTATTTTAAGTAACAGTAATAAGGAGAGTACAGAAAAGAATGGTCAGAGAGGAATGCACACATTCTCATTCACTTTTTCACTTTTGGAAATTGTAACACCACCACAATTAGAGTCAGCTGCAAGTCAGGATAAGAATCTTGGCAAATATTAAAAGACCTAGCAAGAAAGGAAAATAAATATGAATTGAAAGAAACAACTGTGAGAAATTAATTTGGAAAACAACAGGTAATTAATTCAAGCTACAGTTAAATTATTTACATTGCATGTGTCGCAGCAAATAAGACACAAGCAACATAAATAAATTAGTACAAGTGGGGAGAGGACAGCCTACTTTAATGCTATATTAGGTTAAATTACAAGAACTGTTCTACTGGTTAAGTTTCAGTTTTTCTTTTGCCTTTCCTAGTATAAAGTTCCTTATAATTTTACGGATCGTTTATAAGTTACACATTCTGCTGTTTCTCTCTGTGCTCAGTCAAGTAAGATTGTAAATGACAGAGGCCAAAATTTTCAAACCTGAATGGCTAAAATTAGGTTCCTACATAAAAGTAGCCCAAAATGCTAAGCAGAACAAAGTGGCTTGATTTTCAAAGGTGATGAGCATCTACAACTCCCATTTCAAAGCAGGCCACTTTTATTTGGGAGCCTAAGTATGGATTTAAAAGCCTAATTTTAGATTCTTAGGTTTGAAAATTTTGGCTAGAAGGAATTAGTTCTGTGCATTACAGAACCTTCTGTTAGCCGGTTTCACAGAGCAATAATATTAATCAAAACTCTGCCTGGATATTTTATTCACTAAATCTGAGCTATCAGTATAGGCTTGAATGAAGGGCTTTGTGACTTTGCTTCACTGAAATTGCATTTGGACAGTATTTTAAGATGTTGCTGTAAATATGTTACTGTAGCAAACTTTTGAAGAACTGTCTTTTTTTTTTCAAATTGAAAAGAATCCAAGAATATTCCTAATCTAGGTCTGATACCCATGACATCTATGGTTGTGGATGAATTTGCTGGGGATATTCTAAGTAGCCTACCATTTTTAAAAAGGTATGTGTCTGTTTTACTTTTTTTTATTTTTCTGAATATATATAAGATTAAATCATTAGGTATCGTGGTTTTGTCATGTTCTAGGAATTTTCATTGTGATGATGACTATTTTTGTTTTCATAATTTGGTATCAAACAACCCAGGCGACACTTTGAAAATATTAATTAAAATGTAGGAAGTTAAGAAGTAAGTGCATTAAAATGTAACAGCAAACAAACAAAAACATATTGGAAAAACAGAGTAGCCTGTCGTGGCATTTCTATATATTATAAGATGTTCTTGAGTGCTGTTCTCTCATAAACATGTACATGTGGGTTTCATGTATGTGTCTCTCTACCTCTCTCACACACCCACACCCACAGCCCCTCCCACCCACCAATTTATAATATACACCCAAAATCTCTGAAATGAAGACCATGATTAACAATTCTGCTCTTGAGGCATAATGGAACTTCTACGATAAGGGTACAGCTTGTCTGTGCAGAAGATGGAGCTTTCGCAGGGACTGAGCTGAAACTATGGAATGAATTTCCACAGGAACTAAGGACCATCAGAAACCTCACCACCTTCCACTCCAAGTACAAGACACATTTTTTTGAACTGCCTTCTCTGCTATAAACACATAGCAGTGTGTACATTAACCCCCCCTCCAAACTCTCCAAACCAGAAACAATGTCCCTCCAAACCTTTCCAAAACAAATCACTACATTGCACACACAAATTTCCCTCGGTGGAGACCATATGAGAGAGGGAACAAATCACAAGTGACAAATGTTAGTCACATCACTTAACACACTACTGGAAGGTGCCCAGATATTATAGCGATATGTGCAATATAACAATTGATATAGAATAGAACCACATTATTAAAATGTTACACACAATAGGACCACAATCCTCCATTCTCTGACCACCCAAGACACCCACTGAATTCAGCCTGGGTTCAGAGTGCCAAATCAGGTTGCCAGTGTGAACCACATTGGGAGCTTTGGCTTGTTGCTCCCAAGAAGGTACTGTAGACCATGTCAGCTGCCAAAATCATGTCTATACTTGGACTCCCATTGCTACAAACATCAGTTCTTTTAAACCAGAGTTAGCAACAAGGGGAACATTTTCTAAATATAGACAGACCCTGAGACCACCTGGGATGGGAAAGAGCCAGTTAGGTGGTTTGTAACAAGTTACTATGGCACTGGGGTGAATTTCACACATAAGAGGTATATGACCTCACCCCAAATGTTTTCTAAGGTAAGTATTCAGGTGTTGATTAAAGTGAGCAGATGGTTATGTATCTTTGCTTAATTGAAACTACAGAATTAAATCCTGGCCCCACTGAAGTCATTGGGAGTTTTTCCTTAACGTCACCAGGGCTGGGTTTTTACCTACAGACTCTAAATATTTTATACGTTTACAATTGCATTTTCATAATTTTATATTATTCCATGTAGGTTCTATCGGACCAGCAAACTACTGATGTGACATGTATTTTAAAACCTTTATTTCTGAAAATAATTAATTATATTATAAATAGTATACATTATCAGTATTGTGTCTTTTGTTGTTAGTGATGACTCTGCTGTTACTTCACTTATTAAACAAAAAGAATTTGATGAAATTCGACACTGGCATTCAGGAAAGCTTCTCAGTGATGATTATGACAGAACAAAGTCCAGTTCTCAAAGTAAGACCCTATTCTGTTAAAGCCTATTCAGATAAAGCTAAAGTATTATCAGTGTGGGTAGTTTTATAGTTTCAGAAAATGATTTAAAAGTTGCACTAATTTAATGAAACAATGTGTATTGGGGTAGAGATAGTCTTTTCGGTGTGTGTAGTACCTAGCCCAATAGGGTTCCAGTCCTTGATTGGGGGACACAGGTGCTATTGTAATACAAATAGTGATAATTAATATAAAAAAGCAACTTGGGTCTGGAATAATGTTTTCTCCATTTAGAAATAATGGGAATTGCTGAGATTATTTTAGTAGGACTACTCACATGCCTAAAGTTAAACATGTCTGTAATTGTTTGCAGGATCAATGCCATACTTAATGAACACTCGCAAAAGTGAAAAGTAGCCATTTCACAAAACTGTACATATTAGAAATAAAGCAACAGTTAAACAGTTTTCCGTTTCATATACTAAGCAATCAATATTTGATGGACAAGATTTATTATTTTTTTCATGAAAGGTCATCATTGTGTAGGGCAGGCTTTGATTCACTGTTCTGTAGTACAATTCCATAGCATGCTAATAATATCACTTTTTCTTCCTTTTTTTGTTTCTGTTATGCTGAATAATTATTCTGAGTTTATTGAAATTTAAGGCTAAATTATTCCTGCCCCTGCATGGGTGTGCTAGAGAGGAGGTCTCACTGGAATATTGTGTCCAGTTCTGGGCACCACATTTCAGGAAAGATGTGGACAAATTGAAGGAAGTCCAGAGAAGAGCAACAAAAATGATTAAAGGTCTAGAAAACATGACCTGTGAGGATAGATTGAATAAATTGGATTTGTTTAGTCTGGAGAAGAGAAGACTGAGAGGGGACATGATAACAGTTTTCAAGGGAGAAAAATTGTTCTTCTTAACCTCTAAAGATAGGACAAGAAACAATGGGCTTAAATTGCAGCAAGGGAGGTTTAGGTTGGACATTAGGAAAAACTTGCCAATTGTCAGGGTAGTTAAGCACTGGAATAAATTGCCCAGGGAGGTTGTGGAATCTCCGTCACTGGAGATTTTTAAGAGTAGGTTGGACAAGCACCTGTGAGGGATGGTTTAGATAATACTTAGTCCTGCCATGAATGCAGGGGACTGAACAAGAAAACCTCTTGAGGTCCCCTCTAGTCCTATGATTCTATGATCTCCACTCAACATCAGACCTGTAGCTCCGTGGGGGAGAGAGGAAAGAGCAATGATTGCTGCTGCTTCACACCCAAGCTCCCCTGAGCCTGTGAATGGCCTGTTTCCTTCCTGAATTCTCCTGAAGCAAACTTCAGAGGAGGGAGTCTGTCCACTCACAGCCTTCTGAGGACTGCCGACTCCACAGGTTGGCAAATTGTGACTTAAGAGTGATGATATTCTAGGCCTGTATTGGCAAACATGACATTACAACAGAGCCTTGGTACTTCTTACATGGCCCATACCTTTATTGTGGCCCTGCTGCTGCTCTGAAATACTGAATAATTTAAAAACAAATCCTCCATTGAAACCATCTATTTCTAAACAGCATCTTCAGTTCTCTCTCTCTGGCAGTTCCAAAGAGCTGCTACTGTGGTTTGCAGAGAATTGCACCAAATGGCATGACATTACAAAGCACTTTTGCAGTGGAAGACAAAGCCTTCATGCCTCACAGTATAAAAACTGAAAGGAAGGGCAGTATATAGGCAAGGAGGTAAGGGATATAAAAAGCATGTATGTGTGTGTAACATCATTTGTGTATTTTGAAGCAATGGGCAAAGATCCGTGGGCCCTTCGAAGCAATCAAAAGTTGCAGTCTTTTCTACGCTTTTATGGATCATCACTGGAAGGCAACATTTCAAAAACAATTGTAACCCAACTGGATACTCCAAAGAAGGCTTATTCTGACATGAAGAACAGCAAAAAAATTAATGTAAGATCTGTGAAGTATCTCCATAAGATCAGAATGATTGTTTTATGCATGTATTGCACAGTAGTGATTTTTTAATTTTGCTTTAAACCATCTAGTACAGGAATTTCTACCATTCTTTTTCTGCTATTGTAAGGGTTCTGATTTGGGATATCCATCTTTTCAGTAATTAGGGCATCTAGATTTTCTCTCATTTCTTACTGAAGGAGTTCCCTCCTGCCTCATTTCTCCATTCACCCTTCCATTTTATTAATGGCACAATCTGGGTCCCACTGCAATCAGCGTGAGCTTTGCTGTTGATTTCCCAATCCTGCATTGAGCTCTGTCTAGGTAGATTCCCTCTCCTTGTGTGAAGATCACTGCAGGATAAGGGACTAAGTCAATAATTGGTAAGGGAAGACAAATTTTTGTCTTATTTTGTCTTATTGTCTTATTTTACACTGTCAGATTGCTGCTCTCTGCAAAGGCTATGTAGGTTTATAACTGTAGGTAGACAGATCCATTGATCACCTCAGAATCAAATCAGATTAACATTTATCTCACAGGAAGTGCTTGCAATAGGGAAAATTAGTATTTTTTATACAAGAAATCACACAACCAGGACAAGAAGTGATGGCTATATTGATATCAAAAATTTGAATGTAGTAGATAGCGGACACTGGAGAGGAAGTGGCTTGAACAGCTAAAGGATATGAGTGGGTTACTGGAATTGTATTAGTATGTTGTAGATTTTATTCTGTCACAATATTGTTTATTCTAAACATTGTAAAGCTCCTAGAGCTCTGAATAGTGTTGCCAGCCGTCCGGTTTTCGAATGGAACGCCCGGCTGAAAGGGGACCCTGGCGGCTCCGTTCAGCACTGCTGACTGGGCCGTTAAAAGTCTGGTTGGCCACCCACAGAAGGGCAGGCAGGGTGCCTGCCTGGCTCCCAGGAAGAGGCTGGCATCTCCCCTTGGCTCCTAGGCATAGGGATGTCCACAGGGGCTCTGCGGGTTGCCCCTGCCCCGCATGTCCCCGGCTCCATAGCTCCCATTGGCCAGGAACCGTGGCCAGTGGGAGCTGCGGGGAGTGGCGCCTGCAGGCAGGGGCAGAGCACAGAGCCCCTGGCCCCTCCACTTAGGAGCAGGACATGTTGGCCGCTTCCAAGAGCCACCTGAGGTAAGTGCTGCTTGGCTGGAGCCCACACCCCTCATCCCCTCTCACACCCCTACCCCTGCCCCTGTACCCCAAACCCCTCAACTCCAGCCCCACCCCAGAGCCTTCAACCCCACCTGGAGCCCTCACCCCCTCTTGCAACCTCTGCCCCAGCCTGGTGAAAATGAGCGAGTGAGTGAGGGTGGGGGGATGGAGTGAGCAGGGGTGGGGTCTCGGAGAAGGGGCAGGGCCTTGGGGCAGAGACAGAGCAAGGGTGTTGTAAATAGAAAGTTGGCAACCTTCGCTCTAGATAGATGTTGGCAAAAATGTGAATTAATAAATAAATGCATAAGATACTATTGTTTTAAAAAATATTTAGTAGCAGAGTTGGAAAGAGTGGCAGGCACAGGGCTGGGGAGGGTGTCTAGCGCGAGGTGTTGGAGTGCTCTTCTGTACACGTTTATTTAGTGGTCAGTAGGCCTGTGGGGCATACCTGCCTACAATGAAGAACTTGTGCAGCCTACAGACAGAATTCAACATTTTCAGCACTGAACCAAGACTGGTCTTTTCTTTACAGACAATCACATATTTATTAAGATGTAGCTGCACTGACTTCAATGGAACTAGGCCCATTTATACCAACTGAGAATCTGGCCCCCAATCTTTAAATAATAACTTCAGGTGAAATTCTGGCTCCACAAAGCCAATAGAGAAACTCCCACTGCCTTCACTGGGGCCAGAATTACTCACAGGGCCTAGTTTTGTAATCTCTGCAGTAACAAAAAGTGCACTAAGACCGAGATTGTGATGAGTGCAGGTAAATTTATATCTAAAAGTGAATGACATAGTTTGTAATGAAATACAGTTCAGAGACAGCAAAGTAAAAATGTTGACTACTCTTTGCCCTGCCTTGCTACTTTGGAGCATGAATCTGCAATCTTTGCATTGAGTAGTGCTTTACAAACAAGAGTAATCCTGTGGTCTATAGCTGGAAGATGGCAATTGTGGTGCTATTTTATTGCCTTGCACCTTTCATAGTTTTCTACACCTGTGAAAAATGGGTGTAATATATTACTATTCTGATCTGTTAGCATTACATTCTCTTTCCTTCAATGGAAACACTCTTAGATTGCAAATTTTTTAAAGCAGGAGTCATCTTTTGTATATATATATATATGTACACTGGCTAGAAAAACATGGTTCCAAACCCAGAATTAGGGCCTCTAAGTGCTATTTCAATACAAATAAATAAATAACTACATAAATTACAAAACAGCTGAGAATCAAGCAGTGTATTTGGTGTTCATTGCAATTGAAATACTAGTATTTATCCACGTATATTAACTGTTAAAATAACTTTAAAAATCATAGTTGTGACATAATGTGAAGAAAATACCCATCAGATAAAGTTATTGACAATATCACAAGATATATTGAGTAACCAGAATAAAAAATTGTGGAACTTCCCTTAGTCCACTGACTACTGAATTATTTTGAAGATATTTTTTATAAAAGCCAATTTATAGATGAATAATGAGCAATAAGTATTTTTAAGCAGTGAGTTACTTAGTGATGCTCACACGTCAATCTTTGTTACATTAGATTACTTGTAAGACATTAGCATTTGTTCTTTAAAATTTCACAAAAGTGTAAAATTTTATATATGTAATATATTTATTTTACTGGCAGAAGACCAAAGCAGAAGTAATTATTGAGGAAAACCAAAAGAGAATGAAAGCTGAAGAGGAAAGAAAAGAACAGAAACAATGGGATGCTCTTTCCATTGAAAAGCTAATACAAGAGAATTTTAACTCTGGAATAAGTAAACTAGAGGATTTTCTCAAGAAGTGTCAAAGTAATTCTGTGAAATGTACTGCAGAAATGGCAGGATTGAATACTTGCTTTGAAGTGTGGATAGAACAATGCAAAGACCAAGGTATGTGAAAGTATGCTTGGGTCTTTTTTGGAGGGGTTGGCAGTCATTATTTAACTGTAACAAGACTGCAGAAGAAAATCCTAATAAACTTTACCTGTTGTAGTACTATTGGGTTTTTATTTTAAGAGCACATGGCTAGCTGGTATAAGTGTTCAGGGGAAGGGAGTGCAAAGGACCCTGCCTGTCACCCACATGCCTCCAGCACAAGAAATATGTGCAACTGGAGTATCCTTCAGGGGATTTGTCTCTCTATGGAGAAGGGAGTATGTACCTGCCATTGGTATCTTAGCTGATCATTTTGGTTTCTTTTGTGTACTGTAATAGTTTTCCATAATCGGGGTATTCCAGATTTTGTTAAATCAGTTTTGTAACACAGGGCAAAGGATCACAAGTTGGCTGCTGCTTCCAGTTGGATAATGACACAAAGGAATTGTATTCATTTTGAGGTGTTGTGTACCATGTCAGGTCTGTGGAATTCTATGCGAAGTAGAGCAAGGCTGACTTTCACAGTAATCTGTATATAGATTCATAGATACTGAGGTCAGAAGGGACCATTATGATCATCTAGTCTGACCTCCTGCACAACGCAGGCCACAGAATCTCACCCACCCACTTCTGCAATATCCGGGGTCTGTGTTATAAAGTGGAATATTTCATGGTATATTAGCGGAATATCTTATGCCAGAGTCTGAGAATCGAAGGGAAAATCAGCCACAAAGAAGTCTTTGGTTTTGCCATTAGTTTTTTGTTTTAAGGTAATTCATATGAAAAGAGACATTTTGGCACTCTCTCTCTTTGGCAAAGTTAATTTATACTAAAATAAAGAACCTATCAGTCTTAATTATTTTTTTGATGAATTACAAACTAATCATATACAACTACAGTGCATGCAAATTACATGGTCCAACTAAGAAATCATTTAAATTCCTTAAGAAAGAACACAGGTCAAACTGCAAAACAAATATGAACACAACTTCCACATTCACTTCTGAATATGTTTTGCAGTATAAAATAATTCTGACAAGTACATTAGGTCCTTACACTAACTTTTATACAAGCATGTATATTGTTTTTCACTGTCATCAACAGAGTTTGATCACACATCCACACCTTTTCCATTTCAGGTTTACATGCAATTGGTGAGAATTATCATAAAGTTATCCTCTCTGTGGCCCAGCTCATACAGGGAGCTACAACACATATCTTACCAGTTTTGTAAGACCACAACAGAATACTGAACATCTAGATTTTTGGTTTCTCTCCTTGGTTCTGGGAGCAGATTGTGATGTAGTAATTACAGGCAGCAAAGCTACATGTAACACCACCCCTCTGTAAGTCATCTGTGGGGACTGATACTGGGACCTCTGAAGGTAAAAAGCAGGAGCCACTACTATTTGACCTAAAGAACCATATCGCTTAGCACAGGGGTTCTCAAACTAGGGGTCAGGACCGGGGAGTCGTGAGGTTATTACATGGGGCGTCGCGAGCTGTCAGCCTCCACCCCAAACCTGCTTTGCCTCCAGCATTTATAATGGTGTTAAATATATAAAAATGTGTTTTTAATTTATAAGGGGGGGGGGTTGCACTCAGAGGCTTGCTATGTGAACGGAGTCACCAGTACTAAAGGTTGAGAACCACTGTCTTAGAACCCTATAGCCAAGTAGTAAATTTAAATATGTAGGCAGCTGCTAAAGGCTGACAGAGAGCCACACTGCATTCATAAGGGGGAAGAGTTTAGACAAACACCTAATTTGACATATCACTTTTAAAAGACTATGTGGCAAAGTAGAAGAGCTTTGGCTCTGTTATATAGTAGTGACCTGGGTCACCAGTAGTAATGATATAGTAGTGACCTGGGTTCTAATTCCAGCTCTCTCTGAAATGCTCTTGTGCAGTCTCTGTTACTTTTTCTGTTTAATGCACGAATGATAATAACCACTCAGCGTACAAAGCCTTGGTTCATAGTAAGGATTGCAAAAGTACAGAAATATTTTCAGTGCAGTAGCTGGGACTAGAACTCATGGTCTCTGGCCTTGTAGGTTAGCATAGCATTTACTACGCTAATCAAACACTCTCAACTTGCTTCCTAAAAATTGTGTGATGGCTGTAACTTTTCATGCCATTGTGAAACTACATACAGCCAGAACCCAAACAATGATTTCCATGAGCAGTTTGTGAGAGCTGGCAAAACTGATGTAGTAAGTGACAGGGGAAAAGGAAGAATACCAACATTTTGGGAGGATCATCATGGAAAACACCTGTGTTTATGGTAACATCAAACCAATGTATCAGAACCCTGTTCTCCACTCTCCAGCTCCTATTCTCCTATCCCATGGTGTGGATTCTAAACTCCAAATACACTGCAGTATCATATCCCCCTGTCATTTAATGCAAGTACTGGACACCAGAAGAATATATTTTAAAGTAATACAGATGTTCTAAAATGGCAATGAGGTGTAAACAGAAAAGGATTTAAAAAAAAAAAGTCCAAACCACCACCTACATGCACTGGCCATGAAGGGAGGCAGATGTGTAAAGCATCAGAGCATATTTATTATTTTGTGCATTTTGATTTATACATAACATTTAAATGCACCTATCCAGAGCTCTAGACAAGACAAGTAATACAAGCCAAGTAATACAAACAAAAATAAATGTAGTTTCCTCCCCCAGTTGATCCCCTGAAAAAAGAAAACACTCTAGCCATAAATCCCAGCTCTCAATGCCCAAATCTCAGCAATCAGTTCACATATAGCTGCATAAAAATGTGGGAAGAGATGGGTCTTGCAACATGTCCTGAAGGTCCATAGAGTTGAACTATTTTGGATGTAACTCTCAATACACAGCCTGGGATTAAAATAAATCATAAGATGTCTGCAACAGTAACCCTTGGTAGGACTGCTTCTTGGCTAGTCATTTTCATCCTGTTGTATCCCAGAAAATCTCTACAATGAGGCTTTATGTTAATGGCTTTTATTGGGAGCTTGTTGCTGCAGGGCTTTCCAAGCTGACATCAAAATCAGAGTCATTGCACATGGTCCCATAGGATACAACTACACTGCAATAAAAGAGCTGCAGCACACCCGTGGCTGGCCTGGGTCAGCTGACTTGGGCTTGCAGGTCTCAGGCTGTGGGGCTAAAAATTGTAGTGTTGATGTTTGGGCTCAAGCTGGAGCCCGAGATCTGAGACCTTCCCTCTTTGCACAGAGCCTGTGCAGCTGTGAGGGTCATTTGGCCCTTGTGTGGAGGGTTTAAGATTATCAATATAGTGGTTTGAGATTATCAATATAGCTGAATATTTTGTTTTTCCAGGAAAGAAAGTGAAAGATATAAATGTAGCTGTTGAAGTAATGAGAAGAATCCATTCCTTGCTGGAAAAATATAAAGATGTAATGGAGAAGACAGATTATCAAAAGATTGTCAGATGTCTTAGATACTTTGGATTTGACAATTTAACATGTACTTTAGATCCTTCCCAGGTAATGTGTGTTTCACAACTGTACTATTCTACATGCATATAACTTAATCTCTGCTATAGTTTTTGTCATACAATTTTTATTGTTTTTTTTTTCAAAATATCTACAATTGCATACAAAAAACCTACGTTACAAGAATATTATTTAGATTGCAAAGTCAAGCACTTGAAATATAGGAGATACCAGATTTGTGATTGCCCAGGCAACTTTATTTCTTCCCCGTTGTATGTACCTCTTGTGCAACTAAGTAAGGAAGAGGGCCTGTGGGAAAAAATATGTGATCATGTCGAGGCTGCACTGTGCAATATATGAACAATAGGGCCAAATTAAAATTGCACAGGCAACTGTAAATCTGTCATTTCCTAACTTTCAAGTGCTAATTTGCCACCCACATAATGTTGTTTAAACAAAGTTTGATTTTTTAAATATTATTTCCAAAGTGTATTTTTTTAAAAGAAAAAGGTAAGAACAAATTCAATTACGGGCAACTGGAACAAGCACACGATTGTGCATTGTCAGTTCACACTTTGAACTCTCAGCATTGCAGCATACTTCTGCCACCTAACCTACAGGAATAACAACATTAACTGGCAGTTGGAGAAGGCTGTTATCTCAGAGGGAGATTGGATCGCTGGGTCCAGGAGTGATCATGGAGGGAGCTCAGCTTGATATCTTTCTCTCTCTCATTCCCTCCTCTATCCAGGAGTGGGAGAAGCTCTTGTCCAAGTTCCTACCTTCAGAGAGGATGGACTGCAAGAGCCAGGGGCTATGACTAGGGGGCTTATAGGTGAGGAGAGCTCAGTTTGGTTTTTCCTTTCCCCCTACATCCCCTACCAGGTGGTATGTAGGAGGGTTACATGCTAGGTCTGGAAGGAGCAGTGCAGCCTGGCTCTCTTCAACTCCATCAGCTGCTCCAGCAGCACTCAGATGCCTTAGTAGCTGCCCCACCTTATAATGTTCATGTGTAGTTATTCTTCTGGCAGGCTGACAACATTTTCCTGAGGAACAAAAAATGAGAAAAGGGAAATGGTGATTTTTAACAGATTATATCTCAGTAAAAGATGAATGAAACTTAGTGGGCAAGAAAAGGCACTTTTTCCTGCTTGATAGCTCACCCTCTGTATAATAACATCAAAGCCTACCACAAACAATGCAGGTATTTGAGATTCTCAAAGAAACGGACACAAGAATCTTTTATAAAGGGAAGTGTTAGGCCACCTAAATATAGGACTTGCTGCCGGCTCCCTCTGTAATAAAACTAAAGGCTAGAAAAGGAGGAGTAAGAAGGGGAGGGACATTCTATAACAAACCAGTTAAACCTTTAAAACAAAACTGAGAAACTATTATAATTTAAATTATTTAACCTTGGTTCCATGTTACAATATCTAGCACATCACTCCTACATCTAGAGTGTTATCCCATGTACTGCAGTCTGAGTAATGACCTGATCCTGTGTGGTGCTGGGTGCCTCTAGCATTCAGCACTATTTTTACCACCTCCTGAACTCTTCATTACCATCAACACCAAACGATGGCCAAAGGAGTTTCCAGGCATCCTAATGTTACTGTTTGAGGTCTTGATCCTGCCATCACCTGCAGATTTCTTAACTTCTTGCTACTCTGAGATCATACTAATTTGATGCTTAATTGGAACGAGAAAATGTAACATATTTTAAGTAAATCCTTTTCTTTATTGTAAGAAACGAATAACTAGATATAATATTGCTACTTCACTGAGAAGTGAAAAAAATTTCATTATGATAATATAAACAAACAAGCTGCATCAAAAATTCTAAATGTTTACAGATTCCAGAGGATGACAGAAAAGAGAAGAAGGCAAAGATTTCTAAATATGCTGTTGGCATGGGAGCAGCTCGGTTTCAGCTACAGTACATGGGTCATTGCCTGTTACGAGAAGAGAGAACAGATCGAGATCCCAGGATCCAGCATTTTATTCCAGATACATGGCAGGTAATAGTATATACTGTGAAATTTGACCTACTGTTTTCATAGGTAATTGTTGTTAGAAGAGCCAAGATTAAAATATAACAGAAAATTCTACAGCGCCAAATCAAAAAGCTGTTCACAGCCTCTTTGAAAAGCTGATTTTGGGAACTTAATTTTCAGGGACCTCCAATTTCACCTACAGTGGGTGGCAGGGCTGTGGGAGGAGAATAGGTTATATAAATATACAGACTTTCTATAAAATATAAACTTTCATATTGTAATGGTTTTCTTCTTGATTAGCTTTCAAGTAACTTTTTAAAATACAGATTTAGATTTCAGAATAAGCTGTCTGATCTCTAGTCCAGTTTTAGAAAAGGAAAGTTTATTGTAATTGCCTTGTCTGTTTGTAGAATAGTAGAGGAGAAAGTGGAGATGATGAAATTTATCCATAAGTCTGAGTTTATTTTTGATTTGCTGATGAATGAATGTTTTATTGTTTGTTTGTTTGCCAATTTGCGACAGGGTTTTACCCATTATTTATGTACATCGGGGTTTTACATTGAATTTTCCATAAACTGGTGACATCTTAAAAAAATTGACCCAAATAAGATCACATCAGCTTCCTTGAAAGTGGTTTTGTGTCTGGATGTTTGATGTTTTTTGGGGTCATAGACTAACAGTCCCTATGCTATGGAAAATAAATAATATTTTTTTGATTGCTGGCTTAAGCAGGATTTTTTTTCCAAGTTGATGCTCATTAATGATGACCTAATTTAAACTTGACTGGACAGAGTTTGAGGGCTAGAAAGTCAGCCTTGCATCTGATTTTCCAAAGGCTTTGGAGGGAGGTGCAGTAAGGCAGAGCGAGCAACCTTCATACCCCATAAGAATCAATAATAAGGCCAAGAAGCCTCTCCTTTTGGGACCTCAGGCAAAGATCACCTGAGGCAAGACTGACATTCCAGAATCTCACTGTCTGGAGGGGAAGTCACAACAGCAACGAGCATGCTACTCCAACTTTTCACTAGTCTCTCCATGCACGCAAAGAAGGTCCAACTGAGAAGCGCTGAGCCAAAGGACATGACCATATGCTCCTTGCTTGTAGTTCTAAGTCCTGCTCTGTTATCTCTCCACAATAGTCTTTGGGTATGCAGCAGGTAGAGTTTGTTCAGGAGGAGAAGGCCCCTATTGGGATGAGACAAAGGTCTATTTGGAAGCGTGGCTGTAGGGAAGAAGGCACTGGAGTGAAACGTTTTTTTCCATAGCAGGGCGGCATAGAATTATGCAGTGGTAAAAAGAAAATATGATTGTGTGCTGGTGAATTGAAATGGGTTTAATTGTATCATAATATCTTGAACTGTATAAAAAAGATACTGTCTTGACATACAATCCATGCCACTTTTTATCTGCAGCGAGACCTTCTTGACATTGTAGATAATAATGAATCTGCAGTGATTGTAGCCCCTACCTCATCAGGGAAAACATACTCCTCCTACTACTGCATGGAGAAAATCCTGAAAGAAAGTAACGAGGGGGTGGTTGTGTATGTTGCTCCAACAAAGGTATGGCTTAAATGAGTAGAAGACATAGTTTAATGAAAAGTTATTTACAGCAAAATAAAACATATTTCAATTAAATCCTCAAAACCTCAACTACATTGACTTTGCTGGAGTTAGTGCTTTACACTTGCTGAGGATCTGGCCCAAGTGAGTTAAAACCTTAAGCTTCTATTCAAAGTTGAAATCAGTGAATGCTTTGACTAAGTAAGGACATCAGAATTTAGTATTTGATGTTGTCTTGTCTTCTTACACCTGACACTATTTTTTGTATGATGTTTGCAGTTTTATAGCACATGCTGGGTCCGAGTCTATTATAAAACATTAAAAATTATAAATATAATTATAATTACATTATAAAATATACACTGTAATTTGCATTCAGGATTGACTTTAATGTATTTACACTGGTATAAAATTGGAATAATATAATGGTGAAATAGCCTATTTGTTTATAGTTTTTATTTTCTTAGCTGTCTAAATTTTATTGACGTGTTACTGAGGTGTTGCTTTTCTTTAATAATCAGGCTCTTGTTAACCAAGTGTGGGCTACTGTTTATAATCGATTTAACAAAACGCTGCCTGATGGCATGGTAGTATGTGGTGTTTTCACGAGAGATTACCGCCATGATGCTCTGAACTGTCAGGTATACTCTGTTATTTCAGATTTGTTATTATATGATACACTTCTTTATTTAAATAACAAAGTTTGAATTTCTAGTAGACTGCACCTCAGAAAGTTCATCATGGCACTATTTTTTAAACTATGAACTTCCAAAGACATCAGAATATAACAGAAGAAAACACTAATATTGGAGAAATCTTCACGAACAGACCTTTCCTGATGTTTGAATCTCACTTCATTTTACATGAAGTTCCAGTAGAGATGATAGATCTTGTGCGTACAATAGACTGGTTTGTTTACTTGCCAGTTTTCTAGTTCAGTGGGTAATAATATACACTGAAGTTAACGATCCTGAAAACCATCCCCCCCCTTTTTTAACAAGTATGTTCTCAGTTTCATCTCTCTCTCAAGGAGTAAAGCAGATAAGCAGCTTAATTTAGCACTGCTATTTCTGCAGCTGCTCCTACCAACTGGAGCCTCTGATGGTTTCCTCTCTGCAGTTTTTCCCCAAGGCCACATGGCAGGGGGGAAGGGAAGGCAGCACCTGGGCCCTATATTTCCCAAAATGGGTGTGTGTCTCCCCTGCACAGTTCTGGATCTAGGAGGGTGCTGGGGGAAGAGGTGCCACCAGCTGGGCCCCATTTTACCTCCTCCATTCACTACAGCCATCCCTGCTTTGGCTGTCTATGGAGCTGCTCCTACTGGCTGCAGTCTCTGGGATCTTGAACTATTTTCTAAACTAAATCTACATTTTGCATTTAAAATATAAATTAATAAGTGTCATCACCAGGTTAGCTTACTTTCTAAATGTAGTAATTCATTCCTGGCACAAAAAAGTAATTCAATTTTGGTTCCTATTAGAGAAGATTAATATAGTGGTCAAGAATGGGGTTTTGTACTGTGGGACTGTATATTCTGCAGTCTGGAGCTTTTTTGGCCCCAGTTCAGTTACCCCTGCAGCAGGATAAGTATTCTCTTTTTTGGTGAGAAATCTATTAGAAGAAGAACTTAAGAAGAAAGTGAATAGGGTTTATAATGGTTTGGCTAGTTCAGCTAATATTTAGATTATCTGAAATTTTGGATGCTTATCTGGGACAAACCCAGATTCTGAACCTTTGGGGAATCAGCCACCTCTAGCTGTTATTCACTGAAAATAAAAAATGTGTATTTACATTATAAAAACTATGTCTTATAATAATGTCATTTGTCAGCAGGTTTCAAACTAATGGGCTGCAAACATTTTTTCAGGTACTAGTGACGGTGCCTCAATGCTTAGAAATCCTGCTGCTGTCACCTCACCGCCAGCAATGGGCCAAAAGGATCAGATATGTTATATTTGATGAGGTAGATTTCTACTGTCCTTCTTTGCTTCCACTGGAATTATTAAAGGTCGTTTAAATAAAATGTCAGGAGCTAAGTGAGTTTGGCATGTTTATATGCATATATTCTATTTTTTTTTCCAACAAGCTCCACTCCCTCTTCCAACAGCATTTGGTCAGCTGTCTGTTCACCTTTTTCTTTTGGTACTATCACCCTCACTCATTTTTTTAAAGTCTCCTGTTCATGGCAATTCTCAGCTGGTCTGAAGCACTGGAATTCTAAAGGAAATGTCTCCATGTGAAATGCCATTTGTAATTCAGTTATGAGGGATGTTTGAAGTGCAATATTGAGCTCTCTTCTTTCACATGGACTAGGGTTCTATTCACAGGGGAATCAGGAGCACGCTGTGTCATCCTGTCTGGGGTGGCTCACAACTGTGAGTGGCTACATCAGGAAAGACTGTCAGAAAACAAGGGCAGACACCCCAAACTGGTGGTATGTTCTATAATCAGATTTCACCAAACCAGTAATAAAAGTGAATTCCTGGATCACTGTACCAGTCTTACCATGGAGTCACAGGCAGTCCCCTTAGACTCTCCAGTCTATCTTGCCACCCAGACAGACTGGGCTTTGTGATAATGGTCACTTAAACCAAAAATCACACTGCATCAGGTTTCTCCCAGTCCCAAGAGACCAGCCACTTACCCCAAATCAATTGGTACTCCAGGTCTGACACCAAAGAGAATTCTGGCAGCTAATTCCATAGCAAACTAACTATAGGTTTATTAGCTAAGAAAAGGAAAGGAGTTTTTGAGTGCTTAAAGCAGAGAAAATATATTAGCAGGTGAGTCACAGTTTGTTAGTGCAAACTGTAGCAGAGATACAGTAATCTGCCAGTGTCCCAAAAGTCTCTCGGGGCCACCCAGAATAACTCTGAGGATCTCCATCTTCTTGTTCAGTTATTCTTCCCTGTTAGAATCCAAACAGTCCAGAGTAAAGGATCTTTCTTTCTTTGAATCCATATTTATAAGAGCTGACAGTGTCTCTACTCACATGCACTTTTCCTTTGATAATGATGAGTGAGGAATCCACTTTGAGTCTCTGACCTCAGGTCATCACCACAATGGACATTTGCTTTGGAATTAGACTTTTCTGTTAAAGCCCTTAAATCCTTCATTAGCATTTCACAAGATTTCTTTGATGGGTTATTTAATTACAGGGTATACACCATGTAAATGTTTTCCATTATATTATAACAGGAACAGAAGCAAAAACAATACAAGTAACATTACATTAGTTTTCATGAAGTTTAAACATCTGACTGCACATGTATATGTTACTCACTTTGATCTATACTAATACACAAGCAAATTGGCCTATGGTCCTGATCTGACCTGGTTTGCCAGCATCACACCCTGTCTCTAAATAGTAAATATTTATCCTGGAGAACTTTATGGAAGTGCAACGTGCTGCTATTTCCCCTGCTGTGTGCTGGAAGAGTCTAATTTACTTTGTTAGGACTTGGAAAATTGACAGGACAGTGGGGAAAATATTGTAAATCTACTGTATAGTATAGAAAGTAAAAAATTGAGGGTTTTTTTTCTAATGTCCATATTTAAAAGTGAATATTATGTCCAATAACAGGTCCATTGTCTTGGTGGTGAAATTGGAGCAGAAGTCTGGGAGCACCTTCTAGTTATGATTCGATGTCCATTTTTGGCTCTCTCTGCAACTATTAGTAACCCCAAACATCTTACTGAGTAAATATAATGCGTTATTTTCTTGAAAGTGCAAAATGAGTTGTCTTATTTGATTTGAATTGCTTTGCTTTTTTTATCTCTGTGTATTCTGAAGACATATCTTTAGGGCCTTACCTTGCTATCAAGCAATTCACATGATCTTGGGCTGCATACCCTGCCCCCTCTGCAGTCCCACAGAGTTTTTCATGAGACAATAAGAAGGGAATTCAGCACAGTTCACTGGATATAGTTTCTGGAATAACTTTCCACATTCTGTGAGTTGTGTCATGGGAGGGGATGATTTAGGTGACTTGCATTTATATAAGGGCCAATCCTTGAACCTAATGCATAAACCAAGTAAAGAGGTCCATCTGGGTCAAGGGAGACAATTCACATCGCAGACCGTGTAGAAGCTTGAGAGCTACTCTGTAGCTGCTACTATAACCTTAGCTGCGACAGGGCATTTAGCTAGTGGATCTGTATGTTTGTGGATCTCCAGTTCCTCCTCTTCCCGCACTCATCTGGCCAAGACCCCATCTGCCAGGGCATAGGGAAGCCCTACAAAGCTGGGGTCCTAGCCTATATTAGGTGTTAAGACCCTACTTGCAGGCTTCCTGCTGCCTGCTACCCAACAGAGTGAAATTGCATCAGTTCTACTACATTCAAGGCTTTCTTCACATCTGAGGAAGTTAAAAGGGAAGAATTTATTCCATAATGACACAATGTCTTTTATTCTCTTATTCCTGGTCTTATTTTACTAAAAGGGATATCTTTCATAGTATTTCCTGATAGGTTTCAGAGTAACAGCCTTGTTAGTCTGTATTCGCAAAAAGAAAAGGAGTACTTGTGGCACCTTAGAGACTAACCAATTTATTTGAGCATAAGCTTTCCTGAGCTACAGCTCACTTCATCGGATGCATACTGTGTAGTATGCATCCGATGAAGTGAGCTGTAGCTCACGAAAGCTTATGTTCAAATAAACTGGTTAGTCTCTAAGGTGCCACAAGTACTCCTTTTCTTTTTGAGTATTTCCTGAGTATCAGAGAAGTCTGCAGTTTGCTTTTGATAGTTTGAAGAGTTTACACTGGTTGATTTATTAGAATATATTAAAAAAAATAATTTGTGCAGGTATGTTACATTGCACTACTTTTCCAGCAAATGCGTTATTTTTTATTTAGGTGGCTACAGTCAGTAAAGAGGTACTGGCAGCATGTTGAAAGTGTAAGAGAAGAAAGCTCTGGTTCTTCTGTAACTACCAAGAAAGGCACTAAAAAACAAAAGAATATCAAGACAGTAAATAAATCATATAAGGTTAAATTGGGTATGTATCAGAATGCAACATTTAAAAAACCAGATTAGTCCTTTATATCTGATTTTTAAAAAGCATATGGTGAAAATCAGCAAATGTGAGTGTCTAATAAAATGAGATTTTTCAAAGGCGTCAAGTACCCGCAACTACCACTGACTTCAGTGATAACTGAAGGTGCTTTTCACCTTTGACAATAAGACCATTTGCTTATATGTGTAAGTTTGGTACTCAAGTTTGAAAATGGTGGCCTTTTGGTTTTAGTTTTAAACTTGCTTTAGATTTAGAAACTTGATATTCTGTTTACAGTGCTTTATGGAGAGAGATACAATGATCTGGAAAAATATGTGTGTTCCCTAGAGGACAATGACTTCAAAATTCATCACTATCACCCATGTGCTGCCCTAACTGTGGACCATGTAAGTTTAATGGTATAGTAAACAAAACCATTTTTGAAATGAACCATAAAATTATTAAGAAAACATACCTTCATGACATCTTGAAAGGACCCCAGTTTCCCTGCCCAGGTTAAAAAAAGGCAGGGGTGATGCAGAAACAGGGATTGATCCGCTATAGAAGGAATCATGTTGTGTAATTTTTGCAGCACTCATGTTCAAAGACAAATTCTATCTTGTCTTTCTATCTCTCAACAATGGCTGCTGCAACACAAGAACCTAAGGAAGGGCAATGTAGAACAAGATGGAAAACAGTTGTCCACTGAAGAGAAGATGAAGGGGGATCCCCTCCCTACACACACACATACAAACCATAATTCCTCTCTGCTTTCCTTTTTCTGGTATTACAGATAGATAAATATGGCTTCCCTTCAGACCTGGCTTTTTCTCCACGAGAAAGTATTTTACTGTATGACTCCATGGTACAAGTCTGGGAAAACTGGCCAAGAGCTGACGTAAGCACTCATCACTTATATATTTTCACAACTAGTCTGAGCAGTTGTTTTTAGAAGGCCATTGCATGTTTGCCAGATGACATTGTCCATACATATTTTGTAACAACATAGTTTTTCTGTTACCTGTTTTTAAGGAGCTAGATCCTGAGAAGTTTACACATTTTAAAAATAAAATAGTAATCACAAAAGCAGATGCAAGAAAATATGAAGAAGAATTGAAGGAAGAGCTAAAAAATTGGATTGTACATGACAACCGAATGAAGGTAACTACAATGATCAAGTTATGAGACATTCTTCCCAGGTATGACTAGAAAGCTAGATTTAATACAAAACAATTATAGTTCCATCATTTAGAGAGTTAATGCATATCATTTTTAAAAGCAGTTTTTAGTGTTCAAGTGTTTTAAAAATTATGAATATTTTTGGAACTTTTTAGGTTTGTAACCTCCAAATACCATATTACTTAGGTTTTTCTGAACTTGATGACTTGATCTTAATCTGAGTGTCTGACAAGTTATGTACCAGACTTTGCAGCTATATTGATGACTGATGATCTTGATGGTCTTCTAGGCTTTAGAAAAATGTCAGGGTTTACATTAACACTAAACATGGTATCAAGAGACTTATTGGCAAAAACTCAGGAAAATATATAACATAGTAGAATAGAACACCACAGTCTCTGTGTCCTACTTGGTAGATTTGAGAGTTAGTTATAACTTTGTCCATTTTAATGAGCATTGCTGTAATTACTTTGTTGACGAGATCTGTACAATAAAAGGTTAGTATAAATTGTACTTGTATCTGTGGTTTCTAAGGTGCTTTTGATTATTAATTTGGATAATTGCTTATCATCTTCCTCCTGCCTTCTGGTTCTCTTTTAAAAATATTTAAACATTTCAAAACCTGTTCTTTTAACAAACAGAAATTTAATGCTAGGCAGTCTGTTATCCCACCTACAACATCTTGAGGATGTGGTGTAATTCTGTTACTTACCAAAGTCAAGGTTGTGATCAGACTAGAACTGATAATCATTTTATATAAGAGAAACCTGCGGCCTTATTAAAAAAGTACTCCAGAATGAACCTTGCATACTCATCATCTAATCATTATCTCTATTTCTAGGCTAACAGGGTGCTGAAGTTACTCAAACCCCATCCTACCTATTGTTCAGAAAAAAACATGGAGAACAATTTCCCATGTTTTGTGGAAAAACTAAGACAAATGGATAAACTGCCTGCATTGTTTTTTCTGTAAGTCACACAAATGCAATAAAAAAAAGTTTACAATGTATATAGTAGAGAAATATTGCACATAATATTGCATGAAATATTGCACATGGGCTTAAATTGCAGGAAGGGAGATTTAGGTTAGACATTAGGAAAAACTTCCTAACTGTCAAGGTAGTTAAGTACTCTGTCATTGGAGGGTTTTAAGAACAGGTTAGACAAACACCTGTCAGGGATGGTCTAGATAATATATAGTCCTGCCTCAGTGCAGGTGACTAGACTAGGTGATGTATTGAGATCCCTTCCAGACCTACATTTCTACGATAATCAAAGAAAATGTCATGAAGCCAAGGAATCTACCAAGTTATAGCAATATTACGGAAAATGTAATTGGCACAGAATAGTTCTCCCATTAAATCTGAAATATTTTAGACACTAAAAATAATCACTCTTTAACCCTTTTGCTGCAAGTCCATCACATGTGTAAGTGAATAGCATGATATTATACCTAACTGTGTGGAACAGCTTCTGTTCTTATGATAAGTTGTTGGGCGTGGCTGGAGTGTTCAAAGGGTCACTTTTTACAGTGTAAGGAAGAGTTCTGAATGCTTGTTGCAGCTAAGAATAAGTACAGTTTTGTAATTCTCAAAACTAATAATTTGAAGAAAAAGTCATTGTTATTTATTAAATGTATTTTTTAATTAAAAGATTGTTTACATTCATGAAACTATTTCCACAGATTCCCTTTTTTAGATGGCGTGAGACATTATGTTATGTTAAAAAGTAGTTAGTCTAAATGGGTCAGGAAACCTCATAACCTATGCAATATTGTACTTAGAAGCTGTGTAGGTGTGTGAGTTCCTGCATATATCCAGTTCTTGGGGATTTTTTTTGTACCTGCCACCAAATCTCAGAACTTAGTGGTTTTGACTAGATTTCTACCATTATCCTTTTCAAGCTCCAATTCTTCTCTATTGGTATTTTGGTTTAGATATCTCAAAATATTAAAAGAAGAAGATATTTTGTTGTTTTTGCTGTCTTCCTAAGCACTCATTTTGAGTCAAGATGGCTAATGACAAGTCAGGTTGCAAATTCATCTCACGTCCTCACAGGATCTCTCTCTTGGATAAGGTGTATGTTGGTGTGGGGGAAAAGGGCACTGACAAAAAGTGCCCAGCCTGTTCCTTTTTTCGCACATCATTATTATACTATACTGATCACCCTATCTGAACACTTTGACCATTGCATTGTTCACTCTTCACAGTCAGGATGAATAAGACAGATGGCAAAAGCTCTCTTAAAATAGGAATTGTCTTGACTTTCATTCACAAAGCCTTGACTTTCATTCTTGGTGTGGATGACTTTGGCTTCAATGCCTTGTTGGTTTTCTGACCTGTTGCCTTAGATAATGTGAATCAAATATGCATCTGCCTTATCAGTTCTGAAGCACAGGAAAAAGAATGAAGAGGTCCTTGAATCTAAAGGCTCAGCCATAGAGATCCAGTTTTGAGGCAGCCTGGGTGTCCTTGTGTGCATTCCTGGAGCAGCAGCTTTCAGCTCCATCACTAGTAGTATCAGTACTTTCAGTTTGCGGTCATACCTTGGCATTGCTGTCTGGACACATGGCTTCTGTGATGGGGGTCACAGACAGCCAAAATAGTCATGCCCCAGCTCAGCTGTGAGAAATATCAGTTATGGAAGGACATACCAAAAAATGTGATGACTAATGAGGGAAGGCCTAACTATATAGAGGGAGGAACAGGAAGAATAGGGGAAGAAGAGTTTGGGATTGCTAAGGAGCAATAATTCTCTATAGCACCGATTCTAAAATGTTAGCAACTGGAGGACCCCCATTTTTATTTAAATTTTTTTGCGGATGTTGGCCTGGATTGGGAAGTTCTTTTAGAAGCCTTTTTCTTTCTGTGGAGGATATGTTTCCTTACACTTTCCTCTCTTTTATTTTGCTTCCTTGAATGTGAGCAATGTGAGATTGTGCATGATCCTTCACAACATACACAATGCTGAAATGTGTAGCACTCATCTCTTGATTAGGAAGCTATACCAGACACGCATTTCACAAAGGTGTAGTGCATTACCTTTTCTGGTTATTCCAATGGTGCAGCTCTGTAACAGCAGTTTCACAGGGTGAAAATTACTGTGGTTTACTTACATGTAGCTGGCATTTTCTTAGTATGTTTCTTTCACAGATTCATACCTGCCCGCTCTCCTCTCTGTATGCTTCAGAATCTAAATTCTGGGAAGACAGATAAGAAATCAGGGTGGCAGGATCTTGCATCTCGTTAGAATCTTGCTCAGAGTATGGCTTTGCACATTTACTGAGACATATGACTCCAGCCAGGATACTTGGCCATCTTTATAGATTAAGAAGTGGAAACAGCACAAAGATATTCCTGCATGAATGCATGCACAACAGTGCTCTACAATATGTAGAGGCAATGTATTTGAGAAATCTAGTTACTAATAAGTTACCTAGTTTTTAAATTCTGTTTTAAAGATTCGACATTAAAAAGGTGGAAAAATGGGCTGAAAATATAAAAAACTGTCTGGAGAAGAAGCAAAAGAGTAAACAACTACCAAAGACTGAAAAGCAAATACATTTGCTAACAAACAGATTGAAAAAAATGGAAAAGTCCATGCAGAAGAATCATACTGTGTAAGTATTATTTGCATTTGAATCTATTGAAACGATTTCTATTAGGTTCATTGTTTAAGTTCTTGTACCACATCTATATGAAAGAGACCTTTCTAAATTAAAAAACACTTGATTTTTCTCTTACTTCCCCTTCTACCTGTAGTCTTTCTCTGGGACTGTCAAAAGAAAAACTAGCCAAGGTTTCAAAGAACTTTCTTTAAAAAAATATGTTTACTTACCTACCTCTCCAGAGAGCCCATGAGCACAGCCTAGCTCCCTGATTGTGCAAAAAAGACAGTTTTTATATTTTTCCCAGCATGCCTTGTTGAGGCTAGGATGATAGTCTGGCTGCTCTAGTGCACTAAATATCCCAGGTTCAGAGAGAGAGAGAGAGAGAGAGAGAGAGAGAGAGGGTGGTTGGACCCACCAGAAGCCAGTCAGAGTCAGTCTGATTTCTCATCATTAAGGGTATGCAGTGCTTCATTTGTAATGAAAGATGTGTTGGGGCTCAAGCATCACACTAGCAGCAGTGCAACGTTTCAGGGATGTTCCTCTGGCAGCTGTGACATGTGAGTGGAGGCAGAGTGTTGCACTGCTACTTAAATCTGCTACGCACATAAAAGAACTGAAGTGGCAAGTGCAGAGGTGCTGGGGCTATGAACTGGCAAGCCTAGAGATACCAGGCTATGAACTGCCAAGCCTAGAGATGCCTGGGCTCAGCCCCAGGACAAATTAAGCACTGAGAGTATGTCTACCCTATAGCAGCATAGCTCCAGTGCTGCTACTGTAGCCCTGTAGAGTAGACCCTTCCTACATTGATGAAAGGAGTTTTTTTTAATAAGTGTAGTTAATCCACCTCTCCTTGGGGTGGTACTTAGGTTGACAGAAGAATTCTTCCATTGATTTAGCTGGGGGCGTTAGGTTGACCTACCTGCATTGCACAGGGTGTGAAGTTTTTCACAGCCCTGAGTCATGTACCTAGGTTAATGTAATTTTTAGGTGTATACCAGGCCTAACAGGAGTGGAGACCAGAGTTCCAGCTCACCCTACTCACAGCTCAGTTCTTGGGCCCTAAACCAGAGTTAGTAGTTTAGATTTTCCTCAAAATCCATGTTAACTTTCCAAGACCACTTTCTCACCCCCAGTGACTGTACCCCCTGTATACCATTTATTTCTTTGGAGAAAAACCCTGGCATGGGGTAGGGCTGATCCCTAAAGGGTTCCTTTACCTTCCTTAAAGGGCCACCCTGTTACACAACAAACATTTTCTTCCTGATTTTTCAGGTGTATCAGACCAAATTCATACAAAAACTAAATACAAATCAAAACTGAATACAAGTTGGAGTGTACAATTTTTTGCCCACCTGTGGTACCTCAAGGCTCTGCCCTCATATCGTTTTTCACTTGAGTCAGAAGTGGAGTGTTTGACCAACACATTCATATTTTTTCATAGACCTAACACTGCTCCACTGGCATCAGTGGGGCTTCTGCCATTGATCTCAGCAGGAGTAGGTCCTGCATCTGAAAACAAACATCAGCCTGATGGTGTACTGTGTACAATCTGGCAGAAGGATTGGTCTGGTGGGAATACCTCAAAACAAAAACAAATAATAAAATGTAGTGAACTACTTTTAAAACACCGATTGCAGATTTTCTTAAATAAAGGTTCAAACTAACAGCTGAAGTGTATTTTGTATAGTGGCATGAAAATTACATCAAGTAAAACTGATAAAATGATACTTGAGGAGGCTGAGCATGGAAATTTGATGGAAAAACTTGGGAAGATAACTGAAATACCTCCGGATTGCACCTATGCAAATAGCCAAGCTGTTGATACAGAGGTAAGAAAAAAGCAAAAGTGCTGCTAATTCTACTTTCCAATAATAAATGCTGGGCCCTGAGAAAGAACTTATTCTGCAAAGATTCTTCTATTGCCCTCATCAGTGTAGTATCTGAGCACCTTCCAGTAGTCTTTAAGAGATGTGACTAACTTCTGTCATGTATGACTGGTTCTCTCTCTCATTGTCTTCCCAGGGGGAGAACTGTGTGCAGCGTAGCCTATAATGTTATGTTTCTTTAAATGTACCTGCTGATATGTGTTTGCTAGAGAAGACAAGGTGAAAGAGGTGCACCTTGCACTTGGAATGGAATGTGGTGTGGTTTGTGATGGCCTGTAGCTCCCTGTGGGTGTGTATTCCATAGTCTGAGACTGGCTTCCGAGAAAATTCCATCTCCCGCACAGACAAGCTTTATTCTTGTGTTAGAAAGTTCCATTGTGCCTAAGAAGCAGAGCTGTGAGCCATGGTCCTTATCCCGAAGATTTAGATGATTTTTTAGATCTCCTAAACCCAGGCTAGTCCATTGACAATTAGGACCGAGACCTTGAACTTGGCTTGATGTTCTATGGAAAGTCAGTGTAGAGAGTGGAAGACAGGTCTGATTTGCTCAGGATAGCCAATGTTCCTGAGTATTTTCTACTAGTTGGAGTTTCCTAAGGGTGATGGCTTCATGTCCAAGTATATTACATTGCTACTTTTACTTTTATTGGTAAAACTATTATAAGGGTAATTAAATATTAATCAAAATGAAACATTGTATCTGAGATAAATTGCCCCCTTTTACTTTGAAAATTAATACGTTTTTAAATGTATGTGCTATATATTTCAAAAATACATCCCAGAGTCTGAAACTCTCCCCACCATTAGTTACTAGCAAACTTAAAATCAGTTTGTCTTGATTGCTATTAGATATTAGCTTTATTAGACTTAAAAATGTATTTGTCTACTTTAAAATATATATGCCACACACAAACATTTACTTATCCCCCAGTTGGCCTCTTGCTGGCCCTGATTTCATTTTAGGGACTACAGATTGACTCTTTTTCCAGCTACTTGTTACCTTAACTCAAGGTCAGTTTCAGATAGCCATACTCATGTTGAGTAGCACTGTATACCCTATTGGTTTCAGTAGACTAATGGAGGAGTAAGGTACTATTCAAATGAATAAGAGTGGCAGAATGTAGCTCTTTATCTATTTCTTATTGCTTGATTTTCTATGCTGGAAAAAAACATTACAATGATGAGCACTATAGAAATTTCTGCCACTCTTACTCATATCAAGTAGTACCTGAAATCAATTAAAAATGCTCACTTAGTTAAGTTTTACTCCATGTAAACGTGGAAGAATCACTTGCTTGAACTGCAAAAAAACAAAAAACACCTTAACTAAATTCAATGAATCAGATCTCAGAAAAGAGGTTTAACCAACGTGTTATTTGGTTTGAAATGTGTCACTGGCAGCCCACAGGATTATCTCATAACCCAAGTAGTGTTTTAGGCTACATCTGCATCTCTTGCACATAGGTAGTAATAGATTTCCTATTGAGAGCACTGTTTGGCCAAAGCACGTAATTTTAGGACAATGCATGACTCAGTTGTATTCCATTCTGGCACTGGCTTAAATGAATGTAAATAAAAATGAAAAATATCTAAAATTTTTCATTTTCTTAGATTTTGCAGAAGGTGATTCATCAAGTGAGGTTCATGACAACAAATAAAACACTGAAAACACTGGCACTGAGAGGAATTGGATATCATCATGCTTCTGTGTCACAAAAAGGAAGACAGATGGTGGAGATGCTCTTCAGGATGGGATTTATCCAGGTTCATCATTTTTCACAATTTTTTTTTAAGTATACAACAGTATCTGCTTTGAGAATTAAATATTTTTTACACATAATGATCTCCTCACTTACTGGGGGAAAATGTAAGTGCAAGCACAATCCCCACAAAATGTACATTAAATATATTCCTTAGTGCAGTGGTTCCCAAACTTGTTCCGCCGCTTGTGCAGGGAAAGCCCCTGTCGGGCCTGGCCAGTTTGTTTACCTGCCGCATCTGCAGGTTCGGCCGATCGCGGCTCCCAGTGGCCACAGTTTGCGGCTCCAGGCCAATGAGAGCTGCTGGAAGCGGCAGCCAGTACTTCCCTTGGCCTGTGCCACTTCCATGCTCACAAACAAACCTGCGCGGCCCGCCAGGGGCTTTTCCTGCACAAGCGGTGGAACAAGTTGGGAACCACTGCCTTAGTGAACAAATTGCATCGCATATCTATGCAGTTTATCAAACTGACACCATTTTAGAATACCTAAGAGAAAATACAATAGAATCTTAGGCCCTAATCCTGCAAATACTTACATTTGTGCATGTGAATAAAGTTAAACATAAATATAAATATTAGCAGGATCAGGGCCTTGTTTTGTATGTCTTTCAATATAAATTGTTTAAAATACTTTACAGTGTTTAATAATAAAAATACTTGGCTCTTTCATACAAACTTATTTGAAGATCCAAAACTGCTCAGAATTTTTTAAGCTAAAGATAAGCATGGTAAGTAAGATTGGGATATTGAGGTAGAAAAGTCAATTGACTTTCTGTGAGAGCCAAGACAATCCTTCTGCACCTTCCTACACCAAAAAAAACCAAACAGCAACCATACACCAAACCCTAGTTAAAACAATGTGCAACCAGGGCACAAGAAGACAGATTTCAGAGTAACAGCCGTGTTAGTCTGTATTCGTAAACTGGTTAGTCTCTAAGGTGCCACAAGTACTCCTTTTCTTTTTAAGAAGACAGAAGAAGCCACATAAAAATGGACAAACTATGTTAGTGTAAGGAATTATGACTTATCACTGAGGGGGGAACCAAGTTGTACATTAACCGTTAAAGGCATTATGATGTTAATAGTTTTAAAAATCCAAATAAAAATGAAAGTGGCAGCAGTAATCCCTTACTTGTGTAGCAATGATTTTCCACAGCTGCTCCATATTGTCTGTTCACCAGTCAGGATAATTTCTCTTCTCCCTTTCACTTGTTGAGCTACTGCCTGTACCTAATTTACTCTGTTTATAATTCCATGATTTCAATGGTGGAGTACCTGTTGTGGGTGCCTGTTATCTTCTTTGCCTGGAAGTAATAATGTACAGAGGTGCATTAATTTTCTAGTTAGCATTTCTATCTTTAAGGCTATCAGAATGGAAACACATGTTTATAAATATAATTTTCAATACTTATGTTTATTTTCCTAGGTGGTTACAGCTACTGGAACACTCGCGTTAGGAATCAACATGCCATGTAAATCGGTTGTCTTCACACAGAATTCTGTGTATTTGGATGCTCTGAACTATAGACAGGTATTGAAATACACAGCCAGTTTAACTAACACACATCTGTACACATGTACATATATTTAGACAGAAAAGTTTTGGACAGCTATATATGTGTATATATAAAAAGCTGGTCAAAATATTTCTGTCTAAAAAGTTTGATGAAAAAGGGAAAACACACACCACAAGCGAAGATTCTAGGCATATGATTAGCACCCTACCAAATTCACAGACAAGAAAAACACGTCACGGACCCTGAAATCTGGTTTCCCCCCATGAAATCTGGTCTTTTGTGTGCTTTTACCCTATATGATACAGATTTCACGGGAAGAGACCAGGGTTTCTCAAATTGGCCGTCCTGACCAAAAAGGGAGTTACAGGGGGGTCGCAAGGTTATTTTAGGGCAGTTGCAGTATTGCCACCCTTACTTCTGCACTGCCTTCAGAGCTGGGCAGCCAGAAAGCAGCTGCTATTGGCTGGGCGCCCAGCTCTGAAGGCAGAGTCCCGCCAGCAGCAGCGCAAAAGTAAGGGTGGCAATAACATACCATGCCCCCTTACTTCTGCACTGCTGCCTTCAGAGCTTGGTGGCTGAAGAGTGCCAGCTGATGACTGAGGATCCAACTCTGCAGGCAGCAGAGCAGAAGTAAGGATGGTAATACCATACCCTGCCATCCTCACTTCTGTGTTGCTGCTGGCAGTGGCTCTGCCTTCAGAGCTGGGCTCCCAGCCAGCAGCCGCCACTCTCCAGCTGCCCAGCACCGAAGGCAGTGCCGCTGCCAGCAGCAGTGCAGAAGTAAGGGTAGCAATCGCAACCCCGCCTACAAGAACTTTGTGACCCCCCCAACTCCTTTTTGGGTCAGGATCCCTACAATTACAACACCATGAAATTTCATATTTAAAAAGCTGAAATAATGAAATTTACTATTTTAAAAATCCTATGACCATGAAATTGACCAAAATGGAGGTGAATTTGGTAGGGCCATACATATGATCAATTTCCAAATCATAAAATAAATCAATCTACTCTGCATTTTCTACCTACTTAATGCAACCTACTTACATAGCCTCCATCAATATAGTCCGAGTGCCTCACAACCTGCAATGTATTATCCTCACAACACCCGTGTGAGTTAAGGAAGCACTGTTATCCCCATTTTACAGAGGGAGAACTGAGGCACAGAGACACTATGGGTATGCCTGCACTGCAACTGAACACCTGTGGCTAGCCAATGAGCGCTGACTTGGGTCATTTAATTGTGGTGTAGATGTTCATGTTTGAGCTGGAGCCTTGGCTCTAGGACTCATCCCCCTTGCGGGGTCCCATAGCCCAGGCTCCAGCCCAAGCCTGAATATCTACACCACAATTAAGTAGCCATGTAGTCCAAGCTCTGTGAGTCCGAGTCAGCTGACACGGGCCAGCCACGGGTGTTTAATGGCAGTGTAGACATACCCTATGTGGCTTGCCTAAAATCACACAAGAAACCTGTGGCGGAGGAGGAACTTGCATGTGGTTCTCCCAAGTTCTAAGCAAGTGCCTTAATCACTGGGCCATCCTTCTTCTCCTTTGCTACCTTACCTACCCTGGGCCCTCTACCCATTCTCCCCTGGACTTATTCTAACATTTTTACCCCTGAGGAAATTCAAATGGTTGCCATTAAAATAAAAATCAGTGTCAGAGAGATGTCTCCTTTTTCTCTTTCCAAATGAGGAACTCCACCCCCATCCAACCAAACTAAGTGGGCCCGAATTCCAGGGTGGACAAGACTCAGTCCTGCACCTCTGACAGGTTTTCCTTATATAAAAATGTCACTACTTTAAAAAATGGAATATCAGAAAAATAGAACTTTGTACCACTGTCAGCTTCCCAAGGAGTACCAACATTTGCTTTCACCAGAAGATCCTGAGATATCGGACCTTAACAATATCATGATTCTGGGTACCAAGAAGCTATTTTAGAAGTTTATTAAATTTGCCTCTAAGGCCTGACAGTTGGACTCATGACTAAGGTACCTGGCTTGACTGGTGGGAAGGATACAAAAATAGTCCCAATAAAAAATGTTAACACTGTAAAAGATTCCTACATTGTGTTTTGTAACATATGTTGCACATGTAGAATATATGATAGTGATTTATTGGCAGTAATTAGTAATGATCTGCATAATTTACACATGGTTTAATCACTGATAAACAATGCAGCAGATTTTAGACATGGCTTGGATGCATAGGGCAAAGGACAGAGAAGAATGAAAGATGACCCCCAGGTTTCAGGCTAGAGCAATAAAGAGGATGGTGATGGTGTTGATGGTAAAACAAAGGGAATGTTATGCTTAATTTCAGTGAGACATTTAAGAGGAAAGGTCAGAGACACAGGATGAGATGCAGGATTGGATGGATGGAGACAACTCTGGAGATTTGCATATTGTCAGAACAGAAGCAGTAGTTTAAACCATAAGAGCAGATAATATCAGCTAAATAGATGATGTAAAGGGAAGAGGAGGAATCCAAAGACTGAGCCTTGCAGAATCCCAACAGACAGTGGATAAAATGGGAGAGACCCAGTGAAAAGCTTTTATGCTATTCACCATCACATACTCTGGTTCTGCTCCACAGCTTCAGCACTGATTCTCCATGGATGAGTTATACCAAGAACTGGTCAAACAAAAAGGGGGAAAAATATTCACACATTTTTGCAAAAGAAATAGTCCATTTTTCCTCAAACATGTTGGAATTAAAAATATTTCAACCAGCTCTAATTCTTCCCTGTGGCATTTGGGAGTGATCCTGTGTTGTTTCTGGGGGCCCGGTATAACCAGCGCTGAATTTGAACCTAAGTGTTTTACAATAGATTATTTCATTACACAAATTTTTATTTAATTGTGATGAGCTATTGCAATCCAGCGCCTCGGGTGGTGGGAAGATCACCTGGAGGCAGATTGCACAATACAAACGGTATGTCTATACGGGACAGCTGTGGGTGTTTTATTGCAGTGTAGACATACCCTTTGGTACTTACATCCCTGAAGGCCAAGGAGAGGAGAGATGTCTGAGAAGTAGCCATGGCCAGGAAGGTGGGAGGATGCACCAATTCTACCCGTCCCCTGGATAGCCTCTGCTGGCAAGGCTCCTATGGCTGTAATTTCAAGTTGCCCTCATCCTACAACCATTGAGGAAGGTGGTAGTACAACCATTGCAAGCCTCCTCCCCATAGCCAGGCACAAATCTCCCCATTGGTAAGAGAAGTTGAATATAGCTTTCTGCATTCTTTTTTGCTGGCCACATAATAAAGACTGCAGCATTCTTGGAATGTTCTAACCATCTAATCTTACAAAACTGGTCAAGGAACAGCACATCCACAGCTCCTTTTCTCCCACCCTCCTTTTTTCTTTCCCTGTCTTGGCTGTGAGCTGGAAAGGCAGGCAGGGAGCAATCAAGTCATTTCTCCACTTCCCCTGCATCTCAGATCCTCTCTTCCCTATCTAGAAGAGTAGCACCCACATAAATACATATTATGAATTCACTGTTTGTCTTTCTGTACTTACAGAATCAAAAATCCCTCTGATATGCTTCTTTCAAACCAGAATAACTGGCATTATTGCAATGACTTTGTGCTACCATGGAAATGAGAAAAAATAAAAAGTTGGCATTGCTTCTCTCTAGATGTCCGGACGTGCTGGACGACGTGGTCAAGACTTGCTGGGAAGTGTGTTTTTCTATGACATTCCATTGCCAAAAGTAGACAAGCTTATAAAATCCAATGTACCTCAGCTGAGAGGCCAGTTCCCTCTGAATATTTCCCTGGCACTGAGACTTATGCTGTTGGCTGCAAAAGCTGATGACAAAGACGATGCAAAAGCAAAGGTATATTATGTAGTTGTAGGCTATCAGTGCTCAGTTAGATAATGGAATCTGTTATATATTTTTAGATCACATGTTGAAGAATTTTTATTTAGTTTGACACCAAATTACTAAATATGTATTTTTGCTAACCTGAAAAATCTGTTTTTAATAAATGGGGGAATTTCAGATTTCTAATACACATTAAATAATAGAAAATAATTATGATCTTTCCCTTTCCTTACACTGTTCACATTGTTTTCAGTGGAATCCAATTTTATTAAGTGATATGTATTTGGATCAAATACATCTATTCTGTTTTTATATAGATCTTACAATCACAGAAATTAGATGAAAAGGCCCTATAAAATCCTCCAGTACATTTTTAGTATTTTGTGCAGTTTAGTTTTAAATACATCAAACAATGATCCTAATGGATCTCAATGTCAAGTTTTCCTGATAGTCATCCTAAATTTTCCCTTTGTTAATTTCATCCTATTATTTCCAGGAAACTCTTTGTACTAATCTCAGCAATTCCTCTCCCTATTTGGTGTTTACACCATTCAAATGTTTGCAGATTATTACATTGTCTCACCTTTAGCTGCTTTTAGACAAGTTATATTTATTTAGTTCTTTTAATCTTTTCTCAGAAGTCAATTGTTCTAGCACTCTGATCTTTTTTTTCCTCTTCTCTGAACTCCCTCAAATTTTGTCAGTCCTTCTGCTAGTGAGGTGTCCAGAAACAGATGTAATAGGAACAAAACCATACAAAAGGGCATGGACAGATTTAAAGGGCAATAGGACAGTAAATGCCACCGCCTTCTCCCCATGTTGCAGTGTTCCTGGAGTGGTTTAAGCAACAAGCTGTCTTTGATATCAGTAAGAAGGCAGAGGGAAGGGGAAAAGGAGCAGAGAAAGGGGACTCAACTGCCTAGGGAGAGGAAGTTTATCTTACTGTCTTTATAAATGCACCTTCACCTCTTCTTCCCTTTTATCTTTCTTATGTAGATTGCATCCAAGGGTAATTTTGTCCCCAAAGTGGAATGGGGAATGGACACACAGACCCTCCCCATGGTACCCTGAGGTCCCCAACAGCATAATCCCCCTTCTCCCAAAAGATCCCCAGAGCATTGTTGATCATAAGCATGGCATTCCCTAGCAAGTCACTAATTCAGACATTTTAGAGAGTGATAAATTGAAGTATTTTTCCTCCTAAGGTATTGTCAGTGTTGAAGCATTCGCTTCTCTCCTTCAACCAGCCAAGAGTCGTGGAGATATTAAAGCTCTACTTTTTATTTTCTTTGCAATTTCTTGTCAAGGAGGTAAGATTCCACCTTGTTTTTCTGTTTCTGAAATGGTTTATCTCTACATTTAGTCTTTGGCCTTGATCCTGCAATGAGCCCCACACGAGCTCAGGGACGTGCCCATGAACATGCTACGAACACTATTATTTTATAGATCAAACCAGCTATTCTGGTTTATTATCGCTTGTGTTGTGCATGTACCTCAGTTCTTCCACACAAGCCTGAGGTTTTCACTGAAAATTACTTATATCAAAAATGCTGAATCATGATATTTTAAGAAAAAACAAATTGTGCAAAAGAGCTACATTTCACATGATTCCATCTTCCTATTTTTTTTTGAGTGGGGGGCTCTGTATCTCATTTGAGATGTTTATTACATAATACATAATTTGAAGGGCACTGTCACATGTTTTAGCCTTGGCAGGTTGAGAGCTGAGCCTAACAATCTAGTCAGTAGGTACCACATGCGATACCACCATTCTTAACAAACGCCTGTCAGTACAGCTAAAACACTCAGAAACTGTAACCTCTGATTTTACTCTTTATTGCAGTTTTTAGGGTCAATATCTGGTGGTTATAATGCTCCATTGTAATTAAGTTTATATTATATCTCACACTACTAGAATGATCCACTGTACTGCAAGGCGTGGAACAGAGGAGAATGGTTTTCTATGTAACTCTCCGAGTCACAGAATTCTCCACAATGGTGGCATGAGCAATATTTAATGTTGAACAATATCATGGTCCAAATTACAAAAATGACAGTCATTTAATACAAGGATTAATACAAGGTCCAGTCATATATTACTAATTTGTTTAATTCTTTAGGGATATTTGGATCAAGAAGGCAACACCATGGGATTTGCTGGACTTGTAAGCCATCTGCATTATCACGAACCTTCCAATCTTGTCCTAGTCAGCTTTCTTGTGAAGGGCTTGTTCCACAAACTGTGCCAGCCAACGAGGAAAAGTAAGTTCATGTTCACTACCTTTTTATAAAGTTAAGAAATTGACACTAAATTAAAAATAATTGTTAAAGAGTAGAAGACAAGTTACATATATATGGGAAAAAAGAACCTAGATATATTCCATCCTTCTGGTTATTTCCTCCAGTCAACCAACTTCACCTCTGTCTTGGCACAACTGAACTTCAGCCAACTAGCCATCACCCAAACCCCTATCACAGCTACACACTGAACAAACAGAGAAACTGCACTGTTCTGATCTGATGAAAAAGATGAGTGAATGTTGCAATTTTGGGTAATTGCATCTATGAACTCTCTTTGGTCTGCTCAAGGGATGTTCCATTAGGTCTCACGCTTCCAGTGTCATCTCTCTCTGGTCAGGGACTTGCATTTATCTGCCTCCAGACCTGGCATGTACGCTGCATCCCCCTACAATTCATTGTTTGTTCTTGCAGGTCTGATTTGTTCAGCACTTGCAGTTTCACTCTCTCTCAAGGACTAAGATAGTACTTTACTAGGGACCAGACAGCCTTACATAGAGCACAGTGCATTTATTTTAGATAAAGAGATTACAAAGAAAATATAATAAAAGACAAACACATCCATCCATCCATCCTATGGTGACCCTCGCTGGTTCCAGTTCTTCCAACCCTTCAGCAGGATTTGCCTCTTCCCCATCCTCCACTTTGGTCAAAGATTCATGTCAGTTTATTGGATCAAAGTAAGAACCCCCTTGAATAAGGTTAAACTCAGCCTGTATACCCCAAAGCCCTTCTTTGTCTCCTGTTTTCTTGAAGCTAATCTGAGCCAGTATGTACAATTCCCCCCAGGGGGTGGTACTCATGTGTCTCAGGGTCTGCAGTAACTGCCCCCCACTTATTTTAGTTCCTGAAAGGAGCTCTGTAACCCTCCCCAACCAGCCAACATACAAGCCTGGATTCACAGAGATACAGATAACATTATAAAGTGGATCCCATAGTCTCAAGATATGCCTGTTTTAGTCATAGCTGTCTGTCACAGTCAACAGCATGCTTATGGCGCCACGTCTGAAAATTCCTCACTACCTCACACTGTGGTCTTACATACACATTGAGCAAGAGGGGTAAGAAAAACACAAGAGAGAGTCTCCTGCGCGTAGATGTGCAATTGCTGAATAGCAGCCTAGGAACCTTCTCAGAGAGAATACAACAGAGATGCTCCATCATGGTTCTTTCTATCCCTGCCAGAATATGGAACTTTCTGAACAATGGTGGTCTTACAGCATCAAAGGCAACTAACAGATCTACAAGAGTCATCACAGATATTTAGTCTTTGTCCATTGTCAAAAGGAGATTGCTGATCAAGGGAACCAGAGCTATGTTCAAATTTAAAACCAAATTTGAAGAAATCAAGAAAATCTGCAGACTCTTGATAAAGCCAGAGCTGCCTCAGTAAACTTTTCTCAATAGGCTTCCTTCAAAATATTAGACATACAACATGGCAGCTCCTAGTTCCTCCCAAGTCCATGTAGTGTAATGGAGTTTGGACACATTACCCACATTATATCACAAGTGGCAAAAATATGTATGTTTGTACATATATTAGAGATATTTTTTCCTAGAATTAAAAAGTTTGCTACATGAGTTTTTCCAGACTCTTAAGGTATTGGCTAGTTTAGGCTTTAATCCCAACATCCTTGTTCTGACTGTCTGAGTTTTCTGTTTGAATAGACTCAAAGACATTTTCTAAAGAGGTGATGGAACAGCTAGTGCTAGTACTGGCAAATCTGTTTGGAAGAAGATATATCCCTGCCAGCGTTATTAAATCTAAACAGAAGTTTTACCAGTCAAAGGTAAGATGAAATCTCTTATTTTTTTAAAAAAATATTTAGTAAAGAATGATAAAATAAAACAGAGAGGTAGGCTAAGTGATTATTGATAATTTGAACAACAGATCTATGAGAGAGCTAACCTCTCTTTTGATGTTAGAGTATCACATTGTGTGACTGTAGGCTGCTAGCTTGACCCCTCAGTTCAGACAGTGCTCACACCATGCTGGTTCTAGCCCTCTTTCTCACCTGGTTCTAGCCCTCTTTATCTGTTCACAATAAAACTGTTCAACAGAAGTTCCATATATAAACCCAGCATTTTCCCTTGACCCAGGGTCTTCTTCAGGGGCTTATCTAGTCCTAACATGTTTTAGTCTACCACTTACTTGCAGGCCCACTGACAGGGGAGGCAAAGGGGGCAATTGCCCAGGAGCCCAGGCAATTTAAAAGGGCCTGGGACCCCTGGGCCCCTTTAAACCATCCGGATGGGCTGCAGGGCTCCTAGGCGCATGAGACCACTCTGGGCCCCGTGGGCTGGTTTGGGCAGTCCCAGAAGTGACGGATTCATCACTTCCACCCCGGGTCCCGCCCCCCCTGGTATGGCCCTGGCCCTGGGGCCCAGAATTTCTGTCAGTGGGCCTGATCACTTGCCTGAGAGTCACTCTGCTCCAAGGCCTACTACAGGCACCAACCTACTTCCTGTAAGGTCCCCTTGACTTAGGAGCTTCCTACTACAATCTTTCTACTCCGAGCAGCTATCATCAATAACTGGCCCCCTGGCTGGCTTTTATAATCAGCTGGTCTATCTCAGCTGCAAGGTAGCTCATCAGTCATAGGTGAGGCTTGGTGTAACTCTCCTTAAGCAGCCAGTCGTTCTCTGCCAGTGATGAAAGCCATATGCACAACACTTAATTTAAAAAAGAATCATTATTAGATGCAAACATAAAGGTTGGAGATTTGATGATCTTTAGATGAGAGTTGGAGCTCTTTGCAAGCCCAATTTTGTGAACTTAGTTTTAAACAGGAAGATCATCTCCCTGTCTTGAATTTGAAGATTTCCTCTCCAACAGCTAGAAGCCTCTGACAAACTTTTTCACAGTTTGGACTCCAGTTTTAGAAACTGTTTCATGGGCTATCTCCCCTCCCTTTCAAATAACATCCCTATGGCAGTTAATTGTTTACATGGCAAAATAATATTGGAAACGTTTCAATATACTTCCCCCCACCCTTACTTTTAATGCTGTTTAGCCTATGAAAATGAGATAGCTCTCTACAGACCACAAGCTGCTGCTCTGTTGACCACAGTTTGGGAACCTCTGCTCTACTGTATTTTAATTGAGTATGGGAAGGTGTTGCCTGATCTTTAGATTATATATTAATTATATTGATTACTTAAGAATCCCGAGTTATCATTTTGAGGGTTGCCAGGTTCTTGCCCCAAGATCAGGCCCAGTATTATTCAAATTATTATATAGTTGGAAACCCTGATGTGCACAATTGTAACACTCACACTATAGGAATTCTTTTATATTTACAAATATAGTTTATTTATACATTTAGCATAGTCACAAACACCCCAACTCAGTAAGGAAGATAGAGATACTACAGAATGTACATCTGCATACCCATATACTGACACCGTTGTAGAACAACCTGAAATGTTAGCCATCATCTTCCTCATCACCATCACCTTCCCCATCATCACCAGTGGCCATCATTCTGGCATCTTGTGAGGACTACATCTCTCTCTCCTATCACCCCTAGGCGGGGATGCCACTTTTATGATATGTTACACTAATGCCATTATGTTTGATGCATATTCAGAAAGGGATTTTTTCCCCTTTTCCTTATTTGTACTTCCTCACCTTACTAATGTTGGAGTATCTTTTTCCTATAGGTTAGTATATCAATGATCTCAACTTATTATCTTATATGTCCATGCATTACCATAGCCCTTTTGTGGTTAAGCATCACATTTGTTATTTCTGACTTAGCCGATTATTTCAGTTCTTTCCAAGTTCCAAGTTGTGGTGTACCTGTTAAGTTTAAAAGGGTATGCACTTAAGAAAGCCCCTATGCCAACCTGCTTTAACACATCCTCTGTGTTAAAAGGTCACAGCCACACATGGACCTTATGCTTTAACTCTTCACCATCTATCTAGGTGAAAGGTCCCAAACATATGTATGCTATCCTTAGCTCACCATACAGGAGGTGGCCTGCAGGTTCCTTGTGTTACAGCCAAAATATACTCTAATATAGACCTATAAACCTATTCTAATAAAATAATCAAACCCATAAGAAAATAAGAAAGTTATAAGAAAAGATATAAATGCAAGCAAGCAGGCTAGCCTTAAATGTATCTCATGTACCTCTTATGTATGTCAGTTCGTTGCCAGGACACTTCTGTGGTTGAATTATTTACCTGTGGTCAGAACTTCCCCTTAAATTCTATTTTCAGCTCCCCAAATACCTGAGGTTTTCCATTGGGCCGTTTATCTGTGCAAAGTCTATCTGTTCAAAGTTCATAGGTCTCAAGCCTTTTGCTAACTTGCTGAATCTAATGTCTTACAGGATACAGGCCTGTAGGTTTTTTGCATTACCGCAGAATACAATGCAAAGCAGTAAATATAATAAAGGCAAACTAGCACACTGGGCTACAAAGATCAGATGTTTGTGTGGTGGGATAACATCTTTCCTATGTAACCAATAACGTGTACAGCATAAATTACTGATTTGTCCCTTCCAGAGCTGCTGTTTCAGTCTGTTTACAGGCTTAGGAAGAAAATAGTTGACATTTTCAAGCACTAGAAACTTAAAAATGAAAGCTTGAGATTCAGCAAAACAACTCTTTGGCAATAGGTGGATTACCAGGAAAATCCTACAGCCACAAAATTGCAGACTATGACATAGGGTTTGACTTATTATGGAGATGATGTGTTCTAGAGTCTTGCTTTTAAACACAGTGACTTAAGTTGGAAATACCTAACATCAGATATGCTAACTGTTGTCACTGCAACATCATAACAATGTAAAAGTAGAGGATACAGCTCAGCTTTTCTGTTCCCTTTTTGTTGCTCAGAAAAACTGGTAAAATTCTAGACTGAATGTAAGTGTTCTATCCCACAAAATTTGTATTGTTTTAGGTGTTCCTTGAAGATCTCCCAGAAGACTTTGCTGTTGCATTACATGAGTATAACAACAAAATAGAGGAGAATTTTGGCCATTTTTTATTTATTATTTCCAAGATGGCTGATATGAAACAAGAATACCAACTTCCTCTTTCAAGGACTGGTAAGCGAATGCTACATGTATACATTCATATTCACTGTGGTTTGCTTCACTGAAATACTGTGTTTTGGGCAATTAGAGCCTGGTCTAGTGGCAGTGTAATGTGGAAGGTAGGGGCTCAATTCCTTGTTCATAAGTCAATACATGCTAGAATCTGTATGAAAGCAACAGTCCTCCGAGGTAGGAAATATCTCACTTTGATATCTTGCAATTTTCTTGCCAACTAAAGGACCTGCACTGATGGACTCTAAAAAGGATTTTGTCAAAGCCTCATTAGAAGGAGGGTAATAATAAGGGACTTCGATGGGAAAAGAGAACAGGAGGAAAGTGTGGGTTCAGATGGCAACAAAAGACTTAAAGAACCCTCTGAGTAGAAAGAAATATGGTATGATAGCATAACAGGTTGGCAGTGTTTGCCTGAAGTACCCATCTTGTTAGCAAGATCCTTGCTGCTCTAACAGAGACTACAAATCCAGTTATCGTAGTGGCTTCCATCCCTGTACATCTACATCTAGACCAGAGGATATACTGCTACTGCACTTATGACCCATCCATAGCTCTCGCTCTGTGAATATCACATAGTAACTGTGGGATGAGGGAGGTACGTTGGACCTTGGTCAATGCAGATGGAATGTTCCCAGATTGTAGCAGCAGTCTTATAAATTCTACTGAGCATATGCAAATGGTGAGCAGGTTCTTTTAAGTCAGCAAAATCTGGGTAGATTTTTCCTGGGAACCCCAGAAGATACCTCGCTGATTACAGGACTAATTGCAAACACTGCTTCACCCCCATGAAAGCATTTCTTCAAAGAAATTGATGGAAAATTAGTATTGGCTAATCAGACTATTTTTCCCTAAACTCATTCTCAGAAATGGCTGAACCGCTTTTGCTGAATCTTTCAAAAAAAAAAAAAAAAATCAGCCTGAGGCAGAAACCAAGCATGGAAAATTTCACACCAAGTAGTTAAAAACTGGCAGAATTGTAAGCATCTGAAAGCAGAGGCTTATTATAGAAAGTGATAGATAACTCTAATTATAAGCATTATCTATAACGTCAACATTATAAAGAGAACTATTAAGTCAAAAAGAGTAATAAAATATTTCTTGCATGAATTGATACTTTCTCAGAGGACAGTTGTGTTGCATATGTATTCTTAAACTTTTTATTTCACACCTTGTTCTGGTTAGATTTCTCAGGTGAAGAATGCAATGACTCTAAACTGGTGTCTCACTTGATGAGTTGTAATGAGGGAAGAACAGCTGTTTCACCTTTTGCATGCCTGTCTGGAAACATGGATAGTGATTTACTTCATGCAGAGACTGTCAACAGTGTAAGTTGGGGAGGTTTGTAAAGTATTAATGCAGGTTCACTTTGTCTATGCTCCAGAATAAATATATTTAGATACTCCATATGAAAAAGGAATTGCCACTCTAGTGATAGCAGTTCGTACTTTTATTTACCTATTGTCTGAGGATATCAAAGTGCTTGACAAACATTAAGGAATCTAGCTTCACAACAGTTCTGAGGTAGGTATTATGCCTATTTTACAGATCAGGAGACTGAGGCATAGGGAAATTTAGGCAGCATTCTTCTGCTAAAAGAGAAGACAGTGATCTATTGCTATTAGGAAAGAAGTCTCTATCCTCTATTTATAGAATCAAATTCTACCTGACCTAGTTTCACACTGATTTTAGTAGAGATCCTCAGGCAAAATTTGCTCCATATTTTTTATTACTTCCAAGGAGTATTCCTAACAAGGAGCTTATTTAATGCTGTCAAATATAAGGAATATATAATGCCTGTTTTCTAGGGCTTAGCTGGCTTCCTGTTCACTTTTGGTGCTGATTTTGATCTAATGCCCTATATAGTTTGAAATCTGTTAAGGGAGAGAGATTCTCTCTACATGTACTGCCACTGTAATTGAAATGAGTTGTGGAACTTTCAGGGATTTAACTATAGAGGCAACTGGCTGGAAGCCTGTCATTTTCAGCAGGTAACATTTAATTTTGGAACACAGTCGCTGCATTTGTTGATCAGAACCTGAGTCTTATGGGGGCCTGGTATAATGCTCATCTATTTACTCACGCTTTTGTGTGAATTGGGTGATTGTGAGGAGCCTATGGAGCTATTTATGAGAGAATGTTAATTTAGTATGATGGAGTTGATAGTGGTTTTTTTTAACTTAGAGCTTCCTGGATAAGCCCATTTTTATAAACAGAAAAATAAATAAAACTGTATCGTAAAGAATAAAACTACTTTTAAAAATTGGTATAGGTGTTTCCTTCCTAGATTCCATAATTAGAAAAGAGACACTCAATTTTTTCAGTCATGCACTAAGCCAGCAGAGGCTTTCAGTTATCAATTCCTTAATATGCCTTCTTTTCTACACTACTAGTAATCTAATAAAATGAGAATAGGTAACAATTGTAGGAAAATAATTTTGTGCAATATTTTAGTAATAATATTAATTTGTCTTAAAATGTAAAATTCTCCAGTAAATAAGAGGTTTCATTGATGGTTACTTTTTCCTTGTCTTTCCATCCTCCTGATAGGAGCTCTAGTATTTAACAGACTGACACTTTGTGCAGTTATTTTCCTTGCCTCTGCTTTAAAAAAAATCTCATTGTGTGTCTGGGCTCTTGGGTTCCATTTGCTATGTAACCTTCTTTGCATAAATTTGGAAGAAAGAATTTCAAAAAACAATCTAAACTTTAGCTCCTAAATATTTAGGCACTTTAATAAGTGGCCTGTTTTTTCAAAAAACATATTGAGGGTCCAAGAGATCCCATTATTCAACAGGAGCTGCTAGGTGCTCAGCATTTTTGAAAATTTGTTCAATTCTTTCGAAGTCTACATAAGGATTTAAGAGCCTAGTTTTTAGGTATGCTTGGCTGGGATTCCTTAAGAAATATTAGTTTTCATAAAATAAATTAACAATCATTATAAAGTGATGACTACTTTTATGAATGCTTTATTTCCAGCAACAGTGCCATAAGGGCTTTGTCCTGCAAACAAAACTACACAATGATGTCAATGGAATTTCTGCTCTTGGGGCCTCAGTTCAGCAAGGTACTTGATCATGTGCCTAACTCTAAGCACATGAGTAATACCACTAACTTCAGACCTTGCTGAATTTAAGCTTCCAGTATCAGACTTAAGTCTGGCACCCAGACACAGAAAAAAAAAAAACAGACTGTCCAGGTAAAACCCAGATACGTGGCAACTCTACTTAAGTATTAAGTTGACAGGTAGATGAGTAAGGTCAAAACATGAAAAACCCTGGATAAGCATGCAAAGAATTTATACAGTAAACCTGAAAGATCTGAATCTTAAAATTAAGTTGCACTGTTTCCTCAGGTCATATTACGCACAGTTGGTATTACTGCTGGAAATATTCCTGTACTTTGTGCAAAGAAATTTGATAATCGAAGAAGAATGATGCCACTTAATGCTTATGCACTTGACTTCTATAAACATGGTTCTTTGAAAGCAATGGCACAAGATAATGGGTAAGCACCTGATGTTTCTTTGATTTCATTTTTCATCTTAATGTAAGCGGGGGAATAGTCCTGCTCTTGTGGGGAACTTTCCTGGCTTCTGCACTACCCCGGAGAAGTGGGCTAGCGAAAGGATCTGAGTCCTCGCTCCCACTTCCTTTACCCAGTGGCCTCCCTGCTCTTGAGGACTCCCCTTCCACTCTCCTGTCTGACAGAATCCTCGTAACCCCAACAAGGCTGGGCCCAGGATTCCTGGGGGGCTCGACCCCCAACCCTGCTGTGGTCACCTAGGACAGGGGCTAGGGCGTTCCCACTCCGGGGTACTCTCTCTGCACTGGGCACTTCTCTGACCCACTGACTATTACATACAATTTAAAGCAAATGCAAGTTATTCAATCAACAATTAATTTTAAAAAGAATAAGAAAAAATGGGAAAGGTTAAAGGAAACACATCAACCCACTCTGTGGCAGAGAACATCACAAACAGTGTCTCTGGAATGTCAGGGCAGTTCACAGTCTGTTCCTTGTAAGTCCCAGGTCTTCTTCTCAGGCCCTGGCTGTGCTGTAGGGATGCTGTGGGTTGGACACTTGCGCTGGTGGTGTCCACACGCTCTCAGGCTCTAAGTGGTAGGACTCTTCTTCCCAATGTCGCCCCCCGCCCTGTCGGGGTTACGATCCAAGCGTGGCCTGCAGAGCCTCTTGGCTGAGGCGTCTCCCTGTGCTGGGCCCGCTGCCCAGGGTCCCCCTCGCTCTCCCCAGCTGCTCACCACACCCAGCTCCAGACTGCTCCAGCCCCAGCTGCACCACGCTGTCTCCACACTGCTGCCGCTCTGCCTCCAGCTCCCTGGGCTGCTTCTTTGGCCACTCTGGCTCTGGTTGCTGCAGCTCTGCTCCCAGGACAGGTCTGCTCTGCAGGCTGCTTCTGTGACTCTGCTCCCAGCACTGACCTGCTTCCTGGGCTGCTTTTCTGGTCTCTCTGGCTCTGGTTGCTGCAGCTCTGCTCCCAGGGCAAGTCTGCTCTCTCTGGGCTGTGCCTCTGGCTTTGGGGCTGCAGCTCTGCTCTCAGGACACGATCTGCTCTCTGTGAGCTGCTTTTCTGGTCCCTCTGGATCTGGCACAGCTCTGCTCCCCAGTTTAGCTTGGGGCCCACTCTGTCTGACGCAGACAAATCCAGCTCACATGGAGGATGGGACCTCCCTGCCTCCTGACTCTCTGATTAGCCTGCCCGTCCTGTCATTCAGGCTGACATGGAGCATTGGCTTCTCCCCATTGTTCCTGGGGGCTGTCAGTCTCAGGGTCCTGATTCCCCATCGACCCTTCCCCCTTTTTAGCACTGGGAGCTAGCCAAGCAAATCACCCCCACTGAATGTTAGTAAGGAGGCAACAGTCCCCTTACGTTAAGCATGGTTGTAACCCTGATAGTTTAAGAGGTTAAAATATTATGCATATTGCATCATCTTCTCCCCAGCCCCACTCATCCATTTCAATGAATGAAGAACATACAAATCTAACTTTTGACTGTGAACACTTCTAACACTATTGCATTTACTAGTGGCCCTCACACCCTTAGATAAGAGGTAGCCCTGGTGTGCTAAATGTTTTGATTATATTTATTGTCCATATATAATTTTTTATGAATCACTCTTTAAACTCTAGGAGAAAAATGCAGTTCAGTGCACAGGCAACTATATAAAGCCTGCCAATATCTGTGTGTTTCACAGAAATCTTTCAAGAGATTTTTCAGTAATCTACTATTTTCAGTGTTCTGATACAGTCTTAGTTAGGGTGAAATTGAGCTCAGTGCAGAGTTCCTGCACAAAGTCCTATGCACCACTTAAGCATGCAAGTAAAGCTTAAGTTCAAAAAGCCTGCTGCCCTTCCATTTACTCTAGGTAAAATTCAACCTTGTGCAGAGTACAGTTACAAGGCTCACTTAAGCTTTTTTTTTAAGGACTTTAGTGGAACTTAAATGGTGCATAAGCCGTCTATGGACCACCTGCACATAGATGAATTTCATCCTCTAAGAATGTCAAGGAGAAATATTTTACTTTTTAATATAATTTACCTGCTTTTGACTGTTGGGCATGCTTAAAAAAAAAGACTGAGCTTGAAATCCTGGCCTATTAAAACTAGTGGTAATTTTGCCACTGACTCCAGTGGGGCCAGGATTACCCTGAATATGTATAAGTGAAACACCTGTAATATACATACTTTAAATACATCTAGTTATTTACATTTGGAAATCTCTTCTTTTTCTAGTATCCATGAAGGAGCAGCTTATCTTCTGCTGAAAGATTTTTCACTCACTATTAAAGCTATCAGGTATACATATGCTGGTGACTCTATTTAAACAAGAAAATGGACTAAAAGGGAAGTTAATTTTTTGTAAATAACTTCAGATACTTTTTAAAATTCATGCTAATTGAAATGAAAAGAAAACTCTGTTTTCACCTGTCTTTTGAAAAATGTGTGATTTTGATAATTATGTCTTGTAAAAATAATTTCTATCCCTAGTAAAATAGTGAATAAAATAGTAAGTAATGGGAAATTCACTAAACATCTACAGGATGAGAGTACCATGTTCATGAGTTTAGAATAGCGTGGGTTTAGAAAGATTAAATCTTGGCAAACAAACTTGACTGTTTTCTAAGTTAGATCTACAAAATCAGTGAGTAAAAGGAAGGAAATAGATGTACTAGGTTTGGGGCCAGATTGCTCAGCTATTGTAAATCAGCATAGCTCTATTGAAATAATGGAGTCAATGGAACTACACAAACTTTAGCTAAGAATCTGTCCCTAGGTTTTTAGTAACACATTTAACACTGTCTGTAAAATCATGTTTGAAAAACTAATTCAAAGTAAGTTGGTTAAGTACACATTTATGTTGACTGATAATTAATGACAAGACTATAAACAAAGGATAATGATAAATCTCAATATAGGTCTTTTTTCTGAGAAAAATGTTGAGCGCACTACTGATCCAGCGAAGCACTTTAGAACATGCTCAATTTTAAGCATGTGAGTAGTTCCATTGACTTCAAGAGAGGGGGCTCAGGGAGAAAACAGCTCTCTAAGAATCCCCTTGCAGAGCTCCTCCCACATCATTCCATTAGGAAGAGACTAATACAGTATAGCATTCCATAGCTTCTTCTGGCTCTGATTTAGCAGTCCTCCTCTATTCAGCAAAGCAATTAAGTATGTGCACATCTTTAAGTATGTCTAAGTCCTGGTCACGTCAATGAAGTGAAACACACGATTGAGTGCATTGCTGAGTAGGGATAAACTTAAGCATGTGACTAAATACTTTGCTAGAAGCCAGAGTAAGGAACTTCCTGTTGGAGTAATGGTGACTTGTAAATGTAGAATTGCAGAATCTAGAACCACAGAGCCTGAAATAGTAGAGGTCCCGTTCCATGAGAGTGGCCTCAAAACGCAATCAAATCCAAGAAATTTGACTTTGAAAACTAAACTGTGTCATAGGACACAGCACTTATATGCTGTATAGGTCGTCCTGCTGATTAATTTGAGAAAAACAGGCACATGACTAAAACAACAACGAGTCCGGTGGCACCTTAAAGACTAATAGATTTATTTGGGCATAAGCTTTTGTGGGTAAAAAAACACTTCTTCAGATGTGTGGAGTGAAAATTACAGATACAGGCATTATATACTGACACATGAAGAGAAGGGAGTTACCTCACAAGTGGAGAACCAGTGTTGACCGGGCCAATTCAATCAGGGTGGATGTAGTCCACTCCTAATAATTGATGAGGAGCTGTCAAGTCCAGGAGAGGCAAAACTGCTTTTGTAGTGAGCCAGCCACTCCCTGTCCCTATTCAGGCTAAATTAATGGTGTTAAATTTCCAAAGAATTTTAGTTCTGCAGTTTCTCTTTGAAGTCTGTTTCTGAAGTTTTTTTGTTCAAGTATGGCTATTTTTAAATCTGTTAAAGAATGTCCAGGAAGACTGAAGTGTTCTCCTACTGGCTTTTGTATGTTACCATTCCTGATGTCCGATTTGTGTCCATTGACTTCATTTTAAAATGAATACACCCAGAGCTTCAGTTTTTAATAAATCAAATAAAATAAAGAGGGAAATAAAATAAGTTGGTAAACATATTTAACTCTAACTATAACTGCTATAAAAAGTTTTAAATCCTCAAACTGGGAGCTACTTTAACATTTAAACTAAGAAAATGTTCTTTCTTTACATAAAAGCAACTGTACATTTAATCCTTTTCCCTTCTATTTTGCAGCGTTTCTCTAAGTGAACTCTGTGATGATGATGAGGACAATGTTGTGCAGGCATTTCACCAACTCAGTGACAGTTACTGGGAAAAACTGCAAAAAGTCTAAGGCTAAAGACATAAAATCATCTATGTGCTGAAGCAACAAAATTCCAAAACTATGTTTCCTCATTTGTTATAACTTGGAAATTTTATTCTTTTGATAACTGCTTTAGGATAGTAATTTAAAATTCGTTTTAATTACATAAAGTTTTGACATCTGTCAACAATTTAATTCCTCAGTAACTCAGTTTTATTATATATTTTATTGGTGTGGCTGGCTATTAGATGTGTTGATTTTACAGATTTTGTGACAATTATGGTACTCGTGGCTCTGCTGTGCATAGCAAAACAGGTTTTGCTTGCCATGCTAGAGCTTTTTTTATGTAAAAAGATTTAGTTTCAAGTATGTATTTGAGAGATTGTGCTAAATATTAAGAATTTAAATTCAGAGATTATGTACAAAAACAACTTATGCTCTGTTTCTTTTATTAGTCTATTAATAAAAAGTAACTTTAATCCAGGGAATAACTTTAATTATACTCTGAGAAATAAATGTATTAATTAAAGTAATGTGTGCCATGACTTTCCTCTTATTTTTAAACTAAAATTATTACTTTTCTATTTTTTTTTTGTTTATGTCCAACAGCAAGCTTTTAATGATGAATTAGTAGACTGAAGAAGCCATGACTGATATAAAAAACTGGGTCCAGAGTTTTGAAAAGGAAGTTAAAAAACTGGAAAGGGTGCAGAGAAGATCCACAAAAATGAGTTGAGGATGAGGGAAAAAATGCTTTACAATGAGAGACTTGAAGAGCTGAATTTGTTTATCTTATCAATCAAGAGGTGACTTGATTATTGTGTAAAAGCACCTTCATGGGGAGAAATACTGGGTAATAAAAGACACTAATGTAGCAAAGAATGGCCTAACAAGAACCAGTGGTTGGAAGTTAAAGCCAGACAAATTCAAATTAGAAATAACCCACACATTTTTAAGGCGAGAGTGATTAACTGTTGGAGCAAACTACCAAGGGAAATGGTGGATTCTCCATTTCTTGATGTCTTCATATCAAGACTGGTTTCCTTTCTGGAAGATATGCTTTAGCCAAACATAGGTTATATAGTGGTAACCAGATGAAATTCTATGGCATGTGTTACACAAGAAATTAGGTTAGATGAGCTACTGGGCCCTTCTGTCTTAAAAATCTATGAATCTGTATAAAAATGGTGAAGGTACATTTGATCAATCAGAAGTTAGGTAAGGAAGAGAAATTATTTATGTATTCTTTTATCACTTAGAGTAAAATTCATTCCTGTGCAGCGGACCAGACACTATACAGTTCCATCCAGGACTTATGCACCACTTAAATCCTACTTAAGACCTCAAAATAGATCTTAAGTTTGATCCTGACCAATGGGAAATCTTGGCAAGTGATTGTATCAAGTGGCGCCATCATCTCCATCAGGGTATCAAAGTCCATGACAGGAGCTGGCTCCTACAGCTTGAGGAGAAAAGAACCTGTAGGAAACACGCAGCTCCCAACCATGATACATACATTTGCAATAACTGCCAAAGATCATGCAAATCTTGGATTGGCCTATTCAGTCAAATGAAACATTGCAAACCAATTACATCATAGGCTGCAATTCCCACCCTCTTTTGCAGACAAAAGGATGCCAACATATAGAAGGCCTGCTTTTTTTTTTATTTTTTATTTTTTTTTTGTAGCTCACAGGCCCTATTAACTTTAGGATGCTTGACTTTACAACCTAAATAACATTCTGTGACATGGTACACAAGAGCAGTCCCTAGCCTCAGCCCTAAATAATTAATGCAGCAGCCAATTAACCCAATTCCAGGACCTCTGGTTAGTGGAAATTTTGATAATATAATATAATCAGACATGAGTTGAGTTGGGTATCATGAAGAAACCCTTTCGCCCAAAAACACAATGGTACCAATCATGACAAACCTAGAACAATTATGTAGACATATATTCAAGAAAATGTTTAACTATCAACATTTTAAAAATTATATTTTAACTCAGTCATGTCAAACATTCAATCCCCATAAAGTTAAATGATGATCCTTGACTGACAGTACTGTGTTACCGGTTAATGCTGAGAACATGATTCCTGATTTTTTTAATGTTACAGACTACTATAAATGGAAGGAGTGCTTCAAGTTGATCTGCTATCATTAGCAAAAAAGACATGGTTCAGTGGTATTGATTATAAGCTTTGTTTATTACAAGAGTTATAATGAAGTACAGGTTAAGACATCAGCATCTGGCTAGAAACTACTGGAATCCATCCACAAACATAGTTACATAGCATACATTTCATAACAGAATTAATTACAGTCCAAAAATAATTTATTACAAAATCCTTGTTTTTACTTTGGTCTTGATAATTTTTAGGTATCAATGGGGAGACAAAGAGTACTGACTAGTAGCTGTATCTTTGGAGAACACCACCACAAAGGATCTGGTTAAACACAATGCTCAGTGTCACCTTGCATGCTATAAGAAATGCACATATAAACTGAATTTGGCAAGGTTGGGGAGGAAGTACATTAAGCATTGGGAAAAAGTTGAAAATGCTAGCACAACCTGACAAACCCAGTTGAAGGTGGAAAACTACAAGTTCAATTTTGTTTAGGCACTTTGCCATTTTGTTCGTAAGGAGTTGTTTGTGCAACATGTTGGTGACCTTCTTGAGACAACTGGCGCCTTTTTCTCTCTAAGGTGGGAAAGAGCAAAGGTCACATGGCCTGTGTTCTGCCTAGTAACAGGAGAGCATAAAAGACTGCTGCACCCGAGAGGAGAAGCTGTCCTTCCTGGTGGCAGTGCAGTACATGTCCTAGCCAAGACTTGGAGGGATCTACAGAAGACCACAGAAGAAGATCCAAACTCCATAGTTCCAGCTATCACTTCCTGATTGATTCCTATCTTACCTGTATCCTGAACTCCTGTGTTCTCACCTTGCTGTCCTGATGTATTCTATCCGTGATGTCTTCTGTTGTGGTGCATTCCTCTGAACCTGGTGGTGTATGCTGTGTACCACTGTACATTACCTGTAGTAAATTCTCCTTTGTCCTCATGGGTTTGGTACCTTGACTTTATGTCAGTTTGTTGTGTCAACCTGTACCTGTATGCCCTTTGTGTATTGTTTTGCTGGGGGTCCTATAAGTTACTGTTTCATAAACCAATTTGCTTTATAGTTAATCATGCCCTTAGTTTTCTCTCCATTGATACATGCGGTTTCGGGGAGTGAGTCTGTTGGGTGGGGACTCTGAGATGTGGAACCTGGAGCACATCCAGTTAACCATAGGCAAGATCTGAGTTCCTGGTTAACACAGAGCTCTATTGAATTTTGAACAAAATATTAAGCATGACTGGGATGACTTCCCTAGAAGTAACCAAACACCGTCTAGACTCCGTAGATGCTGTTAAATGCCAGGAAGGGACCATTTTAAAGCTACAGGATAAGCTTATTTGCACTGGTAACCCATTCAGGTATGATGGACCAGAGCTAATTAATATCATGATGAAAGCAGTCTTCAGCGGTAAGGTAGCTAAAGTATCAGAGTGAAGGTGGCAAAGACTATTTCAGAGCTAACTTCAGACAGGTCATTGTTCATTCCTGGTTGTGTCCAGATCTCTGCATGACACTGATCTATGTGAGACTTTGGGAAAGTGTGAGTTCTCTGTGGTGCCAGACATGATTGAAATTCAAATGCGATGGATCAATGGGAGGGACAGCTCAATGGTTTGAGCACTGGCCTGCTAAACCCAGGGTTGTGAGTTCAATCCTTGAGGGGGCCATTTAGGGATCTGGGGCAAAAATTGGGGATTGCTCCTGCTTTGAGCAGGGGGTTGGACTAGATAACCTCCTGAGGTCCCTTCCAACCCTGATATTCTATGATTCTATGAATGCATATGAGCCAGGCAAAAAGCAAACAAATCCATATCTTGCATGGTCTTCCTAAGCCAGCACCTATTAACAACATGACCGGTACCTTAGACCAACAGAGGCCTTTCAGCACAGTAATCAAGGATGGTATGGCTGAAGTACAAGCTTTAGACAAACTAGAAACTAACACTTGCTGAGATTTGGCAGAACACTTTATTATGAGGCTATTGAGAAAATTCTGGTGCTAAGAAGAAGTCTACCTTGTGTTTGACATGTATGCAGAGGAATCAATTAAAATATTACAAAAAAAAAAGACTCAATGGTATTGCACCTATCCAATACAAAATCATTGACTCCATGAACATCTCCAATGTCACAATGAAGAAGCTACTGTCTCATATTCTCACAAAAGACAAGTTTACTGTGTACCTTGCAGGAAAAATGCTTGAGCATTCCAAGAATTTCTCAAAGAATTTCATCATTGCATGGCATAATGTATCTGCTGCCTCAAACTGTTTAGTGGAGTTTCTTCATAGTTCCCATGACACTAAAATTATTTTGTATGCCATCAATGCCACAGATAGACATGCTACTAAAGTTTGGATTTTTGCACAAAACATAGCTGTTCTAGTGTTTTCTGTGAGATGCTACTCAAGACTTTCTCAAGATTGTGTTTTTTGTGCCTGTTGCTGGAAAACAAAATTACAGTATATTCCTTAGAGATGCGTTTCTTTCATTTGGACCATTAAAAGCCACTGTCTTGCCAGGTTTCCATGCCCTTTTAGCATGTGACACTACTGGAAGGTTGACTTTGATTCAGCCTTCAAAGACTCTCTCCTCAATCTGAAGTTGCTCCTAACAATTGAGACAATCACTGATGAGGCCATAAGTGCACAGGAGGCGTTCATATGCCAAGTTTACCATTTTAAGACCAGTATTACAACACTTGCAGAGCTATGTTGGTGGATGTTCTCCAAGAAGCAGAAAAATGGAGAAAAATTGCCATCAACCATGGGTGCATTTATACCTCCTGTCAATAGGACAAATTATCAAACAATGGAATGGCTCTGGGATGATCTAGTGCATCCAAAACTACCCTCCCCTATCAGGCATGGATGGGTCTTGGAGGATGGACTATGTTATATGTATAAATATATATAAATCACACCAGTTGTATGCGAAATATCAATCCTTCGGCTAATCAAATGCTTGTGTGCAAAGACCAGATACTCACCACCATGGAAATGTTTGACAGCCTGTCTTATATGGATATGTGTGAGTGTGAGATCAGTGTGATGTGTGGAGATGACACTAATGATGACTTTGATGAACAAATGTTTTCAGTCCTACATGTCAAGGTTGATTTCCCTACGATTACCACAGGTCAATGTCTTTTTTATGTAAGCAATGCATGCCTGAGTTAAAGAATAATTTAAAAAGTTGATTTTTAAACACTTTCTCAAATATATATCTACATAATCGTTCTAGGTTTGCCATATTTCGTACATTGTGGTTGTGGGACAAAGGTATCTGAAAACCCTAACACAACCCATTTCTGATGACATTGTATTATCAAAATTTCCACCAACTGGAGGACCTGGAGCTGAGGAACAGCAAGTCCCTCTGCTACACCACTGAGGGTGACACCACTGAAATTATGATTCTGTAGATTTTTACAAATCAAATGACGCCTCCCTTACTTTTCTATCACTAACTTGCCCAATACAATGAGATTTTACTACATTAGGCTCCCAGACTATCTCTGAGGAACTCTTCATGGCACTTGCAGCACTACTCCCTGTGGCCCCTGATGCCTTCACAGAGCTGCAGACTCAGTGTTATAGACTACAAGTTACATTACATAGAAAAAGCTGTTTTCAGAAACCCTGAAAAGACTTCTGCTTGGAACAATTCTTATTAAAAAAAAAACTTCCTTTGAGGTTTGAAGTCTGGTTGGGCAGGACCCGGAGGGCATAGGTGCTGACTTTTGGTTTTGCCGGTGGGTGCCCCATCCCGGCTCCGGCCCCTCCCCCACTCTGCCCCACTCCACCTCTTCCTGCCCCCGCTCTGCCCCCTTCCCTTAGGTCCTCTCCCCTGAGCATCTCCTGCCCACTGCTCACTCCTTTCTGACCCCTACTGCCTTGAAGGTGAGGTGTCTGTGTTTGGGGGGCTCAGCCTCCCACCAAAACTGGCAATTTTCAGCATATTTATACTCTTCTTTCATATTCTGTTATTGAATGTGTGTCTATCATTGGCATCTTAGCAATGTAATCATTATTAAAATACTAATGAAATATATCATTAATAATCATGAATTACAGTATATTAAAATCATTACATTCAGCTACAAGGTGTCTTCACTAACATCCCAATTTAAAGACATTACGTTCACTCTGGGCTTCACTCCTGCTTAGAGCCTGTTTGGGATCTGAGGCCACTGATGGCTGTGGGAAGAAGGTGGCTGGGAGGGACAAGCAGTGGAGAGTCTTTCCCCTCTCCCTGCCCCTTTCTCCTTTCCCTTCCTTTCGCTCTTCCTGCCCCTTTCCCTTTCTGTTGTTTCTTCTCTAAGTCCTTGCTCCCCTTCCAGCTGTTTCCCTCTTCTTGCTTCACACCCATGTCCCTTTTCCCATCTCTCTCTGCTCCCCACCTCCCCTAGTGGTTAATGCACAGGCCTCAGGCTCAGGTGTTCTGGATTTGATTCTCTGCTCTGCCATAGACTCCCTGCTTAGCCTTGGGAAAGTCACTTCACCTCTGTGTGCCCTAGATCCCAACTGCCAAATGGGGCTATTGCTGACCCTGCCTCCTAGGCTAAATCCATTCATGGCTGTGCGATGATGGGGGAAATGGAGATACCAATGTTGGTAGATTTGGGGTGTATTTCTCCAGAGCCAGAGAGTGAGAGCCAGCTCCCCAGGGGGGATGGGAGAGAGAGGGACTCAGTCCAGTTCCGCAAGGCGTGGGATCAGGGCTTCAGCCCTGCAGCTTCTGCCACTAGGGTTGCTGGGGCTCCCGAGCTGGGGACTTGAGCCCCACATGTTCTGCCAGGGTCCGGGGCTTCTCCCCCGCAGTGCGGCTCCTGCCGGGGTCCAGGGCTTCTCCTCTTCCCCCCTCCCCCACCAGCATGGCTCCTGCCAGGGTCCGGGGCTTCTCCTCCACGCCCCCCCCACCCCCAGCATGGCTCCTGCCAGGGCTTCTCCCTAGCGCGGCTCCTGCCGGGGTCTGGGGCTTCTCCTCCCTCCCACTCCCCCCAGTGCAGCTCCTGCCGGGGTCCAAGGCTTTTCCTCCCCCTAACCCACCACTGCACCCAGCCCCTAGCCTAGCTGGGCTCCCTTGGGTCACCTGATGCCTGCTGTGGCCGGAGTGGAGCCTGGCTGGCAGGGAGCAACCATACAGGTGGACGTCATGGCCAAAAGCCCAAGAGGTGTGGGGCAGCCCTAGGCGAGCAAGGGCTGGCTGTGCTGCTGCTGGTAGCCCAGCACTCCTGCCCACGCCTAACCCTAAGGCTTTTTTTTGTGAGACTCACTCAGCCCCTGCCAGAGCAGAGAGGTGGGAAACAGTTGATCTGAGCCTACCCGCCAAACTGCTGATCACAGCTGCAAGTAGGCTGCCCCTAGGAAACAACTCATCTGCCTAGGCACCCGCAAAACAGTTGATCCCTGGCTGCCAACAGCTCGTCATCCCAGTGGGTGCTGAACACCCCCTATTTTTTTTCTGTGGGTGCTCCAGCCCCGGAGCACCCATGGAGTTGGCACCTATGCCAGAGGGGATTTAAGGTGGGCATACCTGCCAACTGGGGATTTGTGCTGGAAATGGCCCTACTTGATGATCACTTTAGATAAGCTGTTACCAGCAGGAGAGTGGGGTGGGAGGAAGTTTTGTTTCATGGTCTCTGTGTGTATATAATGTCTTCTGCAGTTTCCACGATATGCTATGCATCCGATGAAGTGAGCTGTAGCTCACGAAAGCTCATGCTCAAATAAACTGGTTAGTCTCTAAGGTGCCACAAGTACTCCTTTTCTTTTTACGAATACAGACTAACACGGCTGTTACTCTGAAACCAATTTTTTCCTTAAGACTAACCTTTTGGCAATAATCCCAATACATGAGTCAATAATGATTAATATATTATATAAAAGTACTTTTAATTGAACCATCGGGAAGAGTGCAGGACTAAAACCATGAAATCCCGTGATCTAATTGCTACAACCTTTGTCCTTCTTTTCCTCACTACCTCTCTACTGTTTGCTATCCTCACTCACATCACTGTAAACTATTCACGGCAGGGCCCTTATCTGTCTTTACTGTAAAATGCCTAGGGCACAGAAGAATTATTAATAGCACTAGTAATAGAGGTGGTCCAAAACCAGACTCTACTACCGAAAACCACCCAGATCTGGGGGGATTCTTAATCTGAACCCCAATCTGGACCTGAAATTTGTAGTCAGCCCTTATTTCTATAGGGTCATATTGTGATATCCTTCCACGTGTTGAACAGTACCTTATAGGTGTAAGATTCCATTCAATATGGGGAAGGATATCACTGTCTAACTCATAATGGGTAGAACCTAACCCTATAATAGTGGGTAGAACCTAACACTATCTCTATATTGGGTCCAACCAAAACGGTGCTTGAAAGACTGATGTGCCTTAGTTGCATGATTCTTTTCCTCTTCTTGGGAGCTGTGAGACTATGCATTACTTAGAAGTTTAGGTGTAGAGAATGTTCCTCCATGACATGCAATTTCCCCACAATTCTTAAATCATATATGCTAATTGTTACTACTGTATTTAGAAGTGACAATCAATATGAGTTACAAAAATATTTTTTTAAAACTCTTTTCCTCAGAAAGCTCCTCTTCTCTTTCAATTACATTAAAATACATGCTCTTGTTTTCTCTCCCCAATTGTCCCCATTTCCCTATCTCAAATGTCGGCAGGTAGGCATGGTCTGGAGCTGTAAAATTCAGATCCTGAACCAGCAACACCCTGAAATAAGGATTCAGTGTTTGGTTTGGCCTATTATAGAAATGTGGAGGAATAGCTGCAACATACAGGTCTACTATCTAATCCACATAGCTATTTGTACCATACTCACCCCATGACATCTAGAGGCTGGTCCATGAGGCTCAGCACCGCGGACCAGACTTGGGATAATATTGGGCTCTGATGTTTTGTTTGGGCATATTATAGAAACTGAACCATAAGGCACAATTTTGGTCCAAGTTTTGACGCCCCCACAGGTCCGGGGGATCCGGCTCTGACTCCGCCTGCTGTGATAAGAAAGGGAGAGCGGCTCGGCACCATAGGCCTGGGTCTGCGTTCAGAGTCAGCCAAAGGCCGGGGGCGCTGGGGGCTCGTCCGGGCTTTGTCTCGGTGTCTTCCCCTTCCTTCCCCCGGGCGGGGCGGGCGCCTGCAGCTGCCGGGAGCGGCGCCAGCGGAGCAAACTGGTCCCGGGTGCTTTCGAGAGGAGTCGGAGCAAAGGCCGCGGCAGCTCGGCGGGGGCGGCGACAGCAGTGGCTATAAAGAGCGCTCGTTTGCCCCTCTCGGGATGCCGGGCTCGCCGCGTCCTCAGCCGCTGGTCGCGGGGAGCAGAAGTGTAAGGAGCGGGCGCGAGGCGGGAGACAGAGCGCAGCGGGGAGAGACAGGACCTGTGCAGGGGGCTGAGCTGTGGGGCGCCGGGACCTGCCTCCTGCGCTCGGGGAGGGGATGCCCGCACCTGTCCCTGACTGAGGAGGGGGTGCCAGGACCGCTCGCCGGAGCTCGGGCTGGGGATGGAGGGATGCTGGGTACAACCTGAGCCGGCCGCTGCCCATTCTCACCTGCTGCTCCTCACATGGAGCAGGCGGGGTTCGCCTCCGCCCTGCCTCTGCTGGAAGAGGGGCTGCGATGAGTGGGCCACTGTGCCTCCCTCTTCAGTGTTGCGTTTAGCAGCATTCTCAGCGCCGTAAAAGGCAGAGTAGACCTGACCCCGACCGGGGAGCACCGCGGGGCCCTTTGTTTTCGAAGGGCAGGGCGGAAGTTGTTTACGATATTAGACAATGAAACCTACTATCCTGGTTTGTTTTCAGTGCGGTTTGCTTAAGAGAGCAATACTTGCTCTGCAAACTCATCTAGTTGGCATGCACAGGCTGCCAAGCTTGCTGAAGTTGACTAGATGCAACATTTATTTGACCCACTTGATTTTCTACCTTATATTTGTGAAAACGTCCAATTAATTATTTATATGAAGTTTATTAGTACCGTTTATTTGTTTGTTTATTTATTTGAAACAGGCTTTTTCTTTTCTTTTAGATAACACTCTGGTGTTATATGTTTCTTGATTCTGCAAGAAGGCAATGCTGTATTTGGTACTGTTTCTTTCCATAATGGAAAATTTGTAAACTGCAGTAGAACCTTAGAGTTACAAACACCTCAGGAATGGAGGTTGTTTGTAACTCTGAAATGTTTGTAATTGTGAACAAAACCTTATGGCTGTTCTTTCAAAAGTTTACAACTGAACATCGACTTCCTTCAGCTTTGAACTTTACTATGCAGAAGAAAAATGCAGCTTTTAACTGCCTTAATTTCAATGAAACAAGCACAGAAAGTTTCCTTACCTTGTCAAGTCTTTTTTTTAAACTTTCCCTTTATTTTTTTAGTTGCTTACGTTTTCCACAGTACTGTACTATACAGTATCTGGGTTTTTTGTTTGTTTGTTTGTTTTGTCTCTACTGCCTGATTGCATACTTCTGGTTCCAAATGAGGTGTGCGGTTGACTGGTCAGTTCGAATTCGTAACTCTAGTGTTTGTAACTCTGAGGTCATACTGTATTATTCATTATGGTATATCATCTTTTTAATTTTACATTTATTCCACTTTAAACAAATACTCAGTGAAATGTATTCTTTTAGCTCCATGATGCTAAACTTTATAGCTGTAAACCAAAGCGCTCTGTGTGGTATAATTTTTTAGTTAGACAGAATAGTGAGTACATGGTGCTTAATAGTGGATGGTCCCTGTTCAGAAGGCTTTGTGCAGGGTCCAGTCCTCTATGCCATACTCAAGCAAAATTTGACAAGTCAAAAGGAGTTTTTCCTGAGTAAATAGTAGGTGGGCCCACAGTCTGAAGACATACACATAAAAGACCACATATATGGAGTCATAATGTTTTGTGGAGTAGCTGAATATTCTTTGTTTTGGTTTTCACCAAGAAGGTTAGCAGTGATTGGATGTCTAACATAGTGAATGCCTGTCAGGGTTGTTAAGCACTGGAATAAATTGCCTAAGGAGGTTGTGGAATTTCCATCACTGGAGATTTTTAAGAGCAGGTTAGAAAAACACCTGTCAGGGGTGGTCTTGATAATACTTAGTCCTGCCATGAATGCAGGGGATTGGACTAGATGACCTCTCAAGGTCCCTTCCAGACCTATTATTCTATGATTCTATGCTTTGCTCAACATTACCATAGTTCAGTGGGCAGTTACTAGTATTTTGTATTTCAGTAGCCCACAAGTCCTAGACAAAATTGGGGCCCCATTGTGCTAGGCACAGTACAAACAACCAATGACATTTGCAGGAAAGGTTGCATGTAAGAAAAAAATATGTCAGATTCAGCAAAATATTTAAACTTTCTGAAGTTAGTGGGACTACCCATGTACTCGTGCATTTGTGTAAGTGCTTTGCTGAATTGGAACCTATGTTCTTCTGACAAAGTCAGTGGGAGTTTTGGTGTGCAAAGAATTGAGGATCAGTCCTCAGAGGGGGACACTAAAGATTTTTTTAAAAGATCACTAAAAACAGCTTTTCCACATAAATGAAAAAAGAAAAAAAAATCAAAGCTTTTAATCTACTTTCTGCCTTTTATTATGACCAAATACATAGAATATTGTGAAGCGCTTTAGTTATAAACTTTGTATATCTAAAGATAATGAGTATTAAAGTTCATATTTAAAATTGATAACCACTACATAAAAATGTAGTCCTTGACTTGTATGATATCTTAAAAGTAGTTATAACAGTACAAATTCTATGTACAGATTATAGCTATTACAGTTCAAATTTATTGTTATGATAACCACATAAGATATAGTACTTGATTTGTGTATGATATTTTAAAAATAGCTGTAACCAGGGGTGAAAGTAACTTAAAGGACTTACCAGTACACTGGAGTCCTGAGCAGGGGGCGTGGCCTCGACCAGAAGAGGCATGGCCTCAACCAGAAGAGGCAGGGCCTTTAAAGGCCCAGGGCTCCGGCTGTGGCTGGGAGCCCTAGGGACTTTAAATCACCCACAGAGCTACCAGTTGCAGAGGCAGCTGGGAGCCCCGGGGCGATTTAAAGGGCCCCGGGCTCTGGCCATCACTACCGCAGTGGAGCTCCGGGCCCTTTAAATCTGCGCTGGAGCCCTGCCGCCACTACCCTGGGGCTCCAGCAGTGGGGCTCGGGAGGCGCTTTAAAGGGCCTGGGGGCTCTGGCCGCTGCTACCCTGGGGCTCCGGCAGTGGGGCTCAGGTGGTGCTTTAAAGGGCCCTGGGCTCCAGCTGCTGCGGGGAGCCCGGGGCCCTTTAAAGCGCCAGCCTGGGGAAGCCAGTCCGGTCCGGCACAGCGTATTGGCTCTTGCCGGTACGCTGTACTGTACTGTACTGGCTTACTTTCACCTCTGGCTGTAACAATGCAAATATTGTATACAATACGTTTTATTTGCTTTTATCTTTCATATAGTTTTGAAAGTACTGTTTTCTTGTATTTGATTGTTTATTTGACACCCTGAGCATCTTGTCTGGAGATGGGAGCTTTATTAATGCAAAACCATTATAAATGAAATTTATATTTACTAACCATTATTTGTAAGATTATTTTCCTTTTCCTTTTGTTTTATTTTGGTAACTAAAATAAAAGAGACAGTCATATCCATTTTTTAAAATTGCAGACACTAAACAAACACATAACAAGTGGTGTCTATACCTTGTGCCTACCTGCTAGGTGAATTTCAACCTTGTAAAGTAGATTGGGCACCAATAGTTATTTTTATTCATTTAAATACATATATCAGAAAATAATAACATTAGGTACTGGGATCAATAAGGTGTGATATTATTTTGCTGTGGAGAGACTCACTGCAACAAATCCAAAAAACCTTATAATACTCTGCTATTTGGGAACCATATATGACAAACACTGAATCCAACACTTATGCTACTGGATCTTAGTATGTTATATTTTCACAATTATTGAAAATGTTGGCTGTCCTTTTTCTTCTTCTCCTTCTTATGACTGGAGTTAGCTTTGCATTTTATTTGTAAGTTATATTTTCTCATAAAAAAGTATTGTCATTAAATGTTTGCAGTAACAAACGTGCCACATATTCTCCTTACTATATTTGTAGTGTGGAACTTATTCTAGTAACAATCTTCAAAAATTAAAATAAATAAATAAAATAAAAAATTAAAATAAAATAAATAAAATAAGATAGGTTGATAGGGAATTATGGAAGATAGGATGGGGCTGGATAAGTCTTTGGTGTGTGTGAATGAAATGTAATCACTGAGATGTTGGCTATGCTGATGTGTCAGCATAGGATGAATTAGAAGATATTCTGCAAACCCTTATTTATAGGAGCAAATACAAGTACAAGTAGCTCATACAAGTAGTTCCATTAAAAGCAATGAGATTTTTAGTAATTTTAAGCTATTTGTGTTGAAAAGGCCCCAATCCTGCAAAGAAGTGCATGTAGGCAGACCCCTGCTCTTATGCAGAGCCCCAATGGCCCCTGACCAACACAGGATTGAAAAAGCTGAAAGGTGGTACAGAACCATCTTTCCCTTATTCTGGATTTACATTTGACATAGCTGAGCCCATTGACTGCAGTGGGAGTTCTGTGTTAGTAAAGCAAGCAAGATTTGGTGCTTTATTTTTCTCCATATTCCTTTAGGTGAATAAGCCATGGCTCTGTGTATGGGGCAATATAGAGATGAATCAACCCAGCAACAGTTTTGTGGGACATGCCTCCTAGCTCTCTGGCACTCCAGAGAAGGAAAGCTACTACAGCACCTCTTTAAAAGGTGCAAGATTAGAAGAGGTTCCTTGCACCTTTCCTCCCCTTCCCCTTTTGTTCACCCATTGAAGGGCCACACAATTTTTTTCTTGTTGAATAAGTTCTTGTTGAATAAGGATGACTGGCTTGATGTGTGAAGAAAAAAGATTTGACAAATTTTAGGAAACTGAATTATATGAAAATGTTGAGTAATTATTGCAGAATGTAATAGTGAGTAGAGTTTGTTGGAAAATGGAAAAAATTCTCACAGGGATAGTCACAAAATGCTTTCTTTTTTTTGCCCAAGTTTTATTCAATGGAAATTTTCCAGTCACCTCTAATAGCAAGGTGGATAATTTAATGAACCAAGTCTAAGAGCACACCATAGTTACTGAAAATTAATGACTGGCGATTAAATAAATTTTTTTTTTTAGAGACCAAAAAGAAAGTCTGATGGCTTCTGCACAAACTGATCCTCAGGAAGATGGGAGTGTGAATGGGAGTGAGAGTGACAGTAGTGCTGATGAAGAGAGCGAGACCACGGACAGTAGTCTGGAGCATTATTCTTCCCCATTTGATGGAGAAGAAGATGGAGAAAATGAAGTTGAAGAAGATAAAAGCCATCATGACTTTTCAGGTATATTGAGAGCTGAAGAAGAGTTGCAACATGTTTCAAAAGCTGATAGAGAAGATTCCAAAGAACTCAGGGACACACGTGAGTCCCCAAATCCTGGTAAGATGTTAGCTGCTTATGCCAGTGGTTCCCAAACTTGTTCCACCACTTGTGCAGGGAAAGCCCCTGGCGGGCCAGGCTGGTTTGTTTACCTGCCACATCCGCAAGTTTGGCCAATCGCGGCTCTCAGGGGCCACGGTTCGCTGCTCCAGGCCAATGGGAGCTGCTGGAAGTGGCGCGGGCCGAGGAACGTACTGGCCGCCGCTTCCACCAGCTCCCATTGGCCTGGAGCAGCAAACCGCGGCCACTGGGAGCCGCGATTGGCTGAACATGCGGACACAGCAGGTAAGCAAACTGGCCTGGCCCGCCAGGGGCTTTCCCTGCAGTAGTGGTGGAACAAGTTTGGGAACCACTGGCTTATGCTAATGTCTAATTTTTATGGTGTTCTTTTATCATATGAATCCCTTGTAACTGTTTGAGTAAAATCCATATGTTTATTTTAGAACAAAGAGAATGTCTTGGATTTCTGAAGAAACTGTCTTTATTCGTTTGGAAATCCCTGTCACAAGCTAAGTATGTACAGTGAGTTTCACTGAAATAAATGTAAAAATAATTTGTTAGGAAAAAGTTTCCATTAAATCCAGTAGTTGGCATTGTTAGCATAATATAATACTGTACCTTTTACTGTGACTGTCCACTATTCATCCAGGTTTATTGAAAATCAGGCGATCGGGGTGTCAAATTCATTCTGTGAAGGAGGCTGAATTCCACTTTTAATTATGGTCAGTGGGCTGGGCATTTAGGACTCTATACTCTGCTCAGTCCATAGCAGAATGCCCACTGACACCAATGGGAGGTTTACACAAAGAACACAGCAGGGTTCCCCAGCTCTAGCCAGTCCTCCCCAACATCTTTCTTCAGCTTCTATTCTTCCCAACAGCTCTTGTTACTAGTTCTCATCTCTGTTAGCACCCTCCCTCTCACAGGTTTCCTGTAGCTCTCTCCCAGTATCTCTTGCCAGCTCTCCACTGCTTCTCTCTGCCTCCAGCAGCTCTCCCATGCTGCATCCTATCTGTCTCTGTGGCTCTCCTTTCCTTTTCAGGTACCGCTCACAGGCCCTTCCTATCTCTTTCAGGCAGCATTCCTCCACTGCTTTCCTGGCTCTTTATACAGCCCAGATGCCTTCTCTTAAGCCCAGTTGGCAGGCAGCTGACTAGTCATAGGTGCACTGAACCTAATCCCTCTTAAAGAGGCCAGTCACCCTGTGACAAGGTGACAATCCTACTGGGATTTTCAGAAGTGCCCAGGTGCCATCTTTCCCTCATTTCCCTGTGATCTTCAGCAGGAAGAGGTCTGGCTCCAAGTCTTCTTTCTGGCTGGGCTAAGGCAAATCTTATATCTTCCTGACATAAGTAGCCTTCATATTAGGGGTGGAGTGAAGAAAGAATCCCCCTAATAGTTGGTTTGCTGGAGGGAACCCATCATGATTGGATTCTTCTTGCTAATAGGATACGCTGACATTTCTGGGGCTGAGGAAAGAGGTAATATTCAATATCTTTTCATCTCCTTTTAAAATTCTTCCCTACTTGAAAGAACTCATCCTTTTAAGATGTTAAAAGAACTCCCTTACCTCGCTGAAGTTATTGGCATGAATATAATTGTTATATATTATAACTGGGGCTTCTGGCAAGATGGTGCCCACTATACATTCTGTGGTTGTATCCAATGGGACACTTTTCTTTCAGAATCAGGAACAGCTTCCGCAGCAACAGATATGAGTGTTAGCAGCCATAAAATTTGATTTGGGCTAGATAGCATCCACAGTGTTGAAGAGTGAGAAAATTTCCATTACATTGAATAAATGAAGAGGAATGTTGGCAGCTTATGACCGACTTTAGAGGTTACTTCTGAATTGGCCTATACTACTCAATTTTGTAGATTTTAAAACAAGTTTTCTAGTGAATTAAATCTTTTAGCAATCAAATGTCTGCCCCCCCCCACCCCGGCATTTCCATTTGTGCAAGATTATGCTTATACTCTTTCTCTTTTCATTCAGGTATGTCAGTTTACTAAATGACTTTGTGGAGTCTGAATTTTTTGTGATCGATGGGGATTCCCTGCTTCTCAAGTATTTATGCAAGAAAAGACAATATCTGCCCTTCTTTTACTTAGTTGAATGCTTTCTGCTGGATTTCACCCAAAAAGGAGCAAAATATGTAATTGTTTTCTTCAAGGTACTGTAACAACCAACTCTTATTTGCATACTGTTTAAACCACTGCACTATTTCAAAAGGAATGGATTGTAAGAAAGGAAATTTCATCAGTAGATTTTAAAAAAATACAATCTATAATAATTATGAACCCAATCTTGCTCCCCTACCCCGAATCCATATGCAGAAGGGACCTGCTTATCTAGACCTCACATCCCCAGGCACAAGACTGACTCAGCAACAGCTGGTTTTCTGTCCCAGGGCTCTGCTGAGGAGGCAAACAGTGAGCAGTCCTGAAAGATTCACATTGTTCCCTCACTGGTCTTGCAGACATTGGACCCAGGCTTCTGTCTGTAGTAGCTATCCTGTGGCATTGGAGATTGGTGAGCGAATGAGGAGGTAGAGAGTCCCTGTGCAGTTGTCCCTGGCAGCCTTTCAGCCCTCCTTCCCCAGCCAGGATCTGTGTGGCTCTCAATGGATGCAGGATGCTTGGGAGTAGGCCCTGCAGCCTGTTTCCTTGGGTTGGATAAGCCATGCTACTCCTGATGGACTGATTAGGAAACAATTTGTCACAATGAAAACCTTGCAGAGATTTCCTTTGCTCTGTGGGTTTTCCCACAGCACAAGGTTATTGGGCCAGAGTGTAAGAAAGGCAAATCTGTTGATTTCAGTTATATGTGCAAAGAGATGCACAATAACCCCCAGGAAACACATCTGAACCTTATTTTCCTGACTTCTTTTTTGTAAGAATTGTTTTGCAGAAGCTTCTATTAAAATTGTTTAGTAGTGTATTAAAATGAATGTATAATCATGTCGCTAACCCATTAAAATCCATTTAGAGATACGCAACTATATTCACCTTAATGAAATTTTTAACAATGCATTCCTAGAATTTTATAAATCTTGATCATTTATAGTAAAGAAGCTTGCCTACAAAATAATAGCAGCCTGGGCCCAATGTTCCCCTTCGATGGAGAAATCCATGGGAAGGGGAAAAGTCTGTTGGAAACTGCAAAATTGTTTCTGTAAAATTTTCCTCATATACATCACTGCAAATGCAGGGGATTACAGCCAAATGGAAAGGGGAAGAGACAAGCTGTGTAGACATGGTGCAACTGCGTGGGTCCTCAGTTGCCACTGGAGATGGCCTGCCACTTCACTCAGCTTCCCAGGGCTCCTCTCCCACACAGCAACCTGGATCCTTTAAGAGTCTTACTTCTGTTTTCTGAATTCCTGGTGGCTGTACACTGCCTTCCTTTTCATGGGGAATAGAGGAGTCATGGATCAGTATCTCCCAGGAGAAATTCTGGGTCCTGAGGGCACATGTTGCAAAGTGGTTGCTCCATGGCTCCATCCATCCTTGGCATATCTACACAGAGCTTGAGGTCTTAGCCCACAATGTGCCTGTAGAGCAGTGACTCTCAACCTTTCCAGACTACTGTGCCCTTTTCAGGAGTCTGATTTGTCCTGTGTACCCCACAAGTTTCACCTCACTTAAAAACTACATGCTTACAAAATCAGACTTAAAAATACAAGAGTGTCACACTATGACCAAAAAATTGCTTACTTTCTCATTTTTACCATATAATTATAAAATAAATCAACTGGAATATAAATATTGTACTTACATTTCAGTGTATAGTATATAGAGCAGTATAAACAAGTCATTGTCTGTATGAAATTTTAGTTTGTACTGACTTCACTCGTGCTTTTTATGTTGATGAGTTGATGTACCCCCTGGAAGACCTCTGTGTACCCCCAGGAGTACACATACACCTGGTTGAGAACCACTTCTGAAGAGGGACTTTTGCAGCTTCCTAGTGGGGATGGAGGAAGAAGATGATTGTATCTTCTTTATTTGGAATATTGAAATGGTTATTATATTTCTACTGGGGCTATAGTAATTATGGGTGGAGCCAGTAGCATTGCCTATGCTTAAGGTTAACTGGCACCTCCTATTGTAAGACCCTGTTTTCAGGTGGAAAAAAAGTAGTATATGGTCACGTAATTAAAGACTATCATAAGGCATTTACACTAAGGAGACAAATTAAACGTTTATTCTTGCATTCCCTAACTTTTGACTTTGCAACCTTACTGTTCTTTTAACATATTTAAAAAAAAGGCAATGGATATATCAATCGCATCTTTAGATATATGGAAATCTTTGTATTGCCATTTACTCCTATGAAATGTTTAGGAACAAATATATCATTCTGTACAACATTACTAATAGCATACAAGAAAACAGCAGTGATATGCACAAAAATATAATATTTTAGTATTCTTCATTGTATGTCTTTGTGTATGTTTGTATATCACTAGTTGAAAGAGTTCTGAATAGGGTCTATTGGAATATAAATGTGAAATAATAATCTCTCAATTGTTTTCACTTTCTCCAGGATGTGGAACAGATGTATTTCAGTTACCCTATTTTCCTTTTCCATCGTACTGCATTAATACAACACCTGAAGTGCAACACTGACATTGTCATTCATACAGAGTTTTCCAATTGTTTCTCACCAGAATGGCAGATTTTCCTCAAGGAAAGTTATCCATATTTTGTGATAATCTCTGATTTAGGACTCACCTCTCTACAAGAAGACTATTTACATATATTCATCGCTCATACCTTGTCAAAGAAAATCAATGTTGTGCTCACTTCAGGACAGGAGTCTGATACTCTTAGAGTTTATGGATATTATGTCCAGAATGCATACGAACACAGGTCATTTTTTCAGCAGGTAAATTGCAATACATCTTCTTTATGGATTTTAAGTAGGAAAAATGTACTATTTATATGTAGAATTATATTTTTAATTATAACATCTCATTGGCAATTTTTGAATCAAGGCTGAATGTTCTTCTAAAATAGATGTTCTAGGAATTATTTGGGGAAGTCCTACAGGAGGTCAAACTAGATTATCACAGTGGTCTCTTCTGAACTTGGAATCTTTGAATTTGAAAACCAGGTTTTTATACATTAAAATCATGATGCAGTGATAACATTTGGCTTGTCTGTATGCCTTTCATCTGAGGATCTTAAAGACCTCTGCATACATTAATTCATTTGGGGCAAATTCTAGACCCCTTCTCCATAGCAACATACTAGGCTATAGGATTCAGTGCTGTATGGATCTTCCAGTGCTTCTTGCCACAGGAATAAGGAGTGGGGAGGGGACGAGAGAGAGAGGCACAACGTGTTCCTTCAGTTTGCAGTAACCTAGCCCAGCTAATCAAGCTGGGTTGAGGATTTGGCACTTAATTACTGTACAATAAATGGTCTGATCCTTCTTTCCCTACACTGAATAGTACCGTACTCTGTGGGTGATCTGATTGAAATCCATGGGACTGCTCCCATAGTAAGTTGTACTCACTGTGGGTAAGGATGGTAGAATTAGGCCCTATGTTGTTATCCTCATTTTACAGAGGGGGTAAACTCAGGTTATAAAGTGGCTAATGTACTTGCCCAAGTTTACATAGTAGGTTAGTGATGGGCCAGGAGTAGATTACAGATTTCCTGACTCCCAGTCCTCAGCTTTAATTAATTAATTTATTTTAAACAGAAACAGTTCTGGTTCTCTTGTGCCTATTTGCCATGAATTTGTCCTCGAAGAAAGCTTATATGATGGACTGTAGATCATATTCATTGTCACCCTTAAGTTCCTAATAGCCTGGACGTCCCAAGCACTTGTTGAAATACAGCTTATTAGGCAGCCTCAGGAATTTATGAGCAGCGTGTCTCTTTTCCTGTACTGTTCATTTAGGGCCTGATCCAAAGCCCTTTGACCTTAATAGGAGCCTTTCCATTTACTTCAGTGGGTGTGCATCAGGCCCTGCTTTTGTTTAACATATATAGTAACTCATACCACTCGAGTTTAGGTCTTGGGCATGTGGTTTTTACCCTGTTGTGACAAAGGAAGTTTCTTTACAAGTGATGTTAGTTGCAGGCATAAGCAGAATGGCCATATAAACTCATGTTCCACCGGTATTTGAGGTTAATAAACTTTGGGTAAATTTTTCAAAAGCACCTAAGTGACTTAGTCGCCTAAGTCCCATTTTTCAAAAGTGCCTAAGTGACTTTTGAAAATGGGACTTAGGCACTTAAAATTTTTTTTCCCTTTGACTTTAATGTATAACTTTGACTTGTATACTTTTATTCTCATTTAGCATGAAAAGGATCTGCAACATATTTGTGAAACCACGGTCAAACACTTACAAAAACCCCAGGATACAGCTTATCTGTATAATTTAAAGATGAGTTTGAGAAACATACAAGAAGAGGTAACTTAACTATTTTACTATTTTTTTTCTAGTTACACAGCTCAGTAACAAAAAGTGTGTTCATGCAACAATCTGACAGTTGTGCAATAGAAGTGAGATAATGGTCTTGTGGAAGAGGCCATGGGACCCACTCCCAAATCTCATGGATTCCTCTGGAATTCCAGGGGCCTCACTATGTACTAAACTATTCACAACAAAGGATATTTTTTGGAAGAGAGATTGCTTACAGGGATATTTCATAATAATAATATTTAGCACTTATACTGTGCTTTCCTATTCAAAACAATAGATAAATATTAATCCGATATATTGATTTTAGGTTACTATACAGAGACACAGTAAATCTTCCTTCATGAGCTTAAACAATAATTTTAAACTATTACAAACCCTCTGCCACGCCGAGTATAAATTACCCTGTCAGAAATCAATTGGCGGCAGAGGCTGAGATAAAGACCACCAAATCCAAGAGTTTGAGGGTGCATTTTTATGACTAGTTTCCCCATTCAGTTTTTTAAGTATTAAATATGCCTGCTATGCCATTTAACTTCTTTTAGTCTTATTGAAGACAATAGCAAAACTCCCATTGACTTCAGTGGGAGCCAGACCAGCTCCATAAGCTGATGTTCACCCCCAAAACTACTGGCTTTTTGCACATGGGGCCTTATTGAAAGTCTCTTGAAGTCAATAGAAATATTTAGTGGGCTTTGGATTGTAGTAGAATTGCTTTTAAAAAACTAAGTTTAATAACGCACTATCCCAGGAGCAGAAAATGAAACTATTTTAACTAACTTTTTTTTCCCTTCGGTATATCTTGATGCACTGCTTTTCTTCATTGATAGAGTTATATTACCATAAATGTATATGTCTCCTTTATAATCTTTTCATTATAAAAATAATAATATTAACACCTTATGATTGTAGGTATGTCGGACTATTTTGCTGTTGAAGCATCTGTGGCCAGAAGGATCCGACATTAGACGTATAGTTTGTGTTCTTACATGTACGGTGGGATTAAAAATATACAGTAACATGTTAGAAAATGCAAAAGTCTCTGAGGAAACAAAGGAACAATTAACAAAAAATTTCAGTCAGAAGGTGAGATTTCTTTATAACTTCTCATCACCTGTTCATTCTCTTAACATAAGTATTTTGGTAATGTTGGAGAGGATTGTCCCCCAAAATCCCATGCTGAAGAGGGTCCCAGTGGCTTCTGCAGCATCATGTCTTGCTTCCTCTGTGTATCTGCTGGTCCAGAGAACTTCATGGAAAGGGAACGTTGACTGAGTGGATTGGCAGAAGAGTGGGTGCACCAAGGGGTGAACTTCATCCTACTACCAGCCTCTCTAACTAGGAAAAAATGATGTGGCTCGGGGCTGTATTATTGTTTCTACAGAGTCCTCTCTGTGGATGAGATCACCACTTAAGCAGAAACCACTTAAAGGTGGGCAGCCATAGTCAGAAAGAGTCCCTGGCAGTGGTGCTCCAGGGGAGTTGCACTATAGGTGGGGATGGAGCTACTCTGGGCCATAGTTGGTGTGAAGGAACAGGGCATTATGACACCTACTTAAGCCACCTACTTAAGGAATCCATGGGGTTTGGAACCGGGTCCCATGGCCTCTTTCCTGAGAAGTTTTACCATAGGAGGCAATCTTGCCAGTTACTCTTTTTTCTCGTTCCTCATACACAACAGCATAATAACCACTGTAGAAGAATATAATTTTTCATACTTTTTTTGTTCAGGGAAAAAGTCTGAATTTCTTACTTGCCATATGGAACCCTTCATCAATATCTTTTTTTAATATATAATTATGCTAAAGGTCTTATGTTTTAATTAGTCTAAGATGGAAGCAGTGTAACAGCATACATGTAGAGTAGCACATATGGTAGGTTGTAGGAACATATTGAAAAAGTAACTGTGATAACTATCTCAAAATTAATTAATAAGGTTTACAAAGAAAAAAAAACACATAGGACTCTATTTAAATATTAGCTTCTCATCTTAAAATAATGTAATTTTTATTCAGGCAGATTGGTAATTGGTTTACTAAATTCTATATGATTTTCAACGGTCACATTACTTCCCTCTTGGATTTATAATGGAAGTGGTATCTGATCCTCAGTTATCTAATGCTACAATAAAAGGCATGTGATGAACTAAGTATAGCCAAAAGTGATTGTAACATGCAAATTGTGTAACAGTAACAGTTTTTTGCTGCACTGACAAAGTGAAAAATCACTGAATTATATTTTTAATATGAATTATGTTCACCACTAATTAATATTTATTATTGAGGTACTTAGTGAACTGTATATTGGTTACGTCCCAACAGGAGGAAAGTGAAGCATTAACACTGGAAGAAGCCACAGATCTGTGTAGAATGCAGTGCCTCAGTGTGGTTTTTCTTCTCCACTTGCCTCTTTCACAACGAGCTCGGATTAGGATCATTAATTCCTGCTGGACTAAGCAAGTTTTACCATTTATAATCATGGTAGGTGTACCAGGGCCTTGCCTCCCACCGACGCTGGGTGCAGCAAATGCCTCAGTTTTCCTTTTCTTGGTACAGTACTCTAGCCCCCTGGCCAAACCATACAGATTTATTGTACATAGTACAGTGGCAGCTTGGAAGGTCTTTAGATCTTTTAAAAGCAAGTGGAGTTTGAACAGCTTGCTGTTGAAGCAGAGTGGTCCAGTAGGTAGGCTAGGAGTACAAGAATGAGTTTATATTCCAAGCTCTGCCACTGACTTGCTGTGTGACCTTGGACAAGTCACATCACCTCTCACTGCTTTATTTTACCAATCTGTAAAAATGGGATCATCATACCTTCTTTTGTAAAATGCTTTGAGCTCTGCAGCTAAAAAGTGCTATGTAAGAATTAACTGCATTTTTTTTAATAGCAACAACATTGTGACTATTTTGTTCTGAAGCAACTAAATGATGAAAGTGACTGGCAATTGGATTTAACTCACCTGCCTGATTTAAGGGACAATTCACTGTTAAAGAATCTTTCACATTACTATGAAATAGAATACTGCTCAGGTATTTATCTTTGCTCTTGAATAATTTGCTTTTTTAATATCTAATTTTATTAAGTTTATAAATGAAAAGCGAAAGTATTAGCTAATGAGTATATATATATTAATGTTATATATATATATGTTAATAAAGTTATTGTGTGGAATAGTAGAAAAAGCATTTTCAGTACTGAGTCCAGAGAATTAGATGCATAACTCCTGTCACTTAACAAGAATCTGTTCAGACCCACTTTCCATGGTCACATCCATGCCACTATGCATATGCAAAAGCAAGGAGGGGAGGTGGTATAGGTTAGACTATGAGGACTCTGTGCCACTTGAGGATTGGCTTATGTTCACAGAATCGTAAGACTGGAAGTGACCTCAAGAGGTCATCTAGTCCAGTCCCCTGCATTCATGGCAGGACTAAGTATTATCTAGACCATCCCTGACAAGTGTTTGTCTAACCTGCTCTTAAAAATCTCCAGTGATGGAGATTTAATCCAGTGCTTAACTACCCAGAGAGTTAGGCAGTTCTTCCTAGTGTCCAACCTACACCACCCTTGCTACAATTTAAGCCCATTGCTTCTTGGCCATCCTCAGAGGTTAAGAACAATTTTTCTCCCTGTTCCTTGTAGCAACCTTTTATGTACTTGAAAACTGTTATGTCCCCTCTCAGTCTTTGCTTCTCCAAACTAAAACCCATTTTTTTCAATCTTCCCCCATAGATAATGTTTTCTAGAGATTTAATCATTTTTGTTGTGCTTCTCTGGACTTTCTCCAATTTGTCCACACCTTTCCTGAAATGTGGTGCCCAGAACTGGACACAATACTCCAGTTGAGGCCTAATCAGTGTGGAGTAGAGTGGAAGAATTACTTAACATAAGAATGGTCCTACTGGGTCAGACCAAAGATCCATCTAGCCCAGTATCCTGTCTTCCGACAGTGGCTAGTGCCAGGTGCCCCAGAGGGAATGAACAGAACAGGTAATCATTAAGTGATCCATCCCCTGTCGCTCATTCCCAGCTTCTGGCAAACGGAAGCTAGGGACACCATTCCTGCTCATCCTGGCTAATAGCCATTGATGGACCTGTCCTCCATGAATTTATCTAGTTCTTTTTTGAACCCTGTTATGGTCTTGGCCTTCACAACATCCTCTGGCAATGAGTTCCACAGATTGGCTCTGTGCTGTGTGAAGAAATCCTTCCTTTTATTTGTTTTAAACCTGCTGCCTATTAATTTCATTTGGTGACCCCTAGTTCTTGTGTTATGAGAAGTAGTAAACAACACTTCCTTATCAACTTTCTATACACCAGTCATGATTTTATAGACCTCAATCATATCTCCCCTTAGCCATCTCTTTTCCAAGCTGAAAAGTCCCAGTCTTATTAATCTCTCCTCATATGGAAGCCGTTTCATACCCCTAATAATTTTTGTTGCCCTTTTCTGTATCTTTTCCAATTCCAATATATCTTTTTTGAGATGGGGCAACCACATTTGCACACAGTATTCAAGATGTGGGCATACCATGGATTTATATGGAGGCAACCTGATATTTTCTGTCCTATTATCTATTCCTTTCCTAATTATTCCCAGCATTCTGTTCGCTTTTTTGACTACCGCTGCACATTGAGTGGCTGCTTTCAGAGAACTATCCACAATGACCCCAAGATGTCTTTCTTGAGTGGTGAAATCTCTGCAAGCTGTGTGGGAATTTTTTTACTTACTTACAGCAATTTACTTATTTACAGCAATTGTCTTGCTTACAACACTCCTGCTAATACATCCCAGAATAATGTTTTCTTTTTTTGCAACAGTGTTACACTGTTGACTCATATTTAGCTTACGATCCACTATGACCCCAGATCCCTTTCTGCAGTACTCTTTCCTAGGCAGTCATTTCCCATTTTGTATGTGTGCAACTGATTGTTCCTTCTTAAGTGAAGTACTTTGCATTTTTCCTTATTGAATTTCATCCTGTTTACTTCATACCATTTCTCCAGTTTGTCCAGATCATTTTGAATGTTAATCCTATCCTCCAAAGCACTTGTAACCCCTCCCAGCTTGGTATTGTCCATAAACTTCATAAGTGTACTCTCTATGCCATTATCTAAATCATTCATGAATCTGTCGAATAGAACCAGGCCCAGAACTGATCCCTGCAATACCCCACTTAATATGCCCTTCCATTTTGGCTGTGAACCACTGATAACTATTCTCTGGGAATGGTTTTCCAACCAGTTATGTACCCACATTATAGTAGCTACTTCTAGTTTGTATTTCCCTAGTTTGTTTATGAGAAGATCATGCGAGATAGTATCAAAATCCTTACTAAAGTCAAGATATACCAGATCTACTGCTTTCCCCCATCCACGAGACTTGTTACTCTGTTAAAGAAAGCTATCAGGTTGGTTTGACATGATTTGTTCTTGACAAATCCATGCTGACTGTTACTTATCACCTTTATTATCTTCTAGGTGTTTGAAAATTGATTGCTTAATTATTTGCTCCATTATCTTTCAGCTTCAGTTATGCTGACTGGTCTATAATACCCCAGGTTGTCCTTATTTCCCTGTTTATAGACGGGCACTGTATTTGCCCTTTTCCAGTCCTCTGGAATCTCTCCCATCTTCCATGACTTTTCAGACATAATCACTAATGGCTCAGATATCTCCTCAGTCAACTCCTTGAGTATTCTCGGATGTATTTCATCTGGCCCTGGTGACTTGAAGACATCTAACTTGTCTAAATAATTTTTAACTTGTTCTTTCCCTATTTTAGCCTCTGATCCTACCTCAGGTTCACTGCCATTCACAATGTTATACATCCAATCTCTACGAACCCTTTTAGTGAAAACTGAAACATAAAAGTAATTTGGCACTTCTGCCATTTCCACATTTTCTGTTATTGTTCCCCTCCTTCCCACTGAGTAATGGGCTTACCCTGTCCTTGGTCTTCCTCATGCTTCTAACGTATTTGTAGAATGCTTTCTTGTTATGCTTTATATCTCTAGTTAGTTTAATCTTGCTTTGTGCCTTGGCTTTTCTAATTTTGTTGATACATCCTTTTGTGTTTGTTTATAGTCATCCTTTGTAATTTGACCTAGTTTCACTTTTTGTAGGACTCTTTTTTGAGTTTCAGGTAACTGAAGATCTCCCACTTAAGCCAAGGTGGTCTCTTGCCATACTTCCTATCTTTCCTATGCAGTGGGATAGTTTGCTCTTCTGCCCTTAATGATGTCTCTTTGAAAAACTGCCAACTTTCTTGAACTTTTTTCCCCTTAGACTTGCTTCCCATGGGATCTTACATACCAGCTTCCTGAGTTTGCTAAAGTCTGCCTTGTTGAAATCCATTATCTTTATTGTGCTGTTTTCCCTCCTACCATTCCTTAGAATCATGAACTCTACCATTTCATGAACGCACTCACCTAAGCTGCCTTCCACTTTCAAATTCTCAGCCAGTTCCTCCCTATTTGTCAAAATAAATCTAGAACAGCCTCTCCCTTAGTAGCTTGCTCCACCTTCTGAACTAAAAAAATATCTCCATACATTCCAAAAACTTGTTGGGTGATCTGTGCTGTGCCATGTTATTTTCCCAACAGATGTTGGGGGAATTCCTTTTTGATTTGGCCAGCTTTCTCACCTGTTTTATTTTGTCAGAGTAACTCAAAGAAACCAGAATAGGGAGCAGGTTCTGATCCTTGAATCACTGGAGTTGCAGGTTAAAATCCCAGGAAGTTTTATTTTTAATTCTTCTGTTTCAAATAAAATTTTAAAAACTGGGGTTCTGTCTGCTCTATATAGACATTAAAGATCTCATGACATAAGATTAACTATGAGGGCTAGAAATTTTAAAAAATGAAATTGAGATGTCATGAAATCACATGAATATGGGAGCTTGGGCTTTAAGAAAACCATCTGATATCAGGAGACTAACAATAAAATTGTGAGAGCTGGCAACACAACAGGTTGAGGATGAAACTTTGTAGCAGGAACTTCTTCCAGAGTTTTCCTGCTCCCCTGACACCCTCTTCCAAAGGTTTCTCTGTGGGAAGGGTAATTTGGGCACATGAAAGCAATTTATGCAGTAAAATGAATCCAGTCTAAAGGTTCAGTTCTCCTGCATATATCTAATCCAAAGAATCTTTAAGGAACTTTCAATGAAAGTATAATTTGGGCATATAACAATAGTTGGCATTTATAACACCATCCATTATTCTTTGGAGAATAAAGGGAATTTTCTAAAGCCCAGATCCTGCAATGAGCTTTCTTGTGGGAGAACCCTCATCTCTGGGCAGGGCCCCTTGGGCTTCAGTTGCAGGACTGAGGCCTAAAATTGCTATTTGTATACTCCTCAGTATATTTTCCTGACCATATTTAGATACATCCATGGCTACCAACAATTGTGAATGCACCTGTTTTTTTCTGCCCTGTTGTAATACCCAAAGGACACTGTCAGAATTGTGCCCTATTGTTGTGGATGCTGTATAAACACAGATAAAGGGGCAGTCCCTTTTCCAGAAAACTTTCATTGTAAAATCTCATTTTTTTTTCTTCATAGGGTTAAATTTGGAATTGGGCAAAAAAATGAAGAGTGAATACCAGTATCTGTGGAATACTGTAACAAAATTAGCTGCCAGCTGTGATTTTGGCGATGCTTTCCCAGTGAGAACCACCTCACAACTGTTTCTTGAACAGAAACAAATGTTATTTAAAGGTACTAACAACTGTATAAAAATGACTGGTATAAGCATAATAATAATTGACAGTTATAAAATGTTTTACGTAGTCAAAGTGCTATACAGTTATGAGCTTTTTAATTCTTTCCCTTCTAATAATTTATGACTTTATGGGTCTTTATGGGTCTACTAATAATTTATGACTTTATTGAAGTCAGTGACAAAATTCCCATTTGATGCCAAAAGGAGTCTGATTAGGCCCTGTGCATGAAATCCTGGCCCCATTGAAGTCAATGGGAATTTTGCTATTGACTTTACTGGGGCCAGGATGGCACCCTGTGGGTTTGATTCTCAGCCCTAAACCAGGCTCTTCGTGCTGGCAAAAGAGCTAAAACAGAGTAAATAAAATGATAATCTAAAAGCCCTGTTTCAGTTCAGGGACAAATTGTCTCAATGTGCAAGCATTGTGGTAGATAGCAAGAAGGCTGTCTATCGAGGACTTCCTCAAAAGCCCTGGCATGTGGGGTGTGCTGGGGGCAGAGCTGGAGCAGGGACAGGTATGGCAGGGGTAGTCTATAGCATACAGTGCTGTGGAGATTCCAGCAGCACTGCAGCCCATAAGGCAGTCCTGGGAGGATGCTGCCACGTAAACATGCCCTCTGGGCTGTCTAATTACACTGGGAGCCATATAGCAGCCCAGAATCAGAAGGATGCAAAGTTGGCTTAAGGACCATTTATCCCCTGCCTCTGGACT